>NC_141461.1:45667500-46917500 GCF_015680905.1 Coptis chinensis
TATTAATTAATTTCCGCGTCTTTTCTTCAAGCGTCAAGGCGTCCTACTGATTTGAGATATAACCGAAGTCGCTTAGTCTCAGGTCCAGCGTCTGCGTCAATGTAATGTGTCCGTCCGGTGCAACATAGCTCCACACACACCCAAAACCAAAATATAACGGTCTATATCGATATTTTGAGATTCCGGCTTTTTGAAATAGTTAAAATTTTAATATATATCATTATATATCTGATATATCGCTGATATATAACGACATATGTCAGAATTATCTATCAATAGTAAATATAATCGGTCAAACAATCAACAGGTCAATCGATATATATCAAATATATCATATATATTGCTAATATATATCGATCCAAGTCAATCGATATACATTATTTCCATATCGCGGTACCCATATTTCGATATATTGATATATCGGGGCGATATATTTTCGACCTTGGTTGAAGAGAAAAATAACTAAGTTAGGGGTTCAATAACGTCTTTATTTGACAATTTTTGGTTTAGGAGGGAAGTAAAATCAACTTATGTGTTTGCTCAATAACCCCAAATAGATATGAATAATGATGGTCAATATGAATAGTGATTGTTCATAACTTATGTTAAGGTATGAGGAGTGATTGTTCATACTCATATTGAGGTATGAACACTCATTATTCATACCTAAAATAGGTATAAACAATGAGTCTTCATATAAACAATGATTATTCATAGCTCAGGTTGAGTTATGACCCCCCTCCCCCCCATCCCCCAAATAGGTATTAACAATCATTATAGGTAGGAACAGTCATTGTTCATACTCATAGTTTATGTTGATGTATAGTATGAACAATGAGTGTTCACAACTCATTTCGATCCTTAAACTAGAATTTTAACCATTAGCTCATGCACTCGAGTCATAATTAAATGAATACATGTAAATTTAATTTTTACAACAGAATTACCTTTTTTTTTTTCTTTGACATTTAAATTGAACTTGTTAGTGTCATTGTGATACCCTTAATTGAATATGCCTTAGAAAATCTTCCTGGCCGAGAATATGTATTGAGAACAATTTGTTCATCCAGAAGCTAGCGGAGTGTACGTAGACTTGTTCCAATTCCTCATTCATATCGTGGATGCCACTTTGAAAACATTGATCTTCTAATAAGTTCAATTGTGGTTCTACTTCAATGTGTTTTGATATTGGTGTTCATGCATTGGCACTGAGAAACCACTTAATAGAGAATATACAAGTTACATGATTCCTTATATATGAGCATGCTTCTAGGAGCAACTTTAGAAATACCATGAATCCATGATTATATTCCTTGATATGTACTTTGGACGTTGAACACCAGTGATGGAGAAAAGGTGAGTTGAAATCCTTGATCTAATTAGGCAAATTCAGTCAAAAGGAAAACATATATACCTTAATTATAAACGATTTTGTTTTTGAAATGAAAATCAAATATACCTTAATCAAGTTTCAAACTGAAATTGCATAAGTTAATGTATACCATGTTTAGTCATCTTTCATAAAATAAAAGAAAAATGAAAAAGAAAACTTGCTTTATTAGTGTGGCCTTTGTCAATATACGTATATAGCTTCATTGCCCAACCTATAGTGAACTTCTCTAACCATGGTCATCGATGGAAATCTCATCTTATAATCCCACAATTTATTCGACCATATCTTCAATGTATAATATGAATTAACTTGAGATAGTACGTGCAGTGCAAGCTCAGGCCCATTACCTTGATACCTTGAAGGCCTTGAATAGTTGAACTACAGTCTTACTTTAAATGTTGAAATGTTGAATAATTTGTTTACCCAAAGGAAAAAAAACCATCTCAAAGGCACACGCATACATGCAACACACCTCATCTATTATTGGACATCCTTTGTTTTTGACCTTCTTTAATATAGATTCCAGAGCAACTTTAGCAGCATTCTATTCTGCCTCTTTCTTATGTAGAAATGTCTCAACTGACATATAATTTCCCCCATCAACAGAAACAAAATATCTAAATTGTGGCACAGTTCCAAAGCATTCAGTAGTATAGGTTAGAAGTGGCAGTTTGGATTTCTGAGCATACTCTTGCAATCGGTTCTTATGCATCATGACTTCAATTAGACCACGGGGTGTTCCCAATTAGACAAAAAAATAAAATCCATGTCAACAACTTTTTTGCACTGAGTTAAAAAGTATCTAGACAAAAATATAATTTTAAGTCAGAAGGGAAAAAGCAAAAAACCACTATATAACTCATATATATGAACATGCAAACTATAAACTATAATAGTCAGAGTTTGTATATTAACCCTCTAACTATAAACATGCAGACACATGAACCACCTCAAACACAACCAAACTTAACTAAAAAATCACAAGCTAATCTATCTTATCAAAACAAATATATCTTTCTAGAGGTCTTTCTATCTTATGCTCAAGGGGGGCAAGGTATCACATTTTATCATTGGGGGAGCAGATTTGATGTTTCCGGGTATTAGTATACCTGCTGAAGGAGTTCTTCCTTTTCAAGTTTGGGCAACCATGGGCATAACAATCCCTAACAATGTAGCTCCAATTGCAGTGCAGCGATTATTCCATGGACTTCTTTTCTTATTTCTTCCCCTGATCTTGTAAATAATGATTATTTTGGTGGAGTTGTCCATTGAATACCTTTGGAATGTTTGACACGCGGGGATCGACCACTATGAGTAGCACCGCTAAGCACTGAAAGCCGGTTTGCGTGTAAAGGCTTTGCAAATAATCCACTGTTACTGAGATTCACTCTGGCAAGTATACTGAGCAAAATTAATTGTTTTTCCAACTTGGTCTAGGCCGTATATGGTTTATTTATGGAGGGACTTTTGTACAGGGAATCTGTAGAAGGTTATTACGTTCCCAATGCTGGATTTCTAGAGGATGTTGTGCTTAAAGATCCTGCTTTAGCATTGGGTGGTCTGATATCTGATTCATGTACCGAGCAAAAAAAAAGATATCTAATTCATGTGGAGGCACATGTAATACTTCAAGTCAACACAATGGCACAAATGGAGAAGTTGCAGGCATAGGAAATATCCACTCAAAACATCATCTTGACAAGCCACATATTGAGGATTAGATTACTGAGGAAATAATTTCAGAAACAAGTGGTTTGAAGATAACAAGTGATACTTCTGTTGAGGCAAGTATTGAAAAGGACCAGTATGACATGTCCACTGAAGAACTGGTCTCATTGCTAAGTTCTCAATATTTTACAGCTTCTAAGTTGACATTTTAGCGCCCACCACATTGCTAACAAGCTGACTTTGCTAGCTGGGACGAATTTGAAGAAGAATATACATCTCAAAAAAAAAAACATAATGTCTTTTACTGCTGCGGCATGTATGCAACTCCTTTAATTAAGTGTTGCTTCTTAGGCTGAGTCCAATGGCTGTATCCTCACACTTTCACTTGGTTTGTACTTTTTCTTTTAAAGAGATACCAAATGTAATTGCATTGACCAATTTCTTAATAAATTTATAAAAATACACGGCGAACTCCATTGTCCATAATCTTGCTGTATGGATTCCAGCTTAAAACATGTTAAACATGAATGTACGTATTTAATTTCAGTTTCATTCTTAGCTTTGGAAATTTTCAAATATTCCTATTGATTTTTGTATAGAATAGCTGGGGAATCTTGAAATTAGAGATGGTGACCAACGGCATTGGATTATAAAATTTGTTATCTGATTGTGGTTAAAATTATGATGCCACTTGCAGTCTAAAGGTATGATGTGTAAATGACTATGTAGGCTCGAATTAATGTCTCTATACCCCCCATCTCCATCTTTAGTGAGAAAGTTACCTTTGCATATTCCTACAAATAGTACTTTGACATTAGTTTGTTTCCGTTTATAGAAAAAAGACTTCGTGTTTGAGTTTTTTGCAATGGGTTCAAAAATTGTTGTTGAGTTGGTTAACTGGTTGAAAGATGCTTAACTTAATTAAACCGCCAGTATGCTCACATAGTCTTCCATAGACATTCATGTGCAGAGCACGTGCATTCATGCTAGTGAAAATAGATAAAACAGATATAGGATAAATATCAGCTTAGGGATAAAGGTCCCGTAAGTAAGTAGATAAGTTTCAACCCTTGTTTTTCGGGGAGGTTTTAAAAACTAGAAAATAGAGTATTCTCACGTAGAGTTTGAGGGAAAAACCCAGCGAGAGTTTTAGAAAAAAAAAATAGTTTTACTGAAAGAAGAAAAAGTTTTGAACGAGGAAGATTGTCCTTTCGCACAACAGGCGACTTCGGTCTTTCAGGATTTTTCTCGATGTTCGGTTTATAAACGGTGAGTAGTTTAGTTTTATTTCACGTCTATACATAGATAGTTTACTGTCCAAACAAAGTTTATGCGCTGTATGTTTTTCTGCTTATCATTCTGTAGTGATTCTATAATAATTTGTGGTCTCGCAAATTGGTAAAAATGGTTCATTGTTAGTATATTGTGGTTGGTATACTGTTTTGCTGAAAAACTGCGGAAACTCTGTTTTGAGCGTTAATGGCGACGTGAACCAAAGCCAAAGAATAGTTAGGACTGTTAATTTCCATTACAGGTGGTCCTAATATAAATTGGTTGGGTTGAGTAAATAGTTGGAGGTAGTTAGGGGCGTGTGAGAATGGAAGAATGGGGCTGTCGAAGCTTTGGATAATGCTAATGGCCGTCGGCTGTTGGGATGGTTGTTTAAATTCTTGGGTTATTAAGTAGAATTTCTTGAATTGAATGGTGGTTTTGGTGGGTTTATACTTGGTTGTTGGTCGATGGATGATGAAGAATAGATGGGCTGTTGGTTTAGGTTCGCGGGAAGCTTTTACAGAGAATTAATGGCCGTAGATCGCGATTTTCGCAGTATAAGGAAATCGCAAATTGTTGGTATTGGTGTTTAGGGTTTTCTCAAGGAACCCAACCGCTGGGTTCAATAGGGTGGCGAGTGATGGCCGGTGGTGGCTGTGGTGGTGGAGGCGCTGTGAGGGGAAGAAGATGACCAGCGTTTTCCTTGTATGTTGGGCTTGGGCCGAACCATTTCTAGTGTGGGTTGGGTAGAACCAACTCATGATGAGTGAAGGAGATGAACAGTGAGCTGGTGGAGGTGTTGTGAGGAAGGAGATGAACAGTAAAATTCGATTTGGGCTTGGGCCAAATCGTGGGTGGGCTTATGTGTTGTAATTTTTTTGATTTTATTTTGATTTTTAGTTTTAGACTTTGGGCTTTGACTTTGGGCTTTTGGGTTAGAGGAGTTTGGGGCCGGTTGACTGCTGTTGACCTGGCTGGTTGACTACTGTTGACTATTGGCAGGCTGACTTCGATTTGTTGACCAGAGTTGACTTTGACCGTTGACTAGAGTTGACTTTGATTAGTTGACCAGAGTTGACTTTTAACTCGGATTATGATTCGGTCTATTAAGATAGGTCTAGGACTATTAGCATGCTTGACTACGTTGGTTAGAAGTTTTTAGTTTGTCATTTTATTTTTCTTTTTGTTCCTTGGTTTTGTTACTTAGTTTCATTATGTCTCCCAGGTAGTAATTTTTGTTTTTGTTCGGATAATACCGTACCTTCTTCTTAAGAAGTAATAGAAGTAATAGAAGTTTGTTTTTTCTAAATTTTGCTATGTTAGTTCTCATATATTAAGATATCGCCGCAGTCGTTTGTGAGTCAAAATGAGCGTTTAAAGAATATTAAGGGTCAATTGTTATGCTTTCGACTAAAGTTATCAATATGTCGTTGAAGCCTCAAATTTAATGTTTATTTATTTAGTTTTGATTTTTGTTCCAATGGAAAAACTACATTGGTTATGATGAAGCTAGATTTCATTGCAATGAAATCGTATCTTGATGAGAGTTTTAAAGGTTTAGAGTCCCATGCCAACCAAATTGAGGATATAGTTAAGTTGGAAATATCGACAAAGAAATGGGAGAATGATCCCGAGATGAGGCGTTTCTTTTAGTGGAACTAGAGAATACTCTAGCCAATTATTAGATATAAAGATGCTTTACCTATTACTCCTGAGCTGATGAAGGAGACAATGAAAGCGAAAGGGAAGGTAAATTCATGTATTAAGCTTTGGTCACAGTTTTGAGTAGGTAAGCAGAGGAAAGCTGCAAAGCAAGCTATATAGCAGGAATACTTCTTGTATTAAGGCAAAATGTACAATTGATGTATCATTGTAATTGTTTATGCTTTTTGATTCTGCACTCAGTTGCTATCCTATCAGCTGAAGTTGTGTATGTATGTCCATGTGTGAACACTAATGGCAATCAAAGTTTCCTGATGTTAGATTAGTAATGTCTTGCTTTTATGTAGCTTCTATTTTGAACTTCAAAATTTTAAGACTATATCTCTTACATTGTTTTCCTGTTTCTCTGTTGTATGGTTACTTCTAACTGATAGAACCAGACTAGTGGTTATCCAGAAGTTTGTAAAATTTCCACCAATATGTTTCTTCAGCTGTTGTTGCTAGATATTCGTTCAAGATACCATGCTGGTTTCATTTACCAATGACTTGTCACGTGGTCTTCTAAATAGAATGCTAACACTAAGGCTAGTATTGCCAATTCAATCGCATATAGAAAATGCTGGGACTGGGTTATAGTTCTAGAAATTATACTAAAAATTCACAAAAAGAGCACCCATCATGATTTTCAGAACTGTACGTTACTGATAATGTGATAAGAATCGGTTTGTACTCCATGAGCGCATCTTAGGCCCCATGACTTTCCCGGGGTCATCTTTTGATTGGGAGATAAAAATTTGCTTCAAAAACATCACTTCCTTTTTTCCTCCTATCCATTTCCCTTTCTCTGTGCTTATCCCTATCGTGTCCGTCTCTTTCTCTGCTTGCTCTCTTCTTACTCTCACTTCCCCTCTGTCTTTCTAGCTCATGAGAGTTGTCTCTATCACGGCGTCTCTCCCGACTCCAGTCCACATCAGTGTCCTTATCCTTGTGTCTGATTGATGACTTACGTTGTGGAATCTGGCTTTGGCTGTGACTGCGACTACGTTTTCTCGAAGAATCACGAGATTCATCTCGTCTCTCTCTAATCTCCTGAGATGGCATCCCTGCAGTATAAAGCACATAATGAATAACACCAACAAATTCAGGTGAAAAAAAAATACTGTCACACTAATTGCATATGTGGTGTTATTCATCCACCTTTAAAATGAAAGTAAGACTTTAACATGATACAGAGTTATTCAAACAATAAAATATTGCATAAAATTGTACAACAGACTCAATACCCATGTCATACATTAACATGCAGGTTCTTCTCTTAAGTACAAGTTAAGTCAATTGAGAGAAATTCTAAACTTGGATTCACCTAACAAATTTATTTTTTCAGTACTCGGGATTGTCAGACAAAGGAGACAGAAATTATCCCTAGAATGTTGTAAAAACCATGCTGTCCATTATAGGAGTTCTACAATTCAAATTGTTAGGGATAATATTGGCTTTTAACATTTGAGACAAAAGATCTTACTTCTCCCCAAGACGTCTTCATTGGGATCTGATATTCCAAATTCAGATTGTAGTATTCTTCGCTGATAAGCAACTTTCCTCTCTATTTCCTCTAGGCTCTTCATTCCTCTGTCTTCAAGAGACTCACGGTATTCCATCACAGCAACTTCAAGACGCCTCAACTTTTGCCTACAGCATACAACATGGTACGAAAGTGTAAATTTTACAGATCGCATAAATTTTACATGGTATGTACAAATTGAAAGTCAGTTGCCAATACAATATTGTAACACCTTTGCCCTTCATTCATGCCACTGTCAGGTTGTGACAGTGTGCCAACTTCAGTTGTAACCTCCACATCATCACCCTTATTAAGACCACTTGTACCAATTTCACTTCCAGAAGATGAATAACTTAATGCCAAACCCTGGGCACTCCTCTTATTTTCTTCATCACTACCATCATCCTCTCGAGCCCACTTAGAGACAGGCAAAGACGGGGATCAGATTTTCCTTTTAATGTAAAGGCTTTCGGTTCGGTGGAATAGGCAACGTTGGGGCCAAGGAAGCAGAACTTTTACCTTGCAACCCCTTTGCATCAACCCCATTATGATTCCATCCAGAGGACATCAATGGCTCAATCCCATGGTTTGCATCTCTATCACTGATGTCACTTGCGCTCCAGCCACTAGCATCCTTCAAATGACAAGGGAAGATTTGACAACTCCTTCATGGCGGCTCCCTTTCCCATTGCCAATGCATAATCTTGGTCGAGCTTAACCCCTTCAGTGATATCTCCAGAGCTTGACCGGTTTTCAATTTCCTGTGCATCCCCACATATAGAATGGAAAGGGGTCACGCCAGAGCTTCCAGATCGAAGAAAAGTAGCTTGTAGCCCATTCACATATGCATCTGAAAACAGAAACCAATCTGCCCATACTTGGAGAACCTTCAGAACCCATTCCTGAAAGCATCCAAATTAAGATCATGTCAAGGCGGGTTCAAATGTTCACAGAGAGGAGTCTAGCAGGAAAACCAAAGATATCTTACCTTGAGGACTTGGGCAGTGATCCTTCTAGCGACACTACAGTACAAGTCATTGAAGCTCTCCATACGTAAAATAGCGACACTACTAAGTCTACTACTAAATGATGAACAGTTTCTTCATATCTACGGCATTGCTGTATAAAAGGTCTTAAAAAATAGAAACCCTTTGTTTTGCTATAAGAAATGGACAAGGTACATTCTGAGAAATGGTTCTTATGTGTAGCCTTCATATTCTCCTGATGCTAGTATAGATCCTTGAATTCATCAAACCAGAGCTCCTTATATTTGTACTTTCTTCTAGAAAATATTTACCTATTTGAGCCTTGGGATTTTACATTTCAAACAACGAAGTTACGAAGGCTTTAGGATGACGTATCATTGATCTACCTTATAATTCTCTAGGTATTCGTTTCATGAAACTAATAATTCTTAACCCCAATTCAATATTGTCTTAAAAGATTTGACTCCTTATGGTCTATACATTCTAGCGCTTAAACTTTGTTATAACTCGTAATCTATAATTAGGTAGTGCAAGCAAGTGAAGAGAACAGAAAACTGATCTTCTCTGAAAGAGAAGCCGTTTGGTCAAAATTCTCTGGGAAAATTAAAACAGGGGATAAGATCAGTGCTAGAGTAGGTACTTTAGAAGACTATGGAGCCTTTGTGCACTTGCGTTTCCCTGATGGTACATATTAACTTTATACACAATTTCCCTTTCTTTTTCATTTTTTTTTTCCTGATGAAACTGCTTCTTGTTGTAATTACAGCCACCTATTTCTTCATTCCAACCAAAAAAGAAAAGAAATTCCTAGTTCTCAATCCGATATTCTGACACAATTTTACAAAGAGAAGAATGTGAATTATCTAAATTTAATATCACTTTGGTGGAATCATCTACATCACTACCATAATAGTATAATTATCTAAGAAAATTTTATGAACCTAGCTCCTTAGAAACTTTGGCTTTCGAGATCGATTATTAAATCAAAATTAAAACAAGGCTAAAGCTCAAAAGTCAAAACTCATTAAAAAAGACGGACTTACTCGGTCCCTTTTTCCCTCAAAATCGAAATTGCTCACGGAGACAAAATAGCCCATCCACTCTGCTTCAATTGTAGGTAGAATTGAAGAAATCGACAAGAGATGAAACTAAAATTGAGAAGAAATCAAAGTGAAGGTTGAGAGAGAATGAGTACCTATCAAAGAACTCGTGCCTTCCTAATCAATCTAAAAGGGCATGGCGATGGAGGATGAGAATAAAATCAGGAAACACGTAGTGTTTTTTATTTATTTCTTTTTGTTTCGAGAAATCAGAAAACACGTAGAGATTTATCACTTGATAGAGATTTATGACTTGTTGCAGCAAGTTAAACAACTGATCTACCGGTTTTACCCTTATTTAATTTTGATTAGAGATTGGAAATAAATGGTCCAGAATACGTGCACATTTAGTGCATTATACTTCTGCGCATTGAAGAAAAAGTCTTAAGTGGGTGTTTGGTTCTCATTTTTTCAAAAAAGTATTTTTTCTTAAAAAACACTTTTATGAAAAAGTATTTATTCTAAAAACAGTTTTTCAATAAACATGTTTGGTTGTGACTTTTCTTAAAAGCTATTTTATCAAATCAGATTTCATACTATGTTTCTCGATATATTTTGGCATATCGTGGCATAAATCACTAAAGTCTAAAACATCCGGGGAGTTCATTTGCCTTTAGCTCCAAAAGTGTTTCCTTCAAAGAAAAATAGTTTTTTAACTTAAAAAACAAGTTTTACCTAATTATCATAAAACAAGTTTTTGGGACCAAAAAGTGTTTTTTGGATGAAAAACTATTTTTTTTTAAATAGAAACCAAACACATTTATTTTTTCAAAAAATGTTTTTTCACTAATAAACACTTTTTAGCAATAAATAAATAGGATCCAAACACCCCCTAAAACTTAACTTCCTTTTTATTTTGATCGGATTTTATAAATTTTACATAACAAAACCCAAAACACAGGCCCAACTAATCCGTCCAGCCCCGTCTAGACTGATTAATCAGCCGCCTAGGCCCACCCAAGTCCCATCTAATCGGCCCACCGATTACTTCAACGATTAGATACCAAATCAGTTCGGTCATGCACCGTCTAGGCGGCCGCCTAGCCCGATTTTTAGAACACAGTCTATGAGGCTATGATGATGTGTATTTAAACAACTTGTTTAGCTTAAAATAAAAACCCCAATGCTCTTCTTCCCCAGCGTCGCACTTCTCGTGCTACATGCGCCCAGCCCCACCCCTTCTCGTATTACACCCACCGCTACCACCAGCAACTACCATCATCCTATAAACAACCCGACCATCCACCACCCACTATCTACCAGCACCGCCCCCACCAGCACCACTTCTAGCTTTTCCCACCATCCTGCAACATCATCAACACCTCCCCAGTACAGCCCTCACCATCCCCCATCCACCACCAAACAGTTTTGAACACCTCTTGTGTTCCATTGCCAACCACCACCGCCACCATTTTCACCCATTCTACTGTCACCATCGTCACCTTATCTGCCGCCACACAACTAATCACCAAATCTACCACCAGCACTGCCACCTATCCCTACCACTTCTATCAACAACAGACTTCAAAAATGCCTAACCACCACCGCTCCATTAGCCTTCAGCCACTTTATTGTTCACATCCCCATCACCAGCACTTCAACCATAAAACCCCCATAACAGTCTCCAATCCATCTTGATTCCTCCCACCTTAACAGCATAGCAAACCAAAAAAAAAAATGTTGTTTGTTTAATTGATTAGCTAGGTATGGTTATTTGTTGGTTTTGATGGAGTTGGATTTGCTTCGATGCTAGGTTTGTTGTTTGGGTTTGATTTATGGTAGTGCTCTTATTTGTTGTGGTTTAGATTTGGTTTCGTCTATTTTTGGGTTTGTTAGAGCATAGGGTGTCGCTACCATGCTCTCTTAGAAGAAGCATGTGCATTGCCCCTTTCATGAGTTTGACAAGTGCAAAGATTGAGCCAATGGTGGTGACGGCTTTGCGGTTTCGTATATCAAAACTCACATTAAGAAGTAGCACTTGAGTGGCCAGGGAGATACAAATAGAATGCGGGATAAGATTAAGGAGGACATAAGTTTATATTTATTCCTTCTTAACTTTTTGAAAATGGTGAACAAATGAATTGTGGCCACTGTCTCAGCATGCATGCATTAACCATATCATGTCGTCATTCAGGAGACATCACAAAACCATCGAAAATGGCTGATAATGGGGAGTTGGGATGTCTTATTGTCAGTATACCATAACCGACGCCCATCCCTATGATTATGCAACTTGTACTCTCATCACAAGGAGCCGCTAGTGCTATTGTTCCCTCTCTTGATGATACGTTACTTGATAGGGCATTCGTATACCCTTTCGCATTGTGGAAAGTATACCACGTGTTTGTCGTTTTGCCTTTTTTGGTGCATTGAAGTCTGCTCTCTAGGATATTATGGCTGATCCTAGTTCAGTTATGTCATAGGTTCGTCTTCTCCTTCTTCCGTGCTGCACTTTACAGGTTTTTCAACCACAGAATCGTCAGGAACGTCGGTCTAGTAATAGGAAAAACCTTCAACAGAAACAGATTCTCCATGTTTTGGAGATATGGAATGAGCCTGGTGGACTGTTTTGCCTCTTAGAGTCTGCAATAGAGCCTCCTTCAATCCAGCCGCCCCAAAGATATGTTTCCACTCATAATGTGTGTCGATGCTTACATAAAGTTGCTGATAGGCATTTTACAGCAGTGGTGAAAATGTCATTATCATCAGGGGTTGCCCCTAACTCGGCGGAGACTATTCAAGCATTAGAGGATAATCACCCAATTGTTATGCATTAGGTCGTTTCCGAAAGGTACTTATTGTGGTCGTGATGGTCTTCTAGCTCAACACTTGTTGGATGCTGATAAGTACCCAAAATTGTATTTTAAACCCCGAAGAGACATTACATTTAGGTCAATTATGTGTTTAATAAATGTAAATTAATTGTATTTTCATGTTTTCACAGGTTTCAACAGCCAACGATAAAATACACACAGAACCTGCGTTTTAGCATGAAATACAGTCGAATAAAGCTTGGACTTGAAATCTTCAATATCAGCTCATTTAAAGTTCCAAACTGCCAACAAAGCTCATGGACTCAGAGAACCATGAAACAAGTTGAAGAATCCAAACTTGAGTCCCTAAGCCAGCTAAAGAAGAGATTTTGGTCAAACTTACCTAAATCAGCCCGAAAGTCAGGAGAAACTTTAAAATGGTGTTATCTTTCGTCTCCTAACTCTAATTCATGCGTTCAACCAGCTAAAATTATCAGCGCAGAAAACTCTACGCAACGGTATCTAGCTTCCAAAAAATGGTCGTACGGTTTGGAATATGAAGATAAAGCCAATGTCTGTTACTATTTAGTCCAAGCCCATTACTATTCTAGAGAATATTTCTAGAATATTCCTAAAATATTCTCTGGGATATTATATTTTATTTGTAACCGTTAGATTTAGATTAGATGGATTGAATCTAGACCGTCTAAAAAACTATAAATAGAAGGATCTAGTTTCAGTTTTTCGGATGGAATGGTTAGCATTCCATCAGTAGGAGTAGAGTAGTTTACTGCTTTCCTAGTGTAATGAAGAATTTAATTTACAGTTTTTAATTAAAATATTTTTAATTCAGTTTTATTTTCTGTTAATTAGAAATAACACTTTAGTTATATGATCTCGGAGCAGAAACTCTGCCCAAGTGAGGATTATATTTGTTAGGGAGGGTGTTTTGATAATTATAACGATTAGGAACCGAGTAAGGTCACCCAAAGATGAGGTTCTGAATCGATTCCACGCGCTAATAACACTCGTTCAGAGATGAAGAGTCATTATTAGGGATCAAAAATCGAGACCAACTCTTTTAACGGAGATATGATTCCCTCAAACGGATTTTCTATATCCGAAATCAAAGTCTATTTTCTTTTATTTTCATCATTTTCTCACCTAAATTCACTTTCACAAACATCACGTGATCAGATTAGTTTTTGTTTATAAATAACATTTTGCAGTTTTATTGAAATGCGAATGAAATGACAAACCCAACTGCTGTTTTACAGAAAGATCATATGTCGTGAGTGGTGTTGCAGCAGCTATATCGTCTGATTTGCTAGATGCATTAACCCCTGTGGTGAATCTTTGGTTACAGGGATGATGTCCACAGCCGTTAGCCGAATTCATAGTGAGTGCTCCGCTTACTTCACTTCTTAAGCCAAATAATAGTATTCGTCATATAGCTGTGGGCATGGTTTGGCATCATCTGGTCCCCAATATTGTAATGAAAGGAGTTTTTAGAGATGTGGTTGGGCACTTACTGGATTTCCAGTATAGGGTGGGTGTTTCTGGTGGAGCAGAGGCGATTTTGCACGCTGTCAACCATATGGTGTATGCTAACGATGACAATACCTCTCTTTTTATGTTGCTGGTAGATTTTTAGAATGCTTTTAACATGGTGGATCGGACCACCATGTTAAGAGAGGTTCATATCTGATGCCCAGCTATTGCCTCTTGGGTTGAGTACTTGTATTGTCAACCTGCAAGGTTATACGTGGGAGATGGCTACATATGGTATGCTACTAGGGTTCAGCAAGGCAATCCTTTGGGTCCCCTTCTATTTGCACTGGTGTTGCATCCTCTGATTCTACGGATCTAGTCCAGTTGTCAGTTATTGCTACAGGCTTGGTACCTAGATGATGGGACTCTGATCGGGGATATAGAACAGGTGGCGACAACTTTGGGTATGATTAAGGAAGAAAGACTTTATTATGGGTTGGTTCTTAATGTGGCTAAAATTGAGATACTTTGGCCATCACCGGATCTACGTCGTTTTACTCCTAGTATTTTTCCTTTAGATTTGTCCCATCCTCAGCAGGGGGTCAGGTTGCTTGGAGGTGCAGTTAGCACTGATGCATCTTTTGTCATGGGTCTTACTCGCAAGCGTATTGACAAGACTATGACTTTGATGGACCATTTAGCTGTATTGGAAAATCTATAGTGTGAGTTAGCGCTCATACGAGCTTGTTTTGGGCTCTCTAAGTTGGTTTTCACTACACCATAACAGACTATTTGCAATGGCAAAAAACCGTTGCTAATAATTTTCGCAACGCTTTTTAAACGTTGCAAATATGACGTGGGTAAAGTGTTGGAAATGTTTGCAACGGTTAAAAAGCGTTGCAAACCAAATTTTCCAACGGTTATTAACCGTTGCAGAGTGACAATTACTAACGGTTAAAAAACATTGCAAAGTTTGATTTGTAACGACTATTGATGGATACTTTAATATTTATTTTTTGCTTTGCAATGGTTTACAACCGTTACTAATGTGTTGATATGGTAAAAAAAATTATTTTAATTTTTTTCCTACCCTGAACTTGCACCACCTGGTTTCATATAGAAGCAAATAAAATTACCAATATTTTTTCATACCATTTGACAAGTAAATAAACACAAACAAACGCCTAAAAAAATATATTATATTCATTGAACTATATATATAACTTCAAAAGAGTTTTGAGGGTTACAAATTTAAATTTACTAAGGGTTACAAATTTCTATACGATTTTCCAAGCAATCCCGAATCTTCAAAAATGCAATAACAAGCATTAGTGACGTTGGCTTCACTCAATATAAATCCTAGTACCGCTCCACAAAACCCATCTAATTCTAAAAAAATCACAAAACAAATAATGAACTCAAAAAAACAATCATACTAACACTATACCAAAACAGGATATCCTTAACAGTGCAGGACCGTTACTAAAAATATTTGTAACACTTTTTATCCGTAACTGTTTGGGCGTTATTAATGTGTTAATTTATTTACTTACAGTTTTTAACCGTTACAAAATTATTTATAGTAACAGTTAGTTAGCGTAACTGAAATTAATTACTAACGGTTTTTCAGAATCAAATGTGTTAATTATTTCCAACAATAGTAACAGTTTTTTGAAGTTAGTAACAATTTTTTTGTGTAGAATATGCGTTACTAATTGAAGCATTTACTAACGGTTTTTGCACCCATTGCTAACGTTTCTGCTTCCACGTAAATGTTACTCAATGAAGAGATTAGTAACGGTTTGTTGCCGTTACAAAAAATTTTGTATTTAAAAAAAATAATTTTTACCCCCGCCACCTATTTACCACCTTTGCCCGCAGAGATAACATGTCTCCCTTTTTGTTTTTAAAGAATTCCACAAAAGCCCAATAAAAAGAAAACCTCACAAGTACATCTCATCAAATACTAATTTTTATTATTACAAATCACAACCGAAAAGTCATACATAATGACTATGCGAATTATGAAATTTGTTGCACCAAAACGAAATAAACATTTCTTCAAAATCAATTGATAGTAAAACTTATCCTCGTCTCCTTCGACTATCTAGGCCTTGACACTTCATGAATCTTGTATCCTAAGAATAACATAAAAGTAAAATACGTACGATAGGCAAAATAAAAAAATAAAAAAACATTCAATCCTGAATTGAGTCAATATAATGCTAATTAATTTCAAGTACCTCAAAAAATTTCCAACCAAGTGCCTAAAGTTAAAGTAGCCACCGCGATTGTATGCATTCTCCTCATATATTGCCTATTATGAGAAAAGTGAAGATAATGGGACGCCATGTGATTTAATCAAACTTAACTAAGTAAGCAATTATAAGATTCGTAATAAAGTTAGTAAACTGTATACATCGATCCTTATTTGATTCTAAAATATTATCAAGAAACTCTTGGAAAATTGTCGTAAACTATTAAAATCGTTACCTACCTGTACATATATATTCTATTATTTGACTATAAGCTTTGTTTGTTCAACGATAAATGAGATATGATAACTAAATGAATAATATTGCTATTACAATTAAATTGCTTTAATAACAAAGATGGCAAGTATGAGGACATGCACGAAGTTAACAAAAGATATAAATTGAGCAAATTGGTAATGAAATCAAACAAAGGTCTCTAGTATGACATAAATATAGACATTTGGCACAGTTTCATTATAATATTAAGCTTTTAATCAAATGCAATACTAACTACAATATTCTAGATATGTCCAGGCACCTAAGAAGGGAAAAGTGTATACCTGGTACTGAGGCATAGAACCCAATTTGGTAACTATTGTCTAATCGGTGATGCTTCGACAAATAAGCAGCCTGGCCCATATATGCTAACATAAGTGTTGGGTACACCAAGAAAGTGAAGGTAATCTGTAGTTGGACAGAGAGTAAGCATTTGCCAAAATTACAACATAAAACAATAGAAGTGTAATTGTTGGTGGAAAGACCTGAATTACAGTGTAGGAAAAGTAATGGTAACACAATCTATATACCGATTGAAACAAGAAGAGCACAATAATTGAAACAAGAAAAGCATATGTGACAATCGTCTTCACTAACATGCTAAAAGATGCACTTGCAAATCCAATATGGACAAATGATAAGAAACTGGCAGACCAAGATAAATATCTCATCATGCAAATGCAAACTAATTCTAGACAATAGACCCTCGAAGTGTCACTAAAAGTTCATTCCCTTAGAGATCTTGTGAAGCTAACAACGAAATATTACCCCATGTTGTATAAGAAGCAATCCCCATTTGTAGCTAGCCAAATGTAGCTTTTATGCATTTGCAGAGACACCAACAAGAGACTTTCCTGCGCAAAATGCAAAAAGAATAACCTATAAATCATAACCATATTCGACCGGGAGGATTATCCTTGCATCGCCAACCCGCACAAAACCTTCTACTTGAAAAGTGATTCACCACAAAGTATCTCATTAATTAAACTAAAGCAAAAACAAGATGAACAGGAAAAACAGACAAATCTGAAAGTCATACAAACTTTAGAAAGAAAGGGTCTTAATGTGTCTCTTCACTCTCACCATAATAAAATTTACTCTCACGAAAGAATACCCAAAAATATAAGACAAAGCCCAACTAGTGCCAAACATTTTACTCAAGCTCTTTCCCTGGTACGGTCGTGGTTGCGCTTGAGGCTTAAGCTCTTAAAATATGTTTGCAATGGCCTGTGTGTGGCCTGCAGTGGCCTGTGTTTGGCCTGCAGTGGCCACTTGATGCTCTGGGACCTTAGGCATGATAATGATTTAATACCAACAGCAATGACAATAAATTCTTCAGTTCAAGTCTAGAGATTCTATCCCTGAAACATGGAGTAAGAACTAAGAAGTCCCTTAAACCATTTATACACAAAAGAGATAAGGGCATGAATATACAAATGAAACTACAAAACCATAGCCAAAAAACTGAACAGAAAAAAAATTCAGACTTCTGCACCATAGACTTTAGTAGCGTAACAGCTTAAGTTCCAAAAACATAGCAGCTATCGCTATTCCTAAAGTGCAAAGAGAGACAACAACAATTTCATCTACTCACAATTGGATCTCTATACAACCTATCTAAACTTAACACTCACAAATACAAGTTCTCTCAGGCAGTCTAATTACTTGTTACCTCCACAGTCCACGCTTTTCAATAATAGTTCCAAATCACCATAATGAACAAGGAGGTAACTCATTGTAACTAGATTAAAAATTCAGAAAACAATAATTACTTGAGATTTACAATATTAGATTTAAAAACTTGATACACAAAATAAATTGCAAAACTAAGCACCAGTAAACATGAAAATTTTAAACTTGTCGCAATTCAAAGCTAAAATTGCGTCCAATCAAGAGCTTATTACTAATATATATGGAATGTACGTGGTTCTTAAAGCAAGAAGTACTTACAGCAGACCTAGAGTTTAGTGGAAAAGAAATACACCAGACCTAGTATTCATATTATTAGTTGGAAGCACATACCGTCTGATCACCAGAATTTCATAATCAAAAAATAAAATTAGGATAATTATAAAATAATCGAGTGAAGACTGAAGAAGAATATATAAGCGAGGAACAATCCACAAACCAGGAAACTAAAATCACTTAACTCCAACACCCACATATTGACATATGAAAATCAAAATCAAAATTTTCCATTGAAGAATACAAGATATCAAAATAAAAATCATACCTTTGGCTATAAATGAAGCAACTATAGCACCGAAACTAATTTTATATGTGGATTAAACACCTAGCAGTGTGAAAAAAAGCTAAAGAGTAGAAATTAGATGGTAATAATTATGAAACCATAGAAGAATAAGGCGAAGGAAGGAAAAACTACCGGATGGAGGCGGCGCGGCAGCGGCAGAATTGTTGATTAGGTTGTGCGAGAGAGAGGCGATGGAAAAATAAGAAGAGATGAAAAATATAATTTTGGTTTTAAGTTTTAGAGAGGAGAAGAAAAGAGAAGAGCACGGCCTTTTCATTTTTTCCCTCTCGCTCAAAATTCTTATTTTGGTTTTTACTTTTTTTATTTCTATTAACCTTTAATTATAGTCCCTTACGGTTCTTAGTCAAAACAAAACTTTTAAAATAAGTTACAAATTAATTCTCAAATCCGAAAAAATTAAAGTAACACTTTATTTGCAATTTTAACGCCCAAAAACGTTAGGAATGTAGTTACACCTCAAAAACGTTAGAAACAAAAAAAAGCGTGCGTTACTAATATCCTCTTTTGGTGTAGTGTAAATAAATTCATGCAATTAATTAAATACTTGACCCCCTTAAAGATAGAGCATTTGTTGTCTACTCCCATATCTCGACGACATAAACAATGGTTACATAAAATCGGTGCTTAAAAAAAAACTTTATAGTAACTTGACAAGTTGAAAATTAAGAAAATAGAGAGTGGGGTTTAAGTTTTTACCTTGACGAGGAGCTTGAGATGAGCACGACTCATCAAATTGGGAAGCAATTCTTTTGGCCTTCTTCTAAAGGCGCTCCCACATGTCGGTAATATCAGTTGATCCAATAGATGTGTTATGATGGAGACCAGCAATCCTTCTCTGGAAAAAGGAAATTCATCTTAGATAATGTTTGTGACTTGTGAGGGGAAAAAAAAAGTTGTTAGTACCTTAATTAGTTAAGCAATCATGACATTCTTATTGATAGCTCTCCCTATAGCTTTAAGAACAATCTCGTTAGACCCTTTATCCTAAAGAAATATAGAAGCACAGTAAGCTTTAACCCATCAATTTCTATCATACATGTTCATATTCTAGTCATGGTAATAAGATTAAAAGTGTAGTTATACTGGAATAGAAACTTATTAATTATTATATAGTATAATAAAACATTAAAATCAGACCTGGAGGAGAGTACTGGCATAAGTAATGTAATTCCTCATGCGTCCTTGAGTAGTAATCCTTATCTCATTCTCGTTTATTGGTGTCTTTTCTCGAGGCTTCTCCACCCTCTGATATCGATCCATCTGTCTACAACAAAATAAAAAAAAAAACATCAAACAATTGAAACGACAACAACTATAATAGAACAGCATGTGATGCATTGTTTCACACCCAAATGGCAATGAAGCCAAAAACATACCAGTGCGAGGGCTTAAAAAAGAATAGCATGTGATGCATTGTTTTTGTTCACATTTTTCACAACATCAGTTCCCATTAAAACACGCTGCAAAACCTACAATCACCAAGAATAAAGCTGGCAGATGTATCACATGGTAACTTCAAGATATTCTATGCCAGAAGGCAGACCTCAAACAATGATTTTCGGGTATTTGGATCTTCAATAGTTGGAAAATACTGAAGAGCCCTCATTGTCTTAACCTACACCAAGCATATCGTTCCAAGATATAAGCATCTGTTTACTAGTCCAAGCCACTTTGCAGTAAGTAACTTAATACGTGAATCCAATGGTCTAAATCATTTTAATAAACAATATTAAAGGTGATTATGACATCCTAACGGGAATCTAACAACAGTTATTCAGACGCTATTGCAATATCATACAACTAGTATGGTCTGTTGACAAAGAAAATGGAATTAAAATTAAAGCAAACTAATACACAGACACAAGAAACGACAACCAAGAAATAATGGCAATCCCACCTCAATAGGCCCAACCAAAAAGACACTCAACAAAATGAAACCCCTCCTAACTACAAGATCCTCGAAAACCCCCACCAAACATCTCAATCCTATTGGCGTACCAAAAATAGAAATCAGTTCAGATTCTCAAGTAAACTATTCTAAGTATATCTTTCCTGCAATATACCTACCATCGACAAAAGAAAAGTATTTCACAACTCCATTTCATCAACTCTGAAGGTGTCATAGTAAAAATATTATTTCCACTCTTCCAAAATGCGATGTACATCTAGAGCAAATAACACAATGAATTTGTTTATGAAAGGAAGAAGCAAAAAATCTTTGCTTAATACAGAGGTAACATTCTTTACCACTCCCATGTTGTCGGTTTTATACCTTCTTGGAGAAGTCGTGAAATAATAGCAAAGCAATTTTTACACAAACTTGAAGCCAGGGGGACGGGATACCATAGTCCGTATATTCTGGTGGCACATCGTTGTTCCTAGCAAGCCTCTCCAAGATTTTAAAACATTTTAGAACACAACTCCAATATGCATCATAATTATTTGACACTAACGCCACAAGGAGGCTCGTGACAGATGTCAAAACTCCTAAGTCGCATTCATCTAGAAGTTGAGTCATGCGATCTGACCTGGACAATATTTGCAACATATTACTAAATGAAAAAAGAATACCTAGGGAAGAGGTACACAATAACTCATTTTGTAAACATGGTATGGAAGATCAACCAACTCTTAAAAAGGAACAATATATAAACTTACCACCCTTCCACATTGACTACATCAGGATTCTTCCTGAACAAGGGTAGAAGACATAGCGCAACCTTCTTTCTCACAAGTGGTCTACAACTACTGGAAATCTAGGGCTGATTGAAAAGGTCTTATTAGCCAACATTTATTTCTAAAGTGAATTTGATAATCAGAAAAGAGAGGAAGAAGGGTTTTTTCTCTTACAAGTAACTTTTGGACATCAGGTGCAGTGATTGACAAAAATTCTCTCCAGCCAATATTCCCAACCTGGAAAAACAATAAAAGATAGTAAATTAGTCAACAATAAAACCATATATGTTAAGCAAGAAAGAAACAGCCTCAGAGAAATACAAATTAAACAGAGAAACAATCCAAAACCAGGAGGGGAATGAACTACAACCCTTGATTTTCACATATAATTGAAACACAGAGCACCCTAGGAACCCCAATGATCATTGTAGTGATTTAGATAGAAACTGATAAGAAAAATTATAAAGAAGTTTGACTCATGTTAACAAAGAAATAAGGAGCATATCTATGTCCACATAGTAATCATCTGCACGATAGTATCAACTTAATCATACAGTCCCAAATTCCTCTAATCTTATATATAATTTTTTTTCCTAAAGCTCAAAACCATTAGGTATTGGAGAAGATATTGGCAGGGCTGAATAGAGATACTTGAAAATATACTTTAATAAATAAGAATGTAATATGGAAATAGCAACACCCTAGCAAAATTTTGTCCAGTTATGATAGGCCAAAAATGATAATAATAACAGAAACAACTACAAATTCAAAGGTATCAAGTTATACTAGCATTGGCATAAATAAGACTACTAACTCCTCTAAAATTCCTAATCCACCTTTGAAAAGGTACACAAACAATTCGAATATTTAGGAAAAAGAAAGAAAGGTTTCATAACATATGTAATATACACAGAAACAGCGTCAATAATATTGTACTACCAAGTACCATCATTTAGTGAAATGTTTTGAATTCCAAACTCCATAATCCATGACAAATAAATCTAAGTCAATATTTCAAGAACAAATTCTACCCCAGCCCCTCTCAGAAACTTATGTAAAATTATGATAAACGCCAAAAAAAGGAACTATAGATCCAAAGCTATGTTACATAAACACAACATATTTTAAAAGTAATCTGTGTTGGATTTGTCTCCACATTTCACACATACTGTACGTAATATACCTAAATTTTTGGTATTTCACCCTGTAGGACATGGGAACACTGGCACACGTATCCTTGACAGTGTAACGTAGATCCAAAGTAATCTAGTTATGCTACATTGGTGTGTTGCAATCTAAACGAGTGGGTGTCATAGGCAATTATACACAGTTATTATTGAGCGGATCATCCTACTCATCCAAGCCCTTTTTCACTATTGTGCAGATTGTATGTATGTTACATTTCAAACCAAGAATAGGAAATATTGACTTTGAAAAGAGAGTAGTTGTGATGTTTTGTTTTGCTCGTTTGGGTTGTTGAACTGTAAAACAACTTGTCCTACCACTTTGATCTGTAATTGATCTAATAGCTATTTTACCATTCAAATTTAGAGAAGCAAAAATTCTTTCAAGCCAAACGTACTTTTGCTCTCCCTTTGTGTGTGTTGAGGAGGGTGTTGTCTGTAACATGTAGAATCTTACTTGAGCAAAAAAAAAAGTGGATTTGGTTACAGAGCTTGAAAGAGCTTGAAAAAAAATGGTCCTTTCTCTCATGGCGGCTGGTTCTCACTCTCTCTTAGGGTTTCGAATGAAAACCTAAACCCCAGAAATCAAACTGGTGTTATAGAGATATCTTCAATGCTCTAGTCTGGGTTTGGTTAGTATGAGTTCGGGGGTCTGGTGAGAGGTGTTTCGGGATCTCTCTTGGATCTCCCTTAGATCCCTTGCCACCTAGAAGTGATTTCGGCCCCCTGATTTGTCTCTGCTCCTCCTTTTGGCGGTTTGATTGGTATAACTCTAGAAGAACAATCCTCAAGGCGGCGAGAAGAAGGGATTGTCTCCGAATCCAAACAAGACAAGGCCGACTGGTTGTGTAGTGTGGTCTACTCTTGATTACTATGGAGGTTTGACTGTGTTGTGGTTTGGAGTGGGTGTGTGAGCTTGGGATGGCAGAGATGTGTTGGATAAAGCTCAGAACTTGACTCAAAGATGCGGCTGGTTGGAACTCTGGAGGTGACCGGTGGTAGGAGATGACCTATACAACCTCTCTGGACGGGTTTGGTTTGAATTGGGATTGAGAGTTGGATTCTTGGTTGCTGTAGTTGGTTTCTAGGGTGGGCTGGGGGATCTGTCGGGAGGTAGGGCAAAGAACATTGCATGGAAGGTCTGGTTGGTTGATTAGTGGCGCGGAGAAAGAGATGCTGCCAAAGTTGGTGGTAGTTGTTGCTGGCGGGTAGAGAAGAAGGTGGTGGGTTGTTGATCCAGATCCACTTCTCAAGCGGGTTGGTGTGGTTGGGCTTCGGGCTGTTTGGATTCTGGCCCGATTAGTTGGGCCGGTTTATTAGCCTAGAGTGTAGACTTGAGCCGGGCTAAGGGGATTTTCTTCAGCTATTGGTCCCCTATGTTTGAACCTAGTTTAAGCCCTGCATGGTTGCTTAATTGCACCAAGATGTTGTATTGTCCACGGTTCACTTGCAAATCCTCGTGCTTATAAACGAGGATGCGAGTGGTACTATGAATGTAAGGATATATTATATTAATACAGGTGGGGGTTTGCCTAACCCTAGCTTAATCTTTAAAAAAAAAAAAAAGTGGAAGTAAGCTATGCTAAGTTACACTGAAATGGATAGGTGTGTCCATATCAGACACAGATACAAAATGTTTTGTGTTTGACACGGCAAAATATCAAAAATTGAGGTATATCACATACAATCTGTGTCCTATACAGGCACGTGGATATGTATCCGACAGATTATTTTTAAACTATGGTGTGTCCATGCGACATAAACTAAAAACAACAAGATCACAACCTAGCATACATACAACCAACATCTAAGACATGAACAAGAAAATAAATCTCCTTCAATGGTAGGATGATATCACACTAGCTAGTCAAGTGAAAGCGTTATATTGGATGGAAGCCCACAAGCTAGTGACACTAACATGGAAGTGGGAGGGGTGTGAGTGCAACTGGAGACCCATGAGCAAAGGAAATCGTATAAAAAATAAGAGGCAAAACTCTCCAGTTTCCACTTATTAGTCCATATGTGTTTGTCTCTGCCCTGTCTAGTAGATGGCACAGCATGCAAGCTTTCCGCAAAGAAATGAAAATACCTAATTTGCTAAATCATATGTGAGTCAGTTTTTATAATCTGACAGTGAAGAGGTTTACAAGCCACACATCCTCCCAAAAAGAAATATGTCACGCCACCACCCAACTGATATCTCTGTTCTTTTATTTTTCCCTTTTCTTTATTAGTCTGGAAGTTTAACAGCCTATCCATACCCCATTAGAAAGTCATCGAGTATATTTTTATCTCCTTTTAAAATATATTTTACTGCTCAATTCTAAAAAACAAAGACGCTAAGTATGGTATATACTCTCGAGAAGCTAAATTAGCTACAAATGTAAATAATTATATAGTCCTACAGTTCTACCTACCTATAACATTTTTGAATTCTGATAATAATACTGAAACATGGGACAGCCCTTGACCAATTGAAAAGAGTTGCTTTGACAATGAAAATGAGGTCTTTTATAGAATGCTCGGACAAACTGAACATTTTACCAATCCTCTTGTTCCAAATGACACACAATGCCCAAAGAGTCACTATCTAATGTAAGAACAATAATATTGATGTTGGGGCACAAGCAAGAGAAAGCAGTGATGACTTCAAGTGGGTCTAGCCAAAGAAGGGGAGAAGGAAAAGAATTTGTCCCAGAATCACCATTGAAATTGGGCACCCAGGGAATAGGTGGTGTTCTTCACAGTTGTGCATTACTCGCCTCTAAGGAATTCTTCCTTCCTCCCAACTGATGTCTAATTATTCCCTACAACTCAAACTTATTTTAGATACCCTTCCAAACACCACAACTGTAGGGCACCAGTAAACAAGGACATGGTACATTATCACTAGCCCACCCATGATGCATCTCTCTGAACTTAGAAATCACAAATTTCCTGATGAGACTCTTCAGAACCACTAATCCACCCCCAACAGGGCCCAGTTAAAAGGAAAAATCATGAATACCCACTTCCAAACCCAAAGTTTGAAACATTTGCAATAGATTAGACATATAGCTAAAATTCATGCCAAGGTTCGGAGCCATAAATGAGGTGTGAATATCAACAATCAGTTTCATGTCCTTATAGCTGCAGTAACATAGTTATGGAATATAATAGCATGTTAGTCTCATACGTTACACAACTTTACATTAGACTCTTACGATCTTATCGAATATCGCTTCTGTTACACCTAATAATAAATAAATAAACATTTATGAAGGAAAGAAAAACTAAAAGGGGAACGGGTAAAGAAAGATCAAAACTTTGACCAAGAAGAAGAACAAATAAAATCAAAAAATTGAAGATAACTAAATAATAATGATTTGTTAAATTCATACCATGGTCATTGCCAAGCATTGGAATGCCTCATTGCATCCTATGATATCATTGCGTACAGAATTGATGACCAGTCTTAGAAAGTCGTGGTTCTCATTTAGCAAACATGATGTCGCTATGTACCCGACCTGCACACAAAAGTAAGAAAAATACAGATGATATGGATAAATCATCATAATGAAGAAGACAATCCTCAAGTTCACCTGCTTCTCTGGATACTTTGGTGTAGAGATCAAAGAAACCGCTTCCATATGCCCAAAATCAACATCATACCCCAGCATATATAAAGCATTTTCCAAACATATTTCTTCTTCTCATACGGTGATAGACCCTGACAATATTAACAATAAAAAACAGCTAATTCATACCAAAGTTAAAACTATGCTTTTTGAACCTTAGCTTGTTTTAATTACAATGTCATAACAATTACAAACAGCTACAGCTTCAAAAGTAGAGCTATACAACTAAAAAAACAAAAGCTGAAATTGAACATTTTCGTTTTTGAAACGAGTACGAATGTTGTCGAGCTCTTTATCAACTCTAAGTCTTTCTTGTTCTTTGTTTTGACAATTTCTTACATCGCTTATAAATACGAAGAGACCTCTCATTCCAGACAAGGCCATCTCCTCCGACCACTTACTTTTCAAGATCCAATTTTTATTTCTCAGATCCGTTAAAATAAGCACAAATAACGAAATCTAGCTTCAATGATTTGGAATTCACAGGTTTTGAGTTAAATATACCTTGAAATCGTCACCTCATGCTTCTTCAATTCTCTTTCTGAGCTTTTCTCCTTGAAATTATTCAAAGCTGAAATAATCCCTTTCAAATGAGCGACAAAAAATATCAAAACCACAAACCAATTCAAAACAAAACAAAAAATCAATCAAAATCAATTTAAGAAATTATTACTTTGAATAATTTGGATCTGAAAACTCTTCTTCATCTTCTTCTGAGTTGGTGGAGTGTGTATGTGGGCAGAGAGAGAGGGAGGAAACTGGAGAGTGTAGCGGCGGTGAGAGAGAGAGGAGAGAAAGCAAAGTATGTTTTATATTTCGAAATTTTAATTTGCAACATTTCTCAAATGATTTTTAAGCGTTAGCAATTAATTTATGAAATTAACTGAAATAAAATAACGCTTTATAACATTGCTAACGCTATATAAGCGTTGACAATTTGCTAAAGATAAATAACCGTTGCAAAGCAAAAAATGTCCATGTTGCAAATATCCTATTATGGTGTAGTGCACAATTTGTACTTGTCCACCATCCATTTTTAGAGAGGTAGCTCAGACTTTTGATCGGCATCTTTGCAGTGTTCTCCAGGGTATTATGGTTTATGATGGTCCTGGCTTCGGTGATTTGTAGTGGTTTTTATCGACACTCCCATTATGTCTATGTGGTTTAGGTATTTATTGTGCCACTGATGTCTCTACATTTGCTTTCGTGGCATCCCGCTTTCAGACTTCTAAGCTTCAGAACCACATTCTTATGAGTTGTAGTACAGTGCCTATGGATGATAACAAGATAAATTAAATTAAGATGTGAAAACATGAGTTCTAACATGTTAAAATCATTCTAATCAAGTTATAATAATACTTTCAAATATCATATGATAAAGAAGAGTAATCGTGTTCTCCACTCTTGCTTGTACGTACTTGTAACGTATTTAGACTAATTAAACTAATCACTAATGAGAGAGCAATTTATAATATGCAAACAGTAAATATAAGATTGAAAACAATATATTTAAATATGAGAAAGATAATTAGAGAAGACTTAATCCACCACGCGATTCGATTGACTATTAGTTAGTATCGAATCGCTTGTTTGATCCCTAGTAAACACCAAGTCCTTTCGGATCAAGGCTTCACTAGCCTGAGAGTTTAGCTCCATCACAAATCTCTTTGGTGGTGGCTATATACTCTAGTTCTCTGTTATGAGCTCTATCTCTAGTTACTCATAACGAACGACTTGAAGTTCTTTTATGCAAAACAATAAAAACTAATAGCTACTCATCCTCACATGGCTTCATAAACCTCCTCTAATGGAGGTTTAACCTTGTTTCATTAGATGTTCTAAACTAAAACAATAAGGTAAAGACATTAAAATAAAGAGACAAAAATTGAATTGAAGAACTAAAGCTTTTATTGATGGGGAATTAATGGAGTCTACAAACTAAACTAATTATAACCCTAATTACTTAACTAAACCTAAACTATATTAAACTAAACTAATGGGGAGGAAGGAAATAATAAGTTTAGCCTTAACCCTCTTTATATAGGAGAGGGTTAGGGTTATATTTTCATTCATGGGCCTGGAGGCTAGACTTTGGGCATCTAATGTGAGCCCAAAGTCCATTAGGTCAAGTCTAAAAGGGGCTTCTGCTAGAAATTATTTCAGTGCCCTTTCTGTCCACTTTTATAGCTCTGATTAGGATAAGTCCAGATTCATTGGAAAGTTTATTCCAAGTCGGTCGTTTTGACATAAAGTAGGCCCAATTCCGAGACCCTAGTCCAAAGACACGCCTATTTGAAGTTCTGTTGACTTTTCTGTTCTTTTTCTACCCGAATTGACTTTGACTTCTCAGCTTTAACTGGGCTTGAAAAGGCATTTTCTTCTTGATTATTGGGCTTTAAACATAGAACTCTTCTAGCAATCATCTTGACTTGTTTTCCACGCAAAATGGTATCTTTAAGTACATAAACAACTTTAAGACCTAGAATACACAAAAACACGTAAACATTACTAACTCTTATTTATTATAAACATAATTGGCCTAAATAGAATACTATTAAAGGGTTTAAACTACATTTTTGGGTGCTTATCACACCACCCCCACACAGCATTTTGCTTGTCCTCAAGCAAAAATGAGAAATAAAAATAGATAAGTGGCCAAAAATGTGGTCCTAACTAATCTCGTTTCGTAGAGTGCGATTGCAATAACCATATACAATAAGGCCTTAAACCACTAAGAATTCCCTAGTGGATGAGTTATAGCCTCGTGAGAGTTTTCCAAAGAAGATATATACTCCCAAACTTTATTTATATATACTACAACGACTAAGAAATAAAAGTTATGTCCCCTAATTTTATCTCAGAATCTATACATCTCACTAGCATTTAAATAAGGACCATCAATCTAACTCCTAAATTAATACATGCATAATAATCAAATTATCTTAAGATAAATAACTATACAATGAACTATGCTATGAAATGCAACGACAGGTCCGTTTCTGAAACTTTTGGGTAGCGTGCCTAAGTAGGTTCTCACAAGGAATGTGTCAAGACACATAACACTCTAATTTTCCCACTCAAGTTTGCTAACTCTAGTGTGCAGTGGGCACATGTTTTCTCACAATCTCAATGACAATCCAAGGAAGCCGAGGTCGATCAAACACATCTACCACTTACTATCACACAAACCTATTCCTAATTGAGCTAGAGGTCTTTATTAGATGATACGGGGCTGGGGTGATGGTTTAAGAAGAAATGGAATGGATATTCAAATAAACAAGTATGAGATAATAGGGTTTTCAATTACATATAACTAGATAAAACCTTGTTCTTACTTTGCTTCTACATTTTGTTTCCATTCATAGCCTTTTTATTTTGGCTTTTTTACTCATTTTATTCTATTTTTGGAGTTTTTGTTTTATTTCTAGGGTTAACTAGTATTACCCCCTACTAGATGAGCCGATTAGGATTTCCCCCAACTAGATGGGGAAATTAGGGTCTCCCCCCCCCCCCCTGAGTACACACTAAAAAAAACACGGTCAACCCAAGTTGACTTTTTTTTTTGTGTGTACTCAGGGGGGAGACCCTAATTTTCCCAGCTAGTTGGGGGAAATCCTAATTGGCTCATCTAGTAGGGGGTAATACTAAAAAATCCTTATTTCTATTTCTATTTTCTTTTTCTTTTCTTTTCTTTAGATGGAAACTTCTTTTATTTTTCTTTTCTGAAGTAACTAACTAATTTTTGGTTTTCCACAGGTCTTTCTCTTTATTTTCCTTACTCATCATATTTCTCAAACTCATTCAAGATGGGTAGGCTTATTTTTATTTTTATTGGTTTAAAAGATGGGTAAAGGATTTCTGGTTGTGAAAAGGCTAATTGAAATACTCAGAGGGGCGACTAGCGGATAATTACTTATATGTATGAATTTGTAGCTATATCGATCCAAAGAGGGCCTAAATTCTCGCTTAGGATATGGTATGGTGATCAACCAAGTGGATGTGTGATTTCTCTACTCGGAATTTACTTCTCCCTTGTGTCATTACTCAGATATTTTCCTCATATGAGAATTTTTAGGGTAGATACTCACAAGATATGTATTAAGTACTCTAACCTAGGTCTCAGAAAATTACTGCCAAGTACAATTAAAGATGCTCATGCAAGATGTTAATGAAAAGATGTAATGACTATTACCTACATATTAATCTAAGTTTCAAAAATCAAATCCTAATTCAAGTACTACATGAGATTTCTAGACTAATATCATCATGGAGAATGGAACAATACCATTATCACTAAGTATATAGTATAAACTATTTTTATGATTTTATACTTTTCTACTTTTTATACGATAATTAATACTTAATATATAACCTAATATGTGCTTAAACATTTACAACGTGTTTATATATCACCCCCAAACAGAATCATGCTTTGTCCTCAAAGTATGGAATGAAAATAAAGGATAGAGAGTACCATGGAAACGTGCTTGTAAATGGGAGCACCTGAAAAAGAAGATTAATTTATACTAATATAAAGAAATAAAAACATACGCAACTCCTATATAAGTTACTCCCGTTATGGGGATAACATGAAATAATAAATAGCGTTTGGGACATAAGCGGACTCTAACATAAATAAAATAATATTATTCGTTCACAAATCAAGCATGCACATATCATGGCTCCTATAGGATTAGCTTCCAAAATTTCATGAAATAGTGACATTTCACGAAATTAAAGTACCTAATTACATTATGCATTCCAATTAAATCAAATTTCGATAGTTGTACATGCAATTTTAATACATGAACATACAATGTGCTAAAATTAAATATACCATCCCAAAACAATTTGGGAGAAGGGGGTTTATGAAATAATTCAATAGCACAATTAAATTATGTAACTAAGTAACGTAGACTCTACTAGAGTAAACATGATAGGTAAAGGGGTGGCAAAGAGTTTTGAAATAAAATACCAAAATACACCACCCCCAAACAAAATTTGAAAACACTTTTTAAGTTTGAAAATTTTTGTTTGGCCTATACTCCAGAAAGGTGGTATTTTACAAAAACTTGGTTCTTTTAAAGTCAAATTCCCTAGACTTACTAATATATGTTTATGTTTTTAATTTTTTAATTTTTATATGTTTGATTTTTAGAAAAACAAAATTACGGTGAAGAAATAAAAATGAAACTCATGGCGTACTCCCATAATATAAGATTGGAATAGAGTACACCAAAGAATACTATGAGTCTTTTATAGTCAGATATTCGATATTTTATCTAAAACAGGTATTACCATGCAGTTTACCATATATTAACAATCTAAATAGTTAACACAGAAAGCACCCCCAAACAAAATTAAGCACCAAGATTTGCTATTACGTGGTTTAGCGGAATGAGAGTGAAATCTGATTGATCTAGAACCTAATCGAGCGTGTACTCTATTTTTTTTCCTCCAACGAAAGGGTGGCCAAGTGAATGATCGTGAGAAATTAGATGGTTGTGGAAGATATGTGGGATATGGATAAGTTTTGAAAGAGTATGGTTATACTATCTCACATCGGAAAATGAAGGGATCTGGTGGCTTGTCCTTGGGTATTATGTCCATATTAGGAGGGTTTAGAAAATCATGGAGCATAGGAGAAGCAAGAAGGTCAAGTGCAAACTCAAGGTTCTTTTGGAAAGGTGGAGGGCGGGGAACACTCGTGATGGAAGGTGAATAGTTCTGAGCTAGTGTTATTAGTTCTATATCATAAGAGGTCTTGAGATATGCAAGGCATTCCTCAATAGGTGGGTCAGAAGAATGACTGGGATAGAGGGTGAAAAATTCTTCTTCTGTCATGGCGTTGAGGGATGAATGGATGTTAATAAGAGGGGGACTCGCGAGGTGGCAAAGAAGGGTTGCAAAATAGTTGAAGGAAATCTTCCTCGATTTCATCTACTATGTTCAGGGAGTCGAAATTATGATCTTTGTCTTCTTCCCTAAGAGGGGTATCTACTAGTGTGGGAAGGAAAGTGTCGGAAGCACTAATGTGATATACAAAACTCTCAATGGATTTCATTTCTCTTTCTACAGGCAAACCTAGTTGACCTTGCTTGAGTCTAAACATGTTAACCTCCACGGACAGATTTCCAAAGGAAAGAGTCATTGATCCATCCTGACAATTTATTTGGGCATTGGTGGTTTCGAAGAAAGGACGCCCTAAGATGATGGGAATAGAATCATGAGCAACTTCGGTGTCAAGAATAATTAAATCAACAGGGTAGTAAAAATCCTGAACTTTAACTAGAATGTTTTCAACTACGCCTTTGGGATACTTAATAGAACGATCGGCTAACTGCAAAGTCATTTTGGTTGGTTTAAGTTAATGGAGACCTAATTGTTTATATAAATAAAAAGAGAGTGGTAAGTTAACACTCGCCCCTGATAGGGTTATATACTAAAAGCATTACTTTTGTATTAACTCTAATTCTTTATATTTTGAATGAGAATCATATGGGAAAATGTTATGCATATTATATATGTTATTAGTTATATGCATGTGTTTAATACTTTATGTTGTAGATGATATGATGTGTGCTGACACACTGAAGATCATATCATCAGTACCTTATAAAATATAAGTAAACGTTCACAACCTAAATAGATTTGGACAAACTATTGGTACGATTATAGTACAATCTGGTATTAGTCTATCTTGACTACAGGATTACACTAGTACACTTTGTGTGTATTGAACATGACCAAGTGAGGTTGTTTCTCTTTATACTGACTATATAAGAGAACAAATACCTCTGTTATTATAGATGCTTGTCCTCTTAATCCGGATATAATAATGGGCACTTACGTGCATTGTATATTGCTTTAAATCATCAATGAGTGAGATTCATTTATGAATAAAAAAACTTGATGGATTGGGTAATGACATTGTATGTAAGGTGTGCTGTTAATTATAGAAGGAATCCATGACCCGCAGGAAGTCGGGCTGATGATGTCCCCCTGAGGAGCTCATAAGGATTGTCATGTAAACCCTACAGGTGGATTTAATCTGACATGACAATAAGGTTGAGTGGTACTACTCAAGGACATGAGAAGTTGATTAATGTAGTTGTCAGTAACTTGACTTAATCAACGGGCATTCGATATCTTAAATACGGGGAGATCAACAAACATATAATATGGAGCCCATAAACGTAACACGTAATTTGGGATTAGGGCGGTAGTGCAACAATGACCTTTAGTAGAATAAGCCATTTGTTGACGGACTTGGGCCGTGTGTTCTGGGCGAACATGGGAAGCCCAAGCTCATCAAGAGGCCCAACCCTAATTTCTTCTCATGGTCCCTATTGTAGCCTATAAATAGAAACCCTTCTCTCCTGGCCGAATTCACTATTCATTGTTTGAAAAAAAAGAGGCAAGGAAAGAGAGAAAGAAAGGGTTGGTAGATCGTTGCCCACACAACGTCCATTCTAAGGATAAGAATAAAACAAAAGATCAAGAGGTTGTTGATTTCATAGAGCTTGGATTCTCAAAGATAAGAAGCCGATCTCAAGGTATGATTTCTATCCAAAATCGTGAGAACCCCTTATTTCGCTACGCATGGGTTTTCACGGTTCGTAGATCATTCGTTGCAACCATAACGGTTCCTACAGCCCCTAGGTCTAATAGTTCAGTTGTTATAAAGTTATTGCCTAAGATGGATTGTACAGTTGGACGACTAGGGTCCTTGTACTTAACAATTCTATTATGTTCAGATAAAGAGGGATATTGTTCAGTTAAAAAGGCTTCATGGGGTATGTTGGTTTTCCTCTTTGTGGTGCACAACTCTTTTAGAAACTTAACGTGTTCAGGTATACTTTTTATAGCATCTAGAAAATGTAGGTTTATAGTCAGATTTTTAAATACTTCCCTAATCTCATCAAAATTCTCATCCTTTTTAGACACAACTAGTCTCTGAAAAAATGGTGGTTTTTCTCTATACTTAGCATATGGGTCAACATAAGTATTAACCTTGTTTTTATCTTTTGCCATTTTCCAACTAGGTTTCCATATTGGAACCTCTTAAGGTGTAGGATCACCAATTTCTATTATGGAGTCTTGTAAGGTTTTCCCTTTTGGTTGTGGTTTAACTGGTACTTCTACAGTTGTAGGGTCTTTAGTTTCTATTACAGTATTTGGTATGGTTTTGTTCTTAGTTTGCGGGTGATCTTTAGGCATAGTCACTTGGTTATCAACTACTTTACCCGAACAAAGGGTAGTGACTGCCTATAGGTCCCATTGGTTTATATTACCATGACATTGAATACTGTTTACTTTGAAGGCAGTGTTTGTTGACTTAGGATTAAACATTACTTGACCTGAAAACATGCCTTGTTGGTTATTATTTTGGTTAGGAGATAGCTCAAGTACCTTTTGGCACAAAGACTGCATCATTTGCATCGTTTGTTGTAACATGTTAGAGTTTTGATCATGTTGATCTTTCATAAATATGGAGTTTTATTTATTTTGTTGCTTCATCAAGTTGGAGTTTTGTTCATTTTGTTCCTTCATCAAGTTGGAGTTTTGTTGCATAATTTATTTTGATGTTGCAACAAAGTTACTACTACGTCCTTTGTAGATGGTTTAACTGGTAGAGTGACTGGAACTAAGGCTTGGTGCGTGGTTATGTCTTGATGTTGATCGTTCTGGGTCACGGGCACTAAACTTCTGTTCTGGTCACCTAAATCACCTTGTCCTAGATGTTGATTAAATTGATGAAAGTTTGTAGTGGGTCTAATGTTTTGATAATTAATACTTGGGGGTGTAGGTTGTTGTTGTTGATTATAATTAGTGTTTTGCATTTGTTGTGTGTTAGGGTTGGTGAAAGCGCAATTATCTACGGGTTGTGGTGGTGGTGAACTGTAGAGTAAGGGACTAAAGGAATTGGTATGGTTGGGATTAAAATATATATTACATGGATGGAGTTAATGTTCATGACTGGAGTGGGTATCGCTTCTTGTTTATGCACAGAGAGGGCATCGACCTTTTTAGTGAGGGATTCAATAAGAGTTTTAAGTTCATGGTCAGGTTTAACCTCAAACATATTGGTTGCCTTAACTGTTGAAGAAGAAGTATTAGAGCGGGAGTAATCGTTACCTCCCCAGTTGTTACTTTTCTTGGATTGACTATCTAAAGTCTCCTTTACTGTGTTGGGATAGGCCTTTGAAGAAGGCACGAACTAGTGTGTCTTTACCAAGATTATGATGGGGACATTCTACTAGAAGATCAGTGAAACGATTCCAAGCCTCAGAAAAGGATGCTTGAGGCTTTTAGCAAAAGAAATGAATATGTGATAGCATCTCATCAGTCTTCTGTGGTGGGTAAAATTGTTCCATAAATAATTCAACTAGTTTTTCCCATGTGTCGACAGAGTTTAGCTTTTCTGTTGTTAGCCAAGCTGCTGCTTTGTCAGCTAGGGTGAAAGGAAACACCATTAGCTTTATTTGTTTAGGTTTTACGTTAGGATGATGAATTATAATAATAACTTGTTGTATCCTATGTAAATGTTGATAAGGCTTCTCATGGTCTAATCCATGGAAAATAGGTAGCAGATTAAATATATTAGGGGGGTATTCTAAAATCACCCGTAGTATCTGTAAGAATTATGCAGGACTCAGGTCCATCGTTTAAAGCCTTAGAGAAATCAGAGAGAGGTATCTCTGCTATTTCTTCACCCATTGCTATAAATGTTGTGTTGGTGGGTGTATGTGGTGTGTGTGTTGTGATTGGTGAAGTTCTAGATAGGCGTTGATTTTTGCGTCTACGATAAACTAATATAGCATGTTTATGCGTACCAGATCTTAATCTCATGCAAGTTTTAAATATAATAGGCAAGTCCTAACGAGCATGCAAAAATAGAATCCTCTGATAGTAGATTCGAGGATGTAAAGAGGTGTTACCTGGAGCGTCCTTGCTACGTGTATAAATAGCTTTTTCAACAGCTTTGAAGGATGTCTATGTTACTTGAACAATTATACGAGTACTGGTCTGGGTACACGGTGTGGATTGTGAAGTCCTGTAAAAAGATTAACCTTATTAGTTTTAAAGTTTTTAAGAATTAGGAAAAAGCTTTTTACTATGGGCTTCGTGTTGGGCCTTGATGTTAGGCCTATGAAACAGGCTTTGGTAGTGGGCGTTCTAATTTAATTAATTAATTTTTTTTTTGTATTTTTTTATCAAACCAACGGTCAGGTCACTTAGGAATTTGAGGGAGGTTGTCCGTGCGTACACGTTTCTTAATTAGATAACCCCAAAAAAATTCAGTTTGCTAGACACCGTTTAAAATGAAGAAAAATAATTTTTTAAAATTTTTGTAGTTGATAGCATACGAGTACTGTACTGGACTCGTGAGATAAGATTTCAATTAATATTAAAAAATTAATTTAAGCTAATCAACCTAGGGCGAGTGACGCTTAGATTTTAGTTATATTGGGCACGGGTCGCACTCGATGCAGGCAAAAATGAGGCGCGTGCGCGCTCGTGAGTGAAAACAGTGACTTGATTTTTTTAAGGTCAGGTCACGGGAGGGTAGTGAGTTGGTTGCACAACTCGTATGCACTCCAGCAATAGCAAAAAATTTCGAAGAAACTATGAACAATGTTTTAGTGTGTGTTTTGTGAATAGTGAAAACAGTGTATTGTAATCTAAATACGTGTAATGTAAACGAACTAGATGGTAAGCGGCGCCATTGACAATGAATAATTAATTATGTATTGATGAACAGTAGATATATGATGTCGTGAACAATAAATTATGGTGGAAAAACAATAGATATAAGGTGAAAACAGTAAATTTAGAGAATGAATCAAGGTATTAGAAGGGGTTTAATCTACAATTAATGTGATTCGATTTACTATTAGTTAGTATCGAATCGCTTTGTTATTCCCTAGTGAAGGCCAAGTTCTCTCGGATCAAGGTTCCACTAGCAAGAGAGTATGTGTAGCTCCACCACAAATATCTTTGGTGGTGGCTCTATAATCTAGTTCTCCATTATGAGCTCTATCTCTAGTTACTCATAATGAAGAACTAGACGTTCTTTTATATATGCAACACAATAAAAACTACTAGCTACTCATCCTCACATGACTTCATAAACCTCCTCTAATGGAGGTTTAGCCTTGTTTCATTAGATGTTCTAAACTAAAACACTAAGATAAAGACATTAAAATAAAGAGACAAGAATTGAATTGAAGAACTAAAGCTTTTATTGATGGGGAATTAATGGAGGCTACAAACTAAACTAATTCTAACCCTAATTACTTAACTAAACTTAAACTATAATAAACTAAACTAATGAGGAGGAAGGAAATAATAAGTTTAGCATTAACCCTCTTTATATATGAGAGGGTTAGGGTTACATTTTCGTGCATAGGCCTGGTGGCTAGACTTTGAGCCTCTAATGTGAGCCCAAAGTCCATTAGGTCAAGTCTAAAAGGGCCAATTATGTTAACAATTACTTTAATGCCATTTTCATCCACTTTGACAGCTTTGATTAGGGCAAGGCCAGATCCATTGGAAAGTTTATTCCGAGTCGGTCGTTTTGACATAAAGTAGGCCCAATTCTGAGGCCCGAGTCCAAAGATATGCCCATTTGAAGTTCTGTTGATTTTTATATTCTTTTTCTACCCAAATTGACTTTGACTTCTCAGTTTTGACTAGGCTTGAAAATGCTTTTTTTTTTCTTGATTCTTGGGCTTTAAACATATAACTCTTCTAGCAATCATCTTGACTCGTTTTCCACGCAAAATGACATCTTTAAGTACATAAACAGCTTCAAGACCTGGAATACACAAAAACACATAAACATTACTAACTTTTATTTATTATAAACATAATTGGCCTAAATAGAATACTATGAAAGGGTTTAAACTACACTTTTGGGTGCTTATCAGATGAGATTCTTGATGTTGCTAGCAGTGCATTGAGTCTTTGCCTACTCGATTTTGACCTCAATTCTCTATGGCTGTGAATGCTACCGTCCCCTCAAAACCAAAAAATGTTTTGGCGGAAGCGATCTATGGTAGGATTGTTGTTGGTCTCAAGAGGGAGTCTGATTTCTCTGCTTGTCAAAAGGTAGTCATGGGATGCTTGCAGTCGGAACACGCAAAAGATTTTCTACTTGCTATTCCGATTAAGGGACTTTGACAGCGTATGTCACCGGTGGAGTATCGTTCTATTCTCCGGTATCGTCTCATGATTATGTTGTACTCTGACGGTGGTTTATGCCCTGTTTGCAATAAGAGTAGATTGGATGCTTTCGGGGACCATGCAGCACATTGTCGACATTTTCCATGTTTCAAATACCGACATGATCATGTCAGAGACATTTTATGCGATGCATTTTGGAGGGCTGGAGTACAAGTGAAGAAAGAAGCTCCTGTTAACTTTCTCACTGATTCGAATGAGGGAAGATCGACTCTTCGCGTCCGCTTACGGATGTCTTGATTTACAGTTGATCTGAGGGAAAACATGCATGTGTTGATGTAACTGGAGTCTCTCCGTTGGTAGGGTTGGGGAATGGTGACTTTGAGGTGGGAGAAGTGAAGTAGACTAGATTAGAGTATCTCAAAGTTTGTTTTTGATGTGGTTCATCCTAGACTGTTTAGAGTTTGAATAATGAGAGTTTGAAGAAAGAAGGTAGACTTTTAGTTTATAATTAATTTAGTTTTTTAGTTTATGAATGAAAAACATTAAAGTTTAAGTTGTTGAAGATTGAAATGACTCAAAATATTGAAAGAAAGTATTGAAATAAAAGATTTTACAGGAACAACAAAAGAAGATAGATAGATAGATTGATTGAAATAAAGCAAAATAACAAAAATTGAAATGAAAATAAATGAAGAACAATAAAGTAAAAGACTTGAAAAATAAATGACTAGAAATTAAATCCTACATGACACTAGATTAAGTCTAGGTGCATTCTCTCTCCCTAAATTTTAGATTATATACCCTTACTTTTTGCCTTTTATTGATTTGCCCTTCTCCATTATATTTGAGACACCTCACACCTCACACTTTATTTTTTGCTTTTGCTTTTTTTTTTTTTTTTTTTTATCAAGATAGGTTTTGGAGAATGCCATATTTTTAGATAAGGACCTCCATGTCTGGTCTTCTAAGTTGAGGGCTTTGACCTTGACTTTGATTTTTTCAGCACTTTTTCACAGCAACTTCTGGTCTTCATAATAAGCGTGATTAAGGCCCCTTTTGGTGCTAAGATGGAGCTTTCATGATATGATAAGTGGTATGAAATTCTCTTAAACTTGAAAAAGGCAATAAAAGCTATGAGTTGTATTTTCATTAAGCGTAAGAAGGGTTGTAATGCAGTAGTATAAAGGTAATAAAATGCACATTTGGGAGCTGATCAAGAAGCAGGTAAGAGAGCAGCGACAGAGAAAATGGAGAAGCATAATGAAGCTTGTAGGGCTAGCCAACATTGTTTCATTCTATTTAGTTTTGACACTTTTGGTTTCTTGGAACAACAGTCTATTGAGCTCCTCAAGAGAATTCAAAAAGTTATGGACAGTAATGTTATGACAGCTGGTTCTAACGAGTTTGTTTTTAGAAGGATATGATTTGCTATTCAAAAAGGATTGGCGTCGCAGCTTGTTGCTTGTCCTAATTATTTGTAAAATTCGTTATCATTATCAATAAAATTTCCATTAAAAAAAAAAAAAAAACAACAACAACAACAACAACAACAACAACAACAAACATGTACAAACTATGGGCCTTCGGTCCAGCTAGGGGTGATTTCGGATCAGATTAACCTCCTTTGGAATTTTTCTGAATTTTTTTCGGAACCTAATATGCTAGTTAAATCCAATCCAATTTTTTTTCGGATTCAAAATATATTTCCAATTTCGGAACTTTCGGAAATTTCGGAGTAATTTGGAATACTTGGTAAATTTTCAAATATCTCTTTACTTTCAATTATTTTTGAAATATCATACACCAATGTTCATTGTAGGGAGAGAAAACCATGTCCACAACACCAATGTACCAACAACAATACGCACTTGTTTACTAAGAAAACCCATTTTCATTCAAACAAGTGATCCAAGAAAATATGAGAAAAAGAACCTGCAACCACCAACAACAAACATTGCATTCTGTTGGGGTCTGGGTATTTGTAATATTTCAATCTTTTTTCGTGTGTGGAAATTGAAGCGTGAAGTGTCGGCATGAATAATGGATTCTGGTCTTGGACTCTAAGTAACTTTACATAACATTCTATCTATTGGAATTTGGCTTTTGGATTGGTCTGGAAGTCATTGTATGACTCAATGACATTTTTTTTTTCATATAATTGTTGTTATGGCAAACGGTGTAATGATAGTAAAGTGGTCCAATTCAAGTGGGGAAGTAGCAGCTAGGTTATGTTTTTGTTTTGTTTTTGGAAGTAAAAAACTATAAAATGAATGAACGGTCAAGATCTAATCAAGTGGATAGTGAGAGAAGTACATATTTTCGGAATAAATTGGCAATAATATCAAAAATTTCGGATTGGCTATATATCAGAACTTTCAGATCAGATATCGGATCATATTGGTTTTTAGAGTTATATCCGAATCCGATCAAATTTTTTTTCGAAATTTTCGAAAATCGAAAAATTCGGCCCATGAAAACTACACCCAGAGCCAGACCAATTTTGGGTCGGATTTCGAAAAAATAAAAAATTCGACAAAAAGAGACACCCCTAGGTCCATCCCATGATCATCAAGGGAAAAGTTCAGTCGAAAATGTGTCGAAAATATGTAACGGACGTCCAACCCAACTCATGTGTAGTCGAATAATTTTTATCCAATTCAGTTGGGGCACATTCCCTAGGTATCTACCATGTGGCTACGCTAATCTAACTATAAATAGTTTGGTTCGGTAAATAGTGGCCTTTTCCCGTTATACCCCTGTTCAATTTTGATTATTACGATATTGGTTAAAATGGAGGGTATGTAATAACATGTGTGAGGGAAGGGTAAAATTGGCATTTAACCAGTAAAATTTAGATGGTTTTCCCTTGATTTAGCACATTGTCCCTATATTATCAAAGAATTATGAAATTGTCAGACATTTTAAATTACGAAATAGCCCCTATATTTTATGAAAATTATAAAACAGTCCATATCTTTTTGGTAATTACTGAACATACCCTATACTTTGTAATAAACTATATAACAATCCCTATACTTTGTGTAAATTACATAAAAGTTGATATACTTTATTTTAAATTATGAAACTGCCCCTATACTGTAAATTATGAAACTACCCCTATTTTTTTTTATGAGCACCAAATAAGAATGTAACCGGCGCCGGCATGGCTCATCAGTATTGTGGGTAGTAGATATCATTTGTACACAAATTAATGCACACATGACACAAACTATATTGCCGGTCACCTCTGCTATATTTGGTTGTCCCCATTAGATTTGCTCTTGAGAATTTAAGGTGGTTTTAAGATAGACTAGGGGTGATCTTCAGATCAGATAAAGGGCTTTTAGAAAATTTCCCAATTTTTTTCGGATAACAATATCTTTTCCAAATCCAGTCCAATTATTTTTCGGATGACAATTTCTTTTCCGAATTCAGAAAGTTTTGAAAATCAGAAAATTTTCGAAAATTTTGGAATCGGCAAAATTCGCAAGTAAAACAAAAATTTAGCAATCATTTTGAAATGTATTAATTTAGCAAACAACTTAGACTTTTTAACACGTTTATTCCATAATTTTTTTTCTTGTTAATATAATGTATTAATTCTATAAATAGGAAGATGGGAGAAAGAGAGACATGTACTAGAATGGCAATCTTGATTTCTTGAAGGTGTGAGAGAGAGAGACAAAGTTCATTTCTCTAGGGTTTTTATTTGGTTTGTAAACTATATGTAGTTTTAATTTAGTAATTATATGAAATTGATGGCTAATGTATCTTAAAAATTTGGAAATTAATCAGAAATCAGATCGGACTAGATTTTGAAAACACATCCAATTCCTATCCAATTATTTTTAAGAAAAATTAAATATCGGAATTTTGGATATCGGAACATAGATATCCTTGCTAAATTCGAAAAAATATCGGATTGAAATTAAGAGAAATTGGGTTTTCGGAAAAAAAACAATGACACCCCTAAGATAAGATGGACTCAAAAGCTCCATGTGATTGATTGGGCTCTGGGCTATACAAGTCATGACCCACACCTGTACAGTGTAAACCCCTCCAAATTTTGGTCACATTCAAATTCAAATCCCAGTCGCTCAAACAGTCAAATAAAAAATTTCATCATATAATTACCAGACCAACCTCGACTCTCTTGACTTGTAAAGTCAACAATTCCAGTCTTAATAGCACATCCACTGTTCAACATTCCTCGAGATACACACATTAAACATCTTAGCGAACAATACTGCTCCAAATTAGGGTTTTCTTCACTAAATATATATATATATTTCTCACACACTCTTTCTCTCTCTCTCCCGACTCTTCCGACAAATAATACCTTTTCATTTTGGAGGGAAAAAAAAAAGCCCCCTCACTTCAAAGGTACTTTTATTTAAGCTCTTTAGTTAGTTTTAAGTGTTGTTGCTGATTAAAATGTTGAATTTGTGTGCATTGACTATATTGACCTATGTCAATTAACAGCTTTTGTTCATTTTTGTTTTTTAAGGCTAATTCTTCATGGGTTATACTACTTGGGGTTTATCTCTATTTCACAAGGTTAATCTAGGATTTTAATTGTGAATTGTTCATATTTGACAACGTAAGTCACACGCATTGGTGCCTTAGTAATGTTATGTATTATAGTATTTCTTAGTGAATGTATGCGTAATGCTTAACCCTTTAACATATGTTGTCATTTCCATCGTTTGCCATTCATATGGTTTTGCGTGCTGATAGAAAGTTGTTTTCATGTTTTAGTTTATCAACTCTTATCTGTTATCAATCTTCTACATATGTTTTGTAATTAAATTAGTTATATAAGCTGGGTTATTAATTCTCACCCCTATGAGTTGATTATAAATTGCTGTTGCATGCTCCGTTCAGGTATCTATCACTTTGGAAACTTTATTGACAGCTTTCAGGGGTTTACTTATCTCTTTCAATGGCATCAACAGATGAAATAATGGCCGTTTGCTGATAAATAATTGGGTTGACAATACGATCTCGCTGAAGCAAAGTAATTATAAAGCTTTCCTAGATTGAGCGTAGTACTTAGCTGAACAATGCAAACCAAGAAGAAACTTCCAGCAAGAAATATTCGGGACCATGCGAGTCCCAGGGTTAGTCGGGCACAGAAGAAGATGTCTGAGAGCGTTCAGGTTGCAGAAAAGATAGTTGCTGAGCTTATCACTTCCTCGCCTAGAAAACAGAAATGTGGTAAGGACATTCTCATTGGTGTTTGCACTATGCTTGTTACAGTATGTATTTATGACTAGTTGCACTTCTAAGTGGATATGTACTATTAGCTCTTCTGTATGGGATGTCTAAAAATACTTTTCATTACACATATTCTTGTGCTTTTGGAGTGAGGCCATCCTTTTGTTAGTACCTTTGAAAACCATTCAAAATATCTCCACAAATTGTAGAATTGAGTCGGCTGTATCTGACGAACTATAAGGTCTCTGTTTTATCATTTTCTCGTGACATCTACAATAATCTACTTCATCATGTGTTGCACGAAGAAAAATGCTTGAAGCATCGTGCATTTACTCTACACTTCCATAATCCTTCTTGCTAAAATTGAGTGCAATTGAATCTAGAATTTCCAATGAGAGAGGCCACCTCGTGAGAGCTTTGAAAACGAGTTGGGATGTGGACTCTTTGGTTGTAGTGGGCATCTAGACATAAATGGCACCACAATGCAATAGAGGGTACCATGTAATTGGTTCATGCACTCTCAGTAAATAGGTCCCCTTTTTAGTTGACTCTCTTTTGTTTAATTGTGTCAGTGTCTTGTAATGTTTATTTTTTTCTGTATATAGGTCTGGCCTTATGTTTTGTCCTTCTATATGTATCTCCTCCTGCTTCCCCTTGTTTGGTATTTCTTAGTTCTTAAGATACATTGACATGGATACACTTGTTGGTGTCCAACACGGATACTAAGTATCCGGCACGGCAACCTATATTAAAATGGGAAATGGAGCCACAACTATTCAAAAAGAAAACTATTAGTATTCTTTAGTTACACAATTAATTCTTGGACTAAAGACCTTACAAAGTGCCTCCTGTCAAATAATTAAACATGAAGGTGGCATACCCATGGAGTTGTAACTATGTTAATAAATTATTTGCTTAGTCTTCGGGTATAAAAGAAACCCTAGTTTCAAATTGTACGCACAACGTGTCTGTGTGTCCGGCATGGATTTTGTTTTTCAAGAATATGAAGTGTCCATGTTACTTGGCGTAGTTCCATGGACTAGTCATTACTCCGGTTATGGCGTTTGTTTGTTGTTCTAAACTCTAGGCATGCTACCATTGTTATGGTCAAAGGGGTTTCTTCATTTCTAAATTGCGCTGGTAAAATAAAATTACTGCATTTTATTTTTTTTGGGGGGCAGGAAAACTTTGAAACTCTACGTCGTCTGTACATACGCAATATTTTCGGTTTTCTCGAATCTTTTTCTTTTCAAGTAAAATAGAAGTTTTCAGTGTTAACGTCATTTTCTTTAAAGATGCTTAGAATGCTAATGGGGTTCATATTTCATATTTCCTTCTTCTAATGCAACATTCAGGTGGCATCCCTAAAAAAAAAAGCAGAGAAGCTGTAACTGCAAATAATATGAATCCTTGTTACATAATGCAAGATGATGTTCGTAATGTCTTGGGATATGATAGAAATGATGAGGCTTCAGTTGATGCTGAGGTGAGCTTACTTACTAAATGTTCATACATAATCTACAATGTTGTATTTCGTACTTTGAAATTAGCTTATATTACCAAATTTCCATGATGTTGCCATCATTTTCTGCCCAAGTGTTAATGATATGGTGATATATCATATATGTGACAGGTTTTTAGACAAATTTGAACTTTTTCTTTGGTATTTGTCTTCCTCTGGTTGCGCTAATTTTTGAAATTTTTACGCTGTCTGATTTATGAGTATAAATAGCATGAGATGACACATCAATAAGGGATGGAGATGTACCAGATTAAGAATAACAACATAAGTTTTTATAGAGGATGAGTGGTTATGTCACTCATGTCTAGATTTGGTAATGTTATAATTGATGGCATAAGCATAGTGTAGCTAGGAAGCACGGATACCGATACACAACACGGATACGACACGACACGGATACGACATTTTTCAAAAATATAGGACACGGATACGTCATGGACACGTTTGGCAATTCTACTTCATAAAATGACCAATTCAAACACATTAAGCAGCAACTTACATGTATAACTTGGATTCACTTTATCTTTCTTCTCTTGCATCTCTTCTTAAGTTGGATTTTATTTCACTTGTTTTTTTTTGTTGAAGTTCCAAAAAAATTTCTTATGTGTGAGATTACTGTCCCCCGCGTGTCGGAAATTAAAAAATTAATTATAAAATCGGATACTCCAAATCGCGTATCCGACACGTATCGGGGCGTATCCGTATCGGACACGGATACTTCACCCTTAGGGATGTATCGGTGCTTCATAGTAGTGTAGGAACTGGAACTGGATGTTTAATGTGAATCAGCACAACATGTAGGTTTTTGTTTTTTTTTGGAATGTTGTGAGGTCTTATTTGTTGTGGTTGAGATTTTCTCTTCCGTTCAGATGGGTAAGTGTGTGCATGCTAAGAAGATAAGACAGAAGGCAATGTGTAGAATAATAGGTCTAATGGTGGAAATATAAATCGTTGAACATTTAGGCTCTTAAAAATATAATGTCATATCAAGGAGTTGGTGTTTTTCAATTAGCATATAGAAATGGTCTTTTGTACTTGAGCATAAAGAAAGAGAAGTGCATAAGTTGGTACTGCAAATCAAGGACGTTCTATTTGACTGGGCTTGTGCTAATCCATCATATACGGACGTAAAATTCGTAGACTGCGTGTCTGGTTGGGGTGGAGGGTGACTGGTGAGACGAGTGGGTTTTGTGATGTTGGGTGCTTGTGTGAGGTCAAATAACTTCTTGCTACTTCGACTGGATAATCTTGTAAACATCATCTTTTGCTATATATCTTCCAAATGATAACAAGACGAATGCCTTATTCCAACAAACAAGATATATGGTATAACTGTCTGTGACTCTGGTATAGGGTTCTCCAAGGCATGTCAACTTATGGCGAGGTACGAGGTATCCCCAAATATATGTGCCACAGGTGTGCCAAACTTGTTTTGTTGTTATTTAGTGTGGGAAGTTGGTGGAACGGAGTAAAAGAATGAAGTGTAATTATGTACAAACCGTTCTAGGAGGTTTACAATAACGGTAAATGGTATGACGAAAGCCTGTTGTTCACTAATTCTTTTAACGAGGATTGATAGAAGATCAACTTGCCTAGTAATAAATAATCACATGATGTTCCATGTGCCGCATGAAGAAAGCATTGTTCCTTTTGATGTGTAAATGTAAAAGTACCATAACTTCTCAGCTGCAAATTGGTAATTTTGGAATGCTTCATTGATAACTTTATTTTCTTTTTTCCAAGTATTAAGTTAGAGTTTGGCTACCTGATTAAATAGAATTCCTTAACTACACCATCTGTTAGAATTTTGTTAAGTTTATCAATAAAAGGAGGAAGAAAAAACATCGCATGGCGTTCACATCAAAAGTATTAAATTCAAACAAAGAGCATTTCTGATGTATATTGGCTACAAGGTTCCAACTTCCTTGTATACCAAGGAGTATGTATATTGGCCACAAGGTTCCAACATCCTTGTATACCAAGGTCCAAGGAGCAGCATCCCTCCTATTCAAAATGTTAATCGATAATTACAAAATCAGAAGCTACTCTAATCTTCTTGAACTCTTGCTGACATGTATCCCCCTCATTGCAATATCCAATGACTACAAAATGATTTTTTTTCACTTGATGAAGCATTACCGTTGGATCTTGCAACCCAGGGGAGGGGGGAGTATCCCTAATTGCAACTAGTAATGGGGGCGTATCCCTAACTAACATGATATTCTATCATTACTCTCAGCCCATATGTAGTACACTACAGCACAAGCATGTCTTGTAAGTTTTAGCATTAGTACCCATACCTCTGCAAAATTTCAGCTCCCTCTGGGCTGATTGGGTCACGAGTAAGTGTCTCAATTCTCGAAAGAGGCACTATTTGGGATGTGGGTATATCTAGAACAGGGTCCGTTGTCTGTTCACATTAACACTTTGATGTTAATACCGAAAGCCAATTTCACTCGAGGCCATATCTCTTTAGAGTATTCACATTTGAAAAAGGAGATGATTGGATTCTCCCTTTCATGGTTATACACATTTAGGGGTGTCTCTTTTTGCCGAATTTCCGATTTTTCCGAAATCCGACCCGAAATTGGTCTGGCTTTGGGTGTAGTTTTCATGGACCGATTTTCCGATTTCCGAAAATTCCAAAAAAAAATTGGATTGGATTCGGATATAACTCTAAAAACCGATCCAATCCGATATCTGATCCGAAAGTTCCGATATATAGCCGATCCGAAATTTCCTATATATACTTCTCTTACTATCCACTTGATTATATCTCGACCAGATCTCGGCCGTTCATTCATTTTCTAGTTTTTTACTTCCAAAAACAAAACAAAAACATAACCTAGCCGCTACTTCCCCACTTGAATTGGACAACTCCACTGTCATTACACCGTCTGCCATAACAACAATGATGTGAAAAAAAATGTCATTGAGTCATACAATGACTTCCAAACCAATCCAAAAGCCAAATTCCAATAGATAGAATGTTATGTAAAGCTATTTAGAGTCTAAGACCAGAATCCATTATTCATGCAGACACTTCACGCTTCAATTTCCACACACGAAAAAAGATTGAAACATTACAGATACCCAGACTTCAACAGAATGCAATGCTTGATGTTGGTGGCTGAATGTTCTTTTTCTCATTTTTTCTTGGATCACTTGTTTGAATGAAAATGAGTTTTTTCAGTAAACAAGTGCGTATTGCTGTTGGTATATTGGTGTTGTGGACATGGTTTTCTCTCCCTACAATGAACATTGGCGTATGATATTCTAAAAATAATTGAAAGTAAAGAGATCTTAGAAAATTTACCAAGTATTCCGAAATTTCCGAAATTGGCAATATATTTTGAATCCGAAAAAAAATTGGATCGGATTTGGCTAACATATTAGGTTCTGAAAAAAATTCGGAAAAATTCGAAGGAGGTTAATCGATCCGAAGTCACCCCTGTGTAATTATGATGGGTGCAAGATCCTTCATTGAGCACTTTAAAGTATGAGCAATGCTGACTGACAAATTCTAGAAATATAGTAATGTCTATGTCTAGCAAGCTTGAAATGCGGTGAAACTTATCTGCGTTTGAAAATGATGGGAATGTCTTAGGCATAGTCCAGAGATGCATTTTATGACAAGTTCCTATATGTGTGGGCAAATTGTACCTTCTATGTTTCCCTTCTATATTTTGCTTTTTAACACCTAAATACCTCTTTATTGTACATGCTGGGGAAAATTGCACTTCATTTATGCCTAGATGCTCATTTCCTGAAAAATACTGCAGGGGCGTGACCAGGGAACTGCTCAGTGCATGTTAGAGACGATATTCTCTCCTACCTTTCACATTCCCAAAGATGTTGGAGGTGGTATTGACAATGCAGGTAAATGATTTAGTATGTATCTTTACCACATACCTTATTCTTTATGTATATAAGGCTGCAATGGAATGTAAATACTTTATAATTTGTTTATTTCGAGCCTTATATCTCATTTAAGACGGATTAACTTTGCGTTAGCTTTGTTCATGTATATGTTTGTTTCTTCGTGAGACACTATAGTTAATGTATGATTGTAGTGTCTAGTAGACTGTGGGTTTGAATTTTGCAATTCTACTGCATGTTGCAAGAATTTGTCCTTCGTAGAAACATATGGTTAATTTTGAACTAGTCCTATTTTTAGGTGTTATTTTGATATTTTGTTGTGAGTCTTTGAAAGTGTGAGAGTGTCATCACCCATCACCTTTATTGCGAGCTTGGAAATGTTAGTTTATTTAAATTTTGATTTAAAGTTAACTTACGATTATTTAATCCTGTAAGATATACTGAAATTAGGACTATTCTTCTCCTGTTACTTACATGTACATCAATTGTATTCAGTGGACTTCATTAAGTTCTTCAGGAGTGAAGATGAGAACGTATATCAGGGAGGAATTCAGGATTCTCAGGCTGATATTTTGAAGACTTATGCAATCGCGCACTCATCTATGTCAGTTAAAAAGTTTGAGCAGAAACTTTCTCACCAGGATGAAAGGTTGTCAGCGCCTACCACATGTTCCAGTGATATGGATGTGGATACAAGTACGTCATCTGCCCATACTGATGTCCATGAGAATGGCAGTCTGATGCCTCCTCCACGGACAAACACTACAAACTCCTTTAACGAGGAAATGGTTGGAGCCAACCTGTCTTCTGAAGTTTCTGAGATATATCTTGCAATGCAGCAGTCAAAGTTGGAGTGTATTGACGAGGCAAATGGGAATTCTCTGTCAGCTAATATTTATGTAGAGCCTGATGATGTTGAAGAGATCGATTATTTTGACCCATACTTGTTCATAAAGAATTTACCCGACTTGTCATCTGTGGTCCCTACATATAGGCCCACACTGCTTCCTAAACAAACACGGAGTTGTCCTCCTACCACCCTCGTTTTGGATTTGGATGGTAAGAGATAAAACTTAATTATCTTTGTTTCATACATATAATGATATAACTGAAACAAGGATTGATTTTGTTATAAGCAAAGGATGTTAATTTTACTAATTTGATATCTGAATCTGTTATTATCAGTGTTATGGTTTGTACCTAAATAACATGGACATTTCACAATCCATGTAAATACGTGTCCGTGTCGGACACTTATGTCGTATACACAGGCACAATTATGCATACGATTTCAAACTAGGGTTTCTTTTAAACCCTGAAAGACTAAGAACACAATTTATTAACTTAGTCACAACTCCATGATATGCCACTTGAAATGTTACTTATTGGTAAGGAGGCGCTTTATAAGGTCTTGAGCCCAAGAAATACTTTCATTTTTACTTAGCTGTGTCACTTGTCCTACTTCATACAGGTTGCTGTGTCGGACACGGTTACTCATACCCATCTCAATGTGACTTAGGTTTGAAAAATAATCAGTTAAAAGTTATTTTTTTTAGCATTTTTGTGATCCTAATTGTTAGAAAACGGCTAAAACTGTTCACAAAATTGTAGCTTATTAGATTTTTCTTAGACCTCACTCACAATGAGAAGATTTGGATTATGTCTTAATAAGGTGTTGGGAATTTTTCCTTTCTTCTATAGATGTGCATGTCAATTTTCCTTTAAGTGCTTTTCATAAGATTGCACCAAACTAATGCAGTTTCATGTTTGACCGTCTTTTACTTTCTTGGCAGAGACTTTAGTTCATTCCACACTCGAACCCTGTGACAATGCCGACTTCACGTTTGCAGTAAACTTTAATCTTGTGAAGCATACAGTGTATGTCCGATGTCGGCCTCATCTCAAGGACTTTATGGAGAGGGTTGCCAGCTTATTCGAGATCATCATATTTACTGCTAGCCAAAGCATCTATGCTGAACAGCTTCTGAATATACTGGATCCGAAGAGGAAGATATTTCGCCACCGAGTTTATCGTGATTCCTGTGTTTTTGTTGAAGGGAATTATCTCAAAGATCTGTCAGTTCTTGGTCGTGATTTAGCGCGTGTTATTATCATTGACAATTCCCCTCAGGTACTTTTTTGAACCACAATTGCTGTTTTTTCCAGTTCTAGGCATGTACAGGTAATAGATTCTGTAATGCATTTACACCTGATCTTTTATGGTAGAAATTCACATAAAGAATTTAAGCAGGAGGTTTAGGTAAAGTTTGGTTTCTATTTACTTGAGTTGGTTAATGTCTTAACGGCCTTCCCATGTATTTAGTGGGTCCTTTAACTGCATATGTACGATTGCATGAGCTCTCAAATGATGGGTCAACTCCAGCTGCTATATCTATACAGATAAAAGTGGTTTGACATCTTGACGATTCAATGATGAATTGCCAAAGCACAAAAGCGAAGTTCTGATATCCCACTGGTTGATTATATTGGCCACATTTAACATCATATGTAAGCTGATGGGAGCCAACTGCTTATATAATGCTGTAGATATTAAGAGGCTTGGCATAAATACTAACAAGATTCTAGGCAATGGTAAACTAAATTGTATATAGTCATTATGGAGTTCTCATTTGTTGGGATTGTCTCAATGAAATACTGTTAAGACTTCATTCAGTTGTCATCCATTTTGTGCTAATATGTTTTTACTTTGTCATTTTCTTTTACTAGTGCTGACGTAAAAAAGAATGTACTTTGGTAGTTGACTTTTTTTTATTTTGTAGAGATATTGCACCACATTTAAGGCTGTGTTAACATGGCTTTTCCATAACTAAATAATTGTAAAATAAGTTGACATCGTCATCTAGTCAATCAGTAAATTATTTGTACATTGATTTTGTAGTGAAATTGTATATATTTTAATGGAAAAGAATTGGAGAGAAAGGGGATTCGGCTTAGTTAGTTTCAGCCTCCTCACACTTTTCTTATATAGGAAAATAGTATGTTTACAACATAAGAACTCACATTTGTCAATAAAATCATGTACTTTCTCAGGCCTTCGGTTTCCAAGTGGACAATGGAGTCCCAATAGAGAGTTGGTTTGATGACCGATCAGATCAGGAATTACCATTGCTACTTTCTTTTTTGGAGACCTTGGTTGGAGTTGAAGATGTCCGCCCCTTGATAGCTAAGAAGTTCAACCTCAGGGAAAAGATTGCAGCAGCAGTATATCCTTCTCTACACTGCAGCAAAGGGGATCCCTTTGAAAGGTGAATCCTATATGAATTAGTGTCTTCTAGTATGTATTGGTGTAAACTTCCCATCCTGTAACGATTCTCTTCTGTAGTCATTCTTGGGAGTTCAAATAAATTGTTGTAGAAATTGTGGTAAATAATTCATTTTAGTTGATAGATATGGAATAAGTATCCAAGTTAATGACAAATTATACTGGTTCTCACGTCTTGGGGACAACTAGTAAAATGTTAGCTTAAGCAATTTAGGATCCTCTCCAGACCTATACATACATGTAACATGATCCTCTCCGGACCTTCACTACCAAGGGATGGATGAGTCCTTCCTCAGTAAGGCTGTAGAAACTCCGTGTTTGACCGTCATGATTGATTTTAGTGAGAAGCATAAACAAAGGAAGTTGAAAACAGGTGTCTGTTTTCGATATAAATGAATCATTGAATCGCCATGAATCCAGTATATCAGTTTCACACTTCACCTTGACCAGTGAGGGAACATGGTCGGGAAGATCTAACCAGTTAACAACGCCAGGCCCACGTTTCATGGTAACTACCAAAATCTCTAAATTTGCTTCCGGGCTTAGCTAAAGCAGGCGGCGACTGCTTGGTTTGTGAATTGTGCTAATATGACCAATGACCCTTTCCTATTGCCAACCAGGCAACCACCATCGAGAAAACCATTAGGAGACCGGAATATGAAGGAATAGGTTCTCCCTGGAGGTATTGAATTGCAAGAAAGTGGGAATGATTAATGAAGTCCTCTAGAAGTGTCTTCGTGTCCAGACGCTGTGCAAGGCAGAAGGCGCAAGTTTGATCCCAAGTCTGGACTTTGGTTTGCCTGCAATATGGTATACAACATGTTTCGACCCCCGACAGTCGATCAATTAATCTATCAGTTTACTCTATCAATAGAAATGTTGAAGGACCCCCGACAGTCGATCCACTTTTAGAAGTTCAAATTGGCCAACTACGAAGAAGAAACTACTTTTATTTCAACCCGAACTTCCGTGAGCCGGAGAGACAAGAGCTTTATTTTGTTATTGCGCGGAAGAATAGTCATGTTTTTTGCTTGGCGAATAGAGCAAATGCGGTATAGATCCTTCGGTGGTTTGTCATAAACTTGACATTGATCCCAATGCAAAACCGGTTCGACAAAAGCCCGAAGGATGGCCCCCGATAGAAAGATGAAAGTGAAAGACTTAAATCGACCGTCTCTTGTCCGTTAACTTTATAAGGCACGTGACTTATCCAACATGGATGTCAAATGTTGTCGCAAAGGCCTAAAAAGAACGGCAAATTACGTGTTTGTATCGATTTCACAAATCTCAATAAGGCTTGTCCGGTTCATCCGTATCCATTGCCTCATGATATCCGAAATGGTCGATGCAACATCCGGTTTTCGGCCGTTTGTCTTTTTGGATGCTTATTCCGGTTATCATCGATTCCGTTATTTATTGAGGACCAAGAGTTCATTGCATTCATTACTGCACCAAGGCATTTATCGTTACCGTGTAATGCCTTTTCGGTCCGAAAAATGCCGGAGCCACATATCAAAAGCTAGTTAACACTATTTTTTTTCGACATACTTGGAAAGGCGATTCGAAGCATACATCGACGACATGGTTGTCAAATCTCTAAGCACTCGATCATCTTATCGATTTGCAAAAGCTGTTTTCGATGGACTCTCCAATGTCAACACGCGTTTGAATCCGGCTAAGTGTTCTTTCGGTTTATCATCCGGTAAATTCTTAGGATACATGATGACTAGACGCTGAATTGAAGCAAATCGAGATCGATTCGAGTTGTCCTTGAAATGCCTTCTCCGACGTCAAAGAAAGAAATTCAACGACTTACGGGACGCTTTGGCTGCCCTAAATCGCTTTATCTCGGTATTCGATCGTTGCCGATCCTTTTTCCAAACATTGAAAGACGATCAATTTTGACGGAGGATTTGTGAACTTGCATTTCATCATTTGAAAGCATACTTAGTCCAACCTCCGTTCTTGCCGGTCCAAAGAACGGGCCACCTATAGGTTCAGTATTTAGCCGCCACTGATCATGCCGTAAGTGCCGTCTTATTTGTCAACGGTGGCGATGGGCGTCCTATATTTTTTGTTAGCAAGACTCTTACAAATGTTGAAACAAGATATTCTCGAGTGGAGAAAATTGCATTGGCTTTGGTTCATGCTGCCCGACGTCTTAAACCTTATTTCCAAGGACGAGTGGTCAAAGTTTATACGGAATACCCACTGCGAAAGCTTTTTCGCAATGCTCAGGAATCAAGTCGCCTCGCAGAATGGGAAAGTTACCTTAGCGCTTATAGCATTGTGTTTGAAACTCGCACAGTTGAGAAAGGACAAGCTTTAGCTTCGCTAATGGCTGATTTTCCAATTGAGGATATTCTTATGTCTGACGCATTACTAGACGAAGAGAATGTCGTCGACAACACGCCATTACCTCACAGGGACGATGATTTGCCAAAATTATCAGATGTATCTGCTGATTGTTGGATTGTTTACACTGATGGGTCGCATAATAAGTATGGCTCCGGTATTGGGTGTGTAATCTTGCAACCGAATGGAGAAAAATTGAGAAGAGAAGTCGCGTTTGGGTTTTGACGCTTCAAATAATGAGGGCCGAAACGGTTGTCATTTGCGGGTTTGCGACCGCTCTTCACTTGGGGCGACTAAACTACAATTATTCACGATTCTAAGTTAGTCGCTAGCCGGTTTGGTGGATCGTGATGTTTCGTGATGATAGAATGGCGGCTTATGTGGACTTAATTCATCGGATTGCTCGAAATTTTGATTCTATCAAGATTGCGGTAACGCGTCGCGTCATGGCGGCGATCGCGCGGATTCTCTCGCTTATTTATCCGCGGCAGTTAAGTCAGATAAGCCTCGCCAGATTACCATTGAATTTCAAAAGGAACCGAGTATCGATCTTTCCATCGAGGATGTGCGCGATATGTACATCACTCATAGTTGTTTTTTCATCAAGACATTTTCTGAGGAATCACGTCATGCCAATTTGATATCTCCTGTGCGTAATGATTCGGAAGCGCAAGCGTGATCTTGATAATCAAGCTATCATTGCAGAGAAAACGTTTGATCCACAACTTATGCTATCAGATGACCACAATGATCCTGTCAATGATATTGTCTCGGTCCATACCGACGACGATCATGAAGCTGACAATGCTCCAGAGGTTCCTGATATAGAGCTAAGTTTTCCACTTACACCTTGTGACGAAGATGATTGGCGTCTTCCTTATATCACATATTTACATGATCACATCTTGCCTCCCGATCATAAAGTGAGTGATCGTGTCAAACGCGATGCTTGGAAATATTGTCTCATATCGACTTCGAACGGTCTGTTGCAACTTTATCGCAAAGGCACAAGTCTTAACCCTATGCTTCGTTGTCTCAGCAAAGCTGAAGGTTTGCTCGCCCTCCGGGCGGAAATTCATTCAGCTTATGTGGGAACCACTCGGGCGAAGTCTCAAGCTCATAGAAGCAATGACACAAGGATCTTGGTGGCCGTACATGCAAAAGGATGCTAAGCGTTTATCTGAGAAGTGTGTTCCTTGTCAGAAATATGCTAACATGGGAAATCTTCCAGCAACGGAACTTCATCCAATTTTGAGCCCTTGGCCGTTTGCAAAGTGGGGTCTTGACATCGTCGGTCCTCTTCCGAAAGCTCCTGGCAGTGTTCGTTTCTTACTCGTCGCAACTGATTATTTTACCAAGTGGGCTGAAGCTATGCCCTTAGCCCGGATCCATGCTTCGGATGTTAAAAATTCTTATGGCGAGACATTGTTTGTCGCTTCGGTATTCCAACATCATTGACTTCCGACAATGGCAAACAATTTGATCTTTGAAGAAATTCGACAATTTTGTTCTGACTTGAAGATTAATCACAATTTTCGGCACCATACCATCCTCAAGCTAATGGACAAGCCGGCTACTAACAAATCCATTCTTGCAATGATCAAAGCGACGACTTCAACAGGCCAAAGGAAATTGGGTTAAGGAACTTCCTGCGGTTATGTGGGCTTATCGAACCACACCTAAGCATTCAACTGGATTTTCTTCGTTTAATCTTGCTTACGGTACAGAAGCGGTTTTGCCTACAGAGTTGATGACACCAACTACACGAACTTCTAACGTGGAATTGGAGTCGAATGATCAAGCACTTGCTCAAGCCAAAGCCTTGATAGATGAGACAAGAGATGTTGGTCTTCAACAGTTAATTCGTTATCAAGCTGATATGAAACGAAAATATGATAAGAAAGTTCGACTTAAAGTATTTGAGAAAGATGATCGGGTACTGGAAAAAGACGAGGTTGATAGATTCCGGTAAATTTGGAGAAAACTGGACAGGTCCATACATCATAGATCGCCCTGCCACCAAAGGATCTTATTTTCTCCGAGATTTAGATGGGAATGTTCTCGATAAGCCGTGGAATGCGTTTCATCTGCGCAAGTTCTATAAGTAGATTTTAGTTGTGTTTTTCCGTTATCCTGGAGAAATAAAATAATACAATATTTAGTTTGTTTCCAGTTCAGGCATGTATTTTCCGTTGTTATCTTTGCATTTTTTAAGACTCGGTAATCAATAAAGAAGCAGTTATTTCACTTCAGTTCCAATGGTATGATTTTGGTTTTAGCGAACCTTATAATCACTACAACAAAATCTGGCGAAATTGCCACGTTTAATTTCGTCAGTCTAAGTTGAACGCTTTTACGCTCGCTTAGTCGTTACTATCGCTACAACAAAATCTGGCGAAGTTACCACGTTTAATTTCGTCAGTCTAAGTTGAACGCTTTTACGCTCGCTTAGTCGTTAATATCACTACAATATAATCTGGCGAAATTACCACGTTTAATTTCGTCAGTCTAAGTTGAACGCTTTTACGCTCGCTTAGTCGTTACTATCGTTACAACAAAATCTGACGAAATTACCACGTTTAATTTAGTTCGATCCTAAGTTGAACGCTTTACGCCGCTTAGTCGTTACTATCGCTATAACAAAATCTGGCGAAATTACCACGCGTTTAATTTTTGGGATCTAAGTTGAACGCTTTATTTCGCTTTAGTCGTTACTATCGCTACAACAAAATCCGCGAAATTACCACGTTTAATTTCATGGGTCTAAAGTCGAACGTTTTGGCGCTCGCTTAGTCGTTAATATCGCTTCCACAAAAAATGGCGAAATTACCACGTTTAATTTCGTCAATCTAAGTTGAACGCTTTTACGCTCGCTTAGTCGTTACTATTGCTACGACAAAATCTGACGAAATTACCACGTTTAATTTCGTCAGTCTAAGTTGAACGCTTTTACGCTCGCTTGGTCGTTACTATCGCTACAACAAAATCTGGCGAAATTACCACGTTTAATTTCGTCAGTCTAAGTTGAACGCTTTTATGCTCGCTTAGTCGTTACTATCGCTCCGACAAAATCCGACGAAATTACAACGTTTAATTTCGGCAGTCTAAGTTGAACGTTGTTACGCTCGCTTAGTCGTATTATCGTTACGACAAAATCTGACGAACTTACCACATTTAATTTCGTCAATCTAAATTGAACGATTTTACGCTCGCTTAGTCGGTTACTCGCGCTATGTCAACATCTAATGAAGTTACCCCGTTTCGTTTCGTCAAAATGCGTCAGTTCTGCGATCGGAGCATTTTTTAGCTCAATCTAATTTTGCAAGCTTAAAGTTAGCATTGGGGGCGTATCGTTCTATTTCATTTCAACTACATAAATCTACAACATTGTCAGTTTTCTGCAGGTATGTTATCTGTCACAACAACAATATTCAATAGCAAACCCATACTTTATTTTTATTTTCATCACAATAATTTTTAGTTCCATGATATTACATTCACACAATCACATAATCATTGGTTTGTGAAAAGCCAATAATTCCTTATCAGTTTTTGATTATACAACTTCATAACTCTTTCCGTTTCAAAGCTTAAACTATATGCCAAATTTTAATTATTTTTTTCTAAGGCATTGTTCCGATCTTTATACGAAAAAATTTCCGAGCAAACAATTTCAACAACTTCATGCCGATTTTTCTGAGCGAATCTTCCGGGGGAATCTTTCCGAGTTAAACTTTCCGACAGCGCCATTATTTTTTCTAAGACATTGAGCCGATCTTTCTCAACGAAACTTCTTTCAGCTTCTTTCATTCTTCTACGACATTAATTGACACCTTGTTATGCAAAACTTTTCTCCAGTCGACTAGTTGTGAATATATTTTGCTCGTACTACCGCCGTTTCTCCGCGCGGCAAAAATTCAGATTACGTTAACTTTTCGGCGGATTGAAAATTATCTTCACCTCTTATTTATTTTTTTCAAGGCATTGAGATCATGCGGAGCGAAACTTTTCTTCGCGGTATTTTCGTGAATTTCTGTCTCTCGTCGTATCATTTGTTTTACCGCAACGACAAGAATAAACTTTTCGTTAGTTTTCGGACTTAACCAAAATTTTACAATAAGCGATAAAAAAAAAATACTAACATATCATTTCCGGCTAACCGCTTTGTTATATTCTCCCGCGACTTTTCTCCGTTTTCTTCGTCTTCTTCGACAGCCAAATTTAATTTTATTGAAACTCAATAATTTAAGCTTAATATCCTAGCCGATCCAATTTGAAGTCGCTTCGATATCTTGAGCTAGATTATTTTGCCGCTGCCTCTCGTATTCGATATATATGTCACCTTTTTTTTCCACCTCTCTAAGTCCGCGATCGTCATCGAATCTTCTTCTTCTCGATTATATTTCGTTCGTATAGTACGGTCGTTTCTACCTAAAAAAAAAAAAAAAAAAAAAAAAACAAAATTGGTCAAATTGCTCAAAACCAGATTTGCTAACTCCACAAGGGTGTACCGGGCCGATTTAAGAATAGCGATTCACGGTGCCCTTCCTTTCTTTGTCGGTGCAATCGTATCATGTTTTGTTTGCCTACGTACTCCATTACAATAATCCAATCTCATGAAAAAGCCAAGCATCAACTGTTAGATCCATAGCTTCAAAGCCATTCGGATCCTTCCATTTCTCGTACTCACACACACACACACTGAGAAGAGAACATAAAACACATCAATATCAAACATACACACCCATCCCAAACCAACTATTTGTACTCTTTAAAAACCCTTCAAACATACACACTTTTCTTTTTAATCATCGAAGATGTCAATGTGGTTGTTAGCCCAGGTTGACCCTTGGTGTCTTTGGGATCATCTGGCTTTCCCTACAAAATCACAAAGACAAAATCCCAACCCCACCCTAAGCGTTTGTAGCTGGCTGCCATTGGCTTTTACTTCTAAGGTCAGATCAGGGTATGAGGAGAACAGATGTGAAGAGATCCACCGTTTTGCAAGCCTTCAGAAAAAGAGAACTTAAAGGGGTAAGACGGAAAGAATTAGACAAGTATCATTCTAGAATGGGAAGACCCTCACCGGACATGTGGGGGTATATAGGGTAACAACCCCGCCACCATTAATCATGCTAGAATCGATTTGCGGATGAATAGCTCCTTGTCTACGCAAGAGATCCGCTTCATTTGAACATTGTCAACTACAAAGAAAATTTCCATGAGTAAAAGCAAGTATATGCAAAAAATAGTGATACGAAAAAAGTAACAATAATAAAAAGCCTCACATTGCTTTTTCACCATGTTCAGCCCTCTCTCATGCAAGATTTCAAGACGAAATGCATAGCCCGACATAAGAACATCAACATCATCCTCACTAGCAATACATGTCATACCCCAAGTCTTCTGTAGACTGCAAAAACAATATCAGAAAATTTCCATAGCTGGACTGAACTTAGACAAGCGAGAAAACAGTCATCAGACAAAATAGATGGACCGTGACATGCACAAAAAGAGATTGGTTGCCAGCTGTCTTACCTGAATCATGACTTTTCGGTGGTTGAACACAAGTTGGATGAACTTAGGTGATTTTCGGCTAACATCCTTTTCATAGGCCATGGGATGAGGTTCAGGAGGAAAAACAGATGTGAACTCCGGTTACCTATTTCTTTGCGATTGATTCGTCGCTAGTGAAAAACAGTTAAGATTCGTGAATTATGTTTCGGAGTCGGTACATTCTTCAACCTCTTCAGTTCGGTTTCCATGGTGTTGCTCTCGTTCTCTCTCTCTCTCTAAAACTTGAAGAAGGAGCTTTGTGCGACGTCAAAATTTTTTTTTTTTCGCTTTACGCATTTGTTTTGTTGGATGGCGTCCATGGTTTTTTCATAGGTTGGAATATGCGGCCGCAAAGACTTATATAAGGTTCAATTTGTTTTCAAGATCGGTGGGATTCTTTTCTCGTTTCCAAACTTCATCCGTCATCTCAATTCTTATCTACTCCATATTCTTATCACATCCGAACACTTTAAGTCCAATTAGTATTTAACTACCTTTTATTATTATTATTACTAAACTGCCCCTACATTTAATTTTTAACGATATAATCCAAGTATCGCTATTCCGCTGGCACGCGTCGTCGAATTCAAATTTCGTATTTTTACGTGATGCGTTCGGTACAGTTTTCGGCAATCAATTTCTTTTGCAATTTTATTTCTGTGCATATTTTATTTTATTTCTATGCATTTTCGACCATCTTTTATTTAATTACATTGCGTTCGTATACGTTAGTTTGACATTTTTTCGTTCTCGATAATTCACGATTTTTTTTACAGTTAATTTTCCTATCATTTCCTTTTCGCACGCGATGCTTCGTTATACATTCCGTTCATTTTTTTTTTCTTCTTTGCCATATGAACTTTGTTCGCATGCCAAAGAGGGGCGATGTTCGACCCCACCTACGCGGCAAACGTCCCATTGGTAGGAGTCTCAACTTTATTCGTTTAATCGACAAGGCTAAAAGCCCATTCGCAATATCATGGATCAACGTCTGTGCCCATTAACTCATGTGGCTAAGGAGTGGCTTTGCCACTAATGTAATGCGTTGATTTATGTCCGATTCATTTCTTATCAAAAGATAATTATCGGTTGAAAGTTATAGTCTATCACAATTACTCAAGCTACAAGATTACTTGAGCTACAAGGACTCTCTACTCTACCTATATAAATACCGAACTATTTTTCATTCAGAACTACGTTCTTGAGACTTGATCCCACTGATAATTGGGTACGTAGGCAACCGCAAGGTACAGTCTCATTATTCCCCCGATCACCATCATTTTTCTAATTACTTTTCTACGTTCTTCGTCTTTTTCATCAACACTTAGTGTTTTGATCATATTTGGTCGAAACACAACACATTACGTGCGCGTCTGAACAGGAAGACATTTCATTGTTATCACTAATAAATACAAACACAATATGATCATTATTTTTGTAATCAAATTATAACTCCAATACTATACAGTGATCATAATAACTGAATAAGAAACTCTAATTTAAATTTCGATTTCTGAGGGAATAAGAAGACTGAAGCGCAAGTTTTTTTTTTTTTTTTTTTTTTTTTAAGCAACTCTTCTCCTTCATTTACTCACTTAGAAAGAAAATGTTACGACTGTCTTTCATTATAACACCACCTGAGATGTTATGTTACAATGCCAAATGTTTACTTTGTAGTTAAACTTATCGGCAACACTTAATTCGAAGATATTCCGTGCCTAATACATTGTATTGTAAGTTTTTATGGGCATAAAATTTTTTAAGGCCACAAAATACTTAGAGAAGAGGAGCATGTCCGCATCACTACTTAATGCTGAAGATTAGTGGGTGTTTGGTTTTCATTTTTTCAAAAAATAATTTTTTATGAAAAAGTATTTATTCTGAAAACAGTTTTTCAATAAACATGTTTTGTTGTGATTTTTCTTAAAAGCTATTTTATCAAATCAGATTTCGTACTATGTTTCTCGATATATTTTGACATATCGTGGCATAAATCACTAAAGTCTCAAAGTTTTCATACGTACTGATTCTTTTGAGCAGTAAGAATTAACAACAACTCTTCTGAAAGTGTTTCCTTCAAAGAAAAATAGTTTTTTAACTTGAAAAACAAATTTTACCTAATTATCATAAAACAAGTTTTTGGGACCAAAAAGTGTTTTTTAGATGAAAAACTTTTTTTTTTAAATAGAAACCAAACACATTTATTTTTTCAAAAAATATTTTTTCACTAATAAATATTTTTTGGCAATAAATAAATAGAAACCAAACACATTTATGTTAGAACGGATTTTTCAGTTTGTTTCAAGAAAGATCATATAAGAATGGTTTCGTCAGACATTTTGATTAGTCATTTTCATAATTAAACAGACATTATAAGATGTATGTATGTCGGCATTGATTCATATATAAAATAAGTCCATAAAATAAGGCTAAATTTATGGTGCGCGAGATGTATGGTGCGCCATTACATCTCGGTCACTCATACCAAGAGGTGCGTGTGTATTTAATGGCAAAGTACTGATCCAAAAGCCCAATATTACCTGCGCACCATACGACCTGCGCACTGAAGACATGCTCATAAAATAATACTTATTGAACTAACTATGATTTGAATCTACTATTCAGATTTAGTCCTTTTTATTGGATGGTTAGGTCGCAACTTACATTAGCCTCTCAATAGTAAACCAAATTTTCTCCTCTGATAGAGGGAAAAAAAAATGATCAATTTTCTATACTTACTCCTCCTTTAAAGAATCATTGTACTTACTGCTCAAAAGAATCAGTACATACCAAACTAATCATGTTCATGGCCGGGCAGAGTTGCTAGTGGGATAGGAATTCCTGGCCCTCTTTCAAATAGAAACCTTGGAATGTGGGCGATCTTCGGCCAGTCCTCGCCACTTTCTTTCTTGCATCGTCTATGCAATTCAGGATGGCATTTTTCAATCTCTAGAGTTTTAAGACAGGTAAAATGCTGTAACCATGCTGGTAAGAATCTCAAGTTCTTGCAGTACATAATACTCAACGCATGAAGCCTATCGATATGTCTCATACCATCCGGTAAGGTTGTTAATTCTGAGAACCCCCACAATGTTAGACGCCTTAGGGAAATGAGGGACAGGAATTTCAAAGTTGAAATCTCTAGCCTTGGGCTATTCACTAATAAATAATTCTTGGAGGGAGGTTTGATACGTCAGCCTATCTGGCAAAGTCCTCAGACTAGTACAGCTTAAGATACTCAACGTAATGAGAGAACTCCCTAACTCTTGCAAAGAATTCAAGTTACGACAAAATCCAATTTGAATGAACTTGAGGGAGGAGAGGTTTCTTAATCCTTCTGGAAAGGATACCAGCTCATCACATTCGTGGACCTCTAACTCCGTTAGTGCAGTGTTATGCAACATACCTTCTGGGAAAGATATGTGCTCGTTGAAATCATAGATTTGAAGGGAAGAAAGCGAAGGTAAGTCTTTCACTAATTCCCCACAACCCCACAAGTAGAGAGATTCAAGAGAAAAGGAAAACAGGAGCTTCCTCAGCTTGGGGCAATTTTTAATGCTTAACTTCTTAAGACAAGGGAGCAGAATCACGTCGCTCTCTTCATTTACCTTCAATAACGACCATCCCTCCAATATAGGCATATAATGCAATTCAAGTTCTTCCAGTGATGTGAATCCTTCTACCACACCATTTTTGTCGATGAATTTAATGGACTTCATGTTATGCAAACGAAGTTTCCTAAGAAAAGGTAATCTACCAAACGAAGGAAGATCTTGGCATTTTCCACAACTCCAGAGGGATACTGCAACCAACTTCGGGAGAGAAGAAACCTCTAACCAGCTTGGGAAGGTTAGTCCTTGATAAAATCCGATACTCAATATTCTCAGATTTGGTTGAGGTCGGAGGCCTTTTATGACCTCCATTGTCACCGTCCGAATTTCTAAACAATTACAAAGTGAATATTTGAAATATAAATATCTTAAACATCATTATGTTCATCAATTGTCTAAAAACCCAACAAGGTGAATACAACTCATGCTAAAACCGAAAACCCACATCATAAAAGAATCAACTTAACAACAAAATATCTCCAACATTTCTCAACCATCACTTTATTAAAAGACTATCTTCCGTCCAAAAATCATCAATATAAAACTCTAAGAATAAAAGGTCTTCAACATCGTATTCTCATGTTATATGAATATGAACTACGTTATTACATACTTCCAAAAAGATCAGACCTAATAAAATAAATTCCCGGACTGCTTCAGAAACAAATCCAAATCAAACGTCGTGGTTCCATTGCTTTCCACCTATGTTCACAAGAACACACCCACGTTGCCAAAACAAAACAAACATGGGTCAGCAAAATGGAATTTGCTGGTATGAGTAGACTAACAACATAAAAATAATTTCATACTTTAATTATCCAAAGCACACTTTATATGTACCGATAACTTAATCATTCTCAGCTTGAAAGACAGATAGTTCTGTCATTTCAATCGGCATAGTTTCTTCCCAAGCAAGACTTCCATTCTATTAACTCATTATAATAACTCATCTTAATAACTTAGTAATTGAATTAAATCTTATCGATATCCACTTATGTATAAGAGTAGGACAACGTCTCTGTACAAAATATTATTAAGTCCTATCCTCCTGTAAACGGAAGTTAGAAATTCTAAATAACATATATAGATATCCTATAAGTATTCAAATGCAAGTCCAAGCACATCCAATTATCAAATCAATTTCTCTTATTAATTAATTAATTACTTTTCTTATACACCCACATATTAGTACCTATGTACCTTAGGTCATTCCCGCCTCATTCAATGAATACCCGGGTCATTCATGACACAGTCAATGAATACCCAGTTATAATGCTAACGGGCCATTTATGGTACACTCAATAAATGCTCACCTATCACATGACATTTTCAATCATAAAATCTCATTTCCAAAACTTGAGGCGTGGAGAGATTCAAAAAGAGTGTGGTAAATTTGTTGAGAACACTATTGAACTTTATTACATATATTATTTCAGAGAACGGAAGAGTATCTTGTTTCTTGTATTATTGTTTACGCATTATTAATATATCGATGTCTAAGTGTCATAACGTCGTATATCATAAAAGACTGATATATCACATAGTAATTAATATATGTACACACACACACATATATATATATATATATATAAAGTCTTAGCCTAACGCCAAGCACGCATATAGCCCTAGTCCTATCATAATAGACCTAATCATTTGCCGAGTCAAAGGTCAAACTTGGTCAACTGGTCAAAATCAACCTGCCAAGGGTCAACAGCAGTCAACCAGTCCTAAACTCATCCAACCAAAAATTCAAAGACTAAGGCCTAAAGTGCTTAATTAGTCTTTTCCAGGCCCAACTAAACTTAAGTCCATAAGTTTATAACCTGACGCACTTGGATTTATTTTAAGTTCTATGGACATCACCCATCCAAAATAGAACTGGCCCAATACTAATAGGTTTCGGCCCAACACAACTTATTGATTTCGGCCCAACCAAACAAATCAAATCTAAAGCCCAAGCCCAACCGAAACAAAAGTTATTGTTCACCTTCTCCTTCTTCACCTCACCAGCGCCTCCACCACCAACGCAGCCACCATAACCACCACTCGCCACCACTACTAAACCACACGGTTTTAATCCCTACCAAAAACCCAAACTACCTATACCACAAAATCGCGATTCCCTCCCTTATCAAAATTCGCATTTTGTCTGCCATTGATGCTCCTGTCAAGGTTCACAACACTTAAACACAATTCAACCCACATCGAAACCACTCGATTTCAATTTCCAATCAAAACCCAACACTATTGTACCATACACTTGATTTTCCCCACTCACAAAATAACCTCCGACGGGCATTAAAGCTCTTAACAGTATCGCTCGACACCACTGAGTAGTGTTCACTCCACACAAAACCCTCAACCCCTTACCCAACATCCAACATGTTCAATTCAACAACAAACCCAAAAGATCATCCACAACATTTACAGCCAACAAAAATAACTATCTATATCCACCATTAACAATTTATAGGATTTAAATGAAAATAGCTATCAGTTGATTGTTCAATTTACAATGTCGACAAATATGTTAATTCCAAAGTTCGGCAGTATGTAAACTAAATAGAACGAACATAAAATAATGAGCAGTGAAATAAGTTTCGTAAATTTTTTAAATAGCAAACTAGGAACAAAACTATGAGTTCAGTGAAAAGATAAAACTATCTACTCACCCGTGATTAGGTCCGACTATCAGCTAGCTATCAGAAAAATATTCTTCCTTTTCCTCTCTCAATAAAACTCTTTCTTTTTTTCTGTATAAAACTCTCTCTCTTTTTAAAAACTCCGTGTGAACTCCGGCCTTTTTGTTTTTAAACTCCCATAAAAAGGAAGGTTTATCTTTTAACCCTACTGGGTTTCCTATCCTTACTAATAGCTATCCTATTTTGTTTTACCTATTATTATTATTATTATTATTATTATTATAGGAAAAGTAAAAGAAAAACACGGAGTGTTATGTAAACTTCTTCTTGCAACTAAGAAGCGGACCAAGTCAGATTCAGAGAACCAAGGTACAGCTTTCCTACCAAATTAGCTGCTTTAGCATCCATTGAATTCTTCACACACTCGAGCCCAGTTATTGTTAGTTCTCCTCTAAGTTGATTCAGCTCCTGAAACTCTTTGATATGACATCCATCGTTTGAGCTCACAATGAAGATGTTTAATGTTTGGAGGAGAGTCAATCGCCCAATCCCAGCTGGCAATTGAGTTAAGCTATAACATTCCCTGATGTCTAGGTGGCTAAGGCTCCTTAGTTTCCCAAAGCATTTGGGTAAACTTAAAAGTTTTAGACACGTAGCCAACTTCAATGTTTGCAAGTTTCTCAACTTGCAGATTGATTTTGGCAATGAAGTAATATCAGTGCGGGAGAAATTGAGATACCTCAAATGTTCCAGATCACCTATCGAATCTGGTATTGTTACAAGGCCGAAGACCTCCAAACTCATGGCTCTTAAGGACATAAACCTTGTGCAGAAATCGAATTCCAAACTTCTTCCGTTGTTTGTATGATCCAACAAAATAAGTGTGCGCAAGGAAAGTGAGGATCCACTTATGGACTCAATAGTGGCTGCTGATGAAGCTTCATCCATAGTCAAGGACAAATGCCGTGTGCATCAGGAGTACTCTTAAACTTGCCAAGCTCAATGTTACGACATTCATTTATCATGATAGAACACGCAAGGTCATGCATCTTACACCATACTATGTTTTCATCTTCATCTTTCCCTACATCTTGGAAGAAGGACCTCCACAACAATGAAACAAATATCTCACTTCCAATATCTTCCAGTTGCCTTCCTTCTTTAGAGTGAACAAAGCCATTTGCCATCCATAAAAGAATTACTTCTTGCTTTCTGATTATGTGATCTTTTGGAAATATGGAACAAAAGGCAAAACATTGCCTCAAATTTATAGGTAAATGATTATAGCTCAACCTCAAGGCTGGCAAGATGTTGTTTTCTTTGCTTTGTGTTAGATCCCAAAGTCCATTGTCTCTCACAGACAACCAATCGTTTTCTTCACCTTTGAAACGCATTAAACCTCCTAGTGCTTTTGCAGCCAGTGGTACAGCTCCACACTTTTTCACAATCTCTTTGCCAATCCCTTGATTCCCCATCCCAAATGCACGTTGCTTGAACAAAGACCAGCAATCATCCTCAGAAAGAAATTTCAAGCAATATGGAGGGGATGTACCTGTAATTGATGCTACTGTCTCAAGGCGAGTAGTGACAATTACCGAACTTCCTTTAGCTCCACATTTTAATGAATACATAAATCTGTTCCAGTCTTCTTGATTTTCATTCCACACGTCATCTAAAACCAACAAATATCTCTTCCCTACAAGTTGTTCTTGCAGGCGGCATTGCAAAGGATCTAATTCTTCAAGATCACATGCGTTTCCTGAAATAGACGCTATGACTGCTTTTGTAAGTCTTTTTATACCAAAATCTTCAGATACACATACCCAAATTCTGACTTCAAAATGCTCTTTTACCCTGTCTTCATTGTAGACCAGTTGTGCGAGAGTAGTCTTACCAAGGCCACCTATACCAAGTATTGGACAAGTGGAAACATCCTCTTCACTGTTTACATTGTTAAGCAATAGCCGTATAACGCTTTCTTTTTCTTCATCTCTCCCATAAACTTTTGGTTCAGTTAAAATGGAGCTAGTTTCATGGTTTGGATAGAATTCGACTCTTTGTCCTACAACTCCTCTCAAATGAAACTTGAATCTTCCAGCAGCAATCTCATCAAACCTCTCACTCAGCTCATTTATTTTCTTTGCAATCTTCCAGTGAAATTTATATTTATCAATCTTAAAGCAGGATAAGAAAGAGTCACAGACTTGCTTAGAATAGCCTCCAGACCTCATGTCGTACTCTAAATCCATTGATTTAGTTGCCCATTCATCCAGAACATCATCGGCATCATAAGTAGCATCCTTAAGTTTCCTTACCAATTATTGACCGCGTTTTCCGTCAGCTGCTTCTCCTCTGCATCTTCAAGGATATCTTGAATTACTGATAACGTGTTGGAAAGTTTCTTCACCCCAAACCAGACCAACTTCGTTTTGGATCAATGAGCTGAGGTTGTCAAATAGTACTTGAAGAAATGGAAAGACTACCAATTCAACTGCCATTAATTGCTTCTTGGTGAGCTCTGGAATCCTCTGTTACTAGGGGAACAATAGAATGAGTATGAGAAGAAAATTTTCAATGGGAATTCAGTTTAGGAGTGGACGACCACAGCAAGACTTGGAATAGTCAAGTTGATAGTGGATTTCTGTAGTGTCTTCGTAAAGAGCTGCTTGACTTGTTTAACAGCTGTGGTCTGGTGGGGCTTTGTTATTCAGCCACACAAATAACACTATCATCTATCACGTAGAGAAGTAGTTGAGCACTTTAGCAATGTATATTTGTGCTGCGATAATAATAATAACAATTCATCTAGATTATCAGAAAATTCATTGTAATTTAAGCTACAACCTTAGAATGTCTGATTAATTTACTTGCATTTGGATTAAAATGTCTGATATCAACACCCTATATTAAGCTTACTATTTTGAACTAAACTAGTCTTCATATTTCGTAAGCAAACTCGCTCGACTCATTTCTGGATTGCTCTTTCTTGTTGGCAATGAGCGGAGTTACTTTACAAAATGAAACAAGCTTGAACCTAACATACTAAAACTCAGAATAAATCGGTCTAAATACAATCGCAACTAACTGAGTAGACTAACTGATTTACTCGAGCAGCGAGGTCTAAGCGTTTTGGCTCACTCCAAGTGTATATGATGGATAAGAGCGTTACATTGCTCATGGTACTAATGCAGTAATTACTTTTTTTTATGTTAAGATGGCGGTTGTTTGATGAATTCCACTTCCCCATAGTCGAGTGATTTTTTGCTCCGTCTTGGTTCCTCCAAGAGCTCCAAGGGAATTATCAGCCACACAAGTCTCATTTTTTCCACTAAAAAAGAGTAGTTACACCTCGCACAATATCTTCAAAATTTCCAATTTTACTAGTTTGTCCCTCAGTCATAACAAAACAAAACAAAAAATAGGAATCAAAACAAAAAATAGGAATCAAAATATGAAAAACACGAAGGATGCATTAAGAACAAGCTAACAAGAAGATGATAATATAGGTCAAAGTCAACAATATTTGGTCAAAGTCAACAATATTTGGTCAAAGTCAACAATATCGGTCAAAGTCAAAAATTTATAGCGGATATATCGGTCGATATATATTGTTATATCGGAAATTGCGATATATATCGGGAAAAAAAGAGGGGATTCAATATTCGGTTGAGATATATCAAATATATCCATTTCGGTGTACCAAAAAAACGATATATATTAGATATATCGGCGATATTTTGGGCCTTGCTTTCCTCACTTTCACTAACCCAATTAGTCAATATGCTACACTTGGTTCCACACGATTTTAGTGGCACCTTGCTCATAAAAGCACCACGTGGGAATATCTCCCTCTATCTCTTATTCTGATAGGGTGTATTTGAGATCAAACAACACAAACCCTGTTTTGTAAGTACCTCTCGTTACCATTTTATCAAAACCCCACACCCATCAACTTTCTTCTTCGCGCCCTTGCCACCAACAATTAATGCACATCATATCAGCCGCATATTTGTGTCTTTGTTCTGCCTTGTTTTGTAAATGATTACTCTCACAGCAGACTTGAGGACTCAAAACAAACAAGGACGCCATCAACAATATGTCACTATCTGCTCTTATTCAACCCACGTATATAATGGCTCCCCATAACCACTTCTCTCCAGCACTCTAATCTATTTCTCAAAATTACCACTCTCAAGCTCTCTTTACAAACTAAGAGAGAAACTCTAACACTTTCAAGCTCTTCATAGTTCTGAAGTTCTGAAGCAAACATAGTTCTTCTAAGGAAAAGTAAGGACACTAAACTTGCGATGACTAAACTTGGTTTGGCGGTATATATTTTCAAATGCCAACACTAAGTGAAAATGATTAGTGTTGTGAGGACCATAATATTAATGTGAATCAATGCCCCTAAACTTAGTACTCACTTTACATGGTTCGTGTTCTTGGTTCTTCAGATCTATTAATATAGCATATGTTACAACATACTACTATAAGAAAAGGAAAAAATCTGCCTGAGTTGCATATTCTTAACTTGGTTCAGATATGCATATGCCATATTTTGTTGCATATGAGGAAGCCGAGACCTTAAATGACATACTTGTTACTTAGTTCAAATTAAATCACTAATAGTTACATAGTCTGTAGATTTTCTTTGATTATTGGCATGTTGTCTACATATTAAATTGTGAAAGATTGGTTCTTGGACAAATGAAAAATATTTTCGAACTAGAAGACTTTTTGGTGTGTTTGTGTTTAGCTTGCTTCTTTTATACTTGTGTTGAGCACATATATTTTGATATTCATATATTATGATCTTACCTCTCTTACCTTGGTAGCTGTTTTATATGGACTTGTTTCTATTGTAGGTGCACAACACCATCGACCACCCAGAGTACCTAGAAACAACTATAATATTTATGAACGGGTCAATTTGGTGCAATCAAAGTTGGAGATTCTTAAACTTGATGTGCAAGATCTAAAAAAGGCTTTCGAATCGGCACTAGCGGAACTCAAGGACAGTGTTACAACACTTCGTAACCTGTTTTATGAATGGAAGGAACCCATACTGAAAGATATGCATGAAGGCATTGAGATAATTGATGTGGAGAGCTATGGAGAAGATGTCTTTAAGACACCTCCCCTAGTGAGAAGATGCAATATGTTCCCTTCACCGGACACTCCTTTTGCAAAGAGGAGGATAATAACAGAGGTAATTGTGTGAGTTTGCTACTATTTATCTACGTAGATTAAGGTCTTTACTTTCATATTCATGACTTTTGAATGATTTTATAGTCTGATCTATTGATGGTTTGTTGGTTGGGATGTTAACAGAGTGTCAAATTGAAATGTATACCACATAATGTGTCATATTCAGAACTGATTTCATAGTACTGAACACACCTCAATATGTTACATAGAGTATCATATTTAAAAATATACCACATAAAGTGGGATATGCAGAACTGATTTCATAGTAGTGAACACACCTCAATATGTAACATAGATTGTCATATTAAAAATTAGATCACATATAGTGTCCTATTCAGAACTGATTTCACAGTCGTGAACACAGCTCAATATGTCACATGGAGTATCATATTTCTAATTAGAGCACGTAAAGTTTTGGTTATGATTCCAATTATAACTGATTCGAAATGTAAGTTGACTTGTGGTGGTCTGTTTTGGTTATGATGAGATACAATGCTATTATTTCTCTACTTATATTAACTTTCACATTCATGACTTGTGTATGATTTTATAGTCTGATCTATTCATGGTTTGTTGGTTAGGATGTTCATAGACTGTCAAATTGACAATTATACCACATAAAGGGTCATATGCAGAACTGATTTCATAGTACTGAACAAGCCTTAATATACATAGAGTATCATATTGAAAACTATACCACATAAAATATCATATTCAGAACTGATTTCACAGTACTGAACACGATTGAATATGTCACACAGAGTATCATATTACAAATTATACCACATAAAGTATCATATTCAAAACTGATTTCCACGCCTGAATATGTTACATAGAGTATCATATTGAAAATTATATCACAATAAGTGTGATATTCCGAATTGATTTCATAGTACTTAACACACCTTAATATGTCACATAGAGTATCATATTAAAAATTATATCACAATAAGTATGATATTAAGAACTGATTTCATAAACTGAACATGCCTGAATATGTCACATAGAGTATCATATTCAAAATTATATCACAATAAGTGTTATATTCATAACTGATTTCATAGTAGTAAACACATGTAAGTATGTCACATAAAGTGTCATATTAAAAAGTAAAGCACATAAAAGGTGATATTGTCTGAACTGCTTTCAACCATTATATCTTCATTCCAAAACTAAAATAAAGTCAGTTTAACAGAACAGACACCATTTAAAAAGGAAAAGGAAACAAGCCAAGTTTTTGATTTCATAAAAGAGCTCATAAGCTAATACAATTAGTCAATTCTTCAAACAAGTAGCTCATGCAAATACAACTACGATACTTAGCTAACATAACTAAAACAAGACCAACTCGATCCCTAAGTGCTAACGAAATCCGGATACTTCATTCCAACGTCATCACAGTCAAATCCATAGCATCCACAATCAAATCCATAGCACCCACAGTCAAATCCAATGCATCCTCAGTTGTAAGCCCCCAGTTAATCTCATCAACATTCGTTTGCTTTTCGGGGGTGTTGCTTCTATTATGCTTTCCAGCAGTATGATTCATCAGTTAGTAATTTGTACACTAACTCCCCCCTGAAATTAGTCATCGTGTTTTGGTATAATTTTGGGAAGTGATCAATGGAACGTGCCTTCCACTCCATGAATTTGCACACAAATAGTCCGCAGTCCACCCTAAAGCTCAAACAAAAGAAGTATTAAAAATCTCACGTCATATTTCCGGTGTTAGACAAACTTTATCACAAAAGAACTAGGCTAGAAGTACTTACGAATCTGGTGGTTGTTGAGGGCACTTTCAATTTCCAACAATGTAGCCTTTAAAGGGGTTTCTTGCTCTTCTTCTCAGCAATGTGTTCATTTAAAATTGTATAGACCGTTCCATCGTGTTTGCCATTTCAAATTGATAGAAGATATGACAAATATCATCGGTCGAGAAATACTCTAACAAAACCTACTACTTAAGATCGACAACAAAGCAGTTTCACATGCAAGTGCACAAACTCAAGTTTAGTAACTCACTACTTTCATGGCATTCTGTAGGGAAAGCGGATGTGAGGGATATCTTGTGTTCATTAAATCAAAGTGTGTCCATCGTTATCCATCATGTTATAATGTAGGAGCATCAATGGTACCCCCATTTTCTTTATTTGTTTTCCACTATTGAGGAGGAAAGAATAGATTCTTAACATTTTCGTGAAGTTGATGCGATTGGATCAATAAAAAAACCTTCTCAAGGTGTTTTGCCCAAATCACAATGATCTGTCAAAAATATTAATAATAACCTAATAAGAATACTTCATAAGAATACCGTTAAGAATATGTAATGAATATATCAATACCAATAGTATGCAACACTGTGTATTATATAACCCTAGGTTTCGAACATACGCAAGTCATAGTGTCAAAGTAATGGCTAAGTGGTATGTTCTGAGGCTTACGACCAGGATAAATTTTCTTCTCTATCTCTCGAGGATACCAATTTAATACCTGCATAGTGCATCCCAGAAGTAAGTCAATTTTCATCGATGATATATGAGAAGTTGAGAGCAAAATGTGTGTTTGGCTTACCTGGCCATTAACAAATCTGTCAAGCATCAATTCTTCCAACTATTTACCGTGTAGTTGAATTATGTCTCCATCCCAAGCAACAGTGCTGCAATGAAACACATATAATACGTACACCAGTTAATACAATAACATATACATCTCGGTGCTGGCCTATTCAATTGTCATTGCAAATACATACAACTACGCATTCTTTACATTCAAATGAACAGTAGGCATCATAAAAGGTTTTCAGATAGACTTAGATTTTACATACTTGACATGTGCAGACTTGAAAAACCTCCCAACCACTAGCTGCTTTTGAAAATTAAGACATTAAAACGCTGTTGAAGATTCTACTGAAAGTAGCTTTTCACCAAGATTTGTTATAGGCGGATAGTCGTCAACACATATTATCGTAATCAGTTTCTATTTTCCCTCTCTCTCATTCTTCTTCTTCACTTTTTGTGTAGGCATTCTCGTCCTTTTCTTTTGATTTACAACCATTGATTGCAACTCCGGTTGCAGCTCCTCTTTGTTGGCTTCATTTGTTAGCATCACATCCACTGGAACAAACAGTGTCAATGGCAATGCTTGGATATCATTATCTCTAAAAGGTGACATCTCCTTTTCAGCCTCAACCCCAGACTCCTTCTTGGACTTCTCTTTAGCATCCTCTTCTCTTTCTTTTAATTTGGCCTTCAAGGCTTCATTCTCTGCCTGTAGGCTTTGATTTTCTTCTTCCAACTTAATACACCTTCCCCTTAAGTCCTCTTATGTTAGAATTGGATCACTTGTCAACGTAACAAGCTCCACTTCCTTAAATTTGATTTCGGCGGTCACCTGAAAACACCGATAATAACTTCACACAATAAGAATGCAATGTAAAGTGTTCATTTGACATTGAAAATAGGGGATTTGTCTGGACAAAATTACATTGGAAAAAACTACTGTCGAATGTCTATGTACCACTGTACTGGTACCCCTATGAACGACCATCATTGGGTACCACTATAAGAGCCACCCACTAATGAGGCAGGCTTTCTTGCCCGCTAGTCGCTACTGTGGCAGTCCCGCTTGTCTACTAATGTGGCATTCGGGCATGCCCTCTATTGGAGCAATGACACTTCCCACTAATATGACACCCAAGTTATATATAGCAGGTCTGGAGATATGTCAAGGGATTTTTTCCATATGAAGCTTTTGGAAAGATTTCATACAAAGAGAGAAATATCTCATCAAATAAGGAAAGGGTATTTTTAGCAATAAGATTCCTATAAATACCCAACAATCATTTCAAACAAAGAACTACGTGCATTTTTTTGAGACTTGATTCCAGAGAACAATTTGGATACGTAGGCAGCCATTGGTGGTAAAGTCTCTTTCACTCTCTATCAACCTCTCCAACAAGATCATTGGTGTGTTTGTGTGAGTCATCACCCAAACATAATTAGCGCCGTCCGTGGTCCTTATTGACGGGCCCTCTTCCACGTTCCTTCTTCCAAGCACCATTAATGGCAAAAACTACAAGGTCTCAGGCGAACAAGAATGCAAGAACACAACAACAACAACAACAACAAGACGAAAATCCAAAAATACTAATCAATCAGGAGGTGATAGAATAACCGGCTGCAACAGATCTGCAAGATTAGCCTTTTCAACTCCAAGTGCCACGACAACCCAGATCTAGACGTCCGACATCTCAGGCTCCAGTAACTCACCTTCAAGATCTAGACGTTACAAATGTAAACGAAGTAGATCCGGAAAACATGGAGATAGGAGATGAAGACATGCCGTTAGAAGTACTGCGTCAGAGGTTCAGAAAGAGAAGGAGTATAGCAACTACTTGCAGAAGCAACTGGACAAAGGGAAGCAAGTACAAAGGGATGACGCCGATGCTGCATCTTCCACACCGACAAGAGCTCCTAGATCCGGTGAAAATTGGAGTGTATCCAACCGACTATAATTTAATTACGGTACATCCCGTCCATTGGAAACTATCCCTGAGCATCGTCACTCAAGGACAAGCAGACATTCATCCCATTCAAGAAGACAATCCAGATCTCGAAATACCAACAACACTAGGCGTAGAAGTGGTCATAACATGACAAGATCATTGAATGTTGATCATAGCGTATCTGAAAGGTGGACAACATCCACCATAAGATGAAATGCTGGACGCCAAGATCAGGATCTCAGAGACGAATTGCAACATAACCTTAGACATGGCTTGAATGCAGCAAACTGATTCAGACAGGTTAACGACGGTCAGCCCAGAATATGGCCACACCAAAGAAATGGGTCCCCAGTTCGACAGCTGTAGTGCCAGTATTTAAAATACATATTTAGTATTAATTTATTAATTAAATTATTTATTTAAAAATTCGCTAGATTGGATTTGGATATGTGGGCCTGGTTTCTGGGCCCGAGTTTGTGTTGGGCTTGGGGTTTAAAGTCCAAGTATATAATCACATTGTTATAGAGAATAGGGTTTAAGAGAATAAAATATAATAAAAATGGAGGCAGAGATAAAAGTTGGATTGCTAGAGGGTGGAGCGCGACGATTCGGACTACGAGGGATTCGTCGAGTTGTTAGTTAAGGTGAGTAGTTATATTTTTAAAATTTTCACCGAACCTACGGTACTGTCAGAGTTTTGGCTTCGGGCTCAGTATAATTTTGGGTTATGCGTACTATCGATATTTTTTCCTCCTGTCATATTGGTTAAACTGTCGAAACTAACTCTGTTGAGGCTAGGAAATCGACATTGAACTGTCCAAGCTAGGAAATCGACATTGAACTGTCCAAGCTTTATGGCCGGTTAAGGGCAGTTAAAGCCCAATCTATAGAAATCATCATTTTTCTTTGTTTCTCTGTTTGAACTCATTTTTCTTTACTGTGGCTTGGAATGTGGCTTGGAATTTGTTGATTGATGTCGGGGGTTATAGGTTTGATGTTGGTTATTGTGGTTTGGATGAGCTGTTCAAGCTCTGAAGAAACATTAATGGCGGCACCAAGAAATCGCCGATACAATTTTATGTAACTGTTGGGTGGTTTTGTTATAAGTTGTTGGTGATGATGGGGCATGGAGCCGGTGGTTGGGGGTTGGCGGAAGGGCTGTTGGAAGCTCCCAATACTTGTTAATGGCTGCCAGAGAATCGCCAGTAGAACTGTGATTGTTGTGTTTTTTTGTATTGATTGAAGATTGGGGTAGAAAGGGGTTGAGGTTTGGGTATTGATTAGTTGTTGATGTATGATTGAAGTAGCTAGTGTATTGTGCATGGGAGCTGTCGAAGCTCTGTTAATGGCGGACGGTCTCAGATCTAGTTTTGGTCGAGATGTTGAATTCAAGAATTGAGGATTTCGCGTTTGTTAAAGTGGTGGGTGTCACACCCCAAAAAACCTTCACACACCACCTAAATCTATCTAAGCGAAAATGGTGTGGGTGAAAAACCCCACCACTTTGCTTCACCAAGCACCGATTTCGGTTAGAAAACACTTCAAAAATTTGTTAGATCCGACCACCATCACTGTTCTTGGGAGTTTTCGAACCCCCACAAAATCTCTACCACCACCATACCTCATACCAACAACCCTCAATATACCAAAACAGTTCAAACACGAAGTAAAAACAAAACAATCAAAATACTCAAGATTGATTAGTTGTTGGGGCGGTACTAACAATTCTTGGTGTATCAAACATGTACATAAAAATCCATGGTTGATCGGAACAAAAACGGTGGAAATAGAAGCGGTGGTTCTTCCAGTAAAAAAAATGTGGTGGCGAAACAACCAAGACTAACCACTCACAAGAAGAATTTTGAAGAGAAAAGAGCGGACAATGAAGGATGAACAAAACATGGTTTTAAAGTCATGTCTATATAACGGAAAACCGAAAAAGATAAACTACTCACAAAAAGCGGTTTATTTGGGTAGAAAATTCGTAAAATCTAAACCGATGAAAATCATAGTTTAAAGTGGTGAGGGTTAACTCTACTCACTTGTATTAGAACTCAACTAATCCTTCGTCGTCCGAACCGTCGGCTCAACGCTTCCAAACAAGCTTCAAGCTCTGCCTCCATTTTAATTATTCTATTCTATTTTTAGAAAAAAATGTGTTTATATACTTGGGTCGAAACCCTAAGCCCAACACATACCGGCCAAAACCAAGCCCACGATCCCGAGTCCAATCCGAGGAATTTTTGAAAATAATTAATTTAATTAATTAATAAATAGATAAAACGATTTTAAAAATTTATGGGGGTTTGTACCCTCTTCATTTTTTAGTTTTGGGCGAAAGTGGAGATTGTGGTGGCGGGCCGGTGGTGGTTGTGAAGGAGATGACAGAGGGAGAGATCCGGTTCCCCATCCATCACAAGTACAAGTCTATTTCGGTTTGGTGTTGGGCCTTAGTTGGTTTTTGGGCCCGATTTTAGTTTGTTTTGTTTGGGCCTTTTCCAATTAGTTTTTGGGCCAGTTTCTAATATTGCTTGGGGCCAGTCCATAGGACTTAAAATAGAGATCCAAATGGATCTTTTAACATTTAGACTTTCGGGTTCTAAGGTTTGGACTTGGCCAGTTGGGTCCGAACCATTCCTTTGGTCATGAGCCCATAAGCCATGCACATTGCCTTTAGCCATGAACCATGGCTATGACCCTGAACCTGTTGAACATAGAAATGACAGTTTGACTTTGACAATGACAGTTTGACTTTGACAATAATGTGTTAACTTTGACAATGATGGGTTGACTTTGACTTTGACCATTGACTTTGACCGTTGACTGTGGAATATTGACTTTTTCCAGTTTTTTTTCCACATGTTTAAGTATATGGACAAATGTAGTAATAAAATATTATCGAACATTGTATAACCTTGTTTGTCATTATCTAATTAAGTTTTGACGTGAGTAGTGCAATATAATATTGGCACGTAACTAGAGGGGAATTCTGATAATAAGAATTTGATATATATGTTTTTATGAGTATTAAATTATATACGGACTTAGATTTATGGACTTTAGTATTGGGATTTGATTGTGGACTGTGGACTGTTTAATTGTGCTACATTTTATGTTGTAAATTGTATGGACAAATCAAATGCTAAAATGCTGTGGAAGCTTGTATAAATTTGGTTGTCGTTATCTAAAAAAATGATTTGATGTAGATATTGTGTATATTTTGACACGTGACGAGATAGAAACTTTAGGAGATATAATATTCCTAAAACGCTATAAAAATGTATGCGATACGTTTGAAGCAATTGTGACGTTATATAATATGTTGGGATATATATATTAAATGCAATAGTTTTGGAGAAATAAATGTATAAACAATCCATTATTATATATGTGAGATGCTACTATGAGGTAGTATAGTATTGGTGACTATTTGCCCACGGGATTGTGGCTTAGTGCAATAATATATTGGCATGTGAAAGAATGAAAGTGGTTACGAGATATAATTGAGATATTTCTAAATATTGTGGCTTAGTGCAATAAGGTATTTGATCTGCACGTGATATAGTGGAATTATTATGAGTCATAAATGTATGACACCTGAATAAATTACGTAACGAAAATCCTAGAACCTGACTACCACAACTCATGTGATTTGCCCTATGTGGGCGTATGTGATATGATTGGCCCTTGTGTAGGGTGTATGTGATGCTGATTGACCCTTGTGTAGGGCAATCATAGCCGAATAGTGGCTTGATTATTTCGTTCACAAAATTAGAACGAGACGCGCGATATTTTATGCCGAATAGTGACAGTACTTACATAATGGCTTTCGTGTGAGGGTTACCTGGTGTGCGGCATCCTGCTCAGGGTAGTTACACACGGAGTGGTTCATTATGTAAGGGGAGGCATGTGGATATACATGTTCGGCGTTGGGAAGCGATTGTGGTAGCCAGGGAAACTAGGTAAGACATAGATACGACGTGATTTTAGGGACACGCAAAGAAAGCCTTAATTAATATAATTATGGTAACGTGTTGGTTAATGATGTATCTTTAGATAGATGACTGTATATGGTTTTGCAGAAGTGTGGGTCAAACTAATTACTTGTGCAGAGACGACCCACTCTGTAATTGAGCATGAAATATGATAAGTATAGAATATGTTTGGCTGGTTAGTAGTTTAGTTAGAACCTAAGGCGCCTCGTGGAGGAACTAAATGCCTTTTTATTATGCGTATGGTATGTTGTATTAGTTGTTGGAAGTTAAGGCGCCTCAGTGGAGGAACTACCTGCCTTACCTATTGTAGTTAAGAATGTTGTATTAGTTGTTGGGAGTTAAGGCGCCTCAGGGAAGGAACTAACGGCCTTATGGATTGTGTATATATATGTATAATTATATGTTGTATTTTAGGGCTACTCACACCAGCATTTTTATAATGCTGACCCGATTTGCATGTTTGCTTATCGGGTGTGTTCATTAAATGAACATAGTTGATAAGTCTTGGCAGGTTTAGTGTTGAAGAAGATTGGTTGCTGCTTGTGGTTTGCGTTAGCATCGCATTTCAAGATAGGCTTTGTTTTCCTTTGAGGTGATATAGATTTTCAGTTGAGATAAGGTTATTTGCATTTTCATTTGTTAATTTTTGTAATGAAGAGGACTTTTGTTTAAGTTAAAAATTTTATTGGTTTTTAATTATCCGCATATTTAAACTGTTTATGGGTTTTTGGGAGTTGAGAGTGCGTCACACCTCGAAGATCGAAGAGTCGGGAACAAATAATGTTTTTCCGAATTCTGTCGAAATTCGGGGTGTGACAACAGCCTAGCCCGTTTTATCGGCACAGTCTCGCAGCCCAAGGAACTAGCCAAATATAGAAAAGCAAAGAACCGGGAGACAACAACACCGTGAGATGCAACGTAGTGAAGTTACTCCTCAAGTCGTAAATCTAGAAGCCACAGGTGCACCATTCATGGAACAACAAATCAAAGACATCATCAAGAAAACAATGACCAATGTGGGTGTCACTGAAGCACGATGGAAAGACCTTGCAGTAAATGAAGATGTTGTCGGGAGATTTTCTCTAAAAATACACAAACGATCAACGAAGCAGGAGGAGACCCAAACGATCATGTTATGGAGTTTAAAAGTAGGGTAATTCTATGGCGCATAGATGACCCCCTACTGTGCAAACTTTTTCCGTCTACGTTAAAAGGAGAAGCTCTATGTTGGCTTTCCAGCTTGCCAGCTCAATCTATCGCGTCATTTCAGGAATTAGCAAACCAGTTCACAGATCGGTTTAAGCATAATTGGACACGTCCTAAGGATGTCAACATCTTGCTTAACACCAAGCAGCAAAAGGATGAAGCGTTGGCAAAGTTCGTAATTCGTTTCCGCCAAGTGCAAGCAGAGGTCACCAATGTCCCTGATGTAATGATCATTCATGCATTCAAGGAAGGAGTCCATTTCGATAAAAATGGAATTTACAACTCCCTTGTACGGGACCCCCCACAATCAAAATCCGATTTGTTTGCACGAACACAGCAGTTCATTAACGTGGAGGAAGATGTTAGATCAAAAGCCTCAAGAGACAAAGATTTCCGGAGTAAAGACTCAAACGAAGGTAAAGGCAAATAGGAGCAAAACATATCGGAAGGACCACAACAGAAGTCAGAATACAACAAGGTTAACACAGTTCGTGAGGAAATGAAGCTCACTCCATTAAATGCCAAGTACAATGTGATATATGAAAAGATCAAGGGACGCAACTTACTTTTTCCACCACTACCCTTGCCTGAAAACACTAAGTCTACACGTGACAAAAATCTTTGGTGTCACTTCCACAATGATTTCGCCATGAAAGCGGGGAGAGTGTAGATCCCTCAAGGGAAAAAAATGAGAGGCTAGTAGACAAGGGACAATTAGGCGAGTTTGTGCTTTCAAAAGCGGTGAAGCAAAATGTAGCAATGACTAGCCACAATGTCATACTAGCTGGTCATGCCAAAATCAATGATGTTTTCACGAACAAGGCAAAAAAGTGTGAACAACGAGCAAAGTTTGGTTTCTTACGGGAATTTTTTTATCACATCAATAACATTGATTTTGTTGAAGGAATTCGTTCAGAAACCACAGAGCCTGGTCCCCTATGTTTTAGTGATAGAGATCTAATTGGTGTCCATCATCCTCATTATGATGCTGTCGTCATCTCAGCTTTCATTGGATTATGGCGAGTTCAGCGCATCATGATAGATATTGGAAGTTCTGTCAGCGTCATTTTTGCAGGTTGCTACAAGAACATGCAGCTGTCAGAAAATTTAATTACTGCAGAAAGTACTCCAATCATTGGGTTTGACGGAACCGCAACAACTCCAGTAGGAAGAGTCTCTCTACCAGTCACGCTCATGGACAAGTCTATTGACATTGAATTCCTCCTGATGAATTGCAAGTCCCCTTACAATGCAATCCTAGGAAGAGACTGGCTCCACAGCATGGGTATGAAGTGAGTCTCTCTACTTTCACCGGTGATAAAATTCCCATCTCTCGACAAAATTTGTAAGGTCTTGCGGTGACGGATGGCTTCCACACGGTGTCACGAAAAAGTCTTGGATGAATATCGTCAGTCGGATATGCGGGGAAATAAAATTCTCAGTAATTCGCAAGTAGTGTCTAAATCAGAGTCAGCCACGCACAGTATTTATACTGCTAGTTCACAAAATGAAGGACCGCCGACTATCGACCGCCTCTTAGAAGTTCAAATTGGGAATTTAGGCGGACAAACAACTTTCATATCGGCAGAACTGACGGAAAATGAACAAAAAGAAATGGTAGCACTCCTCAGAAAAAACAAAAAGATATTTGCTTGGTCAGTCGAGCAGATCCAGGGATTAGACCAGAGGTTGCATGCCACACACTTGACATGGATCCTACCATCAAGCTAGTTCGGCAGAAGCCTAGGCGCATGGCCCCGGATAGAAAACTCAAAGTCAGAGAGGAAATTGATCGGTTACTCTCAACTCAGTTCATACGACCAGTTTCATATCCGCAGTGGTTGTCTAACGTGGTTGCAGTGCCCAAGAAAGATGGTAAAATGAGAGTGTGCATTGATTTCACGAACCTTAACAAAGCTTGCCCGATTCATCCCTACCCTCTTCCATGAATATCGGAATTGGTAGATGCCACGTCTAGCTACCCACGCTTATCATTTATGGATGCGCATTCGGGATACCACCAGATCCCGCTAGCTGTTAAAGACCAAGAAGCAACTGCATTCATCACTGACCAAGGGATTTTTTGTTACCAAGTTATGCATTTCGGTTTAAAAAACGCAGGGGCTACGTACCAGAGGATGATCAACACCATATTCGGAGATATATTGGGCAAGACAATGGAGGCTTACATTGATGACATGGTTGTAAAATCCAAAGCACGATTGGCGATCACATCTCTCGACTTACAATCGGTTTTTGGCCGAGAATTGGCCGAATTCAACATGCGGCTAAATCCTTTGAAATGTGCTTTCAGACTGATATCAGGAAAATTTCTAGGGTATTTGATGACTCGTCGAGGCATCAAAGCTAACCCAGAACAGATCCGATCCATTCAATCCATGCCCTCTCCAAAAACAAAAAAGGAGATTCAACACGACTTCGTATTTTAAGTAGCACTAAATCGTTTCATCTCTAAATACTCGGACCGGTGTCATCCTTTCTTTCAGACGTTAAAAGACTCAGCAAAGTGGAATGATGATTGTGAAAATGCCTTTCAATCAATTAAGAACTACCTTGTCGCACCACCAATCTTGGCCAGCCCAGCTACAGGGCAAACTGTTGGAGCTTACTTGGCCGCTACAAATACTGCAGTAAGTGCAGTCCTGTTCATCGATGGAGAAGACGGTCGTCCAATCTTCTTCATTAGTAAAACACTAACGGGGGCGGAAAACAGATATTCGAGAATTGAAAAAATTGCTCTAGCCTTGGTTCATGCTACAGACACCTCAAGCCATATTTCCAAGGAAGAGTGATCAAAGTATACATGGAATATCCTCTACGCAAAGTTTTTCGAAGTGCCCAGGAATCAAGTAGACTCGCGGAATGGGACATCTACTTAAGTGCTTATAGCATCCATTTTGAACCTCGCGTTTCAGAAAAGGGTCATGCACTTGCATCCCTAATGGCAGATTTCTCTATTGACAATTTTGTCCCCGAAGTCAACCAAGACAGCAGTATCTATAGCGAAACGGCTATAGTTGGGGGCGAGGAAGCCCTGCCAAAGCATACGGACCCTTCATCCGATTTATGGATTGTTTACATAGATGACTCACACAACAAATCCGGCTCTGGATTAGGATGTGTTTTTATCAAGCCAGATAAATCAACCATTGAGAGCTCAGTTCGTTTTGGGTTCAAGGCCTCCAATAATGTAGCAGAATATGAAGCTGTCATGTACGCAATGCGCACAGCTTTGGACTTAGGAGTTCGAAAATTACAAATTTTCACTGACTCACGGTTGGTGGCAGGGCAATTCTCCGGCTCTTTTGAAGCCCGAGACGATAAAATGGCAGCATACCTAGACTTAATTCACAGACTTGCTCACCAGTTTGAAACCATCCAGATTATACAAAGGCCTAGGAATGATGTTAGACATGCAGATGCCTTAGCATATCTATCCAGCGATGAGACATTGATGGACCAAGACAAGTTAACGTTGATTTCCAGCAAGACCGAGCATTGACTTGTCCTTAGAACAACTTCATGAGACATCTACATCAACGCATGTTGCTTTTTCTATATGGATAGGGAACATATACCATCGGACATTAATATTGTCAATACGAGGAAAAGGAAGTATGATATTCCCTTACAAGACAAGCCCAGTGAAGACGTTTCCCAGAAAGATAGAAACAGGACTCTTCAAGAAAATGATGCAGACTCCTGCCCTATACCTGAAAGTAACGATCAAGGTGACGACGAAATTGCAGAAGAGCCCGACAACTTCACTTACCCAAATGTCGTGGTAGACATTGATGATTGGCGCACACCGGTCATTGCATTTCTACGCAATGGCATAGTCCCTTCAGAACCCAAGATCGCAGATAACGTCAAAAGAGATGCATGGAAAGTTTATACTCGTATCTTCATCCACAGGAACTCTGCAATTGTACAGGAAAGGTAATTCATTGTCTCCTATGCTGAGGTGTCTCACAACACAGGAAGGAGCAGCCGTGCTACAAGAAATCCATGCAGGGATATGTGGAAATCATTCAGGTGGTCGAAGTTTGGCTCATAAGGCAATGACGCAAGGATATTGGTGGCCTTATATGCAATTGGATGCGAAAAACATTTCCCAGACATGTATTCCTTGTCAAAAACACTATCATTTGGGTACTCTTCCAGCCACTGAGCTACACCCGATTTTCTCACCATGGCCATTTGCAAAATGGGGTTTAGACATCATTGGGCCCCTACCTAGAGCTCTAGGGAATGTTCGCTTTCTCCTCATAGCTACAGATTACTTTACCAAGTGGGCAGAAGTACAACCTTTGGTGCACATACAAGCTTCGGACGTCAAACGGTTCCTATGGAAGGATATAATTTGTCGATTTGGTATCCCCATTGAGTTAATATCAGACAATGGAAAGCAATTTGATGCAGAAGAAATACACAGGCTTTGTGTTAGTCTCCATATTCAGCACACTTTTTCTGCACCCTATCATCCCCAAGCAAATGGGAAGGCTGAAGCGACAAATAAATCCATCTTAGCAATCCTCAAACGTCAACTCGAACAAGCTAAAGGCAAGTGGACAAGGGAGTTACCAGCCGTTCTATGGGCGTATAGAACAACTCCAAATTTTCGACAGAATGTCACCATTTAACTTTGGCGTATGGAGCGAAAGCGGTATTACCCACGGAAATTTTTCTTTGGGATGACCAAGACCGCTGCCTTAAATGATGGCCATAAATGGCGAATTAGTAGCTCATTCAAAGGCCAATCTAGATGAAGTCTTGCGAGGAAAGTATTGCTCGTCTCCTCCATTACCAAGCTGCAATGAAGAAGCAATATGACAAGAAGCTTCGCTTGAAAGTTTTTCATCCGGGCGACTGGGTCTTGTGTAGACAATCAAAGATCATCAATGCAGGGAAGCTAGGCGAAAACTGGGAAGGACCTCTTATCATTGACCGTACTACCTCTAAGGGTGCATATTTCCTTCGCACAATTTTGGGAACCCCTCTCCCAAAACCATGGAATGCGTTCCATCTTAGGCATTTTTATCGTTATATTGGTTTCCCATTAGTACAAATGGGTAGCTTGAGTGACAGCTCCTTAATGCATGTCCATGAGACAAACTAGCTATGTTGTTTCAAATTTCAAATCATCAATAAAATTCCATTCTTCCATAGTTGACTTCTTTACTTCCATTCAGCAAGGCACGCATAGTGTATATAAATTCCTCAAAAGCAATGTACAGCAAAGCACTCTAGTTCAGTCACCACCACCTTAGTTTAGGGAGGTTGGTATTTAACCTACACAAATTCAAAGTCGTGATATTTGCGTTTGCAAAACCTTACTCCACGTATCAAAAAGTCGTGGAGTTTGCGTTTGCAAAACCTTACTCCACGCATCAAAAAGTCGTGGAGTTTACGTTTGCAAAACCTTACTCCACGCATCACAAAGTCGTGGAGTTTGCGTCTGCAACACCTTACTCCACGCATCAAGAAATCACGGGGCTTGCATATGCAATATCTTGCCCCACTCACCAGAAAGTCGTGGAGTTAGCATTTACAATACCTTACCCCACTCATCACAAATCATATAGCAATCAAGCGGGAATGACTATATAAATGCAAACTGGTTTATCGTGTCTATCAACAATACGAAATTTCTGTTTCCCAAATTTTACATTATCACCTAGGTGTTCTTCACTATAAAAGAGACTGGGCATGCACCGGCACTTAATTCAAAGCATTCCAATTCCAATAAACAAACAGGCCATACTGGCTAGCAAATTAAAGAAGCTAAACGTTGCAACCTCAAATCGCATTCATCTGAGCAGCTTTAGGTAGTCAAACACCAGGAGTGGCCTAAATTTCCTATTTCCTATTGTTTTTTAAAAAAAAAAAAAAAAAATGATTTGATTCAAGCTCATTATCATGGTGCAAAATATTTCTTAGTTAATACCGGCAAGGGATGCTAATTGGCTTTTACATTATTTGTGGTCTCAGAATTGCATTACATATCAATTTCATGATACTATAAATCTGCATATGCTATACTGTTGGTCGAAAAGTATAGGTTAAAATTAAGTATAACTACATCCTCAATGAAGCAATTGACCAACCTACCACTATTGTACTCAAACAGAAGTCTTGGAAGGTCCATGTGCTCTATTGATGACTTTTAATGGCCACGTATCCTCTAAAATTTAAAATCACTAGTTCCATGTGCTCAATAGATGTGAGCAAATGGTTCATAATTCAGTAGAAATCAAATACTATATCAACTAGAAGATTATGGGGGATCCTCCTACTTACTTAGCTAAACGTGCTCAACAACCCAACAATAATTCGTGAATGCATAAAGTTCATCCAAACAAGATGACACAATCTGCAACACTTTTTTCATTTTTTTTTGTGGTCAAAGTAAAATAGAACAGTAAGATATCTTACTTCTGACATAGAAGTAGCGACTTCGTTAGAACATATACTGCATCTTTGCTATAAGGTCCATGTCCAAGCGAAGCAAGTTTCATAATATCTGCTTCCTCCAGATTCACATCAGCTACCCTACATCACCCACCTTAAATTCGAATCAATCAACATAACTTCACTTGAGTAACGTACAATTACTTTGTACTTTGAAGAAAAGTGGCCTTTTCCAAATTTCCAGTAGCAGCAGTAGCAATAGCAAGAGTATATAGATCCCAAAGAAGACGTGCCATGGCAAGCAACACATCATTGCTAACCTCAGAAGAAGCCCAGACTTACATCGTCCACATGGACCACTCATACAAAGCAGGACATTTCTCAACTCTTTGCACTAGGTCGTCCATGCACAGTCATTTGTAACAAGAATACAGAGTTTACGGTGCAACATAAGTATTTTATTTATCTAACATTCCACTTTACATCCAAACAAAAAAAGATAAAGAAAAACGAAGTGCAACAATTTCCAACCTATCTAACCCCTATCTAGTAGACGTTCGCAAGAACTACTTATGTTACTCCAAATCGCCATATTTTAAGGCGAAGAATCATAACCACCCCCCAATTCCATAGCGCCCTCGCCTACTCCATCTTCAAGCCCAAGGTCTTCTATTGCATCCTCAAAGGCACTTGGAAGCAATATCCCGCAAACCTTTTTCCTCGGGCAGGTCTGGTATAACGAAGTGTAATGCTGCAAGGCGCCATTCATAACATCTCGCGCTCGACTTATCACGTCAACGTACTTCTTTGACACAGCCTCAAGCTGAGCTTTCTCAAGCAGCGCCAATGAGAGTTTAAGAGTCAGTTTAGATAGTGTCTTCTTCTCCTCACACAACTCTCTTATAGCCTTCTTACATTCCTTATCTTTCCCTTTTATCGCCTGCACCATCTCCTCCTTTTCACACGACAAGGCTGCCACCTTCTCTCTCAAAAGCATCGTTTCCATCTGGGCTCTAGCACTCTCAGCCTTCGCTTCCTCTTTCTCTTTCTGTACTAAATCCGCAGCCAGGGGTCCTGGCATTGCATGTGTTTCTTTCTCTAACACCGCCATCAGCTTAGCGAAATTTTCCATAGCCTACAAAAGCAAAGATATATACATATATATACGAGTTGAATACGATTTCAAAAGGCCATGCTAAGTAATATAGAGAGGCAACAGGTATAATGGTATTACCTTTCGCAACGTCTGCATCCTAAGGATACACAGTGCTGAAGTTTCCTCTACCTCTTTCGTGTTACTGGATCTTAATTCTGGTAATAAAAGTTGGTCATGCATATACTCCTCGACCATTTCAGCAGAAAAATCAATGTCGGCATGAGGCCTTAACGCCTCTATCACCTCGTCATCAAGAAAAACTACCGAGACAAGTTCTGATGGTTCAACTGAGGTAATATCTCCAACAGATATGGACACACTCGTTGTATCACGAAAAATTCTTTCGTCCATAGCACCATTGGGGGCGGCTGCCTTTTGCTCTATCTCCACAGACTGAGGTTGTCCTCGGATAATTTCAGAGTTTTTTCAATTACAAGCATATTACTCCCTGCACCTTCATTATTCAAAGGAACAAGAGGTAGCCAACGCCCATCATCGGGAGTACCTTCAGCCCAGGTAACTTCCTTCACACCAACTTCCACACTCTCATTAGCAACTACAGTTTCTGGTCAGTGAGTCCCGTTCAAGTCTTTGTCCGCTTTGCGCTTACTCCGCCTCTCCATTGAAGCGGTAGATTTGGGGAATATTTCATGAGCTTTCAATTCTTCAACGCTATCATTGGCAGCTTCATCTGTTATTTTTCTCTTCTGCGTTTTCAAGCGAGCTTCTAAAATGGGAGACGCAGTTACAAGGGGCCTCTGCTCATTGTCACGCGGCTCATCACCAGCTTGTCGAGCTTCTAATATGGTTACTTGTTGTCGGGGAGCCTGTCGTCGCGACCCATATGGACACTTGGGAACATCAAGGGCATGTCCACAACATTTTTCTTCACTATAATAGTAGCTACGAACCACTTCATTAGGCCATGACAAGTCCCAGATGTTCTCGTCCCTGTCCATGCTAAAGTAAAATCTGAGATGCTCCAAAGCTTCGCTGCTCACGTCAAAGTCCGTGGTACTTAGCCGATCACCTAAAAACAAAAATGTCAGTAACCAGAATATATAGATAATTCACAAGATAGTGATTATGCAGGCGCCCTTCTTGCTCCATACCTATAATCCTATTCGGGACACGGGTTGCATAAGGGTTCCAATTTCCACGTACTAAGAAATAGTACTTATCCCAGTTTCGGTACCCCTTCGGTAATCCTTTAAACTTCATCTCTGGATATGCCCATTCCATATGAAACATCAAGGACCCATCTTCTTCTGTATAGCGTTGCGGCCGTACCAAGAGCAGTAATTCATCTGCCCCGAAGGGACACCAGTATACTTCGGCCAAAGCGCGTGCCCTCGCGAAGACCAACCATAACGACATAGAAACTTGAATCGGTGGAATGTGCCACACAGATAGAACTCGAGACACCTCCTTGTCGAGAGGTAGCATCAACCCATACTCCAATTGTGCAAAAGTCACCACTAATTCCCCCTCCTTCACAAGGTGTCCTTTGTCATATTCCGAAAGCTACTCAATGCCGAAGTTCTTCAAACGGAACATTCTTCTGAGTTCATCAGAGGTCGTACTACGAGCAAATTTGTTAGTTGGTAAGGCGGTACGCTCTATCCATCTGCGTTGCAACGTCTCGCCAGCGAAACTCGTCATCGTCCACCGCGTAGTGCCACCAACTTTAGCCTTCATCTCACCACCGTTTTCTTTCCCATTCACCATATCGCCCTGAGATATATGAAAACTTAAATACTTGGAACGGGTAGCACTTAATATTCAGCACGTACAAATTAACATTACCTTCTTATAGGCAGGTAACCACGATTCGATTTCCCAATTCAAAGGTCGGTAGATTCTTTTTTCTATTTTCATGAGTATCTCTTTCTGTATCAAAAGGCCAAAGCTTGCAAGTACCCACATCTCAACTCTATGTTTGCAAACCCCAACCGATCCTTGTCACACCTTCTTTTTCCGGTCACAATTGTTTTAGATTCATTCCTTCTTAGCAAAACAAGCACTTATCAAACTTATTAGTGTGAGGCACATGTTCCCTAATTTGATTTGCCGTCATCCTTATTTCCATGGGTCCAATTAGCAATCATATGCCATCATTTACTAAATTACCCTTACTAATGTAATTAATTGCACATGGTCAAAGTCACTGAGTTTACTGGATCCGAGTTACCCGCTAGGTCAGTCGATCTCACGATTACAAAGCATTCTAAGTTAAGTTAACCTTAACTAAGTTATTCGCATGGCATCGCAGAAATTTTGATCATACTGTTTCATTCTTTTATAGTAATATGATGTCTATTATTCGCCGCAAAGAATGAATTCCATCCGGCAAAGAGGGGGTGGTGTATGTACCACTGTACTGGTACCTTTACGAACGACCATCATTGGGTACCACTATAAGAGCCGCCCACTAATGAGGCGGGCTTGCTTGCCCGCTACTGTGGCAGTCCCGCTTGTCTACTAATATGGCATTCGGGCATGCCCTCTATTGGAGCAATGACACTGCCCACTAATATGACACCCAAGTTATATATAGCAGGTCCGGAGATATGTCAAGTGATTTTTTCCATATGAAGCTTTTGGAAAGATTTCATACAAAGAGAGAAATATCTCATCAAATAAGGGTATTTTTAGTAATAAGATTCCTATAAATACCCAACAATCATTTCAAACAAAGAACTACATGCATTTTTTTGAGACTTGATTCCAGAGAACAATTTGGATACGTAGGCAGCCATTAGTGGTACAGTCTCTTTCACTCTCTATCAACCTCTCCAACAAGATCATTGGTGTGTTTGTGTGAGTCATCACCCAAACAGAATGCATTTGACATGTGTCATGATCAGTGTCAAGGTCATTTGACATGGGAAAGAAGCTGAACTTCACAAGTGATAAAAAATCAAATCAATATGAAATGAACTTGACATTGTAACAAAGTTCCAGAAAGTGAAAACTACTTCCATAATTGGAATGAAATTCTGACGACATCGAAATTTCAAAGAAGATTGATAGGGGGAAGGGAAATGACTTCAAATTCTAATACATTCGGTCACCTTGTCCACGGTCAAATTTGACAAGGCCTAGGTACGAAGCATTTTGCTGAGTGTTACAATATCCCATCTTGCGAACGAAGGTACATAATCAGCACCTCTATTTGGCATTGCATCAACCAAATTGACGTGATCGCACAACCAGTACTGATATCAAGAGCCACCAAAAAAAAGTTAGTACACATGTAAAAAATGAAATTAATAATAAAATGACAAAAAAACAAGGCTAAACTAGAGTGAATTCAGATTGTAAGTTACCAAAAGAAGAACTGCGCAAGATTTTACTTTTGTAGGCTCACGGTAGTATCTTCATTCGGCACATAAGGTTTTGATGTATCACTTTTGGCCAGGATACTTCATTCATTTTTTTTTTACACTCTCTAAGTACTTTTAAAACCACCATTGTGTTCTTGATGGTGTTGAAAAGAGAAGAGTGGTGATAATGTATAATGAAATAAGTTTGATGAAGTTATCTTCATCCTGCTTGCCATTCCATGAATTCACCACTTTATAAATAACATTTACAATCAATTCCTTGGACAAGTTCTTTTCTCTGCCAAGTGCCGAGTCACAAACCCCATTTTACTCAACTCGTCCGCATCTACGTTTGTAGTCACATGACTCCCATTCATTGGCATACCAAACACTCTAGAAACATCTTCAGCTGTTAATTTGACAAACACCTCTCCTAACTTGGATGATTCTTCCCTTTCATCGTAAGTTTTAATAATATCCACTATGATGCTTGTTTTTTTTACCAACATTTGTTTGTTCAACAAATAATCAAAGAACACTCTAAAAATGTGACCAAATGGTGTTCTACCCATTAGATCATTGAAATCAACACCAACTTTTGACTCACAGAGTTTATTGGCAAGATAAAAAATTGGTAACAAGCTTGAGCGAAAAGGATAAGATTTCATTTCTTTCTTATCTTCATCCACTACCTTCTCTTCCTTCTTGTTCTTGTTATCTTCATCCATTCTCTGAACTACCACTTCCTTCCATTCCCTCTTCTTAACTGCTAATTGTATTTCCAATAGATTATGCATGGAAATAAGTAATAGAATAGAATTTATTCAGATTCAATCATTTAATAGCATTACATTCCTCTAAATAATCCAACCTCAAAAAACTCAAATGCTTATGCTTAAAAATCCATAAATTAACAACAAGCTTAAAAATTGTCTTTGACCTTCTCTCTCGAGAGCATCGCTTTTTTTGCCCCCCTCCCCATTGACTCTAAATGCACATTTTCCGTTTTTTCTCTTCTTTGTTTGTATCAATTTGCTTTCATAGGTGTTGCTTTCGTCCTTGATGGTTTTTTTACTGTTGGTCGTTTTCTTTTTCATCTTCTGTAGTGGATTTGCAAGCTCTGTACTTTTAGGTTGTTTGAAGTTTGGAGTTTGGAGTTTGGAGTTTGGTTCTACCATTTAACTATTGTCAAAAGTTTAGAGTTTGTTGTTTTTACTGTTGATAGAGAAGAAAGAAAGAGAAAAAAACAAGGCTAAATGGGGTTTGACATTCGAATTGTGGGCTTTAGGCCCAAACTCAACTTTAACACACTGAGATATGCCACATAAAGTATCATACTGAGAACCGCTTTCATAATAGTTAACACTGAAATATGTCATATAGAGTATCATATTCCAAATTATACCACATAAAGTGTGATATGAAGACATTTTATCATTTCAAAAGACTCATGGACTGACAAGTTCTAACATTAGTGCACTTCTTCTTGATCTGCAAAATCACAATATCTATCCGATTCCTGAAGCCAAAATAAATACCGTTGTAACAATTGCTCTAACTATTACAACAATCGCTAAATCTTATGAGAAGCTTAGGAACAACTACTTCTAACAACAAAATTACTTTATATTGTTCAATTGCACATCTCTTTCCCTTACATCAAATATCTGTCATGCGTAAAAACACCCGCCCATCCTCACTACAAAAATTCTCAACATTGAATTTTTCTGAAGTGTTGTACCCAATATTAACCTGGAACATCACCACTAGGAACATGACCAATAACTTCACCATTAGGAACATCACCACCACTTCTTCCTGTAAGTTCAACAGAAAATCAAAATAAAATAGTTGCGCGAACCATACAATCTAAGTTTACACTATAACGTCATCCCCATCTAAGTTAAACAAGTGTGAAACCAAAACATGTGTCGTACCTTGCTCACCATTGTGTTTATGCAGATGTGGACACGTAGGCTTTGTGTGCTCCGTAGATTGGCAGTTGCTACACTTGTACCTTCGAGATCCTGGTGTTCCTTTATCCAATCTCACTAAGGCCACGAAACAAGCAACATTTACTTACTTATAATCTAAAGAAATAAAATGTCATGTGCTCCAAAAGGAATTTTCTAAAACTAAAAGTGAGATGTACATGCATGCATGTTATTATGACTTCCCTCACCTTGTAGCAATATATTTTGATGTAGGTAAAAGATAAACAGATACTCTTATCAATGCCAACTATTATCCACAGGTCTATACGGAAATGAATTTTATAACGTCAAACTTTCAACTTACACCCTGTATCTCTGTTCAACTCGTCATCTTCCTCACGTAGGTCGGCAACTCGAGCAGTGCGTTCAACATAGTTATGGTTAATACTTGGACCTGTAAAATAGTGAAACACAACGAAAATGTTGCCAAAATAAAGTAGAATAAACAACTAATCAAAAGATACAATTGGAAATATAGACGCATTACAAAGTTGGGACCATACTAAAGAAAAAATCGCAAAGGTAAATAAAACTTACCTCCGTCCTTCGGATGCAAGAGTGGGCATGTGGGTTTTGTGTGACCTGTCTCACCACAATGGCCACACTTATTCTTATTCGTCTCATTGTGACCTTGAAGTCTGCTAGGATTTTGCGGTCGGCCTTTGGATTTTACATGTGGAGGATCATTAACCGATTGCCGATGTGTGGTTTTAGGCGGAGTAAAAGGCATTTCAAAAGGAACACGTGGGCTGCCTTCATAAGCTGGTGAAGTCTCATTAGTTATTGGATTTTCCATTGGACTGTTACGCATCTCAAAAGGAGCATGTCGATTGCCTTCAAAAGCAGATGGAGTTCGGTTCTTTGTAGAAAAAGAAGCTAAAAAAACTTTGAAAGCTTCAGTGCTTTTTGCTGTTTGGGAGGCCCACGAACATATCTGCCTACATTTGGTTGTAAGATCACTGAAACGTATAACAGAGGCCGCTCGGTCAGAAAAGTTGGGTTCTCCTAATCGAACAACCGATTTAGCATCCCGTGCCCATCTCCTTAAAAAGCAGCCCTGAGGTATCACACCAACGTCCTCATGTTTGTAAACTGAAATGATATGTCTACATGGAAATCCAGACGACTCAAATAGCCCACATGAACAGCTAGCATCTTGCAATACAACATTGTATCTCACAGTCGACTTTTTTTGCCTATTCAAATGGCGACTCATGGTGTACACATGAATATTGTCACCCACATTTTTTTACCGTTTGCAGTGTACATCACTTCGTCCTTTAATTGCTTCATAAAACAATCAAAAGTAGCTCGCGTATATATAGATGCAGCCTAATTTGCATAATCGTTCAAGTGGGTATGAAGGACTGGTTTGGTTACTTTCGTTATCACCTCTTCCTCGTGCTCTCGGTGCTGGATATTTGCAACTACCACTTCCATTTTTCCAAACAGCTCAAACAATTGCATTCCAACTTTCACATGAAGCTGGATTACGAAGTTTATACTTCACAATGTTGGGTGCTTCTGCAACCGGCAAAGAACTCACCATGGAGATATGATTCTGCCCACATCTTTTTTTTCTTCTATATCATGTTCACCCATTTGTTATTACTGACTTGGAATTTCTTCACGAGTGTTTCCCACCTTTCTTCGAACTCATTGGACGAGCACTTCATAAACATAATAGGGCAGAAATCTTTTGAAAATCCAAGGATGTGGATATTTTTTAGGCAATTTTTCATAATGTGCCAACAGCACAAGCGGTGTTTTGAATTTGGGAGAGTAGATCTCACGACCTCGGCGTATCATTTGGGTCACCATCGATGATCATCGACTTAGGGTGTTTGTCATACATCGCGCCAACTAAAGATTTCAATACCCACTCGTAAGACTCCACACACTCACTCGTCAACAATGCAAAACCAAACACTTCTTGTTTTTGTCGATGGTTGTTCACTCCGGCAAACACAACAATCAACATCATGTCTTGGTTGCTCTTGTATGTTGAATCAAACAACAATACATCTCCAAAGCAAGCTGTAGTCCGCAGACGTGAGGTGGAATCGCCAAAACAGTCTAACCAATTTGCCCCACCCTCATTTAAGTTATAATTGTAATGAAATAAGGGATCTCCCTTCACCTTGTTATCCATGAAAGCCAGCAGTGTGTTAGCGTCACCATCAATACATCGATTTCTCCTATCAAGCCCCATATGATTATACAAGTCTTTCTTCAAAAAACCAACACTTGAGAAACCTTTAGCCCTATGTACAAAAATATCCATCACCTTGCATTTACGAATACCAACATCAACTAGGCTCGTAGCAAATTGCAAATCTTCTTCACTTACATTTCTATGTGATCTTAAGAACATCGAGCTCAGATCTGGTACAAGTGGATGTGTGTGTTCCCCAATAAAATCTTTCACAACCCACAAATTTCATTCAAAATTATAACCAACTTCAAAGCGGGCTCTACATTTAAACCTACTGATGGCCTTCAACTCTCTGGATTTGATGTCGCGTTTTCTAGGTGTCACCCTATTTACATTTCGTTCACCAGCAGCTGAGCATAGAAATCTCCGCTTAACACGAACACCATCTGTACGCATTCTATAAGTATCTTTATGAACACTAAAACCGACTAACTTTGCATATTGATTGTAAATTGCGAAAGCCTCCTCAGTCATCTTGAACTGCATAGAATAGAATGTTGCTTTGTCTGCTTCAAAAACTCTACTAGCCTCACACCCCTTTGTCTCTATCCTTGTTCTCATGAATTTCAACATTTTCACCCTCCCCATAGATGTGACATCCACAAAATTACTATCCTCATCACGTAAAACTATCAAAACATGAATTTGAAGCCAATCTTCTTAGCCGTCATCGAGAAGTGATTCATCATCGGATTGCTACATGAAACAAGTGCACTTTTAAGCATATTCACTTTCGTTTTTCTTACTCTACGAAGTAATCCGCGATTGGTAATAGTAAAAAAAAAACACATAAATGCTTGAGCGATTATAATGGTCGAGGAACCAAATAACTATGGTGCTCAAACCATATACCACTTTGGAAAATTTCAATGTCAACTTCATTTAATTCAATGTCAAATTCATTTGACATTAAATCATACACCATTCAATTGTGAAATTTTACCTAGACATGAAAAAGAGAAGGAGCCAAAAAAGAAATCAACTAACCTCATACTTATAATTGTTGAAGATCAAAGTACACTACGAGAAATAGAGGCAAGAGTTCTCAAGTTGAACGGATTTTAGTGAGAGGGAAAAGTTTAGTTCGCGTCATTCTAAATGTTAGAGGGAGAGAAGATGTGTTGTTACTTTCTTACCCTTAACTATTCATTTTGCTTGTAGCATATTCCTATTAAACTACTACATGTAGTATATGCATATTAAATTACTAAATGTAGCATAACACTATTAAACTGCTAGATATAGCATACTAAGATTAAATTACTATATGTAGCATACTACTATTAAACTACTACATATAGCATATAATTAAGTATCCAACAACAAATGACATTGTAGTCTACTTGCCATTAGATATATCATCCGACCTCATATATCATACTATTTTTGTTTTTGATAAGTGAATTCGGTTTATTGAAATGAGGTATGATCCGACCTCAAACGATTCAAGCACAACTCTTTTTTGTCTATTTTCCGACTTTTTGGTTTCGACCATTAAAGCACAACTCTTTTTTGTTTAGAGAAGAGAGAGCATTTACGTTTTTACCCTAACTTATCGCATTGACGTTTTTACCCTCACTTGTTGTTTACTGTTCTTTTTCTTCAAAACTTAAACACTCGGTCAAAAATTTAAAAATGTGTGGTTCACATCCCTGCGCACAGGTGCACCCTGGGCACCCTAGCTTTTCGGCTTTATTTACATAATCACTAAAGGTCAAATATGAGAATTTATATGGGCCCCAAAAGTGGGTCCGAAGTTTGATTTTGGAATAAAACATGGGAGTACAGATTTTGATATGTTTGCTAAGTGGGGGTCCGATTTTTTAAGTTGGCCTAATTCTATTGTGGAAGGTGCAGCATCCTTCGGTGGACCCCCCGAGGATTGTGTATCGCGGATATTTGGAAATACGCCCCCCCCCCCACCTCGTTGGCAGAAGACCCACTCCATACTATTTGAGGCCCCGTTTCCCGGATAAATTGAGAGAAGAGTATTGGTATGAACTCGACGAAAGACAAAGTTTATACAGACTTCCACATTATATTGGCCCCTATAATTACCATCCTTTAAAACTATCTCTATTTCTATACAGACCGCAGTTTGCATAATAATTTGATGGCAAAGGTTCAAAATTGCTCATATATTGGGAAATATCCGTTCGAAACCCCCCCGAACAAGTTGTCTGTTTTTCTTTTTGTACCAAATTTAAAAAGAAAAATAAATTGAAATGTTCCCGAACAATTTACACTTCCACCATGCCAATTTCACAAGAATTGAAAGTTAATACAAGATTTAAAATTAATTTTAAAGGTTAGCATTGTAGGACACAAAAATAAGGGTCCTCTATGTCCCTTCTCTCCTCTATACATAAAAACGCTGATGGGCTATTATGAGGGCCTGGGCCCTTAGGTACGGCTTTAATCCCACAATTTCACACATTATGGTACATTATCTGAAAATGGAAAAAGATGGGCTGGTGGGTATCGGTGAGGAGGAGGTTGTGGAAGGCGATGTTTGTTTACGTGCACTCTTTCAGTTAACGTATGCTTTTTATAGTCCGGGAGATGCTCTTGTCCCGATTGATATTTATGAGCAAGTCTTGTCCATGATTAACAATGCAGCTTCTTTAAGTGAAGACCCTCTTTCGTTGATTCCTCAAGTTGAAAAACTTCTAGAGCCATTAAGATGGTATGCCAGTAGTGATGTTCCTGGACAAGTTGTTGAAGTTGTCTCTGAGATTTTGAGGCTTGTTCCTGCTGCTCGTTCTCAAATCTCAGCCAGGGTTGTGCAAGATAAAAAACAACACGTGGATCCAAGTCTTTCCCAAGATGATGTTCTGCACGAATTCACTGTAGTGGTTGATGATTTTAAGCACCTTCTCCACTCAGAGATACCGGAGGACTATTTTAGACGACTTTCCAGCAAGAAGTTCAAGTGGATGTTGCTCATCTTGAACTATATGTCGACAGAAGTCGTGAATGATCCTCGTCGTGGAGCTTATGTATCATCCTTTCCAAAATTTGGAGAGACTAATACAATGGCTGCATTGAACTATGATGCTTTGCTTCTTCACCTAGTTGTTAGTCTAAGACAACTGAAGAAAGATTTGAAACGAAGAATTGGAACATTCTCTCGGATTATAGAAAGTTATCTAGTGGCATACAAAGGCTCAACTGTGTTTGACAAGCTGATTTTTTTCCTTGAGAAACGTGACCAGTTGGTCGAGGATTTGACTTTGGACTTTGTTTTCTGTCGCGAGTTCCTTAATCATCTCCACCCAGAAATAGCCACCGCATTCAAAGCATTGATCGAGGAGCTTGAGCTGAGGGTTTCGGGTGAAGAATATGGAATAGGGCTAGGCAGTTGTCCGGCCAATGTGCAATTTGTATAATGCTTCCAGCGTGCCTTAAGTTGCTCTGTTCTGCAGCTTTGCGTGGTTCTGTTTGTGTTCTTGGTGTTATTTTTGTTATAGTCATTTGTATTTCTGAAAAAATTGATCTACCAGATGCTACTCTGAGTGTTCCTTGAAGGTAAATATAACTTTTGTCAAAAGGAGACGTAATCTTTAATTCTTTATGAATGCATCTAAAATTTAAATACAACTTTTGTCAAAAGGAGACGTAATCTTTAATTCTTTATGAATGCATCTAAAATCTAAATACAACTTTTGTCAAAAGGAGGTTCGAAGTAATAGAAGGCCTTTCCTTCAAAACTCCAAGAGTCTGCACTCTGCAGCTTCTTTTAGGGACATACAATGCCCAAGAATACCTAAGAGTCCACCTCCTGAACAGTTGCTAACCGCCTTGTCCTTTTAGCTTAGACAAAAAGATGCACTAAGACCCACCCATCTCGGTAAGATTCACTAATAGTTTTCTCAATGCAGATATCATGAGAAGACTCTAGAGTTCCAGTATTATTTAGGCGGAGAGATTCAGAAGCAAAACATGAATATCAGAACCATCAAATGTTTCATAGATTTTGACTGCCATATCGAGATCATTAAATCTGGTTGAAAGGGAGAGGAGAGCGGAGACTTCAATAGAAAAGCGTTCTGGCATGCATCCCGCGGCCCAGACCCATGCACAAAGATCATCTGCCGGCACTAAAGGCAGTCATGAGTTATTTGAAAATGTCGAGTTCCACATAATAGAAACTCTCTGAAACTTTGGGAGCGTAAAAATGAATGGTTTGAAATGGTAAAAGTAAACATAATGTCTATTTTGCTAATAATGCTAATAAGTAGATATAAGGGACTGTATTGGTTTCATTTTTGATTTAGACCGTCCCGAACCATTCCATGTCACATCCCTTGGTTGGAAGAGCAGCGTCATCTACAGCTGAATAGTTAAGCAATAAGGCTCTTCCTGTTCCAGCCAGAGGACCTACCAACAAATTAACTTTTCCTTAAAAGGGACACTCTAGATTTCAGCTACCATTTAAACGACATCAAGAGGAGGCAATACAGTTTCCATGTTAATCAGTCTAGACAGGAGAAGAAAAACTAGCAAAGTTTTGCTTTCGGTGGTTAAGTCTCACCCTCGGATTCTTGGAAAATAAAATCTTCAATCCATGCACAAATATTCGACATTCCAACTGTCATGGTAACAAAATAATAATAAAAGATTAAAACAAATTTCCGCCAAGAAGAATGAACTAAAGAAGTCTTACAACGATTATATTAAAAAAAATATACCTCAAGCACAGCAACAAAAAATAGCAATGATAGCTTCCAAAGAAAGCTACGAAAAATCTTTAACGTTTTGGTGCAAGTTATCATTGACTTCTTCTAAAATCTGAATTACCCTGTTCACTATAAATATTGGAATTCAAATATTTGGAGAGACAACTGAAACCCAAATTCTAATTGTATTCATCAGTAAAACCATAATATGCAGGTATACACTCATATGTATCTATCCTCCAATCATAACAACGACAATAACAACAAAAAACTGATTTTCAAATGATTTTCGGAGCTTAAAACACATTATTAAACAATATCTGAAACGATGTTCCTTGACACAATACTTCAATTCTCCATGAACCTCCACAGTGGAGTGGTTAACCTAAAATTTCAGCAAGCAACAAACTCCACAGGGGTCCGCCTACAGTTCCAGCAAGTAACAAATCACCACAGATTGCATTCGGATAAGGAGGATGGGAACAAAACTGAGACACAAGGGACCGAACAGGGTAATCATTAGTTACCCAAACCTTGCAAGCCCCTGGCCCAAGTTTGACACCACCGCAGATTGCATTCGGATCATCTGTTAGCCACGTTCTTCAGCAACTATATCCTCTTCATCCATCCTGAACAACTTGCACTCAATACCTTCAAAGATGGCTATCATAAAACAAAAACATGAAAAAGTACAATTACACACAGGAAGGTCTGTATAAGTAGACAATCAAACTAGTTCCAAATATAAATCAAACACAGCAGTGAAGGTTGTATACCTGGGGTGGAGATTTAGTTGCATGGACAAATGATGAAACGCCCTGTTTTAAAAGTAAATCAGTATTAATATAATAAATATTTAAAACCGGTAATTGATAAGCACCTAAAACTGTAATATTAAACCCCATTGAGACATATAAATTTGATTAATTATGTGTTTAATAATTATGAAATAAATATATTTTCGTACTTTTGCAGGTCTTCGCAGTAAACATGAAAATATTGGTTAAACCTGCTTTAAAGCATGGAGAACGATGTATATATGAATTCTTCCAAATCAGCCATGTGAAGTTAAACAAAGACGGATCAAAGCTGGGGACTCAAACATGACATAATCGAGTCAGAACCGGACTATGTAAAGGAAAGCGTAAACTTTCTGAGCTCATATCTCGTTAACACGGACTCGATTTGGCAAATAAAATTTTGCCGGATGATCAAGACAGACGACTAGCTCTACCTTAGGCCAGAAATTACAGAAATCGATGTCCGGACCCACCAATGGACATAGCATATGGACCCACATTTTGAGCCCACAAGAAGAAATGAGTCATCAATCATAGAGCATGTCAAGACAAATGTGCCAAATTATTGGTGCAAAATTGATACCTTGCATGTAATTAATAAGATTAGGTGTTAATAATGAAAAAAAGCAAGGTGTCACTTTGTTTTAATGTGGTGGATAAAAGTGAATTAAATGTGTGTGTGTTTTCACGTGGGATGAGGGGGAGAATTCTAAAGAGAAGGAAAAAAAACAAAACAAAGGGGGATGCACTCCATCTACTCCCTTGACTTCTTTTCCTTTATCATTCATTGTTTTTAGTTCATTAGTTTTAGTTTTAGTTTTTATGAAAAGCTTGTAATAGTTTTAATGGAAGAAACTTTTGTTGTTCTTCTTCTAAATAAAATCTAATTTTCTTAAGGTAAGTAATTTCTTCTTTAGTTTCTTCTTCTTTTTGTTCTCCTCTCATTTTACATTTCTATTTTGCATCTTTCATTTTTATCCCTAGGATCATGAGCTAAAACCTTCCCTTTGGGGGTTAATGATGCTCATGTGAAGGATAACCTTTGTGATGTGATTTTAGTAAGTTGTTTAGGAAGAACAACTAGACCTACATCTTATCCCAAAATGGTAGTTGGTGTAGAGTCTAGTTAAGAATCAAGGTGATGATCTTAGAGATAAGTCATTACTTTGGTTCTACATGCTAGCAATATGATCTTAGAGATGAGTTATAGTGTTAGGGATTAAGTTAATCTTTATTAGGACTTGTCTATGAGTTCTAGAAAGATTAAGATGCAAGAACCTACAATCATACAATAGAAGTTATCTTCACATGAGGAGAACTAACTCTCCACACCTATCTAGAAGTCAATTTTTATCTTTAATTTTAGTTGCATGTTTACGTAACTTAAAGTTTTCATTTTTTGCATTAAAAGAAACCAAGTAGTTAGTATCAATTCAACCATAGCTTAAAACTTACTCACTAGTTTCCTAAAAGAGCAAAAACAAGTTGTAAGTTGTCCTAGACTTAGGATGGTTCGAAATCCCTACTCAAAACTATGCACATGAATATCGTGAGTAAGGAAAAATCTTTGTATTCGCACTTTGTCAAATTAGAGAATCAAATCTTTAACATACTCAAAAGGTGAACATCAAAATGGCGCCGCTGCCATCCTAAGGACCAAAAAACCTTCCATTACAAGCTGGAATTGCTCAAAGGGGAAATCCCGAAATCTCTTTCCTATCCATCTTTTTGTTTTTCTTTCTTTTTCATCGTTTTTTTTTTTAAATTTCTCCCGCATTTCGCTACGGATCAGAGTTTGCGTGTTTGGTTGCACTTACAGGAACAACAAATTAGGACCTGGAAAATAATCAACACAGAAGTGTAAGACTTATGGGAAAATTTGGGCTGACTGTGGGAGATTCCTCCGCGTGCACAATCTGGACTCATGTCACCTAGTATAACTTCAGCGTCTGAAAGTTGTTTATTTTATTATTGTTGTTCCTTGTTCACCGGATACATCTCCTGGTCTGCTTTGTTCCAGTATCGAGCCTAACTTTCTGGAACTGTCAAAGCTACTCCAAATATTTTTTGGCGATTTGCAAATTCGACGGGTTGAAACGAAAGTTTTATTTCTTTGGTGGACTTGCAGGACGCTACAGGTTCCCAATTTTATATTGTTTTTGCATGAATACCATGTATGTAGTTATTATGTACTAGTTTATGAATTATTATTTACGTATTAGGCTAGAAATATGCATGAATCATGTTAATACGCCTGTAAATATATATATGCGATTAAGTGGGTGTGAATTGCATATTAATGTATATATACATACAAATGGTATTGTTTTGCATGGTTATCTCTATCTATACGTATAAGTGTCTATTGTTGCATGTTTAGTATTTCTCTACATATAAGTACACGGTCTTGTTTAATAATTCGATTTTGTCAAGAAAGAGAAGAACATTCCAACGAGGGTTAAAATCTGAGTTGGGTAAGTTGTTTCTAAACCTTATGGGGGTGAAGCTTCTCTCTATATGACACTCGCAATCTCAATTAGTATTGCCGAAATTGAATTATTATGCAATACAAGAGTCGTATTTTAGTTTATGTATAATACGTTGCATGTTTAATTTACATTTTTGCATTGTCGTATCTATCCGCGTACGTATATTATCTTTGCATGCTAATGTATCTAGATACGTATGAGTGATTACACTTTGCCTGTTAGTGTAGATATATGTATACGAAATATATATCTACCTATTTGCCTACATATACGTATTACTGATGTGTATTTGCCTGTACGTATCGAAATATTTATTGATGATACAACCTAGCTTGCCTATTTGTATTGCTATACATATGAGTAGAGTATCTTCACATGCTACTACATCTAGTATTGTATGAGTAGGTCGTATTTGCAGGTTTGTACTTTCTCCCTTGCATAAATCTTTAAAAAAAATAAAAAATAAAAAAATAGGACCTTGCATAAATTTTAATTTCATAAATCTTAATCATATTCCAATGGTGTCTAGGAAACTTGAAAGATTGAGGTTACTTAATTAGAACCGTGCTTGCATGGAAAGCCTCCCTCATATCTCTCTTGTGACCTGACTGTTGGTTTATGCACACGTATTCCTAGCTTCACTGCTACGTTAGCAGCAGCTTAGGCCTACGTTGTTCAACTCTAATGATTGAAGATAATCATAAAATTCAAGAAATAATAAGTTCCTTCTGTCAATTAGATCTAATTTTATGCTTGCATGAGATTAATTAAGGTCTGGTTCTACTAAAGAATTTGAACTTACTTATCGTAGGAGAAAATACGATAAGCATTTGAGTAAGTTTTCACCTCCACAAACTTCTTCATCTATTAATCCAAATCAAAAAGATTCCTTGTTACCATTCCCATCATTCATTATGGCTGACGAAAATCCACCAGCTGAGAAGTCCCTTTCGGACTTCTATACAACATTACAGGAAGGACCTTCTTCCTGCATCAAACTCGAGGACATTGTCGGTGATTTTCGAATTCCGCCAAGCATTTTTAGTTTGTTACCTATGTATCATGGTTTGGATCATGAAAAACCGTACAATCATCTTCGTAGGCTTCAACAAGTGGCCACAACATTTCACCATCCAGCCGTCTCTAAGGAACAACTCTTGCTGCGGCTGTTTCCATTCATTTTAGCGGATAAAGCGTCAATTTGGCTAGCAGGACAACAGCCACAATCCATAGACATATGGAATAAACTTGTTCAAGCTTTCATGCTTCAATTTTATACTCAGAAGAAAACTACTGAAATGCTTCAGAAAATTCAATTCTTTCGTCAAAATCCTCATGAATCCTTTACAGAAGCATGGAGTCGCTTTACTGATCTTCTTTTAGAATGTCTTCATCACCAACTAGACAAAGTTGTCCTTGTTCGTTCATTCTTTAATGGACTTTCTGATCATCAAAAAGAAACACTTGATATAATGAACGGCGGTTGCTTCATGGACAAAGGAGCGACTGAAGCATATAATTTTCTTGACAAACAAGCAAAACGAGGTACCCACTGGGGTAACACTGAGTCGCCTAGGTCATCTAAGGATACTGTTACAAAAGCTACATCTATTTTTGAGGTAAAACCCGATCCCGAATTAAAAAATTTGATAGAATCCCTCAATAAAAAAGTAGATGCCCTTGCAGTTCAAGTAAACGATCAACTCCCAAAACAGGTCATGAACGTTGACACATCCCCATGTGTTCTTTGTCTCAGTCCTGACCATCCTGATGCTTATTGTCCCTTGTTATATGTTTCCCCTTCTCAACCATCAGAAGAGGCATGTGCATTCAACATTCCTAATGCACCTTGGAGACAACATCCAAATTTCACTTGGTGCCTACCTCCACCACAGATGGCTCCTCCAGATTTCGCTAATCCACCTGTTCGACTGATAAAAGATAATTGAATAGTTTACCTACGAAATGAACGATGAAGTCAAAACGTAAGTAAACTAAAACTATTTATGAGTCTATATTTATCAAAGTTTCTACTCTCAATTCTATCGAAATAGAGTGGAGTAACAAATTCGTTCCACTCCTAGTTCTCTAGCATGGAATGTTTTCTAGTCTAATTAATCGGTCTTAAGTCTAATGAGAGCTTTACGAAGGGTGTTGTACTACGATACAATATGAAATTGATTATGTTGAATTTAAACTACGAATGCTATGGAAATATGATTGTTTTTGAATCTAGATAAAGGATTAGAGGGGAATTGAATCCACCTCGAATCTAACTTAATAACCTAGCATAGATTCTTGTATCTCGATTCTTACGTTCTTACGGCAAGAATTTCGAGTTCTAATCCCTAGTGTTCATGATATTTCTACAAAATACTAACTAGCATGTGAGGTCGTCCACCCATTCTCATGGCGAATCACGACCTTCTAGAGTGGAATAGATTCTACAATGCTTCTACACTATACCACTAAGTTTTCATCAAAGCTTCATCAACCCCTCTAATGGAGGTTTTAGCCTTGAGTCATCAACCCATCATTTCACATTGAATTATAACTACACATCATATTAAAATTCTAACTTAACTAATTTAACTAACAATGCTTCAATCTACTTAAACTACGTAATGATAATCAACAAGAATTAAAACTAGATCTATAAATTGACATAACAAAAATCGAAATTGACAAAAATAACTATTTTATTTATCTAATCAATCAAGAACAATGATTCAAAGACTTAATCTAAAACAAGAATTGGAAATGGAACTTAAACTTAATTACTCTACTAAAAACTAGATGTAGAGTTCTATATAGTTTTAGGTCTAACTAGCTACCATTAACAAAGAGTTAAGCTTTGGTTTTTATACTTTCAGATCCAAAAATCGTGCATGGGCTTGGAGCCATGTTTTGGGCCAGAGAATCAGGCCCAAAACCCAATTCTTTCAGTCCAAAAAGGCCTCTTCAGCTGCAGTTGGCTTCAACAGACTTTTCATCCACTTCTGCTCCTCTGATAGGATCAAAGCTTAGACCATTGGAAAGCTCTTTCCGAGCCGGTCGTTTTGACATAAGGTAGGCCCCATTCCGAGGTCTGAGTCCAAAGATACGGCCTTTGGAAGTTCTGTTGACTTTGTATTATGCTTTTACGCCCCGGCGTCGACTTTTCAGCTTTTGATCGGGCTTTAGAAAGGCTTTGTCTTCTTGAATCTTGGCCTTTAATCACGGAACTCCTTAGTAACCGACCTTTGCTCCTTTATCTCGCTAAAGTGGCACATTTCTGCACATAATGGACTTTGAAACCGAAATGCATAAAACACGTAATCAGTGTTAACTCTTAATTATTACTCACATAATTGGTCTAAAAGTATGACTGTTACAGGGTTAAAACTACAGTTTTGGGCTCTTATCATCGACCACCCAACAACTTTATTCCATACCACCAAGGAAATAATAAGCAATACCAATAAAGTCAAAATCAATTTCAAAGTAATTCTAATGCTAACTATCACAATAACCGCAGTCTTGTTAACGCAAATCCCAATCCTGGCTATAATCAACAACTTCTCAGCAATAATCGTGAACTAGTACCTTTTGGACAACCTGCGCCACTCGTTACGGATAGGACAAACGAGACTTTCTTAGCTTACATTAACCAACAATCTCAAATTTTAACGTCTATCCAACAATCACTTTAACAATTAGTGCAAGAAAAGAGTCAGAAAGGCGTGTTTCCTGGCCAAGCAGTTCCGAACCCTAAGCCTGCAAACACTGCCTTTGAACTCACCAATGCACCTGGTACAAGTACTCCAAACCAAGGTGAAGTGCACACAATCACTACTCTTCGATCTGGCAAAAATGTAGACAATCAAATACGTATGCCAGATGATCAAACGAAGGTATCCAACGGTTCCACTGAATCTGCTTCCAGTAATAAACCTATGATGGATGCACCAAGTCCAACTAAGTCCCCAATTCAGAAATTAGGAAACGAGCAAGCGGACCCTTATGCCAAATTCCGTCCTAAGGCACCGTTTCCTGCCCGTTTGGCAAAGAATAAACCAAATGAAAATTTTGATGAAATTCGAGAAACTTTTTAGAATTTGACAATCAACTTACCTTTTCTCGATGCCCTAAAGCTATTGCCAAAACATGCAAAATTTCTAAAAGATATGTGCACCACAAAAAGGAAAACTAATGTTCCTCAACAAGCATTCCTCACCGAACAGTTTCCATCCATCACTGAACACAATGATATAGTCAAATACAAGGACCTTGGTAGACCAACAGTTCCATGCACCTTAGGTGACAAATATATGGCTACTGCGCTACTAGACCTAGGAGCTAGTGTGAACTTACTTCCATATTACTTATTTAAACAACTAGGTCTTTATGATCTTAAACCTACCACCATGACTCTATAGCTAGCCGATCGTTCCATTACATATCCAAAAGGAATTGTGGAAAACATTCTTGTAAAAGTCCAAGACTTTTACTATCCTGTAGACTTTGTTATTTTGGATACAGAAGTTGCATGTGATTCCATTCCTATCATCTTAGGACGTTCGTTCCTAGCAACTGTTAATGCTCTCATTAACTGTAGGGATGGTTTCATGACCATGTCCTTCGAAAATCTTTCGGTCGAGGTGAATGTGTTCAAGTTGATGAAACAAATTCTAGAGCCTGACATTGATGGTGAGGTGAACAGGGTTGACAGCATTGCGCAAGAGTATTTAACAAACTCTTTTCCTAAAGCTGAAGTATACCAATTTCTTTCCTTTAACGATTCTGAATTTGAGGATGATGATTATACACAAGAAGTAAACACGTTATTAGAGTCAATACCACTATTTGACCCTACTTCCGTGATATCCAGCGACTTGGACGATCATAAATATGTTTTCTCCATTGAAGAAAACTTTCCTCAAGAATCTTTGATACCCACTCCACCCACCCCTGACTTAAAACCTTTTCCTTCAGAATTAGAATACGTACATCTTGATCCAGATGGTCGTCACCCAGTTATCATTTCTTCACAATTAACTGATGATCAGGAATCTCGTTTAATTAATGTCATTAAACAACACCATTCTGCTATTGGATGGTCTCTCGATGATATTAAGGGCATTGACCCTAGTGTATGCACCCATCGCATACATCTTGAAGAAAATGCTAAGACGTCGCGTGAGCCGCAACGTCATCTAAACCCCACCATGAAGGATGTGGTACGGGAGAAAGCTTTAAGATTACTCGATGCGGGTATTATCTATCCTATCTCCGATGGTGTTTCGGTGAGTCCAGTACACGTTGTTCCAAAGAAATCTGGCATTACAGTTGGGCGCAATGATAACAATGAATGCATCTCCGCTCGTATTCCAATAAAATGGAGAATATGCATCGATTATTGCAAACTTAATGTCGTCACTCGTGAGGACCACTTCCCACTTCCTTTCATCGATCAAATGCTTGAATGGTTAGCCGGTCATGCATATTACTATTTTCTTGATGGTTATTCAGGATATTTTCAAATAGTCATAGATCCTGCTGATCAAGAAAAGACCACGTTCACCTGTCCATTTGGTACATTTGCATATAAATGAATGCCTTTCGGCCTTTGCAATGCACCTAGTACTTTCAATATTTGCATGCTTCACATTTTCAGTGATATGGTTGAACGTTTTATGGAAGTATTCATGGACGACTTCTCAATATATGGTGATTCTTTCGATAACTGTTTGTCCAATCTGGAAAAGGTTTTCACACGTTATGAAGAGAAAAATCTCGTTCTTAATTGGGAAAAATGTCATTTCATGGTTACAAAAGGAATAGTTCTAAGACATATTGTTTCAAAGGATGGAATCGAAGACGATAAAGCTAAGATTGAAAAATTGCTTCACTTCCTATACCAAAAACAATTCATGACATTCGCATTTTTAGGACACGCAGGTTTCTATAGGAGATTTATTCAAGATTTCTCAAAGGTTGCTCGACCTTTAACCAATCTCCTGCTTAAAGATGTCGCTTTTGACTTCACTTTCAATTGCAAACAAGCTTTTGAGACCTTAAAATCTGCCCTAATTACCTCTCCCATAATTCAACCACCTGATTGGTCTAAACCTTTTGAATTAATGTGTGACACAAGCGACTATGCTATTGGAGCTGTACTAGGGCAACGCCGAGAAAATAAGCCAATTGTCATTTACTATGCAAGTAAGACCCTTAATGAAGCTCAACGCAACTTTATCACCACTGAGAAAGAGTTTCTCGCCGTTGTATATGCCTTGGATAAGTTTCGTCCGTACCTAGTGGGTTCTTCCACAATTGTCTACACTGACCATACGACACTTCGTTACCTATTAGCGAAAAAAGATACAAAATAGAGGTTGATCCGCTAGATTTTCCTCTTGCAAGAATTTACTCTATAAATTAGAGATAAAAAAGGTTGCGAAAATGTGGTTGTAGACCATTTATCACGACTCGTTAGTGAGGTCGATAATGATACAGAACCCATCTGTGATTCCTTTCCCGATGAACACTTGTATTCTGTCTTTCCGTCTTCTTGGTACACTGATATAGTAAATTACCTAGTTACCGAGGAAGTTCCTTCATCTTGGTCTCGTAATGATCGAAAAAAGTTCTTATCCACTGTGAAATTTTATTTCTGGGATGATCCTTACCTCTTCAAGTATTGTTCCAACCAATTGATACGCTGTTGCATTCCCAACTGGGAACACAATGACGTGTTATCCTTCTGCTATGAACAATCTTGTGGTGGTTATTTCAGTGGAAAGAAAACAGCGACCAATGTTCTACAATGTGGATTTTATTAGCCAACACTATTAGATGCACATGAACATTGCAAAGCATGCAACCGCTGCCAGCAGCTAGGACGCATTACTCAATGCAATATAATGCCCTTAAATCCCATTTTAATTGTGGAAATCTTTGATGTAACTTCATGGGTCCCTTTCCAAATTCCCATGGCTTCCTATACATACTGGTAGCTGTTGACTACGTGTCAAAATGGATTGAGGCATTGGCATGTCGTGCTAATGATCATAAAATGGTCTTTTTGTTCGTAAAGGAAAATATTTTCTCTCGATTTGGTGTTCCCAAAGCTATAATTAGTGATGGGGGAAAATATTTCTGTAATAAATTTTTTGAATCATTAGTAAAGAAATATGGAGTCACGCACAAAGTGGCAACTCCGTATCATCCTCAGACCAGTGGCTAAGTAGAAGTCTCTAATAGAGAGATCAAATCAATTTTAGAAAAGACAGTCAATCCATCTAGAAAATACTGGTCTCTAAGATTATCTGATGCCTTGTGGGCATATAGAACAGCTTTTAAGACACCTATAGGGATGTCTCCTTATCGCCTCGTTTTTGGAAAACCTTGTCATCTGCCGGTTAAACTTGAGCATCGTGCTCTATGGGCCATCAAAAGCCTCAATTATAATACCAATGCGGCAGGCAAGAAGCAAAAATTACAGTTAAATGAGCTTGAGGAGATTCGGAGTGATGCATATGATCTCTCAAAATCCTATAAAGCCAACATGAAAAGAGTGCATGACAAGCACATATTAAGAAAAAAATTCAAAATTGGTCAAAAAGTTTTGTTGTACAACTCGAGATTACACATTTTTCCAGGAAAATTAAAAACTCGATGGTCTGGTCCTTTCACTATCTCTGATGTCACCCCTTATGGGACTATATCTTTGAAAAATTTAAACGATAACAGCAAATTTCAAGTAAATGGCCAACGTCTAAAACATTATGATGAGTTGTGTTCTTCAGATGTCGAAAAGACTCTTCTTCAAGATCCAATCTACACAGACTAATAGATTCGTTGGTGTACTTCCTTCCATGTGATTAAAACAGGGAAAGTACGCCATTAGGGTAGCCTGGCCCTCTTCTATTTTCTTTTCTAAAAATCTCTAGAGTGTGTGGTTGCAAGCGCCGGAACCTTAGTCCACAAAAACTCTAATCAGAACTGAGTATAAATGTCTTCTGTTAATTGAGCAAACGTGCCTTCTGGTAAACAATGGGTTCCTAAAATGTCCCCTCCTTCATTCTTTTTCCTTTTCTATTCTCTCCCTCGCGAACTTCAGCTCATCATTTGGTGTAAGTCTCACCCATCTCGAATAGCTAATGGTCGTAGTATTTTTGCTCGAAAGCGTCGTGCACGAAGGATGGGGTGGTGTATGAATTGTCAAATACCTTTCTGTCCAGGTCTTGAACTACTATCCGATATGAGCCGGTATAAGGTATATTATTGTCTGACACCAGCTCAGCAGGATAAACTTCATAGTCGTCCCACTGCTCCCACAGGTTGGGATTCGTCTTGAGGATCAGACGTTAAAAGACTCACATTTGTCTTGAGGATTTGACGTTAAAAGACTCACATTCGTCTTGAGGATCTGACGTTAAAAGACTCAACATGTATATACTCATGTTTTTTATCTTTCCCTTAGCACTAAGCATGGTGCCCAAAGAGAGTCGTGATATGCAACATCGGACATTTCCTAGTTCGTACAGGCAATGGATTCCACCAGACCAACCCCGAGTAGTTTTCTATGTAACTGTATTTCGGGGCGGTTTGAGACTATACCATATGTACTAAGGGTAATATTATTATTAGACCATTGCACATTGGTCAAGGATGGTACCATCCTGAACCCTAGGCCCCCAAAACATAATGGTTAAGCCACAACCCCATTTCGATTGGGTTTCGCCCAGAGCGACATGACGGTTTGCTTGATTTTCTGATAATGGTTTTCTTCTTGAAGTCTGGTGTTGTTGACACGTTTATCTCCCCTTGTAAATTTGTACATAAAAAAAAAAGGGGGTTGCATTATGTTTTTACAAATTGAACCCCCTAACAATAAAAATAAATATAAAAAAGGATTGAATGTGCTTTAACCATACTCCATTGGATGTCATTTTTAATGCCGATCGTTTTCACATCTCGTTCGTTCAATTTGAAGTTAAAACGAATTGAAATTCCACGTTTGAAATTTCGGGACATAAGGGTAATTTCCGGATTTTATATGGGCTTGGGCAAAAAATTTGACCTGACCCAAATCACGCGTCCGGTCACAAAAACCATCACGCGAGGCAAACCACGCATCAACCTCCCTTATTTCTTCCCCCTTAAATTACGAATCTTGGTTCCCCTCAAACTACCCTCGCGAACGCGGCTTAGCAAGCCTGATTTCGACCCGCGCACGCGGGCTAATCACCACCGATCCAAATTTGGTACAGCACCATCTACTCCATCAATACAACCAATTTAAACCCTCAGAATAACATCTCGACCTCTCTATGGCAGCACGTCGACGAATCACAGTTGAGAGGAACTTTAAAAATCTATTCGATTTGGGCATGTTTCATCCCTTTTTCATCGAAGAAATTGCGAATAAGGAGTGGGAGTATCTGTTGCACAAAGTGCCGGCTAATTACTCGGAAGATTTAGTTTTAAAGTTTTAGAACAATGGTGGTTTCCGGGGTGATGAATTTTGGATTACGGCGGATGGGATGGAACGTGAACTTGCGTTGGAGTTAATATCGAATACAACTTAGATTCCGATAGTCCAACCCTGTTGATATCAGAGTATCCGAATACGATGGACTTAGTGTTTGACACGCTTCTCAAGGGAGAGTACAATAATGGCTCGAGCTGCGTGTACCAGCACTCGCTTAGACGAAACCAACTAGCCATTACTTAGTGGCTGGCTTACAACGTCATTGGAACTTCAAAGACGTCTGACGTAAACAAGACGTTCTTGCACCTGCTGTGGATACTCCAGGAGAAGAAGGATACCTTTTGTATGGTCCATTTCCTGGGCCATGTTCTTACAACTGCGTCAAACAGGTCAGCTCCTCTTGTTGTACTTGTTACTCAGCTTATGCTTAACTTAGGGTTCTAGTCTACTACTCCTTTCATTCCAACAAGGTCTTTCAAAAAATTTGGAATTTTCGAGACTTGTGTTCTGGATCACTGGGAACCAATAGCTAGAGATGATGTTGAGCGCAATAATATGACTCCTCCTCCTCCTTCACCGCCCTATTATTTTAATGACAACGCCATGCGCCGAATCAACAATCCCATGGAAGTCTTGCGACACATGAACACTAGCATGCGCAGGATGTTTCTTCGTCAGGAAGAAGAGGCTTACTTCCTAAAATGACTTTCAGCAAGAAATGTATAATCACCAAGGCCGTTTCCAGAGAATGATGATGGCAAATCAACGGCAATTCCAAGATCAACTGCTGCAGTCTTTAGGCCACATTCCAAACCAGTCAGTTTAGCCAGGAGGTCGTCATGGCCGACGCCGTCGAAACCCTAGTTCATCTTATGCTAACCCTAAGGATTCCCAGTAGCTGTTTATTTCCCTTAGTTTAGAAATGACTATGTCATTTGGTTATCTTCTCATAATTTTGTAACTCCATCCGGTTTGAATGAGAAATTATTTATGTTATGCGATTATTGTCATTCCTAAAATGGTAGCATGTTCCTTGATGCACTGGGCCTACTCTCTAATCCCAACGGTCAATAGCCAACGGACTGATCCAAACGGTCAGATACCTAACGGTCAGATACCCAACTGTCAGATTTTCCATTATAAATCCAACTCTCCTCTTCAACCTTCACTCATCCCCTTCTCTCACTCTCCCCAAATTCATCTTCACAAATTCTCATTTTCTCTTTCTCTTTGTCGTTTTGTATACTAGTATGGTGTGTTAAATAATTCTCACATATTTGTACGGTTTATGTATTAAATAGAGAAGTTCCCTATTTTATATTTGTGTGTATTAGTTGTATTTTTACCTTCTCCAAAAAACAAAAAAAAAACAACGATCAAAACCATAACAAAGAAGAAAAATCTATAACTCACCAAAATAATTCAATCTCAACTTATTGTTTTCATAATAGATCGCGCACGTTATACGGTACGCTTAACACTTGTCATGCACGCAGCTCAATAATTATATCCAGCTTCCTTTATTGAGGTATGATCATCAATTCTGAAATTACGTGTAGGTCTAACTGACCTGTGAAACCTTCTTCCATACTTTCTATCATTTTAATACCTCATTAATTGTTGTTGGACATCTGACATAAAAAGACATACTATGGATACCCATAGTTTCTGTACATAATTGTGTGTACCAACACCACATGGTTCACTTGTGCTTTCACATATTAATTCTGGACCTAACTGCACTTGGCATCCTGATTTGTACAAGATCTTATATTGGCTATAAATCTCTTTGTTTAAGCCATTTTCATTTCACGGATTCTCCACTATCCCTCCATCACTTACACTTTCAAATGGATCAACCAAGAAAGATAGTGCCCGAGAAGAACTACCTGAAAATTTATGATGATGGCCGATTTTCTCCTTTTTATGACACAGAAATTGTACGTCGAGGATGGATGCCTCTTCTATATCATGTAGAAGTAACTTATTCCAAAGAATTGGTCTTGATGTTCTACCAATTTAGTGGACCTGAAAATGGAAAATTGTATTTCCATGCCTATGGACAACGATTTGAATTAACTAAGGAAATTATCTCTGACATACTTCAAATTCCAATGAATACACAGGAGTTCCACCTTCCAGAGTCATCATTTGATTCCGTCAAATCTTTACTACGTGCCACCGTATCTTGTGGCAAAGTCGGAAATAAAAATCACGTTGTTCTTCAATGCTCTTGAAAAAATCAAATCAGCCGTGGCTCTATCGGGTTGGGACACAATGTGGTGGGTACGTCACACCAATATGAAGTAACCAAGCCTCAACTCCACCTACTCTGGATTATGCAGAATCAAAGAGATGATTTTTGCATAATCCAACACCTCTAGAATGCGATCACTAGGAAAACAAAAAGGTTAGCAGCTCTGCCTACTTAAGTTACAAAAATTATGATGCGTTGGGATTATCCAGCAGTTTCTCCAGAAATACCTCTTCAAAGAGCGGTTGTTACTGTACTTCACAAAGACTGTGCCGGTGGTTCTTGGATGCCAGATACTCCGCCAGATGAAATGGATGGCCAAAACTCAAACTCTGCACATTTCTTTGATGAAAATGTCATGCAGAACATTTTTAACCCCATGGAAGGTATTCAATTTCTTCATCAAGGCATGAGGGAACTACACGCGCGTAAGGAAATTCTCATCAACTCTCTTATGGATTTCCAAGAACGTCAAGCAATGCACGATGCTCAACATGAGGAAATCTTGGAAAATCATTCTCAGTCCTTGCAAAATCTCGATCTCCTAATGGAGAATCAAACTTCACTCTTTGTCAACCAAGGCAACATTCAACTGCAGCTAGGCCAACAAATTGATGCACTGACAAATCTTGTACATGATCTGTGTCTCCATCATCATCATAATAATCCATGATTTTCTTATTGAATAAAAATAAAATAATAATACTAAGTCAATAAATAAATAATCGAATATATTATTACGTTTTTCGTCGTATTATGAATTTTGTTGTTATCTTTGTGTCTTCTTTTGTAAGAAATGCCTACTAGAATTGTCATAATTCACGTTGTGACAAGAACAATTTTAACATGTGATTTTCAATATCATTACAGGAGGGTCTATTTTCTTCCATACTCATTTATCCATCTAGTTTGCATTTATCCTTACCCATTTCTTTACTTCATCCAACATGGCATTTTCATCAAACATTGCATCTTCATCAAACATGACACCTCCACAACTCATTCCTAAGCAATCCTTTCAGTCTATGATGGATTCCAATACTTATGGCCATCTCTTCCGTGACTACATCACTAACATTGGGTGGTCTTCCCTAGTTCTTCAACTTGACCAAACTTATTCTCCGAGTTTGGTTGCATACTTTTATGCTAATATGTAAGACACACCAGCATTCAACCATGCACATGGCTTCTACTTAGACGGTTTCACAATCCTAGTTGGTGACACACGACATATTTTTTCGAACAACAGCTTGCCTTAACTTTGGATCTTCCATATCACGAACCGGCCGCATCATGGCATTACATCTATCATAAGTCTTACCGTTCATTTCATTGGCATGTTTTTCGTGAAGCTTACGGTGATGGTCTTGGGATTACACAAGAAGGAGATGGCCATGTGCCATGGCGCGACATCACCATTCCCTTAGCAAGCATGACCATGAATATGGGGACTGCGATGTTGTTTATACTCCTGAACATCATGGGAGATTGGCACTTTTCTATGTCCAATGAGGATGTCTGCATAGTATTCAATGCACTGGCTCAAGGTCATACATTATTTGATAGCTTAGGTTGTGTTATCTCCAATCTGAAACGAGCTCGCACTCTTCAGGATCAGTATATACTTTTACCTGTAACCGCTTGCCGAATCATGAAGACATATTTCCCATAGTTTTCAGCTACTTTTTATGACTGGGTCAAGGTAGATTCTATGTGCCCAGCAAACAAAATCATTTGTTCATTAAGGTTTAGGTAATGGAAACGTCTCGCTCGGTACTTGAGGCATATTCGTTGTTACCCAAAGGATGAAAAAATGATGACACATTTGAACAAATCTGGAGACAAAGAATGGGCAGAAATTTGGTAGACTATTATTTTTTGGCGCGATGCTAAGAAAATACATTTCATTTTAGAGGACGCCAGACCAACACATCTTGCTGGATGGTAAATTTGAGCATGCCATTGTACATATATCTAACTGTAAATAGTTATGTTTCATGTGCTACTGTTTTTCTTAGTTTATTTATGTATAATATATTAGGTTATCCAAACTTTGTGTTCTAGCAATCTAGCCCTAACTTTGCTCACGGTTCTCAGGTAATTTCTTTCTTTATCTATTGATACTTCGAGGACTAAGCATCATTCTGTTTGGGGGTGCTTTAAACCTGTAGCAAAAATTAGGCAAATTATAGCATGTATATAGTTTTTATTTTCTTGTTAATAATTGTACTTAGTGATAAAGTCTTGTTTCCTTTTCAATGATGAAAATTGTCTAGAAATCTCACATTAGTATCCGAATTAGGATTTGTTTTTAAGAAAATTAAGATAATACATATGCAATAGTTTATACATCTTTTCATGAACATTCATGCACTGAGTATCATCGATTGTACATAGTAATAAGTTTCTGGAACCCACGGTTAGTTACTTAACCAAAAAGCCTCGATATGTGTGATATATGAGTAATGACATAGAGGAGTAGTTTTTCCGAATAGAGAAAATCAAGCGTCTACTTACTTGATCACCATCCGAACCCTAGGCGAGAATTTAGGCCATCTTTGGATCGACATAGCCAAAAATTCATACATGTTAAAAATGTTACCGCTAGTCAATCTACTGAACCTTTCATCAAACCTTTCATTTTCACCAAAAATCCCTTACCCGTCTAGTAACCCTAAATAAATTAAACCTACCCAAATGAGGAGTATGAGAAATAGAATGAAATGTAGAAAAATAAAGAGAAAGACTTGTCCCAAATAAAAGTCAGTTACTTGCTTCAAGAAAGAAAAAAAAAATCATCATCAGTATCCAAAGGCTTAAGAGCAAGGTTGGGAAACTCAGTTAGAAGTAGGAAAGAAAACAAGGATTTCTCTAGTGTAAATATCTTGAAGACCCTATTCTCTCATACTCGTCAATTTTGATTATCTATTTCCATTTTCTTTTACACCATCACCTAAGCCCCATAATACCTAATAAAGACCTCTAGCTCAATTAGGAGTAGGAAGGTGTGATAATAAATAGTAGACGTGATTGATCGACCTCGGCTCCTCTGACTGTCATTGAGATGTGAGGAAACGTGTGCCACTGCACACTGGAGTGGAAAAATTATAAGCAAATTTGTGTTTCGACACATACCTGTGAGAACCCATTTAGGGACGCTATCCAAAAGATCCAGAAATGGCCCTGCTTGTACATTTCAATGAAGAGTTTACTGTATGCATGATCATATGTAGATGTTTTAATTATTGAATGCATATTAACTTGAGTTTCAAAGAAATCAATCCTCGTTCCCTGCTAAGGAGATGTATGGATATCTGAGATTAATTTAGGAAACGAGTTTTTATCACTGAGTCGTTGTAGTATAAATGAAGTTTGTGAGTATCTTCTCTGGAAAACTCTCATGAGGCTATAACTCGTCCACTAGGGAATTCCTAGTGGTTTAAGGCTTTGTTGCATATGGTCAATGCAACCGCACTCTGCGAAACGAGAATTAGTTAGGACTACACATTTTTTGCCACTTATATGTTTTAGTGTCTCTTCTTTGCTTAAGGACAAACAAAGTGCTGTTTGGGGGTAGTGTGATAAGCACCTGAAACTGTAATATTAAACCCCATTGAGACATATATATTTGGTTAATTATGTGTTTAATAATCATGAAATAAGTATATTTTCGTACTTTTGCAGGTCTTCGCAGTAAATATGAAAATATTGGTTAAACCTGCGTTAAAGCACGGGGAACAATGTATATATGAATTCTTTCAAATCAACCATGTGAAGCTAAACAAAGATGGATCAAAGACGGGGACTCAAACATAACAGAATCGAGTCAGAATGGGACTATGTAAAGAAAAGCGTAAACTTTCGGAGCTCATATCTCGTTAACCTGGACTTCGATTTCGGCAAGTAAGATGCCCAAATGATCAGCACAACTAGCTCTACCTTATGCTAGAAATTGCAGAAATCAACGTCTAGGCCCACCAATGGACATAGCACATGGACCCACCTTTTGGACCCACAAGAAGAGATGAGTCATTAATCATAGAGTATGTCAAGACAAATGTGCCAAATTATTGGTGCAAAGTTGACACCTTGCATGTAATTAATAAGATTAGGTGTTAATAGTGAAAAAAAGCAAGGTGTCACTTTGTTTTAATGTGGTGGATAAAAGTGAATTAAATGTGTGTGTGTTTTCACGTGAGATGAGGGAGTGAATTCTAAAAAAAAGGAAAAAAACAAAACAAGGGGGGATGCACTCCATTTACTCCCTTGACTTCTTTTCCTTTATCATTCATTGTTTTTTTTAGTTCCTTAGTTTTAGTTTTAGTTTTTAGTTTTTAGTTTTTAGTTTTTATAAAAAGCTTGTAATAGTTTTAATGGAAGAAACTTTTGTTCTTCTTCTTCTAAATAAAATCTAATTTTCTTAAGGTAAGTAATTTCTTCTTTAGTTTCTTCTTCTTTTTGTTCTCTCTCTCATTTTACATTTCTATTTTGCATCTTTCATTTTTATTCCTAGGATCATGAGCTAAAACCTTCCCTTTGTGGGGGTTTAATGATGCTCATGTGAGGGATAACCTTTGTGATGTGATTTTAGTAAGTTGTTTAGAAAGAACAACTAGACCTACATCCTATCCCAAAATGGTAGTTGGTGTAGATTCGAGTTAGGAATCAAGGTGATGATCTTAGAGATATGTCATTGCTTTGGTTCTACATGCTAGAAATATGATCTTAGAGATGAGTCATAGCGTTAGGGATCAAGTTAATCTTTATTAGGACTTGTCTATGAGTTCTAAGAAGATTAAGATGCAAGAACCTAGAATCACACAATAAAGGTTATCTTCACATGAGGAGAACTAACTCTCCACGCCTATCTAGAAGTCAATTTTTATCTTTGTTTTAGTTGCATGTTTACGTAACTTAAAGTTTTCATTTTTTGCATTAAAAGAAACCAAGTAGTTAGTATCAATTCAACCATAGCTTAAAACTTACTCTAGTTTCCTAAAAGAGCAAAAACAAGTTGTAAGTTGTCCAAAACTTAGGATGGTTCGAAATCCCTACTCAAAACTATGCACACGAATATCGTGAGTAAGGAAAAATCTTTGTATTCGCACTTTGTCAAATTAGAGAATCAAATCTCTAACATACTCAAAAGGTGAACATCAGTAATCATAAATGGAACCAAACTACTTTACACACTTGCCTGACTTTGCATATACCGAGAATCATAAATGGAACCAAACTACTCTACACACTTGCCTGACTTTGCATGTTTTTCATTTGTTCTTGTATTTCCCTCTTTTCAATTATATGGCACGTCCTTTCTCAAAGTTTACATGCTAGTGACCTTCTCGTTTACAACAGAAACTATTTCTTGCAGTTGGGCCACTGTTTCGTTGCTTTGAGCAATAAGTCCTAACATCGATGGACATACACCAAACCCATATCCACTCACTCAGCCACGGCGTTCAGGTCCAAACAACTGAGAAATAACATCTTCTTGGAGAGATAAGGAAGATGACTCTATTTGGATTTCCCTAAATTCTTGTATCTTTTCCTGAACAGCCATATTTGGCTTTACCATCAATAACTAAATAGATGAAACAACAGAAAAATTCAAGCAAACTTAGTCGGTATTATTTTACCACTTTTGCTGCAACTGCTTCGTTAGCTAGTTCACCATTCTTCTTAGTATGTGCTTTCTCCCACACATCAGCTCTCGATACGGAGGAAGGGTTGGAACTCTCTTCTTTCTACATGTAATTAAATAAGTTAAGCAGTGAACTAGACATATTAAGTTCACTATTATCTTAGAAATGGCATACTCAAAATTGAAAGATCTTACCATTTCAGCATCCAATCTAGCATATCCCTTTCGACTACATGTGTGTGGACGATTCTGCTTTGCTCTCATCTTCTTGAACTTCATGCTTGTCACATGGGATGGGAAAAACATGACTCTTTCAAATTTTAAAATTTTATGAACAAAACTAATAAGAACAATAGAAGATACATACTTGAAATTCTTTGGAGAGCCTCTTCTCACAAAACTCTTCCACCATTCGAGTTTAATATTCTTAGGCCTTTTTTTCATTCTTTCCTCATCATTCGCACATGATGCCATTATCATTGAAAATCTAGACTTTGACGATCTCCACAAGTAGCCCAGGGCACTTATGTTAATGTTTTGAAATTTCTGGAATGACAAACTTTTGCTACAAAACAAAATAAAAAAGAAACGTAAATTTTAAGCACTAATAACCATGTGACATTAAACAAAATTTAGCAATATTGAATTAAACAATACCTTTGTCACTGTCCATAACAAATCTTTCGTTTCATCTGGAACTTTCTTCCAGTTGTCGATATTTATATCAGCCATCAGCTGTACTTGAGCTCCCAAGAAACAAACAAGCTTCTTAGACTCTTCATGTATGGGTTGACCCTTTTCGTTGTATGTGACTTTCAACCGTTTTTTTTTTTTTTTTTTTTTTTTTTTTTTTTTTTTTTTTTTCTAGTTGGTATGACATTGCATACAACAGGCCCCCTTTTTGTTGAATTCTTTGTTAATCCTTTTGTAGATGGGATCAACCCACTTCTGAAAGAGTCGCCATGGTGAATCTTATCATTTCATCGACGATTAAAAGTTCTTTCAGTTGGTCTAATATTCTGGTCTGCATCAAAACAGTATAAAAAATTTAACATGAAATCAACAGTGAGGACAAATTGATATAAGGATTCATGTATGCTGGAAGTAAAGAATCGCATGTCCAACGGCAAGGATTTGAAATGTGTACACCACCATCTGAATGTCTAAACAGTGCAGCAAGAATCACATTTCTCTCTTTCTTAACTCTTTTACTTGCACTCTTTGAACTCTATAAAATATAAGTTGAACTTAGATCACCAAATATGTTCTTCCTAATTCAGGTTTACATTAAAAATGCTTACCTCTGCCTCATTGGGTTGTGACAATGTACTATGAGAACCAAGATGTGCTACTCCTTTCTGCAAAAGACCAAAAAAAAAAACACACAAACAACGCATTGAATTAACCTCGTCTTCAAAAGCAATTTCAGTAACTTAGATTTAACAAGTATATCAACATAACCTTACCTTTTCAGGCTTTCTTTTCATGCCTGCAAGTGTTTCATGATTTTCCCCATTATCAACATCCTTACCTCGTTGTTTCATCTTCATGTACATCTCCTCCCCTTTATCAGCAAGAATTTGCTTAAATTCACCTCTCCTTCCGGAAAAAAACACAATATAACATAATTAATTAATTCCATCTTCAAAAACAAAATGATGTAACATTGACAAGTACCCTCACATAAAATTACCTTCTCAAGTTTTTTTTCCCTGCTCGACTCTAGTTCAGGGAATTAATTCCGCCTTATTAGCATATAAACTTACCTCACATAATTAATTCCACCTTATTGGCATGAGCCCCATTGCAATACAGCTGAGATTTACCCATGATGTCGCCTTGGTGAATCTTATTAAATGAAGTTCAATAAACAACATTTAATATATAATCCTTACCTCGTTGTTTCATCTTCATGTACATCTCCTCCCCTTTATCAGCAAGAATTTGCTTAAATTCACCTCTCCTTCCGGAAAAAAAACACAATATAACATAATTAATTAATTCCATCTTCAAAAACAAAACGATGTAACATTGACAAGTACCCTCACATAAAATTACCTTCTCAAGCTTTTTTTTCCCTACTCGACTCTAGTTCAGGGAATTAATTCCGCCTTATTGGCATATAAACTTACCTCACATAATTAATTCCACCTTATTGGCATGAGCCCCATTGCAATACAGCTGAGATTTACCCATGATGTCGCCTTGGTGAATCTTATTAAATGAAGTTCAATAAACAACATTTAAAATATATATATATATATATAATAAAGAAATCTAGTGATACAGAGTTCCACATTGTTGTGCACCCATGAACATAATACATGTGATACATTGATTGTATTCTTAAAGCGAACATAAGGGGCAAGACAGAATTGCATATATATTTGGTAAACAAAATATAAATTCATCAAACATACTTTTCAATACAACAAAATAGAATAGAAGAATCAAAGAAATTCCAACAAAAATGTCGATGCAGAATATTCAATATTCTATCACATTTTTTAACAAAACTAAATCGACCGCCAATTACATGCATATACTATTATACCCATACGCCTTCACAGTCCTTTCTCACATAAGTCTCATCCTCATCATTGATATTCGAGTTAAGGCTATAAACATCTTGTGCTTGTGGGAAAATGTCAACAATGTTCTCGTGCAACACCAACTCAAGGAAACCTTTCGGTGGAACCTTCAATAGGACATACCATGCAGATAAAGCACTCTCCCTAGAGTAAAAAACTTTGTTAGCTTGTGATGCTAGTATGAAAGGCTCTTTTTGTTGGCTTTGTCCTTGGTGAAGGTGAACCCATCGCCAACTTTAACACCATTGGTAACATTTGCCCAATAACAATTAAACAAAGGAACTCGAAAAGTATGATAATCAAGCAAAATAATATCTTTTATATAACCATAATAATAAGGAACCGTCTCAAAAACTTGGTTTGTATCCTTTGAACTAGATCAGCGCAATGTTTTGAATTGATACAAATGCCGTTATCTTGAGTAGATTTCTCTCCATCTATGGTATGGAAGCATTGTCCCTTGATGATATAACATGAGCATGACATTGCTTGATTGCAAGGACCATAAGCAAGCCACTTCAATAAGTTGGATATCTTGGTTTTCTTCTCTTCATCTACAACCTTTTGCCTCAACCAACTAGAAAAACATACTACATGTCTTGCCCACAACAAGCTTTCATTCCTTGAGAGACGTGGCTCTAAACGCTTAACTTCATCTAAGTGCAATCAGGTCTAAGCTCTAAGCTCAATTCAAAAACAATCATGCACGTGTTTGATGTTAACAATTAAATAATAGAAAAGAATCAACAATTAAGCTCTTGTGCCAACCAATATACTTGGCTTTTCTCCAAGTTCTTTCTTCCCATTAAACCAACTCTTTTTCTGCCAATACGAATGGTTACTAGGAAGAAATTCCCTACTACCCATGTATGCAAACATTTTACTAAAAGGCAACTAGCATGAACATGTTTCATTGACACACACAAGACATGTTTTTTTCCCCTTAACTATACATCCAGCTAAATTTCCAAAACCCGGAAAATCACATATAATAGTCCACATCAAAACTGCCTTCAAACTAAAAAAGCTTTTGGTGAATGCATTATAAACTTGAACCCCTTTATTCCACAACTCAAGCAAGTCATCTATAAGCGGCTGTAAGTACACATCTATTTCATCCCCTGGCATTAATAATGCCAATATCATGTTCTCCTTTTTAATGCATAACCACGGTGGCGAGTTGTACATGACTAGCAATCTAGCATTACTGGCCAAATACTATACTTAGAACTCATCCCCGGTAAGGATTCATTCCATCAGCAGCAAAAGCAAGTCTATGATTCCGGACATCATTTGAGAAAGAAAGCCAGTTTTTATTGATTTTGTCCCACACAAAGGAATCCACAGGATGGCGCATGTAGCCATCTTTACTTTTATTATTAAAATGCCACCTCAAAAGTTCCACCTTCTCAACTGACCCAAACATCCTCTTAAACCTTGGAATTATAGGAAAATACCTCAACACCTTTTCCGGAACTTTCTTATAAACTCTATCAGTCCTTTCATTTAATTCCCATCAAGACGAACCACATTTTGGACATGTCCTTTCAAGCTCTAGATCACCCCTGAGAAGAACACAATCATTCACACAAGCACCTCTCCTCTAAAGCAAACTACTTTGGTAGACTTTTAACCGAATATAAAGAATCAGGTAGTGTATGGTTATTTGGAAGCATTTCACACAATATGTCCAATAGTCTATTAAAACTCTTGTTAGACCAGTCACTGATGGCTTTAAATTTGTATAAGACCATTGTTGCCGATAAGTGATAATCTCGTGTATGTTGTACAACCAAGATATAAAGGTAATTCAACATTTCCCACATAATTTGTAAACTTGTCATTGGTTCAATCATCATCAACTACTGATTTCCTCTCATTCTCCATATAAGTAGCTCTACACAAGTTATATGTTTCTGACATTTCAAATTTTTGTATGACTTTATTTGGTTTCTCCCCATGACAGACGAAAGTATCATATGTCATATCCATCCCTTTAATTATCATGTGATCTCATAAAGTTCCACAACTCTAACGCCTTAGGTTATTACACTATTTGCATGGGCATAAGATATTATCTGGGTCTTCTCCAGTTTTCAAAGCATTCCCCTCAGCGAATAATATAAACTCTTGAACCCGACTTTATACTCCTTGGTGTTTCTACAAGTAATAAACAGGAATCAACAACCTAACTACTTAAAAGCAAGTCCAATGGGGTGTTATATGAGCTGCTAAAAGCCATATAGCACCCCAAACACCAAAATGTCATTCCAATAGGGCTTCTAGAAGGCTCCCAAATTTGTGGCCTTGTCTAGCAGCTGTCATAATAAGTTCCGGGATACGGACGACACAATTTCTGCCATCAGTGTGTTAAATTTTGATGGATGGCAGAAATTGTGCTGTCTGTCCAAAAAAAATTCAACTTATATTTGCAACTACTGGACGGACGGCAGAAAGTGTGTCATCTATATCCCTTTAGCACCTCAAAGTTATGAAAGACCATTGGAACAGTTTTAAGGTTTTTGGCCAGCCTAATTTGGCTGGCAAGCTAAAACATGCCAAAAATCCTACGTGGTAGTACTTTAGTAGCTCTATTTAGCAGTCATCCATTGGACTTGCTCTAAGAAGGAAGAAGGTACTGGCGCAGGGTGTTGTTTTACCTATCATATGATATCTACTCCTTTTCCATCTTCTCACGTCACTCTCTCTCTATTCAATTTTGCCAAATAAAAAAGTCCTAGTTTGAAATAAAGTTCAAACAGACTTCCCTAAGTTTTAATCCCTTCAAGGCCAGAAAACTATTGAGGTTATGCTAGAAGTAAGAGAACTTGAATGTTCAAAATCCATAAGATAAAGAAATAACACAAGATACTTCATCGCAACATGCTAATGAATATTCCACAAGTTTTTATAACTAACCCAACAATCATCACTATCAATCTAAGACCATCCAACTTTCAGTATAGCATCCACAGATAAGTAAATAATGTATATATTATCACGCACATACGCGAGCAATGAACCGATGATAGGAGAAACCGTGAACCAAAAGTTCAAAGTCAAGTGTCCAAACAACTAACATTTCTACCAATGACAGTGAATCCATGCATTTTTTTTTAAATTTTTTATTGGCAAGCTTGTTTTAAATGAGATCAATAACTCTTTGATGCTGGCGGGGTTCGAGCCCCAGATCTCTGGTTTCATCACCCAAAAGTTTTACCAACTTTGCTAGTTGGCACCTGCAATTAAGGGTGGAATTTGAGCCGAGGGCTCGGAGCTCGGCTTGGGCTTGGCTCGTTTAAGCTCGGCTCGAGCTCGCTCGTTTACTATATGAGCCGAGCTCGAGCTCAAATTAAAGCTCATGTAACAAATGAGTTTGATGAAGCTCGGCTCGTTTAGCTCAAATAGCATATTTATAGTGTAAAATAACCGAGGGCTCGGAGCTCGGTTTGGGCTTGGCTCGTTTAAGCTCGGCTCGAGCTCACTCGTTTAATATATGAGCCGAGCTCGAGCTCAATTTAAAGCTCGTGTAATTAGCGAGCCGAGTTTGAGCAAGGTAAAGCTCGGCTTGTTTAGCTCGAATTCCACCCTTACCTGCAATTTCAGCATACTCTCACTACTCTTGTTTCAACTAGCAACATTACATCTCACAATTTAAACTAAAATAACTCAATCGAACAATGAAATGAAATCAATATGAAAAATGAATGTTACCTATATATAGAAGAATATCAATCAACACGAACAACTCGAAATCTCCTCGAATTTGAAGAAGAAAACATATACTTACATTAGAATTAGAATAAAAAGAACCCACATTAGAACTAGAATAAAAAGAAACAAATACTTACAATGTTTATCTGGTAATCTTAATTTCAAACGCATCTCCTTTGTAAAAATCCAACTTTTGGAAAGTGCACAATTTCTGAAGAATACAATAAATTTGAGGCTTAAAGTTCTTGTCAGATGTTGTACCAAAAGTTCTATCTATGACGACCTGCTGCACCTCAGTTAAATCCAATTGTGCGTTATTCCACAAATACATAACAGATGTTGCGGATGCCACAATTATATCTATCCCAAACTCCAAAGCCATCACTCTGGACTTCTCATCTCCAAACACATCCAATATAATTACATTGTTTGCAATTTGTTTTAGTTTTTTTATTACCCAACTAACAACTGACCTATCTGAGATAAAAAAACAATGCTTTTGGTTTGGTTTGTGGACTCCTCTATTGTAAACTTCATCTTCCCCAATTTAGCTAGAGCTCTAACAATATCTTGCGAAAGATGATATGTGAAAATATCATCTAAAGAACCTGAATCTGATCATCTAAAGAACCTGAATCTTTTGATTTGGCAGATGAGTTTTATTTGTTTTTTTAGATATAGATAAAAGTTTAGATTTTTTAATGGTGAGTTGGTTTAGTGTTTTTTGTTTTTTTTTTTTAAATTTTTTGTAATGAGTGGGGTAAGTATTGCAAAGAGTTTAATAAGGAGTTGGGTTCTCGGGGATTGTGAGTGATTTTGTTATTTGGGTAGATGAGTTTTATTTGTTTTTTAGATATAGATAAAAGTTTGGGTTTTTTAATTGTGAGTTGGTTTAATATTTTTTTTTTTTAATTGTTTGTAACGAGTAGGGTAAGTATTGTCAAAGAGTTTAATAAGGAGCTGGGTTCTCGGGGATTGTGAGTGATTTTGTTATTTGACAGAAGAGTTTTATTTGTTTTTTTAGATATATATAGATAAAAATTTGGGTTTGTTAATTGTGAGTTGGTTTAGTGTTTTTTGTTTTTTTTAATTGTTTGTAATGAGTGGGGTAAATATTACCAAAGAGTTTAATATAAGGAGTTGGGTTTTCAGGTATTAAGGGATTAATTGAAATCGTGTGTTTATTTTATTCTTAAATATGGTTAGTTTATTTTTTGTCATAAATAAGTGGCAACTAACTGATCGAACTCTTTATTAGAAAGTTTATTGTTTTGTGCCGATAATAATAGTGTGGCCTCTATTTTTTGTTTTGGTTTGGTGGCCCAAAGCTAGGGGTGTGCACGGGTCGGTTCGGGTCGGGTTTGGGCTAAAACCTACCACCGAACCGACCCTATCGGTTTATGCAATATTATAACCGACTCTACCCGACTCTATAGACTCAACCGACCCACACCCGACCCGACCAGATTCTGTTCTATCTGATATCCGACCAAAACCGACTGTTGGTCGGTTTACCCGACTATAACCGACCCGACCCTAAATTCTTATAACCTCTCTGACTCTCTTTGACCAAATTCCAATTATAACATATAAGTTATTGAACTAAGAAAAAGGAGATATTTCCTAGGCCCCGCAACAACCCCCAGAACATTGCCAATGTGAAACTGCTGTTCAATCATTTCAAACATGCCCACGTATCCAAAATGGACTTGGTCCCTGTAGTTGTAGGCAATTAAACAAGAAAGCATCGATTTCGACAAAATGTCCTCAAGCAGATTCTAAACCTGTACCATGTGAAGTTCTACAAAAGCCCTCGTCATTCATTCCTGAAAAAGTAGGCAAGTTATGATAACTTACAATAAGCTTTATAACAAACTGTGTTGCAGACATACCAGTATTCTGTACACTATAAACTTCTATCACTCATCATTATCATATACTTGCAAACAAAGGGCCACAGACACCAAGTCAATCCTGTTCTCCTTCCTTCCACCGTTCATCTTGGTCAAGCACTAACCTCTGGTAGTAGGACTCCACAATTCCATATTATCTCTATTGCATATAGCCTTCGAAGCTGCCTCCATTGCATTCTCAGATACCCCTCTTCTGCTGGACATCAAGACATGCAAAACTAAACTCCAATTGAGCAGTATCTGGCCAGGGATAGGACTATAGGAGCTACAAATTTGCAGTGTTATGGCTAGTGCCATTAAACCAACTATTTCTTATGTGAATGCTCGATCAAAGCGATTGAAGAAAAAAGCATCTGAGGATCCAAGTCCTAGAATAGATATAAGCATCTAAGTCTCAAATATTAACCATTTCACAGCACAATTTTTTTTTTCCAATAATAACAAAGACACAACACATGATAATATGGTAAGAGCCTAAGAGGATTCTAACGGCAGAAATATATCTGATAAACAAGCCCACGAGATTGAGAGCAAAACGGATAGTATACCAACACCATAATACTAAAGAAGTTTAAATATAACAAAAACCAATAGCATCCACAAAAGCCAAAACTATCCACACAAGCCACGACTATCAAAACAAAAGCTATCCACATGATCCACATCTATCTCGCCTATCCACACCATCAAGCTCTAAGCACAACTGCATTTCATAACAAAAAAATAATCCAACTTATTCAAGTTCACAAATAGACATAGTGAATGAACTTCACAAAAAAATAAACTTAAAACTTGATTACCAATCAATTCTCCGCAGCATTGGCAAGATTAGGCTCAGAAGAAGTCGATCCAAATAATTCTGCAAAACAAAAAGAACACAAGCATATACATACGTAAGTCGAACTACACAAGTACATATTTTAACATAAGAAAATAACGATAGACTAAACATTGCAATGCAAATTATTACCTCCATCTAGTTTATCATATTGCTCGATATCATCCATTGACTGTCGAAGATTAATTTGAATTGATGGAGAACGAAGCCAATCTTGTGCACAAATAAGGGCTTCCACCGTGTTAGGAGCTAACGAACTACGGAAAGAGTCAAGTTATCGCCCCATGCTAAATGCAGACTCAGAAGCTACGGAAGATATCGGAACTGCCAAAACATCACGTGCAACAAGAGAAAGGATCCGATACCTAGAAGCGTTGATCTTCCACCAACCCAAAATGTCAAACTTATCCCCACCAACTTCATTAGTTTCAGCCAAAAACCTCTCAACCTCAGACTTATTCTGTAAGTTATCTTCCTCTAGCAAGTGTTGCTAAAATTCGGCGGCTAGTATAGTAGGATCTTGCTCATCATCATCAACATCCATTCGGCTTGCTGTTTGGCTCACGTTCACATCAATAGGTGGCTGATTTGAAGAAGGATAGTGCCCAACATACCACTCATACAACGCAACCAAAGCATCTTTCACTTTCTTTGCTTCATCATTAGCTTTAGTTTCTTCATACAACTGTTTGAAGGAATACGACACATACTTCATCTTGAAGCGGGGATCAAGCACAACACCAACATATAACAAAATGTTAATCTTATCCATATCCCAATACTTATCAAATTTAGTTTGCATACGCAACGCCATTGATCTCAAACGTGCATCCTCACTTCCATTAAACTGAATCAATTTCTCGAACAATTAGAATTTCACTAAAGAAATTATTCGAGGTAACATAACGAGAACCTGAAAATCGCAATGTTGCCTTATAGAAAACTCTTAGAAATTTCACAAATAATCTAGCACTATTCCAATCAGTTAAGGTTGGAGGCCCCTTGATCTTGTCATCATCAAAGTAAAGGGTGTATTGTGGGTCTTCAAGCTCCAATATCTCAAAGGCACTTTGGAACTTCTCAGCAACTTCTAACATCATGAATGTCGCATTCCATCTAGTTGCCACATCTAAGCATAAAAGTTTGGTGCACTCTATTTGTTCTTCCTTCACACACTCCTTGAACCTGGCTAACCTAGATGGAGATGACCTCACATACCTCACTGCAGTACGTACTCAGAAAATAGCATCATTAACATCTTTCAGGCCATCACAAACAATAAGATTCAGGATGTGAGCACAACATCTCATATGTAAATACTTATGTCCCATAACGGTGTCTTTTCCAATTTTTTTGCTTTTCTTCAAGTAATCAATGGCAACAGAATTAGAACTTGCATTATCAACAGTTACAGTAAAAAGACTATGGACACCCCAATTAAGAAGACACTTCTCTACCATCTTTCCAATTGTCTCACCTTTGTGATTTGGAACTAGACAAAAATTCAGAATTCTTTTTTGTAAGTTCCAATCACTATCGATGAAATGAGCAGTCAAAACCATGTAATTTAAGTTTTGAATAGATGTCCAAGTGTCAGTTGTTATACATATTCTATTACTATGCAGAAAACTCTTTAACTTTCTTCTCTCCTCCATGTAAAGTTCGATGCAATCCCTACCAACTTGAGTCCGATAAGGCAAATTTGTGAACTTGGGTCGTATAACCTTCACAAAATGTCTAAAACCCTTCACCCTCCACAAAACTAAATGGCAACTCATCAATAATAATCATTCTAGACAGAGCATCTCTACAAGTTTTAAGCTAAAACTAACAAAGAACAAGCTCTTTATCTTTGAAAGACAATATTTGTTGCGATTTATCAGCCACCACCTTATTGTTAGGATTCTTCTTACATACTTTCATATGACTCAACATATTAGAAGTTCCACTACTTTTCGAAGCACAAGCATAACTAATAGGGCAATAATTACATGTGGCTCTTGGATTTTTGGGATCACAACCCTCTATCTTATGAAAATGATCCCAAGCATGGGAAGATAAGGATTTTCTTTTATTACCTGCCATAGTAGGATCGACTGTATCCGTAGGATTTTCAACAATTGACTGTAGAGATGGACCATCACTAGGAACCTCAGTAGAAGCCATCTAATAAAAATGACACATATTAGCAATCAAGATAAAACAAAAAGCCTGTGACAGATGTTGTTGTTAATTTATTAATTAGATTGGTTTTGGCATACAAATTTTTTTCACTCGGTTGTGAGTATTCATTGTGCTCCATCAGTTTAGGTCATACATACAATGTGGTTTTCGATAGTAGTCAAACCAAGTAAAGTATGGAAGAAAGCTCAAGTGATAACAACCGGCCGGCTGTGTAAAAGTTAAAATGTAAAAAATGAAAAAGCGGAGGACATAATTTGATAAATAGCAATAGAGTAAAGAATAGTAAAGGTGATCAGATGTCTTTTTCTCTAAAGAATTGAATGCTCTTCGTTCACTAAGTAACCATATAATTTGATTATTGAATGAAACTATGTATCCTACAAAAATAAGATGTGTGTAGAGTTGTAGACATAGAATTATAGTGTAAATGCTAAATAGTATTTTCGAAGTTGAGCATTGATAATCTAATGAATAACAAAGAAAAGCTAGCTTGGATGCATACCAAAATGACTAGAAGTGAAGATCCCCCATTTTCTATGATTGGTGTGCTGGAGAAATCAGTTGGGTACTCAACGATTGACTCTTATTGCCGTTATTGACTTATTGGTTTAGCTTTATTCAATGGTGCTCGACTGCTCGTCTTCAAGAATAACGAAATAATGAATAATATAATGACCCAATTTTATATAGTCTTTCAATATAAAATATGGTCTTCAATCTTGTTTTTTTAATGCAACTTGTTGAGCTTTTTACATTCTACATTCTGACTACAATCGGCATCGATGATGAATTGTTTTTGAGCATCAATGATGAACTGTTTTTGAGAGAAACACAGAAACAAAAAAAAAAGAAAAGAAAGAAAGAAACCAAATAATTAGTTATTACCTTTGTTGATGATGGTGTCATGGTGCTGACTGATGGAAGAGTGGTGGAGGAATGGTGGCGGCTAGACTGGTGGGGGATGTAGCGCTCTCGATGGTTAATGGATTTTTATTTTTTACTAATTGGTAATTTGGTGCGGTATATTTCTAATTTTCTACTAATCTAGTATATTAAGATATTGCGGATCGGGTCGGTTATTTTTGGTTATACCACATCCAAACCGAGCACCGAACCGACCCTGTCGGTTTTGCCATTTAACAAACCGATCCGAACCGTCTTAAATGGATAACCGACCCACATAGCTCGGGTCGAGTTGGGTCGGTCGGTTTAGTTGGGTACATCGGTTTTATGCACACCCCTACCCAAAGCAACCGCTTGGGTCACTTTGCCTCAGGGCCGGCACTGCTTGTAGTGTGCCATTCCTTGATTCCTTATAGTTGGCCTCCCTTTCTTGCACGTGTCTGCAGGCTGCAGCAAAGTTCTCTTTTCTGTAGGTGATACTGATCATAAGCCAGTCAACTTGATGCTTTACCCAATCCCATACTGCTCTAGTCTTCCAGTGAACGTGATCTTAATTGAATGCTTGCACTGAAGATGAGGAGTCTGATTTGATCCAGAATTTCTTCCAGTCCATCTCAACACCTTTGGCAATTCCTTGTGCTACTGCATGACAATTTGCAACACAGTTGCTTTCAATACCCAATCCTCCATACTATGCACCATTAAAGTCCCTTTACAGCTCCTGTATACATATGCCTTTACCGCACCAGTTGGGGGGACATTCCAGTAGCATTCGATGGTTTGTAGGAGTTCTTTGGAGTTTATTCAGCAACTTGAAAGTGAACAAGATATGCATGTCCTGTGTGAGGTTGTCTATGCAGCCATTAGTTTGCCGATGAGCTATATTCACTGCTTTCCTGATCTACAAGCTGAAGAATGGGTAGTTGAAACTACCACCAACATATATAACTTCATTTCATTCCATAATGTCACCAAGCTAGTTAGAGCAGTAGCCTTCCACAATTCCTAAATCAGAGGGCTTCTGCACCTAGTCAGTGCATGTTCCATGTTGCGGATATGACACTGTAGTTGGAACTTGTTAAGTACATGATCCTAAAACTTGGTGGTGAAGGGACAAGTAAAGAGTAAATTTTCTCGAGTTTCTAAGGCCTGCTTGCAAACACAATAGGTGGATGCTATAAAGGTGATATTTAGTTTGGAAAGATCGAGTTCGTTCTTAGCGAACTGCCTACTTATCTATCTCTCAATTCTGGGGGAGAGTAGAATTAGGTTTGGCGTAGTTCATACTGGGGGTATTTATAATTACTGAACATAAGGATCCACGCAACATGTGTACTGACAATCATAGATGTAGGGTTGAGATTGAGAAGGAGTGTATGGCTAGTGTTGGTAGGAATTCTTTAATGATGGGGAGTGGTTACAGTGGTTCGTATTTTGCGGTAATGGACTGTGTAAGTATGGCTTGGTAATGATTGCATCTAGAAGATGGATGATGTTATTAGATGAAACGTTCTGCGTGAGGATGTGCAAGCTGAGCCACTCTGGAGCAATCTAGTAGATCGGATGCGCGAGCTAATGATGTGAGTCGCTCTGAAGCCAACTCGGAGGGACGAGGGCATAAGGTCGGTATGGTATTTTTGTTATGCTGGACACGTGCCTGATATTCCTGAATGAGAATATCACTCCTTCACACAACCCGCTCTCAGTAGGTCGTGTTGCACATTGAAGCGATCTACTAAGAGAAAATGATGGCGCATGTTGAGAATGAGTGAGGAAACGAACCGACGTGAATGGAAATACCAACTGTGCTTCTAAGGTCAGCTCGTGTTGTATAACGAACTGATGTGAGACGGTAGTTGGCACATGACTAGCACGTGGGAGAATCTGAGTAGTTGTGAATAGAAAAATCACTGCCTCATTTTCCGGGATTTTGAAAAGACAGCTCTGTAGGGGGTGTGTCGTATAGAGTATATAGTGTAATCATGATATGCATCGAGAACTGAATGGTCGGCTGTATAAAACCAAATCTGGAAATCTGAAAAGTCATTTTTTGTTTCTTCTCTAGTGAAAATGCGAAGCTAGGGTTTCTCAGGTTAGTGCTTCTACCATTAATTGTTGTTATTCATTTTTCTTTTGTTCTAGCGTTGTGTGTCCAGTAGCTAGGTTGGCTTTAGCTGTTCTTGTTTAGGTTTGGTATTTGCTAAGAAAAAGGAGATGTCTGACTCTGATGATACTCGATCTGAGGAGATTCGAGAGGTATCTTTGAGTTATGGTGAGTATGAGGAAGAGAGAGAAGAGTCAGTGAGGTGTGAGAGTGAGGATGATGCGTGATCTGATTCTTTGGCTGATGTAGCTAGCACTTCAAGTTGCGACGAGGGGTCGTCTTCTAGTGGGCTACCCCCTAGGGTTGTAGATAAACGTGCGGTGAAAGCTTTCGCCGATCTGAGAGAAGCTTATGGGATAAATGTAAGCAACCTGGAGATACACGAACTGGGGGAAAAAGCAAACGTGTTCAGTGAGAGGTACACGCCGGCGAACTACGAGGTAGTAGTCTGCGAAGGGTAGCTGAGAGCTGGTATGAGGATACTGTTCTCGAAGTTGGCCTGTGAATATTTGAACTTTTGTGGGAAGGCACCATGCCAGTTTGTGGGTAACACCTGGCGGTTGCTCCAAGTGTTCGACCTGTTGAATGCGAGTGGTGAATATTGTATAGAGGTCGCTGACATTGCTGAGCACTTCTCTGTGAAGCGATCTCGGGCTTATAACTTTAGTCTGCAAACACGAACCAGAAAGTCTAGCATCCTGGATGGTGTGAGTAATGAGGCTTGGGAGAGGAAGCCGTTGTTGGTAGCTGGGAATTATTGTGCCATAGGATTTGGTGGGACTACTAGGGTTTGTAACTTTTCGGGTGGGTAATAGTGTATTGTCTTATTGGTTTGATGTCTGACTTTTGAGTTTGTATTTGAACTGCTTCTTTGCTGTTTTTCCAGAGGTCGTTATCAAAAAACGAAGCAAATGTGGGGTGATAGAGTCATTTGCTCGGCTTACTCGAGCTCAGAAGCAGGAGAAACTACCCGAAGTAGCGAGCTACTTTGTGGAGAGAGGAGGTCGTGCGATCAGGGAGAAGAGGAAAAGTCAAAAGAAAAGGGCTCGGGGTCTAGTGATCCGTGAAGCTTCCAGTGAATCAGTGATGGAGAGGAGCAATGATGAGCTGGTGATGAAGGAAGAAAGGAACCGAAACTGTTCTGGGCAAAAGCGACCTGCAGGTGGTGCTGGAGCCTCGGGGGCTGGTGGGTCGAGTAAGCGACCTGAAGGGGGGAGAGGTTCTGGTAGTGCTCCTTTTAACTTAGAGGAGATCGAGTTCATTCTTCATGAGCAGAGTAGGTCGCTGAAAGAGGAAGGCTGATACGGTTGCGCAGAGAGCTACTAAGGTTGCTATGGCTGCGGCACATGTGGTTGGGGGCAGCTCTGGTGCTGGAGGTGCGTCTGGTGGTGAACGAGTTGGGGGTAAGACCTCTCGTAGTTCCAGGTCGAGGGCTGCGCCCAACCTGAGCATTTTGGATCTGGAAACCTTTGGGGTCGGTCAGAGCCATCCACCAGCGCCTTGAGACCACAACTCGACAGTGAGGTTGAAAGTCCTAAGTAAGGCGAGTGGGAAGTCTGTCGTGGTTGATGACGACTTGGACCGCCAAGTGGTGCATGTGGACAACCAGGGGGTGCAGCGAATAGTGAAGCAAACTGATATCAGCTACAAGTCGAGCAAGATTGCGGTCTATATGATTGATCAGATGGCTCTGGATGGCAACCGCAAGGAACTAGATTCCGAGGACCTTGCTGAAAATCTGAGGCGAATGGATCTTGCTCACTGTTTAGTAAGTGACGCTCTACAGAGCTTATCATTAATTCTGTATTTGCATTTCAAAAATCGACCGTTGTTGTATTTTTATGTGTGCAGCTTGTGAGTGGATACCAGAAGTTGAAGGAGATCACCCAGATTGCTGAATCAGAAAAGGAGTCTGTAGCAAAGCATAAGGAGGAGTTGAGGAATATCCAGGACGTACATGCGATTAATCTCAAGGAGCTCGAGGAACTGAAGACACGGCATCAGAATGTTTGCTTGGAGAAAATCCTGATGAGCATCGAGCTGGAAGGAACGAAGTTGGAGCTTAATGCTACGAAGGCGGAGCTTAATGCTTTGAGGGCAGAGCTTGACAGGGTGACTGGTTAAGCCCAGCATTGTAAAGACATCGCTCAGAAGGCTACTGAAGCTTACAACATTCTGGATGTTGATTATCTCGAGCTGGAAGTAGAATTCAAAGCTTTCAAATAGGAGCATGAACGCGAGGCTCCTAGTACACTGGTGTTACTCGCACTAGGAGATGCATGTGATGCTCCTATCTTATCTGAAACTGCTCTGGAGGTTGTTGAGTCCCATATTGATGAGGTCGCTCTTGGTGTGCCTGTGGAAGTGAATGTTGCTGGTACCTCAACTGTTGCTGGTGACAAGATCATCGCTGAAGGAGACCTGGATCCCTTGTCCACTGAGAACTTGCCCGTTATTTTTTGAATTAGAGATTTGTGAGTGTTTTTTTATATGTTGATATTTGTAAGCTGTGATACATTAGAGCTGATTTCCTGGGGTAACCTGGACAGTTCGCCTTTCTTAATAGGTTTTCTTTGTTGTACTTCGAACGACCTGGCTTCCCGAGATTGTTCTGGGGAGTTCTTGGAGTGATGAATGTTGGCTAACCGAGTTGGATTTCCTGAGTAGACTCAGTAACTCGGTTAGTAGACGAACTGGGGCTTGAGGTTGGCCGGGCAGTTCGTTCTTTTGCCTTTATGAAATGCATGCTTCTACTTCTTGCTTATTCCTGTGATGTTGTGAATGTGATCTCTTTGATGTTGTTGTACCTGTTTAGCGTTGTAGGCTTTCTCTGGTAAGAGTTGGTGAGGCGAATTAGCATGTGATCCTGATTGAGCGTCACGCTTTTTAATCGGTCCTAGTGTTGTAGGTCCAAATAGTGATAAGTATTAAGGCCATGTAAACTGGGAGGTCGGGGGGAACATCTTGTGCATATGAAGTGTTTCCCATGTTGGAGTGTTCTACTGAGAGAGGACCTTAGCACGTGTGTGGCACATGTAGGAATATGAACAGTTGGAGATTCAAACATGGTAGTCGCCAGGTGGCTCGCCGTTTGGCATTTTGATGTATTTATGACATATCTTGGGAAGGGACACAATGGAACATAAAATGAATTTTTGTGAGAAGTTCAACGGTGTTGGTTCTGCACTTTCTTCAAGCTGCTTCTCTAAGGTTCTTGTGCAAGTTCCTTGATTGTTCCAGGTTAGTGTCTTTCATTGTTTGTTCTTTCTTTTTTGTTAACTTACTGAACGTTGGGTTGTCCTTAGAATACCCGATGGCCAGGCGACGTGGAGATGCGCATGACGAAGGAGGGGCGAGGGAAGCCTCCCCCCTTGTGATGGATGATATTGACTTTGTGACTCGTCGGTGGTGTGATCGTGGTAAGTGGAGGCAGTTGCTTCTGGCTCGAGGAGCTGCAAAAGGTCCAAAGCTGAAGGCCGCTTTAATGCTGGTTTGCGCGAGCAAACTGGAGGTATAGTGTTCAGGTCTCCTAGTTGTATGGGTATAAACGACCTGAACACGGAGGACTGTGGTGTACTAGGCAAAGGAAAAGGTATTGCTGGTGAGAACGCTACAATAGGGTCTTTGGGGAAGCGTGCTGGCGACCTGGGGAGTGAGTTCTTCTATACTGGGAAGATAGGGAAGAAACGTATGGTGAAACATTCTGACTGTAGCTTCCACTCGGCACCCATAGCGACCTGTCTTCTGGAAGGGATTGTGTTGGATGGTGATAAAGAAGAGCTTGGAGATGAAGATTTGGGGACGACTCTGGGGACCATGGACATGGCGTGTTGTTTGGTAAGCTCTTCATCCGGTCTGGTTTCTTGTTGTTTTGTTGGCGAATATAACATTGATGTTCTATTTGTAGTTCCTTGCTGGGTATGATAAGTTGAAGCATAACGTCCAACGTGCTAACAATAGCGAAAGTGATGTGAGTAAGGCCAAGGAAGAGCTAGTGAGCATGTGGGCTACATTGGAGACTGATAAGAAGAAACTGAAGGTTGTGATGAAAAAACATCAGGATGTTTTAGATGAGAGATCGGTGCTAGTCAACTCGATGATTGATTTGCAGGAGAAGCTGGCTATAGTGACTGATTATGCTAAGCATTGTCAGGCCATTACACGAAAGGCGCAGGGGGTATATGACCGAGTGTGTGGAGAATATACAATGCTGGAGGAGATGTACTTGCAGCTAAAAGAGGAGTGTGATCATGGGGCTCTGGGTACAAGTGTGCTTGTCGTACCAAGAGATGCGAGGAATGCTCCTTCGACCAGTGTTGCTCCTGTTGTGCTTACTGAGGATAAACACATTACTCCTGGTGCTTGACTATGGTTGCTAGATTTTCTTCTTCTTTGGTGTAAGTTGTGGAGCATTTTGACTACTTTGTCTATTTTTCAGTTTTGTAAGAGATTGCATAACAATAGAACTGGTGTCCTAGGCTTGCCTGGGCAATTCGCCTTTCTTTATTGTTACAAGGATACAAAATGAACTGGTTTCCACGTAAGTGGCAGTTCGATAGTTTCAAAAACCTGTAATTAGACCGATCTGAATTTTTGGGTAGACCCAGCAGATCGGTAGATTTATGAACTGGTTTCCTGAGTTTGTTTAGGCAGTTCAAATTAGGGATGTTATGGAATGCACTTATTTTGCTTATGCCCAAGTGCTTGTACATATTGTTTTGTCATTTCGTTGTTGCAGCCTATGGTTGTAGGTCTACCACAAATATGAAATGTAGCGGCTAATAAGTGTGGGAGCTCAAGTGAGCGTGTTAGCTTACAAAAGCGTGTTGCTCGCAGAGAGCGTTCTCGCTGAGTTGAGCCTAAAGTTGTAGGTCATCAACTAGTAAGAACTATAGAGGCTAAGAAGCCTATGAGCTCGAGTGAGCGTGTTAGCTCAAGAAAACGTGTTGCTCGTGGAGAGCGTTCTCACTGAGTTGAGCCTAGAGTTATAGGTCATCAACTAGTAAGAACTATAAAGGCTAAGAAGCCTATGAGCTCGAGTGGAACGTGTTAGCTTAAGAAAGCATGTTGCTCGCGAAGAGCGTTCTCGCTGAGTTGATCCTAGAGTTGTAGGTCATAAACTAGTAAGAATTGTAGAGGCTAAGAAGCCTATGAGCTCGAGTGAGCGTGTTAGCTTAAGAAAGTGTGTTGCTCATGGAGAGCGTTCTCCCTGAGTTGAGCCTAGAGTTGTAGGTTATAAACTAGTAAGAACTATAGAGGCTAAGAAGCCTATGAGCTCAAGTGAGCGTGTTAGCTCAAGAAAGTGTGTTGCTCGCGGAGAGCGTTCTCGCTGAGTTGAGCCTAGAGTTGTAGGTCATCAACTAGTAAGAACTATAGAGGCTAAGAAGCCTATGAGCTCTAGTGAGCGTGTTAGCTTAAGAAAGCGTGTTGCTCGCGGAGAGCGTTCTCACTGAGTTGATCCTAGAGTTGTAGGTCATCAATTAGTAAGAACTGTAGAGGCTAAGAAGCCTATGAGCTTGAGTGAGCGTGTTAGCTTAAGAAAGAGTGTTGCTCGCGGAGAGCATTTGATAAGAGCCCAAAACTGTAGTTTTAACCCTGTAACAGTCATACTTTTAGACCAATTATGTGAGTAATAATTAAGAGTTAATACTGATTACATGTTTTTATGCATTTCAGGCGTAAAAGTCCATTATGTGCAGAAATGTGCCACTTTAGCGAGATAAAGGAGCAAAGGTCGGTTGCTAAGGAGTTCTGTGATTAAAGGCCAAGATTCAAGAAGACAAAGCTTCTGTAAAGCCCGGTCAAAAGATGAAGAGTCAAGGTCCAAGCGGGCAGAAATAGTGCACAAAGTCAACAGAACTTCCGAAGACCATATCTTTGGACTCAGACCTCGGAATTGGGTCTACCTTATGTCAAAACGACCGGCTCGGAAAAGCTTTCCAATGGTTTAAGCCTTAATCCAATCAGAGGAGCAAAAGTAGACGAAAAGTCTGTTGAAGCCAACTGCAGCTGAAGAGGCCTTTTTGGATTGAAAGTATTGGGTTTTGGGCCTGATTCTCTGGCCCAAAACATGGCTCCAAGCCCATGCACGATTTTTGGATCTGAAAGTATAAAAACCAAAGCTTAGCTTTTTGTTAATGGTAGCTAGTTAGACCTAAAACCATATAGATAATTCTAGATCTATTTTTCAGTAGATTAATTAAGTTTTAGTTCCATTTTCAATTCTTGTTTTAGATTAAGTCTTTGAATCATTGTTCTTGATTGATTAGATAAATAAAATAGTTATTTTGTCAATTTCGATTTTTCTCATCTCAATTTATAGATCTAGTTTTAATTCTTGTTGATTATCATTTCGTAGTTTAAGTAGATTGAAACATTGTTAGTTAATTTAGTTAAGTTAGAATTTTAATATGATGAGTAGTTATAATTCAATGGGAAATGATGGTTTGATGACTCAAGGCTAAAACCTCCATTAGAGGGGTTGATGAAGCCTTGATGAAAACTTAGTGGTATAGTGTAGAAGCATTGTAGAATCTATTCCACTCTAGAAGGTTATGATTCGCCATGAGAATGGGTGGACGACCTCGCATGCTAGTTAGTATTCGGTAGAAATGCCATGAACACTAGGGATTAGAACTCGAATTTCTTGCCGTAAGAACGTAAGAATCGAGATACAAGAATCTATGCTAGGTTATTAAGTTGGATTCGAGGTGGATTCAATTCCCCTCTAATCCTTTATCTAGATTCATAAACAATCATATTTCCATAGCATTCGTAGTTAAATTCAACATAATCAATTTCATATAGGTATCGTAGTATAACACCCTTCGTAAAGCTCTCATTAGACTTAAGACCAACTAATTAGACTAGAAAACATTCCATGCTAGAGCACTAGGAGTGGAACGAATTTGTTACTCCACTCTATTTCGATAGAATTGAGAGCAGAAACTTTGATAAACATATACGCTCATAAGATAGTTTTAGTTTACTTACGTTTTGAGTTCATCGTTCATTTCGTAGGTAAACTATTCAATTTTATCGTTTTATCAAATGGCGCCGCTGCCATCTTAGTTGCACTTTAGCATTGTTATCATAGTAGAATTAGTCATTTTTAAGTCCCATTAAACCCACCCACCCTCGTTTGATTCATACTGTGGTTATCCGTTTCAGCGTTGAAAAATTCCGCGACAAAATTACACTAAGCGCGATCGCGCCTATAAGGAGCGCACCTGCACCCTATAGCCTGGAACACGAGCGCGACCCGCCCCCATGTGGAGCGCGACCCGCCCTAAAACACTGGAATTTCAAGTTACACGGAGCGATCACGCTCTCTATGCGAAGCCTTTCGCTCTAAGCCAAATTTTCCGGATTTCTACAGTTTGTTTTGAACCCGATTTTTAAGTTTTTCGGTGTTCTAACTTGTTATTTACATCGAACACGCGCCAGAAACAAGACGTTATTCATAAGCAAAGCAAGGACGCTTATCAGGTATTCCTTTCTTCCATACCTCGCGATCTCGGTTAGAGGTTCATACTAATATATCAAGATTGTTTGGATTGTTGTCGTGTTTAGACTTAGACTTGCATGAGATTAAGGTCTGGTCGGAGAAAAACACCGAACATAATTAACCGTCAACGTCAACAAACAAATCTATCGAGTATACCAATCACTACACCTCTAGCTACTATTCCACCAACCACCCGGACATAATGGTGAAGAAAGAGAGACTCCTCTCTCCGACTTTTACAAAGCCTTGAGCGATAGCCCTAAATCTTGCATCGTTCTAGCAGACCCAGTGGGGGATTTTTGAATTCCCCCAAACATATTTAATTTGTTACCCGTTTTCCATGGTTTAGACCATGAAAAACCTTACCAACACATGCGTAGGATTGAACAATTCCTTACAACATTCCATCATCCTACGGTTGGTACGGAACAAATTAAACTAAGGGTATTTCCCTTCACCTTAGCCGATAAAGGCGTTGCTTTGGTTAACTGCCCAAGCGCCTAACTCTGTGGACTCGTGGGCTAAACTTGTTCAACTGTTTATGGAACATTTTTACCCTCCCCTAAAGACGGATGAGATGCTTTCCAAGATTCATTTTTTCCGACAAAATCCTCATGAATCGTTTTCTAAGGCTTGGAATCGTTTCACCGATTTGCTTATTGAGTGTTCACACCATAACCTAGCAAAAGACACGTTAGTTCGTGCCTTTTTCAAAGGACTTCAACATCACCATAAAGAAGTCCTTGACATAATGAATGGGGGTAGTTTCCTAAGTAAAGGAGCCTCGGAGGCTTACAAATTTTTAGAAGATCAAACTAAACGTAATAACAATTGGGGGGGTAATGATGATATCCCCCGCGCTGTTAGTTCTTCTTCAACAGTTAAGGCCGCCGGTATGTTTGAGATGAAACCCGATCTAGAACTTAAAAATTTAATCGAATCTCTAACTAAAAAGGTTGAGGCTATTTCTGTGCAACAAAAGCCTACCCCCGTCATGAATGTTAACTCCAACCCATGTAATGTCCTGTTTGAGTCCCGAGCACCCGACTCTATTGTCCTTTCGCTATGAACAACAACAATTAGAGCAAGATAATGTGTACTCCATTAATAACTATCCTATTCCTAATGCCCCATGGAGACAACATCCCAACTTTAGTTGGCAAAACAATCAACAAGTTTCACCTCGTGGTCGAAAATAACCAAAATGTTAGGTGTTTAACAACTATAATCAAGCTCCACCTAGGCAAGGCCAGGGACTAAGTCAGGGAAATTATAATAATTATAACAACCAAGCGCAACCACGACAAGGTTTAGCACAAGGTCAGGGTAATTATAATAGTTATAATACCAATAGAGGTATCGTTCCGGTTAACAATAGTAACTATCACAACCCACCCATAAATAATCAACGTGAGATAGTTCCAATCGCACCACCTGTGACTACTACACCATCACATCCGGATCGTATAAATGCCTTTATACAGGTTACCCAACAACTTTTCCAATCAATGACTCAGTCAAACCAACAGATCTTACAATCCATAAATCAGGGCATACAACAGTTAGCCCAAGAGAAAGCCCAACCAAAAGGCGTGTTTCCAGGACAAGCGATACCCAACCCTAAAACAACAAACACAGCCTTTGAGGTAAACGGTAATACTAGTACGGAAACGACAATAGTAGGTGACCTGAATGCCATCACCACTCTCCATTCTGGAAGAGTGGTTGATAACAAAGTAACTATGCCTATAGTTACCCCATCGAAGATTCTACACCGGATATCGAACTAGATACGAAGTAGAAACTGAAGAGCCTACCACTATAGAGGTACTAGTTAAACAACAAACTAAGAAACGAGGAAAGCCAAGGTAACACATCAAGTCGAGCCATACGCTAAATATAGAGTTTTAAACCACCATTCCCGGAAGTTAGCCATGCTAACCGGGGATACAAACTTTGAGGAGATTAGGAACGTTTTCAAGAATCTAACAATAAACCTTCCTTTTCTCGAAGCTATTAAAAGCTACCTAACCACGCTTAAGTTTCTTAAAGAGTTGTGCACTACTAGGTAAGACCAACATACCTAAAGACGCTTTTCTAACGAACAACAATTCCCAACTTTATCGAAAAAATAATGGAATTGTTAAGTACAAGGGACTCGGTAGCCCCATCAGTAAAATGCACCTTAGGAGATTCCCACACGACGACCTCGTTATTAGACCTGGGGGCGAGTGTTAACTTACTCCCATATTATTTGTATAAACAAATAGGTCTACAGGAAATGCAACCTACAAAAATAACGTTGCAATTAGCGGACATGTCAATTAAGTATCCTAAAGGTGTAGTGGAAAATGTGCTTGTTAAGGTTCAGGATTTTTACTATCCTGCTGATTTTGTTATCCTCGATACAGAAGTCGCCAACGACTCTGTACCGATCATCTTAGGGCGCCCCTTCTTGGCAACTGCTAACGCACTTATAAATTGCCGCGATGGTAAGATGTCCTTATCTTTTGGCCATCTTACAGTTGAGGTAAATGTTTTTAAAATGATGAAACAATTACCAGATTCGTCTATAGATGGGGAGGTTAGCATGATCGAGAGTTTAGCTCAAGATTATTTTAACAACACGTTTCCCGAAAACAATATGTACAAATTCTTTTCTTTTGGAATTTTAGATTTTGTAAATGACTCCTACTTAGAGGAAGTCAACACCTTCCTTGAGTCCACACCAATTGTAGACCCTTCAGTTGCTCCACATATTGAGTATGAAGACTTGCTACCTAAGCAAGTATTCATTATGCAAAATGAGGACCCCGACAAAACATCTATTGATTTTCCTTCCACCCCAGTGCTTAAACCTCTTCCCCCAGAGTTAAAATATATTCAACTTGATCCGGATGGTAGTCATCTGGTAATTATATCTTCTCTGTTATCTAAGAATGAAGAGACACGTTTAATCCGGGTGATTGGGGAACATCGGTCTGCGATTGGTTGGTCCCTAGCCGACATTAAGGGAATTGACCTTAATATTTGCACTCATCGAATCCATTTGGAGGATAACGCGAAGACTTCATGAACCTCGCTTTTGAACCCAGCCATGAAAGAGGTGGTTAGGGAAGAAGTCTTTACGATTACTTTCGACGCGGGTATCATATACCCAATCTCTGATAGCGAATGGGTAAGCCCCATTCATGTAGTTCCTAAGAAATCGGGAGTTACCATGGTTCGTAACGGAAAAGGGTGACTATGTTGTCACACAAGGTCCTATGAAATGGAGGATCTGTATTGATTACAGACGTTTAAATGCTATGACACGAAAGGATCACTTTCCTTTACCTTTTATAGATCAAATGCTCGAACGCCTAGCTGGTCATGCTTTTTATTGTTTTCTGGATGGCTACTCAGGCTATTTTCAGATTATTATTGATATTGATGACCAAGAAAAGACTACCTTCACATGTCCCTTTGGAACGTATGCCTATAAACGAATGCCTTTTGGCCTTTGTAATGCTCCTAGAACCTTCCAGCGGTGTATGCTTCATATATTTAGTGACATGGTAGAGCGCTTTATGGAAGTTTTCATGGATGATTTTTCTATCTATGGAGACTCCTTCACAGACTGTTTGTCTAACCTGTCTAAGGTTTTGACACGATATGAAGAGAAGAGTCTGGTAAAAAAAGGCATAGTACTAGGTCACATTGTATCCAGTGATGGCATCGAAGTAGATAAGGCCAAACTAGATAAGATAGCGACTCTACCTAAACCACGGACTGTCCGTGATATTAGAGCCTTTCTAGGCCATGCAGGTTTTTATAGGCGGTTTATTAAAGATTTCTCGAAAATAGCTAGGCCTTTAACTAATCTGCTTTTGAAAAATGCAATCTTTGATTTTAATTTTAACTATACGCATGCTTTTGAAACTTTAAAAGCCGCCCTAACCTCTGCACCAATTATATAGCCTCCCGATTGGTCTAAACCTTTCGAACTCATGTGTGATGCTAGTGACTATGCAGTTGGTGCAGTCTTGGGACAAAACTAGATAATAAGTCCATCGTTATTTATTATGCTAGTAAAATCTTAAACGATGCTCAACGGAATTATTCAACTACTGAGAAAAAGAATTCTTAGCTGTCATTTATGCTTTAGATAAGTTTAGATCCTTATTTGGTTGGTTCTAAAACTTTAGTTTACACGGACCATGCAAATTTTAAGTACCTTCTTGCAAAGAAGGATGCTAAGAAAGAGATTAATCCGTTGGATCCTTCTCCGCAAGAGTTCACATTAGAAATAAAGGATTAAAAAAGAGGGTCGAAAACGAAGTTGCCGACCACTTATCTAGACTCACAAACGACGATCGAAGTGATTCTCGAGTCCATACCGGACTCTTTTCCCGATGAGCATCAGATGCGATTTTTTCGACACCATGGTATGCCGACATTGTAAATTATTTAGCGGCTGATGTTATGCCTTATAATTGGTCAAGAAATGAACGTAAGAAGTTCTTGGCCGAGTTAAGTTATACTACTTTGGGATGAGCCATACCTTTTAAGTATTGTGCGGATCAGATTATTCGCCGTTGTATTCCTCGGTGGGAATACAATGAAGTTCTATCGTTACGCCATGAGAAAGAGTGTGGTGGCCATTTTAGTGGGATGAAAACAACCGCTAAAGTGCTTCAATGTGGATTTTATTGGCCTACCCTTTTAAGGATGCCCGCATTGCAAGGCGCGGTATTCGTTGCCAACAACTTGGGCTTAATCACTTAAACATAATATGATGCCATTAAATCCAATTTTAATAGTAGAAATTTTTGACGTTTGGGGCATTGATTTCATGGGTCCTTTCCCTGTTTCCCACGGTTTCATTTATATTCTAGTTGCCGTGGACTACGTGTCTAAATGGATAGAGGCCCTGGCTTGCCGTAGCAATGACCATAAGGCAGTTGTATTTTTTATTAAAGAATATATTTTCTGTCGATTTGGCATTCCTAAAGCCATCATTAGTGATGGTGGAACACATTTTTGCAACAGAGTTGTTGCATCCCTAGTGAAAAAGTATGGAGTTACATACAAAGTAGCAACTCCTTATCATCCACAAACTAGAGGACAGGTAGAAGTTTCTAATAGGGAAATCAAAAAGATTTTAGAAACAACTGTAAACCCTAATAGGAAAGATTGGTCAAAGTGTCTATCGGATGCCTTATGGGCGTATAGAACTGCTTTCAAAACTCCTATAGGTATGTCTCCCTTTAGACTTGTATTTGGGAAACCATGTCATTTGCCGAGTGGAATTAGAGCACCGCGGCTCGTGGGCTATAAAAAGCCTTAACTTCAATATTGATGAGGCAGGTGTCAAACGCAAGTTGCAATTGAATGAGCTTGAAGAAATCCGTAGAGATTCTTACGATCTCGCGAAGGATTATAAAGCTAACATGAAACGTGTTCATGATAAGCAAATCTTGCGCAAAGAGTTTGTGGTCGGTCAAAAGGTCTTGCTTTACAACTCCCGTCTACATATTTTCCCAGGAAAACTAAAAACCCGTTGGTCTGGCCCTTTTCTAGTTACTGAAGTCACCCCTTACGGGGCAATCACCTTGGTAAATCTAAATGACAATAGTACCTTTCAAGTTAATGGTCAACGGTTAAAACATTTTCACGAACTTCTGTCCCCTGATGTAGAGGAAGTCCTTTTACAGGATCCTGTCTATGAGGATTGACCTTTGTCATTGGTGTACTTCCTTTCACTTCCATATAGTGGTAAGTGCACCATTCAGGTAACCGGGCCCTCCCTATGGAGTGTGTGGCTGTAAGTACCGGATCCTAAGTCCACGGTTAACATAATTCACGTTTTCCACTTTTGCATGTTTTCTCGGTTTTTTAGTCATGTTCCTCTAAGGGGTGAATTATGTATTTATTGTTTTTCGTTTTTCTTATAATAAACTAATAAATAAATAAAATAAATAATAATAAAAAAATTCTTAATCATAGAAATAGCAATCCAACAAGTCTTGGGAATCTGACTTTAAACGACCCGCGTTAGAACAAATTTTGTGTTTAAAAATTTGTTTGGGGGTGGGCAATCGGTCTCTCCATCTGGATTGCTCGAACTTTCCATTTGTGTTGCTTAGGCCCATTACTTGTAGTTCAATTGGGTTGACGTAATCTAAACTTAGATTTCCTTCGTCAAGATAACTTACGCCACACACGCACTTCGAGGCGTTTTTCTACCCTTTTATACGTCACCCATGGTTGAAATTGAGTGTTTTATGGATCATTGGATTGGAAATTTCTACTGATCATTTCCATAACTCATTCGCCAAAATCGGGCCGAAGAAAGCGGCAAATTGAGTTTGAAATTTGCGAAAAATCAAAAAAATTCGAATTCAAACCGGGCTTGGGCTAAACCAAACGACGCATACCGGTGTTGCGTCTCCTTCCCAAAAACAAACGCACGGTTTCTTTCTTTTTAGTCAATCCTGCCGGTTATCAAGGTAAAACAAACCTTAAACACCAAAATAAAAAAATATAGAGAGAGAGAAGAAAACCTAACTACACCCACACCAAGATAATCAAATCAAACTAAAAGCTTCTTTAAACCATTACCACCACCAACCTAACTCCGAAAAACCACCACCAATTCAAGTAACCACCGCCACCACCGTTGTTTTAGTTGTTTTTCTTCAAACTCGCCTCCCCCACAGTCTACAAAACCATTAGTTGTCTCAGAAACTTTAATGGCACTACGACGAAGAATTTTGCCGGAGCACGCTTTTGCTTCCGACAGCTTCGCGCCATTTTACGACGCGGAGATGATTATGAGGCATTAGAACGGACTGTGGTACTCGACTGAGGAGTTCTATCACTATGATTTGGTAGAACAATTTTATAAGAAGCGAGAATTGGAGGGGGATAGGATTTTCATAAAGGTAGCGAGAGAACGAGGAGGAAGTAACGAGGCAGTTGTTGGTCTGAACTGTTAGGAATTACGCTTTGAAAGCAACACGGTATCGAAAATTCAGGGAATCGATATCCGGAGTTCCCGCTTTGATGAAGGATATTGTCGTGGAGGGTGAATACATTCCGACATCTCATTCGTCTGCCGATCGACCACGAGAACCAATCAACCGGTCAGAGTTCGGTGGATTGGTAGGAACGCCCTCGAGAAAGACAAAGTCGATTGATATCGGCCCGCAATGTCGCGCGACGTTCTCGGATTTTGCAAACAAATAAGTATAATTTCTGCATCCTCGATTTAATGTTTAATGTGATTCGAGGAGTGGGGAAGAGCTTAAGCCTCTTCCCGTATTGATCACTAAGATCATGCTCTCTTTAGAGCCGCCGCAAGATCTGCTCCTATTAAGATCAAATTGCATTCTAATGCAAGTATCTATAATGGATTGCATCCAAGAGACTTGGCGTTGTCCAAGAAAAAATGGTTGAGTCGAGGATGAAAGGGAGGATATGACATGTCCGGATGATGATGCATTAGATAAATGTAGTTCTAATTTAGAACGATGCAATTATTGCAAACTGCCTTGCGCGTTGCGTTTATGGTATTTGTGAAGATATCCGAGATAGACAGATTGTAGTTCGAAAAGAAGCAAACGAACCTCGGACGAGATTTGAAATGCTCGAAGGGGTTCGGGGACGATATCTTGTCTAACATGGAGACTATCCACCAAAGATCAACAAGCCCAAGATGCGATTACTCGGTTGAGATGGAAGCACATCGCTTGTTCCGAATAGAGATGCTACGACGCATGCCACTCGTGGAGGACTTTGTTTCAGCCGAGTCCGAGCCGTGCATGAGCGTCGTCGCCGGGCGACGATGGTTCAAGCCATTCTCCATGCAGGACCAATCTCCATCTCCCGCCCATCTTCATCACATGGCTAGGTGTTCACAATCGGTTGTGTTATTTGTTATTTCATGGTTTTGATTGTTTTATTAGTTGGATTTTAATTAAGTAGTTAAATTTAAATATTAATGTGTTTGTTTAATGTTGTTTGGATTTAAATTTTATTTTTAATATAATTGGTTAATTTAATCTTGCTTGTTTTTATCATTAATCCCACCTTCCGACTTGTTTGGGGTGGTAATATTTATACCGAGCATAATTCGTTATATGATCATCCGCGGTAAAGTAGTCTTGAAGGAAAGGTTGATAATTTGGCCGATATCGGCATATCTATGATTTGTGTGGTGGTAGCATGAAATGTAGGAGAGTTTAGAAGTTACTATTCTAAATAAATTATGAAAGATACCAGGATTTTTAGAAAATCACGAAAATGGTTTGTTTCCGTTTTCGGGTTTGGAATTTTTTTATTTTCGGAAATTGCCTTAAAACAATTTGGGAACTTGCCGATTTGTTTTGGAAGCTCAAAACCTATTTAAACTCCCTTCATTCTACACTAACAAACCACACTACACCCCACCATCATCCCACACCTTTCACTCCAAGCTTTTCCTTCTTTTTCCTCCAAATTTCTGTTTCAAAGATTTACGAAGCGCTGCGCCTTCGTCGAGCACGCCTGCATACAATACAATTTCACAAAGTTTAGTCAGAGCGCGACCCGCGCCCTCCTTAAGCGCGACTCACGCCCAAACACTGTAATAGCAAAAACCCACGAGCGAGCGACACCGCCTATATCTGGCCACGCACCAGCGCCCGCCTTCTCATTAACGCGGAAAATTCCAATTTTCAGAGGGTCATTCCAGGATTTTTTTTGGAACTGTTCAAAGAGTAGTTGAGATGACATCCCCTATAGTCATACCTGAACAGTCTTTCGAAGACGTGTTGGGCACCGAGACCTATGGACATTGGTTCCGACACAGGATCCTGCAGTTAGGATGGCGTCATCTACTGGTAAGTGATGACGATTCATATTCACCACAGCTTACTGCTTATTTCTACGACCACGTTAAATTCTATTATAATCAGGATGGAGAACAAGAATTCTCCGTCGTAGTCGATGACACGACACATCAATTCAATAAAAATATGGTCGCTTTAGTTTCAGGATTACCAATACCTGATCTTGTAAACACATGGGCATATATGACCTATAATGTATATCTTTATGATTATATATATTTCCATGAGTATTATGGGGGAGGGGTATTTCGAGTAATGGACCAGGGGCGATATAGCATTGCCCTTGGTAGCCTTTCCCTAAACGTAGGCACCACCATGTTATTCATCCCGATGAATATTTTGGGGAATGGCGGTTCATTTTCGCAAAACAAGCATCTGGCGGTGACATTTTCCTCGCTTTAGCTGAGGGACGTCGCCGATATGACATTCCCCGAGTTTTAGTCGCCAGTCTTAAGAGACCCCAAACCATGAGGCCTAAGTATCTTCTTATGCCTGTGTTGGTAAGCCGCATCATGCGTAGTTGTTTACGTCATATTCGTGCACAATTCATAGATTGGAAAAGGGTTGAAGTCATGAGACCCACCAATTGGGTGGTTCACTCATTGCGAATAATGACTTGGCCGGGATGGCAGGTGTAGCCTCATTTGGTCGCCCCGTACATCCCATCGGACATAATAACACTTAACGGGTTAGCATTAGTAGATGATAAATGGCGGCAAGCTTGGCAAGTTATAATGGGTGGCGGGGATCTTGAAGGAACCTCATCTCTTTAATGAGGAGGAGGGCGTTTTAAGTGGGGGAGATAAGGTAAGTTTTAGTTTTGTTATTGTGCGCTTATATCCCAAGCATATTTAATTACGTTAACCCCATAATGGGTGGAAACTCTTATAGAGTTGCATCAAGATATTTTATTTCCTATATTAGTATGTTCTAACCTTGTTTTGCGGATGTCCCGAATTTCACCACGCATTTCCATGGTATTGTTCTACCCTCTTTATTTAAATGCTTTGAGGACAAACCATGCTTCTTGTTTGGGGGGCATAGAAACACGTGTAATTAAGGCATCTGTTAGGATATAGATATGTATAATATGCATTTGTTTTCAAGTTAAAAATTTCAAAAATATAAATAAATAAGTTTATGCTATACACTTAGGAATATTGGTATTGTTTTCCTTCTCTATGTGCTTAACAATCTAGAAGTCTCACGTAGCTTTTGCATCAGAATAATTGTTAGCAACTTAGGTTAATATGTAGGTAATAATCTTTGCATCTATCTATAAATATATTACATGAGTATCTATGATTGTTAGCAGTAAGTTTCTGAAATCTAGGCTAGAGTATTTATTCTACAAATCTTGTGAGAATATAGCCTAAAGCCTTATATGAGCGAAACATTTGAGAAATGACACAAGGGAGAAGTAAAATCCGGATAGAGAAATCATACGTCCACTTGCTTGATCACTATGTCATATCCTAAGCGAGAATTTAGGCCCTCTTTGGATCGATATAGCCAGAAATTCAAACCTATGAATTATTTTCCGCTAGTCGCCCTGAGCCTTTCTTTAGCCTTCCATAAACCACAATTCCTTTACCCTATTACAAAAACAAACAAAATAAAAAATTCAACTTACCCAATCTAGAATAAGTCTGAGAATAGAATGAGTGAAGAAAGAAGAAGAGAAAAACCTGTGTAAACAAAAATTAGTAGTTGCTTCAGAAAAAGAAAAGAAGTTTCCATCCAAGAAAAAAAAAAAAAAATATATATATATATATATATATATATATATATATATATATATATATATATATATATATATATATAATAATAATAATAATAATAAAAAATAGAAATAAATAAAAACTCAAAAATAGAATAAAAAAAGGAGTCAAAAGCCAAAGAAAAGAAAAAGAAAAATATGGCTAAGGATGGAAACAAAGTATAGAAGCAAAAGAAAATAACAAGGGTTTCTCTAAGTTACATAATATAAATACTTTATTATCTCAGACTTGTCCTTTTGAATATCCATTTCCTTTCTTCTTAAACCATCTCCTAATCCCTGCAACACCTAATAAAGACCTCTAGCTCAATTAGGAATAGGTTAGTGTGATAGTAAGTGGAGATGTGTTTTGATCGACTCCGGCTTCCTTGTTGTCATTGAGATTGTAAGGTAAAGTGTGCCCAATTGCACACCTGGAGTATAAACCCGAGCGGAAAAATCGAGTGGTTTTCGTCTTGACAATTATGTGAGGACCTACTTAAGGACGCTTATTCGAAGTTTTCATAAACTTAACCCGCTAGGCATTTCATAGTATTACTCATAGTATATATATTTGTATCATAGATGATTGATTATTATGCATATATTAGTTTAGGTTTTTAACTTGGTTATTCTTATTCAGCTGCTAGTGAGATGTATAGATAGTTGGGACATGAATGAGGAAACAATAGTTTTATTTCTTAGTCGTTGTAGTATAGTTGAAGTTTGTGAGTACCTTCATGGAAAACTCTCACGAGGAGGCTATATAACTCGGCCCACTAGGGAATTCCTAGTGGTTTTAAGGCCTTGTTGCATATGGTCAATGAAATCGCACTCAGCGAAACGAGAGTAGATAGAACTCCATTTTTGGTCACTTATTATAATTTCTCATCTTTGCTTGAGGACAAGCAAAATGCTGTTTGGGGGTGGTTTGATAAGAGCCCAAAACTGTAGTGTTAACCCCTCAGTAACAGTCATACTTTTAGACCAATTATGTGAGTAATAATTAAGAGTTAATATCGATTCGTGTTTTTATGCATTTCAAGTAAAAGTCCATTATGTCTTGAGAAATGTGCCACCTTAGCGAGATAAAGGAGTAAAGGTCGGTTGCTAAGGATTTTTGTGATTAAAGGCCAAGATTCAAGAAGACAAAGCCTCTGTAAAGCCCGGTCAAAAGATGAAGAGTCAAGGTCCACGCGGCAGAAACAGGCACAAAGTCAACAGAACTTCTGAAGACCATATCTTTGGACTCAGACCTCGGAATTGGGCCTACCTTATGTCAAAATGACCGGATCGAAAAGAGATTTCCAATGGTTTAAGCCTTGATCCAATCAGAGGAGAAAAAGTGGACAAAAAGTCTGTTGAAGCCAACTGCAGCTGAAGAGGCCTTTTTGGACTGAAAGTATTGGGTTTTGGGCCTGATTCTCTAGCCCAAAACATGGCTCCAAGCCCATGCACGATTTTTGGATCTGAAAGTATAAAAACCAAAGCTTAGCTCTTTGTTAATGGTAGCTAGTTAGACCTAAAACCATATAGATAATTCTAGATCTAGTTTTCAGTAGATTAATTAAGTTTTAGTTCCATTTTTAATTCTTGTTTTAGATTAAGTCTTTGAATCATTGTTCTTGATTGATTAGATAAATAAAATAGTTATTTTGTCAATTTCGATTTTTATCATCTCAATTTATAGATCTAGTTTTAATTCTTGTTGATTATCATTTCGTAGTTTAAGTAGATTGAAACATTGTTAGTTAATTTAGTTAAGTTAGAATTTTAATATGATGAGTAGTTATAATTCAATGGGAAATGATGGTTTGATGACTCAAGGCTAAAACCTCCATTAGAGGGGTTGATGAAGCCTTGATGAAAACTTAGTGGTATAGTGTAGAAGCATTGTAGAATCTATTCCACTCTAGAAGGTCGGATTGATTAAGCCATGAGAATGGGTGGGCGACCTCACATGCTAGTTAGTATTCGGTAGAAATGCCATGAACACTAGGGATTAGAACTCGAATTTCTTGCCAGAAGAAGCGTAAGAATCGAGATACAAGAATCTATGCTAGGTTATTAAGTTGGATTCGAGGTGGATTCAATTCCCCTCTAATCTTTTATCTAGATTCATAAACAATCATATTTCCATAGCATTCGTAGTTAAATTCAACATAATCAATTTCATATAGGTATCGTAGTATAACACCCTTCGTAAAGCTCTCATTAGACTTAAGACCGACTAATTAGACTAGAAAACATTTCATGCTAGAGCACTAGGAGTGGAACGAATTTGTTACTCCACTCTATTTCGATAGAATTGAGAGCAGAAACTTTGATAAACATATACGCTCATAAGATAGTTTTAGTTTACTTACGTTTTAAGTTCATCGTTCATTTCGTAGGTAAACTATTCAATTTTATCGTTTTATCAGCGTTCTCGCTAAGTTGATCCTAGAGTTATAGGTCATCAACTAGTAAGAACTGTAGAGGCTAAGAAGCCTATGAGCTCGAGTGAGCGTGTTAGCTTAAGAAAGTGTGTTTGGGAACGTTTGAACTCATGAGAGTGTTTTTGGTTCACATATGCGGGTGGCTCTTTCAGAGTGAGCTCCGCGTCTGTTGGTGAACTTGAATGGAGCAGGTTGTAATAATATCCATAAGTTAAGTATACATAGATTTGCAGTAAATAAAAGTATGGGTTCCAACACATTACACTATTGATAAAATTTCTTTAACAAATAAGTGTTCCAAGGACATGGTAATGCTTTCCCCTCTTGGGTCTTGATCCAGTATGCTTCGTTGCAGACGACTCGTTCCACTATGTAAGGGCCATCCCATGTTGGAGCCAGTTTAAAGTCCTCTTGAGTCTTTTTCAGAACTAGGTTGGCAGGTTGAAAAGATTGAGGCTTAACTCACTTATTGTATGCCTTCTTTAGAGTTTGATGATAAGCTGCCACTTTGATGGCTGCTAGATTATGGCGTTCATCAACTAAGTCGACCTCTCTAGAAAGAATGAAGTCGTTCTATCCTAATTCGACTATCTTGACTGAGTCATTGTGATGGTCAGTTCAGTAGGAATAACGGCCTCCGTGTCATAGCATAGTGAAAATGGTGACTCGCCTGTGCTAGAGCGAGTTGTAGTTCTGTGAGCCCATAGGATGTTCTCCAACTGATTCGGCCATTAGCTTTTGTTCTTTTCAATCTTTTTCTTTAAATTTTCCGGAATTGCTTTGTTGATGGCCTCTACTTGGCCATTGCTTTGGGTGTACTGGGGAGTGGAAAATGCATGAACGATCTTCCACTTTGCTAGAAACTCCTTGACTATTTTTCCCTTGAACTGGGAGTCATTGTCCATCACTAGTGTGTGGGGTAGACCAAATCTGGTGATGATGTGTGTCCAGATGAAGTTTCTGACGTGTGACTCTTTGACATGAGCTAAGGGGATCGCTTCGACCCACTTAGTGAAGTAATCAGTTGCGGCCAAGATGAACCGAAAGCTAATGTTTTTTTGCGGCCAGAAGTACCCTTGGGAGATCGTTTTGTGAGCCAAGGAACGACCTCCAGCATGGTTAACGCATTCGCCCTCATGAATTTCTGCAAAAATCAACTAACCTTGTTCTGGGCTTATGTACCTCAAGTGAGGTTCGCCCGTAGACTTTCTGAATAGTTTGTTGTTGACCAGGCAGTAGCGATGTGCCTGATATTGAACTTGTCTGGCTTTGGTACGGTCTTCTGGGATTGTACCATGTTGGATGTACTCTATGATGGGCTACATCCATGTTTAACTCATCTGAATGTCAGAGAGTGGGCATAGGTCGCTGATTTTCAGGATGTGATCAGGTTGGTCAATTACTTCGATGAGCAATTGTCCAGGGGCGCAGTTCGGTGTCTGAGTAGCCAGATAGGCGAAAAAACACGTAACACATAATTATTTATATGTCGCTGTTTGTGTTATGTATCTTTTGCAAATCTTACTTAGCCTAATATATATTGATTAGTATAGTGGCTAGCAAGATATCAATCCTACTCTAAATAACTAGTTGATGATAATAGAAATTTCTACTTTAAATTACTCTAATAGATGCAAGTAAAAGATGTGCCTAAGTAATGATGAATATATAGTTGATTTGATTTAAAATGTAAACTACGCATAAACTAAACTAATTTAAATATATGAATATGAATCAAGAGAGAGAATATCTTGGGAGAGATGAATCTACCAAAATCATAGAATTAGTCTAATAGATCTACCTATCATGCTTAATATAAATCACCAATAGAAACTCACCATACCTACAAACCTTATGCTCATAACCATGATGATAATATGTGGCTTTCAACGTGCTTTCTATCTTTCCATCAAATACTTCTTCAATCTCCAATGATATCTTCTATCTAACCAAATTGTGCTTTAAGTGACATTCAATATACAATTCTAGGTGCCATGGAAAATCCACATGTGGCATTAACCATACAACTAATTTAGGTGCCATAAAGAATCCAATCATCACATTATAACACTAAAAACTAGAAGAAAAGAATCTAGGGTTTGTGGTATTTGGCTCTACACAATTATGAATTACCCTAAGACCTCCTAACCTCCACAGGAGCATTAGATCGATGGATGAATAAGAAGAAACTTAATGAGGGATTTAAACTAAAACATGATAGAAGAAGAACTAAACTAAAACATACGAAAAAGGCTTTATCTCCCCTCCTAATAGAAGGGAGATTAGCTCCTCATACTATGCTATGAACATAATATGAAAAGGAATAATCGTTATAGCTATTAATGGTGAAAAGGTCTAAACTTTCTTCTTTCTTAATTCTAGATCTAAGATGCAAACACTAAATTTCCTAGATCATGTAAACTGAGGTTTTTGTGCCTTATATATTGGCTTACATGCTCGTCTGGATAGAGATCCGAATCCTATGTTTATTTGGTGTCAAACTCTCTGTAATCTTTCTAGAAGCAATCTTGGAAAAGCTAGATTCGTTTGCACAAAAGTGAAACGTGGCCCACTTTGCCCTGCAGGCTATTTCGCAAGCTGCAGCGTCTGACAGCTTTCAGTTTCCTAATTCTTGTGAAACTCAGACTTCTTTTCCATGTTGATCTTCTCTTCCTATGAAGTCGAAATTAAGGCTTTGAGATCAGATTTAAGACTGTTCTAACTCAATTATTATCCTCTTTTAGAGTCCCATTAGGCTTGGCACTTATGGAGACAAATATGACGTTTTTGCCCTAGACTTTTAGCTGTAATTTCCAGTGACTCCTTTTTGATTTGTTTGACTTCTTTTCCCTCCATATTTCACATTTAGGTTCTTTGACCTGCAAAAACTCAAATTGCATCATATTAGAATATTTAAATATAAAATGGAGACTAACATACACATAATTGGGGTTATAAATCATTACTTTTGAGCACTTATCAATAGGCTAAATTGTCCGTATGGTGATTCTCGTCACGCAAGAAGTGGTGTATGGTGGCTGTCTTAAAAGAAGGAAGTAACTGATAAACAACTTTAAGGTATTTAGAAAGGTTACCATCATGGGTAGTGTACTCTTTAGCAATATGGCGAACAACTAGTTGCGAATCACTAAAGACATTTAGCTCCTGGACACCGAGCTGTAGTGTCGTTCTAAGTCCCATAATTAGAGATTCGTACTCCGCCTCATTGTTAAAGTTTGCAAAATCGATGCGAACTGCTTTCTCAACCATAGTGCCCTCTGGTGACACTAGGACGACTCTAATGCCGCTTCCTCTGGGATTACTAGAACCGTCCACAAAGAGTGACCAGGTTGACTTGTTTGGCTGTTTAGTGGATGTGATATCTGTTTATGGCTCCCAATTCAGGTCGTCAAAAGGAAAGTCTGCTAGAAAGTTAGCAACGACCTGTCCTTTCTGAGAAGCGCGCGGGACGAACTCGATGTGATGTTCACCGAGTTCTTCTACCCATACAGCCATACGAGTTGGCTTGTTGTCTTTAAGAAGGATCTTCTTTAGTGGGAGGTCGGTGAGTACTTTGAGTGGATGTGCTTGAAAATAAGGCCTGAACTTCCTTGCAGAGTATAGCAATGTGAGTACTGCTTTTTCAATGTAAAAGTAGTTCTTTTCTGATCCTTGGTCCTCTTTGAAGAGAACTGAACTGATAGCAAAGTCAAAGACCGCGAGGTAGAGCCCCAATGTTTCACCATCTGTTGGTTTTGCCAGGACAGGTGGTGTTGTCAAGTACTCTTTTAGAGTAGAGAACACTTGCTGGCATTGGTCGCTCCATGAGAATTGTTCCCCTTTTTTGAGAAGCTGCAGGAAAGGTCGGCATTTGTCTGACACCCTTGATATGAATCGGTTGAGAGTTGCCACCATTCTTGATAGTTTATGTATTTGCTTCTTTGTCTTTGGATCCTACATTTCCAAGAACGCTCGGATCTAGTCTAGATTGGCCTTAATTCCTCGTTGTGATACCTGATACCCAAGGAATTTTCTGGAGGACACTCCAAAAAGGCATTTTTCGGGATTCAGTTTCATTTGAGTTCGACGTAATCTGGAGAACTCCTGCTTGAGGTGAGTGAGGTGATCAACCGCTTTCTTGCTCTTGACCACCTTGTTGTCTATATAGACTTCCATGGTGTCCCTTAACATGTCCTGGAACATGTCGGTGACGAGCCTTTAGTAGGTCGAACCAGCATTCTTGAGGCCGAACGGGAGGACGTTGTAGCAGTAGATCCCTTGCTCTGTGATGAATGAAGTTTTCTCTTGGTCTTCTTCTGCGAGTGTGATCTGGTTGTATCCACTGTATGCATCCATAAATGACAAGAGCTCGTGGCTGCAGGTCTGGTCCACTAGTCGATTGATTCTTGGCAAGGGGAAACTATCCTTAGGTGTTTCTTGGTTGAGATTGGTGAAGTCTACGTAAAGGCTGTACCGTTCCTTTTTGGGACTGCTACTATGTTAGCAATCCACTCTGGGTAGTCTACCTTTCTGATGAAGCCTACTTTTTTGAGTTTGTCGACCTCATCATTAATTGCTTTTTGAATTCTTAGGGATAGCTTCCTAGGTCGCTGATGGACTGGCCTAGCGTTGGGATTGATATTTAAATTATGATGTGCAATACTAGGATCTATACCAAGTACATCGATGTATGACCAAACAAAAACTTCTTTATTCAATGATAAAAAGTTTACAAGCTGTGCCTTGAAAGTAGGGTCAAGGTTAACCCCTACATAGACAAACTTGGGGTCATCTTCAGTCCCTAGGTTCACTCGCTCCTTTTCTTCAGTTTGGACTGCTGCTTGAAGCGACCTCAGTGGAGCTGGTCGCGGGTGATGCTTTGTTGATCTGAGGAATGGAGGTCTTGGCAACTGGAGTTGGTGCAACCTCTGTGGTTCTACAACGGGGGTTGATGCGACCTCTGTGATTACGACAATAGGGGCTGATACGACCTCTGTGGTCATGACAACAGGGGCTAGTGCGACCTCTGGGGTCCTGACTGGTGGAGTAACAGGGGCTGGGGCGACCTTTAGGGTCCGGACTGGTGGAGTGACTATTTTGACAAAGCCCCCAGCGCTCTCCTTTGGCGTTTTAGGTTTGACCTCAGCGATTAAGTCTTTGGCCATCGTGGTGCTGGTGAGCGCACTCTTTGTTCGGGTGGAAGCCCCATTGGGTTTGTTCGCTGAGAGGATCTGATTGCAATGGTAAGCCTCGATTTGGTTGCTGCAAACTCCATCATACCTTTGGGGTCGGGAAAATGGAGTACTTGATGGAGTGTTGATGGTATTGCTTGCATTTGATGGATCCAGCGGCGTCCTAGGATGGCACTGTCGGACGAGTGGACATCTAGAACGCTGAATCACGTGGTGATGCTGACCTTGTCTTCTCGAGATCCAACGGAGATAGGGAGTATGATGTCGCCAATTGGATCAACTCGAGAACAATTAAATCCATACAAAGGGGCTATTGGATCTATGAAGACTGATATGGGCAGGTTCATCTCTTTGATGGTTTGATAGAACAAGATGTCCATGAACTACCTGGGTTTACCAAGACACATTTGACTGTCCAGTCGCTAATTTTGACGTGGACAACTAGGGCATCATTATGGGGGAGGCAAACCTTGTTGAGGTCAGCCTCCATGAAAGTTATGTCGCCTGAACTACGACTTGAACTGCATGGGGCAGGTGTTGCATGGGAGAAAACTGGTAGACTTCCTGGAGAGCGCCTATGCGTCTCTTTTTTTCTCTAGCGGATGTAACAAAATCATCCTGGAACGTGATCATGTTAATCGTCCTGTCGTTATCTCTATCAGATGAGTGTTGACGACGATCATGACGGGAACGGTCACTGGGGCGTCCTCTGCTACGGGAGCGAGCCTGACCATTGTGGCAAGTTGGAGATCTGCTACGCTCTCTGTGAGCCATGAGTTTATGGCGCAGGTCGCCATCAGCGATATTAGTATAATGCTTGATATGTCCCGACTCGACGAGGTCTTGGAGGTAGTGTTTGAGCCCCCAACACTCGTTGGTGTCATGACACTTTGCTCTATGAAAGGCACAGTAAGGCTTGCCTGGTCAATCTTCTGGCTGTTGCACCTCAGGTTGGTAATAGGCAACTTTCTTGATCTTCTCCAATATGTAACTAAGAGATCGGGTGAGTACAGCGAACTCGCGGTTGTTGGGCGTTCTATTTCCAGACCTCTGTCCTTGTTGTCTAGGTCGCTTTTTTGTAGGTGGGGCATCATCAAAGATCGCTGCCACTTGTTGGTCTTCGGTGAGACCTTGACGTTTCAGGCCTTCTTGCAACTTGATATATTTGTCTACTCGAGCATACCCCATGGCAGGCGTGGTGAATGCCAATGTGGCAAATGACTCTTTGAGCCTGCTCTCCATGCATAGCAGTTTGGTTTTGAACCGACCTAAGAAGGCGCGGATGGTTTCATCTTCGCCTAGTGAGAGCTGGAAAAGTGAATCTAGATCTGCTTTTTTACGCCTGTTGTGGACGTACTGGCTAGCGAATAAATCGGTGAGATTCTTGAAGTTCTTTATCGAGTCAGGTTCGAGTGAGAAGAACCAATCGAGAGAGCCATCTTTAAGGCTTGCGGGAAACAAATGGCAATGGAGATGGTCAAACTCTTGGGCACTATAGAGTGTGAGGCTCTGAATGTAGGGAGCCACATGTTGACCGGGACATGTGCTGCCATCGTACATTGCAAAGCATGGTTGGATGAAATCCGGAGGGGAAGGTTTACTGAGTACCTCAGTAGTGAAAGGGGACGCGCGGTACGTCTTTAGCATCTTTTGAACGATCTGAGTGGCGTCCTTCTTGATTGCATTTTGATCGATTCTTTGCGACAGCTCGTTAATCTGCTGATTAACTTCGTTGATACCGCCCTCTGCTATGGCACCAAGTGGATTTTGCGCGTCCACTTGTGCTCGTAATGCAACATTCTCCTACCTGAGCAGGGTGATGTGCTCGTTCATTGTACCTAGTTGACTTGCTAAGCTCTGGATTTGGGCTTTGAGGCTTACCATGCTTCGTGGGCTTGAGGAGTTTTCTTATTGAGTGATTTGTGAAAGTTGCGAAAGTTTCTCAAGAAATCGAGGTGGACGGCGCCAATGTAAAGGTGATATTTAGTTTGGAAAGACAGAGTTCGTTCTGAGCGAACTGCCTACGTATCTATCACTCAATTCTGGGGGGAGAGTAGAATAAGGTCTGGCCTGGGGGTATTTATAGTTGTTAAACATGAGGATCCACGCAAGATGTGTACTGACAATCATAGATGTAGGGTTGAGATTGAGAAGGAGTGTATGGCTAGTGTTGGTAGGAATTCTGTAATGATGGGGAGTGGTTACAGTGGTTCGTATTTTGTGGTAATGGATTGTGTAAGTATGGCTTGGTAATGATTGCATCTAGAAGATGGATGATGTCATTAGATGAAACGTTTTGCGTGAGGATGTGCAAGCTGAGCCACTTTGGAGCGATCTAGTAGATCGGATGCGCAAGCTGATGATGTGAGTCACTTTGAAGCCAAGTCGGAGGACGAGGGCATGAGGTCGGTATGGTATTTCCGTTATGCTGGACACGTGCCTGATATTTCTGAATGAGAATATCACTCCCTCATAGATGCCAAGTGAAATCTTCATTCTTTGAAGCCTTTCATCTGTGTGCATTGCACCATGCATGATAAATTCTCCATGCAATAGCATTAATTCTAGAAGGAGTTTCCGCAGAGTCACAGACCATATGCACTAAATCCATGACAGAGTTCGAGAGTTTTTCCTTACTGCTTCATGTGCACAAGCAACTAAAAAATTACCATTGTTTGAAGCCAAATCCAGAAGTCATGTGGGAAAAATTAGGCTGCACCAGTCTACTCCAGCTCTGTTAAAAATTTGTTGAATTGCAATAGGGAAGAGCCACTGATTTCCTTCGATGTAACTAGTAAGCATAGCTTTACAACCTGTAAGATTTCCTTTGTTCAGCTCCAAAGACTGACATAGACTTTTTTTTTTTTTGCCAAGTCAGTGGAACTAAATTTATAGAAAAAAAAAAGGAAGGACGAGGGGAATATACAAATAGGCTTGTTAGTACTCCAATTATCAAACCATAAGTTTATTAGATCTCTGTTACCAAAAGTTCTATACTCAGACCAATGACTAGCTTCGTCTGCATATTTGCCCCTCATGAAATGTGCCCAATCAAATTCTCCATTGTGTAAGCTCCACCAAGCTTCATTAGCAAAGAGATATTCATACCTCTAGAATTCCTCAGCTCAAGCCCTCCCTCTGGTTTGCAAGTTTTCTCCCAGGAGACCTCGACGAGCTTAGTGTTATGTGGGTGACCATTTCAAATGAAGTTTCTTATCATGGATTCAGATTCCTTAGCAGTTGAGAAAGGCCATTTGAAATGGCCAAGTGTTGAGTTATTTTCAATAAAACAAGTGGTTAGTGTTTGGATTGACTTTATGGTGGTTTGATCCCTTGACCTCTTTGTGGGATAGTTGTTTATGTAGAGAACTTTAGTCCCACATTGGAGAGGAAACACTAGTGAATAGTGTTTATAAGTGAAAGTCCCATACTAAGGGTGTGCCCTTAGGGTACAAAGGCTTTTTGGTTAGGAGGAGTGAATAGTCACACACGCGTGCCGAACCGAACCAGGTCAGGCTTGGGCTCTCTTTGATCCCTTATCTTCTTTTTGGTAAACCATTTTCCTTAAACTGTTTTCGGATAAGTTTGGAAACAGAATTGGATATGGATTGGGAAACAAAAATGTGATGGACTTGTAGAATCCAATCCTTATCGGGAAACTGAAGCAGTTCCCTACAATTCGGATCTACTAAGTTTTAGGCAATTATAAGATCAGTATCGTGGTTCTTCCTTTTCTTCTTTGGTTTATCTGCAGTAAACAAAGGAGAGTATAACTGGCTGTTATATCCTGGAGGTTGACGCGCTTTGTTTGCATATAGAGGAACAAACGCGAAACAACCTTAAAGAAAGCGTTTCGATTCGTGCCTCAGCCAGCCTTCTTTATATCCACAGTTTGTTCTTGTTGCAGAAATTATTATATTCCAATACCAAGTTATGCACATGAATGCTATGCAAAATATGCTTATCTAGAATTACTCCACATTAGAAGCTAGGAGAGCATTTTTCCTGCCGAAGATGTATTTTGTTCCTGACCTTATCTACCAGTGAAGCTATAGCTTGCTTAGTGATTTTTCCAGTGAAGACAGGAAACCAGGGTATCTTTCTGGTAAAATACCTTCATTAACACCTAGAGTGGAGCATATCTCAAGTCTTTTGATGTTAGGCATGCCACTAAGGAAGGGCTTTGCATAATTGCATTTATCCTTGTTTATGAGCTGACTTGATGAAGCTTGATACTTTCCCAAGAACTCCACCAAATGCTTGAGACTTCTCCTGTTCGAATTGCAAAAAAGAAAAGTATATCTGCAAACATAAAGTACTAAAATCCCCACTAACAAGAGATGCATTTACTCTATGTCGTATTAAATCCAAATTTATGGAATTATTTCTATTTAGACGTTATATAGCATTCATTTGAATCACTTTATGCATGCTTCAAAAATTAAAAGGCGATTCTTCATACTATACATTGAAAAAAAGAAAACATATATGTATAATAAAAGTTGCACTGTTGCTGAAATGATTTAGTTTTAAAATCTCAAAGGCAATAAGATCAACAATTTCAAAAACATGGTAAGGATGAAAACAATAGCATAAATAATGTCAATGAAGAAATATATAAGTCCTGATCTTAGAAATATATACTTATTTTAAATTAAAATAAATACGTAAGTAAAACATCACCTAGAAAATGAATTCAACTCTAATTTTTTGTGGGTATTACCTACACACCATAAAGATCATCTCCACAAAATGTGAGCTCATTTGGAAACCTTTAATCTAGCTAAAAATTGTTGTCATCTTTAAAAAGAAATGCAACGGTCCAAAAATGTCGAGTTTTTGCAATCATCTTTTGCTTAGGTTAGAGGTTTCCAAATGATATAAATTTTTTGTAAATATGATATTTATGGTGAGTAGGTCATATCCACAAAAAATTAGGGTTGAATTCATTTTCTAGGTGATGTTTTACTTACGTACTTATTTTAACTTAAAATAAGTATGTACTTCCAAGATTGAGACTATACATATACATACATCACTTTAACTAATTGACCAACAAAGGAATAACTTACAAATGAAGGTCATTTTGCCTTCTTATGTAAAGATGAAGATACTGCTTGAGGCAGCATTTGACAATAATTGTTTTTTACATAAGCTATGAAGTTTTATTGATACAAGAAAAATACAAGAAGTTCACAGGACAATTTTGATTTAACCCCCAAACTGTTATTTCATAAGGGCAAAGTTGGCAATATGCTAAATATCAATGTTTGGTTAACAGAAATTTTACAGGGTGGGGGTGCAAACTCTAATGATTTTCAAAATGGGAGATTAACAAAAAACTGGAACACGCTTTTGGGGGGTTCAGTAAAAAAAGCCCGCGTTCCTCAAATAACTATAGGAAGAAAAAAAGAAAGGAGATGTATCATTCTAAATCGCGTAATATCTTGGTAACTAGATATGGAAAACGTCATAAACCTCAGTAAACAATCTTTAGATCTTTTATGGTTGTTACTTTGGAGCAATTGTTTTGTTAAAGGTTGAAATTCTAGTTTTTCGAGCCTACCCTACATCTTAAGTTTAAAAAGGAAATGGAACAACTCTTCCACTTATTCTGTTTTTCCGGTTTCAACTATTCGAGATAGTCAACTTTCATGAACAAAACTAAAAAAATGAAACCAGTTACCTCTTACAGTCATTATTTCTCCCATCTATTCCACCTTTCAATATTTTCACTGACTAGTTACTACCAAGACGAATTGAGACTAAGAATCAAGCAACCAAGTGCGGAGAACGAAATCAAAAATGAAATTGGCGTGCACACCAAATGACAAAGAAGCAAAAAGAACGTTTAAATATGTAATTCAATCTTGTTTAAAATGTTACATAGCCTATATTCTCTGCCTTGTCCAAATTTACTTTATGTCTGTTTTTTGTTAATCCAATCCTCTTCTGAGGGGAGGATTCATTCTCAAGGTGGTTGCTTTGGGTACTATACTCACTTCCTTATGTCGTGTAAGAACTCACATGCGAACAAGGGGTGGTAATTGATAATATAAATGAAGTGCATAGCTACCACCCCTTGTTCGAATGTAAACTCTAGCATAATAAGCTAATAATAAGTTTGATCCAAACAAATATTGTTAGTCGACTAGGCTAAGTTATCCTACTTGACCAATATGAATGAAATGAACATAATTCTCACCTAATAACTCAAATAATCAAGCAACCATGTAAAACCAACTAAAGAATTTTTTGTTCAAGAGCCTAATGTATGTTGGGATATAAGCAAAGTTAAGCACCAACATTGGTGTATGTAGTTTTGAGCAAAGGAAATACTGAATGTCTACATTGCACCGCTGCACTGAAAATCTTATATAGGAAGAAAAGGATGACTGATTTAGCAAAGACTATTTTTTTTTTTTTTTTTTGCAAGCAAGGTTGTTAGAGAGGTCCCCTACCCCTTTTCATAAATAAATAATAGTGTGAGTTACAAATATTTTCATATGATAATATTAATGTCATTGTTTTAATGTCTGAGACTTTAGTTATATACATCCTTATAGGAAATTAATGGGTATATAGGCTCAAATTTTATTCCAATGGAACTCTTGACAAGCATAAGGCCAAACTTGTGGCAAAATGTTTTCATCAACAACCTGGCATAGACTTCAATTACGCTTTTAGCACAGTTGTAAAACCTCTGGCCATAAGAATTGTTCTTACATTGGTTGTTCGCAATGATTGGAAGCTAAAACAAGTAGATGTTAGTATTGTTTTTCTCCATGAACATTTACAAGAAAAGGTTTATTTGGTTCGGCCACCAAGATTCCTTGATAAATCAAGAATCAAAACCAACTCATGTATGCAAGTTGCACCAGTCGCTATATGGTCTGAAGCAAGCCCCAAGTGCCTGGTACTCAAAACTTTATCAAGCTCTTACCTCAAGAATTTCAGACCTCCAAAGGAGACACTTCTCTAATTGCCAAGACAGTTGGACATGACTTGGTGATTCTCTTAGTATATGTTGATGATATTATCATCACTAGCAGCTCCCCAATTTTTTTTGCTAAAGGTGAGCAGTAAATTATATTAAGAAAGAAGAAAGAAAGATACAAAACAAGTGAAAAAAGAAAAAAAGAATGAGTGTTCTTCACCAAAAGGATTGCATCATTGTAAAACTTCAACAACCCTACTAGGTAGGCCTCCTAAAGTAGGGATGTAATACGGGGCAGGGTGGGTCAATCGTGGGTCAAATAGTGATGGGTCGAGTTGGGGTGGGTCTAGGGGATACAAATCTAGCGATCCCCGATGGGGCAGGGCGGGGCGGGTTGAAGTGTCAAGTCTTAGTACCATCACCCGACCTGTTGGGTCAGCTTACGGGGTGGGTTTTGGGCGGGTCATTCGGGTCAGGTGGAAATTATCATTTTAACCCAATTTCACAAAAAAAAAATCAAATTTTGCAAGTAATATATTTCAAATTCACAACATAGAGAAAAAAAAAATGGAATCAATCAATGAAAAAAAAAAAAAAAAAAAAAAAACTTGAACTTGAACCCAAAACCATATCTACAAATTTGAAACTTCTTTCTCGTGATTTACTATTTGTAAATTGATTATTTTCCATAGCATGATAAAATAAAGATAGAAGTGAGGATTTATGGTACAAAATAATAAAATATAAACTAAAAGAATTCGAAATTAATACAAAGATGAATAATTGATCTTCTCCAAAATTCAAAAGTTGATCGAATTTAAACTTTTGATATTTGCTCAATGTTCAAACTTGAATATTTGCAATTGATGTTGAACTCATAAGTTTGTGTTAATATCTCCCAAATTTCTACAAAAGTTAAAAGAAAATATAAACAAAATACAAAAATATTATACTTGAGTCTTGAAATTGTGCGAGTCAACGGGGTTGGGTCAATGGATTTTGACACGGTGCGGATCGGGTGGCTTGACGGGTCGGGTTTGAACATAGAACCTACACCCATAGCCCAACCGCGTAAAAATGGTGGCGAGGTGGGGCGGGTCTATTTTCAGGTTGGTGCGGGTTTGGGTGGCCGGTGAAGACCGGGTGCCCTACCGGATGATGGGTCAACGGTTTTTTTTTACACTCCTATCCTGGAGTCCCACCAATCATATGCAGAAACCTTTGTGAACTCAATCAAATCTAAAATAAGTGCTATGAGCAACCTCCCATTTATAGATCCATGGGGGCTTGCCTTCATACAAAAATAAATCTTCCGTGATCATATCAGTTGCATACTTTGCGGCTTGATCGGCACTAAAATTTTCTTCTCTCCATGTGGATGAGAGGATGCATTGAGAAAAGAAATTCTTGCACTTATGCCACCTGTTCTTGAGACTCCAAGGCATGTTGCCAGTACCGAAAGCAACAATGGCTGCGGCTGAATCCGACTCAAACCATACTTTTTTCCAATTTCTTTGTACCGCCACTTCTACACTTTCCACTATCGCAAGATACTATCCCAAATAGTTTGTGTTGACGCCTATTTTCCTCCATATGACTAGTAAGAAATCTTCTGTGTGGTTCCTACATGTTGCACCTAATCCTGCCACTCCTGGATTACCTTTCAACGAGCCATCACAGTTGATTTTAACCATATCCGGAATAGGTAGATTCCACCAACACTTTAATTTCGTATTCTTGGAGCTCTATGTAGTCTTGCTTCCATATTCCAATTTAGTAGAGTTCTTACATCTATGGTGCTCTTGTACATGCTGCCTGAATCTAGGAGATGTGCCTGTCTAACCAGTCTTGTAATCTCCTTAGTACAATGGATAAAGCTCAGTTTCTTGTCTTTAAAGAATATTTTATTCCGTTGCTTCCATATATAGTTACTATAACCCCAATCAGTGTTGCTGCCCATAGCCTTTTTATCATGCTGCTGCTACCCCCGGCACACCGCTTTGCTTCATTCAGGGATTGAAAGTTATTTCTAAACCCAAACTATTCAGAAATCCAATTCCACATTGTTATAGTAAAGGAGCAACCCCAAAGCAGATGCTTTAGTGTTTCTTCTTCTTCCCCACACATGTAGCACCTTGAAACTAACTTCAACCCTTTGTTCATTAAGCTTTTGTCAGTGACAGCACAGTTATTACACAACTTCCACGCTATAGCTGCCATTTTGATAGGAACATATGATCTCCACACCATCGACACCCAACAAGGTTTTGGTCTTTTTCTCCTGATTTCCTCAAAAGCTGAGTGCATCGAGAACTTCCCACAATGGTTTGGGGTCCAAACCATGTTATCTTGTTCATTAGTGTCTAGATCTTGTAGGTTTTGCCAAGATACTGCATTGCTCAGCAGTTGCTGAAGTTGAATAGGAAGGGCCCAATTCCCATTATGGATGAGAGTGCTAACTCTTGCTCTGTAACCTTTAAGTTCAGAGTCAGTGAGGTTTAATGCTTGCTTGATTGAGAAATTTCCCAACCAGTTATCCCTTTAGACATAGATCTTGGACCCATTTCCAATTACCCATTGAGTTCTAGATTTCAGTTCCTCCAGTGCCCACTTAATGCCGATCCAAATAGAAGACTTGACATAATAGGTAATCATGCCACCATCCCTTGTAAAGTACTTGTTTCTCATATATTTTGCAAAGTGATCCTCCACAGTAAGGACATGCCACGCAAGCTTCATGAGAAGGGCTAAGTTCATCTCCTTCAGTCTTCGAAATCCAAGACCCCCCTCATCAATTGGCTTACAACATTTATCCCATGCCACTGTGGTCTTCTTAGAAACACAGGGGTTACCTGTCCATAAGAAGTTCCTCATAAGAGTTTCTGCCTTTTTTATAATGTTCAAGGGCTATTTATACACACTCATATTGTAAACTGGGATGCTCCCAAGCACTGATTGGATAAGAGTTGCCCTTCCTTGAAGAGAAAGGAGTTTCCCTTGCCAGCTGGTAATCATATTCTTGATCTTGTCGACCAAACTCAAGAGAACTGCATATTTGACTTTCCCTTGCATTAATGGCACATCGAGGTATTTCTCAGGCATCACACCCTCTTGTACATTCAGAACCTCTTTTATTCTCTCCTTCCTAACCTCAATCAATCCACCCAAAAAGAGCTTGCTTTTATTTCTATTAATGTCCTGACCAGCCGCTGCATTCTGATATTCTTCGAGCAGCCCTGTAAGATTTTTTACCTCCCTTAGGTTGCCATTCATGAAGATAAAAATGTCATCTGCGAACAGCATGTGCGAAGGGCTAGGATAACCCTTAGCTGTGCAAAGGGGTTTGATGAGCCCATTATCCCTCAGATAGTTAAGTCCCTTACTTAGAACATCTTTAGCCAGTGCAAATAGTAACGGGGAGAGAGGGTCTCCCTGTCGCAACCACCTTCCAACTCCCATGTAACCACAAGGACCCCCATTGATGAGGACAGATAATTTTGCCGACCCCAGAATTGTGTACACCCAATCAATCCATCTCTACCCAAACCCTAGCCGTTTGAGAACTTCAAGTAAAAATTCCTAATTGAGTGTGTCATATGCTTGAGATATATCAATCTTGAGACCAATGGAGCCACCAGTTTTCTTTTGTTTCATTGCATTAATCATTTCAGATGCCATACAAATGTTAGCATGAACTGATCTACCATGAATGAACCCTACTTGTTCAATGGAGACTAACTTTGAAATGATCGTATTCAACCTAGTCTGCATGATCTTTGACAAGATCTTCATAAAGAAATTACTCATACAGATAGGTCTATACTGGGAAGCTTTCTTAGCATTTCTGTCCTTAGGAATAAGAGCAAGAAAGTTATTATTTACCCCCATAGGAATGTAGGCTTCTCTAAAGAAAGAAGTTACCGCATTGCATAGGTCATCTTTGATTATGTTCCAGCACGCATGATAAAAACATCCTTGAAACCCATCTGGTCTTGGCGAGCTCTCTGACTTCATAGAAAAAACTACTTTCTGGATCTCTACCTTTAGAGGGATTGCACAGAGCATAAAGTTATCTTATTCAGTAGTCACTTTTGAGACTAAGTTCAGGAGCTGGTCGTTGACCTGTGTACTTCTCAAGGCAAATTTTTCTTTATAATATTTGACCATATAGTCCTTTATCTCCCCTTGTGAAGTGAGTTGTACATTCTCTTCTGTTTGCATCTCTACTATCATATGTTTTTCTTGCTTGATCTTGCACATCGTGTGGAAATAAGTTGTGTTCATGTTGTCTTCTTTAATATCTTTAACTCTACTTTTCTGTCTCCACAAAGCTGCCCGATTAGAAAGAGCATTTTTCAACTGTAATTCCTTTGCTTCACCTAACTCAGATAGTATTTGATCTTCTAAGTCTGCATCACCTCTTTTCTGTAAAGCATCGAATTCTACCTGAAGCTTTCTTATTCTATTATCCAAATTCCCAAAAACATTGACATTCTATCTTTTGATCGCACCCTTTAATCTTTTCAACTTCTGAGTAAACTTGAGAATCGGAGTACCCAGTAACACCTCCCTCCAACTTTCAGCGACCAAGCTTTGAAAGGTATCATGGGAAAGCCATACTTTATTGAATCTGAAAGGTACATTCTGTGGTCTTGGGATATGGTAGTGTCTACCCAGTAGGGGAGCATGATCAGAAAACAATCTGTGTTTAACTTTGTAACTCCACCCATTGAACTTCTCACTCCAAGCTTGGTTAAATAGAGCCCTATCAATCTTAGAGAGAACTCGATTCCTTCCTTTTTGGTTATTACACCAAGAGAACTTCAAACCTTTAAAACTACTCTCCTGAAGATGGCACATGTTAATGGCTGAAAAGAAGTCATCCACTACAACTTTATATGGAGGTCTAATCCCTTTCTTTTCATCGTTTCTTAAAACGACATTGAAATCACCTATTACAAGCCAAGGTTCATCAGTATATAAATTGTTCATCTCTATCCACAACTCCCTCCTTCTGATTATTAAACAGTTTGCATGTACAAAGGTAACCAATCTGCCTTGCACCAAGATGGACACTTGCTACTAAGATTTAGAAACCAGAGAGACATCTAAACCCCTCCGCCAAAATACCCACAAATTGCCTTTTCTGTCTGGTTCATCGTTGTGCAAAAAATTGTAATCTAGGAAATTCCCATAACTACTAACAATGCGAGCACTCGGTCTGACTTTGGGTTCAGTAACACAAAGGAGATCGGGTTCAAAAGAGCTACACATTTGTTTTAATCTGTCTACAGCTTTATTCTTTCTAGTTCCCCTAATATTCCAGTATAGAACTCTCATTTAGAACTAGATTTTTCAGGAAGTTTATGTTTAGACCTTGTCACTGGTTGACCACCACTTGACACTTTTTTCTCATTCTTACCTTTGGGAGGTAGGAACTTTTTTAGACAGTGGCTTGTCTCCAATCTTGTTGCAATGAAACTGGCTTCTTGCATGACTCGTACTTGAGGGCTAGGAATTACTTCAGCATATGGAAGTGCTATACATAAGGTACCATCCGGCTCCACTGTGATCTTGTTATGCATCTCTGCTTCTAGACCCTCTTTTTCAACTCTATCAGCCCAACTCATAGTAGCCTTGTTGATTTCTTCATGTTCCACTTCCTTCCGTTGATTCTCAAGAGTCAACTCATTACCAACTTCCTCCCTAATCTGGGTTTCAATGCATGGATGAGCATTCAATTCCAACTCATTCCGAACCTCAGTATCCGCATACACAATAACTGCCCTTGAACCCTCAAACCCACCAGGATTATCCTCAGTTTGATGCTCCCCATCTGAATTCACCACAACTTCTGGTTCCATTTCTGGTTCGTGATCAATTCCAATCCCACTGGCACCAGCATTCCCATTTTCTGAGCTCGGTTTCGAAATACTAGTTTCAACCTCTGTTTGTTCAACATTGGTTGTCTCTATTGCTTCATGTATTTCTCTATTCTTTCTTCTCCATCTCTTTCTCTGGTTGTTTGTCATATTGTTTACCAGAGGTTCTTGCTCTGATACTTTCTTGCTGCTAGTAGTATGCTTAGGATCTTCTTTGCTCTTTCCCATTCTTCCTGGTGCTTGTTGAAGGTGCCTACATTCAGTGACCAAGTGCCCAATGATTTTACAATTGTTGCAAAATTTAGAAATCCTTCCCACCCGAATTTCCTACAAAAAGTTTGTTCCCCCTTCGACTTCAACCATAAAGCGGTCTGGGATTGGTTTCACAAGATCCAAATCGACTTAGACATTGGTGTAATAGCCCATATCCCTATCCAGAGTGTTCTTATCCACCTTAATCAGACCTCTGACTATTCTGGCCATAGACATCAAGGTTTCTTCTTCCCAGTACTCCATACTTAAGCCAGGGAATCTAATCTAAATTAACGCATTTGTTTCCTTATGCTTTTCCACGCTAAAGTTTGGGGTCCATTTTGTAAACATCATAAGCTTCTATTTAATGAACCATGTCCCTCCTAGCATAGTTTTCATGTACTCCTCTTCATCTTCAAATCTAAACAACAAATAGCCTTTCCCAAGTGGTGAGATTTTGGCATTAATACTCCAGGAGTCCCTCACATGTTTTCGTACTTCTTCAATTGTATTATCATGCAAATGTAACCGACCAATAAGTGCAAACTTGTAAAACTTGATACCTTTTTGTACCATGCTGGCTGAGATCTTGATAGACGGCGTTTCTCCTCCAAGAGAAGGGACCGGTAGCTTGGTGAGGTCTACCAAATTTCGCTTTGGCTTTTCCTTTACTACCTCAGCATATGTAACAACCTTTTTCCCTTCTACAATGGCTGTTCTAGACACCGTTCTAGAGGAACTGGCCTCAAGATTAGCTTCATTGGTATAAGTGAGTTGATTCCTCCTTCCTTCAAAACCAAAAGGCAAGGTACTCGATTTTGGAACACCTTTCTTTGTTGCTTCCATGTTTTCTCGTGTATCTGGCGTGCAAGAGGTAGACGCAGCCTTGTTCAAATCTAGCTTGCCAGTCTCCTCTTCTTCATGTTGCACCAGTAGTTCTTTATGAATCTTGTGCATTCTTTTCTTTATGAATTCCTCAAGAGAGCCCTGTCCATACTTCTTCTCAACTCTTTTGCAATCGTCTCCCCATCTTCATCATCAGTATCTTCTCGGTTTTGTGAGCCTGGTTTTAAAGCATCAGTGATTTTGTTGTTTTCCATCCTTTTGAACTTACCCAAAAAAACTTGTTTGATTCCACTAAAGAACTCTCACTGTATGCAATGGAGGATTTTACCAATAGTGGAAAGAAATAGGTGGATAATAAGGATAAGAAAACTCAGCGAAATGTATTTTTTACTATTTTCGATAAGAAAGCAGAGCACTGGATCAGGAAACAGTTTAAGTTATCTCGCTCCCTGTCTCCCCTAAAATCGTCCACATTATGGCTTAAATACTTGCTCTCTCCTTTAAACAAGCGTCAAGTACTGGTAGCTCCCCAACAGTCATTCAAAAAGTGATTGATCAATTCAGCAAAACATTTTCAATGAAGCATTTAGTAGATTGCATTATTTTCTGGGATTGGAAGTATATAGAATTATTGGGGACAACGATACCAATAGATCCCACTAAGATAACTTGCAATTGGACAAACTACTTCTCTAGACAAAAATCTAACATTTACTATAACCAACAAGAGCTAATCCTTTTATAAGTAATAATAATGCAAAGAAAGTAAAGCATACCATAACACAAGATGTAACGTGGTTTGGCTAATGATGCCTACTTCCACAAGAGTTAATCCTTTTGTAAGTAAGGGAAGGAATAATATTACAATCACTCCTCTCAAGTCTCTTCACCTTACTAGATCACTCCTTTCTCCTTACAAGTTTTTCTCTTTGCAAGGATTTTCTCTCAATTTTGATTGCTCTCAAAATTGGGTTTCTATTCAAGACTTAGGTTTTTCAAAACCTTACTTCTGGTTTTTATAGTAACCCACAATTTCGCGGTTACTGTAGAAATAGAAGTCTGCAAATTTAGACATGAGCGCGGAAGCGCTCTCGGCAAGGCCAATTAGAGCGTGCGCGCCCTCAAAAGTCCAGTACCTTTGTTTCATGATAGGCTGGAAAAAAAAACTATCTTCTTTTCCACGGCAAGAGCGCAGGCGCGCCTTAAGCTAGGCTAAATCGAGCGCGTACGCACTCCGACTTATTCACACGAACAGTACTGTTTCTCTCCTTCATCCTCATCCTCATGTGAGGGATAACTATAAAAATCTCCCCCTCCTGAACAGTGAGGGGGGATACCTCCATGCATTTACAAATCAACAGGAGGAGTGTGCTACCATTCCGGTGGTAGCACAACAAACATCAAACTTACCTTTTGGTAAGACTTTGCTCATCATATCAGACCCGTTCTTGTCGGTATGGATCTTCTCAATGCATAAATGCTTGTCTTCGAGAACTTCTCTAATCCAATGATAACGCACATGTATGTGCTTGGATCTAGAATAAAAACTCGGATTCTTGCTCAAATTGATGGCACTCTGACTGTCACATAGAACTACAAACTGTTTCTGCTTTAGCCCTAGTTCATCGAAGAACCTCTTCATTCATAGCATCTCTTTGAAACACTCAGTGGCTACAATATACTCGGCTTCTGTAGTGGAGAAGGCAACACACTTTTGCAACTTAGATTGCCAAAAAGTTGCTCCCCCTGCAAAAGTAAATAGATAACCGAAAGTGGACTTCATCGAGTCTACATCACCTACCATGTCTGCATCAGTGTAGCCTTCAAGCAAGGTCTTACTTCCACCAAAACACAAATACGCTTTGAAAGTGCCCTTGAGATATCTCAATATCCACTTAACACTTTCCTAATGCTCTTTACCCTGATTTGACAGAAAATGACTTACAACACCAACGGCGAAAGCAATATCCGGTCTTATACACATCATTGCATATATTAAGGTGCCCACTATAGATGCATAAGGAATCTTTTCCATTTAACTCTGCTCATGCTCACCCTTTGGACACATATCTTTGGTCATGTGGAACTAGCCACCAAGCGGACAATTGACTGGCTTCGCTTGATCTATGTTGAATCTCTTCAACACCTTCTCAATGTAGCTTTCTTGAGAAAGCCACAACTTCCCACTCTTTCTGTCACGACTTATCCACATACCAAGTATCTACTTTACTTTACCCAAATCCTTCATCTCAAAGGACTCACTCAAGTCTTTCTTCATCTTGGATATTTTGTTGATGTTGTTCTGGCCAACTATCAACATATCATCCACATACAACAAGAGCACTATGAAATCCCCATCTAGAAATTTCTTAACAAACACACAGTAATCGGAAGCGGACTTAATGTTGCCATGCTTCACCATAAAGGAATCAAACTTTATGTACCACTATCTCGGTGCCTGCTTCAACCCATACAAACTCTTTATTCGCTTGCATACTAGGTGCTTCTTGTCTTTGACCTCAAACCCCTCTGGCTGGTCCATGTAGTCATCTTCTTCAATGTCTCCATGAAGAAAAGTTGTCTTGACATCTAGTTGCTCAACCTCTAGGTTCATACTTGCGATCAGACCCAATACCACCCTGATAGAAGTCATCTTAACTACAGGAGAGAAAATTTCATCAAAGTCAATACCTTCCCTTTGATCGAATCCCTTCATAACAAGACGAGCTTTGTGCCTTGGGTGTGGATTATTCTCCTCATGCTTGACTTTGTAGATCCACTTATTCTTGAGAATTTTTCTTCCTTTCGGTTTCTCAACTAAGTCATAAGTGTGATTCTTATGCAAATAATTCATCTCATCATGCATGGCCTTCAACCACTTCTTTTTGTCTGTACCTTCAAAAGCCTCTTGATAGTACATAGGTTCTCCACCATCAGATAGTAAAACATACGTATGTGGTGGATACCTGGTTGAAGCTTGTCTCTCTCTGTCGGACCTCCTTACCCCATCTTCTTGTGGCTCAAGAGGATGCACTTCAGCTTGCTCAGGTAGTGGTTCACGCACTTCATCTACATCTTCTATATCAATAGGTTCTATCCCATTATGAGTAATAGGATCATCATCATGAGCTTCAAACCCATGGTTCTTTGCATTCTCAATGCCTTCTGCACATTCCACAGTAGGAATTACTGGTTCTGAATCAACAAGATCATTAGTGAAAGCTTCTAGCTTCTCACTATCCTTAAAGTCTGCTATGGTTTGGTCATCTAAGAACACAACATCTCAACTTCGGATTACCTTCTTGTTAATCGGATCATAAAGTTTGTAGCCAAACTTATCATCTCCATAACCCCAGAAAAATGCACTACTTAGCTTTGTCATCAAGCTTGGATCTCTCATCTTTGGGAATATGAACAAATGCCCTGCACCCAAATGCCCTCAAGTATCCATAATCAACATCTTTACCTGACCATACTCTCTCTGTATAATCACTATTCAAAGGCTTCGAAGGCGATGGGTTGATCACATGCACGGCTGTGCGCATTGCTTCTACCCAGTAACTTCTAGGTAACTTAGAGTGAGACAACATGCATCTCATCCTCTCTACAATGGTACAATTCATCCTCTCGGCTATACCATTCTGTTACGGTATATTGGGAATGGTCTGCTCATGACGAATCCCATGACTCTTGTAATACTTTTCGAATGACCCAATGTACTCACCCCTATTATCTGAGCGAATACACTTCAAAGGCTTCCCTGTCTCTCTTTCCACCATGTTATGGAAAGTCTTGAACACGCCAAGTACTTCATCCTTAGTCTTCATACTATATGCCCATATCTTTCTTGACACATCATCAATGAAAGTCAAGAAGCACAAAGCTCCCCTATGGGACTTTACTTTCATAGGACCACATAAATATATGTGTACAAGCTCAAGCACATTGTCCTTTCTGTGAGAGGGGAATCTTTGGAAAGACACCTTGTGTTGCTTTCCTACCGAACATTAAGTAGATCTATTTAAATGCGTACCTTTGATGTTTGGCAAGGCCTTTTACTTGGCAAGAACTTCCATGCCTTTTTTCTCCCATATGACACAGTCTCTTATGCCATAGTTCGGAAGAAACTTTTTCTTGTGCCGCATTTAACTCTGTTTTACACAAACTAGCCTGTGTCTTATAAAGCGAGCAAGTTTTCTTCCCTTTGGCTACTATAATGGAACATCTGCTCAGTTTCCATACCCCGTTACCAAACGAGTTTAGAAGGCCATCATCATCTGACTTCCCAGTGAAAATTAGGCTTAGTCGAATGTCAAGGACATGTCTTACATCCTTGAGTGTCAAGGTGTAGCCGACATTGGTTTCTACATGAATATCCCCAATGCCTACAATCTTTGAGACTTCATTGTTGCCCATCTTTACCTCATCAAAATCACCCGATTTGTAGATAGTGAAGAAACTCTTATGAGGTGTGATGTGGTAGGAAGCACCTGTATCTACCACCCACTCTGTACCCTAGCATGAAGTGCTCAAGCATAACTCGTCACAGTCTGACACAATTCCTACTTCCCCTTCTGAAGCGATGTCTGTGGCGTCTCTACCGATGGTGCTTTCTTTCAACTCTAACTTGTCTTCATGTATGATATTAGTCTTCTCATCCCTCTTCAATTCAATGCATTCATACTTGAAGTGGCCATGGATACCGAAATGATTACACGACAAGTCTTTCTTAGGAGGTCTGCTCGCGCTCCTAGATTTTCTTTTGTCATCACCTCTAGAATGAGATGGTTTTCTACTTTTGCCTCTCTCTTGATTTTCTGTAACAAGGATCTCTGAGTGACAAGAGCTATTCTGTGCGTCCTTTCTTGTCTTCTCATAGAGGTCTTCTAATGTCTTCCACAGGCTGAAAGCGGTGGTCTCTTGGGAACAAGGCGGATTACATTGTTGTCAATCCGTTGTCTAATGCACCCAATCGTTTTTCCATCAAGCGTCTTCCACTCAGCTGCGGTAATTGTGTCTGGTTTTACTCCTCCATTCTCAATGGGTTGTGCTAAGTCCTTGCAATAGAGTAAGTCTTCCATCCTGGCTTTCCAAATAGTGTAGTTACCTCTATTTAGACTAGTCATGCGAGTGTTTACAGAATGGTCCATCTCTATAAGTTATTTCAACTCAAACCTTCTCTCAAGAATTTTGTCAAACACCTTCTAAGAAATAATTTGGATAACAACCTAAATTAATCTAACCTGGCTCTGATACCACTTGTTGGGGACAACGATACCAACCAATCCCTACTAAGATAACTTGCAATTAGACAAACTACTTCTCCAGACAAAAATCTAACCTTTACTACAACCAACAACAAACTCAACATTCCAAGCAATCAACAACTATCACAAACAAGTAATAACAATGGAAAGAAAGTAAAGCATACCACAACACAAGATGTAACGTGGTTCGGTTAATGATGCCTACTTCCACAAGAGTTAATCCTTTTATAAGTGTGGGAAAGAAGATTACAATCACTCCTCTCAAGTCTCTCCACCTTACTAGATCACTCCTCTCTCCTTACAAGCTTTTCTCTTTGCAAGGGTTTTCTCTCAATTTTGATTGCTCTCAAAATTGGGTTTCTATTCAAGACTTAGGTTTTCCAAAACCTTACTTCTGGTTTTTATAGTAACCCACAATTTTGCGGTTACTATAGAAATAGAAGTCTGCAAATTTAGACATGAGCGCGGACGCACTCTCGGCAAGGCCAATTCAAGCATGCGCGCCCTCAAAAGTCCAGTACCTTTGTTTCGTGAGAAGCTGAAAAAAAAACTATCTTTTTTTTCACGGAAAGGGCCCAGGCGCGCCTTAGGCCAGGCTAAATCGAGCACCGACCTATTCACACAAACAGTATTGTTTCTCTCCTTCATCCTCATCCTCATGTGAGGGATAACTCTAACAAGAATTTCCACCACTCTACATTTATGTCAGAAACTGTATGCTACATAACTCATTCAGAAAGCCAACATGGATGGGGCCAAGCCACTAAGTACTCCTTGCACTACAGGATTCAAACTTGATTAAACTTCAAGTTAAATCTTCTCAGATCCAACCTTTTATAGGTTTCTAGTAGGTGGACTTCAGTACCTCAGTTGGTCAAGACCGAAATTCTCTATGGATTAAGTTTCACAGTATATGCACTATCCTAGAACAATTCACCATACCGCAATTAAAAGAATACTGAGATATGTGAAAGGAACTCTTCATCATGGCATATGTTTTAGCAAAGGGTCAACTCAACTAACAACATACACAGATGCCGACTGGGATGGCTTACCAGATCACAAAAGTGTTTGGGAAAATGATACCAATCGATCCTTACTAAGATAGCTTGCACTTGGACAATCTACTACTCTAATCCAAAAATCCAAACTTTAACTACAACCAACAACCACAACCTAAACTATGGATATAACTATCACAAACAAATAATAGAAATATAAAGCAAGTAAAACATACCACAACACAAATATATACCATAGTTCGGCCAATGATGCCTACTTCTACAAGAGCTAATCATTTTATAAGTATGGGAAGGAAGATTACAATCACTCCTCTCAAGTCTCTCCACCTTACTAGATCACTCATCTCTCCTTACAAGCTTTTCTCTCTGCAAGGGTTTTCTCTCAATTTTGAGTGCTCTCAAAATTGGGTTTCTATTCAAGATATGGTTTTCCAAAACCTAACTTTTGTTTCTATAGTAATCTAAAATTTCGGCGTGTCTGTAAAATTTTGTGTTACTGTAGGAAAAATCAGAACCCGACATATTCAGGTATGAGCACGGGCGCGCTCTCAGATAGGCAAATCTGAGCGCTCGCGTCCCTTCTTAATTTTCCTTCTCAAAAGTCCAGTAAACATGTTTCATGAGAGGCTAAAAAAAAACTATCTTCTTTTTCACGGCAAGGGCTCGGGCGCGCCTTGGTCACCACTAATCTAAGTGCGCGCTCTCATACCTCTGCTCAGTAGGGAAGCAAAGTTGGTTTGTTAGCACCTTCCAGAGTTTTCTAGTCTTCTTTGCGTCCCGATTGCCGCTAGTCAGTAGCTCGCTTTCGGAGAAACTACATTGAACATGAGAAACTCAACTTTGAATAGAAAATAGAAGGATCAGTGCCACGAACAGTACTGCTTTCTCCCATATATTTCGTCATCCTCATGTGAGGGATAACACCAACAATCTCCCTTTCCCGAACAGTGAGGGTGGATACCTCAATGCATTCCCAAATCAACAGGAGGAGTGTGCTACCATTCCGGCGGTAGCACAACAAACATCAAACTTACCTTTCGGTAAGACTTTGCTCATCATATCCGACCCGTTCTTGTCGGTATGGATCTTCTAAATACACAAATGCTTGTCTTTGAGAACTTCTCTAATCTAATGATAACGCACATGTATGTACTTGGATCTAGAATGAAAACTCGAATTCTTACTCAAATGGATGGCAGTCTGACTGTCACATAGAACTACAAATTGTTTCTGCTTGAGCCCTAGTTCATCGAAGAACCTCTACATCCACAACATCTCTTTGCAATACTCAGTGGCTGCAATATACTCGGCTTCTGTAGTGGAGAGGGCAACACACTTTTGCAACTTAGATTGTCAAGAAACTGCTCCCACTGCAAAAGTAAACAGATAACCGGAAGTGGACTTTATAGAGTCAACATCACCTGCCATGTATGCATCTGTGTAGCCTTCAAGCAAGGTCTTACTCCCACCATAACACAAACATGCTTTGAAAGTGCCCTTGAGATATCTCAATATCCACTTAACACCTTCCCAATGCTCCTTACCCGGATTTGATAGAAATCGGCTTCCAACACCAACGGCAAAAGCAATATCCGGTCTTGTACACATCATTGCATACATTCAAGCTGCCCACTGCGGATGCATAAGGAACCTTTTCTATTTGACTCTGCTCATGCTCACCCCTTGGACACATATCTTTGGTCATGCGGAACTGGCCACCAAGCGGACAACTGACTGGCTTCGCTTGATCCATATTGAATCTCTTCAACACCTTCTCAATGTAGCTTTCTTGAGAAAGCCACAACTTCCCACTCTTTAGGTCACGAGTGATCCGCATCCTAAGTATCTGCTTTGCTTTACCCATATCCTTTATCTCAAAAGACTTACTTAAGTCTTTCTTCAGCTTGGATATTTTGTTGATGTTCTGGCCAACTATCAATATATCATCCATATACAACAAGAGCACTATGAAATCCCCATCAGAAAATTTCTGAACAAACATACAATGATCGGAAGCAGACTTCTTGTATCCATGCTTCACCATAAAGGACCCAAACTTCATGTACCACTGTCTTGGTGCTTGCCTCAACCCATACAAACTCTTTCTTAGCTTGCATACCAGGTGCTCCTTGCCTTTGACCTCAAACCCCTCTGGCTGGTCCATGTAGACATCTTCTTCAAGATCTCCATGAAGAAAAGCTGTCTTGACATCTAGTTACTCAACCTCTAGGTTCATCTTTGCAGCTAGACCCAATACCACCCTGATAGAAGTCATCTTAACTACAGGTGAGAAAATTTCATCAAAGTCAATACCTTTTCTTTGGCATAATTCCTTCACAACAAGACGAGCTTTGTACCTTTTCTTGAGAACTTTCCTTCCTTTTGGTTTCTCAACTAAGCCATAAGTGTGATTCTTATGCAAAGAACACATCTCATCTTACATGACCTTCAACCACTTCTCCTTGTATGTACCTTCAAGAGCCTCTTGATAGTACATAGGTTCTCCACTATCAGATAGTAAAATATATTATACGTATGTGGTGGATACATGGTTGAAGCTTGTCTCTCTCTGTCGGACCTCCTTACCCCATCTTCTTGTGGCTCAGGAGGATGCACTTCTGCTTGCTCAGGTAGTGGTTCATGCACTTCATCTGCATCTTCTATATCAATAGGTTCTATCCCATTATAAGTAATAGGATCATCATCATGAGCTTCAAACCCATGGTTCTTTGCATTCTCAATGCCTTCTGCACATTTCACGTACACAGTAGGAACTTCTGGTTCTGAATCAACAAGATCATTAGTGAAAGCTTATAGCTTCTCACTATCCTCAAAGTCTGCTATGGTTTGGTCTTCCAAGAACACAATATCTCGACTTCAGATTACCTTCTTGTTAATCGGATCATAAAATTTGTAGCCAAACTTATCATCCCCATAACCCCAGAAAAATGTACTGCTTAGCTTTGTCATCAAGCTTGGAACTCTCATCCTTGGGAATATAAACAAATGTCCTACACCAAAATACCCTCAAGTATCCATAATCAACATCTCTACCTGACCATACTCTCTCTGGATAATCACTATTTAGAGGCTTCAAAGGCGATAGGTTGATCACATGCACGGCTGTGCGCATTGCTTCTACCCAGTAACTTCTAGGTAACTTAAAGTGAGACAACATGCATCTCATCCTCTCTACAATGGTACGATTCATCCTCTCGGCTATACCATTCTGTTGTGGTATCTTAGGAATGGTCTGCTCATGACGAATCCCATGACTCTTGCAATACTCTTCAAATGGCCTAATGTACTCTCCCCTATTATCTGAGCGAATACACTTCAAAGGCTTCTCTGTCTCTCTTTCCACCATGCTATGGAAAATCTTAAACACTGTACTTCATCCTTGGTCTTCAGATTATATGCCTATATCTTTCTTGACACATCATCAATGAAAGTTAAGAAGTACAAAGCTCCCCCGTGGGACTTCACTTTCATAGGACCACATAAATATGTGTGTACTAACTCAAAGACATTGTCTTTTCTGTGAGAGGAGAATCTTTGGAAAGACACCCTGTGTTTCTTTCCTACCAAACAATGAGTACATCTATTTAAATGCGTACCTTTGATGTTTGGCAAGGCCTTTTGCTTGGCAAGAACTTCCATGCCTTTTCTCCCATATGACACAGTCTCTTATGCCATAGTTCAGAAAAAGCTTCTTCTTGTGCCGCATTTAAATCTGCTTTACACAAACTAGCCTGTGTCTTGTAAAGTGAGCAAGTTTTCTTCCCTTTGGCTGCTACAATGGAACATCTGCTCAGTTTCCATACCCCGTTACCAAAGGAGTTTAGAAAGTCATTATCATCTAACTTCCTAGCGGAAATTAAGCTTAGTCAAATATTAGGGACATGTCTTACATCCTTGAGTGTCAAGGTATAGCCGACATTGGTTTCTACATGAACATCCCCAATGCCTACAATCTGAGAGATGCCACTGTTACCTATCTTTACTTCACCAAATTAACCACAGCTGTAGGTAGTGAATAATTCCCTGTGTGGTATGACGTGATAGGATGCTCCTGTATCTATCACCCACTCTGTATCCTGACATGAAGTACTAACATAACACTCACCACAATCTGACACAATCCCTACTAGACCATTATCGACTAGTGCGACAGTATCTCTGCCTATGCTTCTGTTCCTATTCACCATGTCTTCATGTACACAGTAATTCTTCTCATCCCTCTTAAGTGTTCTACACTCATACCTGAAGTGACCCTTGGTGGCACAATAGTAACATTGTCTCATTGCCTTATGAGTTCTAGCTTCACCCCTAGATTTGCTTTTGTCATCACCTCTAGAATGAGATGGTTTTCTGCTCTTACCTCTCCCCCGCTTCTCTGTGACAAGGAACTCTGAATGAGAGGAGCTGCTTCGTGAACCCCTTCTTGTCTCCTTATTCAACAATGCCCCAGTAGCCATCTTCATGGAAATGATTTCATCCTTACCGGCTCCGCCAAGAGAAACTGTTAAAATCTCCCAACTATCGGGTAGAGAGTTTAATAGTAACAAAGCCTCAACTTTGTCACCCATATCAATCTTTATCAAGTGCAACTGATTGATGGTATTTTGTACTTCATTAAAATACTCAAACATTGAGGAACCTTCTTTGTACCTCATGTTAGCAAACTTCTTAATGAGAAGTACCTTGTTTCCGGCCGACTTCCTCTCATAGAGGTCTTCGAGTTTCTTCCACAAGCCAAAAGCGGTAGTCTCTTGGGATACATAGTGGAAGACACTGTCGAATGTACCCAATTACTTTTCTATCAAGCTTGCTCTACTCAGCCGCCGCTATTGCGTCTGGTTTTACTCCTCCATTCTCAATAGGTTGTGCCAAGTCCTTGCAATAGAGCAAGTCTTCCATCTTAGCTTTCCAAATAGTGTAGTTAGCTCTATTCAAGCTAGTCATGCAAGGGTTTATAGAAGGGTCCATCTTAACAAGCTATTTTAACTCAAACCTCTTCTCAAAAAATTTATCAAACACCTTCTGGGCAAGATTTGGATAACAACCTTATTAGGCTTAATCCAACCTGGCTCTGATACCACTTGTTGGGGAAAATGATACCAATCGATCCCTACTAAGATAGCTTGCACTTGGACAATCTACTACTCCAATCTAAAAATCCAAACTTTAACTACAACCAACAACCACCTAAACTATGGATATAATTATCACAAACAAGCAATAGAAATATAAAGCAAGTAAAACATACCACAACATAAAGATGTACCGTGGTTCGGCCAATAATGCCTATTTCCACAAGAGCTAATCCTTTTATAATTATGGGAAGGAAGATTACAATCACGCCTCTCAAGTCTCTCCACCTTACTAGATCACCCCTCTCTCCTTACAAGCTTTTCTCTCTGCAAGGATTTTCTCTTTTTTTTTTTTTTTTAACAAAGTTTAGGGTTCGGCAGACCCTTACCTGCACTAGATCCTCAAATATACATTGTTTTTATCCTCCTCCACAAAATGCATGAGTTGTTTGCTCAGAGGAGGTATAAAGTATTCTACACCATTATATTGTTTTAAGGATGCCAAATGATCAGCTACCCTATTAGTCTCTTGATACACATGAATAAAATCAACACTAGAAAGTTTCGAGCAAAACAACTCTATAGCCCCTACTATATTCTAACGAAACCAAAGAGCTTGCTCTTTTCTCTTAAGAATGTTAATTGCGCACAGTGAGCCTAAGGCCACTAACACCTTCATATATTGACAGTCCACGCATCCCTTCAATCCTTGCATAATAGCTTTTAACTCTTGAAATATCACTGAGTTGTACCTCCTCCTCCTACATAAGCAAATAAAACCTCACCATTGAAATCTCTGGTTGCTCCCCCTGTACCACATCTTGTATCTGATACTGCTCCATCAGTATTCAATTTTACAACCTCATCAATTGGTTTTGTCCACACGCACGAGATTGGTGTACTTATCTTATATTCCACTATAAGTCCAAGTCTTTCTAACAAAGCCTTTTCCTTATGATCTGCTTGAACTGTAGATAACTGACCCTGAAGATAAGTCTTTGTTTCTGAGATTATTCTATTCCTCACCACTTCCCTTGGTTGTGTGCAATTTCTAAATCTCCTGAAATTTCTTTCTTGCCAAATGTAACTGACAGTGGCACATATGAAAACCTTTATAACCTCTGCTTTCAAGGACTCTCGTGTTACATCTCTGAATAAGTTCCAGCCATACTCCATTGCCATCAATCGAATTCAGGAAGAATCCCAATTCTTGCTTAACACCATTCCAAATATCTTTGCTATACTGACACTCAAAGAACAGGTGCAATGAATTCTCCCTACTCTTGTTACAAAAACAACAAAGAGAATGTTGTATCACATTCTTCTTAACCAATCTGTCTTGGGTAGGGAGGTTATTTGAGAGCAGTTGCCATGTGATAAAGGAGTGCCTAGGTACCACATACTTCCCCCAAACTAAACTGCACCATCTCACTTTCTCCTTTGGAATTCTCATGGCTGCATATGTGGCTTTGGAGCTGAAGAGATCATTTGGAGATGGCGTCCAGGCAATGGCATCTCTATTTACATATCCATTGATTTCGGTGTGAAGGATATTGCTTTTAAGAGGTGACAGAGGCAATTTTCTTACTAACATGTTCCATTGCCTATCCATGATCAATTCACTAACTTTTGTTGTAAGTGGGAGCTGAATATGATCTCGTGCAAATGCATTCTCAATAAGTGGAAACTCACTACACCACAAATCATACTATAGGGAAGCGTCTTCACCATTAGCTATAACATATTTAGTGAATTTCCTTGCATTAACCCTTGCCATCAGAATGTTTCTCCATACCCATGAACAGTCTTTTGGGATTTTCATTGACCAGAAGTGTTTGTCCTTGATGTGTTGGTTCCATACCCATTTCACCCATAAGCTTTCTTCTCGTGATACCACCTTGAATAGTAACCCACAGTATGCCACTTTATTCCACAGCTTCAAGTTTATTATCCCTAAGCCACCTTCTTGTTTTTGGAGTGTTGTGCAGCTTTTACTGGTATAATGCATTTTACTTCCCATTTCAGCTCCACTATATAGGAATTTGTTGCAAATCTTAGTAACTTGCTCAAGGAAGATGAGAGGTAGAACAAAAGTCCGAGCCTAATATACATGAAAAGAAGACAAAACTGAATGGATAAGTTAAAGTCTTTCCGCGTGAGAGAGGCATCTAGTTTTCCAATTCTATATCCTTGTTGTTATTCTCTCTATTAGGGGTTGGCAATCCCTAATACCAAGCCTTGTGGAACTTAAAGGCAGTCCCAAATAAGTAACAGGAAGAGAGGCTTGCTTAGCTCCTATGGTTTCTACCATGAGCTTGCTTTCATCTTCCGAGAGCCCTCCAGTAATCAAGGTAGTTTTCTACACATTTATCCTCAACCCAGTTCCTTTTGAGAACTTAGTTAAGGTACTCATAACTGCTTCTGCAGACTGTTGTTCACCTTTGAAGAAGATTAGTACATCATCTGCAAAACACAAACTGATGACTTGTGTTTTTTTGCATTTTGGATGGGCATTGATGTTGTTAGAGTATAACTTCTCCTTGAGCAAACAACTCAAACTCTCCATGACCATGAGAAAGAGATATGGTGAAAATTGGGTTTCTATTCAAGACTTTGTTTTCCAAAACCTAATTTCTATTTTTATCGTAATCTGAAATTTTGGCGCGTCTGCAAAATTTCGTGTTTATTGTAGAAAAATCAGAACCTGAGATGTTAAGGCATGAGCGCGGGCACGCTCTTGGCAAGGCCAATATGAGCGCGCGCACGCCCTCTTATTTTTCCATCCCAAAACTCTAGTAGACTATGTAATCATATATAGATGCTATCAGTGTCTCTAAAAGAAAGACAAGAATCAATAATAATCATTTTCAGTCTTCATCTCAAATCTTTTATATATTGCTAAAATTTGTAATTATTTTGATACAGTACTACTGCTTCAACATAATATTCTTATCCTCAAAAATTATGCCTTTGGGATATTTCGGCTGATCCTGGTTCAATTATGCCTTGGGTTCGTCTCCTTCTTCTGCCACGCTGTACTCTGCAAGTTTTTCAACCACAGAATCGTCAGGAACGTCGTTCTGGTACTAGAAAAAACCTTCAGCAGAAACAGGTTCTCCATGCTTTGACGACATGGAATGAGCCTGGTGGGATGTTTCGTCTCTTGTCTGTAATAGAGCCTCCTTCAATCCAGCCACCACAGAGATCTGTCCCCTCTCAGAATGTGCACCGATGCTTGCAGAAAGTTCTTCGATGGACATTTTCTGCGCGGTAAAAGTGTTGTCATCATCAGGAGTTGCCTCCAATACTGCGGAGACTATATGTGCATTAGAGGAGAAGCACCCGATGCGACAACCACCTGTAAGACCATCTACTCCTTTTGCTGAGCCTCCTTTAGTGGTAGAGAGAGACACCCTAATGTCATGTATCGGGTCATTTCGAAAAGGTACTTCTTTGTGGTCATTGATGGTCTTCGAGCTCGGCATTTGTTGGATGCCATGAGTGGTGTTGCAGCAGCTATATCATCGATCCGCTAGATACATTGACCCTCGTGGTGAATCTTTGGTTCTGAGGGACGATGTCCCACGGCCGTTAAGCGGAATTCATTGCTAGTGCTCCGCTTTACTCCACTTCTCGAAGCGGATAACGATTATTAGCCTTATAGCTGTGGGTATGGTTTGGCGCCGCTTGGTCTCCAAGATTGCAATGAAAGGAGTTTCCAAAGATGTGGTAGGGTACTTACAGGATTTTCAGTATGGGGTTGGTGTTTATGGTGGAGCAGAAGCGATTTTGCCTGGCCAACCGCCATTATAGTTTATGCTAACAGGGGACGATTACTTCTCTTTCGATGCTACTGGTAGATTTTCAGAATGCTTTTAACATGGTTGATCGGACTACCATGTTAAGAGAGGTTCGTATCCACTGCCCAGCTATTGCCCCTTGGGTCGAGTACTTGTATTGTCAACCTGCGAGGTTATATTTAGGGACGGCTACATATGGTGCCGCTCATGGGGTCCAACAAAGCGATCCTTTGGGTCCCCTTCTCTTTGCACTAGTGTTGCATCCCCCGATTCTACCGGATCCATCCGGTTGTCGGTTATTACTACGGGCTTGGTACCTAGATGGCGGGACTCGATTGGAGATCTGAAGCAGTGTGGCGACGGCTTTGGGTATTATTCGGGAAGAAGGACCTTCTTACGGGTTGGTTCTTAATGTGGCTAAAACTGAGATATTTTGGCCATCACGGATCCACGCCGCTTCACTCTGGTCTCTTTCCTTCAGATTTGTCGGCCCACCGGGGGGTCAAGTTTCTTGGAGGTGCGGTCAAGATCGATTCATCCTTTGTCATGGGCCTTGCTGCATGGCGTGTTGAAAAGGCTATGAGTTTGATGGACCGTTTAGCTATTTTGGAAGATCCACGGTGTGAGTTAACGCTTCTTACGAGCTTGTCTTTGGGCTTTCTAAGTTGGTCTTTCGCGATTCGTACTTGTCCACCGGCTCTTTTCGAGAGAGGACTAAGACTTTTGATCGGCATCTCCCGCGGTGTTCTCCGTGGTATTGTGGTTTCTGGCGGCCCCGGCCGGTGATTTGCGGTGGCATCTATCGACACTCCCATTACGTCTGGGTGGGTTAGGTATTTATTGTGCCACTGATGTCTCTACTTTTGCTTTTGTGACCTCTCGTTGTCAGACTTCTGAGCTTCAGAACCACATTCTTAGGAGTTGTGGCATAGTGCCTATGGATGAGATTATTGATGTTGCTAGCAGTGCATTGAGTCTCTCTCTACCCGATTTTGATGTTAACTCTCTTACTGTGAATGCTACCGTCCCCTCAAAACCACAAAAAGTTTTGGCGTTTTTTTACCGGTAAGATAGTTCTTTGGTCTTGAGAGGGAGTTTGTGTTATCTACTCGTCAGAAAAGCAGTTATTGGATGCTTGCAGTCATAACATACAAAAGATTTTCTACTGGCTATTCCGATAGAGGGACTTGGACAGCGTATGTCGCCGGTGGAGTATCGTTCTATTCTTCGGTACCGTCTCATGATTCCTTTGTACTCTGATGGTGGTCTATGCCCTATTTGCAAAAAGAGTATACTAGATGCTTTCGGAGACCATGCAGCACATTGTAGGTATTTCCCAGGTTTCAAATACCGACATGATCATGTCAGAGATATTTTATGTGATGCATTTTTTGGTATTTGGGGTACAAGTGAAGACGGAAGCTCCTGTAAATTTTCTCACTGATCCCAATGAGGGAAGATTGACATTTCGGCCTGCAGATGTATTGGTCTACAGTTGGTCTGAGGGAAGGCATGCGTGTGTTGATGTAACTGGAGCCTCTCCGTTGGTAGGGCTTGGGAATGGAGTCTTTAAGGTGGGAGAAGCAGCTACTAGAGCGTGGCGAGGGAAAATTGAGAAACACGAGGAGGCTTGTAGAGCTAACCAAAGATTGTTTCATTCCTTTCGTTTTGACACTTTTGGTTTTGGCCCAATGATCCGTTGAGCTCCTTAAGAGATTGCGAGAAAGTTATGGACTATGAATGTAATGACAAATTTGGTTCCAACGAGTTTGTATTTAGGAGAATAGGATTTGCCATCCAGAAAGGACTTGCGGCGCAGCTTGTTGCACGTTTGTCCTAACTATTTGTAAAACTCGTTATCTTTATTAATAAAATTTCCACTTAAAAAAAAAAAGTTGGTGGTTGCTGACCTGCCTGCCTATGGGATCCTGCCTTGGAGCGTGGTTGGCGGATAGAGATGCAATTTCCATGAAGTAGTCATCCGAGAAAGATATATACTTGGAAATATGGATTTCCTCAACTACTTGCACTGTAGATTTTTAACAAGAATGGCATGGACACCCTAAGTTAATGAAACGAAAAAAAAAAGAATGTTTAAAGGTTGAATCCTTTGCGTTTGGCGGTAGTGGTTGGCACTACTGAACTAGCTAGTGGTGCTGCTTCTTTTTTGTGTTGTAGGAAAATGGAAAAAGCTATTGCAGAGGCAAGGCCAACGAAAATGGAGACAAGAGCGATCTCAATTGATCTGTTGAATTCATTTTTGGTACAACAAGTGGGATAAAATTAAATGAACAAGTTCGGGTATCGGGGTATGAGTTTAATCATCTAATCAGCTGGCGCGGTGGCGCCAAATAAAATAAAATTATGAACCAATATGCCAGATTAATGGGAGGCCCACGAGAAATGTGAATGGGCTCGTGTTATAGGGTCTCCGTGTACTTAGATTTGGACCTCGGGGTGGAGATCTAGGGACACGTGGGTTTGATGGTGTATAAAACCACTCAAGAGGACAACCTCAATATCTTGAAAACTTCAAAGGCTGATATATTGTCACGTGTCGAGTCAGAATGGAGATTCTCCTGTCCCACCACTTCGATCACTCTGGTTTTCGACTCCTCCTCTTCTCTCTTTTCTTGTCAAAAGTGACAGTCTATTCCTCTATTATCAAGCAAGCAGCATTCACAACACGTAGATTACAAAGAAGCTTCACAACTCAAAATATTTTACGACCTTACTAATATTTAGGATATTTATATTGTACAACAAAATCCTTAAACTCACACAACAGTTGCTCAAATATCTTTATTTTCATCTTTTTAATGATTCTCGATAAATTATAAACACGACCCTTCATTAAAATCTCATGGCAACTCAAAAGAATAAAATAGAAACTTGCGAAAAGAGGGGGCCATCAATCAATATGAGACAAATAGAGATGAATGTATGGTTTTCTTCTGTGCACATTGGATTGTGGGAGCTAGGGTGATTTGTTGTCGGAGATGGCTTTGAAGTGATCGAATTTCTGTTATTTAGTGAAGAAGATAAATGGATTATATCGGTATAAGTTTACCTATTTAACGAGATAGCATCAAGTCTACACGGCGCCACACTATCTAGAATTTTTTTTTTTAAATCTTTTTTCTCACTCGCCTTTGAGAATAGGGGCTAGACAGTAGAGAATCAAAAAAAAAAAAAAAAAAAAAAAAAAAAACCCTTCAGTACTAGCGGTGTCAAAAAAACTATTGGTTTCCGAAACGCTAACCCGCTAACACTATCCAATATACTATTGTGGTTTGGTGGGATAGGCTCCAAACCATTGGACTTCATTAGCCTCAGTCTATATATAGAGTTACAAACGAAATGCTGGTAGATCCATAGATTTGATAAATTCTAGCAATTATCATGACTCTGCAACATTAATACATAAAAAAATTGTCAAACTATTTTGGATTTTCAGTTTTCACGTACATTATATTGAATACAAATCAACATACAAGAACATAAACACGTCAGCTACATTAAAGAGCTCCTTCAGTTCACCCCCAGCCCCTGGGGCATGGTACTTATGTACATAGATACATCCCAGCTTATTGAGTCTAAGGGGCCATTTGTTTTTGCCTCTTATAAGACCTTGAGGTCTTATAACCTCTTATAATATATGACCCAGTGATTTTGGACATTTTTTTTGTTTGTTTTTTGTCTTTTATAAGAGGTATTCTACTAGAAATGTTTTATAAGAGGCTCAAATTCTATAAGTACCAAAATTGGATCTACTTCAATTCTATAAGTCTTATAACTTGAAAAATAACTCAAACACCCCCGTCCATATACCCTAGCCTCATTTCTCTTTTCTTCTCTTTTTATTATTTTCTTCTCCAAATAACTCCATTGCCCTAGCTACCACCACCACCACCACCACCACCAAACTATTAAAACCACCACCACCACTGCCGCCACTACCACCACCATCATCACCACCACCACTACCACCACCATCATCACCTCCACCACCACTACCACCGTACTATTAAGACTATCACCACCACCACCACCATTTATACTACTACCACAACCACTATCACTACCACCGTGCTATTAAGACCAATATCATCACCTCCACTACCACCACCACCACCACCACTACTACTACCACTGTACTATTAAGACTATCACCACCACCACCGTGCTATTAAGACATCCACCACTTCTACTATCACCACCACCACTGTGCTATTAAGACATCCACCACTTCTACTACTACCACCACCATCGTGCTATTAAGATCAATATCATCACCTCCACTACCACCACCACCGTGCTATTAAGACCACACCACCACCACCACCAATTAAGGTAGTTTCCTAAAATCGATATTCTAATTATCAAAATTGATTTGAAATCGAAAATCAAACTATACACTTGTTTCAAATTAATCTATTCAAGTTAAATGTGATATAAAGTAAGATTATATTTGTCAAATAATCATCTATAAGATGTCATGTATTTGTTTTTTCTATTTTTACAAGTGCTTATAAGAGGACCTTAAAATAAAAAACAAACCACTTTATAAAACCATCTTATAAAACCCTCGTATAACACATGGTCTTATAAGATCCTCTTATAACTTAACCCAAAAAAACAAATAGCCCCTAAGTATGTCGTATGCATTTTCTTATGTATATTCAGTGTGTCAAATTGGGGATGAGGCACTTGATATTTGTACAGGTGAGGCCCCTAGTCTTGCTTCCGTTCAACTTCCAATGCAATCTCATTGCGACGTGTAAATGGAAGCGTAAATGGAGGATTGTACTGCAAAATGGCATTCTGTCATAAATATGATAATATACAATTTGACAGTAGGACGTGTGATCTTACCTGTGCAACCTCCACTAGGGCACCCTCTTTTACTTCGAATTGCATATCACTTCTTAAAGCATCCCTTAACTTTACTTCTTGACGTTTAACTTCTCTGTCTGTAACAAAACTTGTAGCAATCGAAAAAGGAGATCTATCACACTCGAAAATTACAGTAAATCAAAATAGCATTTCTTAACTTTACTTCTTAACGTATCTTGTATGGAATGTTTCTCATGTGTAGAGAGTACAAAATTCTTCAGAGTGGTTTTTGATTCTTGAAGACAACATCAGTGTCATCATAAGAAAATGTTAGTGTTCTTTATGCATATCTAAATTATAAGTTATACACAGGAACTATACATGAAGATAAGTAAATATCATTGGATATGTATTCTGAATTTATAATGTCCAAGTTCTGCTGCACACTAATGACCTTACAATGAATCAGACTAAATCAAGCATTTGAATTGTAAGTTTCAATAAGAACAAACATTTGTTAGAAGTTGCACACTAAAAACTTGTGGCAGGAATGACATGAGACAACCTTTACTTCTCTTATATATATTCTGGTTCTTTTATCATTTAAACGGAAAGACTGAGGAGAATGTTTCTTGTAGATACTGAGCATGAAGGGTTAGGATGTAGATCTGTTTCCAGGGTGCTATTTATGCAAAAGAAGAACAACAAACCCGAAACTGCAGCAACTGCAACAATTTTCTTGGGGACTTCTTGAATCCTCACAGAGGGATCCTTGGGTAACGGCAAGTTGGCACCATACTTGGAAGGCATGACAAATGACATCTTCCATTTCTTTTGATCTCCCGACTTAATAACAAAACCAAAACAGATAATGAGTAGAATGTAGTACAGCAATAGCAGACAGTTGAATTATCCACATGTTAGACAATGTTATTCAGAGTATGTATGGGCAGGGAAAGTATTTATTTAACTACTACAAAGAAATTAGGATCTTCCCTAAAATTCATAATGCTGGGCAATAAGTCAATACCTGCTTTGTTATCACAGGTGTTGTCATCTCCATTTTCTCGCCATTCAACTCAGCTTTCCGAGTAATGACAGGAGTAGTCATCTCCATTTTGTCGCTTGCATTATTCTGTGAATAGCACAAGGTTCAGATTCAGCATAAAGTTGTGATGTACACAGTACACCTCTAATGATATAATTCAACTTAATTTTTCTCTTCGGGGAATTGTTATCATACCTTACCGAAAAGATATTCAGCTAAGACATTCAAACCTTGAGATGAGCCACTGAAATCAAATCCATCCTGCCCAGGCATTGTTGTTTCCGCTACAAAGTAAGGCTGTTCAACAATGCAATCCACTGTTGAATGTTTGTTCATGAGTATTGGAACTTCAAACTTGAATCAAAATATTGTCAAACAACTAACAAGAAGAAAATCTCAAGAGGATTGAGTTGTTAGGATTTTGAGCCTACAAACAATCACGCTGAGCAAACATGGATTACACAATGCAAGACTTTTCCACTTTGAAGGCTGCAGGACTTTAAACAATATCAAAAGAATCCAAAAGATTATCAAGTGTCATTGGAACTCTCCACCGGCTGGTATAATCAAGCTTAACAATGCTGCACGTTCAAGAGGAAATCCCAGAATTGCAGGTTGGGGTACTAATGAGGGTTCACAATGGAACTACATACTCTAGGGACATATATTGGGGGCCTATAACAAAAGCTATAGAGATGGGATGGACGAAACTATGGGTAGAGTCTGACTCCAGACCAGCTGTAAGAGCATTTCAGACAAACTTGGTTCACTAGAAGGTCAAGACTCAGTGGGTGGCAATCAAAGCAAAACTGACTGGATCATCTTCACAAGTACTTGGAGAGAAGTGAATTCTGGCACCGACCGCAGTGCCAAGACAGGAGCTACACTACCTAGAGGAGTGAACCATTGGTCATTGGTGGAACAAGAAAGCAGATTTTTTTATTAAGAGTTGAGAACCCCCTCTAAACAATTTATAACATGTAAGATGACACTAGGCGACACTACAAGGAGCGGTGGTGACCAGTAGGCTCAACAAAATGGGGTGCAGGTCACCGAAAAAACTAGTCGCACCTCAAACATATTGAATGCATTCATGTTCCCATCTTTCCGACATGATCGCCTGTTATCAGGTTTAAGAGGATCAAATATGCAAGAGGAACTCTTGATTAAGTGGAAAGAAGATAAATATATGATACCTCAACTTCTCTAATTTCGTACTGTTCTGTTCGCCTCAATACAGTAAACTTCACAGTTTCAAGATCAGGTACTACATAAACACCGAGACAAACGAAGAAGAAAAACATTATTACGAAAAACGCATACAGATAATTGAACACATATCAAATGCTAGAAACTACCTGACATCAAGGCTTCCTCCAAATTAGAACTTTCAAATCTCCGTGGAAAAAGATACTTCGCAGATTCATTAGCCAACTCTAATAAAGCTGCATAAAGAAACAAATAACATCAATCAGAAAAACTTCATAAGCAAATTTAAAGAGTCACAAGCGAAAATGCTTGGGTTTTATTATATGAACATTTACGTCGCTGTGAAACAGATGAAGCTTGAGAAGCCAAGGCAAATACAAGAGAGATTCTAGCTTCATCCGCTGATATCTTTCTCTTAGAAGCCACGACACTTCTGTCCGTGGCCATTGCTGTAATAGTACAAGTTTTTCTGGGGACCAAGAATGTTGTACGCTTGAAAACTGATTGAGAAGTTGCCCAAGTTTTATTGTTGGGGGTGGGGTGGGGTGGGGTAATACTAATTAACCCGAACCATTATTGTTGGTTCAAAATTTTACATTAATTTTCTGGCTACCTTTCCAAATTATAAATTTAAGAGTACTAATGGAACGCTCTACTTTGAATATAGTTCTAAATGCCAGGTTTCAACAATTCTTACCAATTTTCTTTTGGGTACAAATTACTTGCATAAACATTACATACATCACCAAAAAACAGACTATTTTGTGTTAATGATGTGAAAATAAAATGCCTTCTTAAACGTACGTTCTCTAGTCTTCAGCATGACCGTATCTATCTCGATATATATCATAAACTATCTACAATGTACGACAAAACCAGGGGCCTGATATGATAGCAATTGGAAAATCAGGATCCAATATCTCATTTTTTACATTTTTTGGATTCTTACACTTTTAGCGCTTGAGGCTCTGGTAACTTGAAATGTCAAACATCGAACACAAACTTGGTTCGCTTCATTAGAAGATCCATTAACCCAGTCGTTCCAAAGAACAGACAAAGATCTATTTCCAATGTGAACCACATGTCCATAATTAAGGTAGCACACTTATAGAAGCAATATCCAAATTTCAAACCAGTTCCCAGTTGCAAAATCATAAGCAAACACATCCCTTTGTAATAAGTGAACATGAGATCGATCACCATAAAAAATGGCCGCTCGAACAGGCCAAAGTTGTGGTCTGTGAAGAGACGATGTGGAGATTTCAGTCCACAAATCATTTATCATATCGAAAGAGAATAAGCATTTTTGTAGACACAATAGAATCTTACTTCCGTTGTCCACAAGAGCCATACAAATAATACGATATACTTCTTGTTGCTTTGTAATCTCATGAAGAGGCTCGGGAAGAGGGCAACATGTGTTTAACGTTGGGTTGAAAACTTCGGCCCAATGTTTGGGGTGAAAATAATTATCTCCAAACACATAAATTTTTCCGTGTAGCAACTAGCAACTAGTGCAGGGTCACACTTCTTGGCAAGCAGGTGAGTGCCTTCCTTTTGCCATGCCAAAGAGCTTAATTTGACAAAATTCAAATTCACTACACTAGTACGCTCAGATAATCAGTACATAAAATGGGCCCGTAGGGAAAAATTGCGTTTTAATTTTGTGTTTAGTTTGGTTCCGCAAATACTTTCGCATTTAGTTGGACAATATTACCTTTATTTAAGTTTTTATCAGTTAAATCAAAATTAAAATATTGTAGCTATTGGGGAAAACTCTCACATGATTTTTCAAGCACACTCACATTTTATGTTAGGACTAACATAAATATTTTAATTTATTTCATATTGTACACATGCATAGTAGTGTTTGCATGTTTGTTGAACAAATGCATATTGGTGTTTGTATGTTTGTTACACACATGCATAATGGTGTGTGCATGTGTGGTATACACATGCATAGTAGTGTTTGCATGTTATGCACATGTATACGCATATATAGTGTTTGCATATGTGTTATACATATGCATAATGATGTTTACATGTGTGTTATACACATGCATAATGGCGTGTGCATGTTGGTATACATATACATAGTGGTGTTTGTATGTGTATTGTACACATGCATAATAATGTGTGCATGTGTGTTGTACACATGCATAGTGATATTTGCATGTGTATCAGACTACTACTCCAAACTTAAAAATATCATCGACTATAACAATATCAAAATCAAGATAAATCACACAATTGATTAACACAAGATTCGAAGATTTGACAAAGAAATTCAATTGTTGTTAAATTGTTTGTCGAACTAGTGCCGAAATTGATCTAATTATTTTTCAATTATCAATAATCTAGAATTGAAAAATGAGAAGAGTGTTTGTCATAAGAGAATAAAATATTTTCTCATAGCTTAAATCACTAATCACACACACACAAATTAACTAACTCAAAGATGGAAATAACTAGATCTCAAAAAAATTTACAAGTTTCTAGTTAGAGTTTTTTTTTTAGATGGAGAAGAAAATAAATATTTTCTCATATCTTAAATCACTAATCATAAGTTTACAAAACACAAATCAACTAGCTCAAAAATGGAAACTGTCGGGGGAAAAAGTTAACCAGACACTCCCGATATGATGGTACTTCTGAAAGCTCGAAAGAGATGGGGATTGGGGTTTTTGAGGAAGAGAGACTGCACCAAACGCTCGGTTGCCTACGTACCCAATGAGGAATCTGAGATCAAGTCTCTTAAAACGTAGTTCTCGAGGCTGCAGAAGCCTCCGTATATATAGCAATATCCTGCCTTGGCGGCCAAGAAAATGATTCCCGGAGATTGCATTCATTGATGAATCCTAGTATGATCATACTTCTCAAATAGGATCATTCCCCAAGATTGCATTCTATCATTGTGTAAGATCTTATCGGATTGCACTAGGATCTCTTGTTTTCGTGGAACGTATTACTGGATCCGGGTGATCAGGACGGATTGAGTCCATGAACTTGGGCAGTCCGGATGGGCCCTGGACCTGTTGTAAACTTTGTCAGATTAAAGAACCGGATGATCCACAACGTTTTTAATAATTATCAGGCTGGTCCGCTGCTAGGCCCATACCTGGTCCATGGTCAGAGTACACTTTGGACTAGAAATATAATGTAGGGTACACACATTGCCCCTCTTCAATTAACAGAGGAGCAAACGAAGATGAAGTTGGTATGTTGAAGAAGAAAAATTATGGAAAAAAACCAAAATGACATTACAAGAAATGTGTAAGGTGTAACGTGAAATAATAATAAGTATGTAATAGAGATAGACGAAAAAGGGTGAGATAGTCGAAAGAAACAAAAGTGGGAAAAGTGAAGGGGGTTGGGGGGTAAATAAAAAATGTTGGTAATAAATGGGTGAGTGGATAAGTTAAAAGAATGAGATAACAATTGTGTGGGTGGGGAGTAAAAGAAAGAGATAAGAAGATAAAGAAGAATAAGGAGAGAAGTGAAGAACTAAGTCTTACCATGTGAGTGTGCTTTAATTTTTCACTTAATTCATTTGTGTAGTTGTCACTAGATGTTAAATAGGTAAAACTTTGCATGTCTAGCTTATGAGCTTTAAATAATCATATAAAACCCATAGCTTGAATACTTTAGTGAGTAAATTGAGTGACCAAATTAGTGATATGGTTATGAGAGATGCTAACTTGGCCTAAAAATGAACAAAATGAGTTGAAATAGAACTGACCCAGCTAGCAAACTACTGACCCGGAAGAAAACATATTGACCCGGCCTGAAAAATAGTGACCCAACAAGGAAACAGTCTGACCCAGTACGAAAATAGATAAAATTCGCCAGATCCACATATAAGTAGGCCTAAATCGCCCTGTATACCGTCGAAACCAGCTTGTATACCACTGAACCGATAGGGAAAAGCCAGAATTAGAAAGAAAAATGCCTGGACAAGCAGTAAAACATGTGAACCGGCTATAAAAACTCCTGAACATGCTAAAACGTCCTGAACCGGGTTAAAAACGCTTGGACAAGCTGGAAAACTGCTGAACCGGTTGTAAAAACGCCAGAACCAGCTGGAAAACGCCATAACCAGTGGTGAAAATGCCTGAACCGGCGAGTCGCCAGTGCCGATGGTATAGGATCAGCAGAACTTTGGGCTTGTAGATGTTGGGTTTTTGGAAATTGGTTTTGGGCTTGTGAACTTTGGGCTTTTAAATAATGAGTGTTTTGGATATTGTGTTTGGATATTGGAAATTAAACATTGGGCTTTTTGTAATTGAGCTTGGAGAAATAATATATTGGGCTTTGGAATGGGCTAATCAAAAGTGGGCTTGGCTTGAAATGAAATCCGACCAAACTAAGGAGACTAAGGGGTTGGGTCAAGACCTCATAGCCCATACTTTGAGGTCAGGACTCCTGTTATGTCTCGACCACACTAGCCTATATCTTGACCAAATTAATAAAATGAGTGTGACTTCAAGAGTGCGCCTGTCACTTGGTTCACTTCTCTGGGTCACTTCAAGAGTACGACTTCGGTCTAATAGCCTGGTAGAGACTTCTCCATCCAAACTAAAGACAGCTAAGGACAGAAGCTCCAATTACTGTACTGAACATTCATGGCATGTCCATATTCATTATAGCTTATGTACTTAATTGGCCGTGTGAATGCAGGACGACGCAGGTGCCACCAATTCAACGATGGGTGCCAGGAGATAACTTAATAATGGATCGTACAGTGACGAAATTAACAACTGAAGACGTCCAAATGAGATTCAACATACCGGATTACATTGGGATTCGAAAACTGCAGATGAGGGGAACGTCGTTAACAGATGTAGTGAGACCGGGTGAAGTTATTGTGAGCTACTATCAACTTCTCTTCGGTCTACGGTTTCCATTAAACGAGCTATTGGTCTACTTGCTATCCATGTAGGAGGTTTCGCCAGGTCAAATGTACGTAACATTTTACATGATCATCTCCCCGCTGGAGGCAATTCGCCAAGCGTAGAACTTGCATCTGAACTGGGAGTCCATCTACTACCTCTTAGTTCCGGAACATGTTCCTTCCAGAGGCCGTATTTGCCTTCGGGTGACATCGCAGGTGGGGTGGTGTTCGAAGTCCATTGGATTTCTTCGTAACCATAAAGGATGGGACACACCGTGTTACATACTCAGTAACTGGAGGCGGCCAAAATACGAAGAATTTATCATGTGTACATTTAAAGGTAAATTGACCCTCTAAATGAGTTTGAATTAATCATTCATGCTTGACAACTAACCGAATTTATCATTCCGGATCAGGTGTAGATGAGATTCGTGCTCCCGAAGGGGAATTGACTGAGGAAATGTGGAGTAATCTGAACGTACTATGTAGCCTACCTCCAATGGCGTATGACTTGTCATATCCAGACGAGGTGGTTTGGTGGATTCGTGATGTAATGCCAACGCTGGTAGGTACTGGTCATGTTGTTGGTGGGGTGCCGAGAGCGCCAGGAAGCGCAACCTTTAGCAGTGACCCTCCTCGTGGCGCTTGAGTACCAAATGTGGCAAGGGAGGCAACGCCAGAGATGCATGGAAGGCCTCACCGGAGACTGGCTACCCGTCACGTATCATATGTGCCACCGATTTACTCATGGGAGCACACCAAAAGTGTGAGTTCCTGGGTTGCATCCAGTGTCCATTTGAACTCGGAGAATAATGCTGGAACTCCGGGTGGAAATAACTTTACCACATGTAACTCATATATGTACGAGCATTGCAATTTTGCGGAACAACTTACTTTGCAACTCGGAAATAAAAATTGACTATAATTATGCTTGCTAGAAACAGTGCCTGGTCCATCGCGAAGGAGGAATCTTATAGTCAGTAGTTTAGAGGATGAGGAGGAACCAGATACCCCCAGAAATGATCGAGGAAATGGTGTGTAGTTGGGAGAAACACCACCCCATACTGTTCTGGCTTCTGGGTCAGCTGCAACTAGTTCCAATGATTCTGGGTTTCGTGTTAGGAGTGGTAGGCCTTCGAGAGTACCCTTAGATATAGTGGCTATCAGTAGTATGATACCGACCTATGCGGCAGATGGGTCGCGTGGATCTGATGGGCGTTCGGCGTCACATAGAGAGTGAACCCCTAATGTATCTGATACAGTTACGGAAGTACTTAATTCCGCGTCATCTGGATCTCGTGGCCACCGATCTGCCTATAGGCAATGTCCAAATCCTGATCATGCTCCCCGAGAGTCGTCGCTGGTGCCGCCATCGAAAGATATTATGGAAGCGATTGACGCATTACAATGGGATTTAGACAAGGTAAACAACAACACTTGAACTTGTAATTTTATTAGTAAAGAAGCAAATTAACACGTTAATATTTATATGGACTGTAGATACGGGTGTTAGCCACATGACGCTATGAGAGCCATCAGGAGGAGAATGCTCGCTTAGCCAGAGATATTGTCGCGCGAGATGCGGAGCTTGATGCGCTGAAGGAGGAGTTATCCCGATATCATAACAGTACTTGAACTGTTCCTATCATAGTTTAGATTTGGTGTTTATGTATGTTTGCATGAAGTAGCTTGTTTTAACTCGGCAAAGATAAAAACTCAGGCAATAAGTTGGATATGTTGAATGTGTAACCCTCCTTATAAAAGATTAGACGGTGGTCTACTGTTGCCGCGACTATATCAATGCAACTAAGTCACTTGATGAACAAGCGTAGTTACATTGCAAAGATTCTCCAGTAGATAATCTTTGTGGAGACCAAAGGACAACCAGAAGTGCCTTATTAGTTTGATTAATATGAGTGTAGCTTAGATTACACCACCAAGGGTAGACGCTTGATGTAACCTAAGCAATCGCACCCAGACCAAAAACGATACATTATCATTCTTGGGTTTACGTTGTCGAACAATGATACCAGGTGTAGGCCCCTTGCACCACAAGCTGAAACTGAAGTGCAAGATGGCCTTCGCCACCCGGGTTTAGTAAGTGTAAGAATAGAAACTGTTGCACGTTGGAGGAAATTGTCACTGGCGAGTAGAGACATCAAGGAATATGTTAGCAAATATGAACTATATTTCATCAAAAATATTCCCCCAAGTAGGCTTTGACACGTTAGAAAACTTATGGACTAAACATTTCGAATCGCATGGTGTGGCATGCATGAAGAAGAAAAATAAGTGAGTTGCATGAATGTCAATGATCGAATAAGACTTATTATGTAATGGGTATGTGAAAGTGGTGGCGTAATAATATAGTATAAGATTTATGTTGTCGTAAATTTGGAGAAAATACTTAACAAATAAAAGTGGGATACTTATCTAAATGTCTGGAGGTAAGATTTGATTAGATTTGGTTGTAGCTTTCTAGTGACACAATATTATAGAAGTTTGACGTTTTGAACCAACTCCATAAGTTGTGAGTTGAGCATTAGATCTTCCTTAGATGACAACATAAACTTTCCCCATCAGTCTTATAAAACTTCTGACGCTGCTGTTTTCGTTTTAATTTCGTAAGCATTGTCGCGCATCTCACTCTCGTGATTGTAATTGAACTTGATACTGGATTTTCTTTGGTATGATTCTGAACATCCAATTGGCCATACTGGAAGTTTGAACCAAATTGGCCTGGTATGATACTTTGGTATGTTCCCTACAAAGTAACGTAACGTAAATGGAAATGAAATTTATTGATAAAAAATGGAAGGAAAGTCCAATGTATGTGAACTTTATTGGTGGAACTAATGATAACTAATGTAAGTGACATATCTGTCTTATACAGCATAAGACCCAATCGCCTGGTTTGCAATCTTGCACGCAACTTCTTGTCATAACTGCGCTCCATAAAGTCCTGGTAAGTGATGAGATTCTACAGGGCTTCATCGTTGAGCTCCTCCACCATGGCTTCGTCACGAGCCAAGATGTCGACATTCATCTCTATAGAGGTATCTGGTTATAACCAGAGGAAGCGTCCATGAACAACAGACGCTCAAATCCTGAGGTTGCATTGACTAGATCTGAGATGTGAGATAATGGGTATGGATGCACTGGGCAAGCTTGTTTAGGTTGTGGAAGTCAATGCCACCCCTGAGCTTCTCAGTAGGACCATCCCCGATGTGTATTCTGGTAGCTATTGCGCTCCGCACAACGTTGCGGCAAGGGACATGGGAATTAGATCCCCGAGTCCCTAGTGGCTCCAGAGTGTGTTGAACAGCTTCAGACCATCCGTTTCCTCCGCTCTAAGAAAATGATCTACGACGGCTCGATTGCCCCACCTGTACAGTGGTGCCTGGAACTTTCTCCATGTTCTGTCGAGTCGCAACATGTCGACTAGCAACTTCTGCATCATTCATCGCAGTTTGTTCAGCCATGGTAACAAGGACAATCAAAAAATAAGGTTGAGGAGATCATGCTCCGACGGAAGACCGCGTCTTTGTGGGTTCGATGGTCCCCACAGACAGCGCCAAAGAATGTCGGGGCAAAAAGTTAACCCGACACTTCCGATGTGATGGTACTTCCGAAAGCTCGAAAGAGATGGGGATTGGGGTTTTTGAGGAAGAGAGATTGCACCAACGTTCTAGTTGCCTACGTACCCAATGAGGAATCCGAGATCAAGTCTCTTAAAACGTAGTTCTGGAGGCTGCAGAAGCCTCCGTATATATAGCAATATCCTGCCTTGGCGGGCCAAGAAAGTGATTCCCGAAGATTGCATTCCTTGATGAATCCTAGTATGATCCTACTTCTCAAATAGGATCATTCCCCAAGATTGCATTCTATCCTTGTGCAAGATCTTATCGGATTGCATTAGGATCTCTTGTTTTCGCGGAACGTATTACTGGATCCGAGTGATCAGGACGGATTGAGTCCATGAACTTGGACAGTCTGGATGGACCCTGGACCTGTTGTAAACTTTGATGGATTAAAGAATCGGATGATCCACAACGTTTTTAATAATTATCAGGTTGGTCCGCTGCTAGGCCCATACCTGGTCCATGGTCCGAGTACACTTTGAACTGGAAATATAATGTATGGTACACATAAAAACTATTAGATCTCAAAAATATTTTACAAGTTTATAGTTTGAGTTTTTTTTTTTGCTAGATGGAGAAAAAGGTCATAATTGATATTAATAAAAAATAATTTGCTGACGTCAGCCCGAAAATGTCCTTATAGCAAAATTATTAGTGATAGATGCTGATGTCAGCCCGGTTTTGTCTTAAAATTGTAATTATTGGTCAACCATGCCTAAAACCAAAATTATTGGTCAATTTATGTGTTTGGGCCTAAATTTGTGTAATCACTAATCAGTACGTGAGCAAAGAGGCAACACCCTCCAAAGTCCAGAGTCCAGAAGCGCTTAGGTGTAAATTTATTGTAAACTCATTGGGTCCAAGGCCCAAAGTTGTTGAATAACTGAAATGAATGCTTGAAATTTTATTAACTATGAAAAACTTTTCTTTGTTCTGAGTACATCATCTATTTATACTAAGCTAAAGCAATGAAACAGTTATAACAAACTTGCCTACGTGTACATAGTTAGTTACAAGTCTAACAGACTAACTAACTATTGACTAATAGTTGACTTCAAATCTTCAGGTTTTGTTCTCCTCCATTACCCTCCCTCAAGCTTGCTTAAGGGAGAATCTCTAAATGTAAGCTTGTGAATCAAGTCATGAAGTCTGTTGGTAGAAAGACCTTTGGTAAATACATCAGCAAGTTGATCAGCAGTGCAGACATATTTGATTGTGAGTAACTTGTTTGTAACCAGCTCTCGAACATAGTGATAATCAATTTCTAAGTGCTTGGTTCGCGCATGAAAAATAGGGTTATTGGAGAGGGATATATCACTTATATTATTACACCACAGGAGAGGAGGTTGTTGTAAAGGAACCTGTAAATCTTTTAGAAGAATGCAGATCAAATAAAGTTCTGCTGAAGTATATGCTAGACTTCTGTACTCTGATTCGGTGCAGGATCTTGCAACTGTGGTTTGCTTCTTTGCACACCAGGAGATCAAGTTGTTACCAAAGAATACGCAGAATCCTGTAGTAGATCTCCTATCTGAGGGACATCCACCCTAATCTTCATCTAAAAATGCAACAATATCTGATGATCCTCTTGTAAAATAAAGACCTTTAGTGAGTGTTCAAATATCGAAGAACCCTTTTAACAGCAGCCATATGAATAGATGTAGGAGAATGCATGAACTGACCAAGCTGATTAACTGAAAAAGAAATGTCAGGACGTGACCAAGTCAGATATTGTAAAGCACCAACTGCTGACCTATACTCTTGAGGATCAACTAATTTGTCACCACTATGAGGATCAAGCTTCATTGTGGTAGAACATGGTGTAGAACAAGGTTTTGCATCAAGCATCTTCAGTCTCTGTAAAAGATCATAAGTATACTTGGTTTGCGATAAAAATAAACCTGATGCATCTCTTTTAACTTCCATTCCCAAGAAAAGGTGAACTGGACCAAGATCTTCATAGCAAAAGTTAAACTCAATTGATGAATCAGAGAGTTATAGTAACTTGAAGAATTACCAGTTATCAATATATCATCAACATAGACTAATATAAATGTAGTGGATTGATCCACTATTTGAATGAAAAGAGATGGATCTGCCTTGGAGAGAGTAAAACCTAAAGAAAGCAGGTCCTTTACTAATTCTTCATACCAGGCTCGAGGGGCCTGTTTCAAACCATAGAGTGATCTTTGAAGCTTACATACATAATGAGGCTTTTCTGGATCAATAAAACCTTGAGGTTGTTCCATATACTTCCTCTTTCAAATGGCCATGAAGAAAAGCATTTGAAACATCTAGTTGTTTTACATCCCAATTTCTTTGAACAACTAGTGACAAGATCATTCTAATAGTGGATGCTTTTGCAATAGGACTAAATGTATCAGTGAAATCAACTCCAAATTGTTGATTAAAGCCCTTTGCAACAAGTCTAGCTTTGAATTTGTCAATAACACCATTAGCCTTTTGCTTTAGTCTAAACACCCACTTATTCTTAACAATATTTTGCTTGTCATCAGATGGAACTAGAATCCAGGTTTTGTTTTGAATCAAGGCATTATATTTAGCAGCCATGGCTGCTCTCCAGTTGGAGTCTTTTATAGCTTGAGAATAAGAAGTTGGAGTTGGAGGTATGTTTTATAATGAAGTAGAGAGAGCAATAGGTATAGGATGTTTAGTGGCAGTATAGGCTTTAGGTTTAGAAATTCCATTCTTTCATCTTGTCTACATGTGATGATTATTGTTGAGAATGTTGGCTGAAGTAGTATCAAATGAAGAATGAACATGAGGAGAAGTATTGACTGAAAAGTGTATGTCATAAGGTATACAAGTGTTAGTCTGTGAAATATTAGGAGAATGTTGATGTGATGATTTGTTGAAAATTGAAAAGGAATAAAATGAGGTAGAGGTGTTAGTTGGGAACAAATTTGACTTGTAGGGAAACTCAGACTCATTGAAGATGACATGTCTTAATATATAGACTTGATCAATTTTAGGATCTAGACATTTATAACCTTTGTGATTGAGACTGTATCCAATAAACACACAGTGTTTACTCCGCATGTCTAGCTTACTTTGAGAGTAAGGTCTTAACCAAGGAAAGCAACTGCAACCATAGACTTTTAAGAACAAGTAGTTTGGATATTGTTTAAACATCTTTTCCCATGGACAAATATTATGAAGAGTAGGAGAGGGCAATCTATTGATTAGAAAGGTTGCAGTTTGTACTACTTCTAACCAATATTGAATGGGAAGTTGTGATTGAGATAGAAGAGTTTTAGTCATCTCCAAAAGATGTCTATGCTTTCTCTCAACAATACCATTTTGTTCAGGAGTATAGACACAACTAAACTGATGACAAATCCCAGAAGATGAGAGAAAAGATTTAAATGTAGAGCTTGTAAACTCTCCTCCACAATCAGTTTTTATGCACTTTATGTGACAATCAAGAGTATTTTCAATGTAAGTTTTGAAGTGAGTAAATATAGTAAAGAAACCAGACTTCAAATTGATAGGAAAAATCCAGCAGTAGCTAGTAAAGTCATCAACAATGGTAACAAAGTACCGAAATTCATTTATTGAACAAATCGAAGATGGTCCCCACAAGTCAATATGTACAAGCTGAAGAGGTTTACAATATTTTGAAATTGCAGAAGAGAAAGGTAATCTATGGCTTTTAGCCAACTGACAATCATTACAAAACGCAGTAGAGTGAGTGTTGTGTTGGATAAGCAACTTATTTTGATGAAGCACTTGATGTAGAGTGGAAGAAGCAGGATGACCAAGTCTTTGATGCCAGAGTGAAAAGGAAGCTTTGTTACTGAAGAATGCAGATGGTGAAGGAGCAGTGTTGTGAAGAAAAGTGAATGGATAGAGACCCTTCTCACATTTCCCTTGAAAAAGGATCCTCTGGGTTGCATTGTCCTTAACAATGAAGCCAAAAGAATGAAATGTGAGTGAGTAGTTGTTCTCAGTGACAAATTTGTGGACAAATAAAAGATTGTGTGTCATTTGAGGTACATGTAATATATTTTTCATTTGAAAACAGGCAGATGAAGTAGTAGAGGATAAAAAAGAAGAACTAGTGTATAGAATATTCAGACCTTGACCATTACCCACAAGCACTTTGTCTTTGCCTTTATAAGAAGAATGAGATCCAATATTGCTTAGTTCAGGAGTAATGTGATGTGATGCCCCAGTGTCAGCATACCAACTTGGAGTAGATTGATTATGAGCATCAAAATTGGCCATTGCAGGCATGTAATGATTATGACTTGAAGGTGGAGAGCTTGAAGAAGCATATAGTGTAGTAGGTTGAGAGCTTGAAGAAGCATATAGTGATGTACGTTGATGGTACACTGGAAGCTGATAGCTTGATGAAGCATGGAATGCATTCAGCTGATAACTGGAAGTTGCAAAGTTTGCAGTAGGAAACTAACTGCTAGAAGATGCATGTGAAGAGCCATTGTAAGAATCATAGCCAAACATATTGGAATCAGAACCAACATTATCATGAGTCTGAAGACCAACGTAATATGAGCTGAACGAATTATGATCATATCCTCCATGATACTGATCATAGTCATTGTGATTTTGATTAGAAGTAATCATAGTTGGATCAATACTGAAGTTATTCTGATCAAAGATACCATTGTTAGGATCATAACTGTAGCTGGGCTCTTAAGAAGGAACAGAAGCACTTGTAGAATCATGAATATTAGCTAACATAGCTAATTTCGCAAGAGGAATTCTTCCAGCATAAGCATGACTCATTCTATAGTGACAGTCAATTGCTAAATGTCCTGTTTCCCACAGACTTGACAAATTGGCCTTTGTCCTTGGTTTTGAGGTGGTACATGCATAGAATTTTCTCTTAAATTAGAAGATCTTCCTGTCATAAAATTGCCTCTAGAATAACCATAGTTGCCTCTAGTATTATAGTTATTCATTCCTTGACTAGACTGACCCCTGTAGAAACCTCTATTGCCTTGAACATTTCCTCTAAAAGCACCTCTGTTGTGCTGAAAATTATTCTGATAACCTCCAGGAGATGACATATAATCTCTTGTAGTTGAGAAGGCATGTGAACTGATATCTGAGGCTTGTGTTGTGTGAGCTTCTTCAACTGACAATTCTTCACTTAGTAGCAATCCATATAGTTCATCAGAGTTAACTTCTTGTTGTCTAACTCAAATAGATGTTACAAATGGTTTGTATTCACTTGTTAAACCTCTGAGCATATGAAAAACCAAATCCTCCTCTGGTTCTGGTGATCCAGCAGCAGCTAGAGCATTAGCTATTTGCTTCAAATTTTGTAAATATGCAACAATGCTTAAACTTCCCTTTTTTTTACTTTGAAGCCTTGCCTTGAGTTGCATTACATGAGCAGTTGATATAATAGCAAAACTTTTTGCTAAGGTTCTCCATAATTCATATGCAGAAGAAATTCCAACAACATATGGCAATACTTCTATAGACATGGTTGCATTCAACCAAATAAGAAGAGTTTGGTCTCTTCTTTGCCAATCAAGATAAGCATGATTCACTTAAGTTGCTAAAATACCTCTGACATCACTCAAGAACTGATCAGGACATACTTATCTTCCACTAACCAGATCTAAAAGATTAAAATTACGCAGTATAGGTATGAACACAGATTTCCATAGCATATAGTTTTCCCTATCAAGTTTAATTGAAACGAGATTGCAAATGTTCTGAAAAAGAAAGATTTTGAAACGAGCTTACAACTGGATTTGAGAGTTGAGGAGTTGAATCAAAGGACGCCATTGTTGGAAAGCCATTGAGATGATTCTAATTCCGATTCTGATTCCGATTACTATTGTTCTGATTTTGATTCTAATTACTAGGAGAAGAATGATTCTGATTATTGCTTTGCTGATTGATGATGTTGTTGTTGTTTTGAGTTGAAGGTAATTGAATTTGATTGCTTCTTGCCATTGATGAAGATTTGAACAAAACTTCTTGAAGAATTCTTGATTACTCGTTGAGTTTTTGATGATTTACACAAAAAAAAAAAAATTAGATGAGCAGTGGAATGATTCGATGAAGAACTGATAAACAATGATGATTTTGTGTTTTGAGGATCGACCTAATTTCTCATTTGAGCATTTAGCTACGATACCATGTTGAAGAACTGAAATGAATGCTTGAAATTTTATTAACTATGAAAAACTTTTCTTTGTTCTGAGTACATCATCTATTTATACTAATTACCATAATAGGATATTTGCAACACGCACCTTTTTTGCTTTGCAACGCTTATTTACCGTTAGTAAATTGCCAACGCTAAATAAGCGTTGGCAATGTTGTAAAGCGTTGGTTTATTTGAGTGAATTTCCGGAATTAATTGCTAACGCTTAAAAAGTGTTGGAGAAGTGTTACAAATCCAAAAAACCAAAACAACTTCGAAATTTCAAAAATAGGGAAACAAAAAAGAAATCGTCGTCGGTATGTTAAAATAGAAAACCTCTCTTTCTCTCTCACGGCCCATTTGGGTTAGGTTAGGGTTTTCTTATCTTTGCTTTGGTGACCCTTCCCCTTTTTCGTCCTTCAACCCCTCCTCCTCTTTCGAAAAGCACAAAGTCGAATCTGAGGTTCATCGTGCGGTTGTTAATCGCGATCCCAAGTTCACAAACTTTGTCGAGGTTTCTTTCTATCGACTTATTACTTTCAATTTTTATTATTGTTTATTATTTATTAATTCATGTCATGGCCTTGCTAGTTTCGCACACACAAGGTTATCTACCGGAGATATGCGTTGGACTCTTCTTCTCCATGTGTGTTGACATTACTGATAATGAGCTGGCTTTATTTGTCGAGATTTTGGATCATTTCTTCAGCAACTACTTCTGTGAGCTAGATTTGGTCTTTAACTTCCATAAGGTACCTTTTCTTTCACTTACTCTTTTGTCTCATCATGGTTTATCATGGTTTATCACTTCCTCAGTTCCTCACATCCTTTAAATTTCACTATTGTTTTGCATTTAGCCAACTACATGTGATGATACCATTTTAAGTTCATCCATTTCATTATTTTGATAGATTCAGAGATCTATGGTGTAATTTCAGATTTCAAGAATGCACTTTGTTGAAACAAAGTGATAAATATCAAACCCTTGATTTTCTATATATTTTACCGACATATAGGTTATATAGTATGGTATTTTGATATCAAGGAAAATACAAAATAGTTTGTAAAGATTAGTGGACATATATATTAGAAAAATCAATATTGAACATCTGATATTCTCGTTATCTTTCAACATTCTTGTATATCAATATATATGTCTTCCTTGAAGTCATCATCTCTAATAATATCACCCCCTTCTTTTTTCAAAAACCAGTCATGCTTGCATTCGAAAATCTCTTGCGAAAACTGTGTTTGTAGATGGGGCGATAGGCTAAGGGTTTATGAGAGAACTTGTAGATAGGGTGAAATCTGAGGAGTGACTTTCAGCCCCTGTCAAGTTTCTTTCTGAGTCCCAAATGAATTTACTTGTTTACTCCCGCGACTCCAAACAGGTAACTCTAAGGTGGTCATTTGTTAAATCTGTAAAAGTAAATACCCCGTGATGAGTTACCCTGAATTTCTACTTTCTATTTCTGAAGTTGTACATTGTTGTTTTTGTTCTTCCAAGTTTCAACTCGTCATTAAATCACCCTACTATAGTATTGTGGGTGCTTGATTTAGTGGTGTTGACCTCATCACGCTTTTGTTTTTTCTGACTTCATGAATGCTTTGGTTCAAACTCTTGGTGTGATGGGACCAAAGCGTTTCTTAGTTCTTCTACCCCTTAACTTTGGAAGCTAAAGACCCATCTAAAGCCAATGTGTGGTTGTTTCCTATCTTGAAGCAATATCTTTGTTGGTGCTAGTTTAAGCTTCTTTGGGAAGTCCATCTTGGGCAAGGTTGGAGAGTTAAGACAAAAGTCTCGGATGGTATGAACCTTATCATTTTAGATTGATTCGTTTTTCTTTCTTTTATGTGGCCTAATCAGTATGCATCGTATGCTTGATGGCTTGAGCAAGAGGGACATATTTATTCTTCAAGGAGTGCAGATGCACTTATATACCCTCTATGGTCCTTGTTACCTGCCTTTTGTAATTATCCTTTTAGACACCGCTAGTAGTTTCAAGGATTTGAAGAAAGGATTGTGTGATCTTAACCGTGATGAGCGATGTGCGTGGCATAATCTGTTCGAGTCTACAAATTCTCATTCAACGTAACAAAAGTTTGTTGGAAGAAAAAATGATCTGCTCAATGATGACATAAGCATTCTTTGTACAAAGAGCTAAAGCAACTTATACCCCTCAAGTTGCAGCCGAGAATTTGAAATCTTTGAAGTTAGCGCTTTCGCGAATTTTTATCGGTATTATCCGGCGTCTTCATGAAATCAACAACCGATAGTGGTGGATGTGTGCGGTATTTGCATATGCTTGTTACCTGCTTCATTGAGATAGATGTATTTATTGCATGGATTTCCCTTGTTATTTTTCTTAGTTCAAAGTCTGCTCACAAGTTTCATTGTATCTTTAGTATTCACATGTTCATATAGGTATGTAGTAAAGTGTATTTCGTGATACCCCTCAATTGACCCACCTGGAAATGTTGATAAGAGCTGATCTTTGTGTGGGGCAGTCTCGTCACCTGCATATAGACAAAATCACATAGTTAACAATGAGGATTGAAATTTTGGACATTGTAAACTTTTATCCATTCATCATATTTTTTTGTAGTTACTAAAAAAAAGGATTTCCGATGATCCCCATGGCTGTGTTATCCTTAAGAACCATTATTTTGGCTTTGAGAAGTTTAGTAATTCTATTTGTACCGTTTGCAGTCCACAATCGGTCAATTTGCTTCAATATCAGATAAGGAAGTAGTCAGGGGACTTTTTGAGCGTACAATGGTTAAACTTCTGAAGGTGACTCAAGGAGCTGTTAAAGCAGAGCTGTCTGCAAACTCCACTTCCACGAAGATTGAGAACTCGGCAAATGGAAGTTCTCCGTTGCTAGCAAGGTGCGTGTGTGTGTGTGTTTCTTCATCTCTCTTTTACCGTACCTTTTTAAAATTTTATTTTACGTAAATAATCTGGCTGTTAGTGGAAAATGAGAATGACATGGAAATGGATAACCTAGATATGGTGATATGGGTACGGGGCTGTGGTGTGTCGAACACTTCATTCTAGTACATTAGTAGGAGGTGGCCATGGATGTATGCAAGGAAGTAGGCGGTGTCTTAAATTATGGATGTTGGGAAAACCTTGAGTATAAGCTGGTGGTGCCTAAGCTTAGTGAGCACATTATAGCTTTACACTTTATAGCTAGGACCACTAAATCCCGAGGTATTGTTTTACTTAGTTTAAGAGCTTGAGAATATTATATCCAGTTTATTAATTCTACATATAGATAAGTGGCCGGTGTTGATGATTACTCATCTTTATGTGTTGTTTTAGCATATGACGACTAATACTTTAAGTGACAAGTATTAAGCCTTGTTGGACAACACCAACTTAAGTAAAAATAGGAGTTGGACTTCATGTTGGGATTTTTTTGGGAACATCAATTCAAGAATATGGGGGAGGACACATCACTGACTTAGAGGAGACAGGGGGATGCTAGCACTACACCATAATAGGATATTTGCAACACGCACTTTTTTTTATTTGCAACGGTTATTTACCGTTAGTAAGTTTCCAACGCTAAATAAGCGTTGGCAATGTTGTAAAGCGTTAGTTTATTTAAGTGAATTTCCGGAATTAATTGCTAACGCTTAAAAAGTGTTGGAGAAGTGTTACAAATTAAAAACTTGAAAATTTATTGTAATACATTGTTATGGAGAAGGTTTCTTGTTCATTACTTGTACTAGGTTAGTACAGACTACAGCCTGCCTTTGCCGCAGTGATTGTTAGTGGACTTATATGTATTAGTGTTATATCTTGCAGCTTATTCACATGATAGGAAGTTCTTGGGCAGTATTTCACATGATCAAATGTTGAAGGTATATGATGCTCTCTCTCTCTCTCTGATAGTATGATACATATATTTATAACTAACGTTATATCGAAATTCAGTTTTGCACTCAATTGATGTAGTTGTTTAGTACAAATTTATGCATCTGTGTAGATAGATGCGTACTTGCGGTTACTACTAGAGATTTTTTTTTTTTACTTTCTATTATAAATATTAATTGCTATAGCTTTTGATCCACTACTCGTTGGATATACTTATTTCTGTAAGAGAAGTGGAAAATCAATCAGTTCAAAGAACAAAACTTGTTTGAATAGTTTAATCCTATGTTAGATGGACACGCCATATTTCAAAAATAATCCGTGTCGGATACGTATCCACGTGTCCGTATTTTTTTTTGGATAAATAGATTTTATTAGAATGGACTTTGCACTATTGCACTATTTTCTTTACTTTTTAACATCCTAGCTTGGTTGACACTTGCCAGTTGTGTTATGGTTTCGATTGTGTATGTCTTTGTTCGTTTGCGGTTTAAATTGTTTATGAAAGGCTGAAGTGCCGATTTTTTAATCACATGTCATGTCATTAGGTGAGAGTGCCCTCTACGGGGTCGATATAAACACTGGTGGAATCATAGATACATTTGCCAACTTTGTATGGGAACCTGCTGTTGTTAAGGTATTCAATGTTCTTTCCCATGTTGCTTTGTTCAGTTTCTTTTTACCTACATTGGTCGTGATTGCAAATGTCTTAGATAAATGCTATAAATGCGACAACAGAGGCAGCTTGCCTAATTCTAAGTGTGGACGAGACCGTGAAGAACCCAAAGGTAAGGTTTTCTCCAGCTAGTTGTATGGCGTTTGTAGTGTTATCTATCAAACATGTTAAACTCGGCCAAAAGTTCAGTGTCTTCCTATCCCAAGAGTTCAGTTGTTCAGCCTTCTGTTATTTCTTTTTTCATTCCACTGTGCCATCCTTGGTAGTCACAGTGTTTTTAATTTTTCTTTGCATTGTTATTTTCTAATGGCTATTCATTATATTGATAATCCAGTCGGAGAGTGCACAAGGAGATGCTACTGCTGGAGCGATGGGTTGAGGGCGTGGCGGGGCAGGTTTCTGTGGCCTTGGAAGGGGAATGCGAAGGCGTTGAGCTTTTTGGGTTTGAAGATGCCAAGGACTTCTTAGAGTGAAGGGAAGATTTTGAAAGCAAGGGTGGTTTGTTTTGTGGGAAGTTTGTTTTCTGTCCTTAATTTTGTTTGCTTCAGTTTGGAGTGAGTTTGTAGCTATATATATATTTGTCTAAACCATTCTTGTATTCATTGGATTCTTGTATTCACTGGTTATTGTAGGTTTAGCTGGTCTCGCTACAAAATATGAAATTTTTTTTTTCATCAGCAACCCATCAGCAACGGTTTATCACCATTACAAATTAATTTTAAAATATATTTTTTTAAAATTAACTAACAGCTTTGCAACACTTAAAAACCATTGGTAATATTTTTAACAACTTTGCAACGCTTAGAAAGCGTTTGTAAAATAAAAAACCGTTGCAAAAGTTTTAAATTTGTGTGCTATTAAGCGTTGGAAAGTTCTATTTGCAATGGTTAATAACCGTTGCAAATTTTTGTTTGCAACGCTTGTTAAGGGTTGCAAAAATTTTCAACACTTTACCCACGCCATATTTGCAACGCTTAAAAAGCGTTGTGAAAATTATTTACAACGGTTTTTTGCCGTTGCAAATAGCCTGTTATGGTGTAATAAGCTAAAGCAATGAAACAATTATAACAAACTTGCCTACGTGTACATAGTTAGTTACAAGTCTAACAGACTAACTAACTATTGAATGGTTGACTTCAAATCTTCAGGTTTTGTTCTCCTCCATTAAATTAAAAGTGTTGTAAACTTGCGATATATATCGATGTAATTGAAAATGTTAAACTGATATCCACATCTCTCATTTCGCAATATATCAGGCTATTTGAGTCATCACTGCAATCCTGAACTACAAATCTTCAATGCAAGCCACATACAAATCTTGAATTCTAGATTAGAGAAAGAAAAACAAACAGAAGAAGAGCTTCAAATGTCGAATACCTAAACTACCCCTCCAATCACTTCCCATTTTGCAAATGATGGCTTCAATGGCCATCTGTTTCTCTATAACTCCAAAATCTCACCATTCTTCTTACCACACTTTAAAAAAACCCTCATCTCCAATCCACTTACGAAACCGGCTAAAACAATCAACAAAGAAGTCAACTATTATAAGAGAAGGTATTTGTTATTGACAGACCCCATATTGTGTTGGGCAGACAAAAAAAAAACAATTATTACAAATGTGTCATTGGTCCCAAAAAGTTGAATTCGAAAACCCCAAGCTTAAACGACCTGGCTAGGTCGTTTATTGTGCAAACCCAACGATATGGCCACATCATTTGGATTAAGTCCCCAACGATGTGGCCATACCGTTTGGACTAAGTCTCAAACGGTGTGGCCACACCGGTCAAGAGGCTAAAAAACAGAACTCTATATTTTTTTAAAGTTCAAATCCCACACCGTTTGGACTAAGTCCCCAACGATATGACCACACCATTTGGGATTTGAACTTTGGAAAAATATAAAATTCTGTTTTTTGGCCTATTGACCGGTGTGGTCACACCATTTGGACTAAATTTGGTCTCAAACGGTGTGACCATATCGTTGGGTTTGCACAATAAACGACCTAGTCAAGTCGTTTAAGTTTGGGATTTTCAAATTCAATTTTTTGAGACCAATAATACACTTGTAATAATTGTTTATTTTTTGGATTTTTTGGGACCAATGACACACTTTTGATAATTGTTTTTTTGTTTGGGTCTGCCCAACACAATGTGGGTCCGTCAGTAATAGGAATTTAGGAGAAGCAGGTGTAGATATTGGAACAGCAATAAAACCAGGTAACCGAGTTGAAACAGATAGTTTACCTACGGATGTAAGGACACGTGCGATGGATGCTGTTGATTATTTTGGTTGGAGAGTTACTATTGGAGTATTGGTGATGTTTCTAGCATGGACCAAAATATCGCCGATATATCCGATATATCGGTATTTTGGTACACCGATATCGATATTTCCGACATATATCCACCGAATATAGAATCTTTTTTTTCTCGATATATATCGGAATTTTCGATATGAAACTTTATATCACCGATATAATCGATATTTCTGATATAATCGATATATATCGGTTGACTTTTTGACTATTTTAAAATATAAATCCGATATATATCCGATATTTCCAATATATATCCGATATTTCCGATATTATATTTCCAATATATCCAATATTTCCGATATTTTAAATAGTTTGGACTGGTTACCAAAAAAATAGATATATCCTAAATATCCGATATATCCAATATATATCGGTTTTTGGATACACCGATATATTCATCGATATCGATATTTTGGGCCTTGGTTTCTAGTAAATCTCAAAAAGCTTTACAAGCTCTTGCTTCTGGTACTGCTGGCTTTCTAGAGGTAGACTACTGGTACTAACTCTTTGTAAATTTCACTGATTTTGATGCACTGGCTTCTCCATGCTGTGCACAGCACTCTTGTTTTCGTCCTTTAAGAAAAAATAAAGAAAAGAATAGTTATCACTTGTTTTACATATGGTAACAACACTATTTCCTGTCATTATACTATTAGTATACTGCATTGCAGTGGGGCATGAGCGAGCAATCAGCTTCTTTCTTGTGCCAATTTCTTGTTATGTAGAGATTATTGCGTGGGGTGATTTCTAGTTTTGGGTGAAGAGAGAGAAAGTGGGGTAGATGAGAAAATAAGAAAGAGGAGAGCAGTGAAATGAGTGGCGGAAGAGAGGAAAGAGCAAAAAAAAGTTGTGAGAGAGGGGTATACAGACAGACAGTAACCAAATGTCATTTCACCCCCTTTCCAAACCCACCTCAAGAGTTCGCTCACGCTCATAGATTATAGCTATCATGCGGTATCTAAATCTTTTGCGCTTTCATATGTTTACAACTTGATATTTTTTATAATGCACAATATGTTTTTTCCATTTTTTTTTTCTTTTTAGCAATTATGTACTCTCTCTTGATTTCGTGACTGCAATCTTTTTTAAGATGGTATTTACAGGTTTCAGATGGAGGCGATGTTCTATATGTGTTTCCGAAGGATTATCGCTCTAGGCTTGCAGCGAAATATTTTAGGAAGAAGATTGAGCCCTTTGCTAGAGAAGTCTAAGGTATTATACTTGTTGATTTGCTATGAAATTTCTATTCCATCCAAAACTTCATCACATATATATAAGGAGATGTATAGATGCTAATACTACGTTTTACAGTCTGCAGCTGAGTATGTAATAAGAGTCTCTTTTGGAACAGCGCTTATTGCTTCAATCGTTATTGTTTACACCACAATTATTGCTCTTCTTTCAAGTAGTAGTAGAAGGTACTTCTTTTTCGATGTTGTGTCTTCAGCACTCTTTCTACTTTTTTTATTGCGCATAATAATTATATGTTCTTCTGAAAAATTAATATTTACTACCTAACGTATCATAGAAAGAATAGTAGATTTGACACTTCTCTTTTCACGATTTTTTGTTACAGTACATGAGCTATACTAGATCCAATTTTGACAGTAATTATGTGATCTTACTTGGCTTTTTCTCCCTTGTAACAGTGACGAAGACAATCGTGGAAGGCGTGGAGGCAGATCATATGATTCTGGGTTTACTTTCTTCTTCCGTCCAACCGATCATGGCCCAAAATATCGCCGAGATATCCGATATCTCGCCGATATATCTCGGTAAATTGGTACACCGATTCGATATTTCCGACATATATCCACCGAATATTGAACCCTTTTTTCCGAGTCGGAATTTCCGATATGAAAACCCGAGATAATCGATATTTCGAGATAATCGATATATCATTTGACTTTTTGACCAATTGGAAATATCCGATATATCCGAGATATATCGGGAGATAGAGATATATCGGTGAGATATCCGATATTTTAGATTCTTGGTCACCAACAAAACCGAGATATCCGAGATATCCGATATATCCGATATATCTCGGTTTTTGGGTACACCGATATATTAACCGATATCGAAATTTTGGGCCTTGCAACCGATTTGTTTTGGTAACAACTTTGTTTAGATACTTATTTATTTCTTTGTAAAAAAAAAACCCAGTTAAGTGACGATTTTCATTAGAACAAATAGGCCGAGGAAAACTTATAGTGCAAGAAAAAAGGGAAAACCAAAATGAAAAGGACATCCTCAAAAAATCCACCCTACAAGCACCTCAATGGCTCAATCAAAGATCTTTGTACATAATACCCCCGGCCCACACACACATCATTGCAGAGAACTTCGCAAGCCATGAGATTATCTGAATAGCCTAATGTGGAAGCAGAGAACAGAGATTGTGGGACATGAGCATAGCTATAAAATTAATACTGTTGAAATAATCAATTCATAGATAAAAGAGAATTGATGCATTTGACATTTCCAACCTGATGGCGTGTATTAGATTCCAAATTTTGACTTGAACAAACTTCAAGAGAAAACTGCAAGAGATTCAATTAGCTCATCAAAAATTTCAAAAGCAATATCAGCAACATCCTCCTCACCGTTCGCAAGGCATTGCCTTGATACGTTCAGGATGCTCGGAATGAATTCTAGAAATCTCACCTACAAAGCAAATTCCAAAAAGAAACTTGTCTTGTGGAACATTGAAGACATAATGAAGAGCCACAGTGAGTTCAACCACGCAGAGCCTTGAACCGAGGTGGCTACCAGTCTTGGAGACGTTAAAGATACATCGGAGCGCAGTTCATTAGTGAATTACTTCAGTTCCTGGATCAACATATAATATTAAAGAGTTTATAAGTTGATTCCCCTTATTTTGGACTTGGGTTTACAGGAAAGGAAAATGGCAAGAACTCGTATTGGAGGTAGACTATAAAGGGAGACTGTAGGGGTGGGAGTGGGAGTGGGAGTGGGAGTGGGAGGGACTGATGCGGCGGTCAGGGCAGATGTTGGAAGAGAGTTTAGAAAAGAAAATCTGATCTCATGGATCCAGACGTTATGAATGAAAGTAGCATACTAGGTGGGATTCGTTGTTTCTGTGAGGTCATAAATTGGTGAAAAAGAATTTGGGCCATCAGATTGGGCCCTTCGGGCCCACACAGTTGTGTTTTATTAGATAGATACCCCCAGCCCACACACACATCATTGCAGAGTGGAAAGCAATTTAATAAGTCTACCACGAGGATATCCCTATAGGGACACCAGCCGAGACCGTTGGATCCGAGATCTAACGGTCCGAAAATAAAAAACAAATCCATATTTTCTCTCTTCCTTTTTGTTTTTGATTTTCGGATCGTTAGATCTCGGATCCAACGGTCTCGAAACACTCATTCCTATAGAGATATCCTCGTGGTAGCCCAGATCTTTAATAAATATATAAGATCTGGTTGGTCCTGTCTTGAATATGTAATCATTGCCTTGCTCTTTAGTATGTGATTCATTTCCTAGACTCTATCACCATTTGTTGCATGCCATAAAAAAAATGGGATTATTTAATGAGATGCTGAGTCATGTGTAGGGCTGGCAATGGGTTGGATCGGTCCGGATATTTGAGAATCCAGAACCGCTCCGCTTTTTAACAGTGTAGATCCAGAACCGTACCAGACCCAAATGAAAATTTGAAATTGAGAACCAGAACCGGACTGGAAATGTTTTCTTGATTCCGGACCCGATCCGTTTGGAACCAATAACTTTAATTTGGATCGGGTGGACCGGGTCTTTTGTAATTGGATCCGAACCAATAACATATTAAGATGTTACCAGTCTCCACGACGTCCATTAATTGATGTTGCAGAAGTGTTTTTATGGATCATGGCGGTCGGTACTATTTTAAGAGCATCTTATTGGTCAATTTTCAAAGATCACAAAGATGGAGTGCCGAGAAGCATCCATTGAACTAGACCAACTCCTAAAGGTAATACTTTCAATGGTTCTCGAAGTGATATGTATTTCTAGGCATTATGATTGTTTCTTCTCAAGTGTAAAAGTACGGAAATCCAAGCGAGCTAGTAGTTATGAGCAAATTAATGTTTGCTTATAGGATGCTTCGGATGATTATTTGAATATCGAAGACACAGTGCTAGCGGTGTGGTGGACATCAACCCAACATCAACGACAATGAGTGTTGTTTGCCCTCATCGAGTCATTGCTTCCGGTTTCTTTCTTTACAAATTAATGTCTATTACAAGCTTTTAGTGGTCCTGTTTTGCATGGTTTGTTGTAGAGGTGTGTCCCTTCTTTATATAGTGCACAACCTAATGACATAATTAATATATATGGTACTTATTGAATCTGTTGCTCCCATGTAGGTGGGGTATCTTTTCTTTTCTCCCACCAAAATGGAATAACTGTTTCATTGAGTACAGAGTACATAACAGCATAGGCACAACCTTAGGAATTGCAGACTTAAACATGCAATGCAAGACTCCCAGTCTGAACTGACCCGGTTAAGCTTGGGCTACTTCATGGTCTTACAACTTACAAAACAGGAGGAACGGAAGTCGTCCACTACATTTCTGCAAGAGCAGTGGACCAGTGGTGCTGATGACGTGAAAATTGTTGATGTTGATCCTAAGGGTGGAACCGTGGAAGGGTAATCACATCTACTGGTCAGCGGGATCTTGATCAGGTTGCTGGACGTATAGTAGTTCCTGGCTTCTTGCTGCTGCTCCATGATTGGAATCTCTCTTGCTTCTACATTTTATCATTTGTTCAAGGTTTTGTAGGTCCATTTTAGTTGAAAGAGGATATGGGCATATGGCTGTTGTTTGAATGTCAAAATATTTCTTGTCATTTCCATATTTGGTATTTTGGATAATGAGCATGTTTGTTGGCCTGGTTAAGACAGTGTTTCATCTTTCAAACTTAATTAATATAGTTTCAAACTTACAAAACTCTAACAACGTCCACACTCCACACTCCACAGACTGAATTGGTTTTACTTAATTAATATAGTTTCAAACTGACAAAACTCTAACAACGTCCACAAACTGAAGGAAATAAAGTAGCAGTACAAGCTCTGAAGCTAAACCACTCTGACATTCAGTGCAATTTATGACCTGCCTAAAATCTAAAGATGCCCCCCGCAGAAGAGACCAAAACTCACTTAATTTTCTTCTTAGGTAGTTGAGCCTCAGTTGATTGCTATGAGCCTATGACCACATTTCTTCTTCTTCCGCAATTTTATCGCCTCAAAAGTCTAGCGCAAAGACTTCCTCGCAAATCATCTTGTCTTTCTGCAAATCCACCTCTTAACCTCAACACCAAATGCAAAGTTGACTCTTCCAGCTAAAGTACGTCCATCTTCTAGTTGCTTTCCAGAGATTAATCTGCCCCGATCAGTGGAATACCTTCTTTGTCTAAATATAATTATATATAAACAATGCATAGAAATAAAAAAGGCAACACATAAATAAAAGAAGAAAATTTTCATTACTCAATAAAAAGCCAATATAAAAGCTTACAATCTTGCACTCTACGCCCAGTCGCCCACTCTTGTTTATTAAAAAAAACTAATAAATAACTGGGAACTGCATACATCCCTTATTAACTTGTTGTTCCTGCTCACAGAAAAAAAAAACTTGTTGTTCCTATAATCAACAACTTCTAAACCATACTCTAGTCCAAGTCCCACCAACCTAGTTCATCAAAGCCACCGTTTCGTTGTCAACATCCATGTGTGTTATTTGAACAGTGGAAGAACCTATCAAGTAAAAAACCAACTTGAGAAAACTGATATCATATATAATTTGACATACTAAACTTTTGCAATTGATACATACCTCCAGTACCCGAATTCAACCAATCTTGTGCACAAATAAGAGCTTGCAATGTATCTGGAGTCAAGCAAGAACGGTACTCGTTCAGCACCCTGCCACTAGTGCTGAAGGCTGATTCAGATGGGACTGATGAAACAGGAATTGTAAGAACATCACGTGCTAGCTTAGACAAAATAGGATACTTTGGACTATTAACCTTCCACCAATTCAGTATCTTGAACTCACTATTAGCAGGAAATATGGGTTCGTCCAAATACTGCTCCAACTCAGATTTTTGTAGTGCACCATCATAACCCTCCTTATTATGGCACCATGTTTCAAACCTTTGGAGCTTGTCCTTACTAATCCCTGTCTTTGCTTCACTTGAAGAGCTGCCATGGAAAACTTGAGTACTAGTGCTTGAGTTCGAGCTAGACTCTGAAGCATACTCGTTATATAAGTCAAACAAAGTATCTCGTATTTGATTAACATAAACCTCATCATCAGCTCCATATATGAGATTATAATAAAACTGAACAAACATCATTTTGAAGCGAGGATCCAAAACCACTGCAACAACTAAAAGCAAACTACAAACAGACCAATACTTCTTAAATTTTTCATACATTTTCTCCGCCATCAGAATCACCAATACATCTTCATGATTTAGCCATTGAAGCAAGTTCACATGAATTTCACATACTTCAACCAAAATACATATTTTGCGATTGGGATAATCGATGCATCAGATATCAAATAATTCATTACTAACTTCAAACATCAAAGAGATAAAACTAAAACTAGAAACATGTAAAAGAAGAAAAAAAAAAATAGTCTAGTTAATAAGAATTAGTAGTTATTGAACCATATACCTGAAAGAGTCTTTGTCGAATCATAGAACACCTTCAAACATCCAGAAATCACCCTAGCCATTTCCCAATCTTCTTTGCTTGGGTTCGTTAAAAAGTCGGACTCCTCATTTGTTCCAATCCATTGAATGCATCTTGATACATCAATGCACGTTTTAAGCATTTTATAGGTTGAATTCCACCTGGTTGGAACATCTAGGCAAATCTGTTTTGTTGTTGCTACCTTCACTTGGTCGACTGCAGATTTCCATTTGAGTTTTCTTTGTGGTGTTCCCTTCACAAACTTGCAACTCTCTTTAATCTTAGAGAGTGCAGGGCAATATAAGATAAACCATCTTTGACAATAAGATTAAGAATGTGAGTGGTACAACGTACATGTAAAAACTTTCCTCCAAGGACTAACAACTGATCACGATTAAGCATGGCTCTAATCTTGGTTAACATTGCATCATTATTAGATGCATTATCAATAGTAATAGTGTTAACCTTTTTATCCACATTCCAATCTAGCAAACATGGCATGACAACCCTTGATATCTCATCGGATGTGTGTGAGACGCTTCCATAAACACAAAACTTAAAATCTTTTTTTTTTGCAAGTTCCAATTGTTATCTATGAAATGGGCAGTCAAACAAAGATATGCATCTTGTGTTTCTGAAGTCCATAAATCAGTAGTAAAACTGACTCTACCAGAAAAATAATCGAAAAAATTGTAAAGCTTTTCCTTCTCTTCTCTATATATTGTAAGAATATCACTCTTGATTGTGTTTCTTGTTACAAGTTTGAACAGTGGCTGAAGATTATTTATGAAAATACGGAAAAATTCATGATCAACCATTGAAAATGGATACTCATGCTTTGTTATCATTCGTGCTAAATAAAGTCGGCTTCGACTTTGATCAAACTTGAATGTTTTAATAGCATGAGTTCCATCATGGATATCCTTATTAGCAAAAATCAATGGCTGAAACACATCTTTGTTTTTCATTCTAGGACATGATTTCAAGTGTTTTGCTAGATGACTAGTACCATTTTCATTAGATGCAGTAAACTCCTTCCTACAATGCTTACAAGTAGCAATGTCTTTACCTTCCGATGATTTTTTCTTGTCAAAATCCTGCCACACTTTTGACCTTAGCTTCCTTTTCACTCCGGATGGTGGAGATGAATCAAGGAGGTGACATTCTCAACAATGGGAATAGGATTACTCATAACTTCACTCTCTGAGTCTCTGCACCAAACAAGTCAAAAGTAATATAAATTAGTATATCTATCAATATGATCAAAAATAATAATTAAAAATAATGCATCTAAAATATATGAAATCTAAGAGGCTTACATTAAAAAAACGTTGGATTGCATGCTAATTTATTGTGATAGTAGCAGTAAAGAATGAAGTATATATAGATGATTATAGAGAATTCACCTTGGCAAGATATTATTCCCTTTTGATTTTTTTGGAATATGCACTAGATAGTTAGGAATTCAAATCTTAATTGCATGATTTGTGGTTTGAATGGGCGTGATAGATGATTTGAAATTGAAATTTGTAAGGGAAGATTTTTCTTTAGATAGAAACAATCTTTTTTATTATGTTAAAAAATAATGCAAAATTGAGAAGGAAATGGGAATATACGGCAAGAATAATTTTAAGTTTTTAACCTCATTTCAACCGGATCGGGTCCAAAATGGTTCGATCAAAACTTAATCCAGATCCAATCCAATAAAAGTCCGGTTCTTATTTTCAAGTCCAGAGCCGGTCCAATATGCTAACTACCTGTACCAGACCCGCTTTTATTGGTTTGGACCGGATCGGGTATCGGTTCTTACCCAACCCATTGCCAGCCCTAGTCATGTGTGGTCATTTTTATTTTTGGATCTTATTATTAATAACTAACTAACTAAGTATCAGACATCACCAGTCCTTTGGTCTTTTTCTCTTTTGTCTATTGACTCTATTCAACAAGAAATGGAACTGGCTGAAAAGCCAACCATATCCTTATCTTCTTTATTTTCTTCTTCTTTTTTCCAGTACCCTTAATTTATGAGCACTTCTTCAGTGCGCGAGATGTATGGTGCGCAGAGGATATAGACCTTTGGATCAGTACTTCTGCCGTCCAATACACACGCACCCCGTGGTATGAGTGGCCCGATTTTGCCAAAGACACCATACGACCACGCAGGTAGATTTAGCCTTAATTTATTGGTTACCAAAAAAGTACCACCTTCTTTTTATCTATCGGTGAAAAACTGCACTCGCCTGGACCATCCAGCAATGAATTTTAATTGTTGGTATACTGACCACCATTAGCTTGTTAGAGACAATTGAAATGTAAAAAAGAAGTTAGACTTGGAACCCAACTCTGGGAGTGAATAATCTTGTCTAACTTTGAAAACTGACATCTCCTCTCAAATGCGCAAAATCACTGGACATGGAAGGATTTTTACTTTTCATATTGTTTTGCCGTACGAATGTGTACACTGTTTAGGTTTTGGGATCCCTACTATTATAAAAGGCAGCAGACAAAAAGTGATGACAATGGGATGAATTTTATTGAATCAGTACGTGACAAAGTTCACTTGTCCGTTTACTTTCAGGTCTATGTTTCCAAAGTTGTAAATCCTTTTTTTCAATTAGTAATGCCTATGCTGTTTGTAGGTTTTCTCATTTGTATTTGGTGATGGGGATCCAAATCAAGGAATAGAAGAAGAGAGGTGGAAATTGGTAAATAGCTCTACTCCGTGTTATTGCTTATTGTAGCCTCTTCTGTGTACTATCTAAAACTTAGAGCATCTCTAGGTGGTGGTAGCATACTCTTCAAATTTGAAGAATGCTACCACAAAATTTGATAGCAAATTTCGACCAACTCTAGGTGGTCGCAAATTCGTGGTCACAAAATTTATTGGGGACCCAATGGCGACATTAATCTTGGCGTGGCGCCAAGATTAATCGCCGTGCTATGTTTTATTTAATGTCTCGCGACAGTCGGACTTTTGTCATTTTACAATTTTTTTTTCAACTCATTCACTCTAGTTAGTAGGAAAAAAATGAGTTCAATTTTACGAATCCGTCTATAATAACCAAACACGATGGAGTGGTGGCGGTGAGGAAGAAGAAAAAAAGGCATACATTTGGGATAATCCCAGTGGTGATCTAGATGGATTGGAAATCAAGGAGCCGAGGTCGACGATCCATCAATGATTCAATATCGACAAAGTCGATTTTGAATTTCTGCGGAGGCTATTGATTTCACCATCTTAGGCGGTGTCTAAGAGGTTTCATGAAAGGCATGTCTCAAAAGTTGTTCTTGAACAAAGGTATGTATTTTAATTTCATAAATTAGTAGTAGTAGTAGTTAATTTTAGTAGTTCAATACAATACGATATTTTTATTTTTATTTTTTAATTTTAGTTTCAATCGAGATGTGTTATGTATCGGGTTCGGTGCACTCCACGTGCGCTTAGGACGTGGTGGGATGATATTAAGAAAGTCGGTGCACTTGACCATGTTAGAGATGCAATTTTAGCGACTCCTTTTGCTCATCTAGTTGACATCCCTTACAATAAGACTGACATTCAGGGAGTTATTAATGGTTTAGTTGAGAGATGGTGGGATAGTACACATACTTTTCACTTCCCTCAGGGAGAGTTGGGCTTCACTCCATTAGATTTTTGCATGATATCTGGTTTGAGTATAGGATTAGGTAATCCGTTGAGATGTAGCACTGAATTCCTGAGTTGTGCCCAAATGATGACTTTCTTCCCTTGTCTGACCGAGGAGTCGTATTTCGGTGTTAGGATTTCGGTATCAAGGCCGCATACATTACACCGTTGACTTTCTTGATTGGGATTGCAGTTTTTGATAGATTATTTGTCACTTGATTCAGATGATGGTCAAACACATGTTGATGAGTATGTAAGAGCTTTCTGTATGTATTTGATGGGTGTCTTCTTTTTTCCTTCTGGTCATTCCACGATTAATTTGGGATATCTAGCTAACTTTGAGCACTTGCATGAGTTGGGCGGTATTGATTTTGGTGGAGCCCATATCGTCATTTGTTTCGTTGTTTAGATAGGGCGTCCTCGACATCCGGTGTTGTCGGTAGTCCCCGGATGGGAGGGTTTGTCATTCTCTTAGAGGTATGGTTTTATGAGTATTTTCGTCCGCAAATCCTATCCTCACAGAGTATACCGATGAGAGGCCTAGGCTTGGCACGGACCTTGTCGAGCAGCGTCGACCCGGTGAGATCAGTCATAACATAACTTCGTCCGAACCCGTGATTGAGCTTTTGCTTCTATTGTTTGGAGGCCTTGGAGGACATCCGTGCACATCGGGCGAATAATGATCAGATATGCATTGTTCATTTTTCATAGGAGGATGGTATTCACTTGTGGGAGTGATATGGAGTGGTATTTAGGGGATAGATGTTTAGGGCATACCACACCATACTTTGGTATCCCTCCCCGATCCGCCTACCCATGTATCGAGGCTAAGGACATGAATTTAGAGCAAGTCATCGAGTAACGTGCATTGGACTTGGCTACGGGCTTCCGACCTAGTTACATTGCAGACTTATTTACCGCATTGGTTCAGGGGTGTCTATTGGTCATTTGCTCTACCAATCAAGCAACATTCATAACGGTTAGCAATTTGGGTGTCGACGTGAATTCCAGATACAAATTTCCACACCGACGCGTTTCAAAGATGGGACTGTGCACACATTTGTTCCAAAGACAGATCCCCCTACCGAGTGGCCTTGGGTTTTCAGTTTGAGCGATCCGAGTGGCGGACGATTTTTACCCCCATTTCTTCTATTGATGCCACTTTGGATCTTTTAGAGAGCGACCTTGGACATCTATCTCCGGTAATTATTTTTATTGGTTTTGTTTTATTATTTTGGTTTATTATGAAAATGTCAAAAATTATTAATGAATAATTATTTCGGGATAACCCACGATGAGATATGAGACAAGCATTCGGTAAATGATGGCTTGCGCTTATTCGCCTACTGTTGTAGTTGAGAGAGAGACTTCTTTCCCGTGCTCATGTGGATTATGACGATTTGCAACGCCATTGATTGATGAGTTACTGTGCCAGATTGATCGCACAAGGGTGAGTTCATCACAAAGATGGATGACGGAGAGTTCAAAGACAAGGATCGATGAGGAGGAGTTCACGCGGCAGAGGCGTATGTAGGATAGTCTAGGAGGTTGTTGTATAACGATTATTATTATGTTGTGTGATTTAGAATTGTTCATTTGATCATTTTGATATGTTGTGTCATTATTATTATGTTGTGTGATATGTTGTGTGGTTATTATTATGTTGTGTGATTCATATGTGTTTACTTCATTTGATTTTAGCAAATGAATTACAATTTTTATTAATAGAACGACAACTAATACATGATTGCAAACACATAAAATAAAAATAAATAAATAAAAGATAACTATTACATATCACCCTTATTACATACTACTAGAGTTACTCTAATTATATAATAAATAAATAAAAGATTACAACAATCAATGTCGGTCACCCCTAATGCTCCATAGATGCCGACAAGGTCGCTTTTAAGTCTATCATGCATAGTCTTTGATTGAAAGAGTCCCTTCAATGTAGTGTTCAGTAGGTGGAATCTGTGGTTGCCCTTATCGATCAGGAATGTACCTCCTCATTTCATAATTTTTATTCTTAGCTCCGACCATGCAATATGATACATGCTCTTAACAATCCATTGTCTCCACATGCCATAATTTGCAAGCTTTTGCCAAAATACTAAATTTAGCTTTGCAAAACCCCAAAAGCTCTTTCAATAACTTCTTGCAAAGAACCACTTCGCCTTAAGAGCATTAGGGTTTAGATAGTCGGGATAGATACCATGCCTAAATAATAACCCATATTATAGTTATGCCGATTTACATCAAAAGAAATAGGTGGAGAAGTACCATTGATCACGTGCTCAAATATCGGGCGAAGTTGTCCAACACGCGTTGATGTCATTGTGTGATCCTGGCATCCCAAAGAAAGAATGCCATATCCACAAGTCTTCTGGTTGCAGAAAATCGAGAAATAATGATGGTTTTCCGAATCGACCAATCGTAAGCACCTTGCCATCCGGTTGGACAATTATGTCATTCCCAATGCATACAATCAATGCTTCCCAACATACCCGCCATCCACGTGTGGCGAATGTGCAAGCAAAGGATCGCAATACTTTTCATGAAGTAGATCGAACCGCACAATTTGATAATTGCAAAAATGCCTCAACGCCGGGTTTCCACAGAAATGTATAATTGATCGTCAAGTTGATCGTAATGCCATAACCAAGAATACGCGAAAGTCGCAGACCACCTTGACCGGAGGATCTATACCAGTTTACCAAAGATTGTTAACTTTAGGCTGAAAAAACTTAAAATGAGTTTGAATATCGTTGAAGATGTGAACAAATAAAGATTTTTCATCACGAAAAAGCGCCGTTGAAAATCCTTTCTGAAAGACAGACGACGATCACGTAAGAAGTTGTTCTTCAAGATTTCCAAAGTCGAGCATATTTTCTATGTTTAATTTTTCGACCCTTCTTTTGAACCACCATGCCGAGCATGCTGTGTTTGTGCAAGTCACAACCCAAAGGTTTTCATAAGAGGCATGGCATTAACAAATTTTCATCAAGACTATTTGGTGATGGGATGAAGATGAAGATGAAGATGAAGATGAAGACTTAAAGCGGAAATATCTCATATACTTCATGATCCATTTTTTTTCGCAATGTGTTGTTGTTTGTTAAGGATTGATGTGAAATGGTTGAGTTGTTTTGATACAAATGTTTGAGTTGAGTGTGTGTACAATGAAGAAGGAGATGAGTGTAGATATAGAAGGTAGAAATCGGTTTTTTTGCCGTTTTTTTTGCCCGTTGAGCACGCGACATTAGGAGTGGCGTACGCCGAGTAGTAGTGGCGTGCGCAAGATAGTAAAGCCAGCGACATTGGTAATGGCCGCCTTGGTTGTGGGTCAAAGTCAAAAAGTTACGCCGACATTAGTAATGGCGCGACATTTACATTTTATTGTCGCCCAAGATCTCCGCATCCAAATTGCCAAATTTGCGAACAAGAATGTAACAAAGCGGTGATGCGACCCGAACGCGACCACCTAGAGTTGGAATTAGGAAATTCTGCATTTCTTCAAATTTGAAGAATATCTCCACCTAGAGATGCTCTTAGTGTCTTTATTTCCACCATTTAATAAGCACACAGCTTTAAGATTCCGAGTATTAACTGAGATAACGGATTTTGGTACGTGGACTCTAGTATTATAACAATCTCAATGAATCACAGAACTTAATACAGAAACATAGAAAAACACATTGAAGATAACTAACAAGAACAATCCACAGAAAACAAAAAAAAAAGAAAAATATTGAATCTCCATTAAAACTCAATGAATCAATGATCAAGCAAATACTACAAGGGTTCTGTTTGATTGAAATTTAAGCCCAAAATTTCTATTGGTTCAAATTTAAACTTTTTAACACAAAACTAAAATCCAAAAGGAAATAACTGCGATTAGAGAAACACCGGATCTAGAAGGATTCTTCCACACCCAGACAATGTTAAGTCTCTGTCCAATAATTTGAGTATAGTCTGCGGGCGTTAATGGTCATATTTTGGTATAAGTCACAACCCATAGGCCCAAAGTTGTAGACCTAGTAAATGATTTTTAATATTTTTGGGTGGTCCACCTCCCTTGACTTTGGCTGCCCCATGCTCAAAACTATAGTTATTGAGACTTAAGTGCTCGTGGCAGAATTCTATAATAGTGCATACACTAAACTGTACAGCAGTCAAGTATTAATAACTATTGTTTTTTGAACTTCTTTGCAGATTGGTGAATACATAGCTTCGAATGGGGGTGTTGTCTCTGCAGAAGAGCTTGCTCCCTATCTTGATGTACCACCAAAAGATGAAACTATGGTACGTGATCTTGATCAGTGTTTCGTACTGCAGTAACATATATATATAATCAAATTTTCAGTTCGTAAGGTCGTAATGTTTCTTTTTTTCTTAAAGCATTTGTTAATCATGTATATCACTCATCCCTCATCTCACACACACATCTGAAAAGTCTTCTTTTTTTCTTTTTTCTTTTTTCTTTTTTTCAAAATTAATCTGTGTCTTATTGGTTAAAAAAGTGTGGAGAGAGACTCGCATGTACAAGCTAGAAATGGAAAAGAAGAAAGAAGAAAGAGAAACTAGGTTACACAACTACACCAGACATGACCGAAACCGCAATCTACCTCAAGTCCTTGCAAGGAATATACCCTCCTTTCATTATGCTGAGAAGTCAACATCCAAAGCAAGGCTTTGATGTAGCATACTGAAGACTCTAGTTAAATTATATTTTATCTATTGAGTAAGAGGAGGAAATCTGAAGAAGAAGAGAGAAGAGAATATACGCCCTTAATTTGTTTCAGCCTTCTCTTACACATCTATATATTATATAGGAAAATGATAGGGCTTATCCTAAAACGAATCTCGGATCGGGGGCGACCACGGCGAGCAACATGGGGAAGTAATGTTGGGCTGGGCTGGGCCAAGGCCCTTAGGCGCCCTCGGAAATATCCCTTTGAACTCTTTTGAAAATGTTTTTTCTTATGATTATACTGCAAAGAGTTTCGTCATTTTCGGTTAGCGAAAAAAAAAAAAAAAAAAAAAAAGAGTTTCGTCATTTTTTTGTTTTTCTTCAACTGTTACATCTGATGTTACAGCAGGACGATGAATCATATATTTTACGCGTGCTGTTACGGTTTGATGGGCAACCAGAAGTAGACGAAGAGGTGCGTTTAGATTTTTAGTACTTCTGGATAATAAGACATGTGGTACTGAACATACAACTCTAGCCGTCCATGTTTTTCCATGAACAGGGTGCTTTGTCTTAGTCTATATCTCATACATTGAATTAGCACTGTCATTTATTCTTTCTCTTCTTAGTAGAACTTTATTCTTTATGATAATGTTAGTCATGCTATGATCAGGAAGAAGCTGTAGTACAATTTTATAAGGTTCCCCGCTTGGAAGGAAATAATGTGTTTTTTCTTAGTTACGTGGTATATTATAAAAAAGAACAACGTATCTCACATAGTTTTGAAATGGTATACAAACTTTTTTCATGTCAATCCGATATACGTGCTTTTGATTTCCTTTCCTCAATCAAGAAATCGGTTAAGACGCCGTGGACATAAAATAGCCCTGGCAACTTTATTCCAGATGTGAGGAAGGAGTAGAGTAAGGTCTGACATCTCATAAAACTGAGCAGCTAACTTCCTATGATTATCGGAAAAAAAAAGAGCAGCTACCTTCCTACCATTCCTGACCAAGGAATAGAGTGAGGGACTCACAAGTGCAACATTTTCATATTTTTCAAAAGAAAATCTGCTTATTACGCGGTTGGAAATATTTTTAGTTGGAAGTAAGTTATCCAAATCAAACCAGCAGGCATGTGGGAAGCGCATGCTTCTTCCCCCATCAGCTCTTAGTCTTCAGTCTTCACCACCATCATCACATTCATTACCAACACCACCATCTGCACCACCATCACCATCTTTACTCCATCTTCGTTTCAACTACCATCTTCATTTCAACTACCACCATCTTCATTTCCACCACCACCATCACCTCCAACTACAATATTACAAAATGAATCTTAGAATCCTAAACTTGCTTTCAAAACCCAAAAATTAATTTTACCATTACTATCATCGCAGTCATCCTAGATTACTAACCATAAACACTTTGACACACACATTGTGATCTAACATATTTTGATGAACAGTCCCAGACTTGTTGCATTTTGTTACCATGTTTAATATTTCTTTCTTTGTTGTAAGCTTCTAGTATTTTTATCTGGATTTCTTTCTATAATTGCTCTTCTTTTTTTTCTTTAACGGTTGATATATTCATGCAAGAAATATGTCAGGTGAGACTTGTCACATTCACTAACCACGTCTTACATTTACCAAATTATGATGTTAGACCCTAATCGTTGTTTGAACCATATTTCCAGCATGATTTCTGTCATACCCTACCCTCAAACTAGTTGAGGGAGAACATGGACTTGTTTAGAGGGATCTGTTTCATGATAATGTATTTGATTGCCAATCCACTTTTAGATAGAAATCTTCCTCTAGTGCCTTCTTAAGGGGACATTTCATCATGAGTGGTGAGATGGCAATTGATAAGTGGGATATATGGTCCCTATCTAGTTTGGATGCCTTAGAGCATCTTTAATGGTGAAAGCTCAAAAACACTTAATTTTTTTATCAAACAAAATACCAAATCACTCAAACACCAAATATCTTCAGACATCAAAGATTCAACACAAAACCACGCTGTTTTGGATAAACTGTGCGTCCAAGCCCACGCTGCTTTTAGAAAACCACACCATTAATCCCAAACTGGAAGGCCCAAGCCCACGCTGCTTTGGCAAAACCACCCGAGATAAAACCCAAACCCACGCGGTGTTTGAAACCATGCTGCTTTTAGTAAGCCGCGCGGTTTTTCATTTTAACCGCATGGGCATGAACTTTAAGCCCACTCAACTTTCTTAAAACCACACACATAAGCCCACAGAGGAGCCCAAAGCACACAGTGTTCGAAAAGCCGCACGTTTTTTTAAAAACCGCCTAGGACATTTGATTAAGCATCAAACCAAACACCAAATGAATTGGTTTGATGTTTTTTTTATGTTGAAATGAATTGGTGTCTCCACTAAAAATGGTTTTTAACCAAATTTTCAAGAATTTGGTGTTTGAACGTGAATTGGTGTCTCCATTAAAGATGCTCTTACTTTCCATGTTGATGCCTGGACACCCCCTCTATTACTCCTAATGCTATGCTAGCTCTCATTGATGTATCTTTTAGTTAACGACAAAAAAGTGTGATCATGGAACCACATTCTTACAAATTACATATACTGTATGACACGCAGGGAAATATTCTGTATCGTTTTCCTTCGCTACAGAGAACAGCTTCATCTCAGAGGAGTCGAAGGAAAGAATATGTTGGGAAAAGATGGACTGATTTCGTTGGAGGAGTTGATAAAATTTTCAAGGAGAACAAATGGCAATTCAGGTTTTGCATGTCCCTGAATGATCAGTGCTTAAATAATGAAGTATAGCTCGTTAGCTCTTCTAAACTGTTTTTGCAATTTGACAGTAAAACAAAGAACACAGAGAAAGCGATGGTTATTGGTTTGGGAAGGCTCAATCTCTTTGGGGTTATTATTCTTGGGACCATGTTAAAGTATCTTTCTGCTGCCTTAACTTTTCTTACTGGCTCATCTTTATCCTACGTCTAGGCTCTAACACATCTTCATTATCTTCCATCTGAAGTAGTACTGCAATTGTGCCAAGTGGATTTATTTCATTTGTTGCCGACATATTTCGTCTGCTACAGGTGAAATTGGATGTATCTGAACATGGAGAATTTTGTGTTTGGTTTAGCCTTTTCCTTTTACAAATCTAAATGTAGAAAGTGAATGCAGATTTATGCTGGCTCCTTCTTTACTTTTCCTCTAGTCCGATGGCTTCAGAAGTCAAATGCTGAAATTGAAAAGAGGAACAAGGCAAGACAACAGCGAGCTCAATTACTTGAATCACCAGATCTGTCTTTGAGAAAGAAGGTATTTATCTGGAAAAAAAAACGTTGCACTCTTTATTTCTCTTTTCAAATTCCCAAGGTCTGGTCCCTTAGTCATGGTGGAGGGATGGAAAAGGTCAGGTTTGACCTGAGATTCAACCCAATCAGAATCTAATCTTAACAGGTTACGATCCCTCAAGTGAATAGGATAAAAAAAGGGGTAAATAGAAAATTAGATACCAATGAACTAATTATCTCGGAGGTTTTCTGTTATATTCTAAAAATACCTTTTGTAAAGATGTCGAATTGTAACTATAATATCGCTCATCTTAGCTCTCTCGCAATTCCTTTTCTTGCAGCCCTTTAAAAATTATAATTTGATTAATTTCCATTTGTTTTATATATTTTTTTGCAAACCAACAGTGTGATTCAATCGAATCCTGACCCCAAATGAAAGTAGTTAATGATGGTTGTAGTCTAGGTCAGAGTTGGATCCATACCTATTTAAAAGATATAGATCAGATCAAACTCATTTCCGTACAGTTTAGCAAGAAAGAAAAGAAGCCTATCGGCAATAACCATAATTGTTTCATATGTTCATTGCACTTGATGTTATTCCATATGCATATATTTTTGTGGCCCTAATTAGCTTATGCTTTTTGAATGGATTCAGCTTCTAAGTGCTCGAGACATGGCCCAAAAGACTCATTGGGCAAGACCGAATTGTGTACAGTACGGAAAAAGACTTGTACGATCAAGACTATGATACTCGCGAGTGGGATCACAGGTTTCGGGAGCTAGAGAAATCGGATTGAGAATAGGCCACAATCTCCTAAGCAACTGACATTTGTCTGATGAGATAAAATTAACAAGCGCAATCAAATGGAGATATAGGAGCATATCAGAGAGTTAAAGTGTGATTTCCTCTCAAAAGGTATACTGTATTATAACAATTATACTGATTTCTGTTAGTGTATTATAGATTTTTCCAAATTGCAATACAACCGGCTACAGGAATAGGGACTAGGAGGTGAGAATATCCAGCTGTAATCTGAGTAATGTTATTTCCTTGCACAAATTAAAGGAAAACCGGATCCAAAATGAGGATTTGTGGTCATGATTTGATTATTGAGAAAAGGGTAACACAGGAATTTTCATTGTGAACCCAATCAGCCATGATGATCACCATGTAAATTTTTTTCAGGCCTGAGCTAAGTGTACTTCATCATACTACTACATCTTTTGTATCTCTAGTGTGCTCCTATAGAGGCATAACCAAATTAGAGTCACAAGAAAATCGTTAAAAAAAATTGTACTGTTATTGTTATGATTGACATTGTTGACTCTGTTGTCGTTTTTATGTAGTTTGCTAATCACGAATAGCGAATATACAGGAAAGCTTTAAGATAAATCATCAATGTGCTCCCAAGTCTGTTCAGGGATCTCCATTGCCTAGGTTCTTTTCAGCTAGCAATTATATAAACATAATGTTTTTTTTTTTTTTTTATCGATATTACTCAAGGAGATAGAGGTACAAGCCTATAGAACAGATTTTGCTCAAGGTTGTAATTTAGATAGAATTTAACTCCGAATTATATTTGAAAGACCAATATAATCATGCTGCGGAAAGAGCTACTCAATTAACTCTCAAGGGCTTCAGCTACAGAACTTGTGGAATTATAGAATATTGTCTTGATAATTGATTTTGTTTAGGATAAAATTGTCAAGGAATTCAGCCGCAGTCTACCATTATAAGTTTTACCTACGTCGCCCAAGGTAGTAGTAATCGATGTTAAACATGTCTAATTTTCTTGGAAGCTATTCACTTCTGCAGTTTAGGGAAATAAGATAAGAGTTCAACATGTGTGACGCTTTGCGTCTTGGAAGTTAATTGGTGTGGGAAAAATGGGAGATGCTATGGCTAATCTTATGCTATATGGCTTAGAGGCGCAATGAAGCTTTCTGAAATAAATGTACATATTGAAGGTGCACTTCATTGTTGATTGAGTCTGAGATTGGTGTCTCTTGGAAGGCTTTGTTATTCTTCCAAATTGTCGTTTTCATGCATACTATGTCTTGGTGCCATCACAGGTGGCATGTGGGAAAGGAAAAAAGTCCCCAAAATGGATATCAGATGCAGGTTGTCGTGATGGAGTTTCATTTTTTCACTGAAAGTAGTTGTAGATGTGTTTGGTTAAGTAACGTAATGAAAAGTGATGAGACAAAAGAAGATGACATTTGGCCTACTTTCTCGTTGAACCTTATCTATTGTCTTCTGTCAAGTTTTCCGTCTGTTCTGATTCTCACGGTGTTGAACTTGAATCTGAAAAGTAAACAAGTGAGAAAAACACTGGCTTTGTTACATGTTGCCGAGTACCTGGACGTGATTAGTCATTTGTCTTCATGTCTGCACTACTGCGCTAGTGTTCCTTGAAGCTATCAATGGAAGATATCCACCTAGGCCAATGTTATAAACAGGTTGGCAATTGGGATAGAACAGACCGTAATTACGCTCTGAAGCTGGTCAAGGTTTCAAATCCTCATTAAAAAGTGCAAAAACAAAAACGTCGATCGGAACGGATGGTTTCATTGGAGTACCTTGCTTGTCCTTTATCCGTTGTAGTATGTTACCATTGTAAATACGTGCATTCTCTGGTGTAGCTCCTACTTAATCAGAATCACCCATAGAGGACCATCCAGTCTCTGATATTTTTAATTCAACATCGGTGTGTCCCATTGCCTCGATTGCAGAGTAAGCAGCATCAATTTGAGCATAATTTAAGTTTGTAACATGTTATCATAATTTAAGTTTGTAACAGGATCAATCTGCCCTGGGTTAGGCTGAAAAAGAACATAATCCAGTGGAACGTCATTTGGGTTACTTTTGTAGGCAAAGTAGGGATATGCATTTATGAGAAAAGGGGACTTGGTTTGTGAATGGAAATCGACTAGATATATTGCGTAAGATCTTGTCTAAAAAGGCCTGAAGAGGGCGGAAATGAGTTTGCTAAAATGTTAAGAGAATGTGCAGTCCCTTCAATCCTAAGGAATCAAGAGCATTGTGAATGGTTTGCATCGCAGGAAGAAGATTGGACATCGCCTGAGTATCATTATTAGAAAACACCTCATTACCAACAGTGATGCATGTGATCTTGGTCCCAGGAAGATGTGGCACAACATTTTGTTGAATCCAGGATTGAGCATTTGTAGGGTTAGTCATATTCAAGATATTATCGTTTCCAACACCTACAATGAACTCCACATCTGAATTGGAGAAAGCTCTAAGGACATTTGGATCAGCGTCGTAGAGTTACTCTACTGATGCTAATGGATTCAAGGAGGACAGCGACACGGGAGGGAGATGGGAGATTATTCGCAATTTGACCATAGTTGATTCCAACTCCAAGACTAAGAGTTCGGTCGAATGAACCTAAGAAACCAAAAGTAAACAGAATTAGTTCTCACAAAGATAGGAACTGTAATGGTTTGTACAATAAATTGCTGAAAATTCTCTCTAAGGCCAAAATAATGCTAGCTCTGGTTTGCTGAAGGACAGAGTTTGTTTCCCTTCCCATAGATTTATGTGCCAAAAACCGAGAGAAAAATTGAGTAGATCATAGGCAAAATCCAGATTGAAAATGAATCACATTTCAATATTAAGTTTTAATACAATTGGTAGTTTCTTGAACATGAAGACAGTGGGAGATGCTTGCTGGCAACGCACTTAAGTAGTTGAACTAGAGCAGTATTTTAAACAGCAATGGCTACCGCCTACCTTGTATCTCACTTGTAAATGTTTTCTTAGTAATAGTAAAAAAACCGATTTAAAATTCTTATATTTATGTTAGGTTCTAATGGAAATTGATTTCAAAGAAAAGAAAAACAAAATATAATAGCATCTCGCAAATTCTTATGGAAATTGTCTTGTAAGAAAAGAAAAACAAGTCCAAACTATAAGGCCGGATTCACACCCCCTCAAGAATTCCACATGAGTTTTATTACCACTGACCACACCTCCTAATTCAATTATGGGTTCATATACTCAGTCCTGGTTCTGTCCCTGTCTCAATGAGAAAATCTTGTCTTCATGGCATAATCAGGAAAATGTGATGTGCACAAAATTCTAAACACTAAGTCAATAATACAAAATGTGATGTGCATAAAATGCTGAAAAGTAAGTCAATAATACACTGATAATATTTTTAGGGCGTTCTACCAAAAATAAATAAAGAATAAAGAATAATATCTTAATTTCTTAACGCTAAGTCTAATGGTTTGGTGCACCATCGCACCAAACCATAAGAGAATAGTATATAGGGTTAGTGGGATAGCGTTTGAAGACCTAATGGTTTTTTCCAATGGCGTAAAAAAAAAAAAAAAAAATCACAACTCCTTAGCCGGTTTTTAATATATATATATATATATACAAAATAGCTCAGTTTTTAACCAGAGTTATAAAAGCTTAAGTGGTGGTCTTGATTTTCTTGGAATTTGTGCTAAAAAAATACTTTAAGAGTCCTATTTAGTACTACTAAAATCAACAAGAGCAGTTCTTCCGGATTGAAACTCTTCCTACCAAAAAAAGAAAGATAAATTAAACCCAACGAAAAAGACTTTTACAAGTAAACATTACCTTCTCGATCTTCGTGTTTCGAAACCTTAAGTGAAAATTGTTCAAGGCTTTATTGCCGAAAACAACATATTTCACTAGAGATATCCTTCGAACCTTGGCTTCCGCAAACACATGTAATTTGATTTATTAGCGAAAATGTTTGAGCTTGGCCTATGCCCATTGTACCTTTTCCCATAATATGTCTTCCTATCAATCTATAATACAAAATAACTTAGTTTTTAAGCAAAGTTATAATGACTTAAGTGACGGTCCTGATTTCTTCGGGATTTGTACTAAAAATACTTTAAGAGTCCTATTTAGTACTACTAGAAACAACCAAAGCAGGCCCTCTGGATTGAAACTCTTCCTTCCCAAAAAGGAAAGCTAAATTAAACCCAACAAAAAAGGCTTTTACGAGTAAACATTTTATTTTCTTATCTAAATATTTGACTACTTACAAAGAAATTTCATTTGATCGGTTTCTTATGAAAAGAAAAAACCTTATCGATCTTTAGGTGTTTCGGAACCTTAAGTGGAAATAGCAGGTTTCACTGGAGATATCCTTCAGACCTTCGCTTCCGCAAACACATGTAATTTGATTTATTAGCAAAAATGTTTGAGCTTGGCCTAAGCCCATGGTAGCTTTTCCCAGAACATGTCTTCCCATTGATTCAAATACCACGATTGCTCCCAATATTAGGGAGACTATTCCGATGATTTATAATAGGGTAAGAACTGTTTCACTGATTTGTTCAAGGCTCTATTACCACAAACAACAGGTTTCATTGGAGATACCCTTCTAGCCAATTGACTGATTTTAGTATCGTGGTATGTTTGTCACTGATTTTTAATTATCAATGTTAGATCATTATTTGGTTTTTATATTTTTTACCTACCAATTCGATCAGACTATAGATGTGTTCAATCAATAGCTACCTAAGCTATCTTAGCTTCGGTTATGCTCTGGCTGAAAGGTTTTAACCATCAAAATTTGTAGTTTTTAAGCAAAGTTATAAGGGCTTAAGTGGTGGTCCTGATTTCCTCGAGATTTGTGCAACAACCAAAGCAGTCCTTTTGGATTGAAAATCTTCCTACCCAAAAAGGAAAGCTAAATTAAACCCAACAAAAAAGGCTTTTACTAGTAAACATTTTATTTCCTTCTCAAAATATTTGACTACTTACAAAGAAATTTGATTCGATCGGTTTTTTATGAAAAGAAAAAACCTTCTCGATCTTCAGGTGTTTCGGAACCTTAAGTGGAATTTTTTCAAGGCTTTATTGCCGAAAATAGCAGGTTTCACTAGAGATAACCTTCGGACCTTAGCTTCCGCAAACACATGTAATTTGATCTATTAGCAAAAATGTTTGAGCTTGGCCTGAGCCCATGGTAGCTTTTCCCATAACATGTCTTCCCATCGATTCAAATACCACGATAGCTCCCAATATTAGGGAGACTATTTCGATGATTTCTAATAGGGTAAGAATTGTTTCATTGATTTGTTCAAGGCTCTATTGCCGCAAACAACAGGTTTCATTGGAGATACCCTTCCAGCCAATTGGCTGATTTTTTATTATCAATGTTACATCATTATTTGGTTTTTATATTTTTTAGGTACCAATTCGATCAGACTATAGATGTGTGCAATAAATAGCTACCTAAGCTATCTTAGCTTCGGTTATGCTCTGGTTGAAAGGTTTTAACCATCAAAATTTGCAGTTTTTAAGCAAAGTTATAAAGGCTTAAGTGGTGGTTCTGATTTCCTCGGGATTTGTGCTAAAAATACTTTAAGAGTCATATTTAGTACTGCTATAAACAACCAAAGCAGTTCTTCCGGATTGAAACTCTTCCTACCTAAAAAGGAAAGCTAAATTAAACCCAACAAAAAAGGCTTTTACGAGTAAACATTTTATTTCCTTCTCTAAATATTCGACTACTTACAAAAAAATTTAATTCAATCAATTTCGTATGAAAAGAAAAAACCTTCTCGATCTTTAGGTGTTTCGGAACCTTAAGTGGAAATTGTTCAATGCTTTATTACCGAAAACAACAGGTTTCACTGGAGATATCCTTCGGACCTTGGCTTCCGCAAACACATGTAATTTTATCTATTAGCAAAAATGTTTGAGCTTGGCCTGAGCCCATGGTAGCTTTTCCCATAACATGTCTTCCCATCGATTCAAATATCACGATAGCTCCCAATATTACGGAGACTATTCCGATGATTAATTTCTAATAGGATAAGAATTGTTTCACTGATTTGTTCAAGGCTTTATTGCCGCAAACAACAGGTTTCATTGGAGATACCCTTCCAGCCAATTGACTGATTTCAGTATCGTGATATGTTTGTGATTGATTTTTAATTATCAATGTTAGATCATTATTTGGTTTTTATCTTTTTTAGGTACCAATTCGATCAGACTATAGATGTGTGCGATCAAGAGCTACCTAAGCTATCTTAGCTTCGGTTATGTTCTGGTTGAAAGGTTTTAACCATCAAAATTTGGAATTGTTCAAGCTGAATAATCCAACACATAGACACTTAGGCCACTGCCTATAACTTGATCCAATAGTCTAGCATTGTACTTTATATCATTATATGGATGGATTCCATAGCTATAAGGTGAAACTACCACTTCCTCTCCCCCCTTAATTTGCAATTTTTATTCACACATTCTAAACTCTTCCTCTTTCCCCTTTAATTTTTGCCATATCTTAAAAGAAATTGGGTGCTTCAAAAAATACACTTGGTGAATTCAGTCAGCTCATTGTGACATGCAGCACTTGGTCAGCTTAATGTTGGGTGCTTTAGTACTAGATTATTGAATATATAATGAGCGATTTATAGTGGCGTTGGTCCTTTTTACTTCAGGTAGGCACTGAGGTTATACTTCAAGTCCTTTATACCATTTGGGCATCATACTAGACCACCCTTTAACCGTTATCATATGCTCTACTCCAAAAACTCTTTGCATGCATATATGTTTGTTCATTTCCTTTTCAACCGTAGAAACGACTACTAAAACCATTCTATTAGATGGTATGTAGCTCATAATTAAGATTAGTATACTTTATTGTACTTTAAACAATTTACTTCTCTTTTTAAGTAAAGTAGGAATGCAATAACATGTTTTTTGCTATTTTAATTCAAAAAATTTGGTAGGATTAATTGATAGACACTTAGAAAATTTCTATGGTACATTACAAATGTACATCCATCAGAATTATGGGACAAAATTTTTAAAAGTAAAGATTTGGCTTTACTTACTAGAAGCATTTGTACCGGATTGCCTAACCATATGGCTAGAGTGGCATAGCCACGGGTTAAATTCTAGTATATATATATATATAATAAAACAGTTTGGTCTTTTATGTTGTTATATCAAGCAGTCAGGGAGAAAACAGTTTAATTTGGGAGATCCTAAAAACAGTTTTGGGAGATCCTAATCGATTTCTTCTAAGAGTCCTATTAAAAACCACCACTAGAGTCCTACTTACTATAAACTTTGCGACCCAAGACCATGTATGCATCTGTTTCTTCTTCCTATCTTCTTCTAAATTCAATCTTGGGATAATTCGAGTACACACTAAACTTTTATTGCCCTTAACAGTTTAAATCCAATATTGAGAGGGTATAATTAAGTGATTAACTACTTCCTTTACATCATACCGTTCTTTCGTATCTTGCCCCTTTGTCAAGCTAAAGCCGGCACAGAGAAAACTACCCAAGTTTATTCAACACGTTTTAGAACACTTTCCCTAATCAAATCGAGAAGAATTAATAACACCTAAGTGTGTCGTTTCGAAACAAAGTCTACTGCTTCAAGAAAAAGTTTGTAGAAGCTCTACAAATTAAAGTTGCGACACCTATCCATTTCTTCATATTTTTTGCCCTTTTTCATATGTTTCTTTTAAGAAATTGTTTATGTACGGTTTCCATCAAGTGCATGTGGTTAGTGAGGAGTACCAAAATTCTTTGCTCCTATAAGCATACTCATAAAAGAGTCCTGTAACTTGCATACACTCCAATAATCTTCCAGAAAATTGATTTCATCTGAGTGATCCGTGCTTTTTAAATTCTAAGGCATGAGCACCAATATCAAAAGAACACATTGAAGTAGTACCGCGATTGATCGAACTTATTAAGATTTTAAGTAGTATCACAGTTGAAGTAGTACCAGTTGGTTGTTGTTTAACGAATGATTGTGTTTTTCTAATTAGAATTCAACCTAAGGTGGGAGAGTGCTTAATTGCTATCAAGGTGTGTCTATGTTTAGGACTTATCAGTTTGAACATCCGATTTTCAGGTAGGAGATGCCATCCATTAATATTCTATTGAACTATTAAAGTTAGGGTGATCTTGGACACACCCATAAAAACACTCCCGTACCCCAACTTTGAAATAAATAAATAAAATTATTTAAGACACATTTAGGTTCCTAAATTATCCTTTCTTTTATTAAGTATATTCAAGCAAGTGTTTATCCTTCCAGCAAACACAAACCCTTCGCACTTATTTTCCTTTTTTTTTCTGTCACTTTTTTTTCCCTTACGAAAAGGAATTAGAAAGGGTAAAATTGTAGAATTTGGGAAAACAAAGAAGTCTTCCTCTTCCTTCACTTATCAGCCATTAATGCATTTTTTTCCTTTCTCATTTTTCGCTTGAGAAATTTCCAATTGGATATATTTCTATTAAACTCTTTTAACCCTTCTACAATTATAAAGAAGAAGTAATTGCAATAAAAAAAAATCGAAATTGAAGCAATTTCTAGAAAAGGAAAAAGACAATTTGCTTTTTGGGCATTCTTTTACCTTTATTAAAAGTTCTATTATAATGCAGTGTGCTGCAGTAACACTATAACACAAAGATTCTTCAAGGTCGCCCTTCTAGAGTATTACTTTCACATTTTTTTATTTGTTGTTTCCTTTTAGAATAGTTTTTTTTGTTTTTTCTCTTTCTTTACCCCTATTGAAAATACGCCAACTTAATTTGAGAGATATTAAATGGATTGAAGCGGTTATTGGGGTATGGCAAAAACTTAGTTAGTCATGGGGTACGGGAATATTTTTATGGGTGTGTCCAAGATCATTCTAAAGTTACTCTTTGATAATTTAATATTGATCCATGCGAAGGTTTTTAAAATCATCAAAATAAAAATTCAACTGTTTAACTAACGTAACAACCCATGGTAGATGATCAGTTTGAACATCCGATTTTCAGGTAGGATATGCCATGTTTAATATTCTATTGATCCAAGTTTTTGCGAAGGTTTTTAAAATCAACAAAATAAAAATCCAACTGTTTAACTAACGTTACAATCCATGGCAAGTGAATATGATATTGCCACGCTTTAGATATCTCCATAGTACAATTGGAATTGTTTCACAAAAAAAAAAAAGTTGTCTTCATAGTACAATTGGAACCTTGCAACTGTTGGTTAAATCCAACCAACCATTATTATTATTATTATTTATTATTTATTTTTTTTGGGGCTATCCACTCACACTGGTATGGCTTCAAATAGGATCTCGAAGTAAACATGATTAAATGACCATGTGCAATTGCCATTTTTGTATGTTTCCTGTTTTTATTTAAAGGCATCAGATGTCTGCCTCTTTTTGAATTATATGCATACATTTTTCCATGCAACTATGCTGAATTAAAGTGTTCAGGATTTAAAGTTTCCATTTGTTTTCCAATAAAATGACTTAAGAGATATATTAGATAGAGTTTCGCCAAATGATTTCATAACAATGTTTTTTTTTATCATGCACTAATTTACAGTATTGGGGAGTAGTTTGCTTGACATGGGTATAAACGCATCTATGCTAATTTAAGGGGATCATAGTATTTAAATCAAGATGTTGCAGTTGGTTCAGAAATTCTACCGCATTCTACATGCATGAGTTTGTAAATTGAGGTATGACTTTAGAATTGAATCTTATCATTATTTCTTTCACATTTTCGTGTTTGGCTGCTTTCATGTTTTTTTTCCTTTCTTTTTGGGATAATTGTCAGCTACACAGCCCCCACCCCCTCATTACATAATACATATATATTGGTTTCTTTTAGAACTCCTTTCATGTATTTCCTATTTTTAATAGTGTATGCAGCCAACACAACCTTTGATTCAATTTTTAATATTTTGCATGACTTTGAGATAATGTAGTTCAAAAAGTTATTAGTTCAATAGTACCATATATTTACGTTGTGGAATGTCCAAGCTAGGAATACCAATTCACTCAAAATTTATATTGTGCATTAGACACCAAGGTATTTGTGTTGGATGCTCACACTCTTTCTATCAAAAGTGTATGCACTAGAAAGTTAAGGAGTATGCATGATCAGTGAAGACTAAACACTACTATTTTTGTAGGGTACAATTTGAACATTTATTAATTTTGGCCATTATTTAATTGGTTGTGTGATAATGTAGGGAATCAAATGAATATGAAATGAAGTCTCTCTGTTTTTCAACTTCAAAATTACGAATGAATAGCATTAATCAACAGAGAAAGCTATCCATACTTGTCGTTAATCTGCGGTGCTTATTAGTCAGATCTGCATATGGTTTCATGTGCCATCATAACCAATGTGGGTGCTTATTGTATATTTTTTTGTTCTTGGTGGTTTGAATTGCTTGATGATAACGATTTGGAATTTTCGTTAAGTTATTGTCATAGTTCATAGTATTGCTCTATAATTTTTTTCATTGTCTTCTTGGACATTTTTTGAGTGGTTGTATGTTTTGAAAAATGAATTTATAAATAACTAAACTGTCACATTGTCTAATATCAATATGACACCATACAGGTTCATTTCAGATGTCAAAAAAAAAAAGAGAAACCATTTAAAAATAAATTGGTGTAAAATGGCGTTTGATTCAATAAATTCATAACAATCGAGTGGCATCGCCACAGGTTAAATTCTAGTATATATATATCACAACTCATTAGTCGCCACTCCCAAATAATTTTTTCTTTCCTTCCCATTTTGTCTTTTCTCTTAGTTTCTCTTTAGTGTACAAATACATAATAATAGGGATATAGAGATAATTCACTAAAACTAAAAAATTTGAAAATAAATTTGGTTAAACAAATTTTCTAGCCGTCGTTTCTACTGACATGCAGACTATACACTATATTAGATGGGAAAATTAGAATCTCCTCTCTACACAAAAAAAAAAAAAATCAACTTGAATTCACCGTGTTTTTTTTAGTGTATTTGGGAGATATCCTAATTTCCCATCTAAGTAGGGAAATTCTAATGGGCTTATCTAGTCGTTAACCCATAGGAGAAATATGTTGGGCGATGAAGATATATTTCTATCCACATTGTCCAAATTTAGGTTTCATTCGAATTTCCTAGTGCGCTGGCAACAAGCCTACAAGTATAGGTCGGTATCATCCTCGGTACTTGTACTAGCAGGGTCAAAAGGCAGACCAGTAGGAGAGGTGTTGTGATGTCATGTGTACCCAATAAACCCACGTGTAGATAACCGACCTGCTCCAAAAGTCGGCTAACCCCTGATTGCTGAGCAGTTATACGGCGTGGCGGTTCTACAATACTACCCCAAAATAGCATCCTTACTCTTAGTTAATCAACACGGAGGTCAACCGCTGTCCCGTAGTTACGTTTATGCTTTTGACACTCAAGATTTGAGTTCAGACAGAACTGATCTCAATTTAAGTCACATACAATCCTCTTAGTTTGGACTTTGAACACATGTGCTGCTCGAGTCTTGATACACCTAATACCCAACGTTAACTGTTGCTTGCACAAATTTGATTTCGTTGTTATTTGATTTTCTTTACAAAATAATGTTTTTTTATGAATTTTGATGATAATGTATTTTTTAGCATTATTGTCCATATACTTTTCAAGAAATAAGCATATTCCATGTAGACACATCATTTTGTTGCAAATGCAATCCGCTTTGAGTGGAAATCTCGAACCGGATACTATCTTCCGCTAGTTAGCCAAGCTTGTTATTTGGCAAACAAGTTAGTTATTAATTAATTCCGTCTTTTTTGAGATATGATAATGAAGCATTTTCATGCAAGAGCCACTTGTCGATGTGATATTATTTTTCCTATAAATTTCAAGAAGTCGGTCTAGTGGTATACATTTTAATTCATTTTTTAGTAGTTTAAAAAAATATATATTATCTTTCCTATTGAATTACTTGCTCTTTTCTTCGTTGCCTTTTGAAGGATTTAAACAATGTTTTATTTTTGCTCTACTTGATCTGGCTTTTACAAAAGGAAAAAGGTATTGTTCTATGCCGATATTTTTATTTTTATTTTTCCGATAAAATTTCTACGTCAACAATGTGATAAAATAAAATGATTAAAATATCTTTCTTTCAACACCATCTCGAGGTGTTCATAGTTACACTAATATATACTATAGTTTCGCATCAATCTGCTAATGTTGAGTAAACCTGTGAAGAACATATATATACTAATCAATTTAATATTAAAATGAAATTTATAAACAAGTTATTTACCCAATGTCCCAATGCTAAAGTACTATCTGTCTTTTTTTCCTGTTTTTTTTTCGATAATGTAGTACCCAATGCTAAAGTACTATCTGTCTATCTACGCCAATGGTAACTATTTAATTAGGTTATGTCAAGTTATACCTTCAAGGCTTTGCCTATTAAAAAAAAAAAGGCTTTGCGTATATGCACATGTCCGTTCCACTGGTATCCATAGTTCGGAATTTCGGAATTTTTGGAATTCCGATAAATTCAAAATCCGAAATTCATTAAATTTCGACCCCTATCACATTCAGAATTTCAGATAATTTTAGAATTTTAGAAATTTCAATTCTATATTTGGAATTCCATTTTTTTTTAAAAACTGAAATTCCAGACGGAATTTCAAAATTTCGTTCGGAATCACAAACTATGCTGGTACATCTTTATATATATATAATAGCAGTCCCTTTTCCTGCTCTCTGAGGGTGTCCACGTAGGCAAATTTTAAGTACCCTTTTTACTCACGAGAAATCAGGATGGATTGAGAAAAAACTGGAGAAAAAACTGGCCGAACCACTTAAAAAGTAAAGTGGAAAAAAAAACTGCGATAGATGTCTCCCAATAAATTCCTCTACTCATAAATACGAATAAAACTTTCGCCGAGAACAAAACACTAAACCCCAACAAAACAATTTCCTCTATTCTTCACAAAAAAACGCACCCCTACTTTTCTATCGTTTCTCCACTTTCCTTGGAGGGCTTGATGATCCAATTATAAAGGGTTTTCTTTGGTTTTGAATGATCGGTTGAAAAAAAAATTGAAGAGCTCTCAATGAGACGAAGAAGGAACTCTCATTGATGATGAAGGTAAGAACGCTTTGATATCTTCAAAAAGAATAATAAATTTTTAGCATTGCAAAAATGTTGAAGTTGCAATGGAGATGTGGTTTGTATAGTTAACTTTAATCTAGACCAACAATACTAGGTCTAGATTAAAGTTTGCTAATCTAGGGTTTTCCAGTATAGTAGAGTAGATATATATGTGTTGTATATAATATAATTTACCACTTATTTTTTGTTCATGGCTATGCTACAAGTATAAAACCATCTGGGGCTCTGGGCATCTGGCAATGTAAAGTCAAAACCTAAAAAAGGGAAAGCAAAAGCGAGAAGAGTAAACGGCTATAACAAATGGGCGACCCAAGCGTTTGGCGGAGAAGAGTGAAGTATATGCCAATGCAGAGGAAAAAAATTTAGGTGGAGCAAAGAAACATAAGCGGGGTAAATCCAGAAATCAACGATTGTAATAAGTCTAAGAAGGGAATGTGTTGGTCTAGGGGGGAAGGACACATGTCTATTACTCTTATTGGCGAAATGGTCTTAGGTTTACTAGATCTCCAAATGATGGGTGTGCAAGTGCAATTTAGAGAAAGCGAAACTTCTTCTTCCATCAGAACGCCCACGTTCTAATATCATTTTACCCAAATGCTGCCTTTGCTCTGAAGCAAGTTACAGGTCCACACTAATCTATGTCAATTGTGAGAGCTGCCAAGGTAAGCAGTTTATACTTGCTTAGTATAACTTATTTCAGTTTAGGATAAGATATAGCATGTCTATGTTTAATAAATTGAATCTTACTCTTCATGTAGAACACAACACCAATTTAGTGCAAAACATCCTGATTGGGGATTTTGGAATTTTATTCCTCTTAGTGAGCTAAGGGACCCTGACAGAGAGTTTCTTCTTGATGATACTTCAATTCTCGAGGTGGAGGTTAAGGTCATGAAGTTTTTGATGGAACGCGTTTTTGTTGATTCATATTAAACTTTGATTGAAGCTAAATATTTTCTCATAGATCGAAGAGTTTAGACGAGAAGGGTTTTCGGTTTTGATTTGCTGTCTTTTTCTTGATTGATGGATAGTGCAAGCTGCAACAACTGCTAGCACTGTGGTCATTCGGCACACTATTGATCTTCCATTGTCAAGATTCACATGGATTGTTAGAAACTTTTCTCAGTTGAATAATAGAAAGTATTATTCTAACATCTTTCTAGCTGGCGGTTTTAAATGGTATGTTATTTTCTCTCCCTCTATTTAATATCTTTAGGCCGCTGGAAATATATGTTATAATCAGTTCTTTTCGTTCTCTGATCAGTGCGTGTTTTTGTTAGGAGAGTGCTGATTTTTCCAAAGGGGAACAATGTAGATCATTTGTCTACGTACCTAGATGTACAAGATTCGTCTAATTTGCCTGATGGTTGGAGTAAATATTCTGAGTTCAGTTTGTCAGTGGTTGATCAAGTGCACAACTATTGTTCGTATTAAATTAACTATTTCGTTTGGTTTGAGTTCGTATTAAACTAACTATTGTTTGTTTTCTAGAAAATTGCCAGTTTCATAGAGTCATAGGTATTTCTTTCATCGAATATAGATGTGCTCATCTTCATTGGCTTCTTCATGGATCTATCCCGAAGTACCACCTTATTTACCACAAAGCCCTGGTGTACTTTTCTTTCTTTAGACTGTTTATTTTTTTTCCTGAAGTTTGAGTTATTGGGTTTTGGTTTTTGGGGTTTTCTTGAATTGGGTGTGGATCTGAGATCCTCTCTCCTCCTTTCTGTCTTATATTGGCTTCCACAATTCAGTAGTGCATCTAAGATCCTCTTCGTGAACAGGTTGTTCGATAGACTACTGCAAACTTTTGTTGTAAGGGTTCCACTTCGAGTATGAACGTAACGTCTTTGTTCTGGAACCTTTTCCTACACTATTTTTGAAGCCTATGCCTCAATATCATGAGGTGTTCTTTCAAACTGTTCTTCCCCTCAAATGAACCCGATACATGGATACTAATGGGCATGTGGTCGATTTGGATGTCCAGTAAGTTCTGCTCCAACTTTTCATTTCAGAGCATTGCTTCTCATTTTAATGATATTATATATTATTGTTCGCTTCAATCAAGATAGATTATAATTCTCTTTAAAATGGAATTTTGTGGACCGAGACCATTTAAATTGGTAGCTGGCCAACTATATATGATCTGCTCATCTATATATATATATAAAAGCTTGCGCACATTCTCTCTCCTCACCATATCGCTCTATTTTGCACTCCGAACAATATGATTGGTTCCTATAAAATCGGATGGAATAATAATTAGTGACACCTCCTTTCATTTGCTTAATTCTCCCTAATCTATTCTTAAATTACAATCACCTCTCTTTTTTTAAAAAATAAAAATAAATAAATGACAAAACCACCTTGGTAAAAACCAAACCAAACCAAAACTCAGAAAAAACAAAATAAAAGACGATCCCAAAACCCTAAAATCCCCTCATATCTTTTTCCCTCTCTCTCTAAAAACCAACTCCAACGTTTGGTCATCGCTGCTTTCTTCCTAATTCCTATGGCTTGCAAAGAAAAAAAGAGCAGAAGAAACAGATAAAAGAGAACTCCCACATGACATTATATTTTACGTACTCTAATTAAGACTACCGGTCAAGTCTCATTACGATTGGTCGTATCCAAATCATGGCACAAGGTAATTACTTCGTCTTGGCATTGATACCGATCTGGCGTGTACAGATGTATCGTGTTAGTTTCATTTACGTTTTCACCACTTATTCCCTCCAGCCGGTTTAAGTTTTGAAAGCGTGAAATTGGCAAATCGTGTTTAGCGGTTGAGGATGGCAACTTAACCCTGTGTGGTCCTCCATTAGTGGAAATGCATGTGATTCATTGCCATCTTAGAAGTTAGAACTTCGTGAATAATGTGACTTCACCTTCTCATGAAGTCTCCTAATGAGCTACACAGTGATCTGTCCTCATTTTAACAACAAAAGAATGTTCTTTAAACAGTTCATCTGGTCTTAACTCTTAATTAAGGTGGGTGTACCAGCGTCATTGATTAACTCTCTCTTGGCCATTTTGTTGCATTGCTTCTTTTCGAAAATGCAATTCTAATTTTACTTCAAAAGAAAAATCGGGATCCGCAATTATGTTGGGACTTGGGACCATTGTTTCTAAATCTGGTATTACTTTAGAGTTTAGACAAAGATAACACGGCTTCATCGATAATGAACTCTTATTGGTTGGAGGCGAAGTGTATGTAATCTTGTGTAGTGTTGTCTAAAACTAGGTCTAATCTTGCTTGATAAAAGTTAACATCAATTGAAATGTAATGTGAAAGGAATAAGCGGAATAAGTTGTTTTAATGAATGAGAATAGTTCAAATATCTTAAGAATAGGCATTCTATTGGTGTAATTTCATCTTTGGGATATAATTGACCATTTCGAATTACATTTCTTTCAATTTCAGGTTTTGGTGAGGCTATGCTACACACAATTGGTTATATTTACACAAGGCAAGGTGCAAGAGAGATTGGTAAGAACAAGCTTTTGATGGGGTGCCGTTTTTAGCGAGTGGAGTGCGAGACAATGGCCACCTTATAAAATCACAAGTAACAATGACCTCAGTCGGAATTGTTTCCACGACCAACGAGCTTTGTTGACCTCAATTTTTTGGAATTTGTAAGACCAATCAAACTTGCTATCCTTTTTGAACATGTAGGTGCGGTGTCCTTGATTCAAATTGGGGAAGGGTTGAGGAAATTGGATCAAGTTGAAAATAAAGAAGAAAATATGCTTAAACCCATTGAAGAAAAGAAGGATGTCATGGTTGATTCTCTTTGGAAGATCAATGTGGTCGACATTGAATCAACTATATCACATGTCTGCCTAGAGGTAAGCTCTATTACTATTTTTCAAGCTTCGAGAGAAGAACATTGTTTTCCACACATGAAATCACACATACCTAGAATCGAATAATTGGTAAATCTCGAAATATAATGAAGTTCTCTAAAAAAACAATTTTTTTTTTTTGATACTTTTGTGCATAAATAGTATTTGCATTCCCTTATTATATGAGAGCTCAATGTCCTACTTTGTTATCCCAATATCCTTTTCAGCTTCTACAATCTCAAGTCCTTGACCGATGACAATATTAGAAAGGATACTTGATCTTGGGTTTTTTCCTTCAGAAAAGGTAGATATGCAACAACAACGCTTGAATTCAAGTATTATCTTATTTCAATTGTTTCTATATATTCTCTGATTTGTTGAATATTTGTATGTGCATGGTGGGGGTCAATGATATGCTTTAAAGAAAATTTCAAATGGAGTTTGGTCGAATGGTGCAGATTGAGCGTAAACTTGCAACAGACAATGGGATGAAAATTACTTGATTGGTAAATATCAAATTTTAAGTTTTTGTACTGATTTGGGGTGTCCTGATTTAGTCGAAAATAGTGAGAATGATTAGATAGTTCGAGTAAGTTAAAAATTCAAGTTGTGTACTAATTATTGGGAGGTAATAGTAGTTTATGATTCTGAGTTCTAAATGTCTTGGTGTTGAAGTAGGTTTCTGTGACTTTGTTAGAATAGATACTGGTTGTTGGATACTAACCTTTATATATTTAGTCTAAGAATTCATAGTTGCTGCTATGAATAAACATAGAGTTGTTGGACGATATTTATTGACGGGAGAAAATGCATCGTTTAAGTATGTTTTTGATGTTGTTGTATATACTGGAACAAAAAATCCTTTGTTTCATAAATGTCGGTTCTGTTTAGTCAGGTAACAGGGACACTTCCCACCATTAATCCTCCGGTATGTTCAATAACTTTAGAATGTAGTTTATTCGTTTAGACTATTGTTGCATCTAGCCTGAGTACTACTATATATAAGTTATACTACATATTTTACAAATAGTAGTTTAAAATTTTATTCCAATTTAGATGTTGGTATGTATATTAGTTGCAAGTGTGGGCTTACTACCATAAGTTATACTACATCTTCAGTCCCTACCTATAAATTGGTTCCTAATCTCACATGATTTAGTTATAGATTGCTGGAATAAAATAGATTCAAGTTAGTCAATATGCTTTTGTTTATATGAATGGTTTTTCATTTTCAAAAAAATAAGGCGTATGATGATATGAAAGAGGACTAATTTAATCAAGGTTATGCTTAGGGGTAATATGGCGTACTTTTCATCCTTTACCATATTGTAAATAAATGTAAAATGATTGTTGGTCATTTGTCTTATATCAAGGTCATTGAAATTGGGGTTACTGATACCGACCCATGCTACAAGTTAGAGTGACTTTAGTCCATTTATCACAAGTACATCACAATCAAAAGAATGGGTGATAATGTGTTATTTGGTTATATTAAATAGCACGCCTGCCTGATTTGATAACTTCATGTTGTTTATCATTCCTTCCCTTTGTATCATTTGGATGATGTGACGTTGAGCATTGCCTCTCCATTGGTTAGATTTAGTACTAACTTTTTCTTTTTCTTTTTCTTTTTCTTATTGGTTGGAATTCCCAATTTTTTGCAGGTGCACATTGTTGGTTCCTCTTGATTATTCTAGCACTTATACATACTAAGAAGATCTCATTTTTTTCTGGCAAGGTTGTTACACGTATTACGTCTATTAATTGCTTTCATTTCATTTGGTGAATGTCTTTGTTTCTACCTTAATCGCGGTTACACGTTGAATTTGTTTTACATTGGGTATCTATATTCTTTTTTTCCACTAAACATAACATGGCTTTTGTGATGGGATTAAAGTGGTTTTAGGGCTGCCACGGCATCTCTGGTGGGATTTGTTTTCGATACAAGTGCACCTAGGTGGCTAGGTATATAGGAATGTTTACTTTGGGTTCTCACAACTCAATGAAGGTTAAATGATTAGCAGTTCAAATCCAATAGAGTACAGTACAAAGCCGCAACATTGAGAGGGTACAATTAAGTGATTAACTACTTTCTTTATATCTTATTGGAAGCTACTGTGCATGCCCTTTTGAAATAGTAGTAATTCCACATTAAGTGTATTTACCACCATTCTTTGTGTAAGATTTCAACAGTCAATGATCTAAAAATGCTCTTGGATCCACTATATCTATATACATATGGTTAGATTTAGATTTCTGGCATGCAATTTTTTTTTTTTTTAAGATTGGTACTGCTATTGACAGTTGTTTTGATTGATGCTAAGCTTTTTGTTTGGATTTGGCTCGACTGATTTACACAATTAAATTTATAGTGAACTAAATAATATAACTTGAAAGTATATAGAATAATAAGTGTAACAATAGTGGTCTAACCTTATGCAATTGTGTTATGCAAGCATTGGTTGGATATGAAAAACCATTGGATGCTTTAATGATATTGACTTTATGCAATTTATTAGTTGCTTTAGTTTTTTTTTTTCAAATGAATTACTTCATATATAGTTTGAGGAAATGGAGTAAAAGTTATACAAGAACTTGGTTATCAATTAACTATTATTACCAAGGGACACTAATGTTTGAACTATGTTCACCGTTCTAAACATGTTTATTATAGGTGTCATGCACTTACTTGAGGGAGATCTATTTCGGAAATTCTAAGTTGTATGCTCTTAACAATCTCTTTAAGAAAATCCGTGTAAACTATTATTTCATGATGTCTATGATTCTTATATATATGACATCTTTTCATATGTAACTTATTACTTTCTTTAAATACTTTAGACTCCATTTATTCTTTTATCGCAGGAGCAGCAGTCGAAAAAGGCGATCGATCGAGAAAAAAACCCTCAATCAATCAATCAAAATAAAAAACAATGGATGAAGAGTACGATGTGATTGTTTTGGGGACAGGTCTCAAAGAATGCATCCTCAGCGGTCTTCTCTCTGTTGACGGCATCAAGGTCCTGCACATGGATAGAAATGACTATTACGGCGGAGAGTCAACTTCGCTCAATCTCATTCAGCTCTGGAAAAGATTTAGGGGAGATGACAAGCCTCCACCACATTTAGGCTCTAGCAGGGACTATAATGTGGACATGATCCCAAAGTTCATGATGGCAAATGGTACCCCAGTGCTTGAGACTCATCCATACGAGATGTTACAATATATTTGTCCTTTAAGGCTCGTCGATGGAAGTTTTGTCTTTAACAAAGGAAAGGTTCACAAAGGTTCTAGAAGACATGGAGACCCTGAAATCTCCACTCATGGGTTTATTTGAGAAGCGCCGTGCTCGCAAGTTTTTCATTTACGTTCAAGATTACAAAGAAAGTGAGCCACAAACACACGAGGGAATGGACCTTACAAGAGTAACTACAAGACAACTTATTGCGAAATACGGTCTCGATGACAACACAGTGGACTTTATTGGTCATGCTTTGGCACTTCATAGAGATAACCGTTACCTTGATGAACCTGCACTTGATACAGTAATGAGAATGAAGCTTTATGCAGAATCTTTAGCACGTTTTCAAGGAGGATCACCATATATATATCCTTTATATGGTTAAGCAAAGCTTCCTCAGGCATTTGCACGACTCAGTGTAGTGTATGGTGGAACATACATGCTAAATAAACATGAATGCAAAGTAGAGTTTGATGAGGAAGGAAAGGTGTTTGGTGTCATTTCGAAGGAGCGCGGATGCAAGAAAGTTGTCTGTGATCCTTCTTACTTGCTCAATAAGGTTAGGAAGGTTGGGAGGGTTGCCAGGGCAATATGTATTATGAGCCATCCTATCCCAAATAGAAATGATTCTCATTCGGTGCAAGTCATCCTCCCTCAAAAGCAATTAGGCAGCAGATCAGACATGTACCTCTTCTGATGTTCGTATTCACACAATGTTGCTACTAAGGGAAAATTCATTGCCTTTGTTTCTACGGAAGCAGAGACATATCATCCCGAAGTTGAACTGAAGCAAGGAATCGACCTTCTAGGGCCTGTTGACGAGATATTTTTTGATGTCTATGATAGATATGAACCTGTCAATGAACCCTCCCTGGACAATTGCTTTATATCAATGAGTTATGATGCCACTACATAGTTTGAGTCAACTGTTATGGATGTGCTCAACATGTATACCCTTATCACTTTGGAAAGGTACTTTCGACCTCGATTGTGGATTTAAGTCTTTGCCGATCTTTGCGGAAGAATGAGAAGGCTGGGCATTATGTTTGATTTAACTACTTATGCTTGCATCTTCTGTAATTTTATGAGATTGTTATGTTGCCAATGTCTACAATGTTACAGTTAAGGCGAATCTACTTAGTCATGAAATCCGACCCTACAACATGGATTTGTTATTACTTTAATCTCAAAGTAATAAGTGGATCTTGAACAAATTGGTGATTACTCAATTCAAATATAATGGAAATAGTAAAAGTATAGAATATTAGGTTGGAAAAACAACATTTGACAATCAATATGGATGTATGTTGTTATCAGTAGCGCTGCATTCATAGTTCAAATTTTAATATTTATTATTATTATTATTATTATTATTTTATATATATATATATATATATATATATATATATATATATATATATATATATTTTTTTTATTTATTTATTTTTTTTTTTGCAGGCCTATATATATTATTTTATTTTTTTGCATACCTATCGATAAAGCAAAAAGGAAAGTATTTGATTTGGTGAGATGTAAAAGATTATGTTAGGAATGTAACAGAATCGCATATAAGACCTGAAGCTCTCCAGCAGCAAAGCGGGTGACGTTGAATAAAATCTTTCAACAACTGAGGGAAGTTAGAGAAAAATTCAGAGAGGAAGTTAGGAATATAGAGAAATGCTTGGAAGTAAACAAAACATCTAATACTGAATATCCAGTATTCGATCTGTCTAACCATCTATTCCAAGACTATTCCAGTAAGAGACCTTAATTAAGTTTATAGAAAACCCGAGGATTTGCAATACTTACGAGGAAGGAATATTGATCTCTAGACTTTATGCTCTAATTCACATGTAATGATTTCAAAATGGTTATGATATGTGCACTAGAGAATGTCCTGTGGAGTTGTCTTTTCGATAAATATCCTTTAGTAAATTTTACTTTGTTCAGCAAAGTATTTTATAAGTTTCGGTTCATTGTATTTTTTATTTTATTTTTAGTGAAGGTAAAGCAGCTTTTTTCATTGTAAGAACTGTGAGTTCCCATTTCCCAAATGTAGTTTAATTGGCTGGCCACTCATGAAATTGCATTGGGCACCCCCTAAAAAAAATATTACAAATTTGCCATTTTCTAAAAACAAAATGTTTTGTATTGGGCCCAAGCCCAACAACCACTCAAACGGTCTCGCCATGTCGTTTGAGTGTACACTCAAACGGTTTCGCCATATCATTTGAGTGTACACTCAAAGCGATCTTTGTCGTTTAAGGCGTTTTTAGCTTAGGCGATAATTCGTTTAGGCAATCTCCAAAGCGACATGGCTAGGTCGTTTGGGGACTCTATTAGGTGATATAGCCGAGTCGTTTAGGCCCGATTTGTTTTTAGTCACTTTCATATCCCTGATTAAACGATCAATTCCAAATACAAATTCCACTTTTCTTATACATAAACACTAACACACAAACTATACAAAGAATATTCAAAAAAAAAAAAACAAAGACATTCAAACGACCTCATTTAGTTGTTTGGGGCACCTTGAAAATGACCTCACTAGGTCGTTTGGGGCGTTTTCAAACAATAATTCGGTTTGGTACTTCCAAACAACCTTATCAGTATTCAATAAGTTTCTATAACATCAGCCCGCTTTCTGTTCATCGAATGGAGTTTTCCGAAAGGTATGTATATTTTATATGGTGCAAATCAACATGTGTTCATGCTATTTCTTTTCTTCACTAGGAATACACAAAGTTAGTTTCTCTTCTAGCACAAATGCATATCTTGATCAACTTAACATTGGAGGAGTCTATTATAACTCCTAAGTTACTCTCGCCCTTTCTTCAAAAATCCTTTGGGCGATCTATTGGAATTTCATACTTCTTACACCAGTCAATTAAATAGCCCTTGCAAGCAACACTTGATGATTTACATTTTGAAGGTTCTTAACAATGGCGAGAGGCGAGAGAAAACTCAAATTTATTTTTTATTTTATTATTATTATTATTATTATTATTATTATTTTGTTTTTTTGGGTTCAGAACTCGCGAGAGAGAGATGATACCGGTTAGAACGGTTACGAAAACGAGTAACCGGTATGCATTGAGGTGTGGGAGGTGTATTGGGCTATTAATACTGAGCACGAGCTTAGGGTCATCTTGGTTTCCTTCATTGGAAATGTTCATTTCCTTAATAACATCACGACAGAAAAACATCTTCAGTTGTATCATTTAAAATAACATTGACAAACTAGGTGAGTATGTAAAAGATATTCTTTGTTTTCCATCACTTCGGCATGTATAAAAAAAAATAGTGACATTTCATTTTGTTGCTTAGTCTCAATTTTTTTCAATAACTATGGATCAAACGCTCACTAAGAATGTTCACGTCCCTAATAGTCGCCTAATTGTCTGAATTCTTTGCTTATTATATTTTTGATAATATGTTGTATACATACTAATTTAAAGGAGTATATATGTTCGAAATTTCTTGCTAAATGAAAATAAATCAATCCATAAAATTGCTAAAATGAATTTCCATTTCTTTTTTGTAATAAATTTATTTCAATTGAAAAAGAAATTTAACTAAAACATGTGACCAAGATAAGATGTGAGAAAATAAAATAAAATATCAAGTAAAAAAAATTAATGACAATTCGTGTCAAAAAAGATATAAAAGAACTTGAAGCGAGAGCTATCTATTTGTTGTATTGTTTTTCATTGATTCAAAATTGTTTAATTGCACACCTAATTGTGCCTATCAAATGAAGAGTCTTTACTGAGAATTTTTTTCCAAACGATGAGATCATTGAAATGTATCTTAAACACAAACGTGAAACCATCACTGGTATGTTTTTCCTCTTTTCTCGGTACATTTATCTGGACATGTTTGTGTGCTTTCAACACACATGAAAAGATGCCTTTGGCGTTTCCACACTCCACCTACTTCAACAAATCAGTTGTATTAATTACCAAATGTCATGACCATGGCTCCACTTGAAATGTCGTCACAAGCGATTTACAAACTACACTTACATATGCTCATTTTATATGAATTTATTAATTTCTTCACTTTTAGTGCTCATACTTTTTAAGTTTATTACATTGCAGTACGTAGAAACAGGGGTGGTTGTGACTTCTATTCCAATAGCCCCCTTTCATTTCTCAAAGGTACATAATGGAATTCATATAATATAACGACTCAAGTACGCTCATCAACTCTTATGAGTGACCTGAACCAAACCTCTATTCAATTTGTTTAGGTTTGGGGTTAACAAGTACTTAACCTACCATAGTTATGAAAAACAATGACTTAATTAAAGAATTGGTTTGCCAAGTACATGAACAGTATGAAAGGAAAATCATTTTTACATTCTAGGTACCCCGTACTCTGTACATGAAATTGCAGCACTAACTGATGGGTTATTGGATGTTTTGGCTCTCCATCTGGAACATTTACTTTACTAATTAAGAGAGAAGTGAATGGATGAAAGTATGAGAAAGTGTGTGCAATCATTGAGCTATGTAGAATATGAGTCTATCTCATTAATACATTCAAATTGAACTATTTTAGGTGGTTTAGCATGAATGTTGCGATTGGTTATTTGCTTTGATTGGTGGTACTGGAACAAACTACGTTACAAGCATTCATTATGCAACTTAGGTGGTATTCGAAGGTACTTTGAATAATTGTCTATATATCTACAATCCATATAATTGATACTTGAAATAAGGAAATCGACAATACTCTAGGAGAATCTCCACCAATGCTACAGGAACTTAATGTTGACGAAGAGCAAAGCAATACAGGAAAAAAATGGTGTATTTCATGGATATCCCCAATAGTTCTTTTTGGCTCGAGACATGTAAAAACTGCAAATTATAGCACTTAGTTTTATGGGCATCAGACGTCAGTGTCATTCAATGTTGTATTTCATTGTCTATATTGTCAAATATTTTTTCCTAAGTATGAGTTTTGAGCAAACTTTTTGGTCACCACATTGATTCTCAATTTGAACAAAGTCATTGATTTTGGATCTTCACCAAACAACAACAATCAGTACTTGAATTGAGATGCCAATATACTGAATATATATATAGGCCGCGTCGTTCACTTTTTATTCTATTATATAGCATTTTTTTTTATAAAAATTTCTAATATATAGCTTATAATGAAACAACTTTTATTTTTAATATGTTTTACCAAATTCAATCATCCGATATATATATTGAAGGAATAGAACGAGGTGTATATATGTTTCAAGAAATAGAAAATAGTTGGGACAAAGGATCTGATTATAATCGGCATTATTTAGTCTTCGATAGATAAAAGAGAGGTTCAAAAAAAAAAAAAAAATGTAAGAAAAAGTATGAGCGAGTTAGGATATTTTTAAGAATAACTCCCATTCTTTAAAATCAACTTCATAATTGACTCCAAGCAACACTCACGATGCTCGAACAAGGAAAGAAAGAAGAACCCATTTCGGCGCTCAAACAAGGAAAAAAGAAGAACCCCGACTCAAGGCCATACATTAATACATATCTGAGGGCTTGAACAAGGAAAGAAAGAAGAACCCCGACTCAAGGCCATACATTAACATATATCTGAGCTTAGGTAGCACTTATTATACGAACAGAGAGAGCCATCAATACCATAGTGAATCAAACCAACATAGTGAAGAAAAAATATAGGAATTAAAGCACACAATAGCCATGTTATAAGAGTAGGAAAAGTTGTAAAGGCCTCTTTGATTCTCAAGAAACAGAGAAAAAATAACCTAAGCTCTAGACTGACAAGCACACAATAGCCGTGTATTTACAATCTATTTGATGAAGAAACTAAACCAATAATACAAAAATAAAAAGATTTGAATGTAATTTAATTGTTCAAAATAATCAATAATATCCCCTCGAGCCTCTAGACTAATAAAGCTCCCAACTACCTTTGGCCTCAGGCAACGATGTTTCAATAGAAGGATCTTGCACCATGAAGGTTTGCTTCAATGCCCATTCCAGTACTGAGAGTACCTCGGCCTAAGAGAGGAATACTTGCGAACACAGTTATCATGGTGAATAGAACTGATGGCGAGAATGCTCTATGCCATGTAAAACCTCAAACATCTTCGGAGAGAGTATCCTCCCTCATCAAATAACACATACCCGAGCAAAAAAAGTACTCACTCCTCGGGGAACAATAATAACTTTCTTCATGTATTCAAAGTAGTGAAGCATAAAATATGATAGATGAATATGCTTAAATATATCATGAAAATGAAATCTCAAAATCCTATAGCAGTAGATACTTAATCGGGCTTTCTCATAGACTCCTAAAAAAACACCCATTCCAGCCTTTCATACGAATCCTAATAAAACAAAATTCCTAAAACCTACTAAACCAAAAACTCAACTTCTTATATCAAACTCACTCTCAAACCTAGCAAACAAACTTTCTTAAAACTCTCAAACCTAGCAGCCGAGTTAGATTTTGAAAGCTATCAGCATTCAAAAAAACAAATTATCAGCCACCATTCTATTCATGTAAGTTTTTCTTTAACACATTGTCAAGCTAGGTAATAGGGAATACACTTTGGTAATATATTGATAGCTACTTTTCAGTCTCTCACACCACTAATTAATTGATGTTATGCTATATAGCAATTTTAATATGCACATATATATTATAATTGTATTATGAGGTTGTGAGGACACTAAACTACGAATAATGAAATCCTTTTCATTCAAATTTGTTGGTGATTTTATAGATGTACAATACAAAACAAGACAAATTCAAAGCATACCAGGGTCTCCAGAATGAGACCTCCTTATAGGAAGGGTAGTAGGATAGTAACTGTACTAATCCTACCATGGCATTAGGGGGAAAAAACAGAGTAAGAGACAAATCCCAGAAGACGGTATACCCACCCATGGCTCAGCATAATCTTTCTTTTTCTTCTAATGTAATAAATACCCCACCCATGGCTCAGCATAATCTTTCTTTTTCTTCTCATGTAATAAATACCGACCATCTGGTGAGGGGGAACACCAAAGTTATATTCACTAACTTTATCTGGTTAGATGGAATACCTGTAGAGGCATCAGGGGAAAAAAATGGAGTAAGAGACAACTGTCTCGGCGGTTCCAAGAAACAAATCCCAAAAGACGGTATACCCACCCATTGCTCAACATAATCTTTCTTTTTATTTGGTTACATGGAATACAATGAAAATGAAATTTGCCTACCATCAGAAACAGGACCTTCAATGTTGGATGCACTCTCGCTCTTTGCCCTACCAAATGTCCTTATTGGCGTTGATTCACTGCGACCAAATGCCACTTTGCTTGTTTTACGCTACAAGTATAAAGAACGGGATAGTTTTCATGAACTATTATGTGCCAAAAAGTTTTAACTATAAAATACTGTAGTGTTTCAAATTTTGATGTCAACACTAATACTACAACATAGTATTAATAAAAGAAAAAATAGCTCAACAAACATAATTAATTTGATTTATGACAAATTTTTTTGGAAAAACAGAGAGTGGTTGAGTATATTAAATTATTATAAAAATTATTAGTAACTATGTAGAGCTATGAGATATAAATATTATATTGGCTTTCACTAAATTCTTGATGTGGACGGTTATTTGTTTTCTCCAGTTCGGTTGTGGAACTGTTATCCACATGTTCTGCTTTATCATATAATTGCCCCGTTTGTGAAACATAAATAGTATTTTGCAAGGCCAAATTAAATTCTCATTGTTATATCGGGGAATACTTAGCATGCGTTTGTTTTTTAAGTCTAATGAATGGTGGGTTGTTTGACTTATTAGGATTAACAACTATCTTAACTTGATCTTGCTTTATATTAAATTATTAATAACTATCTTAACTTTGCAGATCTCTGGGTGAAAGAAGTTTTCTGTATGGTTACCTGGTTAGCAAATGACCAACCCAATCTATAACACAAACATTTTAGGACTGTATGGACCTAGATATGACCACCAGCGAGTGGGTATGGTACATATGTATGCATCACTAAGAATGTGAATAGATTCCATACAAATCCTCACACATTACAAATAGGAAGGCCACAAGGAATAAATAAGCAAAAGATATGTTAACTACTTCTGTTCACACCTACCTAAGGGCATGACAACTCAGTTAAACAACAAACAAAAATAAATAACCTTCGGCTAATCAAGATCATGTAGACATATCAGAACACCACCCAAGGATCACTTGAATAACTATTCTAACCATCTTCAAGAAGTTAATCAAAACCGATATCTAAAATATAAAACAAGGGATATTAATTATACTATAAATAAAGCAAAAAATTTATATGATAAAAAACAATTACCTATCAACAATTTTTACTGCTAAATTCTTCTTTGTCTTTTTTAGTATTATGTAACATGTTGAGTTAACTCCAATGCACCACTTAGGATACAAAGGAGGATGTACACATTTAGTATAAGAAATTATTGGTGCTGAGAACTTTGATCAATTAATTTATATACACATGAATACAAGACTATACGCTATCCGGACTCATCTTCATATAATTCAGAACACCCAAGTCCCCAACACATGCACATGTACAACTTAGCCTATTTTGTCTCTTAAGTATCTTAAGTAATTGGACTAAAATAATATTTGACTAAAACAACTTACCCATCCATGGTGTCTACGGTAGTAGATAAGTAAGACTACAAGGAGTTTAAGCAAAACTGCTCTACACAGGGAAATAGGTTTGTGGCTGGAGGTGTAAGGAACGATGAGGGAAAAACTTCTACATTTTCACCAAAACAAACTTCAGACATTAGAACTTTCTCTTTTTTTTTTTGTGTTTGAACAATTAAATCTCAGTTCACGTGGTCTTACAATGACAAATGAAATAAACAAAATAAACAAAAAAAAAAAAACAAAATTGAAAATAAGCAGAGACCAAACCAAAATAACATAGCCCATAGACAAGTGTTTACAATAATGTGTCTTATTTTCAAACCAGTAATGTTACACCCACCCACTAATTTAACATTTTGACCTACTATTTAAATCTACTGATGTGTCAAAAGTCCTAATCATTGATTTACATAGAGATACATGTCCGTGTATATTGCAATGCAAACCAACATTATCCAAATAATCAGCCACAATAGTATATCTAAAAAGAAAGTCTGTGTAACACTACTCCATTAAAAGAACTGTTGAAAAAAAAATATCATGTAACAAAAAATTGGAAATTGGATCAAATGCATTGAACTAACCTAAAAACTTAATTAAAATGGATGCAACTATACTTAACTTAACTCAAAAAATAATTAACGAGAAATCGGAAACTTTACATAAATGCATTGGGTTTTTTTTTTAAAATAAACAATGAAGCCAAAACGATTTTATGGACAACTTGATGTTTAGACGACTACACCATCACAAAACTCCAACCAATTAATGGACTATATATGGGCCAAAGTTTGGGTTTTCGTAAAATACATACATATTTAAAAGACTTTGGGTTTTTGACGTTGTTCATACATTTTTTTGGCTTGATACACTATTCATACATACAAAATACACTCTAACGGTTTGTTCAAACAATGTTACAACATATTCAAACAACATTATGCAAAGTTGCAGACCTGTTTGTAATATTTTAACTATAAATTCCATATATAATGTATGAAGGTTTTATAAAAAAAAATATGAATTCCACATACATTGATAAATAGTAGTTCGGTTAATACAAATTTTATTGTTCCAATTCTTTGATTCTTCTTCCATCACAACTTAACGATTCAATAAGTGCAAGTTTATACATCAATAAAAAGTTTTTAATAAATAATACTCAGACCAAGGACACATTTTCATTAAAAAATTAAACTCAACCACAATTAAATAGGTTAACAAACTTTATTATGGGCTATGTCTAAGATGCACTATAGCCCTAAGAACTGCACTATGGGCCTAAGCGATAAAATTAGACTGTATGCATCAATTTAGTTCGTATTACATATTACCAAAAGGGCTTATGACTTAAGTCCACATTTGTATATAACCCACATTTTAATATAGTTTTGAAGTAATATTTTTTATACATAATAATAAAATAGAAAAAATCATATAAAAACGGTCCCCGTTCGTTGAACGGGTTCAAAAATCTAGTTGTTTTAAGTTTGTGCTACACACTAAGATTGATGGCCTGGTATGTTCGATCATTAGAGATAATACAAAAGGCCCTTCTAATCATTCTAGGATTGGCTATGTCTCATTTTGGTTCAGATTAGAAATTATTCATTTTCATCTATATAGTTGATGTTTCTTCTGAATTTGCTTTACCAACTTTGATTACATATGTTTTATTTGATAACTTTGTATAATTTGTTTTACTTGGTTGAGCAAATTTGAGATTTGATTTGTCTTTCCTAATTTATAGTTTTCTTGGTTGAATACTTACTTGGATATGGGAATAAAAATCTAGAGCATATTATGGGAATCACGTGATAGGTGACAATTTATACTAATGGTGATGATCAAGCAATGGGAAAATTTCAAGCATCTAAGGTGATGTTGTTATTTTACAACCTGTATGATAAAGTACATCAAACCTTTTGATGTATCTAAGTAAGATCATATTTTACTTTATTGTTAGCTGTATTTGATTGATATTAACTTTTATTTTTTGGGTTTACCTTTTGCAGGTTCGAAACCGGAGTTAAATCGTGTGGTCAAGCTGCTGAACACGACAGAGCGGTTCGGTTCCGAATGGTGTATTTTGGTGATTCTTGGGTATGGCAGTACTTTGTTTATCCTTGGTTACATACCTTGGGATTTTCATATCGCATTTAAGACATTTTTTAACTATTAGATGCAATTTCCTTTTTTTTTGGTTAACAGATGCAAATTCCTCGTATTGAAGGTGGTTTAAAGGTGTGATTGAACAAATTAAACCGTGAACAACACCGCGATGATTTTGCAGTCCACGTTTTCAGCGATAAGCTAACAAGGTGGTTGCTGCCTTCACATCTACTTGCATGAGCTAGCTAGGACATCTGTTTGACCAATGAAGGACATCTGCAATTCCAGGTAAATTTTTGACTATCTTCTTTCTTTTTGTTTCCTTTGTAAGTTGGGTTTATGCTAATATTTTCGTGAACATGGAAACTGATATGCAAATGTTCTTTTACTTTTGGCCAGCGGACCCTCGGATCCCTCAAAGATACGCGAAGAAGATATCATTGGGGTGACCGTACTTCTATTGCCTTGCTCTTATCGGGACGGGGAGTTCATGAGAGTGGGATACTATGTGAACAATGATTATGATGATGAGCGGTTGAGAGAAGAACCTCCCGGAAGGTGTTGATTGATAGGATCCAGGAGAAACATATTGGGTGACAAGCCATGAGTGACAAAGTTCCCTATCAATTTCCATCCCTGAAACCAATGAGAACGGAGGGGAGCGGGCCCCTTCACCGATCGACCTGCAGAAAATATTGAGAGTGGAGAGCATCCTCCATCACCGACCATGCCGATGAGGCATAGCATTGATCTTCAAAGTTTTGATTAGAGGAATTGAATGCCGCCGAAACCCGGTCATTACGGATTAGGAGGCATTATGGGAATCTACTCTGCAGAAGTGGGCTTGCCTTTTATACACTCATGTAGTTTCTATGATTGGACAAAGCATAGTTTTTGGTGTTTCTACCCTGTAATAACATTTTATTATGGGGTTGTGCAAGGATGTAAGACTTCGGATATTAGTTAAATACAGATCTTTTGTAGCATGTATAAGTGTCACTGTTCCAATGTGAAACTAGAGATCTAAGCACGTAACCTTTCTAATCGGCAACATTGCAACATTGCATGGCAATGTCGAAGATGTTAAAACAGTTTAGTACTTTAGTTATGTGTCGATTGGCGTTTGTTACCCGACTTTACGTTCATAATATTTAATTTCTTGCACTTGAGTTCTATTGAATTTAAAGCAGGTAGCTTTGTCAATTTGAATATTATGGTCGTGGGTATAACTTTGGGTGTTAATATTCTTTTCTTGAAATATCTGAAATCTAAATACTACTACAACCCGTCTCCCTTTGCCGGTTCACCTTTGTCATGCAGCGAAGACACTTTTTGAATGAAACCAATACCTCAATTATGGTTCTACCGTTACTTGGAAAGAGGTAAATGATGCATGGAAAGTGGTGCTCTTCAACTGATTCTTTGCTAAATCTTCATTAGCATGATACAAGTAAGATAAAGAAAAATCAACAAAAGCATATCATCGCCGGTCAAGTAGTGCAAGTGGAATTTGAGAAGAGCGGGCTTTCTTTATATATATATAATAGCAGGTCCCTAAAGCGCCCATGGTAATCCCCGACATTCATAATTTCTGCAATTGATTCTAGAAGAGTTTCATATATCGAGGATCTTGAGCTCCTCCCAAAGCATGCTTCGGTATGTCCAAGAATCTTTGTTCTTTAGTTTTCTCTAATGCTTCGTCATCTCCAAATAAGCCATTTAAAATGGGGACCTCGAGGAAGCAAGCCCGATCGTGTGCAAAATGCTTCTCTTATATTTTTCTTTTTTTAAGCAACATAACTTCAATACATTGAATCCATTGCTTCCTTGATTTGAGTAAGATATCTTGAGTTCCATGCATAAGCACCCTAGGCGGGGTTTCCACCACAGGATTCCGCGTTTGATGAAGGAATCACCATTTATATATTAGCAGCAAAGATGAGAAGAAGGATTTGAAAATAAAGAAAAGGAAATCCTCACAATTAATACCGAGGTTTAACGTTTCTTATTTATGAAAGTTTGTCACTATTGAGTCATTCTTTAATTTTTTAGTTTAAATTTATAATATTAGCTTAAATTTCATATATGATTTACAACTATGTTTAGTGATAATCTCTTCATGTTTATATGCACTAATTTTATTTCTTATCTTTGTACATTTCATAATTCTAGCAAATGACCTTTTAGAGATATTGGTCCATTCACCAATCTCACTATTTGCTTAATATTATAGAATATGGATGCTAGAGTTGCAGGAATACTTTTCGGATGATCGGTGATGACAAATTTTGAGTGGACATAAAATTTCAATCAAAGGATTTTAAGCACTTTCCTAGATTAACTTTCTAGACTATATTGTGATGTACAAGTATCATGGCAATTAAGGGTTATGAGTTGTGGTGAATCGCTAAGAGGTTTGTTATGACTCAAAACATTTGCTTTTCGATCCGACTACTTCAAGTTATATTTTGTTAGTTATTGAAAAAATAAAAGTTATTTGTCACCTTTGGAGTAGGTAGTCGTATCATAGCTTTGTTTTGTTTGGTGACCTTCCAAAAGAAGTGAGTAAATGTAATCATTTTTTAGCCAAGATTTTTGTGTACAAATGACTTTTAAGAGCTATCCCCAGTCATCAAACCACGGGGGAAAAGAATGACAAATATCTCTAAACAGAGAAATTGCTATAGCTATGTATATTACTGGACAAAAAAAACTTGCCTTGCCACTTGCCATTATGACACAATCGCCACATTTTCTTTGAGATATGATATGGTGGTGAGTAAATATATGGATCGGCGGTTGAAAGCTGAAACGCATAAGGTATATGACATATACTATATACACTATTTTGAATTATATATTGTACAAGAATTGATCATGAATACATGCATTTTAGTATTCTACTGAGACTAGGTTCACCACAAAATCTGAACTTAAGCCAATTTTTTCATCGGTTGGGCAATACATACATGATAAACTTGAAGGCTATTACCTCATTTCAAACATTAGGGCGGATACCAAATGCAAGAAATTTAACCTCGAAATGAACCATTTTTCTGTTAATAGTTACTTAAAAGGCTTAATGACCTCCACTCAAAAGTGAATTAAGTTCCTCCTAAGCTGTCCAAACTATCTTTCTTGCCATTTCTCGCCGCTACATTTAAGCTTTTTCTACATTCCTAGCTCTAAACCTCCTAGCTGTTGTTCGGTACTTTGTCTTCACTATTAGGCTATTCCATACTATGCTCCCAAAGACCCCGACCCATCCGGTTCCCATTGTAATGGAAGCGTCAAAACGATAAGAAGGATGCATTCATTCTAAGAAATTCAAGGTATGGATAACCAAAAATTGTAAAAACTGGATCAAATGCATTGAACTAACCTAAAAAGTTAATTAAATTGGATGCAACTATACTTAACTTAACTCAAAGAATAATTAATAGGAAATCGAATTTTTTTTATAAATACATTGAGCTAATCTAAAAAATAACATAGTTGTATTATATGTAGTAGGGATGTCTCTACAAGTATAATTTTGCATTGAAAATGGTATTTATCATATTTCTTTTCCTATGTTTGGGTATTTCTTGATTTTCAAGTAGCTTCAATATCATCTTCGCCCTTTATTCAACATTTTCACATAACTTCAATCAAAATTCTATTATTAAGCAAAAAAAAAAGTCCAAGAGATTTATCAAATGAGAGTTTTTTCTTTTTAATTATGGAGAGGGAGAAAATTTAGATAAGTGATCAATATAATATTTATATCTCATAACTCTACATAGTTACCAATATGTTTCATAATAATTTAATATAATAGCACCCGTTCGTAGGACGGGTTCGAAAACTAGTTATAAATTAAAACTTGCTGATACACTTGCAAATTTTTTAAATTTGCATACTTGTATGGGGAATGCTTTCATTTTTAACTAAATATTTTATATGTTTTAATGCTAAATGGATGGAATCATTTGATGTTATGCCTTTGATTCACGTACTAAATACTAGATCGTTTTATATAAACACTTGCAAAACCATTTTGCTTTATATATTGCAATTTTGCAAATCTACGTGAAACACTCTCTTCCCCCACTTTCTTTTTTTGGCACACACGGTTTAGTCTAGTTTTATTCATTATTTTATTTTTGGCCAAAATTCACGTTCTCACTAAATTTGCTTAAACAATATTCTGAATGTTCATTTGTTCTGTCTGCTACTTACAATTATTTATTTATTTATTTTATACAACTACTTTCTGGTAGAAAGGGCACGTTATGCTGCACACGTCCTCAGAATCCCTCCTCTTGTTTAAAGTTGCCAAATCCTCCGTCCGACGCTTTGTCATTTTCTCTAGAGTATTGCTTGCATAATTGAAGCTGCGGACCTTTCGAAAAGGCCCTTATCTGCCAAGATACGGCTGCGTCGCTATTATGAAGTCATTCTAAATGATTTCTATGATTAAGGAGCCAACATCATCAGGGTATCAATTAATTCATGTGCATTTTATTGACCAGTCTTATTCTTAATTCTTAACTTATTATTGCGGAAACAATGTCGATGAAGTCCTGAATTTTTATTTTTCACTTTTTGGCTTCGGATATTTTTCTACAATAACAACAACATTAATAAATTAATAAGGTTTGATTGTGGAAAAATATCCGGAGTAAACCAAAGAGCAGCAAACTTTTCTCATTTTCTATATTATTTAATATAGTAAAAGAACGGTATGGCGAAAATATTGCTAAGCGTCCACTGATTAGACTCCACTAGATGTGATAAGAAATAACTTACATCACTAAAGGTTGGACATCAGATCGGTCCAAGAACTAACATAGAACAACATTAATAGTAATTTGGACCATCAAACACAAATAAAAAAACAATTGTTGCATTGATCAAAAGCACTAATAGCAGATTAGCAGCGGTTACTTGAGTAAGCAGAATTAGTCAAAGAGTTAATCTTCCTAGAGTCCTAGCTTTACCCAAGCATTCAACAATCAATCAAATATTTACACTTGCATCTCTTTCACAATCTGGAACTGTGACCTCTTTTTTTTTTTTTTGGTAACTCTGTGACCTCTTACATGAAAGTTTGCCCAATGACTTTTGTATTATACCATGCAGACCGATGATCTACTGCATTCCCGGCCTAGCTAGTTCTAGTACAATTGTACAAAAGCTCTGTAGTAACTAGTAAGTAATAACCACATAACTATGTCAAATTTTCCCTATATACGAATTGTTTTAAAAAGAATACCACGTACTATATACAAGTATTCAGTAGTCGGGCATTGTTTGTAAGTTCAGTATCGGAGTCGTTCAGTATGTTTATCTAGTTGTCATAATTCCACAATTTTGGATACTTGAGAGTTCAAATGTCGGACGTTTCACTACATACAGTACCTCAGTTTCACTTAAACCAAAAACACATACACACGTAAGGAATGCATTTCTGATAGCAGAAACCATGTTGGTAAGGGGTTGAACAGAACCATGCCTACTTTGGATAACGATAGTATCTGCATACATTTGTATTGCCCACTCAAATGCCGATGGGAATAGCAAGTATAAACTAGAACTCTAGAAGGACGCCAAACTTCTATTACGGGAATCAAGAAGAAATAGGATCCATTGGTAAATCCCTGACTAGATCGACACAAACGTCTAGGCTGCCTAAAAGTTTGAAGAGTTCCACAAAAAAAAACTTTCCATATAGGAGGGCAGAGATCAGAATGACGCCAAATCATTCTTTGCAGTAATCTGAGTTTTACACAAAGTTTTGTTATTGTAGAAAATAAGTTTTCATTGTTTTGCAGTGAAACCAAACACAGAGAGTTCCTGGAGTTTGTGTTCTCCATGGAATTCAGCTCACGCAGTCACGCTCATGGAGCATTACTATTGCAGCTAACAAGCCAGCCAGGTTTGCACTCCAGTAACACAACATTCCCGCTACATAGCAAAGTTTCTCATCAAGAAGAGGCATAATGGATTAACAAAGATATCCAACAAGGTTACAGTGCTTCCTATAGACGATAAGAGGTAAGAGATAATCATAATTTAGACCTGAAAAAAATAGTGGTGTAAACAGGTCAGATGTGTACTGTATATGTGGGAGCAACAGATTCATACCACTGGAAACAAAGCAGTTTCCACCAGTTTCTTCATGATAAAGTTATCCAAGAGACATTGCTAAGGAACTCCCGGTCCAGGATGATTAGGTTACTTTGAAAGAATAAAGTCCCAAGATAAGTTGGATGAGTTTTTCTTTGAAGCGTATAAAGCAAAAACCAAACAGGACTGCAAATATGTCTAAGCCTCTAACAAATAACTGTAGATATAACTTTTTCATCAGTTTTCACTTTTTTCTATTTTCTATTTTCGATGACGGTGATCTTCTGACATGTTTTTGGCTTTTTATTCACTTACTTTGGGCATTTGTATGCCAAATATTTTGATTGCATGCCTTATCAAGACTGGTTTTGAGGCTCAGAATAACTCAAGATAAACCAAACACATTAGCAGACTGTATCTTGAGAGAAAAATGATAACCAAACCTACTCTAAAAAACATCTGGTTCACAACTTCAACAACAATACCCATTTGATCAAAGGACATCGTTCAGAAAAACAAACTTAGTAGAGGTCACCTTCCTTGTGTGTGTGAATCACACAGTCAGAGGTGGGGTATGAGACGCAAGTCAGCACATACCCTTTTTCCATCTGATTATCATCAAGGAAAGATCCATCGGATTGATCAACGGCACCTTTAACCATCTGCCCAGCACAGGTAGAGCATGCCCCTGCCCTGCAAGAGTAAGGGAGCTCCAATCCCGCATTTTCAGCCGAGTCTAGAATATAACAGTCATCCGGAGCTTCAAACTCATTCTCCTCGCCATGTGGGCCGATGAGCTTGACCTTGTACACTGCCATTGCGGACACCCTGAAGGATGTAGTCTTCAAGCCGAATCCCTTTGAGACACTCTTGATGGAGCCCAATGAAGATGGACGCTTAACTAACGCACCAGCGATTCTGTTCTGGCCTCCACTCTTGATCATGCAAGCAGATGAGAGTGACACAGTCGACATGCTGACACCTGAACACAGAAAGTAAGTTGGGCCATGAGCTAATATATTTCTGAGCAAAGCAAAGCATTCAGATTCAGCAATACGTGCTCTTTGCATCCTATCTTTACCAAGAAAAGTGGACAATCATTTCAGTTGGTTAATGCAAAGAAACTAAAATGAGAACCCAGTAGTAAATGGTTAGTCTAGACTTCTTTATATCTTTTATAACATAGACCATCAAACCGATAGAAATTCATGTATAGGTTGGTAACCCTAAGATGCTCCTAGCCCATTCTCCTGTTCATCAGACACCCTGGTACTGTTAATCATATTTTGAACAATAACTCTCGTATGCAATGATGTTGGCTTCAACATATTTAAACATGGAAATGCTTTCCCATAAAAACTTGTACTAAACCAAACGTCTCAATTCCTTCAAGAACAGCGGAAAGTGTAGAAGCACATATCTTTGATAGTTGAAATGGAGAAGTTAACTTCAGAAACGTTATCAGATATACTCTTAAAACTACCTGTCGACTCACTCTCAGAAAGCAGGCATGTTTGCAAGTTATGGTCCTATATAATCTATCATTATTCTGATGAAGACAGATGTAAAGAATGATTTTGAGCTTTACTATGCTGAATACGATGATGAGAAGCTTTACAAAATAACAAAAATCAACCGTCTCCCAATATTTGCAGATCAATTCAACGGCAAACCAAATCAAATCAGAAAGAACTTGAAACATCAAATCGAGTGTAGGCATAAAAATCTCAACTTTAAAAGGTAATCAAACAAATCACAGAATATCGATCATCTAAAACAAACATCAAAAGATCCAAAATCGAAACTTTACCGAGATTGACGACACGAGATCTTGAACGAAAGTGAAGGTTGGGGGAATTTTTCTTCTCTACTCAAAACAACGTTGAAAACGAAGACAGAGAAAAAGAGAGAAGAAGCGAAATGGTAAACGTGTGGGGGTTTTGTTGCTACATATAGAAAAGGAAAGTCAGCAGCTGGGTTTTCAGAGTTTGTCTGTGTTTTTAGTTTTTTAAAGACGGGTGCCCCCACGTTTGGGTTTTTTACCGTGTGCAGCAGAACACACTGTTTTATACGCTTTTGCTGGAGATTTTGATTCTACGAAGGACAGATGTTGAAGGTTAAAAGTTAGAGTTGAAAATGTGAAAAGTATTTTCTAGAAATTTATTTCTTGAACTAAGAGCATCTCTAGGTGGGATCAGTGTTCGTGATTCTGAACGAAATTCCGAATATAAAGTTGAAATATTGATGATTTCAAAATCAATCGAAATTCCGAATATAATAGGGGTTGAAATTTGATGAATTTTGGTTTTTGAATTTGTCGGAATTCTAAAAATTTCGAAATCCCGAACTATGGGTGGTAGTATCACCTGTTAAAATCTTCAAATTTGAAGAAATAATTCGGAATTTTCCGGAATTCCAACTCTAGGTGGTAGTAAATCGATTCAAATTTGGTAATTATATAACAGCGTTCGTCAACCATTACAAATTAGCCCAAAATTTGGTAATTTGGATGCGAATGCGGAGCGATATTAGTAATGTCGCGCACCATTACAAATGTCGCCCAAGGCCCAAAATTTCGAGCCGATCAATTTTTTTTGACTTTGACCCACCTTGACAAGTTTGATCATCGCAGCACTTCTAATGTCGCGTGTTTTTTTTTTTTGATTTGATCAAGGCCCAAAATTTCGATATCGGTTCATATACGGCGATTGGAATGTCGGATATATCGTGAGTTTTTTCTTTTCAACTTGGGGTGATAGTGGTAATGTCGCGCGACAGTATCCTAATATGCTTCTAGCCCTTTCTCTTGTTCATCAGACACCTTGGTACTATTAATCAACGAGCCTTGTCATTGTAATGGCTACCACAAATATCATATATTGAATACATTCTTTGAGCCACCACATTTATGAGAAGAGGCTAGCAAGCAGTATGGTGCTATACACTTGCGAATCCAACTTTCAATTAAATACAAAGAAGTTAGTCATGTAATTTAATAGTTTGACTGCTACACTCAAATGATTCAAAACACCCTGTAGGTATCACTTTCCAAAATATTAGGTAATTTGGACACTCACAAGGGTCGCAACAATCATAGGCAGCGAGTTGGGTATCATATGTGATACACTGTTACATTATGTGAGTTATGAAGCACTAGACACCATAAGAGGTTCATGTACACGAACTTTAGCAGAAAACAATCAGCGTACTTGAGGGTCGAATGATTTTTAATTTGTTCCCTGTTTTTCGCCCCACTGACATGCTGTTTTTTCAGGATGAGAACCATTATAATGCTGGAAGAGGTGGTCATCTTACACTGAAGCGTGCAGAGAAAGCCCGTCTGCAGTTAATAAACTTCCAGGTGCACATTTAAGAATACATTCAGTTTGGAATTTTGGTGACGGAGAGATCTCAACCTAGAGTTCTACGACTCTGAGTTTAGACATTGTTAAGTTGGGGGAGTCCAACAGGTTTTTTTTTTATTCATTTCTAAATTTATAAGGGTCCTAATACTGCCGGACCCCAATTTGTGTTGGGCGGACTCCCACAAAAAAACAATTATTACAAGTATGTCATTGGTTTAAAAAAATAAAAAAAAAAACAATTATTACAAATATGTCATTGGTCCCAAAAAAATTGAATTCGAAACCCCAAACTTAAACGATCCGGCTGGAGTCGTTTGATTTAAGAATCCCAAACGACTTAGCCACACCGTTGGGACTTAGTCCAAAACGGCCGGCAGTCGTTGGACTAAGTCCCCAAACGACTTGGCACACACCGTTTGGGACTTAGTCTAAGCGACGACCACACCCGGTCAAGAGCCAAAAAGCGAACTTTGAATTTTTTTTCAAAGTTCAAATCCCAAACGACATGGTCACATCGTTTTGAACTAAGTCCAAACGGTGTGACCATATCGTTGGAGACTAGTCCAAACGGTGTGGCCATATCGTTGGGGATTTTTCTAAGTCCAAACGGTGTGGCCATTTTTTTATAAGTCCAAATCCTAAACGACATGGTCACATCGTTTTGGTGAGAGAGGGAATTAACCCAAGAGCTTGGGCTCAATCTCCGTACTATTCTAGTCTTGACCAGTAGTCACTATGCACCTTAAAAAATTACCAGTAGTCAACCGGTTGATTTATCTATGTTTTGTATTGCCAAGTCCTATTTATTAAAGTCGACTAGCACCGTCCGTATTGGCATAGTCTCCGAACCTTGGAGTACGTTAAATGTTTCTATTTATATCTTTGCTATTATTCTATGAAATATGTGTTATCTAATGGATCCATAAGCTCAAAATGGTAGAACGCTCAAATAATTGAGAGGTTGATGGTTCGAATCCATCTGGATTCAAATATTTTTCTATTTAATTTATATATAAATTTAATGCTCTGATTTCTTATTGTGAATGATCACAGCGTTTTGTTAATGCAATCCAGTAAAATAGCGTCTAAGAAATGCTATGAAATTGACCCACAAATGTTATGGAATGTATAGCGTTTTCCAATTATATTTATGCTATTGAAACCAATAATGTTTGCTTATATGTTTTTTTTTTTCCGATAAAAAGTGATATTTCATTAATAAAGAAAAAGTAGGATGAGAAGGCCTACATTTACAAGAGAAAAATCGAAAAATAAATATTTACAAGAGATTAAAAAAAACCACAAGGCACGCACTGTCACCTTATGTGTAAAAACATAAGACGGTTCCATCTAGCTACAAAAGACTCAAAGAAACATTCTCTAAACTCTTTAAAGACTTTAGACCACCGAAATAACAAAGCTTTTATCGAGAGAATTGTCTTCTTAAGCGAAGTTGAGATGCCCTTAAAGTGACGACAGTTCCTATAACACCCCATTTATTTTTTTTGTTTTCCCTATTTATTAGGGTTTAAAAAAAATATAATAATATTAAAAAGAAAATAAAAGGATAAAGATAAAAGAAGATAAGATAAAAACGTGGGAGAGTTAGAGGGGTTTGGTTACAACCGAACTCTCCTTTTTGTTGGTTTTTTCTGGTTTTTGAAAAAAGGAAAAAAAAGAAGAACAGAGAGAGACGTACAAGAGAAAAGGAAAAGGAGTGTTTACTGGGGGAGAGTGCTTGAGTGGAGAGAGAGAGAGTTTTACTCAAAGAAGAAATAGATGTTTTTTGCTGGGGGATTTGCTGGCAACATGAGCTTATCACGAGTGAGTAGACTAACTTTATATATACAGTTGATTGACAATAATTGTTTATTCTAGTTATGTGTTTACAGACTTGAAGGTTTTATCAAGCAATTCAATTCCTTCTTTGTGGAGTCACTATTTTTGGTTATAGTTTAAATGCTCTCTGACATAAATGGACTGTCATAATATAGATTCTACAAAAGTACAAAACAGTTATAAAATCCAAGAAAAAGTGTGTCCGTATAGATCCAAGGAATTGATTACATGTGAGTATAGTTTTATACGGGTGCGACATGGATTCTCTCTACACTCTGGTATATATGGGTTTGCTTGTATTGTCGTTGGTGGTCTGTAGGGCATTGATTATTTGGAAGCCCTTAATATATAGTTGAATCTTTGATTCTTATAAGTATGTAAAAGTTCGGTATAGCTATAGCTGATGTGAAAACAATTATTGAAGGTAAGAATAGATTTGCTGAAATTTTAAGAAAGGTTAGTGCTAGTCTGATTTCAATCTCAATTTTGGTTTAGTTAGAGTTTGAACTAGTTTTTTTTAGAAAACACGTAAAAAGTAAGGTCTGGAAGTCTGCTTTTCAACCCAATTGACCTCGTTGCATTCCGAGGTTTGTGGATATGGTTACGGTGTTCATAAGTTAGCATGTCAGAATTTTCTGACTGCAGAAATCCGGTCTGTGTCTGGTTTGGAATCGAGTTTTCACATAGTTAGAGTCAGATTCAAACTCTTGTCAAAACATGAAAAAAAAACTTTTATGTGTCTGCTTTCCAACCCAATTTGCCTCGTTGCATTCCGAGGTCTGTGGTGATAGATATAAGGTCTGAAAGTTTGGTTGACATAAAACAGTGCGTCAGAAATCAGTTTCTTCGCACTGTATTCAAGTCCAGTTTTAAAATAGTTAGGATGAGAGTTAGAATTTTTATAAAACATAAAAAAGTAAGATTTGGAAGTCTGCTTTCTATTCCAATTGGCCTTATCGTATTCCGAGACCCGTGGAATTAATTATGGTGTTTGGAAGTTTGACTGGCAGAAAACAGTGCGTCAGAAATCAGTTTCTGCACACTGTGTTCGAGCCTAGTTTTGGCACATTTAGAATGTGATTGAGTATTTTTGTAAAACATGAGAAAGTAATTTCTGTATGTCAGATTTGCAACACAAAAAGCCTCAATGCATTTGGACACCTGTGGAAAGAGTTGTGTCATTCGAAAGATAGTCCGTCAGAAATCTAGTTTGCTGAAAATTAGGATTTTTACCATTTTCAACCTAAGTTTTCTTCTAGATGGGCTGAGGTTGGGACTTTGAGTTCTACATGAAAAAGTATATCTACATACCTTAGTTTCTAAATATTAAGTTACATGTCATTTGGATGAATGTAGGAAAAACTATAGCATTGACTATGTGGCTGGTAAGAACTACGAAGGCTTGATTCCAATCTTGAAAGATTTGGATATGTAGGCAGCTTTGAGCAAAAGTGCAGCCACTACACTACACTATATCTATAATATATATATTAGTTTGTATGATAACTATGTGATTGTGTTAGAAATTATTGTTGTTTTGAGACTACATAAATATGTATGCGTGAGATAGAAGTTATTTATGAATATAAACTTTAGTATATGTGGATCTGTTTTGGACATTAGTGTGTGTGGACTTGAATTTGGGCTAATGAACGATTTGTTTACGATATTGTGTATATGAGTGTGGTTATGTAAATTGTATTTGTTTGATTATAAGTCTGTTTACATTCAATGATATTTAAGTGTTTGATTTGCCTTGACACGCGAAAATGACTCTCTGCATGTGTGGTCTGTTTTGACATAAGTAATGCTAGTATAATTATAAGTGATAATAATATTTTAATGTGTCGCCCACATCTTTAGAACTCTCCACGCCTCAGGATTTGGTAATGAGATATTATGACTTGTGATGTCATGTGATAGATGGGTATTAAATGAATGTGCTATGAATGACCCGGGTATTCATTGAATGTGCCATGAATGACCCAATAGTTTGGACTGCCTTAGAGAGGAACTAAGGTATTCGCCTTGTGGGTTGGTCGTATTCCTTGAATGTACGGGAATGTAGGTTTGAGTATTCCTTGAATGTGGCAGGAATGACTCAGGGCATTCATTAAATGTGCCATGAATGACCCGTTAGTATTATGATGGGTATTTCTTGAATGTGGCGGGAATGACCCAAGGTATTCATTGAATGTGCCATGAATGACCTGATATTTTGTTATGCCCAAAGGAGGCTTTGTGATTATGTGTATGAAAAGCCCAGAGATGGCGGTGACTCACAAGTTACGAGTTTACAAGATGAAAGTATGTTTCCTGGAGGCGATATCCCGCTTGGGACATATATCTTGTAGTGGTACTCGGTGTGAGTGAGGCACACGGATATGTGTGATTTGGCAAATGTGTGTAGTGCAAATCGTGGAGTAGAAACTAAAGGTTGGGCTGTGTCTTTGAATAATTAAATGAGTCAACAAGATAATTAATTAATAAGCAAAGTAAAAATATTGATTTTATGTGTGACTGAGTTATTGCATATGATTTATTATGAGAAATATATACGTGGTTTGTATGAGTTGATACTCACAAGGGATGAATGTACTCCTTGGGTGTGATATTTTCCGTTCTCATAAGTAGACGAGTGATTTTTAAGTAAAAGTATATGAATTGTGTGATGTTATGGATGTGAAGTGTGACTGTGAATAATATTAGTAAATGATTGTGATTTCTACGTGACTGCGAAATGACTATAACTTGATATGTTATTGTTTCGACCCCCACCTACGTGGCAAACGTCCATTAGTAGGGGTCTCTATTTTATTCATTTAATCAACAGGGCTAAAGCCCAATTCGCAATATCATTGATCAATGTACAGGCCTATTAACTCATGTGTCTAAGGCAGAACCTTAGCCACATGGCTTGCCACTAATGTACATTGATTTATGTCCAGATTCATTTCTTATCAAAGAGATAATTATCAGATGAGAGTTATAGTCTATCATAATTACTCAAGCTACCAGATTACTTGAGCTACAAGGACTCTACTCTACCTCTATAAATACCAAACTATTTTTCATAAGGAACTACGTGGAAACTTGATCCCTAGAGAATAGATATTGGTAGATGCGTCTTGTGACCATTATTTGGTTCGGTTTCATTTCCCCCAACATCAAATTCCTCTGTTTCTTAGTGTGTTCTTTACCATTGCTCTCGTTGTGTTGAAGCAGTTTACTGCCGAAACATAATTGGCGCCGTCTGTGGGGATCTTAGAATTCATTATCACGTGAAACAATCAAGATGGTAAGCATAAGAAGCAGACCAAATAGTCGACATATTCCTCCTGCTAATAATACTCGCAACCCTCGAAATTCAAATCGGCTAATGCAAGAACCGTTGAACAATCAAGTTGCTCCTAGTGGTAGGATCAATTCGCAACATCCAACTGTAGCAACGCAACCGCCACCGCCACCGCAAAAGGCAGTACAACCGCCGACACCAACCCTAACAGTCTTGCAACAAGAAAACCGACAAGTCAGTAATCCTCCATGCGGTCCGCCATCTGTCCATGTTGATCCTTCTGTTGACATGGATATGGACGTGGACATTACTCTCACACCAACTAACGGAAAAAGTGATAGTAGCAGTCAATCCACCCCTAATCACGGTTGGCGTGAGTTCGACGAGTCAAAAATTTAAATAGGAACTTGAGAAGGAAAGCGGCAAAAGGCAAAGGCGGTGGGCGATCTTTGCAAATTCAACAACATCAAGGCGACCATGAAGGGGCCGAGGCCATTCCGGTGTATGGGACCGTCTTGAAGAACCACTTCATCGTCCACCGACAGCGTGTTATTTCTCAAACACAATCAACCAGTCCACGCTCCTAAAAGTAATGACCCTATTACCCGTACTTATGGGGAGAATCGGATTGGCGGGGGGATAACTACTACCCTAGACATGTCCGATCTCAAAAGGAAGATTTACCTCGAGAAGCAATTTCGGGAAAGACCGCCATCCGAGATATGTCCGACATGACTGGGAAGGCGGGCATCGAACAAAACAACAAAACATGGAGAAGTGGTATAATTATTCCGACCACCGGCAAAGGGTGACTACCGCCTAGATAGGCTGGTTCTGAGGGATAGACAAAGACAATCACCGGTCGGAGCTGATCGTGCGTACCGCCAAGAAGATCTCTAACTCCAATAAGAGATAATGGAAGGTATCCTTCTCCACATGGGCACGACGGCGTCCGGTTATTCGAGCCAATACTTTAACTCTACGACGTAACAACAAACTGAAAGAGTTGATTGCAAAAGAACTTAACGATAGAGAGTCAAGGGATGTAAGAATGAAAAACTTGGCGATCCCAATGATGGCGTGCTTGATAAGTTTTCGTTCGACATTCAAGAAGCTTACCACCATCCCGACTTCAAACAACCCGATTTTGAACTTTATGATGAGTCGGAAAGAGATCCTAGCTTGCATGTTCTATCGTTCAAAAATAAGTTGGTGTTATGGGGTGGAGATGACCCGCTCATATGTAAGCTCTTTCCATCAACTCTAAAGGGAGAAGCATTACGCTGGTTTAGTGAGTTGCCTTTAATATCAATTCACCAATTCAATGAACTAGAAAATTAGTTTGTTAATCGTTTCTGCCACAATTGCAAGACACCAAAGGATGTCGACTCACTTTTGAACATCAAGCAACAACATGACGAAAATTTACGTACTTTTGTTACTAGGTTCGAAGGCAGCAGCAGATGTTCCGTTTTCGATGGGATGCTTCTTTTCGCCTTTAAAGAAGCATTATATTATGAAAGAGGCGAAGTTCGAACTTCATTGTAAGGGATCTTTACCACTCTCTAATTAAAGATGTCCCTAAAACTCGGTACGATCTGTATGTTAGGGATGAACAACACATCCGTGTCGAGGAGAACCTATCGGTTAAAGCAACAAGAGACAAAGATATTGAGTAAAGATTTTTTACGACAAAGCAGAATTCTAAGCCGAAGCAAGGACGGTCGGATCATCAACAAAGATAACGATGGAAAAAATGACAATCAGAAGCAAGTTAGTTTCAATCGTGATGGAAAGACTCTACCTGAGCTAAAATTGACCCCGCTCAATGCCAAGTACTCTGTTATATATGAGAAGTTGAAAAGTGATAAACTGTAAAATGAATAGTTTTACCTACGAAATAAAGCGATGAAACTCTATATGAAAGTAAAACTACAAACTATCTTACGATGCTATATGTTTATCAAAGTTTCTACTCTCAATTCTATCGAGATAGAGTGGAGTAACAAATTCATTCCACTCCTAGTGCTCTAGCATGGAATGTTTTCTAATCTAATTAGTCGGTCTTAAGTCTAATGAGAGCTTTACGAAGGGTGTTATACTACGATACCTATATGGAATATATTATGTTGAATTTAACTATGAATGCTATGGAAATATGATTGTTTTTGAATCTAGATAAATGATTAGAGGGGAATTGAATCCACCTCGAATCCAACTTAATAACCTAATATAGATTCTTGTATCTCGATTCTTACGTTCTTACGGCAAGAATTCGAGTTCTAATCCCTAGTGTTCATGGCATTTCTACCGAATACTAACTAGCATGTGAGGTCTTCCACCCATTCTCATGGCGAATCACGACCTTCTAGATTGGAATAGATTCTACAATGCTTCTACACTATGCCACTAAGTTTTCGTCAAGGCTTCATCAACCCCTCTAATGGAGGTTTTAGCCTTGAGTCATCAACCTATCATTTCCCATTGAATTATAACTACACATCATATTAAAATTCTAACTTAACTAAATTAACTAACAATGTCTTAGTCTACTTAAACTACGAAATGATAATCAACAAGAATTAAAACTAGATCTATAAATTGAGATGACAAAAATCGAAATGGACAAAATAACTATTTTATTTATCTAATCAATCAAGAACAATGATTCAAAGACTTAATCTAAAACAAGAATTGAAAATAGAACTAAAACTTAATTAAAATACTGGAAACTAGATCTAGAATTATCTATATTGTTTTAGGTCTAACTAGCTACCATTAACAAAGAGCTAAGCTTTGGTTTTTATACTTTCAGATCCAAAAATCGTACATGGGCTTGGAGCCATGTTTTGGGCGAAGAATCGGGCCCAAAACCCATTCTTTCAAATTCAAAAGGCTTTTTCAGCTGCAGTTGGCTTCAACAGACTTTTTGTCCACTTTTGCTCCTCTGATTGGGTCAAGGCTTGGACCATTGGAAAGCTTTTTCCGAGTCGGTCGTTTTGACATAAGGTAGGCCCCATTCTGAGGTCTGAGTCCAAAGATACGGCTTTTGGAAGTTCTGCTGACTTGTGTGCTGTTTCTGCCCGTGTCGACTTTTCAACTTTTGACCGGGCTTAGGAAGGCTTTGTCTTCTTGAATCTTGGCCTTTAATCATGGAACTACTTAGTAACCGACGTTTGCTCCTTTATCTCGCTAAAGTGGCACATTTCTGCACATAATGGACTTTGAAACCTGAAATGCATAAAAACACGTAATCAGTGTTAACTCTTAATTATTACTCACATAATTGGTCTAAAAGTATGACTGTTACAATGTTAAAACTACAGTTTTGGGCTCTTATCAAACCACCCCAAACAGCATTTTGCTTGTCCTCAAGCAAAGATGAGAAATTAGAATAAGTGACCAAAATTGGAGTTTTATCTACTCTCGTTTCGCTGAGTGCGATTGCATTGACCATATGCAACAAGGCCTTAAACCACTAGGAATTCCCTAGGGGACGAGTTATAGCCTCGTGAGAGTTTTCCAATGAAGGTACTCACAAACTTCAACTATACTACAACGACTAAGAAATAAAACTATTGTTTCCTCATTCATGTCCCAACTATCTATACATCTCACTGCTATTTGAATAAGAATAACCAAGTTAAAACCTAAACTAATATATGCATAATAATCAATCATCTATGATACAAATATATATACTATGAGTAATACTATGAAATGCCTAGCAAGTTCGTTCCGAAAACTTGGAATAAGCGCCCTTAAGTAGGTCCTCACATAATTGTCAAGGCGAAAACCACTCGATTTTTTCCGCTCAAGTTTCATTACTCCGATTAATGCAGTGGGCACGCTTTTACCTTACAATCTCAATGACAAACAAGGAAGCCGGAGTCTATCAAACACATCGCCACTTACTATCACACTAACCTAATCCTAATTGAGCTAGAGGTCTTTATTAGGTGTTCATGGGGATTAGGAGATGGTTTAAGAAGGAAGGAAATGGATATTCAAAATGACAAGTCTGAGATAATAGAGTCTTCATATTATGTAACTTAGAGAAAACCTTGTTATTTTCTTTTGCTTCTATACTTTGTTTCCATCCTTAGCCATATTTTTCTTTTTCTTTTCTTTGGCTTTTGACTCCCTTTTATTCTATTATTTTTTTTTTGGAGTTTTTATTTTATTTCTATTTTTCTTTTTATTTGCTTTGGATGGGAACTTCTTTTCTTTATTTTCTGAAGCAATTAACTAACTTTTGTTTACACCGGTTTTTCTCTTCTTCTCTCTTCCTCATTCTATTATCAGACTTATTCTAGATTGGGTAGGTTTATTTTTTTATTTTGTTCTGTTTTTGTAACAGGGTAAAGGATTTGTTGTTTATGGAAGGCTAAAGAAAGGCTCAGAGGGGCGACTAGTGGAAAATAATTCATAGGTTTGAATTTATGGCTATATCGATCCAAAGAGGGCCTAAATTCTCGCTTAGGATATGGCATAGTGATCAAGCAAGTGGACGTGTGATTTCTCTATCCGGATTTTACTTCTCCCTTGTGTCATTTCTCAAATGTTTCGCTCATATAAGGCTTTAAGCTATATTCTCACAGGATTTGTAGAATAAGTACTCTAGCCTAGATTTGAAACTCATTTGCTAACAAATCGTAGATACTCATGCAATATATTTATAGATAGATGCAAAGATTATTACCTACATATTAACCTAAGTTTCTAACAATTATTCTGATGCAAAAGCTAAGTGAGACTTCTAGATTGTTAAGAACATAGAGAAAGAAAACAATACCAATATTCCTAAGTGTATAGCATAAACTTATTTATTTATATTTTTGAAAATTTTCAACTTGAAAACAAATGCATATTATACATATCTATATCCTAACAGATGCATTAATTACACGTGTTTCTATGCCCCCCTGAACAAGAAGCATGCTTTGTCCTCAAAGCATTTAAAAAAAGAGGGTAGAAAAATACCATGGAAACACGTGAAATTCTGGCACATCTGCATAACAAGGTTAGAACATACTAATATAGGGAATTAAAAAAAATTGACGCAACTCTATAAGAGTTCCACCCATTATGGGGTTAACCGAATTAAATTGCTTGGGACATAAGCAGACACTAACAAAACTAAAAACTTACCTTATCTCCCGCTTAAGCATCCTCTTCCTCGTTAGTGAGACGAGGTTCCTTCGCATCCTGCCAATCCATTGTAATTTGCCAAGCTTGCCGCCAGTTATCATCTACTAATGCTAACCTGTTAAGTGTTATCATGTCTGATGGGATGTACGGGGCAACCAAATGAGGTCGCACTGCCATCCCGGCCAAGTCATTATTTCGCGAACGGCGAACCACCCGATTGGTGGGTCTCATGACTTCAACCCTTTTCCAATCTGTGAATTGTGCACAGAATACAGGTAAACAACTACGCATGATGCGGCTTACTAACACAGGCAATAGAAGATACTTACGCCTCATGGTTTGGGCTCTCTTAAGACTAGCGACTAATACTCGGGGAATGTCATATCGGTGACGCCCCTCGCCTAAAGCGAGGAAAATGTCGCCAGCGATCTTGTTTGCAGAAATGAACCGCCATTCCCCAAAATATTCATCGGGATGAATAACATGGTGGTGCCCTACGTTTTAGGAAAGGCTACCAAGGGCAATGCTATATCGCCCTCGGTCCATTACTCGAAATACCCCCCCCCATAATACTCATGGAAATATGTATAATCATAAAGATATGCATTATCGGTCATATATGCCCATGTGTGAACAGGATCGTATTGGTAATCCACGAAACTAAAGCGACCACATTTTTATCGAATTGATGTGTCGTGTCTTCAACTACGACGAGAATAATTCTTGTTCTCCATCCCGATTACAATAGAATTTAACATGGTCGTAGAAATAAGCAAGAAGTCGTGGTGAATATGAATCGTCATCACTTACCGTAGATGACGCCATCCTAATCAGTAGGATCCCGTTAGCCGGAACCAATGTCCATAGGTATCGGCCCAACACATCTTGAAGGAATGTTCAGGTATGACTATAGGAGATGTCATCACAACAACTCTTTGAATAGTTCCACAAAAATCACGGAATGACCGTCGAAAATTGGAATTTTCCGCGTGTCAGTAAATGAAGCGCAGGTGTGCTCACATAGAAGGCGGTCGGCTCGTGGGTTTTAAATTAAGTGTTTTGGGGCGCTGGTCGTGGCCTTCGACAAAATTTTGTGAAAATGTAGAGGCGCAGCGCTTCGTAAAATCTTTGAAACCGGAGTTTAGAGCAAAAAGAAAGAAAAACTTGGAGTGGAAGGTCCGGGATGAAGGTGGGGTGTAGTGTGGTTTGTTAGCGTAGAAAGAAGGGAGTTTAAATAGGTTCTGAGCTACCAAAACGAATCGGCAAGTTCCCAATTTGTTTGAAGTCAATTTCCGGAAATAGAAAAATTCCAAACCCGAAAACGGAAACAACCCATTTCCATGATTTTCTATAAATCCTGGTATCTTTCATACTGGATTTTGAATAGTAACTTCTAAACTCTCATAGATTTCATGCTACCACCACACAATTCATAGATTTGCCGATATCGGCCAAATTATCAACCTTTCCTCTAAGACAACTTTACAACAGATGATCATATAACAACTTATGCTCGGTATAAATATTTCCACCCCAAACAAGTCGGGAAGGTGGGATTATTGATAAAACAAGCAGTACTCGAAAATAACCAATTATAATAAAAAGTAAAATTTAAATCCAAACAACATTAAATAAACACATTACTATTTAAATTTAACTACTGAATTAAAATCCAACTAATAAAACAAAATTATGAAATAACAACGAACACAACTGATGGTGAACACCTAGTTTTGTGATGATGATGGACCCTGAGATGGAGATTGGCTTGAACCATCTGTCCTTTGGCGACGATGCTCATGCCTGTCGGACTCGGTTGAAACAGAGTCCTCCACGGGTGGCATGCGTCGTAGCATCTCTATACGGAACAAGCGGGCTTCCATCTCAAGCATCGAACCGTAATCGTCGCATCGGGTTTGTTGATCTTTGGTGGATAGTCTCCATGTTAGACAAGATATCGTCCAGAACCCCTTCGAGCATTTCAAATCTCGTCTGAAGGTTCCCTTGCTTCTTTTGAACTACAATCTGTCTATCTCGGATATTTTCACAAATACCATAAACGCACCGCAAGGCAGTTTACAACACTTGAATGCGTTCTAAATTAGAACTACATTTATCTAATGCATCTTCATCCAGACATGTCATATCCTCCCTTTCATCTTCCGACTCAACCATTTTTTCTTCAGACAACGGCCAAGTCTCTTGGATGCAATCCGTATAGATACTTGTATTAGAATGCAATTTGATCTTAATAGGAGCAGATCTTGCGACAGCTCTAAAGGAGAGCATAATCTTAGTGATCAATACGGAAGAGGCCAAGCTCTTCCCCCCTCCTCGAATCACATTAAACATTAAATCAATGATGCAGAAATTATACTTATTTGTTTGCAAAATCCAGAGAACGTCGCGGACATTGCGCAGGCCAATATCATCGACTTTGTCTTTCCCGAGGGCGTTCCTACCAATCCACCGAGCTTCTGACCCGGTTGATTGGTTCGGTCGATTATTGGCGGACACAATGAGATGTCGGATTGTATTTACCCTCCACGACGGTATCCTTCATCAAAGCGGGAACTCCAAGATATCTTGGGATTCCTGAATTGTCGCTACTGGAGTTGCTTTCAAAGCGTAATTCCTAACAGATTCACCAACAACCTGCCTCGTTAGTTTCCTCCTCGCCTCCTGCTACCTTTATGAAAATCCTATCCCCTCTAATTCTTGCTTCTTATAAAACTGTTCTACCAAATCATAGTGATAGAACTCCTCAGTCGAGTACCATAGTCCGTTCCAATGCCTCCTAATCATCTCCGAGTCGTAAAATGGCGAAAGTATCGGAAACAAACGCGTGCTCCGACAAAATTCGTCGTCGTAGCGCCATTGAAGTTTCTGAGACAACTAATGGTTTTGTAGACTGTGGGGGAGGCGAGTTTGAAGAAAAACTACTAAAACCGCGGTGGTGGCGGTTGTTACTTGAACTGGTGGCTGTTTTTTCGGAGTTGGGGTGGTGGTGGTAATGGTTTAGAGAAGATTTAAGTTGGCTTTGATTATCTTGGTGTGGGTGTCGTTAGGTTTCCTTCTCTCTCTCTATTTTTATTTTATTATTTTTTTTATTTTGGTTTTCAAAGTTTTATTTAACTTGTAACCGGTGGGATTGAAAGGGAAACACTGTGCGTGCGGTTTGGGAAGGAAGGAGACGCAAAGTCGTGCGTGCGGTTTGGGCCCAAGCCCAATTTGAATTCCGAAATTTTCTGATTTTTCACGCAATTTCAAATTCAATTTGCCGCTTCGTTACTGGCCCGATTTTGGCGAATGAGTTATGGAAATGATCAGTAGAGAATTTCCAATACAATGATCTATAAAACACTCAATTCCAACCATGGGTGACATATAAGAGGGTGGAAGAACGCCTTGAAGTGCGTGTGTGACGTAAGTTATGCGAACGAAGGAAATCTAAGTTTAGATTACGTCAACCCAATTGAACTACAAGTAATGGGCCTAAGAAACACCAATGGAAAGTTCGAGCAATCCAGATGGAGAGACCGATTGCCCACCCCCAAACAAATTTTTAAACACAAAATTTGTTCTAACCCGGGTCGTTTAAAGTCAGATTCCCAAGACTTGTTGGATTGCTATTTTTATGATTAAGAATTTTTTTTATTATTATGTATTTTATTTATTTATTTTTTATTAGTTTATTATAAGATAAACGAAAAACAATAAATACATAATTCACCCCTTAGAGGAACATGACTCAAAAACCGAGAAAACATGCAAAAGTGGAAAACGTGAATTATGTTAATCGTGGACTTAGGATCCGGTACTTACAGCCACACACTCCATAGGGAGGGCCCGGTTACCTGAATGGTGCAGTTACCACTATATGGCAGTGAAAGGAAGTACACCAATGACAAAGGTCAATCCTCATAGACAGGGTCCTGTAAAAGGACTTCCTCTACCGAGGGGGACGAAGTTAAGTAAAAATGTTTTAACCATTGACCATTAACTTGAAAGGTACTGTTGTCATTTGGATTTACCAAGGTGATTGCCCGTAGGGGTGATTTGATTTGATAACGAAAGGGCGGACCAACGGGTTTTAGTTTTCCGGGAAAATATGTAGACGGAGTTGTAAAGCAAGACCTTTTGACCGACCACAAACTCTTTGTGCAAGATTTGCTTATCATGAACACGTTTCATGTTAGCTTTATAATCCGCCAGCGAGATCGTAAGAATCATTCACGGATTTTTCAAGCTCATTCAATTGCAACTTGCGTTTGACACCTGCCTCATCAATATTGAAGTTAAGGCTTTTTATAGCCCACAGAGCACGGTGCTCTAATTCAACGGGCAAATGACATGGTTTCCCAAATACAAGTCTAAAGGGAGACATACCTATAGGAGTTTTGGAAGCAGTTCTATATGCCCATAAGGCATCCGATAGATGCTTTGACCAGTCTTTCCTATTAGGGTTTACAGTTGTTTCTAAAATCTTTTTGATTTCCCTATTAGAAACTTCTACTTGTCCGCTAGTTTGTGGATGATAAGGAGTTACTACTTTGTGTGTAACTCCATACATTTTCACTAGGGATGCAACAACTCTGTTGCAAAAATGTGTTCCACCATCACTAATGATGGCTTTAGGAATGCCAAACCGATAGAAAATATATTCTTTAATAAAAAAATACAACGGTCTTATGGTCATTGCTACGGCAAGCTAGGGCCTCTATCCATTTAGACACGTAGTCCACGGCAACTAGAATATAAATGAAACTGTGGGAAACAGAGAAAGGACCCATGAAATCAATGCCCCAAACGTCAAAAATTTCTACTATCAAGATTGGATTTAATGGCATCATATTACGCGATCGTGATTAAGCCCAAGTTGTTGGCAACGAATACACGCCTTGCAATGCTTGGGCATCTTTAAAAGGGTAGGCCAATAAAATCCACATTGAAGAACTTTAGCGGCTGTTTTCATCCCACTAAAATGGCCACCACACTCTTTGTCATGGCGAGCGATAGAACTTCATTATATTCCCACCGGGAATACAACGACGAATAATCGATCCGCACAATACTTAAAAAGATAGGGCTCATCCCAGTAGTATAACTTAACTCTGGCCAAGAACTTCTTACGTTCATTTCTTGACCAATTATAAGGCATAACATCAGCCGCTAAATAATTTACAATGTCAAGATACCATGGTCTTTGAAAAAATAGCATACGATGCTCGTCGGGGAAAAGAGTCCGGTATGGACTCGGAATCACTCGATCGTCGTTTGTGAGTCTAGATAAGTGGTCGGCAACTACGTTTTCGACCCTCTTTTTGTCCTTTTATTTCTAATGTGAACTCTTGCGGAGAAGGATCCATCGGATTAATCTGCTTAGCATCCTTCTTTGCAAGAAGGTACTTAAATCTTTGCATGGTCCGTGTAAACTAAAGTTTTAGAACCAACCAAATAAGGACAAAACTTATCTAATGCATAAATGACAGCTTAGAATTCTTTTTCTGTAGTTGAATAATTCCGTTAAGCATCGTTTAAGGTTTTACTAGCATAATAATTAACAGTGGACTTATTATCTAGTTTTTGTCCCAAGACTGCACCAACTGCATAGTCACTAGCATCACACATGAGTTCGAAAGGTTTAGACCAATCGGGAGGCTGTATAATGGGTGCAGTGGTTAGGGCGGCTTTTAAAGTTTCAAAAGCTTGCATACAGTTAAAATTAAAATCAAAGATTGCATCTTTCAAAAGCAGATTAGTTAAAGGCCTAGCTATTTTCGAGAAGTCTTTAATAAACCGCCTATAAAAACCTGCATGGCCTAGTGATAAAGATAAAATTGAATAGCTTACCTATGAAATGCTTGATGAAACTCAAAATGTAAGTAAACTAAACTTTATCATGATGCTATATGTTTATCAAAGTTTCCTACTCTCAATTCTATCGAGATAGAGTGGAGTAACAAATTTGTTCCACTCCTAGTGCTCTAGCATGTAATTGTTTTCTAATCTAATTAATCAGTCTTAAGTCAATGAGAGCTTTACGAAGGTGATGTATACTACAATACCTATATGAAATTGATTATGTTGAATCTAACTACGAATGCTATGGAAATATGATTGTTTTGAATCTAGATAAAGGATTAGAGGGAATTGAATCCACCTCGAATCCAACTTAATAGCCTAGCATAGATTCTTGTATCTCGATTCTTACGTTCTTACGGCAAGAAATTCGAGTTCTAATCCCTAGTGTTCATGGCATTTCTATCGAGTACTAACTAGCATGTGAGGTCGTCCACCCATTCTCATGGCTTAATCACGACCTTCTAGATTGGAATAGATTCTACAATGCTTCTACACTATACCACCAAGTTTTCATCAAGGCTTCATCAACCCCTCTAATGGAGGTTTTAGCCTTGAATCATTCAATCATTCCCATATGAATCTAAACTACACATATTATCAAGATTCAAATTTACTAATCTAAACTAAACAATGATTAAATTCCAATTAACAACTAAGAAATGGTAACCAATCAACAATTAAAACTAGATCTAATAGATTGAAATAACACAATTCGAAATTGATAAAATAACTATTTTATTTATCTAATCAATCAAGAACAATGATTCAAAGACTTAATCTAAAACAAGAATTGAAAATGGAACTAAAACTTAATTTAATTAATGAAAACAGATCTAGAATTATCTATATTATTTTAGGTCTAACTAACTACCATTAACAAAGAGCTAAGCTTTGGTTTTTATACTTTCAGATCCAAAAATTGTGCATGGGCTTGGAGCCATGTTTTGGGCCAGAGAATCAGGCCCAAAACCCAATCTTTCTGTCTAAAAAGGCCTCTTCCTGCTACAGTTGGCTTCAACAAACTTTTTGTCCATTTTTGCTCCTCTGATTGGGTCAAGGCTTAGACCATTGGAAAGATCTTTCCGAGCCGGTCGTTTTAACATAAGGTAGGCCCCATTCCGAGGTCTGAGTCCAAAGATACGGCTTCCGGAAGTTTTGCTGACTTGTGTGCTATTTCAACCCGCGTTGACTTTTCAGCTTTTGACCGGGCTTTAGAAAGGCTTTGTCTTCTTGAATCTTGGCCTTTAATCATGGAACTCCTTAGTAACCGACCTTAGCTCCTTTATCTCGCTAAAGTGGCACATTTCTGCACATAATGGACTTTGAAAACCTGAAATGCAATAAAACACGAATCGGTGTTAACTCTTAATTATTACTCACATAATTGGTCTAAAAGTATGATTGCGGGGTTAAAACTACAGTTTTGGGCTCTTATCAAACCACCCCAAACAGCATTTTGCTTGTCCTCAAGCAAAGATGAGAAAATAGGATAAGTGACCAAAAATGGAGTTTTATCTACTCTTTTATTTGAGTCGCGATTGCATTGACCATATCAACAAGGCGCTTAAACCACTAGGAATTCCCTAGTGGGCCGAGTTATAGCCTCGTGAGAGTTTTCCATGAAAGGTACTCACAAACTTCAACTATACTACAACGACTAAGAAATAAAACTATTGTTTCCTCATTCATGTCCCAACTATCTATACATCTCACTAGCAAATGAATAAGAATAACCAAGTCAAAACCTAAACTAATATATGCATAATAATCAATCATCTATGATACAAAGATATATACTATGAAATGCCTAGCAGGTTAAGTTTTGAAAACTTCGGAATAAGCGTCCTTAAGTAGGTCCTCACATAATTGTCAAGATGAAAACCACTCGATTTTTCCGCTCAAGTTTAAGCTACTCCGATTGTGCGTGGGCACACTTTACCTTACAATCTCAATGACAACAAAGGAAGCGAGTCGATCAAACACATCTGCCACTTACTATCACACTAACCTATTCCTAATTGAGCTAGAGGTCTTTATTAGGGTGTCAGGGGATTAGGAGATGGTTTAAAAAGGAAGGAAATGGATATTCAAAAGGACAAGTCTGAGATAATAGAGTCTTCATATTATGTAACTTAGAGAAAACCTTGTTATTTTCTTTTGCTTCTATACTTTGTTTTCATCCTTAGCCATATTTTTCTTTTTCTTTGTCTTTTGACTCTTTTATTCTATTTTTTTTGGAGTTTTTATTTTATTTTTATTTTTATTTTTCTTTTCTTTGGATGGAAACTTCTTTTCTTATTTTCTGAAGCAACTAACTAATTTTTGTTTTACGGGTTTTTTCTCTTCTTCTTTCTTCCTCATTCTATTCTCAGACTTATTCTAAATTGGGTAGGTTGATTTTTTTTTTTTTTTTTTTTTTATTATTTTTTTTATTTTGTTTTGTTTTTGTAACAGGGTAAAGGATTTGTGGTTTATGAAAAGCTAAAGGAAGGCTTAGAGGGGCGACTAGCGGAAAATAATTCGTAGGTTTGAATTTCTGGCTATATCGATCCAAAAAGGGCCTAAATTCTCGCTTAGGATATGGCATAGTGATCAAGCAAGTGGACGTGTGATTTCTCTATCCGGATTTTACTTCTCCCTTGTGTCATTTCTCAAATGTTCCGCTCATATAAGGCTTTAGGCTATATTCTCATAAGATTTGTAGAATAAGTACTCTAGCCTAGCTTTCAGAAACTTACTGCTAACAATCATAGATACTCATGTAATATATTTATAGATAGATGCAAAGATTATTACCTACATATTAACCTAAGTTTCTAACAATTATTACGATGCAAAAGCTCATTGAGACTTCTAGATTGTTTAAGAGCATAGAAAAAAAACAATACCAATATTCCTAAGTGTATAGCATAAACTTATTTATTTATATTTTTGAAATTTTTTGAAATTTTAACTAGAAACAAATGCATATTATACATATCTATATCCTAACAGATGCCTTAATTACACATGTTTCTATGCCCCAAACAAGAATTATGCTTTGTCCTCAAAGTATTGTAAATAAAGAGGGTAGGAAAAATACCATTGAAAGCGTGTGAAATTTAGGAACATCTGCAAAACAAAGTTAGAGCGTACTAATATAGGAAATAAAACCGACCTTAACTCTATAAGAGTTCCACCCATTATGGGGGTAACCGAATTAAATTGCTTGGGACATAAGCAGACACTAACAAAACTAAAAACTTACCTTATCTCCCTTTTAAGCATCCTCTTCCTCATTAGTGAGACGAGGTTCCTTCGCATCCTGCTAGTCCATTGTAATTTGCCAAGCTTGCCGCCAGTTATCATCTACTAATGCTAACCTGTTAAGTGTTATCATGTCTGATGGGATGTATGGGGCAACCAAATGAGGTTGCACCTGCCATCCCGGCCAAGTCATTATTCGCAACAAGCAAACCACCCGATTGGTGGGTCTCATGACTTCAACCCTTTTCCAATCGTGAATTGTGCAACGAATACGGTAAACAACTACGATGATGCGGCTTACCAAAACAGGCATAAGAAGATACTTATGCCTCATGCTTTGGGCTCTCTTAAGACTAGCGACTAAAACTTCGGGAATGTCATATCGGCGGCGTCCCTCGCCTAAAGCGAGGAAAATGTCACCAGCGATCTTGTTTCTTTGAAATGAACGCCATTCCCCAAAATATTCATCGGGATGAATAACATGGTGGTGCCTACGTTTAGGGAAAGGCTACCAAGGGCAATGCTATATAAGCCCCTGGTCCATTACTTTCGAAATACCCCTCCCCCATAATACTCATGGAAATATGTATAATCATAAAGATATGCATTATCGGTCATATATGCCCATGTGTGAACAGGATCAGGTATTGGTAATCATGAAACTAAAGCGACCACATTTTTATGGAATTGATGTGTCATGTCTTCGACTACGACGGAGAATTCTTGTTCTCCATCCTGATTACAATAGAATTTAACATGGTCGTAGAAATAAGCAGTAAGCTGTGGTGAATATGAATCGTCATCACTTACCGATAGATGGCGCCATCCTAATCGCAGGATTCTTTTGCCGGAACCAATGTCCATAGGTCACCGGTGCCCAACACATCTTTGAAGGACTGTTCAGGTATGACTATAGGAGATGTCATCACAATAACTCTTTGAATAGCTCCACAAAAATCCGGAATTACCGTCGAAAATTGGAATTTTCAGCGTTAAGGCGAAGGCGGTGCGCTCACATAAGGCGGTCGGCGTGTGTTAATGCTTTTACAGTGTTTTTGGGCTGGTCGCGCTCAAAGGAGGGCGTGGTCGCACTCGACAAATTTTCGAAAATGTAAAGGGCGGCGCAGCGCTTCGTAGAATCTTGAACCGGAGTTTAGAGCAAAAAGAAAGAAAAACTTGGAGTGGAAGGTCCGGGATGATGGTGGGGTGTAGTGTGGTTTGTTAGTGTAGAAAGAAGGGAGTTTAAATAGGTTTCGAAGCTTTCAAAAGCGAATCGGCAAGTTACCAATTTGTTTGAAGGCAATTTCCGGAAATAGGAAAATTCCAAAACCGAAAATGGAAACAAACCATTTCCATGATTTTCTAAAAATCCTGGTATCTTTCACACTTGATTTAGAATAGTAACTTCTAAACTCTCCTAGATTTCATGCTAGCACCAAACAAATCATAGATATGCCGATATCGGCCAAATTATCAAACTTTCCTCCAAGACAACTTAACAGCAGATGATCATATAACGACTTATGCTCGGTATAAATATTACCACCCCCAAACAAGTCGGGAAGGTGGGATTAATGATAAAATAAAGCAATACTCGAAAATAACCAGTTATATTAAAAAAATTAAATTTAAATGCAAACAATGTAAAATAAACACATTACTATTTAAATTTAACTACTGAATTAAAATCCAACTAATAAAATGAAATTAGGAAATAACAGCGAACTCCAACTGGGTGTGAACACCTAGTTGTGTGATGAAGATGGACCCTGAGATGGAGATTGGCTCTGGGATGGAGAATGGCTTGAACCATCGTCGCCCGGGCGACGGCGCTCATGCCTGTCGGACTCGGCTGAAGCGAGTCTTCCACGGTGGCATCGCGTCGTAGCATCTCTATTCGGAACAAGCGTTGGGCTTCCATCAGTTCGAAAGTCGCGCATCTTGGGTTTGTTGTTGCTGGTGGATAGTCTCCATGTTAGACAAGATATCGTCCAGAACCCCTTCGAGCATTTCAAATCTCCTCTGAAGGTTCCCTTGTTTCTTTTGAACTACACTCTGTCTATCTCGGATATTTTCACAAATACCATAAACGCACCGCAAGGCAGTTTGCAACACTTGCATGCGTTCTAAATTAGAATTACAATTATCTAATGCATCTTCATCCAGACATGTCATATCCTCCCTTTCATCCTCCGACTCATCCATTTTTTCTTCAGACAACGGCCAAGTCTCTTGGATGCAATCCGTATAGATACTTGCATTAGAATGCAATTTGATCTTAATAGGAGTAGATCTTGCGACAGCTCTAAAGGAGAGCATGATCTTAGTGATCAATACGGGAAGAGGCGCCAAACTCTTCCCCACTCCTCGAATCACATTAAACATTAAATCGAGGATGCAGAAATTATACTTCTTTGTTTGCAAAATCCAGAGAACGTGCAGACATTGCAGGCCGATATCACTGACTTTGTCTTTCCCGAGGACGTTCCTACCAATCCACCGAGCTCTGACCAGTTGATTGGTTCTCGTGGTGGTCTCGGCGGGACGAATGGGATGTCGGATTGTATTCACCCTCCACGACCGGTATCCTTCATCAAAGCGGGAACTCCAAAGATCTTTGGGATTCCTGAATTGTTGTTACTAGGTTGTTTTCAAAGCGTAATTCCTAACAGATTCGCCTAACAACTGTCTCGTTACTTCTCTCCGCGTTCCTCCTAACTTTATGAAAATCCTATCCCCTTCCAATTCTCGCTTTTTATAAAACTGTTCTACCAAATCATAGTGATAGAACTCCTCAGTTGAGTACCACAGTCCGTTCCAATGTCTCTTGAACATCTCCGCGTCGTAAAATGGCGCGAAACTGTCGGAAGCAAATGCATGTTTTGGCAAAATTCTACGTCGTAGCGCCATTGAAATTTCTTAGACTACTAATGGTTTGTAGACTGTGGGGGAGGCGAGTTTGAAGAAAACTACTAAAAACGGCGTTGGTGGCAGTGGTGGTGGTGGTGGAAACTATAATTGGTGGCTGTTTTTCGGAGTTGGGTTGGTGGTGATGATGGTTTAGAGAAGATTTTAGGTGGATTTGATTTCCTTGGTGTAGGTGTAGTTAGGTTTTCTTCCCTCTCTCTATATTTATTTTTTTATTTTGGTTTCCAAAATTTTATTTAACTTGTAACCGGCGGGATTGAAGTGGAAACACTGTGCATGCGGTTTGGGAAGGAAGGAGACGCACTAACGTGCGTGCGGGTTGGGCCCAAGCCCAGTTTGAATTCCAAAATTTCCGATTTTTTGCGCAAATTCAAACTCAATTTGCCGCTTCGTTACTGGCCCGATTTTGGCGAATGAGTTATGGAAATGATCAGTAGAGAATTTCCAATCCAATGATCCATAAAACACTCAATTCCAACCATGGGTGACGTATAAGAGGGTGGAAGAATGCCTCGAAGTGCGTGTGTGACGTAAGTTATGCGAACGAAGGAAATCTAAGTTTAGATTACGTCAACCCAATTGAACTACAAGTAATGGGCCTAAACAAAACCAATGGAAAGTTCGAGCAATCCCGATGGAAAGATCGACTGCCCACCCCCAAACAAATTTTTAAACACAAAATTTGTTTACAACGTGGGTCGTTTAAAGTCAGATTCCCAAGACTTGTTGGATTGCTATTTCTATGATTTTAAGAATTTTAATTTTATTTTATGTTTTATTAGTATATTATAAGAAAAACGAAAAAACAATAAATACATAATTCACCCCATAGAGGAACATGACTCAAAAACCGAGAAAACATGCAAAAGTGGAAAACGTGTATTATGTTAACCGTAGACTTAGGATCCGGTACTTACAGCCACACACTCCATAGGGAGGGCCCGGTTACCTGAATGGTGCACTTATCAGTATATGGAAATGAAAGTATATACACCAAATGACAAGGGTCTGTCCTCATAGACAGGGTCCTGTAAAAGGACTTCCTTTACATCAGGGGACAGAAGTTCGTGAAAATGTTTTAACCGTTGACCATTAACTTGAAAGGTACTGTTGTCGTTTGGATTTACCAAGGTGATTGCCCCGTAAAGGGTGACTTCAAGAACGAAAAAGGGCCCGGACCAACGGGTTTTAGTTTGCACTGGGAAAACATGTAGACGGGAGTTGTAAAGCAAAACCTTTTGACCGACCACAAACTCTTTGCGCAAGATATGCTTATTATGAACACGTTTCATGTTAGCTTTATAATCCTTCGCAAGATCGTACGAATCACTACGGATTTCTTCAAGCTCATTCAATTGCAACTGCGTTTGACACCTGCCTCATCAATATTGAAGTTAAGGCTTTTATAGCCCACGAGCACGGCGGCTCTAATTCAACGGGCAAATGACATGGTTTCCCAAATACAAGTCTAAAGGGAGACATACCTATAGGAGTTTTGAAAGCAGTTCTATATCGCCCATAAGGCATCCGATAGACGCTTTGACCGATCTTTCCTATCGGGGTTTCTGATTGTTTCTAAAATCTTTTTGATTTCCCCTATTAGAAACTTCTACTTGTCCGCTAGTTTGTGGATGATAAGGAGTTGCTACTTTGTGTGTAACTCCATACTTTTTCACTAAGGATGCAACAACTCTGTTGCAAAAATGTGTTCCACCATAACTAATGATGGCTTTAGGAATGCCAAACCGACAAAAAATATATTCTTTAATAAAAAATACAACGGTCTTATGGTCATTGCTATGGCAAGCTAGGGCCTCTATCCATTTAGACACGTAGTCCACGGCAACTAGAATATAAATGAAACCGTGGGAAATCGGGAAAGGACCCATGAAATCAATGCCCCAAACGTCGAAAATTTCTACTATCAAGATTGGATTTAATGGCATCATATTACGTTTCGTAATTCGCCCAAGTTGTTGGCAACGAATACACGTCTTGCAATGCACTTGGGCATCCTTAAAAATGGTAGGCCAATAAAATCCACATTGAAGAACTTTAGCGGCTGTTTTCATCCCACTAAAATGTCCACCACACTCTTTGTCATGGCAGAACGATATAACTTCATTATATTCCCACTGGGGAATACAACGACGAATAATCTGATCCGCACAATACTTAAAAAGGTAGGGCTCATCCCGGTAGTATAACTTAACTCGGCCAAAAACTTCTTACGTTCATTTCTTGACCAATTATAAGGCATAACATCAGCCGCTAGATAATTTACAATGTCGATACCATGGTCTTTGAAAAAATGGCATCTACGATGCTCATCGAGGAAAAGAGTCCGGTATGGACTCGAGAATCGATCGATCGTCGTTTGTGAGTCTAGATAAGTGGTCGGCAACTACGTTTTTCAACCCTCTTTTTTGTCCTTTATTTCTAATGTGAACTCTTGCGGAGAAGGATCCATCGGATTAATCTACCTTAGCATCCTTCTTTGCAAGAAGGTACTTAAAATGGTGCATGGATGGTCCGTGTAAACTAAAGTTTTAGAACCAACCAAATAAGGGCCGAAACTTATCTAAAGCATAAATGACGGCTAAGAATTCTTTTTTCTGTAGTTAAATATTTTTCGTTGAGCATCGTTTAATGTTTTACTAGCATAATAAATGACAAATGGACTTATTATCTAGTTTTTGTCCCAGATCGCACTAATTTGCATAGTCACTAGCATCACACATGAGTTCGAAAGGTTTAGACCAATCGGGAGGTGTATAATTGGTGCAGAGGTTAGCATGCTTTTAAAGTTTCAAAAGCCTGCTTACAGTTAAAATTAAAATCAAAGATTGCATCTTCAAACAACAGATTAGTTAAAGGCCTAGCTATTTTCGAGAAGTCTTTAATAAATCGCCTATAAAACCTGCATGGCCTAGAAAGGCTCTAATATCACGGACAGTCCGTGGTTTAGGTAGAGTCGCTATCTTATCTAGTTTGGCCTTATCTACTTCGATGCCATCACTAGATATAATGTGACCTAGTACTATGCCTTTTTCACCATGAAATGACACTTTTCCCAGCTTTTAAAAGCGAGGCTCTTTTCTTCACACCGTGTCAAAACCTTAAACAAGTTAGACAAACAGTCTGTGAAGGAGTCTCCATAGATAGAAAAATCATCCATGAAAACTTCCATAAAGCTCTACCATGTCACTAAATATATGAAGCATACATTTGGAAGGTTCGGGAGCATTACAAAGGCCAAAAGGCATTCGTTTATAGGCATATGTTCCAAAGGGACATGTGAAGGTAGTCTTTTCTTGGTCATCAATATCAATAATAATATGAAAATAGCCTGAGTAGCCATCCAGAAAACAATAAAAAGCATGACCAGCTAGGCGTTCGAGCATTTGATCTATAAAAGGTAAAGGAAAGTGATCCTTTCGTGTCATAGCATTTAAACGTCTGTAATCAATACAGATCCTCCATTTCATAAGACCTTGTGTGACAACATAGTCACCCTTTCCATTACGAACCATGGTAACTCCTGATTTCTTAGGAACTACATGAATGGGGCTTACCCATTTGCTATCAGAGATTGGGTATATGATACCGCGATCGAAAGTAATCATAAGACTTCTTCCCTAACCACCTCTTTCATGGCGGGGGTTCAAGTGTGGCGAGGGTTAGCGAGAAGTCTTGGCGTTATCCTCCAAATGGATACGATGAGTGCAAACATTAGGGTCAATTCCCTTAATGTGTCAGCTAGGGACCAACCAATCGCGCAGACCGATGTTCCCTAATCACCGGATTAAACGTGTCTCTTCATCCTTAGATAACAGAGAAGATATAATTACCGGATGATTACCATCCGGATCAAGTTGTATATATTTTAACTATGGGGGAAGGGGTTTAAGCACTGGGGTGGAAGGAAAATCAATAGATGTTTCGTCGGGGTCCTCATTTTGCATAATGAATACTTGCTTAGGTAGCAAGTCTTCATACTCAGTATAAGGAGCAACCGAAGAGTCTACAACTTGTGTGGACTAAAGGATGGTGTTGACTTCCTCTAAGTTGGAGTCATTTACAAAATCTGACTTTCCAAAAGAAAGGAATTTGTACATATTGTTTTCAGGAAACGTGTTGTTAAAATAATCTTGAGCTAAACTCTCGATCATGCTAACCTCCCCATCTATAGCGAATCTGGTAATTGTTTCATCATCTTGAAAACATTTACCTCAACTGTGAGATGGCCAAAAGATAAGGACATCTTACCATCGCGGCAATTAATAAGTGTGTTGGCAGTTGCTAAAAAGGGCCGCTTTAAGATGATCGGTACTGAGTCATTAGCTTAATTTCGATCGAGGATAACAAAATCAGCAGGATAGTAGAAATCCACGAACCTTAACAAGCACGTTTTTCCACTACACCTTTAGAATACTTAATTGACCTGTCCGCTAATTGCAATGTTATTTTTGTAGGTTGCATTTCCTGTAGACTTATTTGTTTATACAAGTAATACGGGAGTAAGTTAACACTCGCCCCCAAGTCTAATAAAGCGGTCGTCGTGTGGGAATCTCCTAAGGTGCATTTCTGATGGGGATCTACCAGGGTCCTTGTACTTAACAATTCCATTATTTTCGGATAAAGTTGGGAATTGTTCAGTTAAAAAGGCGTCTTTAGGTATGTTGGTTTTATGCCTAGTAGTGCACAACTCTTTAAGAAACTTAGCGTGATTAGGTAGCTTTTTAATAGCTTCGAGAAAAGGATGGTTTATCGCTAGATTCTTGAAAACGTTCCTAATCTCCTCAAAGTTTGTATCCCTGGTTAGCATGGCTAATTTTTGAGGGAACGGTGGTTTAGCTCTATATTTAGTGTATGGCTCGACTTGATGTGTAACCTTGGCTTTCTGTTTCTTAGGTTGTGGTTTAACTGGACCTTTACAGTGGTAGGCTCTTCAGTTTCTACTTCGGTATCTAGTTTGATATCCGGTGTAGGGAGTACTGATGGGGTAACTATAGGCATAGTTACTTTGTTATCAACCACTCTTCCCGAACGGAGAGTGGTGATGGCATTCAGGTCACCGACTATTGTCGTTTCCGTACTAGTATTACCGTTTACCTCAAAGGCTAAGTTTGTTGTTTTAGGGTTTGGTATAGCTTGTCCTGGAAACACGCCTTTTGGTTGGGCTTTTTCTTGGGCTAACTGTTGTATGCCCTGATTTATGGATTGTAAGATCTGTTGGTTTGATTGATTCATTGATTGGAAAAGTTGTTGGGTAACTTGTATAAAGGCGTCGATACGGTCTAGTTGTGTAGGTGTAGTAGTCCGTGGTGTGGATCGAACTATCTATCGCGTTGATTATTTATGGGTGGGTTTTGATAGTTACTATTGTTAACCGAAACAAGACCTCTATTGGTATTATAACTATTATAATTATTCTCGACCTTGTGCTACACCTTGTGTGGTGGGCGCTTTGGCTGTTATAATTATTATAATTTCCTTGACCTTGTCCCCTGTCCTTGCCTAGGTGGAGCTTGATTATAGTTGTTTGCTTGCCTAACATTTTGGTTATTAAAGCCTGGAGTTGTAACTTGTTGATTATTTCGCCAACTAAAGTTGGGATGTTGTCTCCATGGGGCATTAGGAATAGGATAGTTATTAATGGAGCAAACATTATCTTGCTCTAATTGTTGTTGTTCATAGGCGAGAGGACAATAGGAGTCAGGGTGCTCAGGACTCAAACAGAAATTACATGGGTTGGAGTTGACATTCATGACGGGAATAGGCTTTTGTTGAATAGAAATAGCCTAAACCTTTTTAGTTAGAGATTCGATTAAATTTTTAAGTTCTGGATCGGGTTTCATCTCAAACATACCGGCGGCCTTAACTATTGAAGAAGAACTAGCAGAGCGGGGGATATCAACACTCCCCAATTGTTATTGCGTTTAGTTTGTTCTTCTAAAATTTGTAAGCCTCCGGAGGCTCCTTTTACTTAGGAAACTACCCCCATTCATTATGTCAAGGACTTTTTATGGTGATGTTGAAGTCCTTTGAAAAAGGCACTAACTAACGTGTCTTTTGCTAGGTTATGGTGTGGACACTCTATAAGCGGATCGGTGAACGATTCCAAGCCCGAGAAAATGATTCATGAGGGTTCTCGCCGGAAGAAATGAATCTTGGAAAGCATCTCATCCGCCTTTAGGGGTGGGTAAAAATGTTCCATAAATAGTGAACAAGTTTAGCCCACGAGTCCACGAGTTAGGCACTTGGGCGCTTAACCAAGACGCCGCCTTTATCGGCTAAGGTGAAGGGAAATACCCTCAGTTTAATTTGTTCCGCACCAACCGTAGGATGATGGAATGTTGTAAGGACTTGTTCAATCCCTACGATGTGTTGGTAAGGTTTTTCATGGCCTAAACCATGGAAAACGGGTAACAAATTAAATATGTTTGGGGATTCGAAAATCCCCAATCGGTCCGCTAGAACGATGCAAGATTTAGGGCTATCGCCAAAGCTTTGTAGAAGTCGGAGAGAGGAGTCTCTCTTTCTTCAGCCATTATGTCGTATGGTTGGTGGGATAGTAGTTAGAGGTGTTGTGATTGGTATACTCGATATGTTTGTTTGTTGACGGTTAATTACGTTCGGTGTTTTTCTCCCACTGGACCTTAATCTCATGCAAGTCTAAGTCTCTAAACACGAAAACAATCCAAACAATCTTGATATTTAGTATGAACCTCTAACCGAGATGCGAGGTATGGAAGAAAGGAATACCGATAAGCGTCCTTGCTTCGCTTATGAATAGCGTCTTGTTTATGCGTGTTCAGTGTAAATAACAAGTTAGAACACTGAAGAACTAAAAAAAAAAATTCGAAGTTCGAAACAAACCTGTAGAAATCCGCAAATTTTTGCTTAGGTAGAGGGGCCGCGAGAAGTGGGCGGCGGCCCTAGTCTAGTAAGTGAGCACGGGTCGCTTTTGGTATGAGGTATGGTCGCTACTGGGTATCAAATGGTCACGCTCAAGGTCCAGTATAGGCGAAAGCGTCGGGTCGCTTCGGTGTATATTTTTGCGGAACTTTTTCAACGCTGAAATGGACAACCACAGTATGAATCAAACAAGGGTGGGTGGGTTTAATGGGACTTAAAAATGACTAATTCTACTATGAAAACAATGCTAAAGTGCAACTAAGATGGCAGCGGCGCCATTTGATAAATGATAATAATAGAATAGTCTACCTAAGAAATCCTCGATGAAACTCAAAACGTAAGTAAACTAAACTTTAACATGATGCTATATGTTTATCAAAGAGTCCTACTCTCAATTCTATCGAGATAGAGTGGAGTAACAAATTCGTTCCACTCCTAGTGCTCTAGCATGTAATTGTTTTCTAATCTAATTAATCAGTCTTAAGTCAGTGAGAGCTTTACGAAGGTGATGTATACTACGATACCTATATGAAATTGATTATGTTGAATCTAACTACGAATGATATGGAAATATGATTGTTTTGAATCTAGATAAAGGATTAGAGGGGAATTGAATCCACCTCGAATCCAACTTAATAGCCTAGCATAGATTCTTATATCTCGATTCTTACGTTCTTACGGCAAGAAATTCGAGTTCTAATCCCTAGTGTTCATGGCATTTCTACCGAGTACTAACTAGCATGTGAGGTCGTCCACCCATTCTCATGGCTTAATCACGACCTTCTAGATTGGAATAGATTCTACAATGCTTCTACACTATACAACCAAGTTTTCATCAAGGCTTCATCAACCCCTCTAATGGAGGTTTTAGCCTTGAATCATTCCGCAATCATTCCCATATGAATCTAAACTACACATATTATCAAGATTCGAAATTTACTAATCTAAACTAAACAATGATTAAATTCCAATTAACAACTAAGAAATGGTAACCAATCAACAATTAAAACTAGATCTAATAGATTGAAATAACACAATTCGAAATTGATAAAATAACTATTTTATTTATCTAATCAATCAAGAACAATGATTCAAAGACTTAATCTAAAGTTGTTTACTATTGTTTGCTTGCCTAACATTTTGGTTATTAGACCCTGGAGGTGAAACTTGTTGATTGTTTCGCCAACTAAAGTTGGGATGTTGTCTCCATGGGGCATTAGGAATAGGATAGTTATTAATGGAGTAAACATTATCTTGCTCTAATTGTTGTTGTTCATAGGCGAGAGGACAATAGGAGTCGTGGTGCTCGGGGACTCAAACAGACATTACATGGGTTGGAGTTAACATTCATGACGGGATAGGCTTTTTGTTGCACGTAAATAGCCTCAACCTTTTAGTTAGAGATTCGATTAAATTTTTAGTTCTAGATCGGGTTTCATCTCAAACATACCCGGGGCGGGCCTTAACTGTTGAAGAAGAACTAATCTCGCGGGGGATATCGCCACTACCCCCAATTGTTATTACGTTTTAGTTTGATCTTCTAAAAATTTGTAAGCCTCCGAGGCTCCTTTACTTAGGAAACTACCCCCATTCATTATGTCAAGGACTTCTTTATGGTGATGTTGAAGTCCTTTGAAAAAGGCACGAACTAACGTGTCTTTTGCTAGGTTATGGTGTGGACACTCTATAAGCGATCGGTGAAACGATTCCAAGCCTCGAAAATGATTCATGAGGATTCGCCGGAAAAATGAATCTTTGAAAGCATCTCATCCGCCTTTAGGGGTGGGTAAAAATGTTCCATAAACAGTTGAATAAGTTTAGCCCACGAGTCCCAGAGTTAGCGCTTTCGGGCAGTTAACCAAAGACGCCTTTATCGGGCTAAGGTGAAGGGAAATACCCTCAGTTTAATTTGTTCCGCACCAACCGTAGGATGATGGAATGTTGTAAGGACTTGTTCAATCCTACGCATGTGTTGATAAGGTTTTTCATGGTCTAAACCATGGAAAACGGGTAACAAATTAAATATGTTTGGGGGAATTCGAAAATCCCCCACTGGGTCTGCTAGAACGATGCAAGATTTAGGGCTATCGCTCAAAGCTTTGTAAAAGTCGGGAGAGGAGTCTCTCTTCTTCAGCCATTATGTCAGGTGTGGTTGGTGGGATAGTAGTTAGAGGTGTAGTGCTTGGTATACTAGATAGATTTGTTTGTTGACGTTGACGTTGACGGTTAATTACGTTCGGTATTTTTCTCCGACCAGACCTTAATCTCATGCAAGTTTAAGTCTAAACACGAAAACAATCCAAACAATCTTGATATATTAGTATGAACCTCTAACTGGAGATGCGAGGTATGGAAGAAAGGAATACCTGATAGCGTCCTTGCTTCGCTTATGAATAGCGTCTTGTTTACTTGTGTTCAGTGTAAATAACAAGTTAGAACACTGAAAAACTTAGAAAATTGAAGTTCGAAACAAACCTGTAGAAATCGGAAAATTTTGCTTAGTGGCAACGTGCGCCAAGATAGCGCGGTCGCTCGGCTCCTTGTTCCGATGACTTAGCGCTGGTCGCCGTGGTCCAAGAACTTAGTATGGTCGCTTTCGCTTCTGTCCGAGGGCGTGGTCGCCTCGTGTTCCAGACTATATAGGCAGTGCGCCTTTATATAAGGTCGATCGGCCAATGTAATTTTGTCGCAGAATTTTTCGACGCTGAAACGGATAACCACAGTATGAATCAAACAAGGGTGGGTGGGTTTAATGGGAATTAAAAATGACTAATTCTACTATGAAAACAATTCTAAAGTGCACTAAGATGGCAGCGGCGCCATTTGATAAACTGTAAAATGAATAGTTTTACCTACGAAATAAAGCGATGAAACTCTATACAAAAGTAAAACTACAAACTATCTTACGATGCTATATGTTTATCAAAGTTTCTACTCTCAATTCTATCGAGATAGAGTGGAGTAACAAATTCGTTCCACTCCTAGTGCTCTAGCATGGAATGTTTTCTAATCTAATTAGTCGGTCTTAAGTCTAATGGGAGCTTTACGAAGGGTGTTATACTACGATACCTATATGGAATATATTATGTTGAATTTAACTTCGAATGCTATGGAAATATGATTGTTTTTGAATCTAGATAAAGGATTAGAGGGGAATTGAATCCACCTCGAATCCAACTTAATAACCTAGTATAGTTTCTTGTATCTCGATTCTTACATTCTTACGGCAAGAATTCGAGTTCTAATCCCTAGTGTTCATGGCATTTCTACCGAATACTAACTAGCATGTGAGGTCGTCCACCCATTCTCATGGCGAATCACGACCTTCTAGATTGGAATAGATTCTACAATGCTTCTACACTATGCCACTAAGTTTTCGGCCAAGGCTTCATCAACCCTCTAATGGAGGTTTTAGCCTTGAAGTCATCAACCCATCATTTCCCATTGAATTATAACTACACATCATATTAAAATTCTAACTTAACTAAATTAACTAACAATGTTTTAGTCTACTTAAACTACGAAATGATAATCAACAAGAATTAAAACTAGATCTATAAATTGAGATGAAAAAAATCGAAATGGACAAAATAACTATTTTATTTATCTAATCAATCAAGAACAATGATTCAAAGACTTAATCTAAAACAAGAATTGAAAATAGAACTAAAACTTAATTAAAATACTGGAAACTAGATCTAGAATTATCTATATTGTTTTAGGTCTAACTAGCTACCATTAACAAAGAGCTAAGCTTTGGTTTTTATACTTTCAGATCCAAAAATCGTGCATGGGCTTGGAGCCATGTTTTGGGCCAGAGAATCAGGCCCAAAACTCAATTCTTTCAGTCCAAAAAGGCCTCTTCAACTGCAGTTGGCTTCAACCGACTTTTCGTCCACTTCTACTGCTCTGATTGGGTCATGGCTTGGACCATTAGAAAGCTCTTTCCGAGCCGGTCGTTTTGACATAAGGTAGGCCCCATTCCGAGGTCTGAATCCAAAGATACGGCCTTCGGAAGTTCTGCTGACTTGTGTGTTGTTTCTGCCCGTGTCAACTTTTCAGCTTTTGACCGGGCTTAGGAAGGCTTTGTCTTCTTGAATCTTGGCCTTTATTCACGGAACTACTTAGTAACCGACCTTTGCTCCTTTATCTCGCTAAAGTGGTACATTTCTGCACATAATGGACTTTGAAACCTGAAATGCATAAAAACACGTAATCAGTGTTAACTCTTAATTATTACTCACATAATTGGTCTAAAAGTATGACTGTTACAAGGTTAAAACTACAGTTTTGGGCTCTTATCAAAAAGTGGGAATCTTCTTTCCCCAACTTATCCACTTTCAGAAGATACCAAAGGGACAAGGGACAAAGCCTTGCGGTGTAAATTCCATAATGACTATGGCCATGAGACAGAACTTTATCGTTTCTCTCCGGGTCGGATTTAGAAATTAGTGGAGAAAGGACTTTTAAACGAATATCTTACTAAAGACTCTCAACAGGCAGTTGCTGCAACTTATGAGCATGTCATTAATGTTTCCCATTCTCATGTTGAGTCTCTTTCCAAAAGTCAGAGTAAGAATCAAAAGCGTTTGAAAGTTAGTTATGTTGGTGAGTTTAACCGATCAACAAAGTCGATTTTGTCAAAGGAATCCGCACCGAGACTTCAAGAAGAAGAGCCCTCCGATTCAATCGATGATGATCTCCTTGGTGTATATCACCCTCACTATGACGCAGCTTATAATTTCGTGTCTATAGGTGCTTTCGTGGTTCAACGGGTAATGATCGATTACGGGGGCCACTTCCGGCGTCATTTTCAGTGGATGTTATTCTCGATGCAACTTCGCGAGGGTATGATCATCGCCGAAGACAATCCTATCATCGGTTTTGATGGGATAACATCTTCATTGGTTGGAAGAATTACCTTACCAATCAAATTAATGAACAAAGAAGTTGAGCTCCATTTCTTATTGATGGATTGGCCGTTCCTACTATAACGCAATTTTGGGCGTAGATTGGATACATTCCATGGGGATGTAGTCTCCACATTTCATCAATTGTGTCAAGTTCCCATTATCCGGGCATATTTGCAAGGTTCAGAGTGACGTGTATCTGCCCATGCCTGTCATGACAAAGCAATGGATGACTATAAAAATCTGAAGTTCGAGGTAATACGATCCTTGCAAGTGCCCCCGCCAAGTTATAGTTGTTAAACGGCGCCCTCCATCTATAATATTGAGGCTCATGTGCAAGGGTCGCTTACAGTGGATCGACTTTTGGAAGTGCAAGTAGGAGATTCAGCCAGAAGAAACCACTTTTATTTCTCACGAACTTTCGGCGATAGAACAAAAGAGTTGGTTTCCCTTTTACAAATAAATAAGCGTGATCTTCGCTTGGAAAATTGAGGAAATGCCGAATAGACCCTTTTTTGTTGCCTGTCATAAACTTGACATTGATCCAAGTTTCAGGCCAGTTCGCCAAAAACCAAGAAGAATGGCACCTGATCGAAAGCTCAAAGTTAAATAGGAGATTGATAAGCTACTTGCGGTTAACTTTATCCGACGAGTTACTTACCCAAAATGGCTTGCTAATGTCATCGCAGTGCCAAAAAAGAACGGACAAATCAGAATTTGTATTGACTTTACAAACCTTAACGAAGCTTGTCCGATTCATCCGTATCCATTACCACGAATTTTCAAACTAGTGGATGCCACTTCGGGATTCCAACGCCTATCTTTCATGGATGCTTCTTCAGGGTACTACCAGATCTCTTTGAATGTGGATGACCAAGAGTTAACCATCTTCATTACCGACCAAGGCATTTTCTGCTACACTGTTATGCCTTTTGGTCTGAAAAATGCCGGTGCAACCTACAAAAACTTGTCAATACAATTTTTTCGGATCTGCTGAGGATAATAATGGACGCTTATATCAATGATATAGTCGTTAAATCGAAGCTTACTGGTGATCATCTTTTGATCTTCAACGTGTTTTTGATAGGCTTAACAAGTATAACATGAGACTCAATCCCACTAAATGTTCTTTTGGCCTCTCGTCTGGAAAATTTCTGGGATACCTCATGACTCGTAGAGGTATTGAGGCTAATCCTGATCAAATACGTGCCGTTATTGATATGCCATCACCAAAAAATAAGAAGGAAATTCAACGGCTTACTGGTCATCTTGCCGCTCTTCATAGATTTATTTCTAAATATTCCGATTGTTGTCATCCCTTCTTCCAGACTTTAAAGGGGGCGGCAACTTGGAACGTTGATTGTGAGATGGCATTGCAACAACTGAAGAAATACTTGGTCAGTCCTCCTATATTGACAAGTCCTTCAACGGGTCAACCTATTGGCATATACCTAGTAGCTACAACTCCGTTAGTGCCGTTTTTCGCCAATGATGGTAGAACCATCTTTTTATCAAGAAGACGTTAACCGAGCTGAAGTCTCGTTATTCAAAATGGAAAAATTGCACTTGCATTGGTTCATGCCGCCGTCGGTTAAAACCATACTTCCGGGGAGGTTGGTCGAGTTTATATCGAGTATCCCTTTACGTAAGGTCTTTCAGAATGCACAAGAATCAAGTAGATTATTTAATGGGAAAGTTATCTTAGTGCATATAGCATTGTCTTTGAAAGTCGTACTGCTGAAAAAGGACATGCTCTAGCTTCTTTGATAGCTGATTTTCCGATTGATGATTCTCTTATTGACGATTTCTTGCGCCAAAAAGAATATATGGAAGACATTCTGCCACCAATAACTGGGGGTGACGAAGACCAACTTGTGAACGCAATTCCTAATTCCATTGACCTATGGATTGTTTACTTAAATGGCTCCCACAATAAATCTGGGTCTGGAATTGGATGCGTTTTTGTTAAACCCGGCGGAGAGAAGATTGAGAAATCTGTGCGACTTGGCTTCCCTGCTTCAAATAACAAAGCCGAGTATGAGGCTGCCGTTTGTGCCTTGAGAACAGCTTTGAAACTGGGGGCGCAAAAGCTCCAGTTATACACGGATTCTTGCCTTGTGGCCAATCATGGTCTTTTGAAGCAAGAGATGACCGTGATGGCGACTTATCTTGGTTTGATACATAGCCTTGCTCGACAATTTAATAGCATCTCTATCACTCAAAGACTCGAAATGACATACGCCATGCTGATTCATTGGCTTATCTCTCCGCCCGTTAGAGTTTAAGAGTCAAGACACATCAACTGTGGAGTTCCGAAAGAGCCAAGCATTGACTTTTACCAAAAAGAATTGCATGACTTGTATGTACATGAAAGCAATTACTTGTTTTTTTTTTGTAACAAAAATAAATACAACCCACGTATAATCGCACCAATCATGACTCGGAAGTGAAAAATGGAGATGGAAAATTCACAACATGACCATACTTTGGATCTTCCATTAGAATCTATAGATCCATTTGTTCCTCCTGAATTCGCTCCCGAAACAGATAGTAAGTTGGTACATGAAGCAGATGATAGTTCTAAAGTTCCCGATATGATACTATCAGAGCCAGTGATGATCTCCGATGCGCAAGATTGGTGTCTTCCTTATATCCACTACTTGCAAGTTTCTTCACTTCCGCCAGAACCAAAACTCGCGGAAAGAATCAAACGCGATGCATGGAAGTTTTTGGTGATATTTGTTACTGACGGAAGTTTGCACTTATATCGCAAAGGCTCAGACTTAAACCCTATGTTGCGATGCCTCTCAAAACAGGAAGGACTTCAAGTTTTGGAAGAGATTCACTCCGGCTTATACGGAAGCCACTCCAAAGGGCGAAGTTTAGACAATATTGCCAAATGGGGCTTAGACATTATTGGCCCTTTACCTAAAGTTCCAGGTAGTATACGATTCCTTCTTGTGGTAACCGATTACTTTACCAAATGGGTAGAAGCAAAGCCTTTGGTCCAAATCCATGCTTCCAACGTCAAAATGTTTTTATGGAGAAATATTGTTTGTCGTTTTGGCATCCCTCACGGCACTTGTATCGGATAATGGTAAACAATTTGATGAAGAAATTCGATTCCTGTACTAATTTGAAGATACGGCATAACTTCTCTCGCGACCTTATCATCCATGAAGTTAATGGGCAGGCCGGCCACCAATAAGGTGATTTTGGCCAACCTAAAGAGGCGTTTGACCGGGCGCCAAAGGAAATTGGGTCAAGGAGTTTACCGCCTGTCTTGTGGGCTTATAGACAACGCCAAAATATTCAACTACATTATCACCTTTTAACCTTGCATATGGTGTGAAGGCGATCTTACCTACGTAACTGATTTCCAAGATATCTCGGTCGATTCTTTGTTGTAATGTGTTCTAATGACACTACTTTGGCTCAGCCAAAAGCTCTTATTGATGAGGTTCGCTCTGAGGGACTACAACAGCTTATTAAGTATCAAGCTGACATGAAACGGAACTACGACAAGAAGATCCGTCCTAATTCTTTTGCTCCTGAAGACTGGGTTCTCTGTAGAAATCCAAAGCTTATAGAATCAGGAAAGTTTGGAGAAAATTGGCAAGGACCCTACATCATAGATAGTCCAGCATCTAAAGGGTCATATTTCCTCCGTACTATTTTTGGAAGAATGATAGAGAAGCCATGGAATGCTTACCACCTTCGCAAGTTTTACCGTTAGGAAATGTTTTGCATTTTTACATTACTCCATCAATAACAAATCTATCCATCTATGTAGTTCGTTCTATTTTATCCATCAATAAAGGCATTCAACTTCCATTCTCTTAGTTTGGTTATCATTTTACATTACTCTATTCTTCTGTACTTTTACTTTCAACAATGTCATTCATTAACGTTCATTCTAGGGAGGTCATTCATATTAGGCCTTTTTCGGTCCAAGTAAGTCGCATTCATGCCTACTTGACGGAAATCCGAGTCAATAAGATGGTTATTCTTGCTCGGAACAATTATTGCAATACTCCCACAATACAATATCCGTGCTAATTCCACTACTAAGGCAATGACGTTGTGTTTTAGTTTGGTCCCAGTGCACGGGTGACGACTTTGCACCTGTGACAACTCCAACAGTTGTCAGGCCTTGCTTCACGTTCGGTACAAATATTTTGACACCTGAATAGCTACGTTCATTGAGGACGATCATGTCCCCTTTGCCTTTCAATAACTTTCTCCAATGGTTCTATATTGGGAAGTTTTTCTCTCTACATGGGGGCGTCTTATTCTTTCACATTCATAAATCAACAACACTAAGTTTTATGCAGGTATGTTATCTGACATCACAATGATATTCAATAGCCAACACATACTTTATTTTTATTTTCATAAAAAGAATTTTTAGCTCTATGGTATTACATACTTGCAATCACATGATCATTGGTTTGGGAAAATCCAATGGTTCCTTCCCAACTTTTTGCATATACAACTCGTACAAATCTTTGTAATTCATCTTCTCACGTTCTAGTTCATCTCCTGTTTCTATTAAAGTCTCTGTCAATTGTCTTACGGACGATTCACAGTGTGCCATTTGCACGTGATCTTGGCTGAGCCGCTCGTTTAAATCTGTCATTCACTTGTTATTTTTCTCTACCTCTTATTGCGCACGTTTAAGTTCTTGATCTTTGGTCGCCACGAGTGACTTCAATTCTATCACATCTGCTTTTAAGTGTTTGTGTTCCTCCATTATCTCACAGGCTTTCCCAAATTCTTCAGACGATCTCTCCTCGGCTTCTTCCGTCCGCTCAGTTAAGTTTTTGTTTTCGTCTTCTAACTCTCTGATGGTTCCGCTTAACGCTTTGTTTGCCTTTTCCAATTTTTGGTTGAGTATCTTCACTTTCTCTATTTCTTCTAAGGCATTGACTTCATTCGGAACGATATTTTTCTTTGCGACTTTTTCATGAATTTATTTGGCCTGTACTACCGCCGTTTTAACCTACGACGAAAAATATATGATTTCATCAATCTTTCAGACTTAAACACAAGTTTGCAATAACTGATAAAAAAAATACTATCATACCTGGTTCATACTATCGAAAATCATTGACACTGCTCTGTCATATTCTCCAATGTTCTCCGTATTCTGGTCACATTTTTGATATTTTTCGAGCCCTTCCATTGGCGTGGTCCCGGGCGATCCCTTCACTTCGTCTTCCAAACTTGACCATCTCTGCTTCATCTACCATTTTCATCGGTTTAGTGTTGAACACAATTTTCTTTACCGTCCTAACGCAATAGTAAAATTCAACGTTCACTTACTGTTAACAGATTCTGTGGTTTTCCTCCATGAGTAGTATTACCCCTGACAGTACTTGCTAGTGGTTGTTGGATTCTTTGCTCTTGCATTTTGCTTTGCCGTTTGTTTTCTTTCACCGACTTTGTGTTCTTCGTTGCACTATCTTTTGCAAGTATCGCTGTTTCGTTCTTTTCCCAGCTATTTTTTTCCTGTATATACCAAACCAGAGCGAGATATTACATCTCTCCACACTTTTACATATCTATGTTTTCTACGGTACATACATTTTCCTCTTTGTGTTGAGAATGTATTATTTTTCGTCTGGGCTGTTTTGTGCATTGTAGTGTCATCCCTCGAGGCATCATACATTGTGACGTTGGTTGTCTCTCGAGGTCTCCATTCGCCTATTCTCTTGTGGAACATCTTCTTTTGTACAATTCGCTATTTGTATTTGGCAAGCTCAGCACTAATTCTCGCTGCGTTAATTCCGTTCCATCTTCTTTTTCACTATCGCTATCGCTGCCAAATATTGCATTTCTGAGACTCTTATTCTTCTTCGCCATTTCACTATGTGTCTCCATGGACCTATCGGGCCGTTATTCGATACCCCATAGTGTCGGAAATCAACAATATCATCAAAGTAGCTCAGATCTACCAATCTTTCATCAGAACATTCATGAAAGAAGAAATGAAGGTTGTTCTCCACTTCCTTGTCTAATTCAATGTCTGGGAGTGTACTCGCGTTTTCTGTTAAACACAAAGATAACTCGTGTTAGTCAACAGTTTACTCGTAGTACAATTTTCAATACTTATGTTTTGGCTTACCACGAAATTTGTTCGACACTTTAAACTCTGTCGGATTCCACTTCCCTCGCAGGTGGTACAGAAATCTATCCCATCCTTTGTATACTTTTGGGAACCCTTTAAAAGTTCTGTTTGAATCCTTGAATTCAACTTCAAATTTTATGTACCCTTTCGACAGTATGGCTTTCGGTCGTATCAACGCGAAGATTTCTTGAGCCCCAAACCTTCTGTTAAATTCATTTTGTAAACGGTGCACTCTCGTAAAGATTAACCAGAACGATATTGGTAGTTGTCCCAGTGTAATTTGCCACCACTCCAATAATTGCGCTATTTTTTTGCTCAACGGAATTGCACTCCTGCAATTTAATTGTGTGTAAGCCATTACTACTTCATCTTCTTAGACTTTCGTTTCAAATTCGTACACTTCATCCATCTCAAATTTTTCGAGTCCTAGTATTTTTCAGATTTCCTGCGACCCATCGACGCGGTTCTAGGTAGTCGCCAGATTCGCCACCTTCTTTCCACCTCACCAAGTCTGCGATCGTCATCGAGTTTTCTTCTCGAGTGTTTTTTCGCCCGTATAGTACGGTAGTTTCTACCTGAAAAAAAGAAAAGAAAAACGGGTCAGATAGGTCAAAAACCGGGTTAGCTAGCTGAAAAATCGGGTTCACTGGGCCATGTTAAAGAAGTGCAGGTATGGTGCCCCTCCTTTACTGGCACTGCACCATAACATGTTGGTTATGTCAGTTTTTTAAATAGAGGGGCCTTCAGTATCGCCTTCACCACTTTTCTTCTCATCAGCTCATGTAAGAATTCGTTCCATACACCAACACTTTTATGTCATCTCCACATGAACGTGCAGAGGAATTCCTAAGAAAGAGTTCAACAGTTCAACGGCCATGCACCAAAAAAAAAACATAACGCGCAAAGGTTACTTACCACAATATCATCGGCCTCCAAGATGCGCTGAAAGGTGAGTATTCCGTAGCCATGTCCCTTCTTGATGAGTTTAACTCAAGCCCAAGCAAGCTGTTTAAATCTCAAGTTGATGGACTGGGTTTAAATCTCATCGGTATTGGCATCTGCCTGGCCTTTACAAGCCAGGATACATCGTTTTAGCTATGGGCAAAGACGACATGTTGGGGTTTTTTCGCCTGCTCGCTGCCGGTTCCCTTGAGGGACTTGTGTATACACGTCAGTTTATATAGCAGCTCTCAAATCTTGCTGTATCAGGCAAGATGCAACAAAATATTTTGAAGGCGCCAGTAACAGGGTGCACTTTGTGAATAAGCCGTTTATTTCATGATCTTTCCGATCAGTTTTACTGGTGCGATAGTTAAGATGGGATGTAGAAGATGAGAAGAAGGTTTGCCTAAAACCAAAGGACCGTATAAATAAGCAAACACAAATCTAACCTTTTTTCGTCTTCGAAACCAACGACAACACAGTACGGAAACTCGAGGATCCCTGTCACAATGGTGTAGTAGTAGAACGGTGGTGTTACTGGTTTTGGTTAAGGTTTTTCTCACGTTCCTTCTGTTTATATTCTTTCTCTTTTCCTGATCTTGCGCTGGTCCAGTATTTCAGTCCATGTATAATTCTATTAGCCAAACCAACTTAAGGTGCGAGACTTGATGATAAGCATTATCCAATCCGGATTTAATTTTGGAGTCCTAGTTTTCTGTGGTATATTCACGTGCACATCTTCTAGTTATTTCGGAACAAATTTTTGACTCTTGAACATTTTTCAAATTCCAATTATTTCGTTCACAATTATTCACGATTTTTTTTCAACAGTTTTCATCGGTCTAATCCTCATGACGCTATTCACCGCACGCGCCGCCGACATCACTTTCGCAGATTGTTACGTATGTCGCGCTCGATCTGATGTTCGCACTCAATTTCTTTTGAAATTTTATTTATGTGCATCTTTTATTTTATCTGTGCATTTTCAGCCATTTTTTATTTAACTACGTCATTGCGTCCCGTATACGTTAATTTGACATTTTTTCATTTCCGCTAATTCACGAATTTTTTCCGATTGTCCATTTTCTTATCGTTTACGTTTACACGACACTTTGTTATACACTCCGCTTACTCTTTTATTATTTCAAGTTTTCCTTGATTTTTCTTCTCTTCTTTGCTATGTGAACTTTGTTCGCATGACAAAAAGGGGGCGGTGTTTCGACCCTCACCTACGTGGCAAACGTCCATTAGTAGGGGTCTCTATTTTATTCATTTAATCAACAGGGCTAAAGCCCAATTCGCAATATCATGGATCAATGTACATGCCCATTAACTCATGTGTCTAAGGCTGAACCTTAGCCACATGGCTTGCCACTAATGTACATTGATTTATGTCCAGATTCATTTCTTATCAAAGAGATAATTATCAGATGAGAGTTATAGTCTATCATAATTACTCAAGCTACAAGATTACTTGAGCTACAAGAACTCTCTACTCTACCTCTATAAATACCAAACAATTTTTCATTAGGAACTACGTGGAAACTTGATCCCTAGATAATAGATCTTGGGTAAGTAGGCAGCCATTATTTGGTTCAGTTTCATTTCTCCCAATATCAAATTCCTCTGTTTCTTAGTGTGTTCTTTACCATTGCTCTCGTTTTGTTGAAGCAGTTTACTGCCGAAACAGTTATTAAGAAAATATTAATGACTTGTGATAGTCTGAGATCTATGGTTATGCACGCAGAAACTTTATGACGTAATGATGTCATATGAATGACTACCCTTGATATAGGTATTATGATAAGTGGTATTTCCCGAATATACGAGACGAACTATGTTGAATTAATTAGACTTCAATGTCTTAAATGAGGTTTGATTATGAATGAAAATTTGACTGGCTGAGATAAATCATTTTATTGTGATGTCTAACTCTGTTTTGCAAGAGGGTAGGATCTATTAATCTTTTCTGCATGGACATAAATATCCTACCCTAAGACGACGTGTTGGCTTAAAGGTAAGGTATACCAAACTCATAGTTAATTAGGTTATCATATGTGCATTTAATAAATGGAATGTAAGTGGTATTTATGTTGTGAGCTACTTTGAAAAGTGGGAATGATGAGTACTGTTATATGAGATTCTTGGAATTTTATATTAGGGGTGAAATCTTACTTGGGAAGAAACTACACGCCGTTTTAGGAAAACGGAACTATATTGTCTTCCAAGTTGAAATGGTTGGTAATGTTATATTTATTCATTTGAAAGATTATTATATATATTTTATTGTTAGTCTACTCATACCAGCAAATTCAATTTGTTGACCCATGTTTGATTTGTTTTGCAACGTGGTGTGTTCTTGGGAACATAGATGGTGGAGTGCAGTGGATGAAGACACGTGACTTGGATTTGCTCTTGGAGTCTTCTGGTTTAAATTTTTCTAAAGTGTACGGTTTTGAATTGAAACAGATGTAATAGAGTTGGTTAGTAAAAAAAATTATTTGTAAATGAAGTGTTGTTCTTTCAGTTTTAATTTGATCTTAGATTTTAATATCATGGTTGATAATATATTAGTGGGTTTTGTTTCACCACGGGTTTCCAGATGATTGAATATCAGTTTTTAATTTTTCTGGAAAGTTGGGGTGTGACAGTTCCGCTCTAGCCAAATGCCCCCACATGATCACAAAAGGTAATAAGCTCTACATGCGATTTCCAGAGGAAGAGAAAGGACCATGACCCCAACCTTTAATTAAGCAAATCCAATACCCGACCTGGGCATACTGTTTCGACCCCCACCTACGTGGCAAACATCCATTAGTAGGGGTCTCCACTTTATTCGTTTAATCAACAGGGCTAAGGCCCAATTTGCTTTACCATGGATCAATGTACAATGCCCATTAACTCATGTGTCTAAGGCTGAACCTTAGCCGCATGGCTTGCCACTAACGGACATTAATTTATGTCCAGATTCGTTTCTTATCAAAGAGATAACTATCAGTTGAGAGTTATATTCAATCACAATTACTTAAGCTACAAGAATACTTGAGCTACAAGGAGTCTCTACTCTACCTCTATAAATACCAAACTATTTTTCATAAGGAACTACGTTGAAACTTGATCCCTAGAGAATAGATTTTGGGTACGTAGGCAACCATTATTTGGTTCAGTTTCATCTCCCCCAACATCAAATTCCTCTGTTTCTTAGTGCGTTCTTTACCATTGCTCTCGTTGTGTTGAAGCAGTTTTCTTGCCAGCAAACATAATTGGCTTCGCGTCGTGGGTTTTTGAATCCATTATCACGTGAAACAATCAAGATGGTAAGCACAAGAAGCAGACCGAACAGTCAACATATTCCTCCTGCCAATAGGAATCGCAACCCTCGAAATTCAAGTCGGGCAATGCAAGAACCATTGAACAATCAAGTTGCTCCTAGTGATAGGATCAATTCTCAACATCTAACTGCAGCAGCACCGCTGCCGCTACCGCAAACGGCGGTACAAACGCCTCTGAAAGAAGGCGTCATGGAAGAAAGTATAAGGAAAACCTTCATCCTAGACTGGACCAACCTGACAGGGAAGACCGACCTCGCAGATTTGAGGAAAATCGCCATCCTAGATAGGTCTGACCAGACAGGGAAATAAGGCATCACGGAAGAAAGTATAAGGAAAACCTTCATCCTAGACTGGACCGACCTGACAGGGAAGGCCGACCTCGCGGATTTGAGAAAAATTGCCATCCCAGACAGGTCCGACCAGACAGGGAAAGAAGGCGTCACAGAGAAAATATAAAGAATACCAATATCCCAAACAAGACTGACCTGACAGGGAAGGCCGACCTCGTTGACCTGAGGAAAATCGTCATCCTAGACAGGTCTGATCCGATAAGGAAGGAAGGTGTCATAGAAGCAACTAGAGGGAAGACCACAATCCCAGACAAACTACCGACCTAGATAGGCTGGTTACACACAAAGCAAAAGATAATCTCCAGTTGGACCCGAAAGTGTGTACTGCCAAAAATATCTAACTCTTGTAAGAGGTAATGGCAGATGTCATCTTCCACATAGGCTCGACCGAGGGCGTCTGCCTGTTTAAGTCTTTTGGATGAAATGGATTTCACCCCACTTAACATGAAGTCCCTTGGATGTAACTTCCCACTCATCATAAAGTTCATCTGAACCTTAACGAACCTTAACAAAGCTTGTCCGATTCATCCGTATCCGTTGCCACGAATTTCCGAACTGGTGGACGCCACTTCGGGCTTCCAATGCATATCTTTTATGGATGCTTCTTCAGGGTACATGCATTTTATGCTACACTGTTATGCCTTTTGGTCTGAAAAATGTCGGTGCAACCTACCATAAGCTTGTCAATACAATTTTTTCCGATCTGCTGGGAAAAATAATGGAGGCTTATATCGATGATATAGTCGTTAAATGGAAGCATACTGGTGATCATCTTTTCGATCTTCAACTTGTTTTTGATAGGCTTAACAAGTATAACATGAGACTCAATCCCGCCAAATGTTCTTATGGCCTCTCTTTTGGAAAATTTATGGGATACCTCATGACTCGTAGAGGTATTGAGGCTAATCCTGATCAGATACGCGCCGTTATTGATATGTCATCACCAAAAAATAATAAGGAAATTCAATGACTTATTCGTCGGCTTGCCGCTCTTCATAGATTTATTTCTAAATATTCCGATCATTGTCATCCCTGCTTCCAGACTTTAAAGGGGGTGGCAACTTGGAACGTTGATTATGAGATGGCATTGCAACAACTGAAGAAATACTTGGTCAGTCCTCCTATATTGTCAAGTCCTTCAACGGGTTAACCTATTGGCATATACCTGGCAGCTAGAACTCAAGCTGTTAGTGCTGTTCTTTTCGTTGATGATGGTAGACCCATCTTTTTTATCAGTAAGACTTGAACTGGAGCTGAGTCTCGTTATTCAAAGATGGAAAAAATTGCACTTGCATTGGTTCATGCCGCTCGCCGATTGAAACCATACATCCATGGGAGGTTGGTCAGAGTTTATACTTAATATCCCTTATGCAAGATCTTTCATAATGCACAGGAATCATGTAGATTAGCCGAATGGGAAAGTTATCTTAGTGCATATAGCATTGTCTTTGAAAGTTGTACTGCTGAAAAAGGACATGATCTGGCTTCTCTGTTAGCTGATTTTCCGATTGATGATTCTCCTATTGACGATTTCTTGCGCCTGGAAGAATCTATGGAAGACATTCTGCCGCTAATAACCGGGGGCGACGAAGACCAACATGAAAACGTAATTCCTAATCCCATTGACCTATGGATTGTTTACTCAGATGGCTCCCATAATAAATCTGGGTCTGGAATTGGATGCGTTTTTGTTAAACCCGACAGAGAAAAGATTGAGAAATCTGTGTGACTTGGCTTCGCCGCTTCAAATAACGAAGCCGAATATGAGGCTGCCATTTGTGCCTTGAGAACAACTTTGACACTGGGGGCGCAAAAACTCCAGTTATACACGGATTCTCGCCTTATTGCCAATCAGTTTTGTGGGTCTTTTGAAGCAAGAGATGAGCGTATGGCAGCTTATCTTAGTTTGATACATAGTCTTGCTCGACAATTTGATAGCATCTCTATCACTTAAAGCCCCGAAATGACATACGTCATGCAGATTCATTAGCTTATCCTAGTATCGCTATTCCACTGGCACGCCGTCGAAATCAACTTTCGTATTGTTACGTAATGCGTTCGGCACAGTTTTCGGCAATCAATTTCTTTTAAATTTTTTTCTGTGCATCTTTTATTTTTTCTGGGCATTTTTCAACCATTTTTTAACTACATTGCGTCCCGTATACGTTAGTTTGACATTGTTTCGTTTCCAATAATGCACAAATTTTTTCTGATTGTCCATTTTCTTATCGTTTACATTCACACTACACTTTGTTATACATTCCGCTTACTATTTTCTTATTCCATTTTTTTCCTTGATTTTTCTTCTCTTCTTTGCCATATGAACTTTGTTCGCATGCCAAAGAGGGGGCGGTGTTTCGACCCCCACCTACGTGGCAAACGTCCATTAGTAGGGGTCTCCACTTTATTCGTTTAATCAACAGGGCTAAGGCCCAATTTGCTTTACCATGGATCAATGTACATGCCCATTAACTCATGTGTCTAAGGCTGAACTTTAGCCACATGGCTTGCCACTAACGGACATTAATTTATGTCCAGATTCGTTTCTTATCAAAGAAATAACTATCAGTTGAGAGTTATATTCAATCACAATTACTTAAGCTACAAGAATACTTGAGCTACAAGGAGTCTCTACTCTACCTCTATAAATACCAAACTATTTTTCATAAGGAACTACGTTGAAACTTGATCCCTAGAGAATAGATTTTGGGTACGTAGGCAGCCATTATTTGGTTCGATCAGTTTCATCTCCCCCAACATCAAATTCCTCTGTTTCTTAGTGCGTTCTTTACCATTGCTCTCGTTGTGTTGAAGCAGTTTACTGCCTAAACACATACCCAAGTCATTTTAGACTCTAAAAGAAAAAGCAGACCATATTTTCCAAGAAAAATGACACCAAAAAGTGCATGATTCACAGACTCACCATCCTTTCCACACAACTAACAATAATTGACAAAACACATTTTATGACGCCTGAGGTTATCAATGGTAAGGATGCGTTCGAAGGAAGCACACCATGCAAAGAAAGCAATCTTGGAGGGAATTTTGGATTTCCATTTTATAGACCCAGGGAATTCAGGAATGGGGCTAGGACTATTAGAATTAGACAACCAAGAAATGATAGAAAAATAAAAAGACTTACCCGAGAAGATACTTTTATTGATGAGACACCACACTCTCTTATCACCATTATGTGCATTCGGGATAGTCACATCAAGCCTTGCCATCAGTTAAGCTAGGTCTACAATTTCCCAATCATTTAAAGCCCTGCGCACTCCTAGATTCCAAGATATGCCTCCCTCAGATCTAACCATACAATAAAAAATAGGTTTCCCTTTGAACCTGGATAGACCAAACAACAAAGGAAAAGTCGTGGCTAAATCCCCACCACATGTCCAATGAACTTCCCAAAAAAGAATCTTGATGTAGGGAAGAACTAATTATAACTTGTAGATATCTACAACCTACACTAAAGCCTGTTGATTTCTTATGAAATACCAGGGATTAATGGCTTCAGGGTTTGTTGATTCACACACATGGAATACCAAAACAATGGAAACAAGAGAAGAAACTCTTAATATTATTAACTCAATCCAAAACTGAAAATCTAATACAGACTACTAGCCTTTATATAGGCGTAATAACCTAATGAACACAAAACTCGAAATTTTTCAAAAATGAAAAGTTTTGGGATAACCACATATTACGAAACTACTAATCAAAATAAAACTAACCTAACAAATCAAATTGAAAACGGACTCTCCTATCAAAAGATATAGCAAAAACAAAACTTTCCTAAAATGACAAAAATGTGATTTTGAAGGCCTAAACAATGGATTTAGGGCTCGAGAGGGTGGTGCCCACTGCGAAGCTGTGTGAGTTATGCTTATTTTGACGTTTCCAATCAAACATGGGCTCATCCATAGTACCAAATATCCCGATAAATCGCGATATTTGGGGATATCTATCCTAATTTCAGAGAAAGATATATAAATATCACGATATATTCAGAGATATATACGACTGCAAATATCAATGATATTTGTGATATTTGTGGATATTTGGAGATATTTGGCGATACTTTGTGTATATAACAATTTTATTTAATATTTACTATTATATTTCAAATAAATATAAATAATGTATCATGATATATCAAGAAATATCTACAATATTTATGATATTTGTTGATATTTTGGATATATCTACGATATTTGCATGTGAAACAATGTCAAATATCCCCAAAGAGCGGGATATATCCACGATACATATCTAGAAATTGAATATCGATAAAAGCCCATAGCCTGATATTTTGTACTATGGGCTCATCCTTGTCTTTCCAACTTTGTTGCCCGCTTTTCCAGTTCATTGACATATGCATTGGCAACCTGTACTGCATCAAATCTCATCTCTAATTGCAAAACTATATTGAATACTTCTTAAGAACAAAGGGAACACCTTAAGAATAGCCCTCCACACTCCACACCCATAAGGTATGGAAACCGGACCACTCTCCCACCCAAAATATTTCTCCCCAAACCGAAACACAATCACTTTCCTCCAAAGACTATTTTTCTCTTTCTCAAAACGCCAATTTACCCAAAAGTGCTTGATTGAACGCCACCTACTACGCAAACCCAAACCACCAACGTTTTTAGCCAGGCAAAGAATCTTTCAACTCACCAAATGATATCTATGTTGCTCCTCAGAATTATCCCATAAAAAACTCCTAATGATGTTCTCAATCCTATTAGCAACACTTTTGGGAATAGCAAAAAGAGACATAAAGTATACTGGAAGAGATGACAAATAAAGTACTTTATACCTACACCTCCACCCTGTCAGTTTATTGTTTTTTATAGTGTTTTTTATAGCGTTTTTCCTAAAACCACTATCAATAAAAGTATAGCGTGGTCATAGATAGCTATCCATAGCGTTTTTCGCATGTTATCTATTGAGTTTTCTGCAGTAGTGGATTAAGTTGGTGATGCAATAAAAACATGTCTGCTGGTATATATAGAAGTTGTGTTCCATACTATTCAAATAAGACACTGAGAAATAACATTTTAACTCCTAGCAATATATTTTACGGACAGGTTTTAGAGTCTAGACAGGCAACAAACTATTCCTAAAAAATCTCATCAAATTTCAAAACGCATAAGCAGTGGCAGCAAAAAAGAATGGTCAATTTGGTCATGAACGTTCTTCAGTTGATATAGGATTGAGCGTAGATGGATGAGTGTTACCAATACAAAATCTTTCATGATTCACAAGCTTGCTTGAAATTGAAAACTCTCCAGTAAGCTGCAAAACCAACGCAATATACAGGAGAATTTAATCTTCTAATTGACATTGAGATGATAAAACTTTGTTTACAGATTACATGTCATTTTATATTATATGTTTGCAATAATCAAGAACTATCAAGTTAACCGGCCAATTCAAATGTCTCACCTAAGGAGCAGCCATATGGTGGTTAATCATACTCTCCAAATCCTCTTTCTGTGCACCCCCAAACTTGTCCAAAAAAATTTCACCCTTCAATAACATGAAAGTTGGCATCACCTTCACATGCCATTTACTAGCAACAGACATCATGCAAATAATAGTTGAAAAGTATAATTGTAAGCAACCAAATTAGACACCAAAATGTCAAACGAAAATAGAATACTATAATCTACTCACCGTGAATTTAGAAACATCAACTCTTAGGAAAATAACATTAGGTAATTTTTGGGCCAATCCATCAAGAAATGGTGAAATGTAAATGCAAGGCCCACCCATGGAGCAGTAAAGTGGACCACTGCTAATTTCTATAGTAAAGTGAATAGATGAATACATTTATATCAGTTTGTAAGCTAAGTAAAGTGAAGAAATATAGAACTCATAGATGGATATAGGAGGGTGCGTGTGGGGGTGTTCGCACCTCCTGAGATTAGAAAAGTTCAACTACTACATAACTAATTGTCTAAAAAAATATTCAAACAAGGACTCGCACCTCCCAAAAAAAATAGTATGAAAAAAAGACTAATAAAAAATATTCCAATAAACCAATTTTTTTTTTACTTCTCTTTTTGCCCTTACAAAATTATCATTTATCATTTATTTTGAGTCCAAAACCATTAAAAATGAACAAATTTGCCTTTGAATGTTTGATGGGTTAATGAGACTAAAACAAATGGCTAAAGGCCCAAAGGCCAAATAGTCAGTTTGTATAATTCTAATCACCCATAACAAACTAAGTTCTCCCTACTTTCTTTCACTCTCAATTCTTAAACAAACGTCAGACCTCAAAAAAAAAATCAGAAAGGACTTGTGGCACATCTTGTTATATGTGTGTCCACATCTTGTTATATGTTGGAAAAAAAAAAAAAAAAAAAAAACACACACACACACACACACACATACACACACACACACAAAACAAAGTATTTTTTTTTACTTTCAATGTTAATCTTTTGTAGTTTTCTCCATGAAAATTTATAGACTTATAACATTATAGAAAGTTAACAATTTGTTGAAAAGAAAGACTAAATTATGTAGATATATATAGATATACACATTAACACACACTTCACATCCATATTAAACTTAGTACACACATTTTGTGAATTGAAACACACACACACACACACACAAAACAAAGTATTTTTTTTTACTTTCAATGTTAATCTTTTGTAGTTTTCTCCACATGATAGTATGATTATATAGACTTATAACATTATAGAAAGTTAACAATTTGTTGAATTGTTATAGACTTGTAGACTAAATTATGTAGATATATATAGATATATAGTAGTATCAATTAATGGTTTAAGTGCTTAAGTAGTTAACTTCATCAATCCATATTAAATTCTTAGTAGTCAACGCACTCTAATTTTGTGAATTGAAATAAATGCATAATTTTGTTGATTTTTATTGTTTAGATCTTCTGACAAAAAAAATAAAATAAAAAAGTACTTACTTTTTTTTAGAGGTGGGGTGGGGTGTGCACATAATTTCACACCCCCTTGCTTAGAATCCTGGCTCCATCCCTGATAGAACTTGATACCAATTTTTGAGACAATCGAGCCTTCGTAACCTGGTCTTCCCAAAACTCGACAGTGGGACACAGGATCACTTTCTTCTCTTCTGCCAAAGCGTATTTTGGATGGAGATCATGGGAACTATATATTGCCTTATATGGTAATATCGCAATTTTGATGTACTATTTACACAATGGGCGAAGAGGCTTTGAATCTTTCACTATGTGTGAACTTTTATATTGGTTGTTTTTTTTTTTTTTTTTTTTTCAAATTAACCATTTGGTTTGAATTATAAACTATCTTTTAGTAGTTAAAAATAGTAAAATTGGGGATGTAGCTAAAATAGTAGAGCAGTAATTATGTGTATTAACTGGTACGAGATCACCTCGCATAAAAAAAAAAAAAATTTCCTTTCATAATTTCCAGTTACTACAGTAAATTGACGTTCATATACGATCCAACGAATCTCAATTAGTAGAGTCACCATAATTAACCTGTAATTTTAAATTGGACCAGCCTTTTTTCTACTACTAAATACCCTTGATTACATATAAAAATAAATTATTCAATGCCTTTAAATAGAACTACTCCGTCATTTCAGTTTTTATTTTCATTTATACCCTTAAGTTATAACACATTCACAAAGGAGTTTTGTGTAAATTCAGGTCGAAAACTAAATGCACGTAATATATGAATTGTAGGCCTATATTTATTACTTATTTAATGAAGACTTTAATTACCATAAATATACCAATCCTTTCCCTCTCCCTTTCCTCTCAATCTCTACGTATCCCACATTCTTTTGCAAATGGTAAAAATGAACCCCGAACCCCCCCCCCCCTCCCCAAACTTTCCCTCACTTCGTCTTCTCCTTCTCCACCTTTCTTATTTTCAGACTCTTAGATATAAGTTTCTGGGTTGTAAAAGATTGTTCTTCGAATTCCAATCCATCTCACTTCAATTTGATTCCATTTTGATATACAAGTAAGTACCTTTGCATTTTCTTTCTTTGTTACTATCAAACCCCAAAATGTTATTTTTATTAGAAATACAATTGATTTGTTTTAGGTTAGATAAAATCCACTTAAGGATGTGAAACTACTTTTTTTTTTGTAATGGAGCGCTATTTTGTCATGGGGTTTTTGAATTTAAGTACGTAGTTCAACATGTGCGGTAACACCGAGCACTTTCTTTCTTTTACAACTTGAAAAAAGCTTATGTATAGTCTGGAACACTATTTCCATCGCTAGAAGAACTACTTCTATAGTGTATTGAAATTATGTGTTATTATGTCCAAAAACTAGATAGTGCCTTGACCGGGTCATTATCACGTTTTAAATTGGGGGCAGAAACAAGCTGCCTTGCAATCACTCCATGTTGTAATTACGACAAGGAGAAATCAGCCGGGCATGGAACAAGTCGCTTGAACAGATAATGTTCAAGTATGTAGAACTTTGTGTGGATATGTGTAAGGGTAGATTTACAAAAGACGATTTGATTCAGTACCGTATCGTTTGACAGCAAGTCAACGTTAGTTCTTTAGAGGAAATTATTAACCAATTTTCTCACATTTCCACGGAGAAAATTGAAGTTAAAATTGGAATCCGGCCTACATAACTGTTCTCAATATTCTTCATAACAATTTCGGAGCATTATATGCAGTAAGTCATCTTTCCTTCTTACCAGTTACTTGATTAGTTTTAATCTACGATCGAGATCGAAGAGAGTATTAGTTGGTTTCTTTAATTTTCAGCTGTCATATGATGTCTTGCATTTAAAATGACTATCTGTCATAGTGTGATTGTTTGCAATAGAGGTTACTTCGTTGTTGAAGAGTGCGTTGTGGATCCACTCCATAACTTACTATAAGAGAGTATGCTGATAACCCCAACACCTCCTGCTTCCCATGTTCAGCCACTGATCTCCTAATTTGGTGGAAGAGAGTATGGATGATGGGTTGAAGGGACATGTGACCATGTGAGAATATATGTGAATATGGGTTGTACTCCAAAGTCCAAACTTGAAAGATTTTATACCATATTAAGTAGATTGGAATTTTAAGTTATAAAAGAGAAATATAAGGAAATGTTACAAAGTTAGTTCTCTTACTTGAATTTGACATTGAGACTCTTCTTCAGCCTTCTCAGCTCTCTCTATTTATTTCTTATTTTTGTTGTCTATTCGTCCATCTAACAATTCACTCTGTATTATCATTCAGTGAGACTTCTCATAAGATCGACTTCTCAAAATGGTAGGTCCTTAGCATAGGAGATAGCTCTGGTAAGATGTCGATCTAATAATTGTTACGTATGGTAACATATTTTACAGTTTGTATGAAACTGCTATTACTTATCAACTTTTGTGACAATTCTGGTTGAAGTTCTTGGGGGAAGGGAAATACTTCCACCTTTGTTGATAAGGGTGAAGGCCTAAGAAAGGTAAAAGGAAATGATTACTATCAAATACTTTTTCTATACATTAGTTTTTTCTTATATATAAGCTATGTATTTCACCATTGATTCTTTTTGGCGCCTTACTTGAAGCAGGGAAGAGTAGAATATTATACATATTGTATACACTGTGTCTTTCATGTGTACTAAAGAATTTCTTGATCACCTTGGCACTCTTATTTTTTTTATCTCATAACCGGCCAGCGGTTCTCTCCATCCGAAAGTGCACATATTTTACCCTTACTTATACTTTATATCTTTTGTTTCAAAGAATGAATTCACTAATCTTTCCAAAGAAATTTTAACTAAATGCTAGCTTGATGACTCAATGATCAATGGGGTTTTATATAGTATTCATTTGCTAGTGTGCTTAAAGGAGGTATGCGTTGTATCATTGTATGCCATTGTGGTTTTTATAACTTAACTAACTACTTGACCTTCTCAAGAGTTTTGTATTATTCTTATGTTGCATATGGTTGTTTTCATTTCAACACTGTTTATTTTATTCCATTGTCTTCCGATCCCGCTTAATTAAAGTGAACGACAAACAAGTATATGACTATTATCTTCATCGATTGTTAAGAATTGATCCATTTCAATGTTTATCGTTGTATCCATTTAATTTTAATTTTTGAGTAATTTCTCTGTTGGTTGTGATGGGATTGTGTCAACTTATGGTGCGTAAAGTAACCATGTCGGTCATGGTTAAAATAACTATCGTTGTGCATGTGATAATGTATGATATGTAGGAGTATCCATTTGTATATTAGTAAGTGTGTATAGTGCATTGTTTTTTGGCATCCATCAATATTAGCTCCATCTCTAGAAACATTTAAGAAAATGTTTCTGTAAATTTTAATCTTAAATTGCATTCATTATTTTTCTTCATATTTTTTGACCAATTTCTCCAAAATCATGGAGATATGAGTCTTAAATTCATGATACCATAAGCTAAAAAAATTGTATGGTGGTGGGGTTTAATTTTAAGGCTGTGACAAGCATTCAAGTCAGTTTGTGGTTAGCAAAATTTCTTTGTCAATGTAGTGGAAACATGGTATGGTGGTGGTGAACCATTCGTTAGGATATCAAGATTCAAGACCAATGAGTCTGCATTTTAGCCTAAAAAAAGAACAACTTCAGAGAGTTTGCTGAAGCTTCTTCATGCTACTACAAAAAGTGTATAGGACGCCATTTGATAACCTCAAAAGAGAATCAGGTAATCTATTTTGCATCTATAGCTCCTTCGACTATGGCCAAGTTTAAAGCAATGCTCTGAACTTGGACATATCTCTAAACTTGGAAACAACAAATATCTTTCGGAATGGAGTATCTGAAAAATCAGGCAAGACAAGCCAAGACACAAGCATATCTTATTCCAAATGCCCATTGCTAGAGTTCAGAGAAACAGAGGTAAAATGAATGAACTTCATATTTCTTATTGAATTAAAGTATCCCTGAAGGTTCAGTATGTGTTCACCCTACTTTGAATAATTCCTTCACTCTTTCGGCTTATCAACGTCAATATTTAACGCTTTCTTTTTGTGGACTCTTTCTTCTCCACTTAACATTTTTGTGTAAGCCATTATCGTCAATAATAATAAGCTATTTCATTGTGAAAACTTGGGGCTTGCATCAATTGTAATAGAATTTTGCTTAAGATGGAATGCTTTAGTGTGATACCAAATTGCACTATGTTATGAAATAGGGATGATCTTTGGAATTTTAGTAACAACTGAGTACTAATATGAATTGATTTCAGTAAGATGAGTAGCTCATATTACTTTGTCATATATTTCAATGCATTTGAGGGCATACTTGATATCATATTTGAGACCTTGGAGTCTTGGACATAACTGGATATGATGATCAACTATAAAAAAATTAACTGACTTTATTTTGAGTGAGGTAGAGCGCCATATATCTTGGCATCTTGCCGGAAACCATTAATAGCTAGAGCTATATAGAACACTTATACTCTGCTCAAACTCAATTTTATTCTCTTCAATTTTTATTTTTTTGTTGAACTGATAAAGTTTTAGCTTCTCCATTTGGATGCAGATGGATGACTAGCTAAGTGTGCTATGACAGTTTGTTCAGCAGTTTCATATGGTATATAGCAAGAATCGTTAAATGAATAGTGGTTGTCTTCAATTTTATGAACCAGGTAAGTAGTTTGATCTTTTTATTATGGGCAATGTTTATGTGCAATTGGATTGGAAATATTCGGAAATAATGGTTTACCAATAGAAATACTTTCTATTTCATTTTAATAATTTGTTTGTTAATGTGGCTGAACGTATGTTTTGTTTATTTAATTTGTCTTAATCCGTTTGATACGTTCTTTCATGCGCAACCTACTTGAGCATAACAAACAAAGTGGTTATAATTTTTGGCGTATGCTGAATTGGTAAATGACCTTAGTGGCTTAGTGCCTTATTTATTCTATTTTGCAAAACATGATCTTCAATGCACACTACACCTTCCACACATACATGGTCATACCTTTCTAGCAAGTGAAGACATCTAATGAAGTACAATCTCTCTGCTCAAGCTATGATCTCTCCGCCCTATCTCTCTATGTTTCTATAAATTTGGTTTTCTTTGTGTATAACTTCAATCTAGAGAAAGCATGTAGAACCTGATATGAGTTCGTGTTATTGTGTTGAATGAATCTGACATGTCATTGGCACAGGCATTCACCTAAGTACATCAAACAAAAAACTGATGACGGTTTCATACGGGGTTGTGTAGTAGGAATATGTAGTTGCAAGCCAAGCAAGTCTGTTGTAAGAGTAAAACCACCCCCTAACCATAGCATGCAGAAAGTGGGAAAACAAATGAATTAAGGTGATTTGTTTGCTTTCAAACCCTTTGTGTCGTCTTTTACATTAGAATCTCATATGTGAACTTTATCTCTTAAAGACCGAAGGCCATCAATGGGAATCTTATAAGGAGCTTTCTAACAATGATTAAAGCCATGGTGATACTTATGAGCAGATCTTGGTCTGGGAAGAATATGATTCCTTTGTAAGGGTTCTTATCAATCGTAGTCACCTTGCGGTAAAACAAATATATTATATGAGAGAAATAAGTATTAATGTCCATCCTCTTACTTAAATCCTTCAATTGGTAGTCTTTGTTTCATCTGTTTTGGTGGTGGTTTAGGAAGAATTAGTTCAAGAAATCTATATCTTTGGAGACTCGACTGATTCAAGATACCAGCCATGTAGTCAACTCGACACCCTACTTAAGAGTTTCGTCAAAACGTAATGGATATGGTCTCATTGGTGGTAAGCAAACGGGTTTATTTACTGCGAGGTCTATGGAGCTTTTGTCTTTGAGGCATTTATATATGTGCACGACGAATTTACCTTTATACTTGGAACAATATTTTCTTTGTGGTTGTTTCACCTTTATTGGAAATTTGGAAGTAAGTTAAATGAGTACCATTCTGTTGGCTCATCAGATTCAGCACCTTCTTTAAATTGGCATGAGTTGTTGTTTTAGTAGGTTGTTTTGTTTTGCTCATGGTTTACTTCTCGCTGCCATTATAAAAGCATTGATGATTATAAAATTCTATTGGTATCTGAATCCTAGCTAAAGGTTGCATTCACACGTTATATGCTGAGATACTCATATTGTTTGATAAAAATGCCTCACTTTGTAAGTTAGTTTCCATCGTTTTTAGGTTAATGTAGAATCCATATTTTGTTTCTCCCCTTGCCTGTGTGTTTGTTTGTCATACCATGCATTCATTCTTGGTGTTTAACTTATGATAGCAATTGTTTGAGAAAAAGGAGTACCTTATATTTTGGAAACTTTCTCCTTCAAAATATTATGTTATTATTATGTGTTTAATTAGGAGCATTAGTTAGACTGAGGCATGGAAACATGTATAAGGAATGGTGATTACCTTACTACAAGTAGTCTAGGCATCTGAAGGCTATCCTCATCAAATTCAAGGTTCTAGGTTACTACATTGTACACAAACATGATATCGCCATAAGCTTTTCCATTGTTGTTGCCTATTTTGCTTGAGCCCCACAAACATTGCTTCTTATTAGTTTGATTAGAAGTCTTTTCATTCGTGGTCGTTAGTCTTTTCCCATTCTAATATACCACCTTCTCCTGTAGGTCCACCAATTTGGGTATTTTTTTCCTTCAATTTCATGCTCTCCATATTTACTTCAACAACATCCTTCCTTACTATTTGAATTGCAGGTTGAGAGCAAGATTTGATTGTGCAAAATCAAGCTCTTAAGTTAACCAATTCGGGCAATTTTTTTTTCATTATAACTATACATTATGTTTCTTGCAATTATTATTTTTAGGTGAGATTTGGATTTTCTTTGCAAATAGTATGTGATAGATTATTTCACATGTGAATGTGACAAATTTCAAATTGGTCTTAGTAACTATGTATAAGCAAATGGATATATCGGTTGCCAAGAATATGTTTAGTAGTGGATTTGGTGGACTGAAGTTGATATGTCGTGCACTGTATGCTAAATTGATGCTTTTAGTGTCAATAAATCAGTAGGATCAATTTTGATTTTCCTGTTTTTATTTATTCTATTTATCACTCCCATATTCTCCCATACCTTTTTGTTTTAGATGGAATAAAAAGGGTTGAAATGTGTAAATCTTAATTTTCATAGTGCATGTGTAGGTTTTTTGTTCTCTAGATAATGTTGCAACTAAGAAACTATATGTTATTCAGGCTGTTGGTATCCGTCCTGAACGTCAAAAGCTTGAGTTATCAGAAGCAGACTTGGTCATATTTCTTGGTGATCTCAGTTATCAGCCCCACGGTATTTCCTACAAGGAAGCAAAGGACTTGGTTTCTGAAAAATGCTTTGATTGGTTAAGAGAAAGAAATTGGCTTACAGCTCTATTCTTCCTTCTTGATGTAAGTTTTAGGGTTTCTTTGCATATATTTGATGAGGTTGTTCATATTATTTGTTTGGATAAGATACTTATCCGGTTAATATTCTCTCACTACACTCTATATACATGTGTGGTTGAATTAAAGTTTTAATAAATAAGATTTTACTATTATGAGCTTATTCAATGTTGGTTGCAATGGTATGAGTGCGGAGAGCCTACTTCCCTTATTGTTGCCAAGTTCCAACATCTGTATTGTTTTTTGTTGAAGCCTTTGCCAGCAACCAAGTCCTAATTTTGAGCTTAAGTGCAGAATCATTTATTGCTCCCTTCTTTATCTTTATTTATTTATTGTATTTTTTTTATAGCCATTTTCCCCTGTCAACTACTTCTACATTCAGAGTTGTTCTTCTCTTACATATTCCAACTTGGCAATAATTTCCACCAAGTTCCTTAGACTACATACTCTGATACGCTCAATTATGTTCCGGTATTGGTGCTATGTGATATTTTGGCAGTGTGATAGAAAATGTAGTAATTGGCATGATATCTAAATTATAAGATTTCCAATTTGTTTTTTCCTTGCAGAAAGTGACTGAAGTGTTGCAATAGTCTGTCAGGAGCTTACTGGTTGGTTCGACATTTTCGAGTGCACCTAGAAGGCTAGACATAAGTGTTTTCTAAGAGTCCATAATCTCCACTTTGAGATGATCATTTGCATACTCCTGCTTCATCAAATAACAACTTCTTTTACAATATGACATAGCATTCCCCTTGCCGATGTTTGTTGATAGAGCTCTGCACAAAATAGACAAGATTTTAGTTGGATACCAAGTATCAGATCCATTTTGGATCAAGTTGAAGCTCTATCTTTTCATGACGCTTGCTTTGATAAATTGTTGTGTAATCACCACAAGCCAGTTATAGTTCACTGCAAGCCAGAATATTGTATATTTGTCTTATTGGTTTTCTTTACTTAAATATCAGATGATGCCATGACCAATGTCTGACCTGCATTACCTGTTGTTCCTTTTTGAATATGTAATCCTCAACTTATAATTCACCAGGAGGTTTCTGTATGAACTATATGTACAGTTGTAGACCCATGTTGTTAAACTTTAGTGGAACTTCGTTAGAACGCATGTGTTTCAATCTGTACTAATTCATTATACAGTGCACGATTATTTTTAACTTTGCATATCATCACAGCATCACAGGGTATCATCGGCTTCATCACCATTAAAAACTTAACTATGTGTCTATGTTCACATACTTTTGAATGAGTTTTATATTTCATTCATGTGCAGAGCACGTGTTTTTTTGCTAGTAAATATAATTGGATGCAATGTATTAACCTGACTCTCGTATTATTTTACTCTTCCAAATAAGCATATTCTTTTACAAGTGAACTGTGTGAGAACTGACTCGTACTATTAAGCATATTATTAAACGAGCAAGTTCAAGCTGAGCACGAGCTACTCGGCTTGATAACCAGCCTAGCTTTGGACTGACCCAATAAAAGAAGAAACCTGCAACTTTCTCCAAACAGAGACTTTAAGTCATGTTGTAAGAAGAATGCTGCAAAGTGATCTTTAGGACTCGAGGTTGTTATAGTAAGGCAGTTGAAGGTCACCAACCTTTAATAAAGAAAAAGGTGGTTGTAGTAGCCATTTTCATAGAAGGAACATAACATGTATTGGGCCCAGAGAATAGGCCCAATACCATACTATGCCCTATGAAGTGAACCTAAGAGAGGGATATAAAAAGAAAGAGAGGGGAGGGCTCATAATGGAGGCAACTCATGAGAAAAGTGAGAGTGGGAAAGAGAAAGAGTGGAGGTTAACTATGGCGGCTTGATCCCGAAACGGGTACGTAGGTAACCTAATTGGTGTAGCCGATCTAAAATGAGAGCCGGAGTACGGGTAAAGTTATATGTCGTGATAAAGGTAGCAACAAATGGCGCCGTCTGTGGGGACGATGAGTAGAGAGAAGTGGGTGAGAAAAAATGTGGCCACCAACACTATGTGGGGTTTATGAAAATGATAAGAGCCCAAAACTGTAGTTTTAACCCCTTAACAATAATACTTTTAAACCAATTATGCGAGTAATAAATAAGAGTTAATGCTGATTACATGCTTTTATGTATTTCAGGCATTGGAGTCGATTATGTGCATAAATGTGTCACTTTTGCAAGATAAAGGAGCAAGGGTTGGTTGCTAAGAAGTTCTGTGATTAAAGGCCAAGATTCAAGGAGAAAAAGCCTTTTTAAATCCCGGTTAAAGCTGAAAAGTCAAAGTCAACGTGGGCAGAAACATCGCACAAAAATTAGTCGAACGTCCGACGACCGTATCTTTGGACTCAGACCTCAGAATTGGGCCTACCTTATGTCAAAACTACCATCTTGGAAAGAGCTTTCCAATGGTCCAAACCTTGACCCAATCAGAGGAGCAGAAGTGGACAAAAAGTTTGTTGAAGTTAAATCTAGCTAAAAATAACTCTGTGGACTGAAGAAATTGGGTTTTTGGCTCGATTTTCCGGCCCAAAACATGGCTCCAGGACCATGCACGAAATTGGGGATCTCTTTCTCTTCTTGAAGGAGGAGGAAAGAGGAAGACTCAGGAGCTAGACCTAGATTAGAAAATAAATTAGCTTAGACTCCATTAATTAGTTTTATTACCTTGTTTTTAATTTAGTTTTGAATCAGTATTGTTATTTATTTATTAGATCAATAAAGTTAGTTAGTTATTCATAAATCTAGTTTCATTCCATTAAATCATTTTAGTTCAATTCATAGATTTAGTTATTAATCATTACTAGTTCAATTCAATCTTGCATGATTAGATTTCTTTTTTAATTCAAATAAGTAAAATTATAATCTTTATATCATGTCTTGTTTTAACTCATATAGAAATGATAGTTTTATGAATCAAGGTTAAACCTCCATTAGAGGGGTTTGAGGAAGCCTTGATAAAAACTTGATTGTGTAGTGTAGAAATAGTTGTAAGATTCTATTCCACTCTAGAAGGTAGTTGATTCGCCATGAGAATGGGTTGAACTTCCTCACATGGTAGTCATTATTTGGTAGAGATTGTCATGAATGATTAGGGATTAGAATGACCAATTCTTATCGTAAGAACGGAAGAATTGGATTACAACAATCTATGCTAGTTTATTAAGTTAAATTCAAAGTGGAATCAAATTCCCATAATTCTTTAATTGCCATCGTAGTATAATTTCCGTCATTACTCTCATCGACTTTGATAGAACTGATAATCTTAGTTAACGTGAATTCTAAAGAACTAAGAGTGGAAAGAACTTTCTATTCCAACAATATTGCAATAGCATTGAGAGTAGAAAAACTTTGATAACATTAAGAAAGAAAACAGTTCTAGTTTTACTTACGTTTTAGTCTCGTTACTTATTCATAGGTAAAACTATAGTTTTCCCGATTATCAAATGGCGTCGCTGCCATCTTAGTTCCGTTTAAAATTGTTTTCATTAGTATTGTTAGTATTTTCAAAGTCCCATTAAACCCACCCACCCTTGTTTGATTCTAACAGTGATTGTCTGGTTCAAAAACTAAAAAAAATCAAAGAACAAGCCTGAGCGAGCCCCGCGCCCATACAAGGCTAACTTCAAGCGCCCCTAGTGCTGAAGCGCCTGGAACTCGAATTGGACTTGAGCGCGACCGCCCTACCAAAGCAAAAGTTTGAGCGCCCCCCGCGCTGAAGCGCTTGGAATTCGAATTGGACCTGAGCGACCCGCGCCCTCTTCTGAAAAAGCCCGATTTTCACTGGTTAGTTCAAATTTCCATTATTTCAAGTTATTCAGTGTTTCTAACTTGGTACACACACTGAGCTCGCATATACAAGACATTATTCATAAGCGAAGCAAGGAGGCATTCAGGTACTTCTTTCTTCCGCTCATCGCATCTCCTGTAGTGAGTGGTATACTAGAAAGGCCTTTTGAGTGTTGTCGTGTTTAGTTAAGATTGGTCTTAGCCTTGCATGAGATTAAGGTCAGGTAGAAGAAAAATGCCTAACGTAATCAACCGGTAACGTCAACAAACATGCCTTTCTAGTATACCACTCACTACACCTCTAGCTAATATACCACACACTCCACCTGAAATAATGGATGAAGAAAGAGAGTCTCCTCTCTCTGACTTTTACAAAGCCTTGAACGATAGCCCAAAATCTTGCATCGTTCTTGCAGACCCAGTGGGGGATTTCCGAATCCTCCCAAATATATTTAATTTGTTACCCGTTTTTCATGGATTAGACCATGAAAAACCTTATCAGCACATGCATAGGATTGAACAAGTCCTTACTACATTCCACCATCCTACGGTTGGTGATGAACAAATTAAACTAAGAGTGTTTCCTTTCACTTTAGCCGATAAGGCGACGTCTTGGTTAACTGCCCAAGCACCTAATTCTGTGGACTCATGGGCCAAACTTTTTCAACTATTTATGGAACATTTTTACCCACCACTGAAGATAGATGAAATGTTTTCCACGATTCATTTCTTTCTACAGAATCCTCATGAATCATTTTCAGAGGCTTGGAATCGTTTCACCGATCTTCTTATAGAGTGTCCACACCATAACCTCGCGAAAGACACGTTAGTTCGTGCCTTTTTCAAGGGACTGTTACACCACTACAAAGAGGTGCTTGACATAATGAATAGGGGTAGTTTCCTCAGTAAAGGAGCCTCAGAGGCTTATAAATTTTTAGAAGATCAAACAAAGCGTAATAATAACTGGGGGGGTAGTGACGATATTTCCCGTTCCGCTAGTTCTTCTACAACAGTTAAGGCCGCCGGTATGTTTGAGATTAAACCCGATCCTGAACTAAAAACTTTAATCGAATCTCTCACTAAAAAGGTAGAGGCTATTTCTGTTCAACAAAAGCATATCCCCGTCATGAATGTCAACTCCAATCCATGTAATTTCTATTTGAGTCCAAAGCATCCCGACTCCTATTGTCCTCTCGCCTATGAACAACAACAATCACAACAAGATAATATTTGTTCTATTAATATCGAACCTAACACACCTTGGTGACAAAACCCCAACTACGATTGGCGAAATAATCAACAAGTTACACCTCCAAGGTTTAATAACCAAAATATTAGGCAAGCAAACAACTACAATCAAGCTCCACCACGATAAGGACAAGGTCAAGGACAAGGTCAGGATAATTATAATAATTATAACAATAATAATTACAATGCTAATAGAGGTATCGTTCTGGTAAATAATAACTATCACAACCCACCTATTAATAATCAACGTGACATAGTTCCTATCACATAACCTATAGCTAACACTCCTCCACAATTGGATCATTTTGACGCCTTTATGCAATCCCAACAATAGATTTTACAAGCCATCTGACTTTCCTTACAACAATTAGCACAAGAGAAAGTGCAACCCAAAGGTGTGTTTCCAGGTCAAGCGATATCTAATCCTAAAACAACAAACACAGCCTTTAAGGTAAACGGTAATACTAGTAAGGAAAATGCAAACGTAGGTGAGCTAAATGCCATCACCACTCTCCGTTCTAGCAGAGTGGTTGATAACAACATAACTATGCCTATAGTGACCCCACCAGTAGTCCCTACACCAGATATTATACTAGATACCGACATAATAACTGAAGATCCTACCCCAGTAGAGGTACCAGTTAAACCACAACCTAAGAAACAGAAAGCCAAGGTTAGACATCCTGTTGATCCATACGTGAAATATAGATAGAAACCACCGTTTCCCTAGAGATTAGCAATGTTAAACAAGTATACAAACTTTGACGAAATTAGGGAGGTTTTTAAAAATCTAACAATAAACTTCCTTTTCTTAAAGCGATTAAAAAGTTACCTCACCATGCTAAGTTTCTCAAAGAGTTGTGCACTACTAGGCGTAAGACAAATATTCTTAAAGAAGCCTTTTTAACTGAACAGTTTCCAACTTTAACCGAACATAATGGAATCGTTAAGTACACGGACCCTGGTCATCCTACTGTATAATGAACCTTAGGAGATTCCCACACGACGACCGCTTTATTAGACCTAGGGGCAATGTATTAACTTACTCCCATATTATCTATACAAACAAATAGGTCTACAAAAGATGCAACCTACTAAAATGATGTTGCAATTAGCGGATCGGTTTATTAAGTATCCTAAGGGTGTGGTTGAAAATGTGTTTGTTAAAGTTCAGGATTTCTACTATCCTGCGGATTTTGTTATCCTCGATACAAAAGTCACTAACGGCTCTGTTCCGATCATTTTAGGGCATACTTTCTTGGTTACTGCCAACGCGCTCATAAACTGTCGCGATGGTTCGATGTCCATGTCTTTTGGCCATCTTTTTGTTGAAGTAAATGTTTTTAAAATGACGAAACAGTTCCCAGATACGACTATTGATGGAGAAGTTAGCATGATCGAGAGTTTAGCTCAAGATTATTTCAAAACCACATTTCCAGATGATCAGATGGACAAATTCCTTTCCTTTGGAAGTTCCAACTTTGACGAGAACTCCCTAGAAGTTGAAGAAGATTTCCTTCGTCTCTTTTGCAACTCTTCCTTGCCACCTCGCGAGTCCCACCCTGCCAACATCCCTTCATCCCTTGATGCTATGACGGAAGTTGATCTAGACCTGAGAGCTCTAGCTAACACTCATTTATTTTCCATCAACAATATTCCCCACCTTCCACCTTTTCAAAGGAACCTGGAGTTTGCATTTGACCCTCTTGCTTTTTCTGTGCTTAATGATTTTTTAAATCCTCCTAATACGGAAATAATTCCCAAGAAAAAGACACGTGACACCTTCATTTTCAGAATTGAGACAGTTCCTACCTACACCATGAATGAGTTTTGTGCTAAACCCACATTCTCATTTTTTCCATTCTTTCCTTCTAAAACTTATCTATATCCAACATATCTTCCACAAACATCTATTTTCTCATGATCATTCACTTGGACACCCTCTCATTCAAAGATGAAAAGAAGGTGCATGCTCGGCTACGTTCTAGATCTATCAGACTTCACTTTCATTTCACTAAGTTGCGTCGTAGAAAATCTTGGTGCTTAATTCTATTTGGGGGTGCATTCCATGTTATTTATTTATGGAAAGACCCACAACTCTTTAGGTTGTTGATATATGGAAAACTGCAGGGTATATATATATATCCAGTTATTTGTTAAAGTCTCTAGTATCTGACTATAAACGGCTTACTTTGTTGCTTGGTGTACTTCCTTTCACGTCCATATATTGGTAAATGCACCATTCAGGTAATCGAGCCCTCCCTATGGAGTGTGTGGCTGTAAGTACCGGATCCTAAGTCCACGTTTAATATAATTCACATTTTCTACTCTTGAATGTTTTCTCGGTTTTTGAGTCATGTTTCTCTATGGTGTGAATTATGTCTTTATGGCTTTTCGTTTTTCTTATATTAAATCTTATTCATAAAAAGTAAAAAAATTTAAAACCATAGATAGTAATCTAGGAAGTCTTGGGAATCTGACTTTAAAAGACCCACGTTTAAAACAAATTTTCTAAACTCTGTTGTCTAAAATTTGTTTGGGGGTGGGGTGTTGGTCTTTCCGTCCGTGATTGCTAAACTTTCCAATTGTGTTGTTTATGTCGTTTAATCGTATTTTTATTTGGGTTGACATTATCTATGAATTTAGATTTCATTCGTTTGCATAACTTACGTCACGCACACTTTGAGGTGTTTTCCATCTTCTTATACATCACCCACGGTTTGAATAGAGTGTTTTATGGATCATTGGATTGGAAATTCTCTCCTAATCATTTTCATATCTTATTCGCAATAATCGGACTGGTAACGAATCGGCAATTTTAGTTTGAAGCTGCGCGAAAAAAATCGGAAAATTTCGAAAATCAAATTGAGCTTGGGCCCAAATACCTCACGCACGTGCGCGGCACGTGCGTCCCCTTCCTCAAATTAAAAATAGATCGCAAGTTTTGTTTCCACTTCCGCCATTAACAATTTTAAACCTAAAAAAAAAAAAAGGAAAACCTAAATACCACTACGCCAAAAGTTTAACCCACTCCAAAACTCCTCCACAACATCCCCACCACCATTTCCAACCTTCTGCACCACCAAAACATAACAAAATCCAAACAATTTTGATCCACCACCGCGCCACCTCCTATTGTTTTTAGTGAGTTTGGTTTCAAACTCGCTCCGTACATTGTCTTCATTCCACAAATCGTCTACAACCGTCAATGGCTCAAAGACAGAGAATTTTTTCAGAACAAGCATTTACTACCGACCACTTTGCGCCGTTTTACAGTGACGAGATGATTCACCGGCAGTGGAAAAGGTTGTGGTATTCAATGAACGATTTCTACCACTCCGATTTGGTGGAACAATTCTATAAGAAGAGGGAGTTGGAGGGTAAGAAATTTTTTGTGAAGGTGAATGGGACGAGGAGAGAAGTTTGTAGAGATGTGTTGGCTTATATTCTAGGCGTTACACCACAACCCCATCTCGAAGCCACCTTGCAGGAATCCCAGTATGTTAGAGTTCCAGCATTGATGACAGACATTGTTTTAGAGGGAGAGTGCAATGCAGCCTCGCATTGCGTTCGACAGTGGTCATTGAGAACCAACCAGGTGGCTGTAGCTCAGTGGATTGGTAAGAATATCATCGGGAAAGAGAAGTTCAGCAACATCGGTCTGAACTGTCTGCATTTTCTCTGGATATTGCAGGGGAAGAGGTATAAATTCTGCATCCTCGATTTTATATTAGATATAATTAGAGGAGTTGGAAAAACTATTGCACCTTTCCCTGTATTGATCACTAAGATCATGATGAATTTTAGAGTTGTTCCAAAAACTGAGCGTACTATGAGTAAGTTGCATACGAATGCCATAGCTTATACAGGCTGTATTCAGAAGGTTTGGAGGTTGCCTGGAGAGAGGGTAATGGAAGAGATTAAGTCGGATGATGTGGAGGACACGACATATTTTGATGTCGATGCCTTGGAGAGGTGTACTTCTGATGCATAACGCATGTCAGTGCTTCATCGTGGCATGCATTCTCTTAATACAATTTGTGAAGATCTCCGGACTCGGCAGACTACCATACATCATAACTACGAGACTCGTGCCCAGCGCGAGGATGAGCGTTGGGAAGAGATGAAAGCAGAGATGGAAGCACAGTGCAAGTTCCGAGAAGAAATGCTTGAACACTTCCCACCCCACAGGGGTTCTTCTTCTGGGGAGGCGTCTGTGAGGCACGAGCGTCGTCGCCGAAGGACGGATGGCTCAGGCCCATCGGGATCTCAGGACCCATTTTCTACTCATGTTCCATTTTCAACCAGTAGCGTGTGATTTAGGAAATTTATTGATTGATGTTGTTTTTATTAGTTCGGATGTTAAGTTGTTGAATTCAGTAGTTACTTTTTGAATTCGATAGTTAATTGTATTTGAATTTCGATTTTAATTTAATTTGGTTTTTTTCAAATTATGCGTTGATTTTAGTGTTAATCCCACCTTCCCGATAAGTTTGGGGGTGGTATTATTTCTTTTAGCATGGTTTTTATATGAGCCACAATTTAGAAGTAATTTTGCAATGATTGTTGGGAATGTTGCCGATATTGGCATGCCTATGATTAGATATTGTGGTAGGATGAAATTTCAATGAGTTAGGAAGTTACTATTCTAAATTCAATCTAAAATATATTAGGTTTGTTTTAGAATAATGAATGTGGGTTGTTTCCCTTTTAAGTTTTGGAAATATTTTGTTTCCGGCAATTGCCTTAAAGCTTTTTGGCAACTTGTTAATTCGTTTTAGAAACTAAAACCCTATATATACTTCCTTTATTCTACACTCACAACCCACACTACAAACCTTTCACTCTCAATTTTTTCTCTTTTGTTTCTTCACTTCAGCACTCAAGCTATACGGAGCGTGCCCTACACCTCAATGAGCGCACCCTGTGCTTGAACCGCCTGTTACTCAATTTAGACTTGAGCACACCCGCACCCTCACAAGACAAAATCCGAGCGCGACCCGTGCTCAAAGCACTTGATCATAGCCAGAGCGCACCTTGCGCCCATCCCAGGCAAAAAGTGAACGCGCCCTGCGCCTAAGTGCTTGGAACTCGATCATAGCCAGAGCGCACCTCGCGCCCATACAAGGCATAGTTTGAGCGACCCCGCACTCTAACATCCGTAGGCACAAAAAATTCTAATTTTTTATGGGTTGTTCCAGGATCGTTTGCACCTGTTCTAGAGAGTAGTTTTGTGATGACATCTCCTACAGTCATACTGGAGCAGTCTTTCGAAGACTTGTTGGGAAGCGAGACTTATGGAGGTTGGTTCCGCGACAGGATCTTGCAGTTAGGATGGCAGCATCTACTGGTAAGTGATGACGACTCGTATTCACCTCAGCTTACTGCATTTTTCTACAATAATATTACTTTCTATTATAACCATGATGGAGAACAAAAATTTTCCCTTGCAATTGAAGACACGACAATGGAATTCAGTAAGTCTTTGGTAGCGTTAGTTTCGAGATTGCTCTTGCCTGATCCTATGCACACGTGGGGATATATGACCGATAATGCATACCTCTATGACTATACATATTTCCATGAGTATTATGGGGGAGGGGTGTTTCGTGTAATGGACCAAGGGCGATATAGCATAGCCCTTGGTAGCCTATCCCTGAATGTAGAAACCACCATGTTATTCATCCTGATAAATATTTTAGGGCAGTGGTAGTTTAATTCTGCAAATAGTACCGCTGGTGACATTTTCCTTGCTTTAGCTGAGGGACGTCGCCGATATGACATTCCCCGAGTATTAGTGTCTAGTCTTAAGAGAGCCCATAACATGCGGCATAAGTATCTTCTTATGCCTGTTTTGGTTTGCCGCATCATGCGCTGTTGTTTACCTGAATTCTGTACCCAGTTCACGGATTGGAAAAAGGTTGAAGTCATGAGACCCACCAATTGGGTGGTTTGTTCATTTCGAGTTATAACTTGGTCGGGTTAGCAGGTGTAACCTCATTTAGTTGCTCCTTACACCCCATCAGACTGAGTGACACTCGACAGGTTAGCATGGGTTGATGACACACGGCGACGGGCTTGGCAAGTTATCATGGCATGACAGGACGCGAAAGAACCTCATTTCTTTGAAGAGGATGAGGACGACGCTTAAATGCTAGAGTTAAGGTAAGTTTTTATTTCAGTTAGTGTCTGCTTATGTCCCAATCAATTTAATTCTTGTTAACCCCATAACGGGTGGAACTCCTATAGAGTTGCGTCTGTTTTCTTTTTCTATATTAGTGTGTTTTAACCTTATTTTGTAGATGTTCCAAAATTTCAAGCGTTTCCATGGTATTTTTCGACCCTTTTTATTTCAGTACTTTGAGGACAAAGCATGCTTCTTGTTTGGGGGTGGCATAGAAACACATGTAATTAAGGCATCTGTTAGGATATAGATATGTACAATATGCACTTGTTTTCTAGTAAAAATTCAAAATTTTCAAAAATTCAAAAATATAAATAAAAAATTTATGTTATACACTTAGGAATATTGGTATTGTTTTCTTTCTCTATGCTCTTAATAATCTAGAAATGTCACGTAGCTTTTGCGTTAGAATAGTTTTTAGAAACTTAGGTTAATATGTAGATAATAATCTTTGCATCTTTTTATAAATATATTGCATGAGTATCTATGATTGTTTGGCAATAAATTTCTAAAATCTAGGCTAGAGTACTTATTCTACAAATCCTGTGAGAAAATAACCTAAAGCCTTATATGAGTGAAAAAAAAAATTGAGAAATAACACAAGGGAGAAGTAAAATTCGGATAGAGAAATCACATGTCCACTTGCTTGATCACTATACCATATCCTAAGCGAGAATTTAGGCCCTCTTTATATCGATATAGTCAGAAATTCAAACCTATGAATTATTTTCCGCTAGTCGCCCTTCTGAGCCTTTCTTTAGCCTTTCATAAACCGCAAATCCTTTACCCTTTTACAAAAACAAAACAAAATAAAAAATCAACCTACCCATTATAGAATAAGTCTGAGAATAGGATGAATGAAGAAAAGATAAAGAAAAAACCTGTGTAAACAAAAATTAGTTAGTTGCTTCAGAAAAGAAAAAGAAAATAAGTTTCCATCCAAAGAAAATAAAATAAAAATAAATACAAAAACAAAATAAAAACTCCAAAAATAGAATGAAATGAGTCAAAAAGCCAAAATAAAAAGGCTAAGGATGGAAACAAAGTGTAGAAGCAAAAGAACAAGGGTTTCTCTAGTTACGTAATATGAAGACCCTATTAACTCAGACTTGTCATTTTGAATATTCATTTCCTTCCTTCTTAAACCATCTCTTAATCCCTGCAACACCTAAATAAGACCTCTAACTCAATTAGGAATAGGTTAGTGTGATAGTAAGTGGCAGATGTGTTTGATCAATTTCGGCTTCCTTGTGGGTCATTGAGATTGTAAGGTAAAGTATGCCCAATGCGCACTGGAGTAGCGAAACTTGAGCGGAAAAATCAGAGTGGTTTTTGTCTTGACATTTATGTGAGGACCTACTTAGGGACGTTATTCCAAAGTTTCAGAAATGGACCTGTTAGTGCAGTTCATAGTATTACTCATTGTATATATGTTTATTCGTAGATGATTGATTATTATGCATATATTAGCTTAGGTTTCGACTTGATTATTCTGTATTCATTGCTAGTGAGATGTATAGATCATTGAGACATAAATAAGGAAACAATAGTTTTATTTCTTAGTCGTTGTAGTATAGATGAAGTTTGTGAGTACTTTCACTGGAAAACTCTCACGAGGCTATAACTCGTCCACTAGGAAATTCCTAGTGGTTTAAGGCCATGTTGCATATGGTCAATGCAATCGTACTCGGCCAAACGAGATTAGTTAGAACTCCATTTTTGGTCACTTATGCTAATTTCTCATATTTGCTTGAGGACAAGCAAAATTTTGTTTGGGGGTGGTTTGATAAGAGCCCAAAACTGTAGTTTTAACCCCTTAACAATAATACTTTTAGACCAATTATGCAAGTAATAAATAAGAGTTAATGCTGATTACGTGCTTTTATGTATTACAGGCATTGGAGTTGATTATGTGCAGAAATGTGTCACTTTTGCGAGATAAAGAAGCAAGGGCTGGTTGCTAAGAAGTTCTGTGATTAAAGGCCAAGATTCAAGGAGAAAAAACTTTTTTAAATCTCGGTCAAAGTTGAAAAGTCAAAGTCAACGCGGGCAGAAACAACGCATAAAAGTTAATAGAACTTCCGACGACCGTATCTTTGGACTCAGACCTTAGAATTGGTCCTACCTTATGCCAAAATGACCGTCTTGGAAAGAGCTTTTCAATGGTCCAAACCTTGACCCAATCAGAGGAGCAAAAGTGGACGAAAAGTCTGTTGAAGTCAAATCCAGCTAAAAAGGGCTCTGTGGACTGAAGAAATTAGGTTTTGGGCTTAATTTTCCGGCCCAAAACATGGCTCCAGACCCATGCATGAAATTGGGGATCTCTTTCTCTTCTTGAAGGGAGGAAAGAGGTAGACTCAAAAGCTAGACCTAAATTAGAAAATAAATTAACTTAGACTCCATTAATTAGTTTTATTACCTTGTTTTTAATTCAGTTTTGAATTAGTATTGTTATTTATTCATTAGATCAATAAAGTTAGTTAGTTATTCATAAATCTAGTTTCATTCCATTAAATCATTTTAGTTCAATTCATAGATTTAGTTATTAATCATTACTAGTTCAATTCAGTCTTGCATGATTAGATTTCCCTTTTAATTCAAATAAGTAAAATTATAATCTTTATATCATGTCTTGTTTTAACTCATATAGAACTGATAGTTTTATAAATCAAGGCTAAACCTCCATTATAGGGGTTTGAGGAAGCCTTGATGAAAACTTGATTGTGTAGTGTAGAAATAGTTGTAAGATTATATTCCACTCTAGAAGGTAGTTGATTGGCCATGAGAATGGGTTGAACTTCCTCACATGCTAGTCATTATTTGGTAGAGATTGCCATAAATTATTAGGGATTAGAACGACCAATTCTTATCGTAAGAACGAAAGAATTGGATTACAACAATCTATGCTAGTTTATTAAGTTGAATTCAAGGTGGAATCAAATTCCCCTAATTCTTTATCTAGATTCGAACCTTAGTATTTGAATTGCCATCGTAGTATAATTTCCATCATTACTCTCATCAACTTTGATAGAACTGATAATCTTAGTTAACGTGAATTCTAAAGAACTAGGAGTAGAACGAACTTTCTATTCCAACTATATTGCAATAGCATTGAGAGTAGAAAAACTTTGATAACATTAAGAAAGAAAACAGTTCTAGTTTTACTTACGTTTTAGTCTCGTTACTTATTCGTAGGTAAAACTATAGTTTTCCCGATTATCAGAAAACCAGAGAAAGGTGGCACCTTTCCAGAGAACAAGGAGAAAGATCCATTCTTGGGTATTTAAGTGGGGGTATTGTTTGGGTTGAGGGTGATGGGAGGAGAGTGTTTGATGAAATGAGTGTTAGAGATTTGGGTACTTAGAATGCGATGGTTTCTGGGTTTTGTCAGAATGGGCAGGCAGTTGACGCGTTGGATGTTTTTAGAGAGATGTGTATGGAGGGTGTGAAGATGGATTCGATGACGGTATCGAGTATACTTCCTATTTGCACGCCGTTGAATGATCTTGTGTCGGGGATGTGTGCACATGTTTACGTTATTAAGGATGGTTTGGAATTTGATGTGTATGTTTCTAATGCTTTGATTAATATGTATGCTAAGTTTGGTATGTTGGAGCTTGCAAAGAGTATTTTTTATTAAGTGATGGTACATGATTTGGTTTCATGGAATTCGTTAATTGTTGCATACGAGCAGAGACAGCGAGGGGGATGTGCCCTCCGCGGACCCTCTTGTAAGAATCAAACAGGGGGGAAAGCTGAGTTGCCCCTTATCAGACTTCATTCCAGACCAGAGACAGCGGGGGGGATGTGCCCTCCAGCGGACATGAGATCCGAATCAAACATGGGGGCAACCTGAGTTGCCCCTCATCAGACTTCACCCCGAAAGCGAGAGAAAGGGGGGATGAGCCCTCTGCAGACATGAGATCCGAATCAAACATGGGGGCAAGCTGAGTTGCCCCTCATCAGACTCCACTCCTGAGCAGAGACAATGGGGGGGATGAGCTCTCTGCGGACATGAGATCCGAATAAAAAATGGGGGCAAGCTGAGTTGCCCCCTTTATCGACTCTCCACTCGGAGAGAGACAGGGGGGATGAGCCCTCCGCGGACATGAGATCTGAATCAAACATGGGGGCAAGCTGAGTTGCCCCTCATCAGACTCCATTCCAGAGCAGAGACGGCAGGGGGGATGAGCCCTCCGCAAGTCGGAGTTCCAAATTGCAATTAGGAGCAAGCAACATATCCAGAAGGAACAATACTATTGAGTTCAACAAAAGAGAAATAAAGGGGATGAGGCCCTTTGCGGATGGGATATCGAGTTCCATAAGTAAGTACAAAGGGGATGAGACCCTTAGCGGATACAACGTTGAGTTCTACGAAAGGGAAATGAAAGGGTGAGACACTCTGCGGACATAGTAGTGAGTTCTGTGAAGGAGAGCTTATGGCGGGGTTGAGACACTCCGCGGACATAGTAGTGAGTTCTGTGAAGGAGAGCTTATGGCTGGCTGAGACACTCCGCGGACATAGTGGTGAGTTCTCTGAAGGAGAGTTGGTGGCTAGGCTGAGACACTCCGCGGATATAATGGTGAGTTTTCTAAAGGAGAGATGGTGACTGAGGTGAGACAATCCGCTGACATGGTAGTGAGTTCTGTGTGAGAGGTGCTGGCTGGGTTGAGACACATCGGGGGCATTGTATTGAGTTGAAGAGTGAGAGTGAAGGGGAATAGACCCTCCACGGACATGATAGAGAGTTTTATGAAGGAGTGTTGGTGTCTAGATGGAGACACGTCGCGGACATGGTAGTGAATTTTGCAGAGGAGAGTGGATAGCTGGGTTGAGACACTTCGCTGGCATGAAGATTAAGTTTAAAGAGTGAGAACGAAGGGGATGAGACCTTTCGTGGATACGTCAATGAGTTATATGAACAAAAATCGATGGATTGACACTTTGCGGGCATGATGATTGATGTGGAAGAGCGAATGCTAAGGGAAAGAAACCCTTCGAGGAAGGGTAGTGAATTCTATTAGGAGAGCTAATGGCAGAAAGAGAATGAGGATTTCAGGTCACACGACTAAGGACATTTAGCAAAGAAAACACCGCGAAAGTAAGACTTCTTCAGTCCTGGACTATCGAAAGAGGGATCACGGAGTAGAGTTATTTACGGCTGACGCTCGCGGAACCATTGGAGGTTTACAAAAATAACCATAGCAGAGAGGCTAGAAAGATAGGAAAGCGTAATCAAGAAAAGAAGTTAGAAGAGATGTAATGCACCTACATATAACAAAAGCCTACGGAGATATAAAATACACATAGTTTATTGGCTGAGATTGGAGAACTCGGGTAAGTAGTGGGGAAGGAAGAGCAAGACGAGGGGAGGACTATAATACAATTCGCGGCCAACAAAGTCACAGAGTCAAGAAAGATGAGAGTGCAAAGTGCAAGAGTATGCGGACAAAGAGAATAGAGACTGAGTACTTTACTGACATACGATCCAGTAGCAGAGTACATGGGTATGAAATGTCCCGAGGAGAAGAAGACTGCATACAATCTCAGGATACTGCGGATATCTAGAGTTCAGAAAGAGAGACAAGGAAGATCAGAGACTTCTCGGGCCCGCCGTCGTCGTCACCGCCGAATCCGAGAGGGGGCAAATGTAGTAGCCATTTTCATAGATGAAACATAACATGTATTGGGCCCAGAGAATAGGCCCAATACCATACTATACCCCATGAAGTGAACCTAAGAGAGGGATATAAAAAGAAAGAGAGGGGAGGAGAGAAAGAGGGGAGGGCTCATAATAGAGGCAACTCATGAGAAAAGTGAGAGTGGGAAAGAGAAAGAGTGGAGGTGATCTACGGCGGCTTGATCCCGAAACGGGTACGTAAGCAACCTAATTGGTGCAGCCGATCTAAAATGAGAGTCGGAGTAGGGGTAAAGTTATATGTCGCGATAAGGGTCGCAACAGTGGTCTATGCATATAATTATTGAACAGAGAAGGCTGTGCCGAATAGTTAAAAAGTTCAACAAAAGACTAATTTGCATGCCCATAAAAAATGGTTTCAGTTCGATGCTATCAACAAAAGTGAATACATTTCGGTTTTGAAAAAAATGGTAAAGATGAAGATTAGTCTGAAATCAGCAATCATATACCGACATAGATCTTCCCTTGGTCTCAAACATCAAAAAATTCCTGCCATCACCCGACGTGCACACTGCCATAACCAGTCTCAAAATAGTATCACGGAAGAATCTTATGACGGCGTCTCACTGTCTCACTCTTAACATACATTTTCTCCATCTCATTTAGTGGGCCGGTTAGAACCATCAGGCAAACTCACAAATTTCCAGCCACCACCACCACCACCTCTACGTTTTCCACGGGGTCCCAGTTTCTCAACAGTAAAATTCCATCCTTTGTCAGAGCGCCTCCTGCTATACTTGTGGCATTTGACCTCCCCAGCAATCTTTCAATAAAATGAAACATTGGCATGAGACATGAGTTAAAAAGAAAGTATATATACGAGAGTTCTCATCACAGCAGAATCATGCTTTGATAGATCAAAAAGTTTTTAGTGTCGGAAAACATACTTCAAGTAATCATTAACTCGCTTTGCAGTTCAACTTGGGATAAATTTGTAACATATCTATGCTTGTTTCCCAGTAAATTTCCGAAATCTTTCCATGTAGAAATTGAGCTAAACAGGGGATGGGTGAAGGACTTGGTAGGTGCTTCCATCACTAAAATAGTACAAAAAGGAATGCAGATCTTTACAGCCATTTCAAAACTGCAAACTTTCATCTAGATTTGCATCCCTTTAGGTGGTGAAAACACCTACAAAGTCCTTCACCCATTCCCTATTTTAATTCAGTTTCAACCAGACTAAAGAGAACTTACCTAGTGAGGACATGACTAAATTAGTCAAGAACATTAGCCATTAGCCCATTAGCATAAAGTACTCTCTTCGGTCTATGTCAGAAAGAGAAGGGATATGTTAACAACAACCAAAAAATAAGGATAACTAGAAGTATGAATCAAGAACTACTTTCACTCCATTCTTTCCCCGGGGCTGTTTATTTTTCAATTCTGAATATTGTACTCATCTTCATTTTGTGGAACAATGACTTATTCTGTTACTTCTCCTTTGAGTACATGGCTTGTTGCTGCTTGCATGTCTGTTCCAACCATTGTCACCAAGTACGGTACGGGTTTAAAACGGTATACTTGAAAAAAACTTAGTTCGTGTTTTAAACGGAACGTCTCGGGAGAGAAAAACGGAAAAAAAAAAAGTAAAAAACGTGGGGCATAAAAAACGGGTTTAAAACGGTAAAACGGGTTTAAAACGTATAATACGTAAAAGAAACGGTAAAAACCGATGATAAATAATATAATAGATAAGGAGTTTGATTTTCTATAAAAGTGGGAAAAAAAAATATACACATAAAATAAAAATAATAATAATACAAATGAAAGAAAATTCAAATACATGAAAGTATCAAATTATCATTACTCATCCAAATACTAGAAGTTTTAGATTCAGTGCCAAAACACTATTCAAAAATAAGATACTACTAATTACCAACCATAATGGCATAATTAAGTACTACAAATAAGTTAATAACTTTAAAATTTTTAATTAATTATTAATAGTCTAAAGCAAAATAGAACGGTCTCAATAAGTCAATCTAATCACTCTTCAAAAAAGGTAAACTCCAAAACCCTTTTCTTTTCTAGCATTTTCTTTAAAAAAAAAAAAAAAAAAAAAAAAAGTTTTAAGCGGAGATTTTCAAAATCTCCTTAAAACGGTTTAAATCGTTTAAAAGCGGGTTTAAAACGTTTAAAACACATTTTGTTGAAAAACTCGGGTTTTAAACTGGAACCAGACGCCTTGGCAATATCTCGGGTTTTAAACGCGTTTTAAACCCGTATTTGGTGACAATGGTTCCAACTGATAAAGCTAAGACAGTAGCTTTTTCAAAACTTGTTCTACTTTGAATTCTCAGAGGAGATTGAGTAGGTATGTTAGAAGGAAAAGAGGTGTTGTTGTTTCATCATCTTCATTGTCAGCATGCAATAATACTAGTAGTAGTTGTTGGAATCTCCAAGTGTATTTCAAAACACTTGTGTGTTGTTTAGTCCCACATTGGTGAACCACCACTAGCAAGTGAGGTATATGAGGTGATCCTCTAGCATAAGAGCGTGCCCTTAGGGTACAAAGGCTTTTGTGTTAGGAGGGAGGACTCACCCAAAAATGGCCGCCCGCATGTCCATGTCGTGTCGGGTTAGGGCCAATTGCCTAAAGTGGGTAGTGAATTACCAATTGCCTAAACTTTTCTTTTTTGAACAAGTTTAATTTTGGAGTCCCACTTCCAGTTGGATTCTGTCTCATAGTTTGAGAGTTCTACTTCAACTTGGTTTTGTGAAACCAACTTGGAGAGGTGTCCTTCTCCCTTTATGATAACCGATCATACCTCTACATAAACACTGCTGTGTTCATAGAGAGAGATCAATCATAGAACACAGAGAGAGAGAGACGCATAGAGAGAGAACTCGTGTATATCAGAAGTCGTCTTCGCCGCTTCTATATCGAGAGAGATGTAAGTCGCGGTTTTGTCTCTATACACCAAATAAACGTAAAACGTAACTCGTGGATACCGCCCCTTCATCACACCCTACACCTAAACAGATAAGTCTTTAATGCTTTTTATTCTTCTTCTTCTTCTTCTTCTTCTTCCCGCCGAGGAGAGAGTTATATTGTCGTTCTAGAGGGTAGTCCGTTTCTAGTGCAAAGTCGATCGCTGTTAACCATTGAATCCTCGTGGAGGAAGACGCTTTGTTGCCTTTCTCGCACCATTGGAAGGGGCTTAAATCTTTCCTTAAGGACGACCTAATCCGCGCTTTGGTTATTACCGTTATTACGTCCTTGTCTTCTATTGTTTTCTTTTATCCGCATACAACAATCTTAAGGAAAGATTAAGATGTCTACACTGTTGACACCACGCCCGATCAAAGAAACCAATTTCGAGTCATGGAAGTTACTTCGCCTATGAGAGATGCCGCGCACCTCTATGAATGCTCGCAACTTACCTAATGTGTCTAAGATTGAATCCTTCAACGGTTCACACTTCAAGCGCTGGAGAAAAAGGGTGTTCACAGCCCTAGATGTACTTAACTATGCAAGGTATCTCACTGATACAGTACCCATGGAGGGTTCTAATGATTTCGAAAGAAATCAAGCTGCTTGGCTCAATGGGAATAAGGTATGTCGTCATGCTATTTTGAGTACCTTGTCCAATGAAATTTTTGATATTTATTGTTCAAATAAGAATGCACATGATATATGGGAGAGTTTGAACAAGAAATACATAATAGAGGATGCTGGGACTCAGAAATATGCTATTGGGACTTTTCTAAAGTTTCATATGAGAGAGGATAAAGATGTAACGTCTCAAATCCATGATTTTCATGTGCTGATTAATGATTTGAAAACCGAGGGTATTAATTTACCCAAACCTTTGTTCTTTGGATGTTTGATTGAGAAACTCCCCGAAGTCTTGGAAACACTATAAGAATAGTATGAAGCATAAAGCAAGCGATGACTCTTGAGGATGTGATCATTCACATTCACATAGAGGAAAAAGAACAAGACTTCGGGATGAGGTGTTGTCTAAGGAATTCCATTCTAAAGCCAATATCATTGAAGGTAATCCCAAGCAAATCTAACAAAACCTCTAAGAAAGAAGTCCAACAAAAATAAGAATTTCAAGGTCAAAGGCACTTCTTTTAAAAGGAGTGGTAACCGGCAATGGAAATTGTTATGTTTGTGGTAAACCCGACATAGGGCTTTTCGGTCTGGAACAAGAAAAAGACATCGATGATCCTCCCAATGCTAATCTAGTTGAGGGAGATGATATTGTTCTTTCTTTGTTGTCACAAGTGTTCATAGCCACCGGGAAGAGGAACTGGGTACTAGATTCGGTGCCACCCGCCACGCTGTGGTGATGTTGAAGCCTTCTCGGACTACATACTAGTGAAAGATGAAAAGGTCTATATGGGTGACTCTAGGTCCGTTTCTGTTGAGGGAACAGCAAGGTTCTTCCGGTTAACTTCGGGGAAAACCCTTTCACTTAGTAATGTTCTTCATGTTCCCGAGATTTAGGAATCTGATTTTTCGTGGTCCCTACTTGGGAAAAGTCAAGGCCAAGGTGACTTTTGAGAGTGACAAGTTTGTTCGACAAAGAATGAGGGTTTTGTTGGTAAAGGTTATTGTAATAACAATTGGTCTTTTCATGTTGAATGTACTTGACAACATTATTATTAATAAGAATGAATGCTTACGCTTACTTGCTTGACTCTTTTTAATATATGGCATGGTATACTAGGACATGTGAATGTTCAAGATATGAAAAGGATGAAAGCATGTGGTTTATTGTCCGATATTTCTGATTTTTCTAATGATAAATGTGAAATATGTGGCCGAGACTAAAAAAGCCACGAAGAAACCCCCCAGAACCGTGGTCTAGAGATAAAACTGGATTACTAACTCTTATTCATAATGGATTTTGGGTGAATTCGTAAGTATCATGTCTAGAGGGGGAAGTTTTATTATATTACATTCATAGATGACTTCTCTAGGTACACCATGGTATATTTACTTAGACACAAGCATGAGGCAGGTGAGATGTTTCTCAAGTACAAAGTGAAGTTGAAAACCACTCATTTGTAAGATTAAGAGACTTGGCCCCGATAGGGGTGGAGAATATGAGTCTAACCCCTTCCGGGACTTTTGTGACAAGAGTGGCATTATTCATGAGACTACTCCACCATACTCTCCTCGAAGTCTAATGGAGTAGCCGAACGGAAAAACGTAACACTTAAAGAGATGATGAATGCTATGCTTGTAAGTTCCGAGCTTCCCTAAACTTGTGGGGAAGCAATCCTATCTGCTTGCCATATACAGAATAGGATACCCAACAAGAAAACAGGGAATAAGACACCATATGAGTTATGGAAAGGTCATGTACCTAACCTGACATACTTAAAAATGTGGGGGTGTCTTGCAAAGGTTCTAGTGAATGAACCTAAAAAGAGAAAATTGGGACCTACAACTGTTGATTGTATATTCATTGGTTATGCTCATAATAGTGCTGCATATAGATTTTTAGTAGTAAAATCTGATAATAACCTTGTCGATGCTAACACTATTATAGAGAGTAAAAATGCTGATTTCTTTGAGAATTTGTTTCCTTTAAAAATTGGCATTGAGAGGTTGGTAGCTCCTAGTGAACAACAATCAACATATCCTAAAATTTCGAACAAGAAATCGAGGAAGAGTAAAAAGAGACGAAAAATCCACCACTTTTGGTGATGACTTTTACACATTTCTTCTTGATGATGATCCTGTGATGTATAATGAGGCAATCAGTTCTCGAGATGCACCTTTCTGGAAGGATGCTATACACTCAGAACTAGATTCGATTATAGCTAATCACACATGGGAGATAGTGGATCTACCTCACGGCTTAAAACCTATCGTTACAAGTGGATCTTCAAAAAGAAATTGAAACTAGATGGTTCCATTGAGAAATACAAGGCTAGACTTGTAGTCAAGGGATTCTCCGGAAAAAGGCATTGACTATTTTGATACTTATGCTCCTGTAACTAGGATTTCTTCTATAAGAGTTCTAATGGCTCTAGCTGCTATTCATAATTTATTTATTCATCAAATGGATGTAAAACTGCATTTTTGAATGGTGATCTTGATGAAGAAATATATATGATGCAGCCTGAGGGTACGATAGTACCAGGGAATGAGCATAAGGTATGCAAGTTAGTTAAGTCTTTATATGGGTTGAAACAAGCGCCAAAACAATGGCATGAAAAGTTTGACAGTGTCATGATGTCTAATGGATATCACATAAATGATGCTGATAAATGTATTTACTTTAAATCTTTTGATGTGAATACATATGTGATTATCTGTCTATATGTGGATGACATGTTAATCATGAGTCCTAGCCTTGATGTTGTGAGAAACACCAAGATGTTTTTATCCTCCCAATTTGAAATGAAGGATTTGGGAGAAGCTGGTGTGATTCTTGGAATCAAGATCATCGTGAAACCTGCGGATGGCTATACGCTTTCACAAGAGCATTATGTTGAGAAGTTTTTGAAGAAGTTTAACTTTTATGATAGTAAGCCTGTGTCGACACCTTATGAGGCAAATAGTGAACTTCAGAAAAATGCTCAACATGGTGTCCTTCAGTCTAGATATGCCCAAATTATTGGTAGTCTCATGTACTTGATGAATTGCACTAGACCTGACATTGCTTATGCAGTTAGCAGGCTAAGCAGATACACTCATTGTCCTAGCCAGGAACATTGGAGTGCCTTAGAGAGACTAGCCAAGTACTTGAGAGGAACAATGAATTACGGCATAAGGTTTAGACAAACTCCACCTGTGATAGAGGGTTATTGTGATGCAAACTGGATATCTGATTCTCATGATATCAAGTCCACTAGTGGTTATATTTTCACCCTAGGTGGAGGTGCAGTCGCTTGGAAATCTTCTAAGCAGACCTTGATAGCTCGTTCAACCATGGAGTCCGAGCTTATTGCTTTAGATAAAGCAAGTGCTGAGGCTGAGTGGCTTAGAAACCTCTTGGCAGATCTTCCTATTGGTACAAAACCGCCTCCAAGTTGTACCTATGCATTGTGACTGTCAGGCCGCAATAGCAAAGGCAAAGAGCAAATTATATAATGGGAAAAGCGGGGGCATATTAAATGCGAGACTACGCCTATAAAGCATTTCTTTGGAATCTGGAGTTGTGGCTCTAGATTATGTGAGGTCAGAGTTAAATTTGGCCGATCCTCTGACAAAACCACTTAACAGGAGACAAGTGGTTGATACGTCGAGGGGATGGGACTTTTTGCCTTAGATAGCTTAATCGACGGCAACCCCACCTATGTGATTGGAGATCCCATGAAGTAGGTTCAAAGGGAAAAACAAGTCACCCTCGCCGCCCGGTATGCTATTGTCTTTCTTTGAGACGTCCCACCCTATGACTAGATAGCATTATTGTATACTTTGTATAACTTGAATAGCAATGAGAAAAGGATGAGTTATTTTACTCTTAATGGAATCCATAGTCCATTATTTTTATGAGATAGTGTATTTTAACTGCTATGTACACTTGATGGATATCCACCTACGTGAATGTAGAACTGGGTCGGTTCTTATGAGTTTTCAGGCAAGTACTCTAGAGCATTCACATAACACAAAGTAAGAATGGCCAAAAAAAAACATAAGCGAGGGCATATAATGAAGGAGCAATGTGGGTGCATGTTCTCTATTTTACTACAAGGGAATGTTGGTTCAAAGATTTTTTAATCCACTACTTTCACGTATTATAAGACATGTTACCCTATGACTGGTTCAAGCCCGAAAAGCACCAGTATCTTATGCATTGTTTTTTCGATTCTCTCTGGCATTTCGTTAACCCATTTCTTTTGTAATATCCTATTCCAAAATAGTGGGGGACTATTAGTATTTTGAAATAGTGGGGGATTGTTGGAATCTCCAAGTGTATTTCAAAACACTTGTGTGTTGTTTAGTCCCACATTGGTGAACCACCACTAGCAAGTGAGGTATATGAGGTGATCCTCTAGCATAAGGGCGTGCCCTTAGGGTACAAAGGCTTTTGTGTTAGGAGGGAGGACTCACCCAAAGCCACACACGCCCGCCCCGCACCATGTCGTGTCCGGTTCAGGCTTGGGCTTGGGCTGTTTGTCTAGTGGGTAGTGAATTACCAATTGCCTAAACTTTTTCTTTTTGAACAAGTTTCGGCTGGAGTCCCACTTCCAGTTGGATTCTGTCTCATAGTTTGAGAGTTCTACTTCAACTTGGTTTTGTGAAACCGACTTGGAGAGGTGTCCTTCTCCCTTTATGATAACCGATCATACCTCTATATAAACACTGCTGTGTTCATAGAGAGAGATCAATCATAGAACACAGAGAGAGAGAGAGAGAGACGCATAGAGAGAGAACTCGTGTATACCAGAAGTCGTGCTGCTGTCTCTATATACACCAATTGTCTCTATACAGTGAAAAAACGTAAACTAACTCGTGAAGATATCGCCCCTTCATCACACCCTACACGCGAAACGGATAAGTCTTTAATTGCTTTATTCTTCTTCTCTTCTTCCGTCGGCCCGCGTAGAGAGAGTTATATTGTTGTTCTAGAGGGTAGTATGTTCTAGTGCAAAGTCGAATTTGCTGTTAACCATTGAATCATGTGAGGAAGACGCATGCATGTTGCCTTTCTCATTCATTGGAAGGGCTTAAATCTTTCCTAAGGACGACTAATCCGCGCCTTGGTTATTACCTGTTATTCTGTCCTTGTCTTCTATTGTTTTCTTTTCTCTGCATACAACAGTAGTAACAATGGAGAGGGTGGATTGATTTCAAGTTTCTGTGGATCTAGTTTTCAAGGTTTGATGACTTTCTTGTTTGGCTTTTGAACCTTGCCAAGAGTATTATAATAATAGTTCTAAAGGACTTTCGAATGGCTTTTCTCTCTTCGGTTCAAGAACTAGTAAGGTTATTAATCGAAAACAAAGGAGGTCTAATCAAGCTGTTCATGCAGCAGGTAATTTGATTCTGACCACATGTTTTTTTTTTTTGTTATCTTCATTTTGGTGTTTTCATGTCATTTTTATGTCTTGTCACTAATCACTGGGTTAGTGTTTAATTAATTTGTGACTTGAACTAATCATGTGTTTGGTGTTTTCATGTGATTTTTATGTCATGCCACTAATCACTGGGTTTGTGTTTAATTAATTTGTAACTTGAACTAATCATGTGTTTAGTTATTGAGTGTACACTGTTAGTAATATTTGAGATATATTGAAAAAAAAAATGTAATTTTAGGATTTTGATTTGACTATTCTAGAAGTATGTTTTCTGTACAACATTATCTTGCAGCAATTAGGAACAAATTATTTATACAAAATGAGTGGCAGAGCATCAAGGGTGATGCAAGATAGAATAGGGTGGTCTGGCGAAGAAAGTTTAAGATAAATATTTTCTAGGATGTGATTCTTTTTAACAGATCAAACAGAGACTCCCCTATATATTAATGTTGTAAGCGATGTTTAATAGTAATAATGGAGGTTATGTGACTCGCGATGTTTGTTGTTATAACTGTGGGAATTCTGGCCATAGAGCTAGGGAGTGCACTGCCAAGGTTTCGTCCAATCATATAAAGACTGTTTAGAGAAACGGATTTTATTGTGTCGTGCCCTTTATATCTTAGTGAATACTGAATACCCAACATTTAGGATTTGAATTTCAGCCACACTTTTCATGTGTTTAGTATTGTCTTTAAGATGTGTGGATTTCAGTGTTTTCCTTTGTGTTTAATATATTCTCATCTAGATGTCTCAACTCTCTCTGTGCATTGTTATAATAATCAGAAGTACCAAGCTGTGAGTATTTTCCAGGTGACATGGACACTACAGCGTGTGTTACTGTCAGATATAGGTAACATCTTGAAAGCACTTAGAAACGTGGACCAAAATTACTTGTTTGTGGGTCATGGTAATTACTGATCCCTCTCTTAGTATTATTCTGTATTCATTTCATTATGTGATTTATTATGTTGTTAATACCAGCTGATTATAGGAATCTTTGAATTCAAACATTACTTATGAGATATTTCTGGCAAGTTTAGAAATGGAATAAATGAGATCATTTTTCAGTCTTTGAAGGAATGGATGTAATCACCTCTAATTTGAAATTTCTACTGCCTGGTTATTTTCATTTTTCCAGGTTTCGTTGAGCTAAACGCTGCATTTGATATTTATTTTGATGACACAAACATGGTTTAGATAGACTGAATTTGCTTGTGCTGTGCCATGGATATGCTAGTGAATTCCCAACATTGCCTTTAGAAATTGAATCTCTGCCAGATTTTGTTTTTCGGTTGGATACATAACAATTGGTCCAGTTGCTGTGACTCTCAGTGCATTGTTAATAATGAGAAGACATTGTGAATGGTGGGATTGTGTATTTACAGTTTGGCTAGTGGCATTGCTATTCTTCCACATGGGATTGTATCTGACGACAAAGAACCTTCACTGCAGCGGTGTGCAAGAAGCTGGTCTTTTCTATATTTACAAATCACGACATTACTCTCAAAAGGAAACCAATTACAACAATGCAATGAATCTGGTTGTCTTAAGCAACTGGCATGTGAATACAAGATGAAGGAGACCTCCATGTATCAAAGACTGCAAGCGGCACCCCTCGGACTCCACAATCGTCAAGGACTCAAGGTAAACACTGGTGGAGCATCTTAAGGAAATCCTGAAGCAGCAGGGATTCGGGCAAATATAAAGAAAAAAACATAAAATATTGTGAACTCTTGCTGGTTATCAATAAAAGGATTGGTGTTTCAACAAGCTTCATTGCAAAATGTACTGCAGTTGTTGAAGAGCCACTGCTGCTATATATGTAGACGAGGGGTAGTAGTCTGGGTGGAGTCTTGACTATTGCTGCTCGTACTAATCACTAATGTAATGTCATTCAAGGTGGGTGTTATGCATGAGCTGCAGTATTGTCTTATATCATGCACTTAGAGCAATCTGTTCATTCTGTGAAGGACCTATCAGCAATGTAATTTGTAGAAGGAACAAATGTTGAAAATTGACGTGTCAAACTGTCAATGGCCTCACTGGTAAAGTACATAAACAAATTTGAACGGAATGAACGAACTCTCTCGGTCTCGAGATAAGTCAGTTCTTGTTGGTTGGGAAGGTTCAGCAAATGATTTCGAGAATTCTACAAGAAACCATTGAAGATAACAGTTGAATTTTCCCCGACCTCTACATGGTAATTGCAGCTAAGCTAAGTTCAATACCATTTTAATTTTTTTTTTTTTTTTTTTCACTTTTAACTAAGTTGCTTTTTAACGTGGAAAATATTATGTGGTTGACTCCGGATATGCTAATGCCCCTGGGTTTCTAGCACCGTACAGAGGACAAAAATACCATTTGAATGAGTAAAGCGGACATGGAAGATCAGCAAAAACCGCAAAGGAGCAATTCAATTTTGCTCATGCGTCACTCCGTAACATAATTGAGCGATGTTTTGGTATATTGAAATGTCGGTTTCAAGTTTTGGAATTAATGTCATTTTATAATCTTCGCAAGCAAAGAAATATAGTGATATAGTGATTGTTTCGTGTGTTCTTCATAATTTCATAAGGAAACATACTTTTAAAGACGATTTTTTTTTAGACGTTTGAAAAAGAAGATGTTGTTGTGCAAAGTGTGGGTAGTAGTCATGAAACGGGACAAAATTCCTCAAGTGCAAGTAAAGTACAAGGAGACATAGGAATAGTGAGAGATGGTATTTATAAGGGGATGAGCATGTTTTATAGACCACCAATGTAACTTTTTGATGGATATTGTAATATTTGTTAATTAGGTAGTATTTTTTTATTGTTTATGCCAAATAAACTTTTAATTTTTTGGTTTTTAAATTTCGTCTTTTTGCTTTAAAAATTGTGTTTTTGACAAACATGTTTATAGTTTACATTAAGTGAAAAATCAAATAAGGACTTTTGAGCAGGGTAGGTTATGGCTTTTTGTTAGTTGCCAAACGCCCTATGAAGAATTATGTGATATTGTCCCGATGAACGTACAGTGATAAGCACCTTGGCTACAAAAATCACAGCAAAAATCATTTTCTCTAAAAAGTCAAACGCCTTAGCAATTCCTTTATTTCAAAACATCCCGCAGAACAGAGAGTGAATGTGCTACTCTCTGACATATAAGAATTTTTACCAACGGAAAATCTTCGACTAAAAGGAAAACCCACAGGGAATTGCTTTCAGCATCAATGCGTCACACGGAAATGAGATAATGAGTTCTAGAGGACCAAAAGCACGAGAAAGCACGAGAATCGTAGCTAGAAATTGGCTTTTTCCATTGAGATTAGATCTCCCTATCAATTCCAACATAGCTCCTGCATTAGACTCCCCAGAAGTTCCTTTTTAAGCTCCGTCAAGCCACGATAGTACAACACTCCCTCAGAAATAGGTAAATGTGGTTTTTACATTTAACTGTAACAAGCTTTCTAAAGATCCCCTAACCCTACAAAATTCCATGCCAAAATTTCAAGTTGACCGCGTAAATCAACTAAACGATAGTACCAATTACATTCGACCAGCTGTAGTGCCATATAATTTCCAATTCTATCAGCAATAGAATGGTAATAAGCCTTCATAAGTCCTCCTTTAAATAAAAACCCCAGGACAAGTAGTACAAATGATCGTTCTCCAACACCAATAACTGATTAAGTATGACCCTTCCAAAAAACTGGAGCTTTGCCGAAGAATCATGCTTTCCTTTTACAGAAAACGATATCCATTGTACAGACAACGTTACCATATCCATTGGGATAGTTTTCAAAAAGTTGAAGCAAGCATGTCAAGCCAAGAAGAGATTTATAGAATGTATTCATGTAACGGATCAAAAACCTTAGAGAAAATAATAGTCATGAAAACTCGCGTGTTCTGGTGCTCTCAAAACCAACAGGTGGCACAAGAAGAATTCCTTTAAACCAAACACCAAATCTGCTAAAAAGTACAGTTGGCCAAAGACTAAAACATTCTAATAGGTATCCACTCCTCCTGTTTAAAGGGTCTCAGAATATAAGAGCTGAAGGAGTCTCCACTGTCAAACACTCGAGTATATTGTGAATCGGTACTCTTCTTGAGATACCTGTGTCTCTTTTATAGAATCAGCAAAAGATATTTACAAGATAAGATATTACAATATATCTTCTATGATATTTACAAGAGAGGCCAGATCTTCTCCACCCGCGTGGAAAACATTAGTCATTACACCTTACAAAATATTATTGACACATCTCTTATTTAACACCTAAAGTAATGTTACTTAAAACCAAAAAAAAAATCATTACAAAAATTAATTGTAATAAACATCAAAACATAACTTAATTATAATCAAGTCATCAAAACGCTAATTGTAATAAACATCAATAACTTTTGATTGATATTGATTTTCAATATTAGGTTGAAAATTAATTAAATTTTTTTCTACGGGATCAATTTGATCTTTACAAATTAGTAATTTGATTATTGGGTTTTGAGCTTTAATCATAATTTCATCTTTTTTACTTCAAGTTAAATTTTAATCAGTTATTTGGATTATTTCTTGAGTATTAATCAAATGCTGTGAAGTTATGTTATAATTTATGATTGTATTTTTTACTTTCATTCAAATCCAAATATAGTTTTCTATTTCAATGAAAAATTTGGCAATTTCATTAAAGTAATAATAAAAATATTGTTAAAGAAAAGAGAACATTTTTCAAAACAAAATGGTGGAGATTTTTTTTCCATTTTCCATCAAATCTGTCCTTTTTTGTAGTGATTTTTTATTGATTTTATTTTTTGGTTTTAAGTAACACCGTTAGTCCGTTACTTTGGGTGTTAAATAAGGGATACATGTCAAAAATAAAAATATTTTGTAAGGTAATAGCTAGATTTGGAATACAAACAAATCTAGATAATCTAGGAATATGTGCTATATTAGGAAGAACCCAACTGTTTTCCTTTGATATCCACACATCCTTCCTGAATTGGCAAGTCCAAAACTAGCCATTAAAAACTAGTCATTTTTCTTCAGTCCACTCCACACTTCGTTTCTTTATCCAAATAAGTCCTCACCAATCTCAACACAAAACACATTATTACTATTTCTTCATGCGTTCCTATCTTGTGATATTTTTTTACTATTCTTATCTCATACATTCATACCTATGACCACTTAACAGTAGATGTTTCTGCCTACTCAACTTCCTCTACAACTTCCTATAGCAAGAATAAGTAATTTGGGACTTATATGGCTTCACACCTTCACACCCCGGAATCATTCATGTCACACCCCAAATTTCTAGAAAATTAAAAATAGAAAATTATTCACACCCTAATCACCCATTACTAAACATGATATAGACAAAATAGATCAAATTAAAACCAAAAGAACAACTCTTAATTCATAAATAAAACTATTTCAATCATTTCAACTTGGAAGACAAATTAGTTCCGTTTTCTCAAAATGGCATATAGTTTCTTCTCAAGTAAGATTTAAATCCTTATATACATTTCCAAGAAACTCATATAAGTGTACTCAATATTCCCATTTTCCAAATTAACTCACAATATAAATACCACTTACATTCCACTTATTAAATATACATATGATAACTTATTTAAATATGAGTCTGATATACTTTACCTTTAAGTCAGCACGTCGTCTTAGGGTAGGATATTTACGTCTCTGCATACAAGATTAACGAATCATATCCTCCTGCAAAAATAGAGTTAAACATCACAATAAAAGGATTTATCTCAATCAGTTAAATTTTCATTCATAATCAAAACCTCATTTAAGACATTAAAGTCTAATTGATACCACATAGTTCGTCCCGCATATTAGGAAATATCACTTATCATTACACTAACAAGTAATTCATGACACATTAAATGAATACCTAATTGGGTCATTCCCGCCACATTCAAGGAATACCCATCATAACACAAACAGGTTATTCATGACACATTCAATGAATACCTTTTTAAACCACCACTATCACGTACACAATTTAATACTAACATTGTACACATATAATTATCACTAAAACTAATATATAATATGTAATATGGTGGCTGCACTTTTGCTCAAAGCTGCCTACGTATCCAAATCTTTTAAAATTGGAATCAAGCCTTCGTAGTTCTTATACTTATTTGTCTTACATAAATATCATATATCCCTCTTGTAAACTCGTACTTGTGAGTCACATCCATCTCTAGGATTTTAATGCTCATAAAACCAAGCCTCTTATGGGCATAAAACTAACAGGTCATTCCTGTACATTCAAGGAATTCAGACCTATATTCCCGTACACTCGAAGAATAGAACCAACCTGCAAGGCGAATACCTTAGTTCCTCCCTAGGGCGATTTCCTACATGACCTCACTAGTCATAATTAAATATTTCTTTTTATTTCAACCAGGAGGCGTAGAGAGTTATAAAGATATAACATCTTCCATTGTCCACTAATAAATACACGGGTAAATAAATAGGTATGCATGAATATCACAGCAAAACAAATTCTCGACAGAGTATTCCAATCACACGTTATCACCCTTCACTAGCATCATCTTTTATGTCAATTCAAATAACACAACAGAGGAAAATATATTGATATATAACAGATTAACAATCAGGCATTTCCATTTATGCTCACCTTTCATTATTTGAATTGAATAGTATGTTATTCCACCTGTAGCTATCAAGTAAATCAAATAGTACCAAGTATCTAATATCATCAGCCACAAAAAAGTCTTGAAGCTACCAATATATCAAATATCATTAATGACCAAAAATGCTTGAAGCTATTAAACCTTAAGCTTAAGCTTATAACTTCATTCTGACATAAAAGCCCGCCCAAATTATGACATATAAAGTCGGACCAAATCAACCAAAGACCAACAGTTCACTACACATGCCTAGCCATGGAAACATACCTACACATAAAACAAAAAAAGCCTTGGTGCCAATATAGATCACCTTTTTAACAATAATACCATCGAAATAGTAGCATGTAAGTTAAATTTCTAACCCATAGTTTTTACTAACAGTCTTTGCTAAATCCCAAAAATCTAAGTTACTAAATCCTGACGCATCAAAACTTAAGTCTATGATTGACCAAATGTTAACAACTAATATGTCTTTTACCCAACAAATCAAATAGATAAAAATGAAAACTTGGTGATAGAAGTTCATCAGTAACGCATGCCCTTTATGGTGATCCGAATAACATTCTTGTTTCGTTAGATTTCCAACAAAATCAAAGAACCAATTTGTTAATAGAAAATATTTTTTAATCAATATCAAGATAAAAATAATACAGTTTAGAGTTTAGGCTACTCACTGTGTTAATCAAACCGAAGAAAACAAAAGAATCCAAAAAGAAAATTGACCGTCAGCGCGTTACGTGATTAAGCCATCTTCTCCCATTTTTTTTCTTTTTCTATCCAACCCTCTCCAGCACTAGCTCATGTGTCTATTTTCTTATCTTCTTTTGTATTTCCAAACCCCCAAAAATAGGAAAGGGTTTTACCGTACCCACTCTCTCTCCCCACGTTTTCTCTATTTCTATTTAATCTTTATCCCCTCTTTTTTTAAAATATTACTATTATAACCCTATTAATAATACTTATTTTATTTTTTATAGCCAAAATAAAAATACGGGATTTTATAATATACACAGTTCAAAAGAAATCTCGTCCCGAGATTCGAAGTAGATAGAAACAAACAAACAATTAGTAGTATCATAGCAACTTAGTTGTATAATAGAAACGACAAAAAGAAAACTCAGTGACATATATGCTCTATTAATGTAACATATCTAACATCAGGAGTGTATATATACTAACCTTGAAAGTGTGTCCATAAACGTATAGAACCCAAGAAACACGTGTATACGCTAGTATACACAACTCAAAAGAATAATCGTAATTAGTTTCTTCAATTGCCAACACTTAATTACAATAATAATTTTTCTCGCCCAAATAGATTCATATATATATAAATAAATAAATATATATATATATATATATATATATATATATATATATATATATATATATATATATATATATATCTTTATTTATTTATTTATTTATTTATTTATTTATTTATATAAATAAATATATATTTATATATATATATATTTATTTTTATTTATTTATTTATTTAAATAAAAATAAATAAACATATATATTTATTTATTTTTTATTATTTTTTTTATTATTTTTTTTTTAGTTAAATCATACTAAGAAGGCAAAGGTAGTTCCTCTCACACCGAGACAATTAGTTCCTCTCTTAGTATTTCCCAACTAGTCCAAGCGTTCCACATTTAATATACATCTAATAATTTTATTTCCCAACAATCTTCCCAATCAAATCTTTTCGCTAAAAACTCAAAAATTCCATCCACCATCTTGGTGTTTAAAAAAAAAATATTAACCTTTCTGTCAGGGTCTCACAAATACCACATGTTCAAAATGAATATATAAAACGTATAGGTTGATTCATATCATCAATGACCTACACTATGTCCACCATCACATAGGATCAAACACTTATAATGTGAGGTATGCACACTGGCTCACACACCAACGATATGCAAGTATACACTGGTTCTCACACCAACGATGCATACAAGCTCTCTACCATCACATAGGATCAAACACCAACGATGTGTGGTATGCACACTAGACCACACTCCAACGGTGTACATGTATACACTGGATCAAACTCCAACGATGCATATAGAGAGATGCTATGTATATTGGATCACACACCAACGATATACATAACTTGAACAATATAAACAGTTCCAAATCCAACCTTTACCAAAAAGGTTTCTTTATTCCTTAGATAATTCCAAATTTCTAAAATTATGAAATTTTAAAATAACAATTTCTTCTTTAGCCAATACTTACTTAAAAATAGAAAACTCTGTTAGGAAAACAACACTATAACATGCTTAACAATTTCGATTATAAATTTCATAAGAAACTAACCTTTAAAATAACAAGCATTTTATTTTCATAATCATACGATAAATTCTTACATGCTAAGTACCAATAGAGGAACTAGTAAATAACAAATTCAAACATACTTAACATTAACCAGTGCAGTTCTTAGCATAGTGTCCCAACTGTCCACATTTATAACATTTGCCTACTAGTTCATTTGGTTTAGGACATCTTCAAATTGTATGCTCAACTTTCCCGCAGTTCAAACAATTACCATCAAATTTCTTTAGTGTCCTTATTCACATGCTTACTTGTTTGCCTATTATATGGGTGATGCAGACTTTTTCTCTGCCCTTGACGTGGTTGACTAGAAATAAGGTGTAAGCTAGCTTGTTTTGGGGCATTCTCTTTAAACCTCTCATCTTTGAGTTCATTATCCAATTGTTCATATTTTAATGCCAAATCTAACATGCGATCGAAAGTTTCTGAATCAAAGGGTATCAAATAACTCGATAGATATGGCTCTAGTCCACGGATGAACTTCTGGTTCTTCTTTACTTGGGTATCTACTAGATAAGGAGCATACCTCGATAGTTCATTGAACTTAGTCACGTACTCCGTAACAGTTTTACCTCCTTGGGTCAAATTAAAGAATTGCTCAGTTAATTGCTCCTTAACAGCATTAGGAACAAACCTTCCCTTAAATCTTATGTGGAAATCCTCCCAAGTCATAGTTCCTACATCCACATTATCCTTGATAGACCTCCACCAAAATAAAGCTGACCCCTCCAACTGGTGAGAAGCCAACTCCTACTTCTGCACCTCAGTAAGTTGCATCTTAGCAAACACGGGCTCACACATAGTGACCCATTTCTCAGCATCAATGGCCCCTTTCTCTCCCTTGAACTTCTGACCTCCTAAAGTTGCAAAATCCTTGTTTCTCCAAGCAAAAAGATCCCCTAGATTAGCATGTTGACCACTCTGAACAATTTGCACCAACTGAGTTAATATTGCTATCAAATCAACGGATATGGTACTACTTCCAGTACCAGTAATGTCATTGTCATCTCCAGCCATCACCTTAAAACAAAACATACTTCTATTAGTAGTCCAAACATCTTAAACTCAAACACACCCAATCACCACATTCCGAGGATCACCTAGACCTTCCAAATCTAGGCTAATCTAGGCTCCGATACCAAACTGTCACACCCCAAATTTCTAGAAAATTAAAAATAGAGAATTATTCACACCCTATTCCATCTTCTGAAAACCTAGGATGAAACGAAACCCTAATAACCCATTACTAAACATGATATAGACAAAATAGATCAAATTAAACCAAAAAGAACAACTCTTAATTCATAAATAAAACTATTTCAATCATTTTAACTTGGAAGACAAGTTAGTTCCGTTTTCTCAAAACAGCATGTAGTTTCTTCCCAAGTAAGATTTAAATCCTTATATACATTTCCAAGAAACTCATATAACTGTACTCAATATTCCTATTTTCCAAATTAACTCATAATATAAATACCACTTACATTCCACTTATTAAATATATATATGATAACGTATTTAAATATGAGTTTGATACACTTTACCTTTAAGTCAGCATGTCGTCTTAGGGTAGGATATTTACGTCCCTACATACAAGATTAACGGATCCTACCCTCCTGCAAAAATAGAGTTAGACATCACAATAAAAGAATTTATCTCAACCAGTTAAATTTCCATTCATAATCAAAACCTCATTTAAGACATTGAAGTCTAATTGATACCACATAGTTCGTCCCGCATATTACGAAATATCACTTATCATTACACTAACAGATAATTCATGACACATTAAATGAATACCTGATTGGGTCATTCCTGCCACATTCAAGGAATACCCATCATAACACAAACAAGTCATTCATGACACATTCAATGAATACCTTTTTAAAACACCACTATCACGTACACAATTTAATACTAACATTGTACACATATAATTATCACTAAAACTAATATATAATATGTAATATGGTGGCTGCACTTTTGCTCAAAGCTGCCTACGTATCCAAATCTTTCAAAATTGGAATCAAATCTTCGTAGTTCTTATACTTATTTGTCTCGCATAAATATCATATATCCCTCTTGTAAACTCGTGCTTGTGAGTAACATCCATCTCTAGGCTTTTAATGCTCATAAAACCAAGCCTCTTATGGGCATAAAACTAACAGGTCATTCCCGTACATTCAAGGAATCCATACCTACATTCCCGTACACTCGAAGAATATAACCAATCTACAAGGCGAATACCTTAGTTCCTCCCTAGGGCGGTTTCCTACATGATCTCACTAGTCATAATTAAATATTTCATTTTATTTCATCCCGGAGGCGTGGAGAGTTATAAAGATATAACATCTTCCACTGTCCACTAATAAATACACGGGTAAATAAATAGGTATGCATGAATATCACAGCAAAACAAATCCTCGACAGAGTATTCCAATCACACATTATCACCCTTCACTAGCATCATCTTTTATGTCAATTCAAATAAGACAACATTGAAAAATATATTGATATATAACAGATTAACAATCAGGCATTTCCATTTATGCTCACACTGCAAGAAAAATGACTTTTAGCCACAGGTACAGATTAGCTTTAGCTACGGTCATAAGTTGTTGCATAATAACCACGGGCTTTAACCGTGGCTAAAACTTTTGACAGGTGTGGCCAAAGTTCTATGCGGTTTGAGTTTAATTGGTTTTTTGGCCACGGTCATATTTCTATCTCTATTAACCATTGATATAGACCTGTATTTTTCTCATCTGTTGATATAATGAAAATTAGATGGAGCGAGAAATGAACCGGCCTAAAAATTCTAGAAAAATTCTACCGAATGTAAACCGCCACAAATACTCTCTCGTTTTTCGAAAGTTTTTTTTTTCGATAATACAAAAACAAATACTCTTGTCTAGGTTTTCTTCCCCTCTCCTCTCTCATGGCAGTGACGCAGACACGCCACCCCCCTCTCTCTCAGGTAACCCTTTCTCTTTTTTTTTTATCTTCTTTTGCTAATCTCACTTCGAACATCTCTAATTCACTATCTTTTCGAGAAAAACTTCATCTTTAATCACTAAGTAATTGTTCTTCGTCTTTCTCCTCATGTCTCTCTATCCCCTCTCACAATTCTTGTTTTTTAAGAGTTAATGTTTACCAATTTCGATGAAAATGTAGTGTTTGTAAAGTTTGTTTTGTTAAATTAAATTTAGTTTAAATGAAATAATATCACTCATGGTTTATGATATTTGTTGTGAACATATCCGGATTATTGTTTTTTTTTCATTTACATCAAGGTGAGTTTTTCTCCCATCTCTGGTTTGGTGTTAACTTGAAATGGGTTTTTTCTAGAAAAGTTGAAATTTGTTTTGTTTTACTTCTCTTGGTTATAGATACTGTTAGTACTGATTCTATCACCAAATGAGGTTGTGTTATTGTTATATGTTAGCCCTGATTCTAAGTTAAAATGGGTTTGTGTTGGTCGTTTGAGTTTTTAGGTATAACTTTGTGTTATATTGAATACACTGCTACTGGGTTAACTCAAATACGCTACTAATGTGGGCGGTATAATTATATTTCTTCTAGATAACATCCTACTTGGTTGCATATGATATCATCTTTGTTGTTACTCTTCTTTATCTAGTTTCAATTTATTTTTTTAAGTGAGAATGTAGTTTGTTTTTTCGTATGCATGCCTCAATCGATCCATTTTTTTGTGTGCTTCCAATTTATTTGAATTTATGGGTGCAACTAGGTTAGATTGATTGTTGGATGTAGTACTTGTGCTATTTTAGTCTCCCAGTAAGTGGAGTTAGTTATTTACTTATGTGGTGGTCTATTATGTGTATGGTTTACCCGCCATTGTATTTTCAGCTCTAACTATTTTTGATTTATTCATATTGCAAGAACTACAGTATGGAGGGGTTTGGGGTGATAGATAAAAGTTGGATTGATCTACCAAAAGAGGACGATCATTTTATTCATGGTGTTAATCAATTTGAACAATTTGCAAGGGATAACTGTCACCACAAGGATGTGATCCCATGTCCATGTGATAATCAGTAGAAATAGGGTCGAAAGCACTAACCCATGAGGTGGTCACATTGCATTGTTACCAAAAAGGCTTCTACAAACAGTATACATTTTGGAGAATGCATGGAGAAACAAGTCAACCACCAAGTGTGGCATTTGAAATGGTTGGAAGGTCAAATTCCACTAATTTTGAGGTGGGAGGGGGCTTCCCCTGTTTTGAGGAGAATGTTGCATTCAGTACTGTCGTAGAAGAACTTGACGGTGATAACTTGGATGTTGTTATTGAACAATGTTCAACAGATGGTGCTCGAGGAATAGTTGAGGAAGATCTTATAGTTGAGGAAGCTTTGAGTCCCTTATATCCTGATTGTGAGGACTTTACAGTTTTGAAATTTGTCGTCAAGTTGTTTCGGTTAAAGGTTCCACATGGGTGGACATACAAGAGTTTTATGGGACTCCTCGAATTACTTCGTGTGGCTTTTCCACGTGACAACAAGACTCCGAAGAATACTTATAGGGCAGAAAAATTAATAAAATAGTTGGGCCTAAAATATGAGACAATTGATGCTTGCCCGAATGATTGCATGCTATTTTGGAGAGATGATGATTGGAGGGATACTTGTACTACGTGTGGAGCGTCGAGGTACAAATATGCTGATATCGAACAAAGGAAGAAACATATTAGGATTCCAGCAAAGATACTTCGATACTTTCCAATTACGGAGAGGTTAAAGAGGTTGTATAGTGTACCATGGGTGGCAAAGGAGATGTGTTGGCACTCGGAAAATTGATTGAAAGGTGGAGAGATGGGGCATCCAGTTGACTCATCTAATTGGAAATTAATTGATTGGAAGTATAAGGACTTTTCAGCTGAAGCTCGTAATGTTCGATTAGGACTAGCGACAGATGATTTCAATCCTTTTGGAACTTGTGGCACATTATACAGCTCTTGGCCTGTAATGTGTGTTGCCTATAACCTTCCTCCGTGGCTTTGCATGAAACCCAAATTTACCATGATCTCTTTACTCATCGAAGGGCCACGACAGCCAGGAAAGGATATCGACATATATTTACAACCTCTAGTTCGTGAATTACAATCTTTGTGGAATACCGGGGTGACTGTGAAGGATGCAAACATAGGCAAGATGTTCAATATGCGTGTAGTTTTGTTATGGACTATCCATGACTTTCTTGCGTTAGGTAACATATCTGGTTGTAGAACCCATGGCAAATATGCTTGTCCCGTTTGTGGCCCAAATGCCTCCTCATTGAGACTCCAACATGGCTAGAAATTTGCTTACATGGATAGTAGACGATTCTTGCCCTCCTCGGATGCAAGTAGGATGGACACTAGACCAAGTACCTTTAACAAGACTGAAGAGCTTAGAGAACATCCTTTGAGATTGACCAGACTGCAAGTTGAACAAATTACACAGAATCTGAAAATGCAATGGGGTAAAGGCAAAGAGAAGGAAAGGGGGAATGGAAAAAAGAAAAAAAAAAAAAGGAAAGGCGGTAGAAAACAAAAAGAGGACAACGGGGATGGGACATGCTTTTTCAAATAGTCGATATTATTTAGGCTTCCATATTGGGCAGAGCTTCTTATCCGTCACAACTTGGACATTATGCACATTGAAAAAAATGTTTGTGAACTCCTGATTGCTATGATGTTGAACACAAAAGGAAAAACAAAATATAACGCCAATGCACGCAAAGATTTGAAGCTTCTTGGGATTAAAAGGAAGTATTGGTTGAGTGATCAAAATGGCAAGAAGGTTATGAAGCCTGGGGTGTTTTGACTTCGAGCGGAGGAGAAAAAGTTGTTCCTTGCGAGCTTAAGAGATCTCAAAGTACCTGTTGGGTTTAGTGGTAACTGGAAGAATATTGTCCAAGACGGTGTGAAGGATTTGAGTGGAATGAAGTCTCATGATTATCACATTTTGATGCAACATTTACTTCCAATGCTGATCCAACATGCATATCGAGATAGGAAGAAAGTCTGACATGTGATCTTGAGTATTTGCACATTTTTTCATGCGTTATGTTCTAGGAGACTTGATGTTGACACTTTACATGCACTTGAGAGGGGTATGGTCAGGACTTTATGTGAGCTTGAAAAAATTTGTCCTCCATCGGTATTTGTAATAATGATGCATCTACCTATTCACTTAGTATATGAGGCTCGTATGTGTGGACCAGTATTCTATCGTTGGATGTATTTGTTTGAGAGGTAATTCTAACTAATAAGATTGTTACTTAGCTTCATGGTTGGTTTCTGTTAAGTTATTATGTTATAAAATTCTTAATTTTGTGAAGGATGATGAAGGTCTACAAGGATTATGTTACAAACAAGGCACGTCCTGAAGGTTGTATCGCGGAGCGATACTTGAAAGAGGAAACCATGAACTATTGCCTTTCGGGTTCTGAGAGGAGGGAATAGTCTCTCCAGAAGCTTGAGCGAAAGTCTAGTGGTGAAGAAGTAATACCATCAGATGTGTTTGATATTGAATTTGATTGGGTGATGAAGTTGGCCCGGTTGGTTTTGGGTCATACTTATCATTTGGTAGGTGTTGAATATGAGCAAGCAAGCAACGCAATTAGATCTTGAAAAGCCATCCAAGATATGATTGGTGGTACACATATGTATTTCTAAATTTTAAAAGTTGAAATTATAACTTCTATATACTTAAACAGACTATTGCTTTAACTAATACATATATTTATAAACGTAATATCCTATTCAGGGAGTACACCGCAGATTTGGAAGCCCGTAGGCAGTGTGCAGGGAGGAAGGCAGGCCAATATAGGGTGTCCATGGACGATGAGTTCATTCCTTAGTTGAGAAGACAGCTTGAGTTTGAAGACATAAAGGAAGATTCTTTCAAAAATATAGTGGCGGGACCAGTAAGCTGTGCCATGGCGTATAAGAAGTATTGTGTCAATGGTTTCCTCTTCATTACAAAAGACTATCAGGAGAATAAGAGGAACCAAAATAGTGGTGTTTGCACAGAGAGTCCAACTACATTCCGGGCTAGCGCGAAGGATAAGAACCCAGTAGAAGATGTTGCAGAATATTACGGTGTTCTTACGAATATCATTCAGTTGAAGTATCGAGATGGGTACCAGCCTGTTTTGTTCAAGTGTGAATGGGTTAAACTTAGACATGGTGTGAAGCTAGATGTGGAAGCGAACCTTAAGTTGATAAATTTGTCAAATAAAATTAGTTCGGATAATATGAGTGATGAACCATTCATTCTTGCAGATAAAGCTTCTCAGGTTTTCTACTCTAAAGATCCAAAGGATCCCGACTGGCATGTGGTTTTGGAAGTCCCAAGAAAGGTGTATTGTGATCAAGATGAAACATGTCTTCTATCTGATGACCCAATTGAAGTTGATCCTTCTTATGCGGAACCTAGTAACCTTGAACCATCCACAGATGATCTGATTTTTAATGATCTAGATGATATGTTTGTGGTTGTTGAAGACACTAGGAGGAAGAAAAGACAAAAAATGAATTAGTTCACTTGAACTAAATGCTTATCTGCATTAACTATGTTTGAATTTTGAATCTATGTTTGAATTTTGAATACCTGTGTTTGAATTTTGAATACCTGTGTTTGATTTTTCAGGTTACACAATTATAAATGGATATCATGTTTTCTGATTTGTTTTGATAGATTAAATGTTATGCAATATCTGTGTTTTGATACATCATGTTTTAGATACTTGAAAAATGCATGTTTTGAATATTAAGAGTTTCTGGAACTTGTTACAATATGTACAGTAGCCTTCATGGGAACTCCATCTCAAAATAACTTGAACTTGTCTGGAAGTAACTCAGAGGACGACATGGAGCAAACTAATTATGGTAAGAATTTTGAATTTTGTCTAGTTATGTGTTGTACTGGTTACCGTATATGAATGCATGTGGAATTAGATTACTGTACTGGTTCTTAGATTGTAATTCATTTTTTCTTTGATCTTAATATTTTCTTTAGTTATTACAGGAATTGCATCTGAACTTTAATGTATACTAATTGACAAGTTTACTATGTACTTACAGATAGGACTCCATCTACTCCAGAATCATCCAATGCTCCTAAGGAGACTAGAGGTAAGGCAAAAGGAATGTCGGATACACCAAATACGAAGAAAAAAGTTTGGTTAACATTAGACCATCTTGAACAACCATGTCACCCTTTAGCAGAGGTAAGTAGGTTTTTCTCTGAATATGGTGTACTTGTACAGCGTGACGTTCGGATATGCTATGATACTTTTCCAACCGCGCTGAAACATACGTTAGTAGACATCTTTGAAACATTGGAAACCAACTTCGGGTTTGTGGGACGTCCTAGCATCAATACGACATACACTAAAAAAGTCTTGGGTGAGGCATGGAGGCATCATAAGAGCACCTTGTATAAAAACTTAGTCAAGGGCAAATCTCCTGCTATTGTTAAACAAGGACCAGCTCCAGAAGGTGTCAATCTTGAAGATTGGCGGGTTTTTGTTGATATTTACAACACTGAAAAATTCCAGGTTATCTAGTCATTAGTTTATTAGCTGTGAATCTTATATGTATATTCTCTTATATATTGTTTTGTATATAGGCTGCTAGTGAAAGGAACACTATAAACCGGTTAAAACAAATAGCTCCTGCTTGTGTTGGGAGGACACACACCCAAATTATTCGACAGCAGATTGCTAAGGAACAGAACAAGCCAGTCCATATGGTTGCTAGGCCTGAATCTTATATCCGGATACACAAAGGAAAGCTCCATGCACAGAACCAGTTGAGTGGGAGGTACGTGTCATTTTCCTAGTGGGAGAGATTGTTGGTAGTAAGTTATTTAAGTTGTATCAAGGTTTGATTGCAGTCTTGAACTTTAGTGTAATACTTTACTTGGTAAGACTGTATTATGGTTTCACTCCCGTTGTGTTGAATAGGAGAGGATTAATGAGGACATGTCTGCAAATTCAGGGTCTCCAATGACAATCACCGACGATGCCGTGACAAGGGTATGCAAATTAGGATGTCAGTAGTGCATTAAATGTTTGTGCTATATTGTAGGTAAAATGAAATGTGTTTGGATACAGGTGGTTGGCAAAGATAGCAGGGGCTGATGTCGGGCTATGGGTCCAGGGGTCAACAAAACAGCAATGAAAAGCATGGAGCCTGTTTTGGATCAAAACTATCACTTGGTAGAAGAAAACTCCAAGCTATGGAAGGAGACTCAAACAAGCCAAATGAATTTTGCTATGCAATTAGAAGAGATTAGGTCAACGATATTGAGGCAACAAGAACCATCCATGACCAACTCTTTTGGAACTTCTAGTAGTATACCTCGCTCCAGTAATGCAACCTCGGTATGCGATTGTCTCTTTTAATGCTTTACTTAAGCCTTTGTAAGTTGTTTGATCTTTTTATATCCAACACCTTTGTTTTTCAACTGGAAACCTCAAAGATTGGCAAAGAACTTAACTTACTTGGTGGTTGGCCTCTTGACATTGTGGCAACTGGATGTGTTAACCTACAAGTTCCATGAAAGGTGCTTGGGAGAGAGATCTTACTTAGTTTACGTTGATGAAGTACATGCACAAGATGCTGCTCTACCATGCCCTCATGATGCATGGTGTAAGAATCTAGGAGAGAGTTGCCCAGGAAATGTTATATGGCCCAAGTCATGTGTTGAGTTTGTGTCATCTACATCGCGGTCTTGAATAAGTTTACTATCTTTTTTTTTGTTTATGATACATGCCTATGGGCATGTTTTGACTATGTTATCTCTTTTGCTATTTTGAAACGCGTTTCTATGTTTATGTCCAAGCTACTACCAAACTGGTATCATTTTTTTTTATTCAATGTAATACTTGTCTTATTTTGCTAATATCAATGTATTGAATGTTTGTTTTCTCTGTTTTTGCTAACCCATTTTTAACTCCGCCAATGCAAGTAAACTTTACGTTTGCATTTGCATTGCCGGTCCCAAGCCCGGAAAAAGGAGGAGGGAGAAGTGGTGTATAATATGTTTCTCTTTGTATTTAATTCTGTTTATTTTTCTCTAGGCTGCAAGGAAGAGCTACCAAGAGGTACAAGGGCAACCAATATCACTGTTATCCCTTCGCTAATGGCAGGCCCATCTATCACTCCTAATGTCCCCAGTAGCATCTGCCTAGCCATGTCATTGATCACAGGTCTGCATTCCAATCCAGTAGACTTGTGTGCTCATATATGATTTCCTTTTTGCAGTTTAACTCTATCAAATGCACAAATACGAATATCTAACAAATGATATACTTGGGAATCTTTTTATTATTATTGTATATGGTTACTTGATGTTTCTTGCTGCTAGTTATCTATCAACTAGAAGTGAACCATTTCTTGATATTCTTGGTCCTGATATTGTTGGTGGTCTTTTTCTTCCTATGCTTGGTGCTCTTCCTGATGCTCTGCTTATTCTTGGTCAGTGTTTCACTTTTCATTTTGATCTGCTCATTTTTTTAAATTGTAGTAGGTAAGAATGAAAGTACTAGTGTGATTTTGCATTGTAGCCGAAATTTGAAAACTTGGATTAGTCTGATGGTTGGTTGTTTAAGGTGGGGATTTGATTGATTTCGCAACGATTTACTGATGTCAATTGAGAAATATCATTGATCTCTGTTATTGATGCAAAAGGGATAATGTTTTAAGCAATGGAAAGTTTAGTTCTTTAGAGATGATTGGTGAATTCAGCTGTAGTGAGCATTCAACGCTCACCCATGGTCACACAGGGGGCCTCCGGTATTGCCACCACAGCCGCATCAAGGACCGCCCTTCATGCGGCATGTTTACCTTGCTCCGGGTAATTCTTGGGATGGTCACGCTGTAAATCATCCTTTTCCTTCGAACCACTTCACCCCTAACGTAAGGCCTAGTAACTTCCATGTTAATGTGGGTGCGGCACCTTTCATACCTCCCTCCGTGACTCCACTAGCAGCGGTTCCAGGAGGCTCAATGCATCATGTTGACCACATAGTTACCAGGCCAATTATGCCTCCTATTTCACCTGTTCCTCCTCCAAACATGGGACCACCATTGCCTCTTTCTCCACCTCCTTTGCCAATGTCTCAGCCACCTATGGTTCCACCTCCACCCAGTTCTCCTCCTCCACTTCCTTCTCCTTTTGAACCTCCTAACTTAGATAACGCTGGGGCAGGGGGTACTATGTAAAAGTGTGGTTCATTATTGTACACTTTATGCACATAGAGAGGACTCTGATGCTTGCAAGTACTCGAATGCCATTTCTGAGCCTGCAGGGTAAGGATTTTCAGTTTCCGTAGATACTCAGTATGTCTTATTTATTTGGAAGTTCTTAAAAGTGAAGATTTCATTGACAACTTTTAGCTCGTTTTCTGTTAGCGATACTTCTTCTCATTATTGCAATTGCTATTTCATGATTTTTTGCATTACCATCTGATACAAGATACACACACTCAGGTTCCATCTACAACCACCTCACTTGGGACTGGAACTATTTTGAAGACACCACCCAAGAAGATTACCATTGGCCAAAAGAAGTCATTTGATGCACTTGGGACTACATCAACCCAGCCAAGGTACTCATTGCATTCTCTTTTAATATATATTTTTAATTTTAATTTTAATTTTTTTTAATCATATGAATTGTTTTATTTGGTATTACATAGTAAGAAGCAAAAGGTATCTGGGGCACTTTCTGATCAAAGCATCGAACAACTAAATGATGTAACTGCTGTCAATGGAGTTAATCTAAGGGTATATATCTTTTACATTGCTCTGTTTGACATTTTGGGTATCTAAAATGGTAACAATTGTGTAATCTGTGCAAGTTTTGTTATTTTATTTATCATGTTTAGGAAGAGGAAGAGCAGCTATTTTCTGGCCCCAAGGATGAAGGTCGAACTTCTGAAGCAACTAGAAGGGTTGTTCAAGAAGAGGAAGAACAACTTATATTGCAAAAAATCCCTTTACAGAGAAAATTGGCAAAAATCAGTTTAGACCCTATACTTTGTTAAGAGCCATTCTTGTTATTATCTTGTCAAATATCTTGTCATGACTGACATTTGGGTCCCCTTTTTTTGGTAGTGACTAAATCTGGTATAAAAAGTGTAAGCAAGGATGTGGAGCGTTGTTTGTCACTGGTAAGATATTAGCATACATATTTAGGTTTCATATTTTCTCATGGTCATGTAATCTTGATGTGATTGGGTTTCCAGTGCTTGGAGGAGAGGTTGCGAGGATTGATCAATAATTTAGTAAGAGTATCAAAACAAGTCAGTTACATGTTATGATTTCACTGTCTTGGACAATTTATATATCCTTTTTACCGGTTAAAATAAACTACTTGTTTCTTCACTTTTTAAATTTGTAGAGAGTTGATACTGAGAGGTCAAGACATCGAACTATTATCACCTCAGATGTTAGACGTCAAATTTTAGTCATGAATCGGAGGATTGGGAGAAAAAACAGTCTGAGGAAACTAAAAAGATCCGGAAAGTTAATGAAGTATCTGGTTCAGACAAATTTGGGTTGTGAAGTTTCTTTATGTTTCTAATTTTGTTTATGGAAGTTCCTTTATGTTTTTAATTCCGCAACCCGCGCCCTTGAATCCATGTTGAAGGAGTGCTCCCCTAAAAAGTATGCCGATCTTCAAAAGGTCATCCACACCTATTTAGGTTGGTATTCATTTATTATTTATGTCAACTTATTTAATATTCCTTCTTTCTTTATTACATCATATCATATTATATTTTTGCATGTCTTGCAGACAGTACCAAGGAAACCACTTCAATCGACACGAATCAAGCAGCATCTTCACCTGGAAATGCGAGGTACGTACATTCTTACCAATATATTTTTTTAAACCTTCTCTGTTTATATTTAAATTAACTGGTAATTTGTCTTCTGCAATTTCTGCTTCACTTAGTTCATCCGATGAACCCCCCGTCCCAAATACAGATGGGTCACACTCAATCCCAGATACTTGTTGGGATATTTGGCCTTTACAAAGCCAATGAACGTTTATTGATTATACATGATGATGTTTAATTAAATACATGAATCTTATTATTATGCATATGGGTGAACTAATATCATATGATGAAATCATAAGTTCCATAGGTAATAGAATTAGAACAATCAAGCATATGAAGAGTCATGTGCGGGAGATTTGATTGTATCTATTTACCTAGAATACTCACAGTTAGGGGTGAAGTCGGACGCTTCACTTATAAGACTGTAATATACATAACTGTTATATGATAGGATGATGATAACTCAATCATTTGAGTATGACTCTAAGTTTATATATTGGTGTAGTCACATGACTGACACTGAGGGGATCAAAGTGAGAACACACTATAAATTCCCTGTTAAGGTTAGTGTGCAAATCTCACTCTACCAATTAACCCCTAGACTTGAGGAATTGTGAAAATTTATTGTGTCTCAAATTTATTACTTTGAGACGTTAAAAAGTAATGTCTATTCATAGACTAGACTTAACGTTTTGGGTAATAAATGTAGGACGTCTTGAATCACGAATTCTAATAAAGGATCCACCACTCTACGGAGTTATGTATTAGAAAATTGTGACATAACTAATTGAGCTCAAACCCGGCTGGTATAAGAAATAGTTTCTTAATGCTCAATTGATGTTAAATGTCAAATTGGGTCAATTAGACATGGGTGTGACAGTGAAGAACAAATTCCCAATGGTCTAATTGTGAATACAAGATAGGTGGAGGGACTTAGATATAATTAATGGTAGGAAAGGACTTTCTTGAAAGTTCCAAGGGCCTTATTGTAAATATGGATTTGTTAATGGGCACTTTCCATATTAAAGAGATATATATTAAAAGGGTTTTAATATATCAAGTACAAGTACTTGTATGACAAGGACTTGTCTTCTTAAGATAAGACTTGGAATCCTAAGTGGATCCCACTACACACATCTACGTATTCTCAAAGTTTCTCTATATAAGATAATGACTTTTTAGAGAAATGGGCCATTAGTCTTTCCAGAAAAAGTACAACTAAAAGTAGGAGAAAAGCAAAAGTGTTTTGTGGTGTGTTGTGTGGTGAATACTACTAGAAGGCTGAAGACTACGTGATTTGGATTCAGCTTTGGAAAGTTTCTATTTACTGTCAATCTCCAATTTCGGCGGCTTTGAAGGTATTTTTCTTTTAATTATTTTTTTGATCAATACTAGATTAGCATGTTAAAGATGTAGGATTAAAGTAATCCCAACAATATTAACCAAGGGACTGATGCTGCTAAACCAGTGGAAAGTGTTGGAGCTATTACAACTGCTTTAGCTAGTGCTGGACACACATTACAAGGGGATCAGGTGGAGCTTGTCTTACACCCACTTAGACTGCATTTGAAACCAAGAATTTAAAACTCCTGGAGCCTGCCCTTGATTGTCTTCATGTACGTTCTTCATCTCTTTCAATCTGTAACTTGGACTTTGTGTCATTTTTTCTTTTAGTAAATCGTTTGGCTACCTTAGTCTGATGCAAATGCTGAATGACTGTATCTACAGAAACTCATTGCTTATGATCATTTAGAAGGTGATCTTGGACTGGATGGTGCTAAAAATGCTTCACTATTTACGGACATTCGAACATGGTTTGTGGTTGTCTTTGATAATTCTTCGTCGGATAGATGCGTTCAAGATTTCCCAAGTAACTTTCACAACATTTCTATCTTGTACATGCTTCTTACTTTTTCTTGACTGAATTTGTATTTTGCGGTACAATTTCACAAGTCTTTGAAGGTTCTTCTTCACTGCTGTAGCATCACACAAGTTCAGAGGTATATTCGAGGGGTTGAACGAGAAGTTGCTTTCATTTTTTGTTAATTTTGGAAAATTTAACTCGTGTCTTGTACATTCTAACTATTAACACAGTCATTGCGATTGTGTGATTCATTTTAAAAACTTCATTAAGCATTGGTGAAATTACAATCACGGAAAATATGTCGTATACTTCCCACATATTTTCCACATATGATGCATATATTAGGCCAGATTTTTGCCTCTTCCGTTTCGTATCCATAGTAAGAGTTCTACCCAACAACAGGGTCCATATGAATAAGTTGATTTGAAGTGAATTCGGTTTTCTTGAGACAACAAATACTGATTCGGTTGCAAACTTGCAATTGAGTCTTTGTAATTTGCGTGTGAAGAGAACACTTGCATGTCTAGTTATGTTCATAGTGGACTGTGTATTTGGTCATTTTGGAAGCTCCCCATCATATGTTCACATAAAAGTTTGCAATTAGCCGATCTGTCCTACATGTGGGAAAAAGCACCCCTTTCTGAGAGAAGGGTGCGTATCACTTGATAACTTTTTTCTAGTAAATAATGAATAGGGGTAGTTTGTAATTCTATTTATGGCATTAGGTCAACTCATGGTAACAGTTAGTATGTAATCAATAACAATACGAAGATACACTCTACTTGGAGTCGATTATATATAGAGTCTCCCGTGTTATGTAAGTAAAAGGCGGAAACCGTGGGTCCCTGGTGTGATCAAGTTATATTGAGTCTGTGCCCATATAGAGCCTTACTCTGTTGGGTTGAATTCAGCCAAATTAATGTGGTTGATTGCAATTTGACGGAGCTGGATACAAGTACGGAGGAGTGTTATCGGAATGTACGCAAGATAACTTATCAAATCCAATCATTTACTTCCAGAATATCTCCTTGTCTTACTGAGTAATCGGGATTCTCCTCCACCATCCGGTAGACATGCGCATCTGTAGAGCCACCGAAGGTGGTGGCTCAAACTCAAACGCCGATGAAATTTCGTTTGGACGACCATAATAGGAAAGGAATCATTTTGGGGATGCACTTTCCATTAACCGGGATAAAGATACCACTATTGCTTCCGTTGAAGAACTTGAGAATCTGGTGGTGGTGCTGATATTAAGGTGCTTCCATATTCTCTTTAGTTTTAGATTGTCCATGTTATTTTTTCCAAGCTTATTTATGCAGTTTTTGTGGTTATTGGATGATGGTAAAAGTTACATTACCGTGTACCATTCGGGGATTAGAAGTCGTTCTTGACAAAGTTGTGCATCTTGAGGATGGAAAAAATATAACACGGTATGCAAGAGGTGCTATTGCCTAAGTTTGTTCTCGGGTCTATTACTTTATTTTTTTCATGGGTGGGCTCTCCTTATTGAGGTGTTTCTAAAAAGCAAGTCTTTTTACTTTTCAGGAGGAATTGACCGGATAGCATGAGTATTGGGCAACGTGATGTTTTACTACTATTTCGCACCCTTTGCAAGGTTGGCTTTCACAGTCATCTGTTCCTGTACTACCTGAAGGGTGTATTTTTTAAATTTCTTACTACTTCAGCTCATCATTTTCATTATTCTATGCTCATTATTTTGGTTTTTCTATGGCATTCAAAGCCTTCAGTGTGGAATAACAAGTACTCCAAAATTCACAGATGGGCATGAAGGAAGAGAATGATGAAGTTACGACCAAGACTAGGCTTTTATCTCTTGAGCTTTTACAGGTTAGTCCTATGGCCTTCTATGGCCTTCACTATTATCCTGTGCATATCATTGCCTCTTTGGTTGATTTTTATGTGGGAAGCTTTGATTCCTCTTCTAACAGGAGGGTGAATTTTCTTAAGAAATTTTTTCACCATTGCGTTGTGCTTTAGACCTTATTCGGGAGAAAGGATGTGAAAAAAAATACTATATGTTTGTTTACACCACTCATTTGTTGGCCAAACAATTATCACATGATCATTTTGCAAAGAACAAAAAATCAAGTGTCTTCTGTTGTTTGATGTCGTGAGTGAAGTTGCTTCTTCTTTGTGGTATGTATCATTAAAAGAATGCATCAGAGTTTCAAAGACCAAGGATATAAGCTTTATAGATTTTGCTTTAGGATCTGCACAAGGCCTAGGATCTTCAAGCATATGTCCTACCGATTTAGCTACCACACTGGTTCTCTTTCTTGTGGAAGTGTTTGATTCTTTATGAATGCATGATAAGGTTGGTATATGATTAAAATATTTTTTTTTTGGAGAGTTTATTGGAAGGGGTTAGTCATTCTTTTACGAAGAATTTTCATTTCATTGACTCAGTAAAAGCATATCTTTCTTATGCCTTGTTACGTTAAATCGTTTCTCAATCCTCGGTTATATTCGGGTAACCTTCATGTTTCAGTTTTGCCTTCTTTCTATTTTATATGCTTGATGCTTTGTGATTTATTCCAATGGTACCGATTTTAATTCGGATTTGGATATTTCTAAAATACGAAATTTTGATATTATTGCCAATTTATTCGAAAATATATACTTCTCTCTCATCGTCCACTTGATTGCAACTTGAATTTTCTAGTTTTTCTTCCAAAAACATAACCTAGCCGCTACTTCCCCACTTGAATTGGACTACTTCTTTGCTATGTTTTAGAGGGAAAGCCTTAAAGTAAGAACATTTGGATATTTGAAAGTTGATTTATTTCAAAAAAAATTTGGAAAGTAAAGAATGTATTGTTTTAGGAGCTCTTCAAGACCCGAATCCATTATTGGGTCTAACAAAAAAATTAAAAATTACAAATACCCGGACCTCAATAGAATGAGCATGTTTGGGACACGTTTTTTTCTTGATCATTTGTTTGAATGGCCTTGTTGTTGGTCAAGGACATGGTTTTCTCTCCCTTGAACATTGGAATGATATTCAAAAATAATTGAAAGTAAAGAATTTTTGAAAATTTACCAAGTATTCGAAATTTTCGAGCAAAAAGCATGTTGGAAATATATTTTGAATGTTGGATCGGATTTGTAGCATTTCATTCGAAAAAATTTGGAAAAATTAAAGTAATGATGTCAATAAAATTTATTCCAAAAATTATTTTTTTACGGTATGCAACCTGGAATCCCGCTATGTTTTAGGGGAAAGCCTTAAAGTAAGTATGTATTGTTTTAAGCTCTTGTGGGTCCCCGCGAAATGTTTGGGACACTTCTTGTCATATGGGGTTTGATTGAAATGATGGGAATTTTGTATGATCAAAAGCAAGTGTGTTGATGTGCTTTAATTTGTATGAATTATAAATGGTGCCAAAATCAATTCTTTTTTATCTAATTCAATACATTTGCCAAGTGTGCCATAAATTGTATGGGCAAAACATTTATATCTAATTCAATAAAGACATTTGCTAAACACAGCAATAAAAGACCCGTGGCTAAATTATAGATCCATTCCACAAAATGTAGGGGCACGGGTCGTGTGAGCATTAGCCACGGTTTAGTGCTGTGGCAAACGGGAAAATTCACCACGGCCCATGTAACGGTTTATAACCGTGGCATAAAATGAAGCTTTACCCACGGTCTTTAGCCGTGGCCAAAGATTAGCCACAGGCGCATTAGCAACAGTCGTGCAACGGCTTATAACCGTGGCAAAAGGTCTTTAGCCACAGCCTATGACCGTGGCAAATGCTGAGTATTCTTGTAGTGTCACCTTTCATTATTTGAATAGTATGTTATTCTACCGATAACTATCAAGTAAATCAAACAGTATCAAGTATCTAATATCATCAGCCACAAAAAAAAGTCTTAAAGCTACCAATATATCAAATATCATTAATGACAAAAAATGTTTGAAGCTATTAAACCTTAAGCTTAAGCTTATAACTTCATTCTGACATAAAAGCCCGCCCAAATTCTAACATATAAAGTCGGACCAAATCAACCAAAGACCAACAGTTATCACTACACATGCCTAGCCATGGAAACATACCTGCACATAAAACAAAAAAGCCTTGGTGCCAATATAGATCACCTTTTTAACAATAATACCATCGAAATAGTAGCATGTAAGTTAAATTTCTAACCCATAGTCTTTATTAACAGTCTTTGCTAAATTCCAAAAATTTAAGTTACTAAATCTTGACGCATCAAAACTTAAGTCTATGTTTGACCAACTGTTAACAACTAATATGTCTTTTACCCAACAAATCAAATAGATAAAAACGAAAACTTGGTGACAGAAGTTCATCAATAACGCATGCCCTTTATGGCAATCCGAATAACATTCTTGTTTCGTTAGATTTCTAGCAAAATCAAAGAACCAATTTGTTAATAGAAAATATTTTTTAATCAATATCAAGATAAAAATAATACGGTTTAGAGTTTAGGCTACTCACTGTGTTAATCCAACCGACGAAAACAAAAGAATCCAAAAAGAAAATCGACTGTCGGCGTGTTACGTGATCGAGCCATCTTCTCCCATTTTTTTTCTTTTTCTTTTTCTTTTTCTTTTTCTATCCAACCCTCTCCAGCGCTAGCTCACGTCTCTATTTTCTTATCTTCTTTTGTATTTCCAAACCCCCAAAAAGGAAAGGGTTTTACCGTACCCACTCTCTTTCCCCACGTTTTCTCTATTTCTATTTAATCTTTATCCCCTCTTTTTTTTTTAAAAAAATATTACTATTATAACCCTATTAATAATACTTATTTTATTTTAGTTTTTATAGCCAAAATAAAAATACGGGATGTTATAATTCAACTACCGAAGGGTTTCTCATTCTCCATTATCACAAAAGAAAAGACATCCTCTAAAAAATCTAAATAACATGGTCACTTCATATTCTTAAAAAATCCGTGTTGGGCACGCAAACACATGGACACTCACGTCGGACACACAAATTCGTTGTGCATACGATTTCAAATTACGGTTACTTCTATATCCTCAAAGACTAATTAAATAATCTAGTGACGTAGTTAAAACTCCATGATATGCCACTTCACAATTATTTTTTTGTAAGAAAGCGATTTGTAACGTCTTAAGCCCAAGAATTGGTTGTCTAACTAAAGAATAAAGATCAACAATAGGTTTCTTTCTTATTAGTTGTGTCCCGGCCATGTCCTACTTCATAAGGTCTTTGTGTTGGACACTCTGTATCCGTGTCGGACACCGACACACTTATACATGACAATCTAACTTGTAAAAAAATAAACAAGAAAGAAAAAAGATGAGTATTGAGTCTAAGAAACACAAAATTCAGCTTGTGCTTCAACTTTGCATTATGAGATAGGTTTCTTTCTTATTAGTTGTGTCCCCATGTCCTACTTTATAAGGTCCTTGTGTCGGACACTCTGTATCCGTGTCGGACACCGACACACGTATACATGTCAATCTAACTTGTAAAAAAATAAACAAGAAAAAAAAATGAGTATTGAGTCTAAGAAACACAGAATTCAGCTTGTGCTTCAACTTTACATTATGAGCTTATCCCAAAGGAATTTTTTCCCACGATTTAGCGATAACTTGAAAATAGTACTCAACTACTAAAAATCATAACACCAACAGTATTACTACTACATATAACAATAACAATAAGTTAATAATCATCAGGGGATGGATAAAGCAACTCAACCCCAAAAGTGGACCTACATTATGATTTCCATGGTGGGGAGATCATCTTCACAATAATCAGCCCTTAATTTATGGTCTAGGTCCGCTTTAGCAGTGAAGTTGCTCCAAGGGAGTAGCTGCCATACATTTATACATCTGAGCTACATTGACACGGATACAAAGTGAGCAACACGGTGAAAACTCGAAAATTGAGGTATATCACACAAAATATGTTTGTCTCGTATCCGACACAAATTATTTCTAGTTTCTAAAATATGGAGTGTCGAGGTTACATCAATGTACCATACATATTTTTTAGCTCAGACACAGATAAGCGACACGATGAAAACCTGAAAATTAAAGTACATCACACACAATTTGTCTGTCTCTGAAATGGAGTAAGGGACCTCAATAACAACCCCGCTTGCCAAAAAAAATAAATAATTGTGTCTGTCTCTCGTATCCAACGCAAAATATTTCTAAAATATTGAGTGTCAACGTTACATCAATGTACCATACATATTTTTCTAGTCTTGGTTTTTGCTTTCCTTATCACCTTGCTAAGGTAGCATCAGCTGGAGTCTATATGACCTCTTTGAGTGATGCAAATTCTATTCACATCAATGAAATTGATTTTATCAACAAAAAAAAGATCACTCCTCTTTTCCAAAATGCTGAGTGAATGTATCCTAGACTCCCAACAGCCAGATGTACATTTTGCAATTGTCAGATCAAAATTTGATTTCCCAGATCACACAGTATTTCATATTATATACATTTCGATTACATTTCCTAAAAAGTAGTGTCTTAACTATTCTCATTCCTTGTTTCTTTCTAAAATCTTATTCCATCAAGTGAGAGCATTACCATATCACCATTGAAGTCCTGGGTCTGGTCCCATGTCCTAATTAACTGTAAATCAGAATGTACTAATGGTGCAGCCTATATGAGAAATACAATACTAAATAAGTTCCATATCAAGCACAAAATCCTAAATTGTTCCTTGAGAAGATGACTCGAAAACTACCTCTTCAATCTACAAAAATATAAAACATACTCCCGTCCTTCTAATGTTTATAAAACAGGACCACAAATTGACAAAATTGCTTTTTTGCAAATTTATCAATGGACATAAACTCTACCATAAGTTTGATTATAGCTCAACGATACAAACAGTTTTTTTTTTTTTGGCTTGGTACAAGGCACTACAAGCGAATAATAGTAAAACAAAATAAAATGAAAAATAGGCCGAGGAAGCCCATAAACACTCAAAACAAACAACTTTGAAGGGAATTTCATTGAAAAGGGATTCAACACTTGAGTTATCTCGATGTGCACCTTTAGGTGTGTAATTCAGCATTAAAACTCACGATACAATGACAGGAACAAGGTCAACGTGATTTAGTTATTAGATATTAAAAGGATTCATCCAAGAAAAAGTAACTAATACATAAATTACACTGACACGGCTACAAGTATCCGCGTCTATAATGGATATGAAATGTCCGACACAGTAAAAACAAGCTCAAAACAAGGAGTCAACAAAAAATACTTATACTTACTCAGGGAAAGTGTGAAGTAGCAGTTCAACAGAATCATCCAACGGCCCAAACTTCTTCTCCATTTCCTCCTCATCTTCCTTAAGCCACAAGATAGCATGAACTCATGTTTAAAACTCCTTTTCAAACTCCATATTATAAACTTGACGACCTATAGCTTGTCCATCGAAGTGGCCTTTGGTGAGAGCGTGAGACCAGTGTCCCATGAAGATACTACTGAATCCTGAACCAGTCGTCTGCTCATATATTGGGCCTTTGGGCTATGGGCCCGCCTAAACAGAGTCGGGCTTCTTTTCTTTTCAGTATACATATGGCCATTCACACGTGGCAATATAATAGCATCCAGATTAAATGAGTCGGACAATAGGAACAAGCCATGTGTATCTAACAAACCGATGTGTCTGAAGTTGGAATTATGAAATTGTCCACTCCTAAGTCCTAACAGTCAACCTTTGGATCTTGGTGATTCGGTGTCCGTTGGTGCTGAAAATTTGCGGCTGGGTTCGTGTTCGTGTTCGTGTGGTGGTAGAGATAATATCTGACAGTCAGAATTTTTTGTGCATCATTCAGTTGACTTTTGAACTTCTGGGATCTTTTGTGTGTGAGAGTCAACTCGTTGAATCTGATTTTGAGTCCACGAAATAACCCCTTTTTTTAGAGATATTGATCAGGTTTTAAGATAATTGATACGCGTCGATATAATCTTGACTTTTTCACCAGTAATAATTTAATTGAAACAATCCTATATATCAAGATATAGCTGAGAGATCCACAGATATATCGGTGAGATGTGTATTTTGTTAGATGCACGTGGTTTGTTCCAGTGTAGTCGGGGCCCATTCGAAATTTTGGGCCTTGGTTGAACTGAATTGACCTAATAAAGTTGATTTGTTGCCTTAATCTTGTTTCAAGATGCATAATTACAAGGCACTCATTTTATTAACAAAAATTGGTCCCAAGGCCAAAAAAATTGGTCCCAAGGCCTAATTTCGGGAAAAAAAAAGTCTAGAAGATATTGTTTTTTGTGAGTATAAGGACAAATTTTGGGGAAAAGTAACTCACAAACCCACTATTTCAAAATTAGGAACCCTCAAGGACAAAATAAGTTGATTCCGCCTTTTTACATTTTTTTAAATGCCAATTATACCCTTCCGTGAAAATAACTCTCAAGGACAAATGGCCCGGATTTAAAATAAATATTTTCCAATTTTACATTTTCTGTCATTTTACTATGAACAATGAGTGTTCATATATTCATTTGGTGTATGAACAATGATTGTTCATATCCAAATAGGTGAATGTACCTTATACAATATATTGATGAAATGTTCATACCCAAGGACTATGAACATCGAATGTTCATACTTAATAAATGTTCATACCCAAAGGACTATGAATATTAAATGTTCATACATAATCAATGTTCATACCCAAATGACTATGAACATCGAATGTTCATACCCAATCAATGTTCATACTCAAGGACTATAAACAATCAATGTTCATACCTACCAATTGATTTTTTTTTAAAAGTAGTCATGAACAATGATTGTTCATATTTGATGTATGAACACTGTTGATGTATGAACAATGATTTTTCATACTCCCAAATAGGTATGAACAATCCATGTTCATAACTGGATCAATGCTCATACTTATTGGATCATTGTTCATAGTTCCAATAGGGATGAACACTCATTGTTCATAGCTAATGTTCGTAATTGGGGGTATGAACAATGAGTGTTCACACCTGCTTAAAAGTATGAACAATGATTGTTCATACTAAATACACCGGGCCGTTAATTATTTCGCGTCAGGGGTATACTTGATATTTCATCTACCCAATCCGTTTTTTATTTTGCATCAAGGGTATACTTGACCTTTCATCTACCCCGTCCTTGTGAGTTATGGAAAAATAAAAAAGTGTCCTTGAAAGTTACTTTTTTGGCAGTTTTGTCATTAAGAGTCACTCCCTGTTTTATTAAAGTGAGACGCACATTAATAAAAAAAACAAATAAAATAATAAAATATCTATTATAATAAAACACAATGGGAAGACAAAGGGTGGTCGAGATCGTCTGGGGATCTGAGTTAGATTGGGGCAGATGTACGATCTAGAGCATTTTGAAACCACAAATTAATGAATGCATTTAATTTTGAAACACCCCATGACCTTCCTAATAGCCCACATTTAATCAGACATTAAATCACTTCAAACGGTTACCAAAATTAAAATAGAAAACCCATTTAGCATCCACTAAATTTGATTAGTAGTAGAGAGTTGATCAATTAGTTGGGTTAACCGCTAAAAGGCTTCAAAAGTGGGGTTAAATAAATGTCAAGGATTACCAAAAATAAAAATAAATACTAATTCAATTGGATCGGCTTGGTTTTGAAGAGTTGGATTCCCTATGAAAAATGAAAACGCTTTTTGTGTTGTATTAATTGCCGTTTTGCTTTAAAAGTGGGCTTGATCCCCAATACTCGCAATGACCATCAACCCCAAACGTTACCACTATCAAAACCCTCTCTTTCTCTCTTGATAGCTTACCACTATCAAAACCCACCTCAAAAAATCATGCACCATCGACTTCTTTGTTCATCTAAATGCTTCACTCCACACCTTCGATGGCAGGTACTGTGTTTGATCTATCTCAAGTATTCGACTAATTTAATTTTGGGATTAAACATGGTTTCCACTTCCTGCTGTTGGATTAATTTTCCTACCAAAGATGCTTTGAATTGGTTCTCGCTCCAAGTTTCTATTCTTAGTAGTTGGGTTTTAGTAGCTTATGCAATTCCTCTTATTATGTTTTACCGGTTCAATGATTTTCAATCGGGAAGCTTGAAAGACAAATATGTTACTATGCACAAAATTTCACTAATCGACTTGAACTATGTTGTTGTCGAGATCAATTACACTTGAACTATTTTGCTCAGTCGTCGGTATGTATAATGTTTCTAGACTAGATCAATAAAAACCTCTTTTCTATTGTTTCTTGCTACTTGAAGTTGCAAATGTCCATTTCGCCGATCCATATATACATACATACCTATATTTTTATTGGCCTAACAGATTGCATATTTATTAATTCAAGTGAATTGTTCATGGTTTAACAGATTTTCAATTCATTAAAGTTGGAATAAAAACATAAAATAATTCTCAACTATTGGGTTTAATTGATTAAATGTAATCGGTTGTGAGTTAACACATTAAAACGTTATTAAAGGCCGGGTTTGTAGGCTTGGGCATCTAATAGACTCAAACGGACTTGCATCCAATGGCGTATCCTCTCCCCAATTACTACCTCCGAAGTTTCCTTTTTCTTCACCAAAATTGATTGGATTAATCAAGACACTATTAGTACACCCATTAGAGCACCAGTGATTGTTACCTTACGTTGCTCCACTACCAAAATTTATCAATAGAGTTAAAGTAGAGCATGACTTTTACTAACTTAGCTTCTCTCAACTCCCTGTATAAAACTCTCTATCCCAATTTCTGGCATCAAGGTTCCTCTTCCAATCCAACAAATTTACGTAAAAAAAAATGCAATCAAATTGAGGTTTGCAATTTCAAATGTTTTTTTTGGATAAATTTGTTTTGATGTGATTTAGAAATCCTTACAAACATCTTATTTACATGGTGTCATCTATTCAGTTTATCAGGAAAATTGGTGTTCTTAGTATGCTTAGTATTTTGCCTAATGTATGATAGTTCTGAAGACTTGAGCTGTTGGGATTAGGAAGGCACAGTTAAATGGAACAAGATAGAAAAGTGATTAACAAGCACAAGCGTGAAAGAAATTACACAAAAGTCTTGCTAGGAACTCAATGTTTTTACCTTGATTAGATTTGCTAAGGATGAGAAAAAATATTAAACCACGAGAACCATACTCTAGCTAGGTACATTTCCTTTTTCTTCCTTAATAAATTCATGTGATGTGGTGTTAGTCTACTTTAATTTATTTTTCATGCTATTAAAAGTCAGTAGATACAATGTTGGTTCTTGGTATCTCAAGCTGCTATATGTATGTATGCTCGACTTGGTTAGCACGTAACAACATTTAAAAGCTTAATATGTTTATGTTTTATGTCTTGGCTATTTGTCTTTTGTTTTGAAGTTTTCACTTGCTGTGTTTGTTGTTTCTATTCCCATCCCTTTACACTGGTATGGTACTTTAAAAAAATTCACAACATAGTAGAGTGTCTATTGTTAGCTCCAAATGAAATATGGAGGCACTACAAAGCTACACCTTATTTGGACCATTTTTTTTTGGAAGTAATTAAAAGGGTTAAGACCGGCTACCCCTAAACTATATTAATGAAATCAATCATAAATACAACCTAATGCATCCTCCTCCACTATACATTGTAAGCATTCACTCAGTGAAAGGGTGTAAAACATTACATTATTCAGATCCTTTAGTTTTCTTTCGGATTTGTTTTTGAATTGAAGGGCATAAATAGAAAGACATAAATAGAAGATGATTGTAATGCCCGGGAAGAAAAAGTGTACTTATAGTGGCTCCAAAAGAAATATGGAGGCACTACAAAGGTACACCTTATTCAGATCCTTTAGTTTCTTTCAGGATTTATTTTTGAATGGGCCGGGCATAAATAGAAAAGACATAAATAGAAGATGATTGTACCGGCCGGGATAAAAAAGTTGCACTTATAGTGGTATGGCAGAGTGATTCATGATCATTACATGAACCCAGAACATTATTACAAATTTGTATTGATTTAATTGATGCCAAGCCACCAATTTGAGTATATCTAGCATGACTATTTATAAGCATTTCATTGCTCTTTTTGGGAGGCCTATCTTGGCTCATTTACAAAGTTAGAGGTTGTTCACACTTCTAATCCATTAGTTTTCCTTATGGTCAGCATTTTAAAACTTGAAGAACCTAAAAGATGATGGAGTGTACATGTTTGATAAATTGAAAAAGATTATATATTGGTTATGATAGAAGATTATGTGCTGGAGTGTACGTGTGCAGCCAATGGTTTAAAGAAATTTACTGCTCGGGAAGGCACCGGTATATGAATTTCGGGATGGTGAAATTCCATGCTAGACTTTGGGAAATTTATTGTGTTCATTTAATGTGGGGGTGTTTGTCGACCTACAAAATCCAGGTTTCTAGGTACTTCATCTCATGTAAGTTACACATTTTGATTTCCATTCTTTAGTTTTTTCTTTTACTTCTTTAGGCAAATTCAGTGATGCACACGGTTTTTTTTATATGTTTACAATTTGTTTTACTAAATTTTCTATGCAAAGTTCCTTTTTGGGTTGTTGTTTTCCGTTATGTTCTAAATTTTGAGGCTGCTTTGCATCTTCGATACCATTTTGGGATACTTTCTGTTGTGAGTAATTGTCTTCAATCTCATTTGAGCACCTAAACAATTTCAGCATGCATCCCAATTTATTTGTTTGTTTAGTTTGTGCATATTGAAGTATTGGCATTTAATTGATTTCTACCTTTTCAAATCCTTTCTCTTTTGAAAGTGATTCGAATTTGCTATTTTTTTAACAAAAAAGGTAGAGAGGGTAGCAGATTTAGAACACTTTTGTCTCATATCCTCTACATAAAGGTTAGTTTTAGTGCATTATGTTGGTAGACACCCAAAAAATTTAGTTCATAGAGGTTAATTTTAGCCAATTTCCTTTTCCTTCACCAAAAATTAATAGACACCCAATTAATTAGTACACATCGGTTACTCATCTTTTTTCCTCTCGATACTTATTGAGAGTTAGAGCACCACTGATTATTTCCTTCCGATAGTTGCTCTCCGTTTTCCTTTCCCATTCAATAAGAGTTAATTTGATTAGTATGCAATTTCTCTACCGACTTTAGTGGTTTGTAACGCTTAATGTGTTGAAGAAAATAAATGGTGTTTAAAGCATACAATGTTATTTGTAACTTCTCTACTGTTTAAAGCATGTTTTAAAGCATCCTTTCTTTCCCAGAATCATGTGTGGATACTATTTTTCTATAAAAAATAAAATCTTATGCATTCTTAACCTTCAAGAATTTAAGCACTCCCCTTTTGTTTGCGGAAATGTCGATTGAAGATATAATTGAGAGTGTGTTTTCATAAATGCTAATTGCAATAAACAAATTTGACTTATAGTGGACCCACTAATGAAGTCTCATTCAAATCCTTCGTGAAGGTTTGACAACTTATTGGCCCTCTTGGGTCCTTCATTGCAAGATATCAAGAACTAAAGATTCCATTGCCCTCAATGTCCTCTACCAATAACGATTATGATTTTAGTTAGATATTTTTGTTATGACATTTATATATAATGACTAATGACCACATATAGAATTCTCCTCTACTAATAACTGACTACGATTTCAGTTAGATTTCTATTATGACATTTATATGTAATGCCTAAGATTCTTTTATACAAATATCAATGAAAAGTACATGTTAATAGCGCATTGTACAACACAAAAATAGAATTCTTTGGGCTCTTTTTGGTATTTATGCTCATTTTAGTTTGAGAAAAAGAATTCTTTGGGCTCAAAATAGAGGCATTCTCATAAGCAATCAAGGGTCAAAACCCCGAATGGGCGACCAACCCTATACGCCTCGAATCACGTCATGTTCCCAAAAGCCGGAGCAAAACCTAATTCTCAGATCTAGGGATTGCCTAAGCCTTATATCTAATAAGGGCATGTGAGGTGAAGAAGTGCTCTATTTCTGTGTTGTACAATATGCGCTACGAACATGTACTTTTCATTGATATTTGTGTAAGGATGTCAGTATGTCACATACCAGTGTGGGCTTCTAAAACCCGTTTTCTTATTGGATTTTCAGCAATTATATATCTTTTTATTGTTGTCAGATTTTAATTTTTTATTTATTCCCAGCAAAGGTTTTATGCATACTTCCTAATTGTTGCCTGCCTATCCATACTAAACCTTTTATTCCTTTTGTTTTTTGATAGATATTAAGGTATATTGCAAGTTTGTAACTACCTTCTGTTCTCCATTAAAAACAAACCAATAAATTTGCAAAAGTGAAAGGGCATTGAATTAGAAGGCAACGTACTTCAAGCCAGGATGCGGGAAATGATCAAGCCACGAGGAAAACATGTACATTTTCTTCATTTCCCTCATCGTTGGATTGAAATTCAAATTAAGGTATTGTTTCTTTCGTATACTTCCATTGGATGATCTAATTAAAATGATGCTTACTAAAAAATTGTTGTTAAGAAATCCAAGTGTCATTTTATTTGTTGAATCTATTACTATATTTGATCATTTTTCTCTATTTTGCTTTTTTTTTAATTTTTTTTTGTTGATGTTGGTAGGAAATTGTGAATTAGCCATTTAAGAGTTAATGTGTTTGTATTTTGAGTTGTTTAAATTGGAAATGGTTTATTGATTGTTTCTCCTAGCAAGGATAGTGTAAACCAAGGTACAATAGTACTTGATTGAGACTAGCCTCCCAAAAAAAATATATCACCACCCCAAAAAAAAAAGAAGGATATAAAAGTAGTTTTTTTTTGAATCGCACCAAAGAGGTTTGATCTTTTTCATGTTGTGTTCAAGTGGTGTGAATAGGTAAGAGGGCATAATTTGGTGGAACCAAGTGTTGTTGCTAAAGAATTGTTTAATAGAGCGTGTTGAATTCAGTGTGCATAAATGCATAATATGTGTTTGATTTCAGTGATCCCAGCTTATACTTGCTTTTGCAGTAAGCTATTCATCTATAGTATTTTTTATTACTGTAAGTTCCTTGCACAAATTGATCTTCAATGTCCATTGAAAGTGGTCTAAGAGATGAAGATACTCGGCTCTAGGAAGCATTCTTGCATTGTATTAGTCAAGTATTTTCAGATACTTTGAAATCTTGCATACTTACTAATACAAATGACATTATTGGATGAGTAGAATTGTCGTTTAGAATGTTTCACTCATACAATATTCAAGTTTCTTCTTAAACCCTGTTCGGTGGCCCTATATGGATTAGAAATTGTTGATCCCTTTATCCCTTGCTTACTATGTGAACTTGAGATATTGGATATAAGCATAAGTAAGGTGTAAAACCGTGACAACTTCTTTAGCCTAAACAGTTAGTACTTTGAGATTTACTAGGGGGTAGATGTTCAACAATGGGTAGAGAATCCCATGGCCTTCTCAACTAGGAGATTCAGCTTTAACTTAATAGACAAAGGGTTGGGGGTTATTGACTACCCATATTTTAATTTCAGTGAGTCATTGAAGCATTATAGATGGATTATCAAGTCTCGAAGGGAGTCAAACCTTTAAAAGTGCTAAATTATTTTTCAACCGTTGTAATCTGCTATAGTTAGTGTTGCCTGTGTTTTTAGGATTATTGATTGGTACATCGGTCCTTTCTTTGGATCTTTGATGATTCTCATATATTGCTTAATGCAAAATGAGTAACGAGACATCTATTACCAATGGAGTAATGAGACATTTCTTTTACAATTATGGTTTGTGTTGTGCCTACTGCGGCCTCTCTTTCATCACATATGAAGTGGTTGATATATGCAATTTTTGAAATCCATAGATTGTGTTTAGAGTGGTAGTTCTCAAGTGATGTGTGGTTGGACCAAACTTTACGTGGTGTTCAGAAGTTTAGACAGGTGAGTAGAATTTATAATTAATAGTATGTAATTAGAACAAGATTGATACTATCATAAGACTAGCATGAAAAGGTGATCGAGCAACATCTTTCTTTGTTTGGAGTAATTATTACATCAGAACGCATAAAGATGTTATTCCTTATTGCAAGTGAATACTAGGAATGTTACTCTAGGTGTATAGTTAGAGTTCAGGTGTTGGGAATCTGAGAATGTGTGCTTCTCAATAATTGTAATTATTTTGCAAAAACTCTTGATCGATGGGGTCTATAACACTATAAGCTCGAAGTTAGTTATTTGTCTTAATATTTAAGTTTGGAGAACTTTGATGGACTTTGATTCATTTTCCTCAGTTGGTTATTGCCGCATGCAATACAACAAATAACACAACCAAGTTCCATTTGATAAGAGATGGTATGATGAAATATTGATGGCCTGGCATGTTTCCTTGATAATTTATACCAAAGAAATTGATTGATGGGAACATAGAAACTATAAACACAGGTTTATTTATAGGTTTCAAGAAACATCGACTCCTTTGACAAATAATGTTGTTACATAGAACTCTTCTTTAATAATGGTTGGATTTCAATTTGAACATTTAGTTCCTACTATATATACTACTTGATTGTGCCATGTTATATATATATGCTCATAGTTGTTTTGAAGACATGATAGAAAGAAAACACGATCCTTGGATGCTTGGCCTTCTTTTGACAAGTCCAACATGTTTATGACTCTTGGAAGTTGAATTGATTAAAGTATGCTCTTAGTCTTATGTTGCTTTAATATGTTACTTCTAATTTTGCTCTAATATTATTTTCCTGGATGTCTAGCCAGATGTCATTTGTATTGAACAATGGGATAACTCCAAAAATAACCAACTAAATTTGTCGGCTTTTCAGAGACTATTGGGAGCTAATCAACAACTATGTTGGCGCTCATGAATCCACTGAGAAGAAAAGTGCTAAGATGTGTTTCAAATTTAAAAAAGTTGGAAGAAGAAAGAACAATGCACTCTAAGCTAATTACAAGGAGATGTTCCGTTACTGTGAAGTGTAGTGCTAGATCAAGTGTAAGTTCGAAATCACTTCCAATGTTTCATATTTCAAAATTTTAAAAGAATAAAGAACGCACCCTAAGCTAATTGCAAGGAGATGTGCAATTACTGTGAAGTGCAGTGCTAGATCAAAACCACTTCTAATGGTAATAATCTGAACTCTTGACCTCTTCGATTTAGCAATGTTACTTAATTCCTCAACCGCTTGAATGCATATTTTCTATTCGAGAAGCTTACCTTCCAGATTCAAGGTCAATAGAAGATTGATGAATGTCTTGAAAATTACCTCAAAGTTACCAACTTCGTACATATGGTGGATGTAACATCTAATGCATGCAGTGAAATGTGTCCCAAGAAAATACATAAAGTGACACCTACATGACTTCAAATGTGGGAGAATTAGAATACTAAGTGTGAGATTTTCTTGAAATGAGTCTCATGTCAACTGGAATAAAGACGAGTAGATCTATGTTACTATCCTCTTTGACGTTAGTTGTCGAAAAAATAACTATTCTCTTTGACCACTGTAAATACTTGAACACTCAACAAAGAAAAAAGTATGTGCAAACTGTGCAACTTTTAATGAACAAAAATTTTGTCGTTTCAAATATTTGCATTGTATATGCTTAGGAATTGGGTACTACCTAGGGGAACACCTTTACAGTTTACAGTATAGATCGTAGATCGTAAATTCAACAAAGACCTTAGATTCAAGAATCTAAAGCATGAACTTGATTTACCTATTTATGCAAACGTCCTCTTCCTAACTGAAAGCCATGAGACTGGGTCGGAAGATGTCCTCAAAAAGCCCACTGGTCGAGATAACTTCAACTTGCCATGCATCGCCAACTCCAACCAAATTTAAAGACCGGTTAATATGTTCCAATGTGGGTGTCGAAAAGCTTTGAAGGTTCTCTTCAATACCAAATTTAAGTATATAATGAATGAATTTGATGAATCTTATTAACAAAATTAAGGGGCTATTAAATAGTTGCCAACACCTTAATTACGTGGAAGGGCTTCAATGGGTTTTGGTTTGAGTCCTTTCTTGCATGAAGAAGTGCCCATGAAGTGTAAGCCCATTAAGTGAGTTTCAAGACAAATTTCTTAAAGCTTCTGAAAAAACCATGAATGTTGAAGCTTCTTAAAGTCTGAAGGTGATGATCTTTGTTCTAATTTGGTTATAATAGAGGTACATGCTCTTCTCAAAGAACTCCTTCAATTCCTTATCATCTTTGAGTTTTTGACTGGTGTAGTACTACTGTTAGAAGAATATATTTATCAACATGTATTAACCAAAAAGGTATCCAGGAAATGTCCCCAATTCCCATTTGGTTGAGAAAAGGTTTGCATAAAATCAATAGAATGATTGGGATATAGTCATGGTAAAACGTTGTATACTGAATGCGGTAGAGTTACATTCAGTGCCACAAACAACATAATAAGCACCTCATAACCAATCGTGCCGTCGGCACGGGTTATATCTAGTATATTAAATATATCATGAATTATCATTGATTTGCTTAGCCAAATATTAAAATTAATTTTATGTGATTGTAAACATGAACCCATTAAACAACACCCATAAAATCCATGAGTTATTTTTATACCATAGTAGTCATTTAAAAGAAAAAACATAAGCAATAAGTAAATAGCAAAATAAAACTTGTATCTCTCAATACAATTTAGCTTAACTTCAATAAACTAAAATAGTGAACCAATCGAATTGAACCAAATGAATTATTCACAAAATAGAACACATGATTCGAATTTTAGAATCTCAAAAACTTCATTTAATCCATCTTTGTGTCTTCTCTCAATCCATACAACTTAACAAAAACTAGTTAAAATTAAAGCTTAGAGACTTAGAGTGTACTCCAAGATGAAACTTATTAAAATTGTATAATTTATTGTACCATACAACAATTGGATCGAGTATAAATGTGTCACATAGAGCAAAAATTGTATAAAAAAAATGAAAAAACTGTCAATGTTGATAAGATGCACACCTTGTGCGTATCGCGCCTCGACAAAAGATACAAAAGGCACACGCCTTATGTTTGCTCCCGCGCCTTGATCAAGGCGAGTTACTAAAGGTGCGCCTTGCTGCGCCTCGTGCCTTAGGCGCGTGCCTCTTTGCACCTTGACTACACTAGTTTGTTCTTATTTTCCAGCTCATTTACTCAAATGCTAGCTATTGCATTTCCACGTGTGAATGTGAATGTATTTAAACCTCTATTCAATTGATTTAGACGAAATTACCAAATTGAAAAAAGTAAGTAAGGGCATCACCAATGCAGGCCCTCAAAATAGAGGGCCACATCAGCCATTTAAAGGCTTGATAAGAGGAGAAAAATTATATGAAAGGGTATATTGGAAGGGTTTTATAGCCGCAGAGCTTTATAAATGTTCTTGAAAACTTTAATGTGCAAATTAAGTTGTTATAATGGTGTGGTGTTTGGATGTGTGACTTGCAGGTCGCATGTTCAACACATTATTATTATTCTTTTGTATGTGGAAATTAAAAACAATAAATTGGAAACCATTGGTGACGGAATTCGAACCCAGCTAGTTTGGCAACAGTGTAAAACATGTAGGTGACTGGATTCGAACTCGAGCTTGGGCAATAGTGCAAAACACGCAAATAAAGGCCCTCTAAAATTGTCTTCAAATATAAAGATATTTTTCAATGGTGGTATTTATGAAGGCCCGTATAAGGGTTGCATTGGAAAAGGTGTTTCTTCAACTGCTCCCTCAAATTTGTAGATAGAGGCCCATATAAAGGCTCCATTGGTGATACCCTGAGTAGACTCCAAATAAAATCTAACTACTTTAAAGAGTTTGGTCCAGTGAATAGTAGTCTTTCCCTATTATACCCCTATGCAATTTGAATGATCAAGGAGAAACTCTCCAAGACAGATCATGGAAGAAAGTAACTGGTAAGGACCGGGTAGATAAAAGTTCAAGTATACCCTTGACGCGAAATTAAAAACGGCTTGGATAGATGAAATGTCAAGTATACCCCTAATGCGAAATAATAAGCGGCCCAGCCCAACCGAAACGACCCAGTGTATATAGTATGAACAATGATTGTTCATACCTAAATTTAGGTATGAATGGTATGAACAATCATTGTTCATACCTCATCATGAGCTATGAACAATCACTGTTCATATGAACAATCATTGTTCATATTGTTTATACCTATTTTGGGTATGAACAATCAATGTTCATACTTCAACATGAGCTATGAACAATCATTGTTCATATGAACAATCATTGCTCATACCTATTTGGGGTATGAATAATCAATGTTCATGTTTATACCTCGACATATATAATGTACGATTAGTAAAAACACTTATTGGGGTATGAACACTTATAGAAGATCTTCAACTAGAATACCCTGTATTTGTAAAATTTCATCTGACCAAGTGATTACTCTTCAAAAAACATAAGAAATAACCATTAGTCAAAAAAAATATTTACTCAAAACAGATATGAACAATAAATGTTTATACCTAAAACAGATATGAACATTAATTGTTCATACCTACTTTAAGTATGAATAATACGTATCCATACCAAAAAAAATATATAAACCCAAAACAGATGTGAACATTGACTGTTCATACCCAAAACAGATATTGAACAATACGTGTTCATACTTAAAGTAGGTATAAACAATACGTGTTCAACAGTAAAAAATGAACAATCATTGTTCATACTTATTGGACTATGAAGAATTATTGTTCACACTGAACAATCATTGTTCATACCCCTATTGGACTATGAACAATCATTGTTCATATATACCCCTATGAACAATGATTGTTCATACATCAACAACATGAGGAATGATCAATGAAAATACCTATTGGACAATCATTTTCATACATCAACATAAGCTATGAACAATCATTGTTCATACCTATTTGGGGTATGAACAAATGGAACAATCATTGTTCATACATCAACATGAGCTATGATCAATCATTGTTCATAACTATTTGGGGTATGAACAATCAATGTTCATACATCAACATAATGTATGATCAATAAGAACACTTATTGGAGTATGAACAATGACAATCATTGTTTATACCTATTTGGGGTATGAATAATCACTGTTCATACATCAACATGAGCTATGAACAATCATTGTTCATTGTTCATATGAACAATTATTGTTCTTACCTATTTGGGGTATGAACAATCAATGTTCATACATAAATATAATGTATGATCAATAAGAACACTTATTGGAGTATGAAGAATAATTGTTCATACCTATTTGGGATCGATATGAACAATCATTGTTCATACATCAATATATTGTATAAGGTATATTCACCTAGTTGGATATGAACAATCATTGTTCATACACCAGCAGAAGGTATGAACACTCATTGTTCATAGTAAAATGACAGAAAGGGTAAAATTGGAAAATATTTATGTTAAATCCGGGTCATTTGTCCTTGAGGGTTATTTTCACGCGAAAATTGGTTTTCAAGGTTATTTTCACCAGAAATTTGTCATTGTGAGTGATTATAAAAAAACTCTGTTCTCTAAAGTTGTTTTGAATTGATATTTGTTAAAAGGGAGGGCATGTAATAACATATGTGAGGGGAGGGTACAATTGGCATTTGATCGGTAAAATTTAGACAGTTTTCCCTTGATTTAACACATTGCCCCTATGTTATCAATGAATTACGAAATTGTCATACAATTTAAATTACGAAACACCCCCTATGATTTATATAAATTACAGAACAATTCACATCTTTTTGGTAATTACTGAACAGTCCCTATACTTTATGATAAATTATATAATAGTCCATATATTTTGTGTAAATTGCATAACAGTCCCTAAACTTTATTTTAAATTATGAAATTGACCATATACTATAAATTACGAAACTATCCCTAATTTATTTTTATTATTTATTTTATTTTATTTTTGAGCACCAAATAAGAGTGTGTAATCGATGCATCACGCTGTGCCGGAATGCTAGTAACAATAAAAGTAGAGCCATAGAGACACCAGATTGAAAAAATAAAATAAAATAAAAAAATAAATCGACAAGTTGAGTCACTATGTCGATGGTTACTTCAACTAGTAACAATGAAGTTTTATTATTGAATTGATTTTTATTTTCTTATTATTATTTTGCTTCGATGAAAAAGTTTTCCTATATTTATGCAATACTTTAACTAGCCCATCGTGGATTTAGGCTTCCTAGAGAAAGACCATTTCTAAATGTCCAAGTTATGCACAAGAATATTATACAAAACATGACGCCTGAGTTTTAAATCCAAATTTTTTACGTTTATCTATTGGGAACTATGAAGTGTGGATATTTACAGTAAATACGTTAGTGATGTATAATATAATGAAAGTTGTGAAATATATCCTAATGTGGGTGGAGGTGTAATTTTATACCCCATTTTGGAGATGCCCTGATATGCCATGTTTACAGGAGGAGCATGGCGGGTCAAGGCATTCGGGGGCCTAAGCTAAGCAAAGTTCGAATATGGGGCCTTCTACTATTAATATATACTAATAAAATTGTTACATCTTATAAATTAATTTGTTTACCCTATTTCATATGAATGCAAACCCTCAGTTTATTTAACAAAAACCAATAAAATTGTTACATCTTATATCTTTTATATGACTGCAAACCCCCATTCTATTTAACAAAGAATCTAACTCTTTTAAAGAAAACGAGGGCTTCAGCAGTAAATTCATCACGCTATTAATTTTTTTTCCAATTTTACCCCTTGCCAAACACGAATATTATAGCTCATGCCATTTTTTGTTTTATTTTTTTATTTTGTCTTTTTGCAGGGGTAAAATGGTAGTTTCATGTCCATAAATTAATGAAAAATAAAATAAAATCGGGGATTGTTAACGTGGCGAAGACACGTACAAAGAGGCTAGTTTAGATTATAACAATTATTGTAAAAATTGATCATAACTTTTTTTTTTTCTTTCTTGAATAGTCATCTCACAAACTTGAGACTTCAATAGATTTATTTAACAAAGAATTGCATAAGAGAGAGAGAAGAAGAAGAATTCTACACTAAATAAAACAATAATATATGGACAGAATGAGGGATTATAGGGAAAAACCAAATAAGGCAAAAGAATGATAGAGGTAAGATTGAATTGAAGTATTGGTTTGCCTCATATTTGATTATTTAATTTGTTATTGGGTGATGAAAAATAATAATTAGTTATGGAGGCGTGACTATTTTTTTTTTGTTGGAGAAAGCGAAAAATTAAATATTAACGTGATTTTATAGTTTCCAATTTTCCAATGTAAAAACATTCGTCTAACGGATTAAAATAAATGAAAACCAATAATGAGATTTTTTTTTTTTTTTGCTAATAACACAATAGTGGACTGGGCTAGAATATATTGGGGGCCCTTGGGCAGTGGGGTCCCTAAGTAGTTGCTTATTTTGCTATATGGTAGAGCCGGTCTTAAGGAGAGGTTTAAAGCCATGTTTTTTTAGTGATTATGGCCCAAGTACAACACCCAATAATAATTTCGCCTCAAGTCCACATTGATTTTATAATTTCAAAGTTAAGGAAAATCGGGCTGACATCATCATTTTTACTTATAATTTTGGCTCAAGGACACATTTTCATTAATAATTTCGGCTCAAAGACAAATCGGGTTGACGTCATCATATGTAAGTTCATATGAAAATTTAAATTTATACAATTTTCTTTAACTATGTAAACTTTACATATATACATTTGTATTTACATATGTAAATTTAAATTTACATGGCTAACGTCATCCCGTGTTTTTGGACTTAGGGGCTTAGGGCGAAATTAAAATTCAAGTGGACTCGGAGCGGAAAATGTTTGGAAAATTGGACCCAATTACATAAATGTTTTTTTCGGGGTGTTTTGGAGTTTATAAACTTCCTATAACATTTTCACTACACAAAAGTGAAGTAAAGTTCCTATCAAAGTAAAGTTGCTTTCCTCTAAAGTAACATTTTCATATTCATGTTCATAAACATGGCTATGAACATCTATTTAATTTTCTCCTAACACATGTTTATTCAACTTGTTACCGAGTTAAAATTAAATAACTATTATTGGGATGACGAGAATTTTTTCCACCTTAGAGCAAGTCTAATGGAAAGCTGCTAAATTGGGCTGCTAAAAGGCCTAAGGTGCCACATAGGCCTTTTAAACCATTTCAATTACACTTTTTAGCAGTTGTTAAGTTCGGATAACAGACGACATAAACTCTGCCGTTTGTTTGTTAAATTAATTAAAACGAGAGACAAACGGCAGAACCTATGTCGTTTGTCTCCCGAAACTTATTATGATAACTGCTAAACAAGGCCACGTACAAATTTGGCTGGGTTTATGACACTTTCCAAATTTAAGAGCCTTTTAGCAGTCCTATTAAAATGACATTTTGGTGGTTGGGGTGCTATATGACCCCTTTAGCAGCCCATTGGACTTGCTCTTAGATATTTTCTATCTTCCAACTTAAAATTATCAAAACAAACGAAAAAAATAGTGGAAAATTGTGAATTTGGAATTCAGTTAACCACTATGAGTTCGCTCAAGCAAGGCCCAAAATATTGAATTCGGTGAATATTTCGGTGTACCCAAAAACAGATATATATCGGATATATCAATTTTTTTTTGTGACCAGTCCAAACTATCTAAAATATCGGAAATACTGGTAAAAAAATATCATAAAATATCAGAAATATTGGATATTTATATTAAAAAATGGTAAAAAAGTCAAACGATATATATCGTAAATATCACATATATCGGTGATATAAAGTTTTATATCGAAAATTTTGATATATATCGGAGAAAAAAGAATTCAATAGTCGGTGGTGGATATATTGATCGATGTCGGTGCACCAAAAAAACGATATATATCGGCAATATATGAGATATATCAGTGATATTTTGGGCCTTGCGCTCAAGTGCCACGTTAGCATTACCCACCTGTAAAACATTCTAGATATTTCTAATTTCTACTCCCGACTAACTAACTTCACGTTTATTACCACTCCTCAAAACAACACTTCTTAACTCGAGTTAAAACATTTTTTAACCATAGTTAATTGGTCATTCTTTCCACGCCTATATAAACACTCTCTCACTTCATTTCCAAACCGCGCTAAACTTTTTCATTTCAAAAATTTTTTTCCCAATTTCAGCTCTCGTCTCTTTTCTTCTTCGTTTCAAATTTCAAAAACAAAACAAACCAAAAATGGTGAGAATCATTCTCTTCTTTCTTCTTCTTCTTCTTCTTCTTTCTTCATCTGTTAATCATCTTCGTGTTCATGAATTGTAGGTTGTTCAACAGAAAATAAAGGAAGCTGAGATTACCGAACAAGATTCACTACTTCTGGTAATGAATTCGGCTTGTTTTCATCGTTTTTGAGGTTTTATTCATATATAACTTGTAGATCTGGAAAAAAAAATAGTACGAATCAAATGGTTTGATGTTTCTAATCCGATTTTTCACTAGATCTAACAATTACATCTCTCTGGTTGTTGAATCAGACTCGAAACTTGCTTCGTATAGCAATATTCAACATCAGCTATATCAGAGGTCTATTTCCAGAGAAATACTTCAATGATAAATCAGTTCCTGCACTAGGTATAACTTCCTTTCACTCAGATTTACTTATAAAGTTGATTTGTGTCTTGTTTAACGTGATTTGTTTTTTATAAACAGAGATGAAAATAAAGAAACTCATGCCGATGGATTCTGAATCACGTAGACTAATTGATTGGATGGAAAAAGGTGTTTATGATGCGTTGCAGAACAAGTACCTGAAAACGCTACTTTTCTGTGTTTGTGAAACAATAGAAGGACCAATGATTGAGGAATATGCTTGTAAGCTAAATTTCTCGTGAATATCTCGTGAATATATCATGAGAAAATGAAATTGAAGTGGGAAATTGTGGTTTGTTTGTTTGTTTGTTTACAGTTTCGTTTAGTTATTCAAACTCGGATAGTCAAGAAGTGATGATGAATATAAGTAGAACTGGGAATAATAAGAAACAAGGAGCAACATTCAAGTCTAATACTACTACTGATATCACTCCAAATCAGATGAGGTATAAAAAAATTACTTGTTGTTTTAGTTTGTGTTTGGGTTTTTACTAAATGATCGATGTGGATAATTGAGTTTTTAGGAGTTCTGCTTGTAAAATGGTTAGGACTTTGGTTCAGTTGATGAGAACTCTTGACAGAATGCCTGAAGAGGTAAAAAAACTAATAATCCATTTCTGTTATCTAAAGTTACACTGTTGGTTTTGATGTATTTGTGAACATTTATGAGTTGTTGATAAAATGTTTGAATTGATTTGTGTTTCAGCGTACTATTTTGATGAAGCTTCACTACTATGATGATATTACGGTATGATCGATGTTTCATCTCTGACTTGTTATGGAACTTAAATGTAGTCATGCAGTATGCTTTAGCTTGATATGTATGTCGTTACGATCCTAGACTTGTTATTGGTTCGTTTGGTAGTTATTTTTATCCTAGAATTACCTTTGGACTTAGTGATCAGTGAATGTGCATCAATTAGACTTGCCCACATATCAGCTGACTAGTTTAACTACTTTGTGAGATGTATTATTTCTGTTACTTCTAAGAGCTGTTGCATGCTCCTGTTCTACTTATGGTTGTATTTTATTGAATGCTGCTGCAGTCATATTGCAAGAAGTTGCAAGTATATGATAATTTTCAACTCACACAAGTGTTGTAGATCACACAAATGTTGAAGAGTTTGTCTAAATACTTTGTGTGTGTATTGTTTAGTGATATGCCTTTAGAATAGATTTGAGATCTTTGTCTATGCCCTAATTTTTGGAGTTGAGTTTTAGATTAGGAACCCATGCTGTGGTAGAGATGTATTTGGAGCCTCATTGTAATGCCTTGCTTTATACAGCTTTTTGTTTGTTTTCCCTTGCTTTAAACGGCCTTTTGTTTGTAATGCCTTGCTTTAAAATGCCTATTGTGTTATTACAGTCCTCCCTCTGTCACTTGTTTGAATTAACATACTGGGAGTACTTATTTTTCATGTATGGCAAGTTGGAAAGGTTGAGGGACTTAGTATGCTTTAGCTTGATCTTTTTATCCTTGAATGACCATTTGGATCTATGAAGACCAGAAATCATTTTATGATCAGTGAATATCCCTTAAATGGACTTGCCTAATATCAGTTGATTAGTTAAACTGTTTTATGAGGTGTATTTTTTTCAATTGCTTATAAGGAGCTGGTCCTGTTCTGGTCATGGTTGTAGTGTATTTAGTGTTGCTCGAGTCATACAGCGACAAATCACAAGTCTTTGTAGTTTTTCAAGTTTGCAGATCCAATGTCGGCAGTTGGGCTAAATACTTGAGTTTGTGCTGTGTAGTGACATGCATTAAGTAGTTAATCACTTAAACCAGATTTGAATCCTTTATGTATTCTTCATATTTGGACCTGGACTTTTGAAGTTAGACTAGGAAGTAGGAGCCCATGCTGTGGGAGAGATGTATTTTGAGCCTAATTACAATGGCTTGCTTTCTACGGCATTTTGTTCGAAATGCCTTGCTTGAAACAGCTTTTTCTTTTTTACACTCTCTGTTTGAATTTACACATAGGGACTACTTATTTTTCATACATGACGATTTAGACAAGTTGAGGGATTTTTTCTGTTTGGAAGTAATATTTTGATTGTGCTTGCAGCCAATGGACTATGAGCCACCATTCTTCAGGTGTTGCTCAGAACAAGAAGCTAGTAATTCATGGACAAAAAGTCCCCTCAAAATGGAGGTTGGGAATGTTAACAGCAAGCATTTTGTATTGGCTCTCAAGGTAAGACGAACTAAAATAACTTAGACAAGTCAAACTGATGATTTGGATTGTATATCAATTGGATCTGATGTGGTGGTTTGACTGATAAAATTTTAATTGGGCAGGTTAAAAGTGTCCTAGACCCCTGTGAGGATGAGAATGATGATATCCAAGGTGATGAAGAGGTAAGCATGGGAGGAGATTCTGGAATGAGGGATGATTCTTCAGATTCTGAGAGTGAGGTAAGACCAATTTTTTAACCCCCACTCCCTCAACTGTTTTGAACTTTGAGACTCACAGTGTTGGTTATATGGATGAGAGTAGCATGCTTTAAGATCAAGGTTTCATTAACTTTTCACCATCTCAGGTTAACCACTCGTCTGGAAACCAGTACATTGTCGCTCCAGTAGGTATGATCTTTCATTTCGCTTCTAGCCTTCCTTTCTTTTCGTCCTACACTCCTACTGCAGATTTTCAGTGTAGAGTGAAATAATAATTCTCCTGCAGGTAAAGAACGCTGCTCTGGTGACAATGACATGGTTGATGAAGGTAAGAATTTGGTTCTGATCAAGAAATGACTTGATCAGTTCTCCTCTCTTTTCTTTTTGTTTGATATATGTAATTTTCCTTTGGTAGAAGCTAAGGTGTCAAATTGTGCTAATAAATCAGTCATGGTTCTGTGCTTTTCTGCTGTCAGATGATACACAAGATGCTGAGGAGGACACGCAGCAGTTAGCTCGAGTTACAGACTGGATTACTTCCCGCCACATTGCTACTGTTGAACTTACTGATGTTCTTTCAAATTTTCCAGACATCTCAATGGTAAATATATAGTCACCAGCCTTTGATTTTTATTTCCCCTTCTGATTTTGTCTCTGTATGTGTGTGCACATTTTAGTCCTGAAGAGTGCCAATCTCCACTTGCCTGTCCTGAATATCTGAGTTGAGACATGAAGTAGCTACTTGACTTCCAGTTCAGCTTGCATGTCATTGTGTCATTTGGTAGGACCTAAATCATAAGTCCATCAATGTTTGGTTGCTCTTTAGAGTTTAGTTGAAAAATGAAAGAGAATCTGGATTAGTATTTTTGTGCAGTGGAAATTGTTAATTTGCATCATAGATTTTAAATAAATTAGCAATTCTTTCCCTTGAAGTCCATATTCAATCATAGACTGAATTTTAAATTGGATATCACTGGTCTTGTCATTTTTATCCAGAAGAGTGAGCTGGGTGGTCTAGAAGAGGGTCAGGTCTAGCTGGACGGTGTGTGTGGATTTTCTCGGGGCTTAAACTTCGGGTTCATTAGATATGCTTTAAAGTTACTTGCTTTTACCAGTAAAACTTGGGATACTGAAAAAAGAGGGAGAACATGTGCCCTCTTTAGCACCTAAATAATTTGCAATAGTAGCACGATCAGATTTTAATGGCTTCTTTTTTGAATTTTGCAGACTTTGACTGAAGGTAAATGGAGAAAGTACACATAACAAAGGAAGACAGTACCTAATGTTTTGGGTTCTCATGTTTCCTCTCGTGAAATGGGTCTTATCCGTAACTTTTTATTTTGACTTATTTGCAGAACTAATGGGCAAACTGGTAGATGAAGGGGTACTATCTAGAGCTGGAAGGGACACGTACACCATTAGCAACAGAAAGGTTGTTTTCTTTGTGTAGTATTATTATGTGTTCTAACCGTGTTTTTAGCTAGAAAACTTATGATAATTCCACTTCAGGGATTTGAGTCACACTTGAGCGATGTGAAGAAAGAGATGGATGCAGAGGAAACACTTGATGACACAACTCCTAACAGGACTGATGAAGATTACATGTACATGAAGGTAAGATTGATTTTTGTTTGCATTGTGGAAACTGGCCAAGGTAAATCTGGAGGTGCCTTACCAATAAATTCAGCTTATCACTCACGAACAGGACTTCATATTTTCACTGTTCAACAGATACATATCTATTATTTAGTTGTGGAGACTCGAGATTGTTGCATGCTATGTTTTAAATGTCTGAATCATAATGCAGGCCTTGTATCATGCTCTACCTATGGATTATGTGACTGTAACAAAGCTTCAGACAAAGCTAGATGGAGAAGCCAACCAGACAACAGTGCGAAAACTTATTGATAAAATGGCACAGGATGGATACCTTGAAGGAGTAAGCAACCGGCGACTAGGTGAACCAGTAGAACTGTTTAGAAACTGATTTATCATTTTTTTTTTGGACTTCTTGATGCATCTCATAACATGGTAAGCGATTAAACCCTTTTATATTTTCTGTTGCAGGCAAGCGAGTTGTTCACTCTGAATCGACCAACAAAAAGCTACTTGAAGTTAAGAAAGCTTTGGGAGATAATCCTTCTGTGAGTATACCATATCTTGAGTGTTTATTTCGTGTATATCTTTGCCATGTTTATATCCTAACATATCTTTCTTTGACCAGGCAATGGAAATCTGTGAACCAGAGAACAGATCTAATACTATAGGCTTTGTCAAAACAGGTATGTAGTATGATGAAGTGTTGTTATTCAGGAAGCTATGGTTCTTCATTCTTTAAAGATTGTTTAAAGTACAGATGCTTATGACCTCTAAACAGGTGCCAATCATAGAGATACATCTACCTGTGGTGGGCTCCACTCAATTGGCTCTGATCTTACTCGCACCAAAGGGAGATCTGATATTAACCAAAATGGCTCAATGAGAAGTGAGCAGACTGTGGGAAGGATGAGGGAGCAGGGAAACACACCTGTGAGCAGGCTTGAGGTTAGTTCATTGTCTCTTTTTAGTTTACATTATGATAGTGAATAAGAGATCCCTCCAGTTAAACATGTACTACAGGAGATACTTAGAATCACTATTTTTTGCAGCCTGTTGCTTCACGGGAAAGCATTGCACAAGGAAATGAGCATGATCGGGCAAATGGAAGAAACACTGACTATAATGATGGGGACACTACTATATGTAGTCATCGTTCCCAAGATAAGCGATTCAGGAAAGCAAGCACGGTAATATCAGTGTGATCATAACTATAATGTTCATATTAAGCAAGGCAACTTCCTAACTGAATGCTCAAAAGTATCTGCTATTTTGATTACTAATTATTGGTTCCCTTTTTTATCATTGTGACAGGTCAAGGAGCCTATTCTTCAATACTTTAAGCGCCAGAAGTCTCAAGCTACATTAGTTGCTTGAGTACAAGATGTGGTGTACAGAATAGTTAGAACATATACCCTCACCTGACCTTAGGGGATTGCTGAATTTTTTTAGTAAACTTTGAAAATCCAAGAAGTTGGATATGCTAGCCTGGGATGCTGTTTGGTTTATATTGTAATAGAATGGTTATGTCTTGGGAAGTTCACCATCCCTTTAATTGTTGTTGTAGAACTAATAACATCTTCAGTATCCCTTTATAAATTGCTATAGATATGGTTTTCTGTCTTCAGTTCCTTTGTACGTTAGTATTAGGCATGATGTTGCTGCAGTAAAAATCATAATTGGTAGTTGTTTAACTGGATTATGCGTCTGTAGTTATAAAACTGTGATCAGGAACAGAACTTGGAACGAAATGAATGAGGATTTAAGTATTGTATGGGATAGAACTTAATAATATGGATGATCACTTGAAAATATTGACTGGAAAACACTTCGTTTGGTCTTTTAGTTCAAAAATGTATTCCGCTCAATAATATGTTAGGAAAGTTCTGGACTCTTTGAAAATTACCTGTGAGGAACTGAGAACTAGTCTTATCTCTACACTATATGATAGCTGGGTTTGTAGGAACCACACTTCTCAACCGAATAGTGTATTTCTAATCTCTCAATTTTAAGATTTTAGAACCACCTCCCTATGTTTATTTAAATTACATCTCTCCTATTTATTAATTACAATTGGCTCTCTAATCTCTATTAAAATTGAACCACCTCCTTCTTTAATAATTTTAGGATAGTCTTCTTAATTTAAAAGCTAAATTTTATGTATAGGAATTGTATATCTTCCCCATTTTTAGAAAATTGTTTCTCTTTATTTTTTTTAATAATTTTCATTTTAGTTCTTTACAACTTGGCGAATTGATGCGTAGCACAGGACACATGCTAGTGACCAATCAAATAGTCTGTAGCAACAAAATTGCTCACTCTACCTAATACAATCTTTGCTTCTGTGATACATAGAGTATTTAGACACATTTGAATTGGTTACAAAAGTACATGGACTAATTTGATCATGAATTCACGACTTGATAGGTTACTCTACTTGAAAAGAAGACTAGATTAGCCAAAATCCAAGAGTACTTATACCGTCATGTGGCATCGAGCAGCATACCAAAACGACATACATTGCTCTGTTTCTTTGTTTTCCAGGATATAAGGCAAGAACTAAGAAAAGTGCAATAACCACTAGTAGAACGACGAGTGATAAGGCAGCCAGCCCAATCAGAGTCACAGAAACCAGAGATGTGTAAAGAACTATTAGCGGATAAGAGAATCCCTTTGTTGATTGAACCTTTAAGATAGCGGAGTATACGATGAGCAGCATCTAGATGTGGAGTCTGTGGGGACTGTATGAAACGGTGAGATAATTAACAAAATAAGTGATATCTGGATGTATAACTGTGAGATATAAGAGATGCCCAATCAAGCGGCGATAGACAGTATGATCCTGAAGTAATGTGCCATTATCGGAATGGAGGTTGATGTTTTGTTCCATAGGGAACTCAGAAATACGACCACCAGTGGTACCACAATCGCACGTAATGTCAAAAGACATTTTATACTGTGTAAGAAATAATCCTTCTTTGGAACGAGCAATCTCGATACCCAAGAAATATTTTAGACGTCCCAAGTCCTTTATATAGAACTTTGCTTCTAAAAATTTCTTTAAGTTCTGAATGAGAGAAGGATTGTTGCCTGTGATCAGACTGTCATCCACATATACAAGGACAAATGTAGAATCAGAACCACAAATACTAGTGAATAGAGAATAGTCAGACTTAGATTGAGTGAAGCCGGCAGTTATAAGAGTGGTAGATAGTTTGGCAAACCATTGCCGAGAAGCCTGCTTGAGTCCATATAAGGACTTATTGAGGCGACATATCTTGTATTTATTATAGACTGCAATCTTTCGCATAGGGTAGTTCATACGTCTCTTATTAGTGTGACTGTGTGACTCGCTGCTTCTTTAGCCCATGAGAAGTGATCGTGTGAAATTATAAATATTTGACCAAACAATATGTGGAAATGCAGTCACTAGTGGAAGTGCACTACTTTCCAATTTAATTTCTCTCGTGTGTAATTAAAAATTTAAAACAACGGATCACCTTACTAGCTGTAACCTGAAAACAGCGCCGACCTTTCTCAAGAGAGTACGGAGTTCCATTTAAAAGTTTCCTTATTTCAATTTTTCTGTTTTTTTTAGTAACACATTAACGCGTTTTGTACAGAAAAACTCAGATTTTATTAACTTCCAATTCTATTCTTCCAACCTCTTATATATTGTCTCATTGTGGCAACTCTATCGCCTTCGATCTTCAGTTATCTCTGTTTGTTGTTGACAATGGGGAAACTACCAAAACTCAAGCTCAGAGCACGTTCAGTTTTCTAAAAGACAAAGCATCAATTCTTCTTCTCTCCAAACCAAACACATCTTCATCTCTCCATCTCGTGCTTTCTGAATCCACATCACCGGAACCAACAACACCACCAGAAGAAAAACTCCTCATCACTCTTCTCTCTTTCGGTAACAGTGCATGTAACACAGCACCAACATGTATAGAACCACTATTGGATCGTTTACGCAACACCCACAACTCATTCATTGCTTTCAAGTGTTTGATCACTCTACACTATATAATCACACATGGTTCTTATATACATCAGCATCAACTCTCTGTTGCTTATTTTTCGGCTGGTGATGGAGATTTTCTTAATCTTTCACGCTTTCTTGATTATTCTAGTTACGAATCGTAGTATTTGTCTTTCTGGGTAAAATGGTATGCCCATATTCTTGATTTAGTCTTATTCACCACAAGAGACATAGGGTATGAAAGGGTGGTATCTTCGTTTTCAAGTAAAGTGTTGTTGGGGGAGTTGGATGTACTCACTAAACTTGTTGAATAACAATCTAGAGCACGATAATTGGTGAATGTTGAAGGTGTTAAATTATGCTAGGAGATACATATAGTGGTTAGCTGGTTAGATTACAGAGATGTAGTGGAGAAGAAGAAGAAAGGATGTAGGCACAAGAAGAAAGTAGGGTTTAGAGTATATTTACTCTAACCTACAATTCATATATTTATACTGGGGTGATAGCAACTACTTAAATAAGATACGGTCTCACACTTAGGGCATCTCCAATGGAGAATGGAAAAATTCACCTCCACATAGGCGCCATTAGAATTATACACTTTATCTAACTCCCAAATACATAAAGTATATATTTACTACTTGTGGCTCTTCCAATGGTAAGTGGAGGCAAATGTGTAAAAATAAATAACAACGGACTTAAATTGTCAGACTATTCAAAATAATGAAAAATGACGGGCTTGGTCCGTCGCAAAGGCTTAAAACAAGTAATGGTCCACTTTCTCATACGACACTCAAAACAAGTTTTTAATGGTCCACTAGAATGGTTCTCATACGCTTTTTCTATCTCCTCTCAAACCATTTCTCTATCTTCCACGTGTCCATCCGTGTTTTTAGATAGTAAATTAGGTAAATAAATAAAAATAGAGGGGCAAATAACAAAATGGACTTCAGTAGCTAACAATCAGCGTTCTTTAAAGTATTTTAGATAATTCACTACGCGATGGACTTAAACCAGAAAAATAAAACTTGAAACGTCAGTTGAAGTGACGTCCGAGTTTTTAAGTTACTATAAGTGACGTCCGGGTGCTTTTATTAATTAATAGCTGGAGGGGGAATTTCCCACCCCATCTTTTGACTAATAATCTATTACCTACGATATACAACCTCTATTGGAAGGAGTTTTTTGGCAGTTGGAGTGTAAACTTTACACTTTATACTGTTTACACCCTCCATTGGAGATGCCCTTATAGAATGTGTGAGACTGACTCTACATACTTCAACACCCCCTTTCAAGCTGGAGCATAGATATCGCTCATGCCCAATTTGTTACCAACATAATTTAAAATTGGATGAATCACTGGTTTAGCACAATATAAAGCTAACTAATCTCGAGACGCCACATAAGGAGTACTTATCTCCTTTGTTTCAACCTTATGTTTGACATAATGACAATCTACCTCTATGTGTTTAGTTTGCTCATGAAATACTGGATTAGAAACGATATGAATGGTGCCTGATTATCACAATGAAGAGCGATCGATAGCTGTACCTAGAAACCTAACTCATGTAGCAGATTACGAATCCACATTAACTCACCAGTCCCTTGAGCCATAGCTCTATACTCAGCCTCTGCGCTAGACTTTGACACAACTGTTTGCTTTTTACTCTTCCATGTTACCAAATTTCCACAAAGGAAGGTACAATACCGATGGTGGATCGTCTATCCAAACTCCGATTCGCGATAATCGATCCGAATATCCAACAACATCAAAATTTCCATTAGAATGATATACCAATCCACGACCAGGAGAACCTTTCAAATACCGTACAATCCGAATAACTGCCTGGTAGTGAGGAATCCCTGGTGCATGCATATACTGGGATACTACACTGACTGCAAATGAGATATCTAGGCGAGTGATAGTAGCATAGATCAGCTTTTCCACCAGTCTACGGTATCCCTCAATATCAGCACACAACTCTCCAACATCTGAGTGGAGTTTGTTGTTCGAATCCATAGGAGTCTCTACTAGGAGAGCTCCTAAATTACCTGTCTCACTGAGTAGGTTTAATACATACTTTCTTTGTGAGAGATGAATTTCACCAGGGAACCTTGTAACTTCAATGCCTAGGAAATACTTCAGTTCTCTTAGATCTTTGGTCTGGAACTGTCTTGAGAGATTGACTTTAAGTCGATAAATACCCTATTTGTCAGACCCTGTGACAATGATATCATCAACATACACAACTAAGACAATAATCCCTTGTTGGGTCTTTCGGTAAAACATAGAATGATCATATTCACACCTAGTCATTCCATTAGCCATCAAAACCTGGCTAAACTTCGCAAACCAAGCTCTAGGAGACTGCTTGAGCCCATAAAGAAACTTCTCTAATCGACAAACTTTCCCCCCTTGAGCAACAAAACCAGGAGGTTGTACCATATAGATTTCCTCCAAGAGATCTCCATGTAAAAAGGCATTCTTCACATCTAACTGAAACAGAGGCCAGTGATGATGAACAACAAGAGAAATAACAATACGCATAGAGGCTAACTTTGCAACCGGAGAAAACGTTTCGGAGTAATAAATACCATAAGTATGGGTAAAGCCTTTTGCAACCAGGCGAGCCTTTAAACGAGAAATAGTACCATCCGGGTTATGCTTAATAGTGAAAACCCATTTACAAGCACCGCTTTCTTCCCAGAAGGAAGATTTGTAAGGACCCAAGCGTCATGAATACAAGGCACTCAACTCCTCGTCCATTGCTTGTTTCTAGCCAGGATGGGATAAAGCGTCCCTGTAGTCAGAAGGGGCAGAGATAGACAACAAGGACGTAGCAAAAGACTTGACAGATGGTGGTAAATGAGCAGTGGAAACATACTGAGAAATAGAATACTTGGCATACTTACTAGGAAGACGCATACTGGCAGGTGGACGTTCAATTTATGTAGGGCATTAGGAACATCGAGGTCAGACGGAATGGCAATAGGATCCACGCATTACAAAAGCGGAAGAGGTGCGGCGCGAGCAGATTGAACTTTCAGCCTTAAACTCGAATAATAACGTAGTAAGTATGCCAAGACTTTTGTAAAGGCCATCTGTTGGCGCCGCCGACCCTCCATCTACTAGAAGTCGAACATCAAGGGGGCGCACATGCGCTTCTGTAAGACCATCTGTTGGGCGCGCACGCCCTCCATATACTGGAAGTCGAACATCAAGGGGGCGCGCGTGCTTCTATAAGGCCATTGGTAGAGCGCGCACGCGCTCCGTCTTCATGAGGTCCAACATCAGTAGCAATAACCTGATTATTAGCTCCCTCATTAACACCAATAGTCGCAGGAAGATCATATTCAACAACACCAGATGGCAGAACATAATCCTCAAAAGGTTCATAGGACATCTTCCCTTCTGAAGAGTAAAACAGGACATCTTCAAAAAAAGTAATATTAGCACAGACAAATGATTTGCGCAGATGAGGACTATAACACTTGTACCCTTTCTGTGTATGTGAATACCCAAGGAAAGCACACTTAATAGCACGAGAGTCAAACTTATCACAACTCGGTTGAAGATTATGAACAAAGCAGACACAACCAAAAATACGAGGTGGAAGATGGAAAGAAGGTTGACCAGGAAAAAGAACAGAGTGTGGTGTTTTTCCGCCTAACACTGAAGAGGGCATACGATTAATCAAGTATGTGGCAGTAAAGACTGCCTCTGCCCAATAAAACTTTGGGAGATATGTTTGAAACATTAAGCATCGGACAACTTCAAGAATGGGTCTGTTCTTTCTCTCAACAACCCCATTTTGTTGAGGTGTATCCACACATGAGGTTTGATATGTAATGCCATGGTCATCTAAAAAATACTTCAATATTGCAGATGTATAGTCTTTGGCATTATTAGTTCGAAAAACATGCATGTGTGCAGAATACCGATTAGTAATCTCAGCATATAATTTTTTAAAAATAGAGAATACTTGAGAATGATTTTCCATAATACCCAACAAACACGAGAGAAATCATCTATAAATGTAATAAAATACTTGGCTCCAAAAAGGCCAGTGGTTCTACAAGGACCCCAGACATCTGAATAAACTAACTGAAATGGAGCACTAGAACACTTATTTAGCCTATTTTTGAAAGTAACACGACGATGTTTAGCTAACTCACAAACCTCACAACTTAAAGACTGAATACTAGAAGAAATACTGGGAACTAAACTTCACAAACTAACCAGAGGAAGATGACCAAGACGTCTATGCCACTAAATAGGAGAGACTGAGACTATGAGAGCCTGCTTCTGGTGAGAGTGCCCATAACCATCTTGAAAGTAATATATGCCCCCGTGCTCATACCCCCCACTAACTAGTGTCTTTGTCTGTAGATCCTGAAACACAATATGAGTGGAAGAAAACATGACATTACAGTGAAGAGATTGGATGAGACGATGAACAAACAATAGATTAAAGGGGAAATTTTGAATAAGCAAGATAGAGACAAGTGATATATTACGAGTTAATTGAATAGTACCCCTACTAAGAATACTAGCCTTAGCCCCATTTGCTAATGTGACATATGATGGTGTGTGAGTATACTCAAGATTAGAAAACAACTGGGGATTACCTGTCATATGATCAGAAGCTCCTGAGTCAATGACCAAAGAGTTGTTACCACTTGTATGAAGACATGTTTTACCTGAATCGGCTAGGGTTGCAGTGGGATAGTTGGATGAACTAACTGGAATAGCTTGGATCCGCTTCATCAGGGTTGCAAGGTCTTCTTGAACTTGTTGAAAATCGGTCACTTTCTGATCAACTACTGTGGCATTGTTGGCTTTGTGCAAAGGCGGGCATCCTGTTATATCCTAACAAAAATCAGAACTATGATTTGTGCGCCCACAATGCTTACAAAGATCAAAACCACCAATACCAAGACCACAACCACTCCCTTGGCTACGACCACCTCCACGTCCATGACCGGCTCTACCCCCTCTACCTCCATTACCACGACCAGAAGAGGGGTTGTTATTGCTACTTGGAGGGATCAATAAAGGCGCACTATCATTGTGCCTTGGAGGAGGTGCAGTAATATGAGAAAGACGAGAATATGCTTCAGACAGAGTAGGGAGGTTAGATTCAGCTTGAACTTGGGCTTTCACATTAGCAAACTCGGGACGTAGCCCATATAGGAATTTTGAGACTCGAAATTCCTCTCTTTGTTTCTTCAACTGATTTATGTCTGTAGTAAGTGGGTGATAAATATTCAGTTCTTCCCACTTGTTATGAAGAGAATTATAATATTCAGAGATAGACATATCACCTTGAGTGAGATCAAAGGTGTTCTCATACAACTGAAAGATGCGAGAAGTATTATGAGATTGAGAGTATGATTCTTGTAGATACTCCCAAATCTCCTTAGATGTTTTGAAAAACCGCACAGTATTACAAACATCCTTCTCCATAGTATTCCACAGAAAATTCTTAACTAAGGCGTCATCTTTCATCGAGGTTGTTTTGCCTTTATCATATGGGGGATCTGTCAGATGATTTTCCTTACCTTTTCCAGTAAGATAAACAGTAACTGCTTCTGCCCATTGAAGGTAATTGGCAACACCCTCCAATTTGACAGAGGTCATACCAACAGAGAAAACAAATGTATTACGAATTCATTGGATTTTGGAACATCAGTCATTATAAAAAGAAGAAAAACTCACTTGATGGAAAGGCAAAAAACTGCGAGATATGTACTCTGAGTGCGTGCGCGCTTTGAAGACTCTTGAACTGAGCGCGGGCGCACTTGTACGAAGAGATTGAGAGAGATGGCGATACCAGCCTTCCCCCTTTGAAAACGTGACGTACTCCTCTTTATCAGTACCGAGAGATTGTGGAAGCGAAACAATACTAAGACAACAACTAATACTAAAACTGGAATCTTGAAACTGCGGATCTCTCTCCTAGCATTCTCTAAACAGAGTCGGCTCCTAATACCATGTTAAATTATGCTAGGAGATACATATAATGGTTAGCTGGTTAGATTACAAAGATGTAGTAGAGAAGAAGAAGAAATGATGGAGGCACAAGAAGAAGGTAGGGTTTAGAGTATATTTACTCTAACCTACAATTCATATATTTATACTGGGGTGATAGACTTCACCAAAATAGCAACTACTTAAATAAGATATGGTCTCACACTTATAGAATGTGTGAGACCGACTCTACATACTTCAATAGAAGCTACTAACAAATTGGTTAACGAAGTGATGTTACTATTGGAAGAAGTTAAGTGTTATGCAGAGAAGGAAATTGTAAGAAAAGTTAATGAGTTGAAAGGTAGATCACTTAGCATTGCTGATTCAATTGAGTTAGTTTGCGTGCTGAAGATACTGGAAAGTTGTAACGAGAAGCTTTCGTTGTTGTTCTCGAACAAGGATGGATCAAGTTTAGTGAATGAAGAATAGTTATGAACAGAAAAGCAGATGATGACTCATGTATGATGAATTTGGTTAACATAAAAATGTAATTGTGATGTGGTAAAGTGTTTTTTCCTTGCCTGGATCTTTTCTATTGAATTGGAATCTCATTGTGCTTGCTCTGTTTACATACTACTGTCATTATGTCATTTTTTTTGTAATCACCATATTAATATATATTAAACTGGATTTACATGTAGTCTATCTTCCTCCAGGACATCGATGGGCTACCTTGTTTGCAAATCTATTGATCCACTTAATACATATAAAAATCAAAAGAGCAAACTGTTCTAAACCATGATACTCCATGATATACTTGACGCTTCATTTCCGAAAAACTTGCTGATGTTTTTAGCGTCGACTTCTAATTCAACAACTCTAGAGCTGAAGTTCCTGCTCCATGTGATTCCTTTGAGTGCCCCATGGCATTCCCGCCGCGCCATTTTAATTTTGTTTTGCTTGGTAAGTTTATCTATTGTATATTAAGAAAAAGGAAAGTTACAAAAGTGTATGAACTCCATGAGAGTTACTCACCAGCCACATGCTGGTCGGTAACACCTCATATCAAGTTCATGTTACAAATCTGAAATATAGCTCATTAGGATTCTCCCATTTATACAACCATGGGAGAATACCTACATACACACTTACTTCATCTTTATCTAAGCTAGATCCTCTTTTTGCAGCAATGTCTGCTGCAAAGTTAGCTTCTCTCCATGTATGAGAGAGCATACATCTTTGCAATTTGCTTTTACACCACCCCCATGTTTTACTAAGTGGCCATGGTATCTTGCCCGTACTAAAAGCTTCTATTGCAGCCGCTGAGTCAGATTCTAACCATAAGTTCAGCCAACCTTTCTCAATTGCTACTTCCTCATTCTCCAGAATTGCGTAACACTTAGCAGCATAGTTTGTCTTCACCCCTAAGCCCTTACAACTCACGAGCAGAAACTCACCATTATGATCTCGATACGTTGCACCCCACCTTGTTGGTCTAGGATTTCCCATGGAAGACCCGTCAACATTAACTTTGACTTGATCTATTTCAGGCAGTAACCACTTGCACTCCTTGATCTGTGGAGCTTTCCTTAGTTTTAGTTCAACACCCCAAGCCAATCTCACAAAGTGATCATGTGCAGTACCCTTTGACGTGTGTATAACACAGTTAACTTGTTGCTTCACATACTTTGTACAAAAAGTAAAGTTGTTACTTTCATCTTCAAAGTGTACCTTATTTCTGTGAAACCAAAGAGCCACCATGCCACCCACTACTGCTGCTTCCCACATATGCCTCACTAGCACGTTACTACCCTGAGCCATCCTTCAAGCTTGTGTCAGACTGGAGAAGCCATTTTTGAATCTGAACTTACTTGATATCTATTCCCACAGTTGCCTCGCAAATGGGCAATACCACAACAAGTGAATCAGATTTTCAACAACCTTCTTACAAAGTCCACATCTTGGTACCAACTGCACCCCTTTTCTCTGAAGTTTTTCTTGAGTTGCTACACAGTTTCTCATCAGTTTCCATGCATTCGCAGCTGTACTTGGGTGTATGTGAGCACTCCATAACACTTTATGCCAGCTGGCCTTACTCTCCTTGCTTATAATATCTTCGTATGCTGATGCCATAACACCTAATGCCAGCTGACCTTACTATCCCCCTTCCTTTAGATGATCCTGCAGCAATGAATATACCATTCTGTCATGGCATATGCATTTTTTCAACTTTCAACTTTACCATGAGTGTGTGTTAAAGAACTCATTTTAGGTGGTTTACTTTGAAGACCATAAATGAGTTCAAGTAACTGTGCCTAAATTTCAAAGTTGTATGAGCAATCACATTAAACGGCCATATGCAAAGTGTAACACATTTGTTCATGTGTGACATGTAATACTTGTGACAAAAAACTAACTTTTCTTCTTTTCTTATACAATTCGTTGTATTCATTTTTACATAAATCTAGTTCATTTTTACACATTTTGGTTTATATTATACTCATATCTAACAAATATCACCATTATTTTATTTATTTAGGTGTAAAAGTATAACATAATTTTGAAATAATGGTGTGAGGGAGTAATATTAACATCCAATGAATATCACACACGTGTTCAACATATGCAGAACTACCAACCGATCTTATATCCTCGTCTTCCGAGCTTGCTTCATAGTGACTCGACTCAGGCAAACAAACTATTCAACTCGCGCCCAGAGCGATGTCACTACCAACCGATCTCACGTACTCGTCCTACGAGCTCGCTTTGAAGTGACTCGAGTCGAGTAAACGATCTCACCCAGAAGCGACCTCCATAGCGCTCAATCTTCTTGTCCACAATGGCTCGTAACGTATGTCTTTATTATAGAAATTAAGATCGAGGCTTCAGGTATGCTTCACAATAAATGTCCTTAACTCGCCATCATGGCTTGCGAGTGACCTGAAGACCTAGATCTGACCTGATACAGGAGAGCAAGAGGCACGAACACTTTGCCTATATAGAGAGGATGAGGAACTACTTTTGACCTGATTCAAGTCTCTCCCTCCCCCCCTCCCCCCCAAGCAAAGAGAGAACTTGATACGTAGGCAGTTCGTCCACATGAACTCGGTCAACTCTAATCTACAAACCCTTTCTCCCTAGAAATAGCCTACGTTTGTAAGGTTAATCAATCATAACATTTACATTGGCGCCGTCTGTGGTCCGATCTCTTGAAAAAAAACCACATTCTTCAAATCAGTTTCCCTCAAGCCCACGAAGCGTGGAAAGCCTATAGGAGCAAGTCAAGAACCTGGTCAGCCAGCTTGGGACAATGAACGAGAGCATTACTTTCCTCCGGCAGGAGAACCTGACGCTAAAAAACCAGGTCGCAGCCCAGAGTTCGAATGGTATCACCGTTGAGGACGGTATCAACGAGATGAATCAACAGATCAACGAGCTGTCGAAGCGAATCGACCAGAGCACCATCAAGCGTGACGCTACACAGATCGTACAGAAGATGTTGAAGATGTATTGGGCTTCCCTTTTTACAACCGAGCTCGCTCCTTGTCAGACAGTCTACAACACGAACTAGGGGCTAGCTTCAAAAAATGCAAATGAGATCAACTCAAAATCAAGGACGCTCAATGTGAATCATATACTAGGGGCTTCACCAAAGAACAATCGCTCCGACACGAGCACCTCACTAATCCAAAGGTATCTACCACCATTAGCCTGTATTAACAACTACGTGCTAGTTTGCATTTTTGCAGGTAAACTAAAACACCATGCTGACGACATACAAAAGATATAATCAAATTCAACAGTCGTCATATTAACTATGGAATGGTCACTCAGTCTACTGAAATGCCACCCAACTCACAGATCGTTTACAAGAGTCTCGCCAACAAAGGACATATACTTTTAGGACTAGTTTAGGATCGAGCTATCATGGTATCAAACCAATAGACAACCTCGTCCAGGAGTAACTCATCATGTACTCGCCTCATGAGCTCACTCCAAAGTGACTCAAGCTGAGTGGACGACCTCGTCCAAGACCTACTCATCATGTACTCGCCTCACGAGCTCACTCCAAAGTGACTCCAGCCGGGTAAATAGTCTCGCCAACTGGGGACCTATACTTCTAGGACCAATTCAGGATTGAGCTATCATGGTATCATACCAATGGATGAACTCATCTAGGAGCAGCTAAATAGGTACTCGCCTCACGAGCTCACTCCAAAGCAAGGCCCAAAATATCGATATCGGTTAATATATCGGTGTACTAAAAAACCGAGATATATCGGTTTTTTTGGTGATCAGTCCAAACTATTTAAAATATCGGAAATATTGGACATATAATATCGGAAATATATTGGAAATATCGGATTTATATTTAAAAATGGTCAAAAAGTCAACCGATATATATCAATTATATCGGCGATATAAAGTTTCATATCGGAAATTCCAATATATCTCGGAAAAAAGGGGTTTAATATTCGGTGGATATATATCGGAAATATTGATATCGGTGTACCAATTTACCGAGATATATCGGCGAGATATCGGATATCTCGGCGATATTTTGGGCCATGCTCCAAAGTGACTCTAGCCGGGTAAATAGTCTCGCCAATTGGGGACCTATACTTCTAGGACCAGTTTAAGATTGAGCTATCATGGTATCATACCAATGGACAACCTCGTCTAGGAGCAACTAAACATGTACTTGCCTCACGAGCTCACTCCAAAGTAACTCAAGCTGGGTGGACGACCTCGTCCAGGATCAACTCCACATGAACTTGCCTCACGAGCTTACTCCAAAATGACTCAAGCCGAGTGGATGACCTCATCCAAGATCAACTGCACACGTACTAACCTCACGAGCTCACTCTAAAGTGACTCAAGCCTGGTAGATGACCTCGTCTAGGAGAAACTCAATGTTGGAACGGCCACTCAGTCTACTGAAGCTCCACCTAACCTACAGATCGGTCACTCATATGCAGGACGATCTAAAGCTAGGAGCAACTCAACATGTACTCGCCCTACGAGCTCACTCCAAAGTGACTCAAGTCGAGTAGATGACCTCATCCAGGAGTGACTCAACAGTCGAATGACCACTCAGTTTACTAAAGTGCCGAAACATGAACTACGTCTGACTTGATTCTGGCTCCCCCATGTGCTTCCCACATGTGGAACTACTCTCTCATTAGGTCGCCCCTTTGAACAGGATAACCTAATGAGAAGGGGATGTGTGAGGGACTAATATACACAACCAATGTATATTATACTCGTGTTCAGCATAACTTATCAGAGAACACTTCTCCCGACGACCTCATTACAAACTCATAGCGAACTAACAGTCTCTCCATGAGATCACCGAGCAGGTCGCCTGAATACTCATTCATGAACTGCCATAACGAACTACCATCACAATGCGCCATCGTAACAGTCAGTAACAGACGAGCCAGCTGTCTCCATCAAGTCCAAAACTTCAGCCACGCTCATCAATGCTCCATAAAGTCTTACATCAATACGACCTAACCTGACCGAAGAGAAGACAAAGGATCACCAAGAAGATTATAAAAGCAGACTCCATTCTCTTTCTAAAGGGGCTGGAAAAACTCCATCCATGGAGGCTGGATCCATTCCATCCGCTCACCCCAAATCGACTCCATCCGCTGGGGCTGGATCGACTCCCTCCGAGAGATCACCAGATCTACTCCATTTTCCCCTAGGCTCTCCAGAAGAGACCTCTCTATCTACTACACCAGATCTAATCACACCAAATCATGAACTATGTTTGACTTGATTCAGGTTCTTTAGGGAGAACCTGATTCGTAGGCAGTTCGTCCGGAATGAACTCAGTCATATCCACAATCTTCCCCCAAATCTATACATCTGTAAGGCTAGACCAAACTTAACCTTTACATCTTCACATGTGCTAAACACGTATAATCGTTCTCTCTCAGCAGATCACTCCTCAGCACAAAATGACCTACTAAGATGGGGCTATGTGATGGAGTAATATTCACATCCAATGAATATCACACACGTGTTTAGCATATGTAGAACTACCAACCGACCTCGTATCCTCGTCCTCCGAGCTCACTTCATAGTGACTCGACTCAGGCAAGCAAACTATTCAACTCGCTCCCAGAGCGATGTCACTACCAACCGATCTCACGTACTCATCCTGCGAGCTCGATTCGAAGTGACTTAAGTCGAGTAAATGATCTCACCCAGAAGCGACCTCCATAGCGCTCAATCCTCTCGTCCACAATGGCTCGTAACGTATGTCTTTATTATAGCCATTAAGACTGAGACTTCAGGCACGTTTCATAATAAATGTCCTTAACTCGCCATCATGGCTCGCGAGTGACCTAAAGACCTGGATCTGACCTAATACAGGAGAGCAAGAGGCATGGGTACCTTGCCTATATAAAGAGGATGATGAACTATGTCTGACCTGATTCAAGTCTCTCAAAGAGAGAGAGAACTTGATACATAGGCAGTTCGTCCACACGAACTCGGTCAATTCCAATCTACAAACCCTTTCTCCCCAGAAACAAGCCTACGTTTGTAAGGTTAACCAATCATAACCTTTACAAATGGTAGTACAAAACTTATTAAGATATTAGAGTAAACCATAGTTACAAGCGGAGATCCTAGATAACTTTGAGGAGGTGGTGTAATGGTTTTCACATAGCTTGGAGCTAAGTTTCCGGGATTGATTGAAGAGTTGAAAGGGGAAGATTGAAGAGGAGAAAAATGGTTCATGTAGATTGAATTTGGTCCAGTGCAAGACTTATTGTTATAGAAATAAACCGATAAATATGAATTTATTCCAAATATATAGTAGGGACTAGGGAATACCCATCTAGTAGGGACTAGGGAATACCCATCCGAACACCAAGACTAAAGCTAGTAGGAAGTGTGAGTACCCTACATCATATTTTTGGTCTAGAACGTACTCGGACCATGGACCAGGAGTGAGACCAGTGGTGGATTAGTCCGGTGGTTGTCAAATAAACACTTTTGGATCATCCGGTCCTCTAATCCGTCAGAGATCATAATAGGTCCAGGGCCCATCCGGGTGGCCCAAGTTCATGGATCCAATCCGTCCGGATGATTCTGATCTAGTAACCCGATCCGCAGAGGCGAGAAATCATAGTGCAATCCGATAAGATCTTGCACAAGGATAGAATGAAATCTCGGGGAATAATCCTATTTTAGATAAGAGCATACTAGGATTCATAAAGGAAGGCAATCACATTTTTAGGAGACTTGATCCCGGATTCCTCACTGGGTACGTAGGCAACCAGAACGTTGGTGCAGTCTCTCTTCTTCAAAAAACCTAATCCCAATCTCTTTCGTGCTTTCGAAAGCACGACTACATCGGGAGTGTTGGGTTAACTTTTTGTCCTGACATTCTTTGGCGCCGTCTGTGGGGATCGGGACCAAGAGGTTCTTGTTCTCTACCAGGCCAATTTGGTTCAAACTTCCAATATGGCAGATTGGATGTTCAAAATCATACCAAAGAAAATCCAGTATAAAGTTCAATTACAATCACGAGAGTGTGATGCGCGACAATGCTTACAAAATTAAAACAAAAGCAGCAGCGTCAGAAGTTTTATAAAACTGATGGGGAAAGTTCCTGTTGTCGTCTAAGGAAACATTGGCATGCAGAGAAGATCTAATGCTCAACCAACAAATTATGGAGTTAGTTCAAAACTTCAGACGCTTCTATAATATGGTGTTATGGGAAAGCTACAACCAGATCTAATCAAATCTTGGATATGATCTTCAAGCATGATGATTACAATCTTACCTCCAGACATTCAGATAAGTATTCTACTTTTATTTGTTAAGTGTTTTCTCACAATTTACTACAATATAAATCTTAGATTATATTATTAAGCCACTGCTTTCACATACCCATTACATAATAAGTCTTATTCGATCATTGACATTCATGCCATTCACTTATTTTCCTTCTTCATGCCTGCCATAAACTAAAATAAAAAAAAACAAAAAAAACAAAACGTGTAGTCCATAAGTTGCCCACTACACCATGCGGTTCTAAGTGTTATCCGTAAGTTTTCTAACGTGTCAAAGCCTACTTGGGGGAATATTTTTGATGAAATATAGTTCATATGATCTCTTATTATTTGCTGACAGATTCCTTGATGTCTCTACTAGCTGGTAAAAATTTCTTCCAACGCGCAACAATTTCTATTCTTACACTTATTAAACCCAGGTGGCGAAGGCTATCCTGCACTTCAGTTTCGACTTGCGTGGTGTAGCGGGCCTATGCATGGTATCATGGTTCGACAATGCAAACCAAAAATGATAATATATCATTTTTGGTATGGGTGCGATTGCTTAGGTTACATCAAGCGTCTACCCTTGGTGGCAAAATCTAAGTTACGCTCAGATTAACCAAACTAATAAGGCACTTCTGGTTGTCCTTTGGTCTCCACAAGGATCATCTACTGGAGAATCTTTGCAATGTAACTACGCTTGCTTGTTCATCAAGTGACTTAGTTGCATTGATATAGTTGCGGCAACGGTAGACCACCGTCTAATATTTTATGAGGATGGTTACACATTTAACATATCCAACTTATTGACTGAGTTTTTATCTCTCCCGATTTCAAACAAGCTACTTCATGCAAACATACATAAACACCAAATCTAAACTACGATAGGAACAGTTCAAGCACTGTTACGGTAACGGGATAACTCCTCCTTCAGCGCATCAAGCTCCGCATCTCGCGCTGTGATGTTAGCACTTTTGTGGGATAAAGATTTGAAGTTTTTTTATTCGTTTTCGTACCAACACTCAAGTTCCTTACTCACGTTCTTCGTGTGTATTGTTAGAGTAAGGGTTCGTTCCAACTTAAGACAAGGATGACATTACAACTAGAATTGTTCAAGGAAAACTAGTGAGAAGGATTTTTTGATGATTGAGTTATACTAAAACTACTTAGCTTACTTTTAGATTATTAAATTAAGGTTACGTAAACATGCACCACTAAAAAAGAAATGGATAGATAGAAAGGGGTGGAGAGTTAAATCCACTCATGTGAAGACAAACCTCTATTGATTGAATCTAGTTTATTGCATCTTTAATCTTTCTTAGAATTCATAGATAAATCTTAATAAAGATTAGAGTTTTGATCCCTAACAATATAATTCATCTCTAAGATCATATTGCTAGCATGAAAAACAAAAGCAATGACTTATCTCTAAGAAATCACCTTAATTCCTAACTAGACTCTACACCAACTACCATTTTGGGTAGGATATAAAGTCTAGTTTATTTGTCCTAAACAAATAACTAGAATTCAATAACAAAAGTTATTCCTCACATGAGCTTCATTAACCTTCTACAAAGGAAGGTTTTAGCTCATGATCATGGGATTACAATGCTCATGTATTATGTGTTATGCTATTATGAAAGAACAAGAAAAAGAATAAGAGAAGAAACTAACTTTGCCTTAAGGAAATGTAAATTTAATTTTGAAGAACATAAGTGTTGTCACCATTAAAACTATTATAAAAGCTTAACATAAAACAAGCAAAAAAAAAAATACAAGACAAGGAATAAATGCTCTCATTTTCTAATTTACTACATATGAGAGCATTCTCTCTTCCATCCCACGTGAAGCCACCTCCAACATTAAATTCTATCCTATCTAAAATTAAATCAAGATAAAATAATCACTATTACAAGAATCTAAAGTCAAGTCTTGCTAATTAATGAGATGCAAGGTGTCATGTGGTGCCAATTATTTGTTTGACTTGTAAGCTTGACTTGGGACATGAGGACTCATCCAATCTTGTGGGGCCGTAAAGTGGGTCCACATGCTGCGTCCAGTGGCAAGTCCATCTTTTGGAATTTTTACAACTTCCAATCTTTGCATAGAGTTCATTGCAGTGATCGTCTGAGCAGCTTACTTGCCGAATTTGGAGTCCTGGTTCAAGAGATATGAGCTTCGGAAGTTTGATGCTTCTGTGCATGTAATCCCGTTTTTGATTTGATTATGTCCTGTTTGATTCTTTGGGCTTTAGTCCAGCTTTGTTGGGCTTCACATGGGCTTACTCAGAAAGCTTTATGTATACTCACTATTCCGTGCTTAAATACTGGCTTTATCATCATTTTTACGTTGGTTGCACAAACCTGCAAAAGCACGAAAATACGATTATTTCATGATTATTAAGCACATAATTAACCGAAATGTTACGTCTCTATGGGGTTTTATAATACAGTTTTGGGTGCTTATCACGCTGCAATATCTCTGGCTAAGCGAGCATTCTTCTCTTTATGGCTCTCATAGCGTCGTGTGGCTAAAACCCGTAGCTGCATTCAATATAAATATTCACATATTAACTCGTTTCTTTACTAATAAATTTACAGGTTCAGGTGCATTTGTTTACCCGGTCTAAATCCCGTTGTAGCGTGTCAATCACTTCGATAATCTCCTTAGATGGTGACACAGGCAACTGCTCTCGGGGAGCATGATTAGGATTTGGAAATTGCCTATAGGCAGATTGGCGGCCATGCACTACCAAAAGAACGACTTTACCTGAGTGACTATGGCTGTCGAGAAAGGTATTACCCGACAGACCAAAACTGCCGCAAGACCGTCGGAAAATGCTCGGTCGGCATAGGCTTCCGACGGTTTTTATTGGTCAAAACAGGCCGTCGGGGTTGAGGATCTTTGTCGACGGACATTCCTGGCATTAAAACCGCCGGATATGCCAACCGGCCAAAACCGGCCGGATAGTTCTTTCTTTGCCAAAACCCGCCGGATATTCCCGCCGCTAAAAATCCGTCGGATATTCGCTATTAAAACCGTTGGATAGTTCTGCTGTTATAAACCATCGGTTAGACCGGTACCGTCACCAGTACCGCCGATATGCCAATTGCTAGCCGTCGGGTAGTTTGCTACTAGACAGTTTTTATCCGTCGGGTATTAGTTATTTATTTAAAAAAAATATTTTTTATAATAATTGTTTCAGGTATCCCAACATTACATTCTTGCAAGTTCCCACTCAAATGCTACGAACGCCAATGTATTCATAAAGAAACAATGTGTTCATAAAAAAAAACAAGAATAAGACATGTCGTTCACTAAGTATACATATTACTTCCTTCAGAAACCAAAAATCAGCACCACGTACACCATCTATCTAGCAACCAGTCCTAGTAATCTCTAGTACCATTACTTATAACAAACATACTCAAAAAAACAAAATAGATGAAGTTTGCATATCCCACACAATAGATTACTCATACTATAACCTTGATTCAACCCTTCAACAAAATCACTAAGGTCCAAAGCGTCTCACCAAGTTGGTAATCCATTTGCCAAGATCTTGAAGTGAGTTTTGCTGACCAAAAAAATTAAGAAGAAGAAGAAGATCATGAAGTACTCTCTTAGGAACTAGAAATAATTCTAGCTGTTCTATTCTAGCTATAAGTACCTAAAAATACCAAAATAAAAAATCCCAGCCCATGAAAATACCCAAACAAAAACACGTGCTAGAAGAATGTAAGAAACTTGCTAATCAAAATAGAATCAAAAGCCTTGAGTTTGAATGTAAGAAACTTGCTAATCAAAACAGAATAAAAAACACGTGCTGGAAAAATGTTGGAAGTTTGCACACTAACCAAAACAGAATCAAAAGCCTTAAGTTCTATTTGTGCGCCCTCTCTGCGTCCTTGAACAACTGCATGCCTATCTTGAATTTTGAAGAGCCATCTGTATTATAATAGCTTGTAGCTTTGTTCCCACTCCTAAGATTGCCTGCAAGCAGTTCAGGGGTGAGATTGAACTTCAGCACTAGTTAGGAAAGCTACTACCATAATACATAAAATTGCTTACAAGTAGAGGAAACACGGCTATCCACAACAAAGCCTGCCATCCTGGAAATAACAATATGATCCAATGAAAAGACTGCATCTTAAATTGAATTTGAATTGAGAATATAAATAACCAGAAAAATGTTTGATTAAAGACGTGAGCTCACCAAAGCCAACACATTGAAGCAAAAATACCACAACCGAAGGCCATATCAAAGGATCATTGACATCATGGAGCGCGATTCACGAAATTAAAATGCATAATTAGAAATCCATTATCAAAAACCAACACAACTAGAAAAGTTTTCGATAGAGAACCACAACCAAGTAATGTCATACCTAATTCCAACAACTATCTTGAAATCGTCTTCTAATGACCTTTTGATATATTTTGAAAGTTAAACTTACTTCGGGGGATAAATGAACCTATAAGAAAAAAAGTTACCACAATACAAAACAAAAATGAAGGAATCTGACGATTTGTTGTAGGCAAAAACTCACACTAATGAATCCATGACGCATAGCCAGGTTGTCGGACTTTTTACAGATCTGAAAAACAAAACTGCCGAAAGAAAGCACCCTGGAAAAAGTCACAGGAAAAAGTCAGCCAATTTCATAGCTAAAACTAGTAGTAGTCTAAAACTTGGTCAAAACATAAGTAATGAGAATCAAACTTAGCATTTCTTTGAAGCCACCAAAACAGTTCACTTCAGTTGATGCCAATTGCAAAACTCATCAAATCAAGTAAAACCAAAGGATTCTAATACACGAAAAGTTCAATTGGTTCAGTTTCAAGTTTTTAATTGACTAAAAGTCTACAAGAAATAAATGGCCAGTGGAAAGAAAAAAATAAAAAAAATAAATCGTCGTGTGAAAAAGAAAGCATGGAACTAAAAGGACGACAATGTGGTCGTCGTTGTAAAATATAGGCAGTAAAGTTTACCGGTGGTATGCCAGCTTGAAGAGAAAGCTCAGCCACTGCTAAAGCTGTCAGGGGCGTAAGTTCAGAGGGCTTGATAATTAATGTACAACCACAAGCTAGAGCAGGAGTGACCTGAAACAACATAAATAGAGAGCTTATGATCTTCAAAAAGGCATAAAGGCATCAAGCAAAAACAAAAAAGGTATCCATATTCAAAATCTCAAACTATATGCAAAATGGGTTAAACTAGAGAGTATACCTTGCAAGTGAACATTGCTAAAGGGAAGTTCCATGGTGTAATCGCTCCAAGCGATTACAAAAGCAATATTAATTGTGTACTATGACCAGCAAGCAACATGACAAGGTGGCTTTCTAGTGTTGATTGATGCATTTAAAACAAATGCCTAGTGCAGGGAAAATGGGAAATACAAAAGAAATAGGATTTGTGATCTGAGAAAAAGGACCAAGACATTCTAAGTATACTTCCAAACTTGGTGAATGTTGGGACATTTAGTTCACATGCGAGGCATAGCCTCAATTTTACAGATAAAGCGAGGGGTGCTACAGCCATAGAAGGAGCATGGACTTGGACACTAGGTTCTAGTCGTAAAACCTTTCAAAAGATAATACAAGGCAAACCTCAAAATTTTCTGAACAATTAGTCGCTTTGTAAGCCTCCCGAGCTTTTGAAATGGGTGTATTCGGACCTTCAAGAGGATAACGAGGATCTTACGCGACTTTTGTGCATTTCAAAAAAATATATAATAATAAGAATACAGGTTCGATGTTGCAGCTACAATCCATTGGGGCTAAAGTTCCCATGGTTATCAACCATCCGAAATTTGATATGAGAGCGAGAATCATGTTTTTATGGTTAAAATTTGATATAAGGACTGATTAATTATATAGCTAAATGTATGTTGATGACTGGAGCTTGATACAAAAAGAAAAACAAATAAGAGAAAGTCATACCATTCAAAATTAGAAGAGGGCGTGGTGCAATGGTTGGGATTGTGTCAGGTGAATCGAACTTGGATGCTAGACCAGGAGCTATCCTATCCCAAACCTGCTCAAAAGTAGGGCTCCTCATTTTCATCACAGTTACATGGTGAAAAATTACAAAGCTGGAAAATTTTGAGATAGGTTGCACAAGGTACAAAATATAACTGCCCTTCAAGCTAGGAAGCATATATCGCATCATAAACGAAATGCCCATCTCCAAAGAGAAATAAGAACTTCTAATGGATAGGAAGACCTCAAATGAAGGAGGATGGAATAAAGAGAGGAATGTACTTCTAGATAGCAAATACAGATTTTTAATGCTACTAACCTTTTCCACCATTTCTTTATCCAGGTTGTTCTTCCCAATCTCGACCGCAGCTTTTGCAACCAAGCATGCATTCCTGCGGCAAAAGAATTATCATATTCTCCCTTGGTGCAAATACAGAATTATCATGATTTGTTAATATTTTTCTTTCTCTGCTTGTGATACTGGTGAGTTCACCTGTAAAGACAGGCTTTATACTGTCCACTCGAGCGTGCCATTTGTCATTATCTATGGCCCATCTAAACCCCTACAATCATTTGACATATCCGTTAGCTTCTTTTGATACATAGTGCGATTTTTAGCAATCATTTCCTATTCGCATGAGACGTCAAAACTATCGCTTGTGGCACCTGAACACCAATTATTGGGACAACCACTGCATATTGAGTATCCACAAAAGCAGCAAACCTTGCATGCATTCTTGCGGCAAAAGAATTATCATATTCTCCCTTGGTGAAAATTACTGAAACATTGCAAGTTAAATTTCCATTAGTACAAGTCTTATTTAATTGACCTCCAAGGGATTCACCAGTAATCCCGATCTTAGAATGGTCTATATCCTCTCTTTCTGTAAGGTAATCAACCAGTTTTATCAGATCCCATACTTGCCACAACTATTTCTTTAATAGAGAGCTCTTCATAAACCACAATAGCAGGACAGCGGCCAATATGATCGACGGTAATTTGCACCTCCAAAAATGACATAACTACAACAAGTACAGGTAAGGCATCACAAATTTAAGCGGGACATGTTGATGGTATGGTGCGGTGGAATTCCTCGATTGGAAGTCTAGTTCACGGAAAATAATAAACTAAAACAATTGATAATGCAACATTAGCTATTCCTTCTTTAGTGCTTTCAGTTTTTCTCTTCAATTAAGTCATGCAAGTGAACTCATTAAATAAGCTTCGACTAGTGTCCAACTCTCCACTTCTATGGACTACAAAGTTATGGAAAGGCAGGATTCTCAATTCTTTGTTGGAGATCAAGTTGTTCCAAGAGCAAAATCTTCAATATAAAACTAGAGAGCTATCAGTTCAATGAAAGAACAAGCTATGAATCTTTGGAAAGCATGAAGACATAGGCATATGACAAAAAGAAGAGGGGAAAACCATGAAAGCCCTGAATATCAAGTAGAAACATAAGGTATTGTCTCCCATTGATAAAAGAAAAATGATACTAATTCTGTGGTGGCATTTAACAAGTTATCGGAAGAAATAATATGGTAGAAATCAAGAGTCGGTCTGTCCAGTGTTGATGGAAGGATTATAACATTTTATTTAATGAAGGAGAATTACATCTAAATTCTGTTGGTTTGCACTTGCAGAGAGGAAGATGGTATGGGGATAACCGTTTACCCCGTGAACTGGATGGAATCAACATTAGAAGGATCCTCAAAACTGAATGGGCCCCCGCCAAACCTCGCCCTCCTCTTGGGTGATAACTCTTGACCTTAGCATGATTTTCAAAATGGTAAGGTAAAGCTCTCCTTACACCACAAGGAAATATATTGTATTAATTACTAAGAATGAATGACTTGAATTGCTTCTTGGCATCTATTCGGACACGAGCGATCATAGATTACTTCTCATGTAAGGGCGGATACAAAAGTCTACACTACGACCAACATGATGGAACTTAAAATCACTATTTACATCTTACTCTATAGAGCATATGAGTTGTATCACTGTATGACTGTCTCTAAACGCTCTCGTGAACAACATAATCTCAAAGCAAAGCCGGTCTAGGGATGTGTGATCAAAAGCAATAGGAAATATGGAAACTCAATTTACAACTTCTAAAACATGACGAGATTGTGTCAATCAAAATAACAATTCCACAGAAAGATATATAATTAGCATAAAAAAACAATAATTTACAGCCAAAATGAGAAAAATTAAGGACTAATACTAAAAAGAACACGTAAAATGGGATTGGGGCGATCACAAATGAAATATTCAACAGATAAAATAGAATCTCTAGCTCTAGTACCACATACATCCATCACAAACATTAGAAGTAATTCCAAATATGTATATCCAAAAAAAGGAAGAGGAATTAGACTTGATCAAGTATAAAGTTAACAAAATGCAAAGTGGCCATTTCCATCTCAATAATGGACGTCATCCGAAATTCAGAAACATGTGTCTTTAGTTCAAAATTAAGCGGACCTCCATTACTCCGTTGGAAAATGCCATTGTACGTAAAACATCAATAGAAAACATATAATCGGATACATCGGAAAACATTTAGTACATATTATGCATATAAACGTTTTTTTTGTCAAAACAGGGAAAATGAAAGGATATATGTACATCTCGGTATGTGGTTATATGTGCAGCTCGATTCACCATGATAGCGAGAATCAATTGCAATAGCAATATATCCCCTAGAAGCGTATGCCTTGAAACAATGAGAAAATATCACGATGTTGCACATATGTAGAGCGTAAGTGACTAGAAGATTTCTAAGGACAAATCTGATTGTTACTACCTCGAGCAATGGCCCAGCCATTCCTTGCATTTGTGTGTGCTATGCAAAAACTATAGCTGGCCTCTTTTGTTGCTTGCTTTCTTTCATGCTCAGAGTTAATAATTGGGAGGTGTCCTTGCTCATTTGGCCTATTTAAGAAAACGGACAATAAATGTTATGACACACAGTCCGAGAGAATTTGTTAATTGCATAGTTTTAAACAGAAAAGTCGTTCCTAGTCCGAATATATCATGTACTTTCGAGTGTGGGATACTCGACACTACGATACCCAAATAATTATTATTGAGAAGGTGAAAAAATTTGTTTCTTTTTTCATCTAAATCTCTAAACACTTTCTCTTCCTTCTAATGAGTTATGCTCCACATTTTCCTCCAAATTTATTCAGAACTAAGATATGCAAATGAATATTTATTTTTCTTTTTCTTTTATATCTTTCTTTACTCAACAAGGACTTGGTTGCCAACCAATTTCGATGAGTAGAGTGACTTAAATGTGGTCGTGAAGGAATCATAAGTAATACATTGGGCACTCATGTCAAAATAACTCAGCTTAAGACGAACTGAAAACAAGTACATATTCTTTCCAATAGCTTAATGATCTCTACACTCATTAAGACCCTTTCTGAGGCAGGGCCACCCAAGACTGGATACTCTAATAGAAGACCGTCAGTTCCCCAATCAGTCCTACCTATTTTATTTGTAAGTAATAACAAGCTAACGATAATCTTATTCTAATACCCTGAACAAGATTTTTACCCGATTAGCTAGTGCCTTATCAAAATAAAGAAAAGGAAAAAAAAGGTGAAAGTTAGCTTGTGCATGACTGCCAGAGGGTAGAAAACTTAAAAGCTAAAGTGGTGTAAGGAACAACTGTCTTTTCTATTCATCTTCCTGGCAGAAATAGTTGAGAGTTTGATTGCTCAAAAAATGATTTCCATAAATAAATCGAACAAATGAGAATGCAATCTATTTTATTATCCCACCTTAAAAAAGAAAAGAAAAATCTGAACCAGGATTTTCCCATCAACTATAAAAAGTTAAAAACCATAAAGGTTCTTGTTGGGAAAATGGTCTTGAGAGGTGTCTTGACGAGTTTTCTCTTTTTCTTAATTTATTTTATTTGTCCATGAGGAGTTAAACTGGGATAGATGGAAAAGGAAAACACATCGACCTTAACGACATTTTCATCCAAAAAGTAGAATGCATTATAAGTCGAGAATCAGTGCGACTTTTCATCTCGGAATCTCCACATGTGGCAAAAAGAACGCAACTTGGCAAGTCCTGCTGCTTACGATGCAAATAATCCACACATAAAATTGAGAAACTACTATTAGTATGTGATTAAGTACAACTTTTATCATAAACAGTTGGAATTTCATCCTAAACTCGTTCAACTTTGAATGCCGTAGTTAACATGTTATCTATGGAATAAAAATAAGAATTCTAAGTTCAACAAAGAATCATATGAGTGTCCTCTCACTAAGTTTTCTTATGAGATAGAGGAAAATGATCTACAAATTATATGAAGAAGGCCCCCGCTAGTACACTAGTGAATCCCACATGGGAAAACAACGAGGAAAAACAAAAAACCACAGAAGAAAAAAGAAAAAGAACATAGGGAGTTAAATACTAACAAGTTCTCATTATTTACAAATTTCATAACCATCATGTTCAAAGGATAGAGACTACACAATTAAGTTTCAGTTGTATTTTTGAGAGTGAGTCAAGGATGAGCTAAAAGGTTTAGCATAGATGATTAGGAAAAATTGTAGATAAAGAATTCTTCCTCCTCAACAATTACTGGGTGCTACTATAGAACTCAAATGATCTCGAGGATGAGGGTATCCATTATGTACATTCAATAGGACTTTGACACCCATTATGTGCATTCGATAGAACTTTGACATACACATTGCAGTCTAAACCTTATTTGTTCTTTTATATTGTCCCGTGCACTGTTTTGGTTCATACAGGTATACTCATTTTTTATTCATACTCTAAGGAAGTAAGACACATTCAAAGTTGGTAGGTCATCAAGGCCAATTGAAAATGAGGTTGAGCGGTTAGGTCATCTTACCTCAGACTCACTTAGAAGCTCAATTTGGTGCCCTTTTCCAAATGCATTCACCACATTAGTTGATTCCTACAAAAATAATGATCAAAAGCCGAGGTGAGTCCAACTTCGTAATGAATATCACAAACTAAACCACATCTAAACAAAAGTAAAACTTTCAAGCAAAGTAAAACCTTAGAGTAAGTATGACTAAACAACCTAAAAGTAAAACATTTCGCTGAAAATCCTGTCTAGACCTTACTATGACATTTTCTCAGTTAATTTGCACATAAATAAATATTAAATATTTTATTTTAGCCTCCAATCTACAGATTATAAGACAGCAATATACAAGCTGAAAGCACTAATACAATATTTTCTTATAACATTTTAATTTAGTATACACTTAACAAATCGAACTAGTACTACATAATAAGTTCTTACCTTAACAGCAATGATAGCATGATCAATAAGCAGAAGTAAATTAGCATGACTAAATAATCCCGAAACACGAATCTCCTCCTTCACTAATCAGAATCGCTCATCACTTTGAATAACTACTTTCTTTATTGCATACTTTCCATCATCTGAAAATTTACACAATCTCAAATTCTTAACACCCAAACACTATATTGTCAAACTTATAACATGAAAGAAAACACTGACCTGAAATAAGAGATGGGTCTCGAAGTTTTTACCAATGAGAAGAAGAAGCGAGAAGAAGAAGAAGAATCAAGCAACTTGCTGAACAAGAAAAACAAAAGCAAACCACCTTCACCAAGTTGTCTTAATATTCTATAACGATTCTCATTTATCCAGACATCTTCACCACCATTTACTGCATCATAAAATGCATTTAAACCAGAAAATGAACGACCCATCTTCTTTGTTTTAGCTCTCACCTCATTTTTCAACTTGTTCAGAGTTGAGAGTACTTTTGTAGTTGTAATTCTAGTTAGCAAGTCTACTTCATGACCAGAGTGTACTTTTGATTTGTGCCTTACACGTGGTAGTTTAATAAGTGTTTTGTGAATCTCTAGGACTTTTTAGTTGATTAAAATTGATGGATCAGAAAACAAAATGGTCAAGCAATATGATCCTACATATATATAGGCATGCTGTGAACGTTTGAGGGTATAAATAGGTGGTAAACACCAAGAAAATGCACATATCTAAAAGCATGCTCTACATATGAAATACAGGATAACATAAAGATATAGGCTTAACAAGAACTACAGTGAAAACTAAAAAAGGCATAAAGTGAGAGGAGTTTAAAGATTGAGCAGATTATGCTAGTGATACATATTCATAGTTACTAAGGAGAGACTTCTCTTGCTCCAATGCTCGGCTCATTTCACTGAATAACACCACTACATTAGCTACCAGCCCAAGCCCCCCAAGGGAACGTATACAACAACTCTTAAGAATTGACACTAGTTTCAGCATCAGAAGGCCTTGATTTGAAAAATCCACCACCACCTACATAGCAATTCATCTCTCTCAACTTCAAGACCAAAAACAGTAAAATCCCACATCCGAAACCCAAAGCCGCACTAGACCCAGTTAAAGACACTGCAGCACAAACCGACATTACAAAAGACTTTTCTTTACTATTCATATCTCTTGCAGCCATAGCTAATTCAATCCCGGAAAATAATGTAAGCACTCCCAAAATCCCAATAGGAAACTGACTCAATATCCTCACAAATGAATTCCCAAAAACCAGTCCCAAAACCAACTTCATGACCCCTAAAAAGAGTACTGAAGCCCCACTCCTTCCATCAACATAAAACAATCAGAAATTCACGATTCCTATTCACCTTTACTTCACGCCTCAATTCACTATTGATGTCTCCTTAGCCTCATCGACATAATAATTGTGATGAACTTAACTACATGAAATCTATATGCAAATACAAGTGAATTCAAAGGAAAATTACATTCAAGTATACAAGACAAAGGGAGAAATCAGCTTCTTACACATCAATTAAGCCAGGCATGACGGCAGCATCTCCATAATTAACCACATGTAGGCACCAACTCCGAGATTGTGTCTACTCTAAACGCTTCAGAAACTCCAAGAATTGGATCTGGAGGGGCCATTGATACACCCTTAAAGCAAGAAACATTTACTACTACAGTCATAGTTATCCTGCTAAGAAACATTAATAAAGGAATGGAGATTACGAAGATGAAAGGCAAAAAAGGTGAGACGGGGGAATCGATAAAATTGAAACTGATTCTCTTTTGATCCAAATCAGCGGGTTTTATCGTTGAGAATCCAGCAAAAGTATCTAAGCAGACAAAAACCAAAAATGAGAAACAAAAAATGAAAACGGAAACACTACAAAAGGTGTGGGAATGAGGAAATGGAAATTCAATATTACTTACTCTGTGGGTACAAATTAACAATCAAACTTATCTTATGTTGGTCTGCCTTTATATTTCCTTCTAGAAGTAACCTCATTGTTTCCAAAGCCTCTTCACTCGACTGAAAACAAAAAAAAAAACAATTAACAACCAAAGTAAGACAGTACACATACAAATAGAGAAACTAAAACATACAAGAAATCTTTGCCTTTCATCATCCTGACCTGCAATAGCAAAAAAGTCAATCTCAAATCTTTAGGTGTAATGAAGAGAGGTAAAACCACCATAAAAACCATAAACATTACCTCAGTGACTTCTCCTACTGGCTCACAGAAGCCCTTCAGATCCTTCCCAGAAGCATCATGCGGAATACCACCAACATACACCTCATAACCATACAATCAAATTTCAAAAATGCATCCACCAGAAGGGAAAAAAACATAGGCAACACATATATGATGAATATCAGGGGGAAAGGATGATAGTATTCACTTACATGTGTAACTCCACCTTCTTGTCCATGCAAAACATATAAAAGCTCCATATTGCCCTAAGAAACATGATGGAGTAAAATATGAGTTTTCGCCATGAATAGAAACAAGCGTAAATCGTGAGAAGAAAGAAAAAGAATTACTTACATCTATAATAGCACTAGCAGCAGGTTAACGTGAGGTGAATCCAAAGAAAAACAAAACATCGCCATCCTTCTCCCTCCTCCTTTATCTGGGCTTAGGACCAGCAATGCAAACTTATCTTAAGTTTGCACAGGCGGAGTTACCAAGGGGGTTGGTAGAACACAACTCAATTATTGCTTTCCTAAGAACCATATTACATGGTGATAAAAATATACATCACAACCACGAAACCCAAAAGGAAATAACAAAATGCCAATAGTTTACTTAGTACTTTGGCATTGGTAAAAGCCAATAAAAACATTTAAGTAAATGACCAGTGTTTTAAGAAGGTGACCCAATGATTACAACATTAGCAGTTCTTTGGGCCAGATAACACTCCCTTGAGCGACCTCGCCAAGCTTTGATCTCCAATCATCATGAGGCAATGGTAGTACAGCACCTCCGTCATAAACAACGTTCACATGAACTTTGAAGTTCCCCTCTTCCAATCTCCTATTACCAAACTCGGGATTAGGATCAATATCTTGCACGATACCTCTCGCCACGACTCTAAGTGGCCAACCACCACGCAGATCACATTCTTTACCAATATATTCATTGACAACTTACAAATTTAAATTGTGTTATCAGTCTTTCCTTATAAGAGCTGTTTTTTCAAAAAATAACTCGAATAATTACCGGGGAAGCGTGACTAGAACATGGCGATTCAACATCTGCCATAGGCATTCTTCCTTGGCTCATAAATTCTCTCAACAAAGCTGAATTCTCCAACATCAGATTCTCAAGCACATCTACCCTCTTCACAAGGTCCGTGTTCATCTCTTTCAAAGCTAAATTCATTTAGCCACAACTTTCATCTTCTTCACCGATATTTTTTGCAGACCCCCTTCACCCAAGCCTCTAAAAATAACCCCTACTATCCGCCCAAGAACCTGTACTTAATGGACAATCGATTTAGTACCCTTAAAATCATGTCGAACAACAATTAATTACAATAACTATGATTCAATATGAGACCTTTGTGAGGGCATCATTCACTGACGTCTCTTGTGACTCTGGGTTAAGAGAGTTAAGAATAAACTTATTTTCTGCTTCTTCCCCTTAGTCTCTAATTAGTTTAGTTTAGTTTTAGTTAAGTTTAGGGTTAGAATAATTTAGTTTGTAACCACCATTAATTCCCATCAATAAAAAGCTTTAGTTTACTTTCAATAATTGTTCTTTAAATTACGTCTTCTATTCAATTCTTAATTAGTATTATTCCAATGAAACAAGGCTAAACCTCCATTAGAGGAGGTTTATGAAGCCATGTGAGGATGATTTACCATTAGTTTTTATTGTTTTGCATAAAAAAACTTCAAATTCTTCGGTATGAGTGTCTAGAGATAGAGCTCATAACGGAGAACTAGAGTTTAGAGACACCACCAAAGAAATTTGTGGTAGAGCTAAAGTCTCATGCTAGTGAAGCATTGATCCGAGAGGACTTGGTGTTCACTAGGGATTAAAACAAGTGATTCGATACTAACTAATAGTCAATCGAATTGCGTGGTGGATTAACCTTCTCTATATCCTTCTCTCATCTTTTAATCTACTATTTTAGCATCTTAAATTTACTGTTTTTATCATATTATATTACTTTCTCATTAGTTATTAGTTGTTTAGTCTAAATTTGTTACAAATACATACAAGCAAGAGTGGAGAACACGATTACTCCTCTTTATCACATGATATTTGAGAGTATTATTATTGATTGATTAGAATGATTTTAGCATGTTAGAACTACTATTTTTACATTATAAAAACTTCCCTTATCAAGGAGCCTCAATAAGATTGTTCATACTAACCATAACTCAGAAGTTTGTCATAGCCGCACTCAATGGAACTCGCCCATTTTTTTTTTCCGTTAGGCTAAGATAACCATTGAAGCCCCCTAGAATGATCCAAGCTTTAGAGTTTGGGTTTATGTCATTCAGTTCACTCCAAAGATGTCTCTGTCTCACATATAGGGAGTTGCCACGAATGATGGTGATCAGCCTGTTTTGTATTTCTACTGTAAGTTGCTGACATGAGGAGCTGATAAGAGTTGGGTCTGTAGAGCCATTTTTCCAAATAATCCATAAATTTGGAACTCTGCTTTCATTGCAATTGTGATAAAATTTCATGTTGAGCCCGAGAGATCACAGTAGTCTGATCAGCTCCCAAATGTGCAATTTATTACCCTTACATTACTACATTACAACCCTTCTTACGCATAATGAAAAGACAACTCATAGCTTTTATTGCCTTTTTCAGGTTACAGAGAAATTCAGACCACTTATCATGAAAGTTATGTATTAGCACAAAAAGGAGCATTAATTACGCTTATTATGAAGACTCAAAGCTGCTATAAAAAAATGTTGAAAAAGTCAAAGGTTAAAGGTCAAGGACTCAGAACCAAGGAGCTGAAAGTCAAGTCCTCAACTTAGAAGACCAGAGATAGATGTCCTTAACATAAAAGATGGCTTTCTCTAAAACCTATCTTGATCAAGAAGAAATCAAAAGCATAAAGCAAAGAGTGAGGTGTCTCAAATGTAATGGAGAAGGATAAATCAGTCATTTGTATAAAATAGGGGTATAAAAACTAAAAGCTAGGGAGAGAGAATGAACCTAGATAAACTTATTCTAGTGTCATGTAGACTTTAATTTCTAGTCTTTTTACATTCAAGTCATTTACTTTATTGTTCTTCATTTCAATCTTGTTATTTGCTTTTATATTTCAATCAATCAATCATATTTCTTTGTTGTTCTTTCTTCAATCAATCATTCCCTTTCATTGTTTGTAAGTTTATGTTTCTTTCAATCATTCAACAACTTAAGCTTTCATTTCAATGTTCTTCATAACTAGTTAAACAACATAAGTCCTAAACTAAGAATACTACCTTCCTTACTTTTAAAACTCCCAACCATTTAAACTCTAAACAATCTATGGTGAACCTCACTTCTAATCTTTTGAAGATACACACCACTATTATTACAACTTCATAGTCCCAGTGCGGAATTGTTAGGGTCCATATTAGGTTCCACAATATAATTCCCCAATGATATCAGGATCCCATTTTTTTATAAGCTTAGAAATCCCCTAAAATTTAATTCCCCAATGATATCATGAAAATTTAAACCCCTAAAATTAAAATAATAAAACCGACTCTAAAACTGCCGAGTTTTCAGCTTCTCCTTCTTCAATATTCGCTTTTGCAATAGCTGTTGAGTACCTCAGACCATTACCTCGTGAAACTCTTGAATTTCATTGCACCACAGACGGTGCCCTTCTCAACCTGAACAGCTAATTTCAATGTTTGAATATTTAGTTGATTTGTTTGAATCTCAGCCTCATTCTCACTTCGTTTTCTAGTTTTTGCATGTTTAATCCTTAAAAAATATTCACTTTCCTTCACTACAAAGCCACCACCTTATTTCTCTGCCACCACGCATCTCCTCCTCCACTGCCACTACTACTCGTTTGAACACCGACTTTTAAAAGATGAAAACTTTAGTTATTTATTTAAAACTTGTGTTCGATAAGTATAACATGATTTCTTTTCTAGCTGTTTTATTAAAACTTGTGTTTGATTAATTTCAGCTCTGGGAATATTCGTCCGTCGCCATAATTTTTGGTAAGTTTGTCCAATTTGATTTGTGTTTTGATTATTTAAATTGCTTTGGATGACAAACAGGTTCCTTGGCTGTTTTTCTTTGCTTTCTATAAGTGTGTATTCTATATTTTAGTGTCGGTGAAAGTTTAGTATTCTATAGATATTCTGAAAGCTCCATTTGATATATAAGCAACTGTAAGAATACATTTTTCTTTTTCCCCATATTCTATTTTTCAGTTCTTAATGTGAGTAAAGTGTTTTTATTTTCAACATTGTTTGATGAAACACGATAGTTAAGCGGGCTTTATACTAGTGGTAATGCATTTTGTGGAATTAGAAATGTCGTGTTTTTATAGCTTTACAATTGTAGAAGTAATTGTAGCAGACTAGTATTATATACCTTCAATGCCGAAAAAATATTCCAACAGAAGAAGTGTATGGAGACTAGTATCATATGTAGCATACTAATATCATACCTTCAAATCAAAGGCTACTGACTTTGATTTGGTTTAAAGCAACTCATCTTATTATTATTTGAGTAATGCTTTAATCAAATGTGTTAGTCAAATGAGGATGATGTATCAAAATAAAATTGCCACATTGTGTTTGGTCTCGTAAAAAAAAAAATTCTAAGGTAGTTTGAGAGCAATCTAGTTAACTAAGTTAAACTATTCTACCTTTTTTACTCTTTGAAAAACGAACTGATTTTTCAAATAGAAATGTCCTGCTAGCATTGTAGGATTGATGTCTTTCTTATTACAACACCAATATGTTTGTGTATGTATTGCTGATTATATAAGATGCATGAATATTTGTGTTCGACTCTAGTTTCATCTAACTTTGGTAATGAATATTAGGTTAGTGTATGCGTAGAGTTAGCTTGAAGTCAGTGTATGCCTAGAGTTAGCATTGTAACTCCTTAACCTAGTTAGTGTATGCCTCTACATAACTATTTAGCTATTTTTCTTGTTCTGAGTTTCATTCATTCTTTCTTATCTCTTAGAAGTACATCATGGAGTCAACATGCTTGATAGATAAGAGTTGGATTGATCTAGACGATTTCCGGCATCCGTGTTTTATAAGAGGTGTTACAGAGTTTGTAACCTTTGCCTCGGAACACCACGTTAACAAGAATGTCATACCATGTTCTTGTCGAAAGTGTCGAAACCAAAGGCGCAAACAATGAGTCCGCGATAATGTTGCCTACACTTGTTTTAGTTATGGGTTTGACAAGACATATAAAATGTGGTTCTTGCACGGTGAGAAAGAAGTGGAAGAACAACACAATGAAAGAGGGCCGGGATTTCAAGAGAACGTGCATGTGGTTGACATGAATGCTGCTTTCCACACCATTGCTCAAGAGTTTAGTCTTGACAACTTGGACACTTTTCTTGGAGATGATCCAGGAGGTTGTACAGAGGGGGAAGAAGTCGTAGACGGTGTTGCTTTTAATGCTAACTTGCATGAAGCAATGACTGAATTATATCCTGGATGTGACTTCAGTGTTCTTAGATTTGTCGTGAAACTCCTTAACCTGAAGTACACAAATGGGTGGAGTGATAAGAGTTTTACTGTATTGCTTCAACTACTCAAGATGGTGTTACCCTCATGGTAACAAGATACCAGAGAATAACTTCTGAGGCGGATAAGATGATTAAAGACTTGAAACTGAAATGCAAGAAGATTGATGCATGTAGAAACGACTGCATCTTGTATTGGGAAAAGAATGAATTTAAGGTTACCTGTCCTACTTGTGGAGTTTCTAGATACAAAATTCCAACCATTGAGGATTTGAAGAAGCGAACCAGGGTGCCTGCTAAGGTCTTGCGATACTTTCCACTTACGGAAAGGTTGAAGCGATTGTATACTGTGCCTTGGGTGGCAAAGGAGATGCGGTGGCATTCTACTGGAGAATCAAAGCCTGGCACGATGAGGCATCCTGTTGACTCGGCAGTGTGGAAGCAAGTCAATTTAAAATATCCAGACTTCTCTGTAGAGCCACTGAATGTTCGCTTGGGACTAGCCACTGATGGTTTTACTCCTTATGGCAACTTTGGAGCGCAACACAGTTCATGGCCTGTTATGCTTGTGAACTATAACCTCCCACCTTGGCTATGCATGAAGTCTCAATTCACTATGCTTTCAACTCTCATTGAGGGTCCAAAGCAACCAGGTAATGATATTGACGTTTATTTGCAGCCGTTGGTTAAAGAACTCCAAGAATTGTGGCGTGATGGGGTGATGGTTAAAGATGCATTCAAAGGTGAAAAGTTCCATATGCGTGCCATTTTATTGTGGACAATCCATGATTTTCCAGCTTATGGGAATATCTCTGGCTGTAGAACTAAGGGAAAATTCGCTTGCCCTCCTTGTGGTCCGAAAACTGCTTCTATAAGACTTCACCATGGAAGTAAGCATGTGTATATGAGAAGTAGATGGTGGCTTCCATTGAGATCCGAGGCTAGAAATGATACAAGAGAAAGCACCTATGATAAGACAAAGGAAGAAGGTGAGCAACCAATAAGGTTGACTGGAGTTGAAGTTAAGAGAATGACTAAGAGTTTGAAAAATCATCAATTTGGGAAGCTCGACAAGAATAAAGAAGGGAATAAAGGAAATTTGTGGTTTTCAAAGCGATCTATCTTTTTTAAGCTCAAGTATTGGAAACACATTCTCGTCCGTCATAACCTTGATGTCATGCATATTGAAAAAAATGTATGTGAAATTCTTCTTGCTTTGATGTTGAATACGAAAGGGAAAACTAAAGATGATGTCAATGCACGCAAAGATTTAAAGCGCATGAAGAGAAAGAAGAAATATTGGGTGACTAAGCTTGGTGGGAAACAGGTTATGCCTCAAGGTATCTTTTGGCTTCGAAAAGAGGAGAAGAAGTTGTTCATCCAAACCTTGCGCAATCTTAGTGTACCTGTTGGGTTTAGTGGTAACTGGTCTAATATTGTCAAAGGAGATTCAATGGATTTGAGACAAATGAAGTCACATGACTATCATATTCTAATGCAACATTTGCTGCCGGTATTAATACAACATGCTTATAGAGATGGCAATAGAAAAGAAGCTCGAACAATTATTACTACCATTTGTACTTTCTTTAGTGCTTTGTGTTCGAAGAAAGTAGAGATTGAAACACTTGATGTACTGGAAAGGGGTATGGTCAAGGCATTGTCTTGTATTTGGAGAGAATCTGCCCACCATCATTGTTTGTTACTATGATGCATCTTCCTATTCACTTAGCTCATGAGGCTCGCCTTTGTGGGTCTGTTTTCTTTAGGTGGATGTATTGTTTTGAAAGGTTCGTAGCCTGATTTTTGTTACTTATTTTATTTATTTATTTTCTCATTTTTAAGATTCTATTGCTTCTAAAATACTTTTTTAAGGTACATGAAATATTTCAAGGATTATGTTACCAACAAAGCGCGCCCGGAAGGTTGTATTGCAGAGCGTTACTTGAAGGAGGAGACACTAATGTATTGTGGTGGATATAAAGGAGGAGGTGGTCTTTTAGATAAACTTGATAGGATGGCTAAAAATGAACCTGATGTTTTACCAGATTTTTTGGATAGTGTAGATGACAACCACACTGCCAATGAGGGTGGGCCACTTGGCCCAAGTGCAAAGTATTTATTGGAAGGTGTGGAGTATGAACAAGCACGCCAATGGGTACTAAGAAGTCATCCCAGTTATGACAGATGGCACACGTAAGTATATCACGTCGTATTAAAGTTGTTAGAAACTTAACACAATCTAAATTATATACATAATCCTAACTGACTTTATTACTTCAAAAATCATTTAGGAAGCACACTAGCTTCATTGAGGACAATAGAACAAGTGCAAGGAGGAGGACTGGGCACACTAGGGTGGCATTGTGTTCTGATGATTTCATCACATGGTTGACAAAACAGCAAGAGTTCCTCGAATCCACTGATGATCACTTCAAGGATTTAGTTAGGGGACCTACACGTTTTGCTACAAAGTACCATAAGTATTGTGTCAATGGGTTTCTCTTCATCACCAAAGACTCAGAAAAATAAAAGGAACCAAAACAGCGGTGTTACCACAAGTTGCCCTACAACTTTCCGTTCTAGTTCTAAGGATAAAAATCCAATTGATGAAGATGCAGATTAAAATGGCGTTTTAACAAACATTATTCAACTAAATTATCGTGAAGACTACAAGACTATTTTGTTCAAGTGTGATTGGGCTAAGTGCACACAACTTGTTGTGAAAGTGGATGAGGAAGCAAAGTTGAGGTTGGTCAACTTATCCAATCAACTCAGTTCGGATCATATATGTGATGAACCATTTATTCTTGCAGAGAAGGCTATTCAGGTTTTCTATTCCCAAGATCCCAAGAATCTTGAATGGCATGTAGTGCTGGAGGTTCCAAGAAAAGTGTATTTTGATGAAGGTGGACCATGTCTCTCAGAGGAAAGAGTGGTGAATGATTCAGATATAGGGCCTAACAACCTCGACATTTCTATGGTGGATGAACTGATATTCAACGACCTAGACGACATGTTTGAAGTTGTTGAGAGTAGCAGAAAAAGAAAGAGATCTAGAACATAGTCCATTTATATTTTGTGTTGACTTAGTGGTGTGAGTTTTGTGGTATTAAAATTTTGGTAGTTCTTTGATTAAGTGCAACTTTTTGTTTGAACAAGGTATGTCTGTACTTGAATCTTTTTCTTTTCCGGCTGTATTTTTCATGTGTGCATAATAGGCCTTTTATGGAATGCTTTCTCTTGCTAGTTAAATAGAAATTTAAATTAAAAATTAACTGATCTTGATCTTTGCACCATGGACATGCATACTTGTTGTATTGTATTACATCTTTTTGCACATGGACGAGGGACAAACACATAGCAGCTCACATTCACTAAGTGACAGCCTTGGTGATGACTTAGGTAATGGAGATGACTTTTAGTTTTCAGTTTTCCGTACCATTATTTTGATCTTACTAACAAATTTGGTTGATATATGCAGGTGAGACACACATTTCTGGTGCATCAACTTCCTCTTCTAAGGAAAAAAGAGGTCCTTCGATAGGTGTTTCGGAGGAGCTGCCCGAAGGCTATGAGAAGGTAATCATTAAGCTTAATGAGTGGGGTCAACTAGATGACCCCAAAGAAGAGGTTGACCATTTCATCACCAAGCTTGGTCACATTGCTCGCCGTGACATCCCAATTCGCTATGATAGCTGGAAACCAGTTCGTTTGCATGAGAGCATCATACCCAAAGCTATTAAAACTTTAGGAAGAATGTATGTGTTTGAAAACATCTATACTATTGACACGGATTGGACAATAAGCAAATTCCAGAAAGCGTGGAAGGAGTACAAGCATGAGTTGTTCAAAAAATACGTCAAAGATCAACCTCCTTCCTTTGTGAGGGAACATCCCAAACAAGGAATTCCTCTGCAAGATTGGCGACAATTTGTGGATAATTGCAATTCCGAGAAATTCAAGGTTAATGGGTTTTCTGTTTTATTTCATGGTGATTAGGTATATGTGTTTTGATATAAATTAAAGTGCACTATTACTAACTTTAACATGCGCAGGCTTCTAGTTTGAGGAACATAGAAAATCGTAAGCAATAAAAAAAACTCTTCGTGTCTTGGGAGGAAATCTGCAGCTGTAGCTAAAGTTGAAATGACAAAGGAGAAAGGGGTCCCTGTGTCATCTATCACTAGATTGGACCAATATATGCACAATCATAAAAGAAAGAATGGGGAACACCAAGACCCGGAGCTAGTTGTTAGTGTACCGACTTAATAAGAATTGAGATACTAAATTATTTTTAAGATAGTAATTTGAGATATTTTTGTTTATCCGATTTACTAGGAAAAACTTAATGACTACACTGCTTTGCACCCAGAGTCACGAGAGACGTCAGTGAATGACGCCCTCACAAAGGTCTCATATTGAATCATAGTTATTGTAATTAATTGTTGTTCGACATGATTTTAAGGGTACTAAATCGATTGTCCATTAAGTACAGGTTCTTGGGCCAGATAGTAGGGGTTGTTTTCGAGGCTTGGGTGAAGGGGTCTGCAAAACATCGGTGAAGAAGATGAAATTTGTGGCGCAATAGAATTTAGCTTTGAAAGAGATGAACATGGACCTTGTGAAGAGGGTAGATGTGCTTCAGAATACAGTGTTGGAGAATTCAGCTTTGTTGAGAGAATTTATGAGCCAAGGAAGAATGCCTATGGCAGATGTTGAATCGCCACGTTCTAGTCACGCTTCCCCGGTAATTATTCGAGTTATTTTTTGAAAAAACATCTCTTATAAGGAAAGACTGATAACACAATTTAAATTTGTAAGTTGTCAATGAATATATTGGTAAAGAATGTGATCTGCGTGGTGGTTGGCCACTTAGAGTCGTGGCGAGAGGTATCGTGTAAGATATTGATCCTAATCCCGAGTTTGGTAATAGGAGATTGGAAGAGGGGAACTTCAAAGTTCATGTGAACGTGGTTTATGACGGAGGTGCTGTACTACCATTGCCTCATGATGATTGGAGATCAAAGCTTGGCGAGGTCGCTCAAGGGAGTGTTATCTGGCCCAAAGAACTGCTAATGTTGTAATCATTGGGTCACCTTCTTAAAACATTGGTCATTTACTTAAATGTTTTTATTGGCTTTTACCAGTGCCAAAGTACTAAGTAAACTATTGGCATTTTGTTATTTCCTTTTGGGTTTCGTGGTTGTGATGTATATTTTTTATCAGTATGTAATATGGTTCTTAGGAAAGCAATAATTGAGTTGTGTTCTACCAACCCCCTTGGTAACTCCGCCTGTGCAAACTTAAGATAAGTTTGCATTGCTAGTCCCAAGCCCAGATAAAGGAGGAGGGAGAAGGATGGCAGATGTTTTGTTTTGCTGGATTCACCTACGTTAACTGAAGCTGCTGGTGCTATTATAGATGTAAGTAATTCTTTTTCTTTCTTCTGCAATTTCTTCTTGTTTCTATTCATGGCGAGAAACTCATATTTTACTCCATCCTGTTTCTTAGGGCAATATGTAGTTTTTATATGTTTTGCATGGACAAGAAGGTGGAGTTACACATGTAAGTGAATACTATCATCCTTTCCCCCTGATATTCATCATATATGTGTTGCCTATGTTTTTTTCCCTTTTGGTGGATGCATTTTTGAAATTTGATTGTATGGTTATGAGGTGTATGTTGGTGGTATTTCGCATGATGCTTTTGGGAAGGATCTGAAGGGCTTCTGTGAGTCAGTAGGAGAAGTCACTGAGGTAATGTTTATGGTTTTTATGGTGGTTTTACCTCTCTTCATTACGCCTAAATATTTAAGATTGACTTTTTTGCTATTGCAGGTCAGGATGATGAAAGGCAAAGATTTCTTGTATGTTTTAGTTTCTCTATTTGTATGTGTACTGTCTTACTTTGGTTGTTAATTGTTTTTTTTTTGTTTTCAGTCGAGTGAAGAGGCTTTGGAAACAGTGAGGTTACTTCTAGAAGGAAATATAAAGGCAGACTAACATAAGATAAGTTTGATTGTTAATTTGTACCCACAAAGTAAGTAATATTGAATTTCCATTTCCTCATTCCCACACCTTTTGTAGTGTTTTCGTTTTCATTTTTTGTTTCTCATTTTTGGTTTTTCTGTCCTTAGATACTTTTCTTTGGATTCTCAACGATAAAACCCGCTGATTTGGATCAAAAGAGAATCAGTTTCAATTTTATCGATTCCCCCGTCTCACCTTTTCTGCCTTTCATCTTCGTAATCTCCATTCCTTTATTAATGTTTCTTGGCAGGATAACTATGACTGTAGTAGTAAATGTTTCTTGCTTTAAGGGTGTATCAATGGCCCCTCCAGATCCAATTCTTGGAGTTTCTGAAGCGTTTAGAGTAGACACAATCTCGGAGTTGGTGCCTACATGTGGTTAATTATGGAGATGCTGCCATCATGCCTGGCTTAATTGATGTGTAAGAAGCTGATTTCTCCCTTTGTCTTGTATACTTGAATGTAATTTTCCTTTGAATTCATTTGTATTTGCATATAGATTTCATGTAGTTAAGTTCATCACAATTATTATGTCGATGAGGCTAAGGAGACATCAATAGTGAATTGAGGTGTGAAGTAAAGGCGAATAGGAATCGTGAATTTCTGATTGTTTTATGTTGATGGAAGGAGTGGGGCTTCAGTACTCTTTTTAGGGGTCATGAAGTTGGTTTTGGGACTGGTTTTTGGGAATTCATTTGTGAGGATATTGAGTCAGTTTCCTATTGGGATTTTGGGAGTGCTTCTGTTATTTTCTGGGATTGAATTAGCTATGGCTGCAAGAGATATGAACAGTAAAGAAAAGTCTTTTGTAATGTCGGTTTGTGCTGCAGTGTCTTTAACTGGGTCTAGTGCGGCTTTGGGTTTCGGATGTGGGATTTTACTGTTTTTGGTCTTGAAGTTGAGAGAGATGAATTGCTATGTAGGTGGTGGTGGATTTTTCAAATCAAGGCCATCTGATGCTGAAACTAGTGTCAATTCTTAAGAGTTGTTGTATACGTTCCCTTGGGGGGGCTTGGGCTGGTAGCTAATGTAGTGGTGTTATTCAGTGAAATGAGCCGAGCATTGGAGCAAGAGAAGTCTCTCCTTAGTAACTATGAATATGTATCACTAGCATAATCTGCTCAATCTTTAAACTCCTCTCACTTTATGCCTTTTTTAGTTTTCACTGTAGTTCTTGTTAAGCCTATATCTCTATGTTATCCTGTATTTCATATGTAGAGCATGCTTTTAGATATGTGCATTTTCTTGGTGTTTACCACTTATTTATACCCTCAAACATTCACAGCATGCCTATATATATGTAGGATCATATTGCTTGACCATTTTGTTTTCTGATCCATCAATTTTAATCAACTAAAAAGTCCTAGAGATTCACAAAACACTTATTAAACTACCACGTGTAAGGCACAAATCAAAAGTACACTCTGGTCATGAAGTAGACTTGCTAACTAGAATTACAACTACCAAAGTACTCTCAACTCTGAACAAGTTGAAAAATGAGGTGAGAGCTAAAAACAAAGAAGATGGGCTGTTCATTTTCTGGTTTAAATGCATTTTATGATGCAGTAAATGGTGGTGAAGATGTCTGGATAAATGAGAATCGTTATAGAATATTAAGACAACTTGGTGAAGGTGGTTTTGCTTTTGTTTTTCTTGTTGACAAGTTGCTTGGATTCTTCTTCTTCTTTGGTAAAAACTTCGAGAGACCCATCTCTTATTTCAGGTCGGTGTTTTCTTTCATGTTATAAATTTGACAATATAGTGTTTGGGTGTTAAGAATTTGAGATTGTGTAAATTTTCAGGATGATGGAAAGTATGCAATAAAAGAAAGTAGTTATTCAAAGTGATGGCGATTCTGAGTTAGTGAAGGAGGAGATTCGTGTTTCGGGATTATTTAGTCATGCTAATTTACTTTCGCTTATTGATCATGCTATCATTGCTGTTAAGGTAAGAACTTATTATGTAGTACTAGTTCGATCTGTTAAGTGTATACTAAATTAAAATGTTATAAGAAAATATTGTATTAGTGCTTTCAGCTTGTATATTGCTGTCTTATAATCTGTAGATAGGAGGCTAAAATAAAATATTTAATATTTATTTATGTGCAAATTAACTGAGCAAATGTCATAGTAAGGTCTAGACAGGATTTTCAGCGAAAGGTTTTACTTTTAGGTTGTTTAGTCATACTTACTCTAAGGTTTTACTTTGCTTGAAAGTTTTACTTTTGTTTAGATGTGGTTTAGTTTGTGATATTCATTACGAAGTTGGACTCACCTCGGCTTTTGATCATTATTTTTTAGGAATCAACTAATTTGGAAAAGGGCACCAAATTGAGCTTCTAAGTGAGTCTGAGGTAAGATGACTGATAAGAGCCCAAAACTGTAGTTTTAACCCTGTAACAGACATACCTTTAGACCAATTATGTGAGTAATAATTAAGAGTTAACACTGATCACGTGTTTTATGCATTTCAGGCTTCAAAGTCCATTATGTGCAGAAATGTGCCACTTTAGCGAGATAAAGAAGCAGAGGTCGGTTACTAAGGAGTTCCGTGATTAAAGGCCAAGTTTCTAGAAGACAATGCCTTTCCAAAAGCCCGGTCAAAAGCTGAAAAGTTGACGCGGGCAGAAACAGCACACAAAGTCAGCAGAACTTCCAAAGGCCATATCTTTGGACTCAGACCTTGGAATGGAGCCTACCTTATGTCAAAACGACTGGCTCGGAAAGAGCTTTCCAATGGTCTAAGCCTTGATCCAATCAGAGGAGCAAAAGTGGACGAAAAGTCTGTTGAAGCCAACTGCAGCTGAAGAGGCCTTTTTGGACTGAAAGAATTGGGTTTTGGGCCTGATTCTCTGGCCCAAAACATGGCTCCAAGCCCATGCACGATTTTTGGATCTGAATGTATAAAAACAAAAGCTTAGCTCTTTGTTAATGGTAGATAGTTAGACCTAGAAATAGATTAGATTAGTAGCCTCCATTAATGAATTCTAGATCTAGTTTTTCATATAGATTAATTAAGTTTAGTTCCATTTCAATTATTGTATTAGATTAAACCTTTGAATCTTGTTCTTCATTTTGATTAGATCAATTAAGTAGTATTTTTATCAATTTCGATTTTGTCATTCCCATTTCTAGATCTAATTTCAATTCCTGTCCTTATTTCATTTGAGTCATTAAATTAGATTTCATTATTGTTTAATTAAGTAAATTTCAATTCTTTATATCATGTTTAGTTTAAATGTAATCGGAAATGATTGCGTAATGATTCTCGGCTAAACCTCCATTAGAGGGGGTTGAGAAGCCTTGATGAATGCTTGATTCGAATATTGTAGAGAATCGTCGTAATTTCCTTTCCACTCTAGAAACGATTAGTTCACCATGAGAATGGGTTTAATCGTTCACATGCTAGTTATGAATTGGTAGGAATGCCATGTGTAATTAGGGATTAGGAAGAACCAATTGTTTTGGGAAGCAGTTCAATTCGGATTACGACGATTCGTCGTTAATAGGATTGAGTCGAGTTAAGGTGGAATCAATCCCCCTCTAACTCCTTATCATAAAATCAACGTAGCATTCCCTTAGTTATTCCCATCGTCGACTAGTTGCATTTCGTGGGTAGTTGCATCGTAGTCTAGTTGCCTTTTTCGTAAATCTCTCATTAGACTTTAAGTTAGAGTACTTACACTTGAGAACATAGCATGCGGAAGGACTAAGAGTGGAATGAATCACTCTACTCCACTATATCTCGATAGACTTGAGAGTAAAATCTTTGATAATATAGGCACTTAAGATAAGTTTAGTTTTACTTACGTTTAGAGTTCATTGCTTTATTTCGTAGGTAAGACTACTCATTTTTCAATTATCAAATGGCGCCGCTGCCATCTTAGTTTCACTTTCGTATTGTTTTCATAGTGTTAGTACTGTTCTTAAAAGTCCCATTTCACCCACCCACCCTTGTTTGATTCATCTTGTGGTTGTCCATTTCAGAGTTGAAAAATTCGGGTAAAATTATAATTGAGCGCCTTCCTTGGCTGACCAGCCCGTGTAAGCGACTTCGCCCTTCAACTCTGGAATTCTAAAATACACCGAAAGCGACCTATCGCGAGTCGCGACCAGCGCCTTAACAAAATTTTCGGATTTCGACAGTTTTGATTCAATTTTGATCTTTCATATTTTTCGGTGTTCTAACTCGCTATATACAAACGAACAAGCGTAAACAAGGCGCTATTCATAAAGCGAAGCAAGGCCGAATCAGGTATTCCTTTCTTCCACACCTCGCATCTCCTGTTAGAGGTTTATACTAGTATATCGAACTGTTTGGAGTGTTGATGTGTTTAGCTAAGTTTGGTTTTAGCCTTGTATGAGATTAAGGTGCGGCGAACAAAACACCTAGCGTAATTACACAACAACGTCAACAAACAAGTCTATCTAGTATACCACCCACTACACCTCTAGCTACTATTTCACATACATCACGACCACAATGCCCGACAAAGAAGAGAGGCCTCTCTCGACTTCTACAAAGCCTTGGCGATAGCCCCAAATCTTGCATCATTCTAGCGGACCGGTAGGGGATTTCCGAATCCCCAAATATTTTAATTTGTTACCCGTTTTTCATGGATTAGACCATGAAAAATCTTATCAACATATCGCGTAGGATTGAACAAGTCCTAACAACATTCCACCATCCCTACGGTTGGTGCGAAACAAATTAAATTAAGGGTATTCCCTTTCACCTTACCCGATAAGGCGGCGTCTTGGTTAGCGCCCAAGCGCCCTAATTCTATGGACTCGTGGGCTAAAACTTGTTCAATTTGTTTATGGAACATTTTTACCCACCCCTAAAGACGGATGAGATGCTTTCCAAGATTCATTTCTTTAGACAAAATCCTCATGAATCATTTTCAGAGGCTTGGAATCGTTTCACCGATCTCCTTATAGAGTGTCCACATCATAATTTAGAAAGACCGTTAGTTCGTGCCTTTTTCAAAGGACTTCTACACCACCATAAAGAAGTCCTAGACATAATGAATGGGGGTAGTTTCTTAAGTAAAGGAGCCTCAGAGGCATATAAATTTTTGGAAGATTAGACTAAGCGTAATAATAATTGGGGGGTAGTGACGATTACTCCCGCTCCGCTAGTTCTTCTTCAATAGTTAAGGCTACCAGTATGTTTGAGGTTAAATCAAATCCTGAGCTTAAAACTCTAATTGAATCCCTCACAAAAAAGGTAGAGGCCATTTCTGTACAACAAAAGCCAATCCCCGTCATGAATGTAAATTCAAATCCATGTAGTTTCTGTTGGAGCCCTGAGCATCCCGACTCACATTGTCCTATTGCCTATGAACAGGCTTGTTCCATTAATAGTGAACCTAACGCCCTTGAGACAAAATCCCAACTTCGGTTGGAGAAATAACCAAAAGCGTCACACCTCGAGGGTACAATAATCAATATGTTAGGCCTACGCGACGGCTTTAACCAAGCCCCACTACGACAAGGGCGAGTGGGGGTAATTTTAATAATTATAACAACCAAAGCGCCAACCTCGACAAGGTCAAGCACAAAGTCAAGGTAGTTATAATAATTATAATGCTAATAGAGGTATCGTTCGGTAAATAATAACTATCAAAATCCACCCATAAATAATTCCGCGTGAAATAGTTCGGTCCACCACCCGTGACTACTACACTCACACAACCGGATCGTCTTGACACCTTCATACAAGTGAGCCAAAAACTTTTCCAAACCATGGCTCAATCTAACCAAAAACTTCTACAATCCGTTAATAATTTAACCAAACGGTTGGCTCAAGATAAAGCCCAACCCAAGGTGTGTTTCGTGTAACGAAATACCTAATCCTAAAACAACAAATACACCTTTGAGGTAACCGATAATACTAGTAATGAGTATGAAAATGTAGGTGAGCTAAAGGCCATCACCACTCTCCGATTACGGCAGAGTGGTTGATAACAAAGTAACTATGCCTATAGTTACCCCCCACGAGCCCCTACACCGCTATATTACTAGATGCGAAATAGAAACTGAAGAGCCTACCCTTTGTAGAGGTACCAGTTACAACAAAACCTAAGAAACAGGAAGCCACGGTTAAACACCCAGGTAATACCATTGCTAAATATAGATAGAAACCACTGTTTCCACAAAAATTAGCCATGTTAACTAGGGATACAAATTACGAGGAGATTAGGGATGTTTTTAAGAATCTAACTATAAACCTTCCCTTCCTCGAAGCTATAAAAAAGCTACCACACCATGCTAAGTTTTTAAGGAATTGTGTACTACTAGGCGTAAGACCAATATACCAAAAGACGCTTTTTTAGAACAATTCCCAACTCTATCGAACATAATGGAATTGTTAAGTACAAGGACCACGGGTCGCCCCCTCGCATACAATGCACCTTAGGAGATTCCTATCTGACGACCAGCGTTATTAGACTTGGGGGCTAGTGTAAACTTACTCCGTTTTATTTGTATAGACAAATAGGTCTAGGCGAGATGCAACCCACTAGAATGGCGTTGCAATTAGGCTGATCGGTCTATTAAGTATCTTAAGGGTGTCGTCGAAAATGTTACGTAAAAATTCAGGATTTTTACTATCCGGCTGATTTTGTCATCCCTCGACCACGAAGTGGATTAACGACTCTGTCCGATCATTTTAGGGCGACCTTTTTCAACCGCCAATCGCGCTCATTAATTGCGCGATGGTTCAATGTCCATGTCTTTTGGCCATCTTCTTTGTTGAAGTTAATGTTTTTAAAACAAAGACCACAGTTACCCGATTAGATCTATGGATGGAGAAGTTAGCATGATCGAGGCGTTGCTTTCGAGATTATTTCAACAACACGTTCCACGATAATCATATGCCCAAATTCCTTTCCTTTGGAAGATCGGACTCAATATTTCCATCCCTACACTAGTCGATACACATATTACGGATGAGGAGGAGATAGATGACTTTCTCAAAGATATAGAGGAATATCATAGTAACGAGGATATGACCAATCTAGATGAGCAATTCGATGAGTTTCTTCGAGCAGGTGATGAATCACCCTATCAAGAACTACTTTGCACAACAGCCACCTCGATTCCCTTCCTTCCACCCTTTCAAAAGAATCCCGAGTTTGCACTCGATCCTGTTGTTTCTTCTGTGCTTCATAATTTTTTAAATTCACCTAGTAAACAAATACTACAGAAGGACAAACCATTTGACACCTTCATTTTCAGAATTGAGGCAGTCCTACACATACAATGAATGAGTTTTGTGCTAAAACCACATCCTCATTGTTTTTGTGTCTGTCTTTCTACAACTTATCCCTATCCACCATATTCTCCACAACCATTCACTTTTCCACACTTATTTACTAGAACACCCACTCATTCAAAAATGAAAAATAAGGTGCATGATAGGTTACATAATAGGGTTATCCGATTTCGTTTTCATTTAACTAGGTTGAGTATTGGGAAATCTTGGTGCTTGATTGTGTTTGGAATTGTTTTCTGGGATATTTATTTATGGAATGATCCACAACTATTTTGGTTGTTGATATATGATAAACTGCATGTTTATACATATGTTTAGACAAGTCTCGAGTATCTGACTATAAACGACTCAACTTTTGTGTTTGGTGCATTTCCTTTCATTTCCATATATTGGTGAGTGCACCATTAAGGTAACCGGGCCCTCCCTATGGAGTGTGTGGCTGTAAGTACCGGATCCTAAGTCCACGTTTAAACATAATTCACGTTTTCCACTCTTGCATGTTTTCTCGGATTTTTTGAGTCATGTTTCTCTATGGGGTGAATTATGTCTTTATTGTTTATTGTTTTATTTTTAAAATTAAAAATATATATATATATATATATATATATATATATATATATATATATATATATATATTAAAGAATAAGCATAGTAACCTAGGAAGTCTCGGGAATCTGACTTTAAAAGACCCATTGCTAAAAACAAATTTTCTAAGCTTCGTTGTAAAATTTTGTTGGGGGTGGGGTGTTCGATGTTTTCATTACTAAATATTTATGTTCCATTAGAGTTTCTTAGGCCGTTTTATTGTATTACAATTTGGGTTGACATAATTCATGAATTTAGAGTTCAATTGTTCGCATAACGTACGTCATGCACGCACTTCGAGGTGTTTTCCACTATCTTATATGTCATCCACGGTCGGAATGGAATGTTTTATGGATCATTGGATTGGAAATTCTCTCCTGATCATTTCCATATCTCATTCGCAAAAATCGGACCGGTAACGAAGCGGCAATTTTGATTTGAAGTTTCGCGAAAAATCGAAAAAAAATCACAAATTTCGAATTTTGGGCTTGGGCACAACCCGCGCTCACCTACAGCGCGACCGCGCCCTTACCTTTAGCATCACTCGCGATCTTCTTCTCCATTCCGCCATTAATGCCAAGCTCCAAAAACCTAAAAAAAAAAATCAAAATAAAAAGAAAACGAGAATTAACCCACGGCCAAAATCAAATCCCAACCCAAATCGATTCCAAACACCACCGACCACCACTCCCACCGATTTACATCACTAAAAACCACTGAAAATTCAAAATTTTGGTGCTGCCGCGCCACCACTCCACCACCACCACGGTTTGCTTCAACCGGTCTATTAAAATCCAACCACCACATCACTTTTAAACCCCCACTACATTCCAAACTTCCAATGGCTCAACAACGCCCGAATTTTGCGGAGCAAGCTTTTACCGCCGAAACTTCGCGCCCGTTTTACGGTGGCGAGATGATTAGTCGAGCTGGAATAGCTTGTGGTACTCGACCGAAGCCTATTACCACGAGGACTTAGTCCGACGGTTCTATGATCTGAGGGAGTTGGAAGGGACTAGGATTTTTTTGTTGTGGTAGCGAAGAGGCGGAAGGAAGTGACGACCGGGTTGTTTATTGAGATTCTAGGCATTCGCCTAGAATCCATCCGATGTCACCCTGCAGGAGTCCTAGCATAATGGGGTAGAGCCATTGATGCACGAGATAGTTATTGGAGGGGACTACAATGCAAGATCGCATTGTGTTCGACAAAGCTTCCTTTAGGACCAAACCGGTGGCTACATCCGGTGGATTGGTCGGGCGATCCGAGGGGAAGGGGAAGGTCAGCCGATATCGGCTGAATCGCCTCCATATCTTATGGATACTCCGTGAGCGGAAGTATGACTTCTGCATCTTAAAGTTTTCTTGAGCATGATTAGGGGAGTAGGGAGGTCTGTTGCCCTCTCCCCGTGTTGATAACAAAGATCATGCTCAAGTTGAGAGTTGAAGCGATCGATCGGACATACATCACTCTCCACCATAACCCTCACATCTATAAGGAGTGTGTCCAACGGGTTTGGAGATTGGCTAAAGATAGAGAAGAAGAAGAAGAGGATGGAGGAGCTGAGATGCCGAGGAGGCCGGGGACATCGGGATGCCTCCGAGGATAAGGAGGACTTGACCTGTTTTGACGCGGATGCCTTGGAGGTGTCTTTGATGCGGAACGAGCGCATGGCTGTGATCCATCGAGGCATCGTTAAGCTTAACACTATCTGTGAAGACCTCCGGACTCGGCAGCAACGATGCATCACAACTTCGAGCTCCGTACTCCCAGAGAGAGGGCGAGAGGTGGGAGAACGGATGAGCGCCGAGCTAGAAGCTCGGCACCGGTTCGGGGCGAGATGTCGACACGATTCCCACCTCGGGGGACTCTCCTTCGAGGACACACCATCCGAGGGACGGCGTCGCCGCCGGCGATCTAATGGTGTTTGGCTTTTCAGAGCTCGGGGAGCAGTCTCCGGAGCATGTTCCCTCCGCCACCAGTTCTAGAGTAGCTAGGGATAGTATAGTTTGATGTTTTATGTTTTATTTGTAATTTCATTATTGTTATTTATTTTAATGCAAGTTTATTTCCGTAATTTGAATTTTGTAGTGTAATGTACTCCGAATGAAAATTTTAATATAAGGGGTTATTTTCGGTATCGTGGTTGTTTTCATATTGATCCCACCTTCCCAACTTGTTTGGGGGTGGTTTTATCAATTCAAGCATTATTTTTATAACCCTCGTGTTAGAATTTATTGCGGAGTCAAGGTGAAAATATGGCCGTTTAGGCATATCTATGATTGAGTATCATTGAAGGATGAAATCTAGATTAAATATGTACATTCTATCATAAAATCAACCTAAAAGATACTGGGTTTGAATTAGAATCAAGGATATGAGTTGTTTCCGTTTTCGGGTTTGGAAATTTTAGGATTTCCGGAAACTGCCGTAATTAGTTTTGGCAACTTCCCAATCCATTTTAGCAACTTTAAACCTATATAAACTTGATACAATCTATCCTCACAACTCACACTACACCTAAACTCCATCACTCACCTTTCACTCCCGCGATTCCCTCGTTTCGGCTCATTTTCCGAAGTTTACAGAACTTCGAAAGCACTTTCTTCTACAGAGCGCTTCGCTTCTGATATTTTTTCTGAGTTTTGTATTTCTGGAAATTTCAATTTCTTTAGAGCCAAGGCTTCTATCGAGAGACTCGGCATCGCTACCGACTTCCGTGGACCAGAAAATTTCCAGTTTTTCGTGCGTAGTATCTGGATCATTCGCAGCTATTCCAAAGCGTAATTTTGAGATGACATCTCCAACATTGATACCGAACAGTCTTTCAAGATTTGTTCCAAAACACTACTTATGGTGCTTTGGTTTCGTGGTTTATCACATTCGTTGGGTGGGGAGCCGCTTTTATGGTAAGACCGGATGCACTTTATTCTCCAACACTAGCATCTTATTTTTACGATAACTGCATTTTCTTTGAAAGACCAGATGGAGAACAAGTGTTCTCCATCAACATTGATAATGAACCAATGGAAATTACCATGTTCTTGCTAGCATTTGTTCTTGGACTTGCTATGCCCGCTGAAATACAAGACCCATGGTGCTATTGGGTCGATAATATGTATGTCTATACTTATGAGTTTTTGCATGAGTCGTATGGCGCGGGCATTTTTCGTATTGAGGACCAAGGGGAATATAACGTCGCCTTTGGTAGCCTGTCCATGAACATAGGAACTGTTATGTTTTGGATCATGTTAAACATTTTAGGGGAATGGCGTTTTTCTTCTGTGAATGATGCCACTTGCAGCGTCTTCCTTGCTTTAGCCACGGGACGTATGTGTCATGACCTTCCCCGAACCTTGATGTCTAGTTTAGCTCGATCCCATAGCATGAGGCATAAGTACCTTCTTATGCCCATTCTAGTTTCTCGTATTATGCTATGTTTCTTTCCTATTTTTTGTACACGCTTCACGGATTGGATTACGGTCGACACTGTACGACCCACCAATAGTATTATTCGATCTTTCCGTGCAATGACTTGGCAAGGATGGAGGATACAACCTCATTTGGTTGCACCCTACACCCCGTCAGACCAAGTGGCTCTTAATAGGTTAGCAATAATAGATGATAAATGGCGGGAAGCCTGACAAATTATCATGGCATGGCAGGATGCGAAGGAACCTCACTTCTTTATGGAAGAAGAGAATGAGGAAGATGACGAGTAATGCGGGGGGATAAGGTAAATTTCATTCTAGTTAGTGTCTGCTTATGTCCCAAGCAATTTCATTCTTGTTAACCCCATAATGGGTAGAACTCGTATAGAGTTGTGTCAGTTTTTATTTCCTATATTAGTACGTTATAACCTTGTTTTACAGATGTTCCTGAATTTCACGCGCTTCAATGGTATTTTTCCTACCCTCTTTATTTAATTGCTTTGAGGACAAAGCATGCTTTTTGTTTGGGGGGGGGGCATAGAAACACGTGTAATTAAGGCATCTGTTAGGATATAGATAGAGTTAATATGCATTTGGTTTCTAGTTAAAATTTAAAAAATTCAAAAATATATAGAAATAAGTTCATGCTATACACTTAGGAATAGTGATATTGTTTTCCTTCTCTATGCTCTTAACAATCTAGAAGTCTAACGTAGCTTTTGCATTAGAATAATTGTTAGAAACTTAGATTAATATGTAGGTAATAATCTTTGCATCTATCTATAAATATATTACATGAGTATTTATGATTGTTAGCAGTAAGTTTCTGAAATCTAGGCTAGAGTACTTATTTTACAACTCCTGTGAGAATATAGCCTAAAGCCTTATATGAGGGAAACATTTGAGAAATGACACAAGGGAGAAGTAAAATCCGGATAGAGATATCACACGTCCACTTGCTTGATCACTACGCCATATCCTAAGCGAGAATTTAGGCCCTCTTTGGATCGATATAGCCAGAAATTCAAACCTATGAATTATTTTCCGCTAGTCGCCCCTCTGAGCCTTTCTTTAGCCTTCCATAAACCACAAATCCTTTACCCTGTTACAAAAACAAAACAAAAAAAAAAAAAAAAAATTCAACCCACCCAATTTAGAATAAGTCTGAGAATAGAATGAGGAAGAAAGAAGAAGAGAAAAAACCTGTGTAAACAAAAGTTAGTTAATTGCTTCAGAAAATAAAGAAAAGAAGTTTTCATCCAAGGAAAAGAAAAATAAAAATAGAAATAAAATAAAAACTCCAAAAATAGAATAAAAGGGAGTCAAAAGCCAAAAAAAAAAAAAAAAAATATGGCTAAGGATGGAAACAAAGTGTAGAAGCAAAAGTAAATAACAAGGTTTTCTCTAGTTACATAATATGAAGACTCTATTATCTCAGACTTGTCCTTTTTGAATATCCATTTCCTTCCTTCTTAAACCATCTCCTAATCCCGTAACACCTAATAAAGACCTCTAGCTCAATTAGGAATAGGTTAGTGTGATAGTAAGTGGCAGATGTGTTTGATCGACTCGAACTTCCTTGTTGTCATTGAGATTGTAAGGTAAAGTGTAAGTGGAAAAATCAGAGTGTTGTATCTTGATTATTATTGTGAGTTTGTTTCAGAAATGGACCTGCTAGACATTTCATAGTATTACTCATTGTATATATGTTTATTATAGATGATTGATTATTATGCATATATTAGCTTAGGTTTTGACTTGGTTATTCTTGTTCATAGCTAGTGAGATGTATAGATAGTTTGGAGCATGAATAAGGAAACAATAGTTTTATTTCTTAGTCGTTTTTGTAGTATAGATGAAGTTTGTGAGGAAAATTATGCTAGTTAGGACTCCATTTTTGGTCACTTATGCTAATTTCTCATCTTTGCTTGAGGACAAGCAAAATGCTGTTTGGGGGTGGTTTGATAAGAGCCCAAAACTGTAGTTTTAACCCCAGAATGACATACATACCTTTAGACCAATTATGTGAGTAATAATTAAGAGTTAACACCGACACGTGTTTTATGCATTTCAGGCTTCAAAGTCCATTATGTGCAGAAATGTGCCACTTTAGCGAGATAAAGAAGCAAAGGTCGGTTACTAAGGAGTTCCGTGATTAAAGACCAAGTTTCTAGAAGACAAAGCCTTTCCAAAAGCCCGGTCAAAAGCTGAAAAGTCGACGCGGGCAGAAACAGCACACAAAGTCAGCAGAACTTCCGAAGGCCATATCTTTGGACTCAGACCTCGGAATGGGGCCTACCTTATGTCAAAACGACCGGCTCGGAAAGAGCTTTCCAATGGTCTAAGCCTTGATCCAATCAGAGGAGCAAAGTGGACGAAAAGTCTGTTGAAGCCAACTGCAGCTGAAGAGGCCTTTTGGACTGAAAGAATTGGGTTTTGGGCCTGATTCTCTGGCCCAAAACATGGCTCCAAGCCCATGCACGATTTTTGGATCTGAATGTATAAAAACAAAAGCTTAGCTCTTTGGTAATGGTAGATAGTTAGACCTAGAAATAGATTAGATTAGTAGCCTCCATTAATGAATTCTAGATCTAGTTTTTCATATAGATTAATTAAGTTTAGTTCCATTTCAATTATTGTATTAGATTAAACCTTTGAATCTTGTTCTTCATTTTGATTAGATCAATTAAGTAGTATTTTTATCAATTTCGATTTTGTCATTCCCATTTCTAGATCTAATTTCAATTCCTGTCCTTATTTCATTTGAGTCATTAAATTAGATTTCATTATTGTTTAATTAAGTAAATTTCAATTCTTTATATTATGTTTAGTTTAAATGTAATCGGAAATGATTGCGTAATGATTCTCGGCTAAACCTCCATTAGAGGGGGTTGAGAAGCCTTGATGAAAGCTTGATTTCGAATATCGTAGAATCGTCGTAATTTCCTTTCCACTCTAGAAATGATTAGTTCACCATGAGAATGGGTTTTATCGTTCACATGCTAGTTATGAATTGGTAGGAATGACATGTGTAATTAGGGATTAGGAAGAACCAATTGTTACGGGCGATTCAATTTGGATTACTTGACGATTAAATGCCGTTAATAGGATTGAGTCGAGTTAAGGTGGAATCAATCCCCCTCTAACTCCTTATCATAAAATCAATGTAGCATTCCCTTAGTTATTCCCATCGTCGACTAGTTGCATTTCGTGGGTAGTTGCATCGTAGTCTAGTTGCCTTTTTGTAAATGTCTCATTAGACTTTAAGTTAGAGTACTTACACTTGAGAACATTGCATGCGGAAGGACTAAGAGTGGAACGAATCACTCTACTGCACTATATCTCGATAGACTTGAGAGTAGAATCTTTGATAATATAGGCACTTAAGATAAGTTTAGTTTTACTTACGTTTAGAGTTCATCGCTTTATTTCGTAGGTCAGACTACTCATTTTTCAAATTATCAATGACCTAACCGCTCAACCTCATTTTCAATTGGCCTTGACGACCTACCAACTTTGAATGTGTCTTACTTCCTCAGAGTATGAATAAAAAATGAGTATACCTGTATGAACCAAAACAATTACGCGGGACAATATAAAAGAACAAATAAGGTTTAGACTGCAATGTGTATGTCAAAGTTCTATCGAATGCACATAATGGGTGTCAAAGTCCTATTGAATGTACATAATGGATACCCTCATCCTCGAGATCATTTGAGTTCTATAGTAGCACCCAGTAATTGTTAAGGAGGAAGAATTCTTTATCTACAATTTTTCCTAATCATCTATGCTAAACCTTTTAGCTCATCCTTGACTCACTCTCAACAATACAACTGAAACTTAATTGTGTAGTCTCTATCCTTTGAACATGATGGTTATGAAATTTGTAAATAATGAGAACTTGTTAGTATTTAACTCCCTATGTTCTTTTTCTTTTTTCTTCTGTGGTTTTTTGTTTTTCCTCGTTGTTTTCCCATGTGGGATTCACTAGTGTACTAGCAGGGCCTTCTTCATATAATTTGTAGATCATTTTCCTCTATCTCATAAGAAAACTTAGTGAGAGGACACTCATATGATTCTTTGTTGAACTTAGAATTCTTATTTTTATGCCATAGATAACATGTTAACTGCGGCATTCAAAGTTGAACGAGTTTAGGATGAAATTCCAACTGTTTATGATAAAAGTTGTACTTAATCACATACTAATAGTAGTTTCTCAATTTTATGTGTGGATTATTTGCATCGAGGGCAGCAGACTTGCCAAGTTGGCGTTCTTTTGCCACATGTGGAGATTTTCCGAGATGAAAAGTCGCACTGTGATTCTCAAACTTATAATGCATTCTACTTTTTGGATCAAAATGTCGGGTTGCGTCGATGTGTTTTCCTTTTCCATCTATCCCAGTTTAACTCCTCATGGACAAATAAAATAAATTAAGAAAAAGAGAAAACTTCGTCAAGACACCTCTGCACCATTTTCCCAACAAGAACCTTTATGGTTTTAACTTTTTATAGTTGATGGGAAAATCTTGGTTCAGATTTTTCATTTTTTTTTAGGTGGGATAATAAAATAGATTGCATTCTCATTTGTTCGATTTATTTATGGAAATCATTTTTGAGAAATCAAACTCTCAACTATTTCTCGCGAGGAAGATGAATAGAAAAGACAGTTGTTCCTTACATCACTTTTAGCTTTTAAGTTTTCTACCCTCTAGCAAATCCAATGCACAAGCTAACTTTCACCTTTTTTTTTTCCTTTTCTTTATTTTGATAAGGCACTAGCTAATCGGGTAAAAATCTTGTTAGGGGTATTAGAATAAGATTATCGTTAGCTTGTTATTACTCACAAATAAAATAGGTAGGACTGATTGGGAACCCGACGGTCTTCTATTAGAGTATCCGTGTCTTGGGTGGCCCTACCTCGAAAAGGGTCTTAATGAGTGTAGAGATCATTAAGCTATTGGAAAGAATATGTACTTGTTTGCAGTTTCGTCTTAAGTGAAGTTATTTTGACAGAGTGCCCAATGTATTACTTATGATTCCTTCGACCACAATTAAGTCACTCTACTCATCGAAATTGGTTGGCAACCAAGTCCTTGTTGAGTAAAGAAAGATATAAAAGAAAAAGAAAAAATAAATATTCATTTGCATATCTTAGTTCTGAATAAATTTGGAGGAAAATGTGGAGCATAACTCATTAGAAGGAAGAGAAAGTGTTTAGAGATTTAGATGAAAAAAGAAACAAATTTTTTTCACCTTCGCAATAATTATTTGGGTATCGGGTAGTGTCGAAGTATCCACACTCGAAAGTACATGATATATTAGGACTAGGAACGACTTTTTCCATTTTAAAACTATGCAAGTAACAAATTCTCTCGGATGTGTCATAACATTTATTGTCCGTTTTTCTTAAATAGGCCGGTGAGCAAGGACACCTCCCATTATTAACTCTCGAGCATGAAAGAAAGCAAGCAACAAAAGAGGCCAGCTATAGTTTTTTTGCATAGCACACACAAATGCAAGGAATGGCTGCGGCCATTGCTCGAGGTAGTAACACTGTATTTATCCTTAGAAATCTTCTAGTCACTTACGTTCTACATATGTGCAACATCGTGATATTTTCTCATTGTTTCAAGGCATACGCTTCTAGGGGATATATTGCTATTGCAATTGATTCTCGCTATCAAGGTGAACGAGCTGCACATATAACCACATAACGAGATGTGCATTATATCCTTTCATTTTCCGATTTTGACAAAAATTGTTTATATGCATAATATGTACTTGGATGTTTTCCCCGATGTATCCGATTATATGTTTTCTATTGATGTTTTAGTACAATGGCATTTTCCAACGGAGTAATGGAGTGTCCGCTTAATTTTTGAACTAAAGACACATGTTTGAATTTCAGATGACGTCCATTATTGAGATGGAAATGGCCACTTTGCATTTTGTTAACTTTATACTTGATCAAGTCTAATTCCTCTTCCTTTTTTTGGATATACATATTTGGAATTACTTCTAATGTTTGTAGACGGTTTGTGATGTATGTATGTGGTACTAGAGCTAGAGATTCTATTTTATCTGTTGAATATTTCTGTTGTGATCACCCCAATCCCATTTTACAGGTTCTTTTTAGTATTCGTCCTTAATTTTTCTCATTTTGGCTGTAAATTATTGTTTTTTTATGCTAATTATATATCTTTCTATGGAATTGTTATTTTGATTGACCCAATCTCGTCATGTTTTAGAAGTTGTAAATTGAGTTTCCATATTTCCTATTGCTTTTGATCACACATCCCTAGACCGGCTTTGCTTTGAGATTATGTTGTTCACGAGAGCGTTTAGAGACAGTCATACAGTGATACAGCTCATATGCTCTATAGAGTAAGATGTAAATAGTGATTTTAAGTTCCATCATGTTGGTCGTAGTGTAGACTTTTGTATCTGGCCCTTACATGAGAAGTAATCTATGACTGTTCGTGTCCAGAATAGATGCCAAGAAGCAATTCAAGTCATTCATTCTTAGTAATATATTTCCTTGTGGTGTAAGGAGAGCTTTACCTTACCATTTTGAAAATCATGCTAAGGTCAAGAGTTATCACCCAAGAGGAGGGCAGAGGTTTGGCAGGGCCCATTCAGTTTTGAGGATCCTTCTAATGTTGATTCCATCTAGTTCTTGGGGTAAACGGTTATCCCCATACCATCTTCCCTCTGCAAGTGCAAACCAACAGGAATTTAGATGTAATTCTCCTTCATTAAATAAAATGTTATAATCCTTCCATCAACACTCTGACAGACTGACTCTTGATTTCTACCATATTATTTCTTCCGATAACTTGTTAAATGCCACCACAGAATTAGTATCATTTTTCTTTTATCAATGGGAGACAATACCTTATGTTTCTACTTGATATTCAGGCTTTCATGGTTTTCCCCTCTTCTTTTTCGTCATATGCCTATGTCTTCATGCTTTCCAGCATTCATAGCTTGTTCTTTCATTGAACTGATAGCTCTCTAGTTTTATATTGAAGAGTTTGCTCTTGGAACAACTTGATCTCCAACAGCAATTGAGAATCCTGCCTTTCCATAACTTTGTAGTCCATAGAAGTGGAGAGTTGGACACTAGTCAGAAGCTTATTTAATGAGTTCACTTGCATGACTTAATTGAAGAGAAAAACTGAGCACTAAAGAAGGAATTGCTAATGTTGCATTATCAACTATTTTTCGTTTATTATTTTCCGTGAACTAGACTTCCACTGGGAGGAATTCCACCAGACCATACCATCAACATGTCCTGTTTAAATTTGTGATGCCTTACCTGTACTTGTTGTAGTTATGTCATTTTTGGAGGTGCAAATTATTGTCGGATCATTGGCTTGATGTGTCCGCTATTGTGGTTTATGAAGAGCTCTCTATTAAAGAAATAGTTATGGCGGTATGGGATCCGATAAAACTGGTTGATTACCTTACGTGAAAAGAGAGGATATAGACCATTCTAAGATCGGGATTATTGGTGAATCCCTTGGAGGTCGGATTAAATAAGACTTGTACTAATGGAAATTTAACTTGCAATGTTTCAGTAATTTTCACCAAGGGAGAATATGATAATTCTTTTGCCGCAGGAATGCATGCAAGGTTTTTGCTTTTGTGGATACTCGATTATGATGGTTGTCCCAATAATTGGTGTTCAGGTGCCCTGGCGATAGTTTTGACGTCTCATGTGAATAGGAAATGATTGCTAAAAATCGCACTATGTATCAAAAGAAGCTAACGGATATGTCAAATGATTGTAGGGGTTTAGATGGGCCATAAATAATGACAAATGGCACGCTCGAGTGGACAGTATAAAGCCTGTCTTTACAGGTGAACTCACTAGTATCACAAGCAGAGAAAGAAAAATATTAACAAATCATGATAATTCTATATTTGCACCAAGGGAGAATATGATAATTCTTTTGCCACAGGAATGCATGCATGGTTGCAGAAGCTGCAGTCGAGATTGGGAAGAACAACCTGGATAAAGAAGTGGTGGAAAAGGTTAGTAGCATTAAAAATCTGTATTTGCTATCTAGAAGTACATTCCTCTCTTTATTCCATCCTCCTTCATTTGAGGTCTTCCTATCCATTAGAAGTTCTTATTTCTCTTTGGAGATGGGCATTTCGTTTATGATGCGGTATATGCTTCCAAGCTTGAAGGGCAGTTATATTTTGTACCTTGTGCAACCTATCTCAAAATTTTCCAGCTTTGTCATTTTTCACCATGTAACTGTGATGAAAATGAAGAGCCCTACTTTTGAGTAGGTTTAGGATAGGATAGCTCCTGGTCTAGCATCCAAGTTCGATTCACCTGACACAATCCTAGCCATTGCACCACGCCCTCTTCTAATTTTGAATGGTATGACTTTCTCTTGTTTGTTTTTCTTTTTGTATCAAGCTCCAGTCATCAACATACATTTAGCTATATAATTAATCTGTCCTAATATCAAATTTTAACCATAAAAACATGATTCTGCTCTCATATCAAATTTCAGATGGTTGATAACCATGGGAACTTTAGCCCCAATGGATTGTAGCTGCAACATCAGAACCTGTATTATTATTATTATATATATATTTTTGAAATGCACAGGTGCAGAAGATCCTCGTTGTCCTCTTGAAGGTCTGAATACACCCATTTCAAAAGCTCAGGAGGCTTACAAAGCAGCTAATTGTTCAGAAAATTTTGAGGTTTGCCTTGTATTATGATAAACGATAAAATTGAATAGTTTACCTACGAAATGAACGATGAACTCAAAACGTAAGTAAACTAAAACTAAATTATGCGTGTCTATATTTATCAAAGATTCTACTCTCAATCCTATGAGATATAGTGGAGTAGGAAGTTCGTTCCACTCCTAGTGCTCTAGCATGGAATTGTTTTCTAATCTAATTAGTCGTTTTTAAGTCTAATGAGAGTTTTACGAGGGGGAATTATACTACGATGCAATATGAAATTGATTATTTGAATTTAAACTACGAATGCTATGGAAATATGATTGTTTTTGAATCTAGATAAAGGATTAGAGGGGAATTGAATCCACCTCAAATCCAACTTGATAACCTAGCATAGGTTCTTGTATCTCGATTCTTACGTTCTTACGGCAAGAATTTTGAGTCCTAATCCCTAGTGTTCATGGCATTTCTACCAAATACTAACTAGCATGTGAGGTCGTCCACCCATTCTCATGGTGAATCACGACCTTCTAGAGTGGAATAGATTCTACAATGCTTCTACACTATACCACTAAGTTTTCATCAAAGCTTCATCAACCCCTCTAATGGAGGTTTTAGCCTCGAATCATCAACCCATCATTTCCCATTGAATTATAACTACACATCATATCAAAATTCTAACTTTACTAATCTAAATTAAACAATAATTGAAATCTAATTAATTAACTAAGAATGAAATAAGAACAAAAATTTAAACTAGATCTATAAATGCAAATGACAAAAATCGAAATTGAATGATAATAACTATTTTATTTATCTAATTAAATGACGAACAATCATTCAAGGAATTAAATAAAAACAAGATATGAAACTAATTAAATTAAACTAATTAAATCTAAGGAAAACTAGATCTAGAATTAATTAATGGAGGCTACTAATCTAATCTTTAATCTAGGTCTAACTATCTACCATTAACAAAGAGCTAAGCTTTGGTTTTTATACTTTCAGATCCAAAAATCGTGCATGGGCTTGGAGCCATGTTTTGGGCCAGAGAATCAGGCCCAAAACTCAATTCTTTCAGTCCAAAAAGGCCTCTTCAGCTGCAGTTGGCTTCAATAGACTTTTCGTCCACTTTTCGTCCATTGGAAAGCTCTTTCCGAGCCGGTCGTTTTGACATAAGGTAGGCCCCATTCTGAGGTTTGAGTCCAAAGATACGGCCTTCGGAAGTTCTGCTGACTTGTGTGCTGTTTCAGCCCGCATCGACTTTTCAATTTTTGACCGGGCTTTAGAAAGGCTTTGTCTTCTTGAATCTTGGCCTTTAATCACGGAACTCCTTAGTAACCGATCTTAGCTCCTTTATCTCGCTAAAGTGGCACATTTCTGCACATAATGGACTTTGAAACCTGAAATGCATAAAAACACGTAATCAGTGTTAACTCTTACTTATTACTCACATACTTGGTCTAAAAGTATGACTGTTACAGGGTTAAAACTACAGTTTTGGGCTCTTATCATATTATCTTTTGAAAGGTTTTACGACTAGAACCTAGTGTCCAAGTCCATGCTCCTTCTATGGCTATAGCACCCCCTGCTTTATCTGTAAAAATTGAGGCTATGTGCAGATGTGAACTAAATGTCCCAACAACATTCGCAAGTGGAAGTATACTTAGAATGTCTTGGTCCTTTTTTTAAAGACTGGGAAATCCTATTTCTTTTGTATTTCCCATTTTCCCTGCACTAGGCATTTGTTTTAAATGCATCAATCAACACTAGAAAGCCACCTTGACATGTTGCTTGCTGGTCATAGTACACAATTAATATTGCTTTGATATAGTAACGGAGTATATTCTGAGTCATAAACTGTTCATAATTTATGTATTGCGTTGCTATAATTCTCTTTACCATGGAATGTAGTTCTTATGGAAATTTTAGTAGTAAGGTAGTAGCATTCAAATACCTTTTACTAGATATTCTCTTATTTGACATTCAATCAAGGATCTGAAGATGCAAAAAACTGTTGGTGACAATCTTAATTTTCACTCATAGTTTGAATTCTGTAGAGAGGGAGGCAAGAATGCAGTACACCTGCATCCTTTAAACTGGATTTTTTTAGCTTTCTTACTGAATTCGAAGCTTATCTATATGAATATATTATTACTTTATTAAAGGTCTTGCATCATTCTTCTTCTATGCTTTGTTTGTGTCGTTGGAGCGATTACACCATGGAACTTCCCTTTAGCAATGTTCACTTGCAAGGTATACTCTCTAGTTTAACCCATTTTGCATATAGTTTGAGATTTTGAATATGGATACCTTTTTTGTTTTTGCTTGATGCCTTTATGCCTTTTTGAAGATCATAAGCTCTCTATTTATGTTGTTTCAGGTCACTCCTGCTCTAGCTTGTGGTTGTACAGTAATTATCAAGCCCTCTGAACTTACGCCCCTGACAACTTTAGCAGTGGCTGAGCTTTCTCTTCAAGCTGGCATACCACCGGTAAACTTTACTGCCTATATTTTACAACGACGACCACATTGTCGTCCTTTTAGTTCCATGCTTTCTTTTTCACACGACGATTTATTTTTTTTATTTTTTTCTTTCCACTGGCCATTTATTTCTTGTAGACTTTTAGTCAATTAAAAACTTGAAACTGAACCAATTGAACTTTTCGTGTATTAGAATCCTTTGGTTTTACTTGATTTGATGAGTTTTGCAATTGGCATCAACTGAAGTGAACTGTTTTGGTGGCTTCAAAGAAATGCTAAGTTTGATTCTCATTACTTATGTTTTGACCAAGTTTTAGACTACTACTAGTTTTAGCTATGAAATTGGCTGACTTTTTCCTGTGACTTTTTCCAGGGTGCTTTCTTTCGGCAGTTTTGTTTTTCAGATCTGTACGCAAGTCCGACTACCTGGCTATGCATCATGGATTCATTAGTGTGAGTTTTTGCCTACGACAAATCGTCAGATTCCTTCATTTTTGTTTTGTATTGTGGTAACTTTTTATTCTTATAGGTTCATTTATCCCCTGGAAGTAAGTTTAACTTTCAAAAATATATCAAAAGGTCATTAGAAGACGATTTCAAGATAGTTGTTGGAATTAGGTATGACATTACTGGTTGTGGTTCTATCAGAAACTTTTCTAGTTGTGTTGGTTTTGATAATGGATTTCTAATTATGCATTTTAATTTAGAATCTGCTCCATGATGTCAATTGATCCTTTGCTATGGCCTTGGTTGTGGTATTTTTGCTTCTGAATGTGTTGCTGGTGAGCTCACGTCTTTAATCAAACATTTTTCTAGTTATTTATATTCTCAATTCAAATTCAATTTAAGATGCAGTCTTTTCATTAGATCATATTGTTATTTCCAGGATGGCAGGCTTTGTTGTGGATAGCCGTGTTTCCTCTACTTGTAAGCAATTTTATGTATTATGGTAGTAGCTTTCCTAACTAGTGCTGAAGTTCAATCTCACCCCGAGGCGCTTTGCAGGCAATCTTAGGAGTGGGAACAAAGCTACAAGCTATTATAACACAAATGGCTCTTCAAAATTCAAGATAGGCATGCAGTTGTTCAAGGACGCAGAGAGGGCACACAAATAGAACTTAAGGCTTTTGATTCTATTTTGGTTAGTGCGCAAACTTCCAACATTCTTCCAGCACGTGTTTTTGATTCTGTTTTGATTAGCAAGTTTCTTACATTCAAACTCAAGGCTTTTGATTCTATTTTGATTAGCAAGTTTCTTACATTCTTCTAGCACGTGTTTTTGTTTGGGTATTTTCATGGGCTGGGATTTTTTATTTGGGTATTTTTAGGTACTTATAGCTAGAATAGAACAGCTAGAATTATTTCTACTTCCTAAGAGAGTACTTCATGATCTTCTTCTTCTTCTTAATTTTTTTGGTCAGCAAAACTCACTTCAAGATCTTGGCAAATGGATTACCAACTTGGTAAGACGCTTTGGACCTTAGTGATTTTGTTGAAGGGTTGAATCAAGGTTGTAGTATGCGTAATCTATTGTGCGGGATATGCAAACTTCATCTATTTTGTTTTTTGAGTATGTTTGTTATAAGTAATGGTACTAGATATTACTAGGACTGGTTGCTAGATAGATGGTGTACGTGGTGCTGATTTTTGGTTTCTGAAGGAAGTAATATGTATACTTAGTGAACGACATGTCTTATTCTTGTTTTTTTTTATGAACACATTGTTTCTTTATGAATACATTGGCGTTAAGTAGCATTTGAGTGGGAACTTGCAAGAATGTAATGTTGGGATACCTGAAACAATTATTATAAAAAAATATTTTTTTAAAATAAAGAACTAATACCCGACGGATAAAAACTGTCTAGTAGCAAACTACCCGACGGCTGGTGACAGCTGGTCTAACTGACGGTTTATAATAGCAGAACTATCCAACGGTTTTTAATAGCCGGAATATCCGACGGATTTTAGCAGCAGGAATATCCGACGGTTTTTGATAGCAACAACTATCCTACGATTTTTGACAGCCGGCATATTCGACGGTTTTTAACAGCAGGAATGTCCGTCGGGAAAGATCCTCAACCCCGACAGCCTGTTTTGACCAATAAAAACCATTGGAAGCCTATGCCGACCGAGCATTTTCCGACGGTCTTGCGGCAGTTTTGGTCTGTCGGGTAATACCTTTCGCGACAGCCATAGTCAGTCGGGTAAAGTCGTTCTTTTGGTAGTGTATGGTTCTTTTTCAACTTCTGTTTGTGGGCAATCTTTAGGCATAGTTACTTTGTTATCAACTACTCTCCCAAAACGAAGGGTAGTGACTGCTTGTAGGCCCCCTTGGTTTATATTACTATTACACTGAATACTGTTTACTTCAAAAGCATTGCTTGTTGACTTAGGATTAGGCACTACTTGACCTAGAAACACGCCTTGTTGGTTATTGTTGTGGTTAGGAGATAGATCAAGTACCTTCTCGAACAATGCCTACATCATATTAGTTTGTTGTTGTTAGTTTTGTATCATGCATGGTTAATAATAAGTCATCTTTTGATGGGTTAGCGGTTGTGTGATAATAGGAGGGGTTACTGGAACTAAGGTTTGTTGAATGTTTATGTTATGATTTTGATAGTACTGAGGTACGTGCACTAAACTTCTGTTCTGGTCACCTAAATCTCCTTGTCCTAGATGTTGGTTAAATTGGTGGAAGTTTGTAATAGGCCTAACATTTTGATAATTAAAGCATGGATGATGTTATTGATTATAATTAGTGTTCTGCATCCATTGTGTGTTAGGGTTGGTGAAAGCGTAATTATCTACGGGTTGTGGTGGAAGTGATCCGTAGCGTAAGGGACAAAAAGAATTGGTATGGTTGGGATTAAAACAGACATGGACTAGTGTTTATGTTCATGACCGGATTGGGTTTTGTTTCTTGTTTGTTAACAGAGAGGGAATTGACCTTTCGTGCGAGGGATTTAATTAGTGATATTAACTTAGGGTTGGGTGTAGCCTTAACCATGTTAGTTGCCATAGCTGTTGATGAACAAGTATTGGAGCGGGAGTACTCACTACCTCCCCAGTCGCTCCTCTTAGTTGATTGATCTTCTAAGAAGATATACGCATCAGATGCGCTTTTACTTAAGAAATTTCCTCCGTTCATGATGTCTAGAGTTTACTTGTGGTATTGGGATATGCCTTTGAAGAAGGCACAAACTAGTGTGTCTTTACCAAGATTATGATTGGGACATTCTAATAGAAGATCAGTGAAACAATTCCAAGCCTCAGAGAAAGATTCTTGAGGCTTTTGGCAAAAGAAGTGAATATTTTGAAGCATTTCATTAGTCTTCTATGGTGGGTAGAATTGTTCCATGAATAGCCCAACTAGTTTCTCCCATGTGTCCACAGAGTTTGGTTTTTGTGATGTTAGCCAAGTGGCCGCTTTTTCAGCTAAGGTGAAAGGAAACACCCTAAGTTTTATTTGTTCAGGTGTAGGCGGTGCTTTTTCAGTTTTATGGTGGGTGTAGGTGGTGTGTGTGTGGTGATGTGTGAATTTCTAGATAGGCATGTGGTATTGCGTCTACGGTAAACAAGTAAAGCAGGTTTATGTGTACTAGATCTTAATCTCATACAATTTTAAGTCAAATATGCAATCAACCTAATTAAGCATGCAAAAAATCTGATTATTACTAGAAAAAGAATTCTCTGACAGTGGATTCAAGGATGTAAAGAGGTGTTACCTAGAGCGTCCTTGCTATGCGTATAAATAGCACCTTCAACAGCCTTGAAGCACGTCTAGTGTTACTTGAACAATTATACGGTCTTGGTCGGGTTCATGTGTGGGGATTGTGAAGTCCTATAAAAGTTTAACCTGATTAGTGCTAACGTTTAAGAATAAGGTTTAAGCTAATTACTATGGGCTTCATGTTGGTCTTAGATGTCGGGCTTCAACAATTTATTCCCCCCACCACCACCACCAAACGGGCTTTGGTCCATTTTATCAAATTTGTGGGCTTACTAATATTAATTTGATTTTTTTTTTGTATTTTTTGGATAAACTAATGGTAGGCAAGAACCACTTAAGACTTGAGGGAGGTAGATCCTAAATTTGGCTAAGTACCACCTTCCATAAGTTAATTAGAGAACCCTAATTCTTTGTTGGTCTTTTCTAGACACCTTTGATAAGCACCCAAATGATTTTTTTTGTATTATAAAACCCCATAGAGGCGTAACATTTGAGTTTTTAATTTTGTGCTTAATAATCATCGGTTAATTTTGTGCTTAATAATCATGAAATAATCGTATTCTTGTGCTTTTGCAGGTTGGAGCAACCAACGTAAAAATGATGATAAAGCCAGCATTTAAGCATAGAATGGGGAGTATACATAAGCTTTTCAATTAAGCCCATGTGAAGCCCAACAAATCCGGACTAAAGCCCAAAGACTCAAACAGTACAAAATCAAGTCAGAAACAGGATTACGTGCACAGAAGCATCAAACTTCTGAAGCTCGTATCTCTTCAACCAGGACTCCGAATGCGACAAGTGAGCTACTCAGACGATCAGTGCGATGAACTCTATGCATAGGCGGGAAGTTGTAAAAATGCCAAAAGACCGGACCGCCACTGGACACTGCACACGGATCCATTATACGGGCCCGCAAGATTTGTTGAATCATCATGCAAGTCAAGTCAAAGGTGCAAATAATTGGCACAAAATTGACACCTTGAATGCAATTAATGAAGTTAGTTGAATTTAGGTGGTAATTATGTAAAGAATGCAAGGTGTCAAAAGGGGGCTTAGTGTTTGGATAAGAATGGAGTGAATGAGGGGGGTGTTTCACGTAGGAGAAGAGATAAAGCTCTCTTATGTATTAAGGGGCTGATTTTGGAGCATTAACTTCTCCCTTGTTGGATTCCTTTTCTTGTTTTTTCTTGTCTTGTTTAGTTTTTAGTTTTTAGTTTTATTAGAAAGCTTGTAATAGTGTTAATGGAGAACATTATGAGTTCTTAAAATAAAAGTTCATTATTTTCTTTAGGTAATCAGTTTGTTTGCATTCCTTTCTTCTTTCTTTCTATCTTTAACATATATATCTTGTAGCTTTCAAACAATCCAAGGATCATGAGCTAAAACCCTCCAAAGTGGAGGGTTAATGATACTCATGTGAGGATTCATATAAATTTCTTAGAAGTAGGATTCACTGCCTGGACTTAAGGACACATATAGCACACTACCCCAAAATGGTAGTGTCCGGCCAAACTTGAGGCCTGGAAATTAAGAAGGACTCGCGTGTGCCTCCCTTTTTATGCCTGGGCTAGCCGCGTACGCGAGTCTTCTTTAACCTCTTATTTTCATAGTTGATAGGAATATGTTGTATGAGTCCAGGAGTTGAGATGGGATTTTAGAGATGAAATCCCAGTTCAACTCCTTATGCTAGGGAAATGGACTTAGAGATGAGTTCATCTCGCTAGGGATCAACGTTCTATCCATTTTGGGTTTGATAATGATCCCAAAATGGCTTAGAGATGGTAGTAATCTGAGTTTTAGGGAGTATAACGAGTCCTTGCATGAAAATCATGATCCTCTACTCTTTCTTTCTCTTTAAATTACAAGTTAAAAATCTTAGTTTTTCCGTTTTTTTTTGGTATTTCACATTTTAAGCATCCGTTAGGATTTAAACAAAGCAAACCTTAGCTAGCAAATCCATAATAAAAACTTACTCACTAGTTTTCTAAGTAGCATAATAAAGTTGTAAGTTGTCCAAGACTTTAGGTTGGTTCGAATTCATACTCGGATTAAACGCACGAAGAATTGTGAGTAAGGACTTGAGTCTACACCGAATGGAGTAGAGAATCCAAATCTTTATATACTGCAAAGTGTGGATATCAAATGGCGTCGCTGCCATTCTAAAGACCCAAGGACCTTTGTTTACAAATTGGAATTGCTCCAAGGGAACACCCCCCACTCTTATCCCTTTCATTCCTTTCATTTTGTTATGTTTTTCTTCGTTTTTTGTTTTCAAATTTTCCCGTGTTTTGGTACTGATCTCAACTCGGATTTTTGGTTGCACTTACAGGACCCAAAAGTTAGGACCTAGAACCTCATCTATACACTGCTGTAAGACTGTTGTAAAAATTTGAGCCAATTGTACCCGATTACCGCACGTGCGAGATAACTGACTCGCGTTCGCCAGCACTACCCCTCGTGGCGCTAGTGAATTGTCTCTGTTTTTTATCATTTTTCCATGGAAGCACCTCCTGTTCTATCTGGTTCCAGTACTAGGACTAACTCTCTACACCTGTTAAAGATACTTCAACTATTTGCTGGATTCAGAACGTCCGCGCGTTGAAACAACAATTTTATTTCTTGGCGGAATTGCGAGACGCTATAGGTTCCAAAAATTTATAATATGTTTGCATGTTTCATATATCTATAGCTATATAATGTCGTAGGTAATGGACTATTATTTACGTATTAGGTTAGAAATTTGTATGAATCATGTGAATACGCCGGTTAATATATATATGCGGTTAAGTGATTATGAATTGCATATTAATGTATATATACATGCCCGAGGTACTATTTTGCATGGTTATATCTATCTATACGTATAAGTGATTTTTGTGCATGTTTCATATCTATATAAGTATGAGCAACTTGTCTTGTTTAATAACTCGATTTTATCATGAAAGAGGAGAACATTCCAACGAGGGTTAAAATTTGAGTTGGGTAAGTTGTTTCTAAACCCTGCAGGGTGAAGCTGCTCTCTATATGACATTCGCAATCTTAATGAGTATTGACGAAATCGAATTATTATGCAAAACACGAATAGTATATTACCCTATATATAATACATTGCCTGTTTAGTTTTACGTATCTGTTCCGTCTTTGCCTATTAGTATATATATACGCATATGTATTATATCTTCGCATGCTACCGTATCTAGATACGTATGAGTAATTACAATTTGCTTGTTAATATAGATATACGTATACATAATATCTATCTTTCTATTAACCTACATATACATATTACTAATGTGTATTTGTCTGTATGTATATATCGAAGTATTTATTGATGATACAACCTTGCCTATTAATATTTCTATACGTATGAGTAGAATATCTTCACATGCTAATGTATCTAGTAATGTATGAGTAAATTATCTTCGCATGATTAGACTTAAATTCTACACGTAAGAGTTGTATTTCCATGATTGCATGATTTTACTTTACCCCTTGCATAAATCTTTTAAAAATAAATAAATAAAAAAGAAAATTTTGTACCTTAATCCCTTGCATAAATTTTAATTAACTAAAAAAAAAAAATCCATAAATCTTAAACATATTCTATCGGTGTCTAGGAAACTTGAAAGATTGATGTTACTTAATTAGAACCGTGCTTGCACGGAAATCCTCCCTCATCTTTCTTGTGACCTGGCTGTTGGTTTATGCACACGTATTCCTAGCTTTACTGCTACGTTAGCAGCAGCTTAGGCCTACCTTGTTCACTTTGAATGCCTCAGAAAATAATATAATTATAGTAATAATAAGTTCCTTGTGTGCATAAGATCTAATTTTATGCTTGCATGAGATTAAGGTCTGGTAATAATAAAGAATTTGAACATACTTATTGTAGGAGAAAATACGATAAACAATTGTGTAAGTTCTCACCACAGCATAGTTCTTCTTCTATTAATAAAAATCATCAAGATCCCTTGCCGCCATTACATTCATTCGTTATGGCTGACAAAACTTCACCAGCTGAGAAGCCCTTTTCGGACTTCTATACAACATTACAAGAAAGACCTTCTTCCTGCATCAAACTTAAGGATATTGCTGGCGATTTTCGAATCCCGCCTAACGTTTTTGGTTTATTACCTATTTATCATGGTCTAGACCATGGGAAACCGTACAATCACCCCCGTAGGATTCAGCAAGTAGCCACAACATTTCACCATCCAACCGTCTCTACCGAACAAATTTTGCTTCGGTTGTTTCCTTTCACTTTAGCTGATAAAGCGTCAGTTTGGCTAGCAGGACAACAGCCACAATCCATAGACACATGAAATAAACTTGTGCAAGCTTTTATGCTACAATTTTATACTCAGAAGAAAGCTACTGAAATGCTTCAGAAAATCCAATTCTTTCGTCAAAATCCTCATGAATCCTTTACGAAAGCATGAAGTCGATTTACTGATCTTCTTTTAGAATGTCCCCATCATCAGCTCGACACCGCTGTCCTTGTTCGTTCATTTTTTAATGGACTTTCTAATCATCAAAAAGAAACTCTTGATATAATGAACGGCGGTTGCTTCATGGACAAAGGAGCTACTGAAGCATATATTTTTCTTGAAAAACAAGCAACAAGAGGTACACATTGGGGTAACACTGATTCTTCTAGGTCATCTAAGGATACTGTTACAAAAGCTACATCTATTTTTGAGGTAAAACCCGACCCCGAATTAAAAAATCTGATAGAATCACTCACTAAAAAAGTAGATGCTCTTGCAGTTCAAGTATACGATCAACTCTCATAACAGGTCATGAACGTTAACACCTCATCGTGTGTTCTTTGTCTTAGTCCATACTATCCTAATGCTTATTGTCCCTTGTTATATGCCCCCCCTACTCAACCATCGGAGGAGGCATGTGCATTCAACATTCGTAATGCACCTTGGAGACAACATCCGAATTTCGCTTGGCACCCGAATAACCAACAGATGGCTCCTCCAGGTTTCGCTAATCCACCTGTTCGACCACCCAACAATTTTATTCCATACCGCCAAGGAAATAATCAGCAATACCAACAAAGTCAAAATCAGTTTCAAAGTAATTCCAATGGAAACTATCAAAACAACCGCAGCCTTGTTCCAGCCAATCTAAGTTTTGTCTATAATCAACAACCTCTTAGCAATAATCGTGAACTAGTCCCTGTTGCACAACCTATGCCACTCGCTATTGATAGGACAAGCGAGACTTTCTTCACTTACATGAACAAGCAATCCCAAATCTTAACGTCTATCCAACAATCACTTCAAAAATTAGCACAAGAAAAGAGTCAGAAAAGCGTGTTTCCTGGCCAAGCAGTTTCGAACCTTAAGCCAGCGAACACTGCCTTTGAACTCACCAATGCACTTGGTATAAATGCTCCAAACCAAGGTGAGGTGAATGCAATAACTACTCTTTGATATGGAAAAACCATTGACAATTAAATTCGTATGCCAGATGATCAAACAAAAGTAACCGGAGGTTCTAATGAATATGTTTCCGATAATGAACCTACGATGGAAACACCAAGTTCAACAAAGTCACCATCTAAAAAATTGGGAAACGAGCAAACAAATCCTTATGCCAAATTCCACCCTAAGGCACCGTTTCTTGCCCGTTTGGCAAAGAATAAACTTGACGAAAATTTTGATGAAATTCGAGAAACTTTTAAGAATTTGACAATCAACTTACCTTTTCTCGATGCCCTAAAACAATTGCCAAAACATGCAAAATTTCTGAAAGATATGTGCAGCACAAAAAGAGCTGCACATTAGGTAGACCAACAGTTTCATGCATATTAGGTGACAAATATACAGCTACTGCACTACTAGACTTAGGAGCTAGTGTGAACTTACTTCCTTATTACTTATTCAAACAACTAGGTCTACATGAGCTTAAACCTACCACGATGACTCTACAGTTAGCAGATCGTTCCATTAAGTATCCAAAAGGCATTGTGGAAAACGTCCTTGTAAAAGTCCTAGACTTTTTCTATCCCACTGATTTTGTCATTTTGGATACAGAAGTTGCCTGTGACTCCATTCCGATCATACTAGGGCGTCCGTTCCTAGCAACTGCTAATGCTCTCATAAACTGTAGGGATGGCTCCATGACCATGTCCTTCGGAAATCTTTCGGTCGAGGTTAATGTGTTCAAGTTGATGAAACAAATTCCAGAGAATGACAATGATGGTGAGGTTAACCTGGTTGACACCCTTGTACAAGAATATTTCACACACTCTTTTCCTGACGATGAAGTACACCAATTTCTTTTCTTTGCTGATTCTGAATTTGATGTTGATGATTATTCACAGGATGTAAATGAGTTATTAGAGTAAATACGACTAGTTGACCATACTACCGTCCTATCAAGCGACTTGGATGAACATCAATCTGTTTTCTCTATGAAGGACGACTTTCCTTAAGAATCTTTAATACCCACTCCTCCCACTCATGATTTAAAGCTTATTCATTCAGACTTAAAATACTTACATCTTGATCCAGATGGTAGTCACCCAATTATCATATCATCACAATTGACTGCCGATCAGGAATCACATTTAATTAATGTCATTCAAGAACACCGTTCTGCTATTGGATTGTTTCTCGATGACATTAAAGGCATTGACCCTAATGTGTGCACCCATTGCATACATCTTGAAGAAAAGGCCAAGATGTCACGTGAACCGCAACGTCGTCTAAATCCCACCATGAAGGATGTGGTATAGGAAGAAATTTTAAGGTTACTTGATGCTGGTATTATTTACCCTATCTCGGATAGTGTTTGGGTGAGTCCAGTCCACATTGTTCCCAAGAAGTCTGGCATTACAGTTGTGTGAAATGATAAAGATGAATGCATCTCCGCTCGTATTCCAGTGAAGTGACGAATATGAATTGACTATCGCAAACTTAATGCAGTCACTCGTAAGGATTATTTCCCACTTCCCTTCATCGACGAGATGCTTGAACGGTTAACGGGTCATGCTTATTACTATTTTCTTGATGGTTATTCAGGTTATTATCAAATAGTCATAGATCCTGCTGATCAAGAAAAAACAACATTCACCTGTCCTTTTGGTACATTTGCATATAAACAAATGCCTTTTAGCCTTTGCAATGCACCTGGTACATTCCAACACTGTATGCTTCACATTTTCAGTGATATGGTTGAACGTTTTATGGAAGTCTTCATGGACGATTTCTCAATATATGGTAATTCTTTTGATAGTTGTCTATCAAATCTTGAAAAGGTTTTAGTACATTCTGAAGAGAAAAATCTCATTCTTAATTGGGAAAAATGCCATTTTATGGTTACAAAAGGAATAGTTCAAGGTCATACTGTTTCAAAGGACGGAATCGAAGTCGATAAAGCTAAGATTGAAAAAATTGCTTCCCTTCCGATACCAAAAACAGTTCGTGACATACGTGCATTTTTAGGACATACAGGGTTCTATAGGAGATTTATTCAAGATTTTTCAAAGGTTTCTTGACCTTTAACAAATCTCCTACTTAAAGATGTCGTCTTTGACTTTACTTTCAATTGCAAACAAGCTTTTGAGACCTTAAAATCTGCCCTGACTACGACTCTTATAATTCAACCACCTGATTAGTCTAAACCTTTTGAATTAATGTGTGACGCGAGTGACTACGCTATTGGAGCTGTCTTAGGGCAACGCCAAGAGAACAAGCCAATTGTCATTTACTACGCTAGTAAAACTCTTAATGAAGCTCAACGTAACTATACCACCACTGAGAAAGAATTTCTCGCAGTTGTATATGCCTTGGATAAGTTTCGTCTTTACCTAGTTGGTTGACACGCTCCTTTTGTGTGTAGATGGTAGATAGATGATGTAGATGGATGATGGTTGTTGAACAAATTAGAAGCGTATCAAAACCTAATTATCCCTCAATAAGTAAAGGATGAGTAGGGTATTGTTCCACTTTTAAGTGTATGTTATGTGAAGGACAAGACTGGAAAAAGGGTTTAAGGGATTAAAAACTATGATTGTAGAGATTTTAGATTCTAATTCTAAACTAAACTAAATTAACTAAACTATTGGGAATTTATAAGAGGGGGAATTCAAGAGATTAGAATCTACCAATACTTTTGATCTATGACCTTCTGCTTCATGGTTGTTCTTACAAGTAGACTACAATTAGGCAATTGAGCGAGTGCCGATACCCTCTTAGACGAAACATCATTAACAATTAACTCTACTTAAGGTTGTTCCTATGTTTATGCTATTAATATATTCTTTCTTTTTATGTAAACTCGAGCAGCCATTCAATGTATTACCGAGAGCAACATCAAGGAGTACTTCCTAATAGGGTGACCATTCAATGAATCACCACTTAAGGCAAACACAAAGAATAGTTCCCCTAGGCAGCCACTCCTTGAGCTACCCCTTCTAAGGCAACACAAAGAATACTTTCCTAACTCTAAAGAACTATATTACTAGAAGAAAATTAAAGAACACTAGCATGATATTAATATTGCTAAACATAAACCCTATTCTATACTTCCATCCCTTGGTGTGGGCAATGAAACTAATAACTAAAAACATAAAGAACTAACCTGATTGAAGAACACCATGAACCAGAAGAATCATTAAACCTTAAGCATCGGCTTCATCTCCTCCCTTGAAGGAGAAGATTAGCCTTCCATATAGAAGGAAGAACACGAAGAACGAGAAGAAGATGAGTCAAAGAATATAAGACTAGAAAGACTAATTTATTAAGACTCGACTAGTTAAACCCGAATATTTTATTATTAATTTCTCTCTGCCTCAAGTTCTAGAGACAAGAATATAAGTGAATTGGCAAATTACATGAGGCACTTAGTTCCTCTATTTATAGGGGTTAAAATGAGTTCTAAAAGTATTCCAAATTGTTATTTGTTTCTTAATACAAATCAACTTCTTTTAGAGTCCAACTTCGTCTCCAAAACTGAGAAAGAAGTGGCTACAGTGTCTTTCCATGCGTCTGGACGTACGTTCCTTGTGTCTCTATCCTCTTCTGCTCTATCCTTCTATCCTCTTTTACGGGATTTGGTCCAAGCAACAAATCTTTTTGCCTTGGGCTTCCAAATCAACTTTAAAATAGGTCCAAGTTGCATATTTAATAGCTTCAATTCCTTGGCCTTCTCCATGATTGTCCACGGGCCTCCCATGTGATCCTTAATGCTCTGAATTGCTCCGTTTTATTCCTTTTTCTCTAATATTCCACAAAACTCTCTCTTTCACCTGTAGAATCATAAAACATAACTTACAAACACTATTAGTCCACTAAGATGGTTAAACAAGAGGCATAATCGAGGGTTAAATTACACTTTTTGAGCACTTATCATTGGTTCTTCCATAATAGACTACACTGACCATGCGGTGTTTTGTTACCTATTAGCAAAAAAAGATGCAAAACAAAGGTTGATCTGCTGGATCCTCCTCTTGCAAGAGTTTACTCTATAAATTAGAGATAAAAAAGGTTGCGAGAATGTGGTTGTAGACCATTTATCATGACTCGTTAATGATGTCGATAATGATGCCGAATTCATCAGTGATTCATTTCCGGATGAACACTTGTATTCTGTTTTTTCGTGTCCTTAGTACGTTGATATAGTAAACTACCTAGTTACCGAGGAGGTCCCTTCATCTTGGACTCGTACGGACCGGAAAAATTTCTTATCCACTGTGAAATTTTATTTCTGGGATGATCCCTACCTCTTCAAGCATTGTTAGATCAATCGATCTGTTGTTGCATTCCCGACTGGGAACACAATGACGTGTTATCCTTCTGCCATGAACAATCTTGTGGTGGTCATTTCAGTGGTAAGAAAACTACAGCCAAAGTTCTACAATGTGGATTTTATTCGCCAACGCTGTTTAAAGATGCACATGAGCATTGCAAAGCATGCACCTACTGCCAACAGCTAGGACGCATTACTCAACGCAATATGATGCCCTTAAATCCAATTTTAATTGTTGAAATTTTTGATGTGTGGGGCATCGACTTCATGAGTCTCTTTCCAAATTCTCATGGTTTTCTCTACATACTGGTAGATATTGACTATGTGTCAAAATGGATTGAGGCAATGACATGTCGTGCTAATGATCACAAAACTGTCATTTTGTTCGTAAAGGAATATATTTTCTCTCGATTTGGTGTTCCCAAAGCTATCATTAGTGATGGGGAAAAACATTTTTGTAATAAATTTTTTGAATTGTTAGTAAAGAAATATGGAGTCACTCACAAGGTGGCGACTTCGTATCATCCTCAGACCAGTGGCCAAGTAGAAGTCTCAAATAGAGAAATTAAGTCCATTTTAGAGAAAACAATTAATCCATCTAGGAAAGACTAATCTCTTTGATTATCTGATGCCTTGTGGGCATATAGAACGGCTTTTAAGACACCTATATGCATGTCCTCTTACCGCCTCGTTTTTGGAAAAACTTGTCATCTGCTGGTTGAACTTGAGCATTGTACTCTATGGGCCATCAAAAGCCTAAATTATAATACTAATGCGGCAAGCGAGAAGCGAAAATTGCAGCTAAATGAGCTTGAGGAGATTCGGAGTGATGCCTATGATCACTCGAAATCCTATAAAGCCAACATGAAAATAGTGCCTGACAAACACATATTAAGAAAAGATTTCAAAATTGGTCAAAAAGTTTTGTTGTACAACTCGAGATTACACATTTTTCCAAGAAAATTAAAAACTCGATGGTCTGGTCCTTTCATTGTCTCCGCTATCACCCCTTATGAGGATATCTCTTTGAAAAATTTAAACGATAACATCAAATTTCAAGTAAATGGCCAACGCCTTAAACATTTTCATGAGTTGCGCTCTCCAAATGTCGAAAGACTTTTCTCAAAGATCCAGTCTATAGAGACTAATAGATTCGTTGGGGTACTTCCTTCCATGTGTTTAAAACTGGGGAAGTACGCCATTACGGTAGCCGGGTCCTCTTCTATTTTCTTCTCTCAAATCTCCTAGAGTGTGTGGTTGCAAGCGCCGGAACCTTAGTCCACAAAAACTCTCTTTCAGAACTGAGTATAAATGTCTTCTGATAATCGAGCAAACGTGCCTTCTGGTAAATAATGGGTACCAAAAATTTCCCTTCCTTCATTCTCTTCCTTTTTCTATTCTCATCCTCGCGAACTCCAACTCATCATTTGGTGTAAATCTCACCTATCTCGAATAGGTAATGGTCGTAGTACTTTTGCTTGAAAGCGACGTGCGCGAAGGATGGGGTGGTGTATGAATTGTCAAACACCTTTCTGTCCAGGTCTTGAATTACTATCCGATATGAGCCGGTATAAGGTATATTTTTGTCTGACACCAGCTCAGCAGGATAAACTTCATCGTCGCCTCGTTGCTCCCACAGGTTGGGATTCGTCTTGAAGATCTGACGTTAAAAGACTCACATTCATCTTGAGGATTTGACGTTAAAAGACACATATTCGTCTTGAGGATCTGACGTTAAAAGACTCAACATGTATATACTCGTGTCTTTTATTTTTCCCTTTGGACTAAGCATTGTGCACAAAGAGAGTTGTGATGTGCAACATTGGATGTTCCCTTATTCAGACGGGGAATGGATTTCACCAGGCCAACCCCTAGTAGTTTTCTACTTGATTGCAGTTCGGGGCAGTCTGAGGCTATACCATATGTACTAAGGGTAATATTATTATTAGACCATTGTACATTGGTCAGGGATGGTACCGTCCTGAACCCTAGGCCCCCAAAATATAAAGGTTAAGCCCGATCCCTTTTGGATTGGGTTCGCTCGAGTGACATGGCCGGTTACGATTTTCTTGTTTGTGGTGATTCTTCTGGACTTTTGGTGTTGTTGACATGTTCATCTCCCCTTGTACATTTGTACATAAAAAAAAAAAAAAAAGAAAGAAAGAAAAAAGAAAAAAAAAGTGGGTTGTGTTATGTTTTACAAAACTCAAACTCATCAAAATAAAATAAAATAGGAAAAAGGTTGGACTATGCCTTTTCCATATTCCATTGGATGACATTTTTAATGCCGATCGTTTTGGCATCTCATTTGTTTCATTTGGAGTTGAAACGAATCGAGATTTCAATTTTGAAATTTCGGACATTTCGAGACTTAATGGGAATTTCCGGATTTCATATGGGCTTGGGCCAAAAATTCAAACCCGATCCAAATCACGAGTCCGGCCACTAAAGCCTTCACGCGTCAGCCCCTCACTTTTCTTCTTCCTTTAATTTCCGATCTTGCTCCCCTCTAGAACCCCAACGCACGCGGCAGTACAAACCTAAAATTGACTCGCTCACGCGGTATAAACTTCACCGATTCCAAACTTGTTCATACAACACCGTCTCGTCCCTTCATTCACCCCTTATACACCCTCAGAAAACCAATTCAATCTCTTGATGGCCGAAAATCTACGAATCATAGTCGAGAGAAATTTCAAAAATCTCTATGATTCTGGCATGTTTCATCCATTTTTCGATGAGGAAATTGCAAGTAGGGAATGGGAGTATCTTTTGCACCAAGTTCCGGCTCATTACTCCAAAGATTTAGTGTTGAAATTTTATAACAATGGTGGTTTCTGGGGGAATGCGTTTTGGATTACGGCGGATGGGATGGAACATGAATTCACGTTGGGGTTGTCCATTATCACGAATATTCCGATCAACTCCGATAGTGCAACCCTGCTGATGTCCGAGTATCCGAACACTATGGAATTGATGTTCGACATGATACTCGAAAGAGAATACAACGATGGCTGGAGATGCGTGTACCAATACTCCCTCAGACGGAACCAACTGGCAGTCACTCAATGGCTGGCCTACAATGTGATTGGTACATCGAAGACATCTGACATCAACAAGACGTTCTTGCATTTGCTGTGGATCCTCTAAGAGAAGAAGGATACATTTTGTATGGTCCATTTCCTTGGCCATGTCCTTACGACTGCTTCCGACAGGTCATCCCCTCTTGCTGTACTTGTTACACATATTATGATTAATTTAGGGTTCCAGTCTGCCACTCCATTAATTCAAACAAGGTCCTTCAAAATTTTTGGAATTTTCGGGACTTATGCCATGGATCACTGGGAACCGATAGCAAGAGATAATGTTGAGCATGATAATGTGCCTCCTCCTCCTCTTTCACCTCCCAATTGTTTTAATAAGGATACCATGCGTCGAATCAGCACTCCCATGGAAGCTTTGAGACAAATGAACACTAGCATGCGCAGCATGTTTATTCGCTAGGAAGAGATGCGTACTTCTATGGGTGAATTTCAGGAAGAGATACGTACTTCCATGGGTGAATTTCAACAAGAGATGCGTAATCGTCAGGGTTGGTTCCAGCGCATGATGATGGCTAATCAGCAGAAATTTCAGGACCAAATGGTTCAGTCCTTAGCCACCATTCAGGACCAGTTACCTCACTCAGGAGTTCGCAGTGCCCGTCGTCGTCGGAACCCTGGTTAATCTTTAGCTAATCCTGAAGATTCACAGTAGCAACTTCTTTCTTTAAGTTTGAAAATGACTATGTCATTTCTTTCCCTTATGTATTGCATTTTATTTTTCTAAGTAATGTAAACGGTTTATCAATTAATTTCTCATAATTTTGTATCTCCAAATGGATTAAATGAGAAATTATTTATGTTATGATATTATCTTTCTAATATATTAGTTTGTTCCTTTATGCTTTGGGCCTACTCTTTAGTCCCAACGGATTGATTCAAATAGTAAATCCATCACATTGATTCACTAATCACAACGGTCAGAAATCCAAACGGTCAGATATCCACAAACGGTCAGATTTTTGCCTATAAAATCCGACACTCCTCATCCAACTTCACTCATCCATTTCTCTCACTCTCCACAACTTAATCTTCATATATTTTCATTTTCTTCAACATAATGGATCCGATTGAGAAATTGGAAAAGGAGCAACGTGATGGGGCATTCATAGTCGTCCTGATAACAATATTTATTGTGGTGATACTGTTAATCATGCATAACATCCTTCAGAATATCTAAATTTATGTAACCTACATCTTTTTTTCCCCCTGTTGCTTTGTATATTACTATGGTGTGTTAAATAATTCTCAAAACATTTATACGGGTTACGTATTAAATGGAGAAGTCCCTTATTTAATATTTATGTGTATTAATTGTATTTTTACTTTATCATAAACATTAAAAAAATATAAAATCCATAACAAAGAAGCAAAATCAATAACTAACGAAAATAATTCAATCTCAACTCATTGTGTTCATAAAAGATTGCGCACGCTATACGGTACACCTAAACAATTGTCGCGCACGCAGCTCGATTATTCTATCCATGCATCTTCCATTATTGAGATATGATCATCAATTCTGAAATTATGTGTAGGTCTAACTGCCCTGTGAAACCTTCCTCTGTATTTTCTATCATTTTAATACCTCATTAATTATTTTTGGAAATCTGACATGCAAAGACATACTATGGATACCCATAGTTGATGTTACATAATTATGTGTACCAACACCGCATGGTTCACTTGGGTTTTCACATATTAATTCTGGATCTAACTACACTTGGCATCATGATTCGTACAGACTCATATATTGGCTATAAATCTCTTATTTTCAGCCATTTTCATTTCACAGATTATTCACTATCCTTCCCTCACTTACACTTTCAAATAGATCAATCAAGAAAGATAGTGCCCGAGAAAAACTACCTGAATTTTTTTGATGACGGCCGATTTTCTCCTTATTTTGACACAGAAATTGTACGTTGAGGATGGATACCTTTTCTATTTCATTCAGAAGCTGTTTATTCCAGAGAATTGGTTTTGATGTTCTACCAATTTAGCGGACCTGAAAATGGAAAATTCTATTTCCATGCCTATGGACAAAGATTTGAATTGACTAAGGAAATTATCTCAAACATACTTCAAATTCCAATGATTAACCCGGAGTTCCATCTTCCAGAGTCAACATTTGATTTTGTCAAAAATTTACTACGGGCCACCGTATCTCGTGACGAAGTCGGAAATAGACATCACGTTGTTCTTCAATGCTCTTTGAAATAGAATCAACGAGTTGTGCTCCATTGGTTGGGAAACAATGTGGTAGACACATCCCAACAATCTGAAGTGACAAAACCTCAACTCCACCTACTTTGGATTATGCAGAACCAAAGGGATGATTTTTGCATAATCCAACACCTCTGAAATGCGATCACCAGACCTAAAAAAAGGTTAGCACCTCTGCCTGCTTTAATCACGAAAATTATGATGCGTTGGGGTTATCCAGCCATTTCTCCAGAAATACCTCTTCATAGAGCAGCCGTTATTGTACTTCACACAGATTGCACCCCTAGTTTTTGGACTCCAGATACTCTGACAGATGAACATGACGGCCAAAACTCAAACTCTGAACATTTCTTTGATGAAAATGTCATACAAAACATTTTTAATCCCATGGAAGGCATTCAGTTTCTTCATCATGCCATGCGGGAACTACACGCATGTCAGGAAATCATCATCAAAAGTCTTATGGATTTCCAAGAACGTCAAGCAATGCACGATGTTGAACAAGAGGCAATCTTGGAATCTCACTCTCAGTCCTTGGAAAACCATACTCTCTTAATAGAGAATCAAACTACGTTCTCTGCCAACCAGGGGGCCATTCAACTTCAGCTCAGCCAACAATTTGATGAACTGAACAGTGTTGTCCACGATCTGCATTCTGCATTCCTACACCATCCTCATCATCATCGTGATCCATGATTTTTTTCCTAGTTAAAAAAAAAATAAAAAAAAGGAGGGGGGGGTTCGTCTTGTGCTCCTTTAATTAATATTGTTGTTATCTTTGTGTCTTATTTTGTAAGCTAGACCTACTAGGATTGTCATAATTCACGTTGTTATATCCAATAATCAAATTTTAAAATGTTATTTTAAATTTGATTACAGGAGGGGTCTATCTTCTTCCATACTCTGTCATCCATCCAGCCAAACTTTATTGGCCACTTTTCTTCATACATATCCTTATCCATTAAGCGTGGGCGACATACTTGATTTCCTTCCGATAGGACTCTCACGTTGCTATACGCAATATGGCTACTTCATTTTGGATGTTTCCTCACGTACACTGATTGATAGTCTGTCAGGAATCTTTGCATTACCCATCGCTCTACTCCATCACAGATGGCTTCTTCATCACACGTAACATCTTCATCAAGAATGGCATCTCCGAAACTCATTCCTAAGCAATCCTTCTAGGCTATGATGGATTCCAATGCTTATGAACTTAATTTTCGTGATTACATCACTAACATCCGGGGGTCTTCCTTTGCTCTTCACCCTGACCAAACTTATTCTCCAAGTTTGGCGACCAACTTTTATGCCAATATGGGAGAAACACCAGCATTCAACGCTGCTCACGACTTCTTCTTAGACGGGTTCACAATCCAAGTTGGTGGCACACACCATATCTTTTCTGAGCCAACGCTTGCCCTAACTTTGGATCTTCCATATCACGAGCTGGTAGTAACATGGCCATACATCTTTCACAACTCTACTCATTCCTTTTCATGGCCTCCTTTTCGCACAGCATACGGTGATGGTCTTGAAATTAAAGGAGAAGGACCTAAACTTGGCAGATGGCTAGACATCACCATTCCCTTAGCCAGCATGACCATGAATGTAGGGAATGCGATGTTGTTTATCTTTCTGAACATCATGGGAGATTGACATTTTTCGACCGCTAATGATGTTGCCTGTGTAGTCTTCAATGCACTTGCTCAAGGTCATACATTCTTTGATATCTTAAACCGTGTTATCTCCAATCTGAAAAAAGCTCGCACTGTTTGGCATCAGTATATACTTTTACCTGTAACCGCTTGCCGAATTATGAAGACACATTTCCCACAGTTTTCAGCTACTTTTCATGACTGGGTCAAGGTAGATTCTATGTGCCCAGCAAACAAAATCATTCTTTCATTATGGTTTAGGCAATGGAGACGTCCTGCACAGTACTTGAGTCATGTTTGTTGTTATCCGAACGATGAAAAAATGTTAAAACATTTGAACGAATCCGGTGAACAAGAATGGGCCACCATTTGGCAAAACATTATCTTTTGGCGCAATGCTAAGGAAATGCATTTCACTCAAGAAGACGCCAAACCATCACCACATCCTGGATGGTAAAGTTGAGTAGAGTATTGTACATATATCTAATTGTAAATAGTTGTGTTTCGTATGCTATTGTTTTTCTTTGTTTATTTCTGTATAATATATTATGTTATAGAACTTTCTGTTCCAGCAATCCAGCCCTAATTTTGCTCACGGTTCTCAGGTAATTTCTTTCTTTATCTATTGATACTTCGAGGGCTAAGCATCATTCAGTTTGGGGGTGTTTTAAAACCTGTAGCAAAAATTAGGCAACTTGTGGCATGTATATAGTTTATATTTTCTTGTTAGTAAATGTATTTAGTGACAAAGTCTTGTTTCCTTTTTAATGATGAAAATTGTCTAGAAGTCTCACATTAGCACTCGAATTAAAATAATACGTACGCAGTAGTTTTTACATCTTTTCATGAGTATTCATGCACTGAGTATCATCGATTGTACATAGCAGTAAGTTTATGGAACCCACGGTTAGACTACTTAAACTATCAATCCTGGGAGAATCTAACCAAAAAGCCTCGTTATGAGTGATTTGTGAGTAATGACACAGAGGAGTAGTTTTTCCGAATAGAGAAAATCACGCGTCTACTTACTTGATCACCATCCGAACCCTAGGCGAGAATTTAGGCCTTCTTTGGATTTACATAGCTAAAAATTCTTACCTGTTACAAATTCTACTGCTAGTCACTCCACTAAACCTTTTATCAAACCTTTCACTTTCACCAAATATTCTTTACCCATCTATTAACCCCAAATAAAAGAACCTACCTAAATGATGATTATGAGAAATAGGATGAAATGTAGAAAAATAAAGAGAAACACTTGTTCCAAATAAAAGTTAGTTACCTACTTCAGGAAAGAAAAATAGAATCATGTTTCTTAAGCCTTGAAAAAAATATATATATTATTATGAAATAAGGCTTAAGAGCAAAGTAGGAAAACTCAGGTAGAAGCAGGAAAAGAAAACAAAGATTTCTCTAGTGTAAATATCTTGAAGACCTTATTCTCCCATACTTGTCATTTATGATATTCCACTTCCATTTTTTTCTACACCATCACCTAAGCCCCATAATGCCTAATAAAGGCCTCTAGCACAATTAGGAGTAGGATAGTGTGATAATAAGTAGTAGATGTGATTTATTGACCTCGGCTCCTCTTACTATCATCGAGTATGTGAGGAAACGTGTGCCCACTGCACACGGGAGTTATCAAAACTTGAGTGGAAAAATTATGAGAGAATTTGTGTTTCGACACATACCTGTGAGAACCCATTTAGGTACGCTCTCCAAAGGATCCAGAAACGGCCCTGCTTGTGCATTTCAATGTAAAGTTCACTGTATACATGTTCATATGTAGATGTTTTAATTATTGAATGAATATTAACTTGAGTTTCAAAGGAATTAATCCTCATTCCCCACTAAGGAGATGTATAGATATCTGAGATTAATTTAAGAAACAATCTTTTGTTACTGAGTCGTTGTAGTATAAATAAAGTTTGTGAGTATCTTCTCTGGAAAACTCTCACGAGGCTATAACTCGTCCACTAGGGAATTCCTAGTGGTTTAAGGCCTTGTTGTATACGGTCAACGCAACTGCACTCTGAAACGAGAACTAGTTTAGGACTGCACAGTTTTGGCCACTTATCTGTTTTAATGTCACTTCTTTGCTTGAGGACAAGCAAAGTGTTATTTGGGGGTGGTGTGATAAGCACCCAAAACTGTATTATAAAACCCCGTAGAGACGTAACATTTCGGTTAATTTTGTGCTTAATAATCATGAAATAATCGTATTCTCGTGCTTTTGCAGGTTGGAGCAACCAACGTAAAAATGATGATAAAGCCAACATTTAAGCACGGAATAGAGAGTATACATAAGCTTTCCAATTAAGCCCATGTGAAGCCCAACAAATCTAGACTAAAGCCCAAAGACTCAAACAGTACAAAATCAAGTCAGAAACAGGATTACGTGCACGGAAGCATCAAACTTCCGAAGCTCATATCTCTTGAACCAGGACTCCGAATGCGACAAGTGAGCTGCTCAGACGATTAGTGCGACGAACTCTATGCATAGGCGAGAAGTTATAAAAATGCCAAAAGACCGGACCACCACTGGACACTTCACATGGACCCATTATGCGGGCCCGCAAAATTTGCTAAGTCATCATGCAAGTCAAGACAAAGGTGCAAATAATTGGCACAAAATTGACACCTTGCATGCAATTAATGAAGTTAGTTGAATTTATGTGGTAATTATGTAAAGAATGCAAGGTGTCAAAAGGGGTCTTAGTGTTTGGATAAGAATGAAGTGAATGAGGGGGGTGTTTCACGTAGGAGAAGAGATAAAGCTCTCTTATGTATTAAGGGCGCTGATTTTAAAGCATTAACTTCTCCCTTGTTGGATTCCTTTTCTTGTTTTTTCTTGTCTTGTTTAGTTTTTAGTTTTGAGTTTTATTAGAAAACTTGTAATAGTGTTAATGGATAACATTATGAGTTCTTAAAATAAAAGTTCATTATTTTCTTTAGGTAATCAGTTTGTTTGCATTCCTTTCTTCTTTCTTTCTCTCTTTAACATATATATCTTGTAGCTTTCAAACAATCCAAGGATCATGAGCTAAAACCTTCCAAAGTGGAGAGTTAGTGATACTCATGTGAGGATTCATATAAATTTCTTAGAAGTAGGATTCACTGCCTGGACTTAAGGATGCGGATATAGCACACTACCCCAAAATGGTAGTGTCCGGCCAAACTTGAGGCCTGGAAATTAAGAAGGACTCGCGTGCGCCTCTCTTTTTATGCCTGGGCTAGCCGCGTGCGAGTCTTCTTTAATCTCTTATTTTCATAGTTGACAGGAATATGTTGTATGAGTCTAGGAGTTGAGATGAGATTTTAGAGATGAAACCCCAGTTCAACTCCTTATGCTAGGGAAATGGACTTAGAGATGAGTTCATCTCGCTAGGGATAGATGTTCTATCCGTTTCGGGTTTGATAATGAACCTAAAATGGCTTAGAGATGGTAGTAATCTGAATTTTAGGGAGTATAACGAGTCCTTGCATGAAAATCATGATCCTCTACTATTTCTTTTTCTTTAAATTACAAGTTAAAAATCTTAGTTTTTCTGGTTTTATTTTGGTATTTCACATTTTAAACATCCGTTAGGATTTAAACAAAGCAAACCTTAGCTAGCAAATCCACAATAAAAACTTACTCACTAGTTTCCTAAGGAGCATAATAGAGTTGTAAGCTGTCCTAGACTTTAGGTTGGTTCGGATTCCTACTCGGACTAAATGCACGAAGAACCTTGAGTAAGGACTTGAGTCTACACCGAACGGAGTAGAGAATCCAAATCTTTATACCGCAAAGTGTGGATATCAACCGTATAGAATGAAAAATTAATTTTAATTACGAAATGTTTTTGGGCATACGAGTACTGTATTGTACTCTTGAAGTAATATTGCAGTTTTAAATAAAATAGATTAATTCTAATTAAACTAGCGCATGCGCGCACTTCAAAATAAGGCAAATTGAGCGCTGGTCGCGCCTAAGGAGATGAATGCGGGGCGCGCTGTGTAAAGGCAAATCTAGGGCGCGCGGGCGCTCGTAAGTTATAACTAGGGTTTGATTTTTTTAGGGTCAGGTCACGAGAGTGCAAGGAGTTGGTTTCTTAACTCGTATGCACTCAGGCAGTAGCAGAAATAATACAAAAAAATACGAACATTAAAACATATTAGATTTTTTGTGAATAGTGAAAATAGTTTTACTTATTCTAAACACGCTATACGTAACAAAGCAAGATGGCAAGTGGCGCCATTTGATAAAAAAAATTAAATTAGATGTGAAAACAGGTTGTTTAAGATGCTAAAATCATTCTATCAATCAATATAATACTCTCTAAATATGTTGGTAAGAGGAGAGTAATCGTTTTCGATCCATTCTTGCTTGCACGTACTTGACACGAATTTAGATTAATTAAACTAATCCACTAATGAGAGAGAGTAATATGAGATATGAAAACAGTAAATTTTAGTACTAAAATAGTTATTTAAATTGATGAGAGAAGAATATAGAGAAGATTAATCCACCACACAATTCGATTTGCTATTAGTTAGTCATTGAATTGCTTGTTGATCCCTAGTGAATACCAAGTCATCTCTGATCATGGTTTCACTAGCATGAGAGTTTAGCTCCACCACAAATCTCTTTGATGGTGGCTCTAAACTCTAGTTCAACTTTTATAACTTTTATCTCTAAACAATCATAAGAATTGAACTTTAAGCACTATTTAAAACAACTATACTAATGACTAATCATCCTCACGTGGCTTCAACCCCACCCCCCCTCCTTTAATAGAGGTTTAGCCTTGTGTCATCGGATTCATATTAACTAAACAATAATAAGAAGACATTAAAGTAAAAGAACTAAGCTTTTATTAATGGTTTTAATGGTGGCTACAAACCCTAATTATAAACTATACTAAACTAAACTATTCTAAAGAAAGGGGGAGAGAGAGAGACCAAATTAAAACTAAACTATACTAATGAGGGAGTAACCTAGTTTTGTTTAGCCTTAACCCTCTTTATATAAAAGAGGGTTAGGGTTACATTTTCGTGCATGGGCCTGGGGGTTAAACTTTGGGCCTCTAATGTGAGCCCAAAATCCATTAGGTTAAGTCTAAAAGGGCCAATTCTGCTGAAAATTACTTCAGTGCCCTTTTTATCCACCTTTACAGCTCTGATTGGGGCAATTCTAGATCCATTAGAAAGCTTTTTTTGAGCCGGTCGTTTTGACATAAAGTAGGCCCAATTATGAGGCTCGAGTCCAAAAAAAACGCCCTTTTGAAGTTCTGATGGATTTTTATCCTTTTTCTACCTGAATTGACTTTGACTGGGATTGAAAAAGTTTTTTCTTCTTGATTTTGGGCTTTAAACATAGAACTCTTCTAGCAATCATCTTGACTCATTTTTCATGCAAAATGGCGTCTTTAAGCACATAAACAACTTCAAGACCTGAAATACACAAAAACGCATAAACATTACTAACTATTATTTATTATAAATATAATTGGCCTAAATAAAATACTATTAAAGGGTTTAAACTATACTTTTGGGTGCTTATCACTAGGTTTTGAGCAAGTCTTCTTTTGTGAAAAGGTCATCCATTTCCAATCTTCTGAGTTAAAGATGTGACTTTCCGTAATCTGATTTTTGAGTCTTTGACCTTTGACCTTTGACTTTTGACTTTGACTTTTTAAACACATTTTCATAGCAGCTTGAGTCTTCATAATAAGCATTAATAAGACTTCTTTTGGCGTTAAAATGCAGCTTTTATGATAAGTGTCTGAAATGGCATGTAATCTGCAAAAGACAGCAAAAAGCTATGAGTTGTTTGTTTATTATGCGTAAGAATGGTTATAATGCAGTAATGTAAAGGTACATGAATTCTCTTAAACGGACAATCCGTTAGCGGACATGTTGAAAGTCAAAGTTCCTCACGTGTTTCCCTCTCACGTCATCAATTGTCTCTAATATAAAATCAATATATATTGGGTCCCACAAAATAAGATTCTTGAAAGTTTAATAAATCCCTCTCACGTGTTTCTCTCTCTCTCTCCTCATATTTATTATCTTTTTGTTACTAAGTATAAGAAAAACTTGGGCCCACTAACATATCAATTACTTAACTACATTTTAATTTTCTCTCTCCTCATATTTGTAAGAAAACAATTCCTCCAACATTAATGAAAATTGATTACAGAATGTGTGTGTGCATATTTTAGCAAATAGATATGTAACACGTGGCAGTATCTTCTTAAGGCTTGGATATAGTCTTGGTGTGGGTAGAAAGTACCAGAACATACCTAAAGTCCAAATCCTCTTACTTCGGAGGTTCGGAATTGGTTGGAATAGGCTCGGAGAACTGGAGGTTCGGAACCGGTTGGAGTAGTAGGCTCGGAGAACTGGAGGTTCGGAACCGGTTAGAGTAGTAGGCTCGGAAAACTGGAGGTTAGGATCTAGTTCGAGTTGTAGGCTCGGGAGAACCAACTCGACTAGGAACACCAAATCGAAACTACTAAGTTTGAAACTCCAACTCCCAATCGAACCTAAACATGTTTTTCTGTTGTTTAAGTCAATAAAGGAGACCTATTTGACTTGGGAAACATGGGGCTTCTAGAAGAGTCAAGATGAGACTTAACAAGAGGCGGTCTCCTAGTTAAACACTAATTGGGAAACCTCATCTATTCATCAAGATGATACTTAACAAGAGGCGGTCTCCTAGTTAAACACTAATTGGGAAACCTCATCTATTCTTATAAATAGAATAGTTGAACTACGCTTTGAGTTTGATTCCTATACACGGGATCGTGGCAGACCATTAAAGAGCGTGGTTCAACTCATCATCTTCTAAATCTCTTCTTCTTATTGATTTAATACTTCTAGTTGTTCTTTGATCATCAACAAAATATTTGTGTTTCTTGATTAGGAAAAATCATCACACAATTGGCGCCGTCTGTGGGAACGCTATCTGAAATTGATTTGATTTCTTGGTCGAAATTTTTTCAGTTCTAGGTTCTCCTACCCACCAATTTTTTTTGGGTTTGTTGTTCTTTAAAAAAAAATATATATATTTTCTTCACTTTGATTCAAAATCATAGTTACTACAAGAGCCAATGTGAATCAAAGTAACGAGGGGAATAACGAGATCAATAACCCACATGTTACTTCTCAAAGACAATCACGAGCGTAGAGGAGATCATCGTTTTTGGACGGGTCGCGGAAGAAGATGAGCCTAACAACGATACTCCCCAATCTGCCATAACCAACCAAGCCATCATGGATGCTGTGATGGCCGAACGTGGTCGACAAGAGGCTCGTTTACATTTTTACAAGACTACTACCGCATGCAGGAGGGTCGTTCACCCCCAAGAGTAGTGTTGACCCCTCAAGTTTCCATCAGTACTCTTGGTGGCCGGAACTGCCTTCTCGATACTTTGATCTTGGTGTGATCTCCATTGCTCCTTGGTGAACGGCTGTAACGAGACATTATCTGCCCATATCTCCACACGAGTGTTGTTGCTCTCAAAGTAAAGTTCAGCAGGACTGAGGAATCAACCGTAAGGCCCCTTTAAGCATAGAAAGACCCGACTCGCTAAAACTGTACTGCAGAAGAAGAAAATTGGCGAATTGGCGTTGGGCAAAACTTAAAGGATGAAGGAAGAAGTTAACGAAGGGTATCCTTTTGTTATATTTGTTAAACAGCTCAATTTCGCAAGGCCCAGTTCCGGGTTTCACTTCCAGTTCCGGGTTGACAAGTTACAGTTCCGGTTATGGGCTTATGGGATGTGAGCCCAAGTTCAAGGGTCCATGTCCGGACCTAAAAAAAAAAAAAAAGGTTACAGACTCGGGTCACATGTCCGGACCTAAAAAGAGTTACACTTACGGGTTATATAATATGAACGTGCCCGAACCTAAAAGAGTTTCATGTTCAACAATTCAAGTTTCGCAAGGCTCGGTTCCAGGTTGCACTTGCAGGAGTTCAAGTCCGGGTCATCACAAGGCATTGTATGTCTGGATTTCACCAAGTTCCTAATGTTCAAATCCGGATCATCACAAGGCATGGTAGGACCGGTTTTCACCGAGTTGGCCTAATATACAAGGTTGGGGGCATGGTCATGGCAGTCCGAAATTCTGAGTTCCTTGCACTAAAGTAATGCGAAATTTTGCCGATACATTTTTACCCGGCCTTTTTCCTTAAGGGTTTGATTCACAACCCATGAATAAAAAAGGGGGGCATCTGTGTGTGCATATTTTAGCAAATAGATATGTAGCACGTGGTAGCATCTTCGTAAGCCTCGGATATGGTCTTGGTGTGGGTAGAAAGTACCAGAACACACTTCAAGTTCAAATCCTCTTACTTCCTAAGTTCGGAAGTGAAATAAGAAGAGGAGGTTCGGAATTGGTTGGAATAGGCTCGGAGAACTAGAGGTTCGGAACCGGTTGGAGTAGTAGGCTCGGAGAACTGGAGGTTCGGATCTAGTTCGAGTTGTAGGCTCGGAGAACCAACTCCTGACTAGGAACACCAAATCCGAAACTACTAAGTTTGAAACTCCAACTCCCAATCCGAACCTAAAACATGTTTTTCTGTTGTTTAAGTCAATAAAGGAGACCTATTTGACTTGGGAAACATGGGGCTTCTAGAAGAGTCAAGATGAGACTTAACAAGAGACGGTCTCCTAGTTAAACACTAATTGGGAAACCTCATCTATTCTTATAAATAGAATAGTTGAACTCACGCTTTGAGTTTGATTCCTATACACGGGATAATGAAAGCCATTAAAGAGCGTGGTTCAACTCATCATCTTCTAAATCTCTTCTTCTTCTTATTGATTCAATACTTCTAGTTGTTCTTTGATCATCAACAAAATATTTGTGTTTCTTGATTAGGAAAAATCATCACACAATTACCGTCTGTTAGGAACGTGGGAACGCTTATCTGAAATTGATTTGATTTCTTGGTCGAAATTTTTTCAGTTCTAGGTTCTCCTACCCACCAATTTTTTTTGGGTTTGTTGTTCTTTAAAAAAAATATATATATATTTTCTTCACTTTGATTCAAAATCATAGTTACTACAAGAGCCAATGTGAATCAAAGTAACGAGGGGAATAACGAGATCAATAACCCACATGTTACTTCTCAAAGACAATCTGAACGTAGAGGAGATCATCGTTTTGGACAGGGTCGTGAAGAAGATGAGCCTAACAACGATACTCCCCAATCTGCCATAACTAACCAAGCCATCATGGATGCTGTGATGGCCGAACGTGGTCGACAAGAGGCTCGTTTACATTTTTACAAGACTACTACCGCATGCAGGAGGGTCGTTCACCCCAAGAGTAGTGTTGCCCTCCGATGGAAACTTCGAGGGGCAGTTCCGGCCACCAAGTCTTGACCATAGTGAGGGTTACGTCCCTATGCCTTATATCCCTTACTTCGTTGGGTATCATAGCGAGCAACCAAATTCGGATTATAATCTTAAATTGGATCCAACTTCATTAATCGGAGTTCACACAAAACTGACTTCTTTTGGTATTCAAGTTCTAGAGGTACAAGGGATGGACGTCCGAATGTGTTTTCCCGGAATCCACAACTATCAAGGTCACCCTCAGTACGAAGAAGACTTTCAGTTCCAAGGGAACCTTCATTGCCTTAGAATCCCTCAGTTCCCTGATCCAGTTTTGCAAACTCCTCCACTCGATCTTGGGATCCGGAACCACGTTATCATCGAGATGAGAACTACGAGAGTCTAGGTCTGAGGTACAACAACGAGAGAACTCAAATTCATGAACCGACTACTCTTGCACAACTCAAGGCGCAAATACTAGAGGAACTACGAGGTTCGAAACCAACCAAGATGGATGAGTCAGTTGTTCGGTCAACAATCGAGGGTGACATTGGAACTCCTTTTTCACGACATGTTATGAGTGGATACATCCCCCATTATTATAAACCACCGAAGTTCTCTAAATTTAATGGCAAAGGAGATTGATGGCGTGTGCTTTCGTTTATCGTCAAGCAATGGTGGGTCTTTCTAAGAAAGATCATTATTTGTGCCGGTATTTTGCTTCAAGTTTGACAGACTCGGCACTCATCTAGTACACGAAGGTGCCCAAGGGCAGCATTCACGAGTTTAAGGTGTTATCCATCAATTTCATTGTGAAATTCAGTTGCAACCGACCCTACATTAAAACCGTTGATGCACTATTTGACATGAAGATTTGAAAGGACGAGCGTATTAGGGATTTCACCAAAAGATTTAACAAGGTGCAATTGCATATTGACAACGTCGATGAGACCCTCGCCATTGTGGCCTTTAGAAAGGGGTTAGATACCACTTATGGTCTATACATGTCCTTGAAGAAAGAGGAGCCTACAAACATGACAGAGTTGTAGGCTCGGATCGATAAGTATGCGGAACTAGAAGAAGACCAATTGGATAGGGAATCTTCTCATAAAAGAGTGATAACCAGTGTCACCTCCGTTCATGTTGGTAGGAGCTCTGCTAGTCATTATAATGATAGAAAGTCCGAGGAACCACAGTCGGAGCACAAGTTAGTCGACAGGAATTCCTATCAAGTTAAGTCCAAGAGACAGAAGACTAGTGACACGTTCGGAAGTAATAAATTACTCCCACAGGATAGGGACTTTACCACTTTAACTTATCCTTATGAGGACATCTTTGAAGTTAACTAGGAACAAGATGTTCATGAAAGATCCTCCAGCGGTGAATCTCGATGCTAACATGTACTGTTTCCAAGTAATGTTATACTACTCTTAGCTTCTAAGAGACAAAATTTTCACAAATTTGGATCTGCTTCCACTATACTGGGGGCATGATCTATGCCAATCAATTCTCAATAAAAGTTATATTTCTCTTTTCAGAGCATTGTTTCTTTTATAATTTTCTGCTATGATACTTTTTGGATGTTGGGTGAGAGATCCCATATGTTGGCCAAAGTTGTATCAGAACCTTTAGAAAGCTTTCTCGGGATGATGAGTGAAAGATCTCATGTGTTGTTTCCCGTGTGATGGAGAAAGTTTAACTTAGCTTGGATTTTATACTCCTACAAGCAGTTCTAATGCCTTATGCTTATAAGTGTCGGTTTATGCATTAGATATCAAATCATTTAAGTACTTTATAGGAAATAATACAGGGGCACACCCTACGTTCCTACAAAGTCTTATTTCTTAACAAAACTAAAGGTATTTACAGGAATTGACACAGGGGCAAACCCTATTTTCCTACAAAATCTTGTTTTTCTAAGATTCGGAATAATAATTTGTATAAAATATAATTCGACACTTTTGTCATTTTCCTTCAACGGTCGAATGTGCAACCATCGTTTGAGAGAAAAGTGGGGCATCTGTGTATACATATTTATGCAAATAAAGAGAAAATAACACTACTTCCTAGCTAGTCTGGAACTTCACGTTCGGAACTTGTCCAAGTTCGAACCTCCACTTCCTAGCTAGTTAGGAACTCCACGTTCGGAACTCTACTTCCTAGCTAGTCTGGAACTTCACGTTCGGAACTTGTCCAAGTTCGAACCTCCACTTCCTAGCTAGTTAGGAACTCCACGTTTGGAACTCTACTTCCTAGCTAATCTGGAACTCCACGTTCGGAATTTGTCCAAGTTCGGAACTCTACTTCCAAGCTAGTCAGGAACTCCACGTTCGGAACTTGTCCAAGTTCGGAACTCTACTTCCTAGCTAGTCAGGAACTCCACGTTCGGAACTTGTCCAAGTTCGGAACTCCACTTCCTAGCTAGTTAGGAACTCCACGTTCGGAACTTGTCCAAGTTCGGAACACCACTTCCTAGCTTGTCTGGAACTCCACGTTCGGAACTTGTCTAAGTTTGGAACTCAATTTCCTAGCTAATAAGGAACACAGAAAGTCCAAGTTCGGTACTGTTCTCTCGTGTAACAAACCCGAAACTATTTTGTGGACGGAAGAATCCGAAACTACATTGTCAACTACAGTACCCGGCCTATCTGAATTGCATTGTAACTTGACATATCCGGAACTGCATGCCTCGACAATTGCATTACCCAGTACTGGATTCGGAACTGCTTTGTGGATTGAAGAGCCCGACATTGATTGATGAGACATTATATACGCAGTAGCAACGCGCGATATTGACTTGATCAACCTAGACGTGTAGGCTCGCTAGCACACCTGATACATCAATACCAACCAACACCGGAACTATTCTTTTCAACTAATCAACACTCTTTATAACGAACCATTGTGTCTCTGAGATCCCGGGGCTGCAGTTCAGATAGCAAACGAGTCAATCCCGGGGCTGCAAATAGAGTTTATTGAAATTGAGCCTTTACCATTTATTAACATGGATCTTGAAGTCAATGGAACTTATCCTCCAGTTGTTGAGGCTTTTCGACAAAAAATTCTTGAAGCTGATAGTATTCTATTTGCTTCTCCAGAGTACAATTACTCTATTTCCCCTCCACTGAAGAATGCGATTGACTAGGCATCCAGACCTCCAAATTGTTGGGCTGATAAGCCACCGCTATCATAAAAGCTAGGAGGAGGTTTCAGAGGGGACGATCACAATACCATTTCGCCAAGGCATTTTACTCGAGACTCAAGTATGGAAATAAAAGGAACTGGCGATTTACTTACTTACTTTCGGTATCCCACAACTCTCAAACCTTGTCAATGGCGATAAAAAGCTTCAACCACTCATTAATGGTGATACTAAAAAAAAAAAATTGAATCTTTAAGTTGGAAACATGAGCTGTTGGAGGAAAAGAGTTAGGAGCTTGTTGATATCATTTTACTTTGGAATCATGAGCATCGCGACTCGATTGGAAAATACTAATCAATTCTTACCGACGACAAAGAACGAAGTTTCTTGGAGTAGCCTGTCATGCGAACAAGAAGAAAGAAGAAGGTGTTTTGAGCAAGTTAGCGAAGGGTATCTTTTATTTTGTTATGTTGAAGCAGTTCAATTAGGCAAAGCCCAATTCAAGTTTCGCCAGGCCCCGTTCCAAGTTGCACTTCCGAGTCAAGCTGATTTAGAAATCAACTTAAGTCCGGGTAAACACGGAGCATGACAGGTGCTGCTTTCACGAAGTTTAGTTCCGGAATGTAATCCCAAGTCCGGATCTTTGTGAAACATGGAATGTTGACTTACACTCAGAGTGGAGTTGGTAAGGCTCGGATTGATCTAACCAGTTCCGGGTCATCACAATGCACTACACGTTCGGATTTAATGAAGTTTAGTTCCAGAATGTAATCCCAAGTCCGGATCATCACAAGGCATGGCAAGACCGGTTTTCACCAAGTTCGGCCTAAAATACAAGGTTCGGGGCATGGTCATAGCAGGTCCGAATTTACAGTTCCTTGCGCAGAAGTAATGCAAAATTTTGCCAATATATTCCACAGAGAAAATCGAGGTGTAAGACGTCGATTACATTTTTATCCAGCCTTTTTTCCTTAAGGGTTTGATTCACAACCCATGAATAAAAAAAGGGGGGCATCTGTGTGCATATTTTAGCAAATAGATATGTAACACGTGGCGATATCTTCTTAAGGCTTGGATATAGTCTTGGTGTGGGTAGAAAGTACCAGAACATACCTAAAGTCCAAATCCTCTTACGCCGGAGGTTCGGAATTGGTTGGAATAGGCTCGAGAACTGGAGGTTCGAACCGGTTGGAGTAGTAGGCTCTGGAGAACCGGTTAGGAGGTTCGAACCGGAGGGTTAGAGTAGTAGGCTCGAAAAACTGGAGGTTCGGATCTAGTTCGAGTTGTAGGCTCGGAGAACCAACTCGACTAGGAACACCAAATCGAAACTACTAAGTTTGAAACTCCAACTCCCAATCGAACCTAAACATGTTTTTTACGTTGTTTAAGTCAATAAAGGAGACCTATTTGACTTGGGAAACATGGGGCTTCTAGAAGAGTCAAGATGAGACTTAACAAGAGACGGTCTCCTAGTTAAACACTAATTGGGAAACCTCATCTATTCATCAAGATGATACTTAACAAGAGACGGTCTCCTAGTTAAACACTAATTGGGAAACCTCATCTATTCTTATAAATAGAATAGTTGAACTACGCTTTGAGTTTGATTCCTATACACAGGATACGTAGGCAGCCATTAAAGAACGTGGTTCAACTCATCATCTTCTAAATCTCTTCTTCTTATTGATTCAATACTTCTAGTTGTTCTTTGATCATCAACAAAATATTTGTGTTTCTTGATTAGGAAAAATCATCACACAGAATGTATTAAAGGTTTCAAATTCTAATGAAGAGCATAGCAATTTTACATTGGTCTTCATTGCTTTTTAGTTGTTAAGACATTTCTGACACACTACACAATGCCTTGAAGCTTTCAAAACATCAATACAACAACACCAGTAAATTGTTGTAATAGTGTTATATAATGTCGTATTAGAAAATTCTAATATAATCTTAACTAGATAAATAATTACGTTTAAATTGAATTAAGCGGGTCTTATTTTTGTCTGGTTATTTACTAATAAAATCCTTGGCCTTTAGCAACTAAAATCGAGCATACAACGATTCTGCCCGTCATTTCGTAGGTTTTGTAGACATTCTTAATGCCTATAATGATTTAGTTTCAAGGGGGAGGCATACGAGAAGACTGGTTTGGGCCAACCTATGGTGTACCGGTTGTTATATGCCCTATTTGATTAAAGGGTTCTAAGTTATGTTGATTCTTGGAAGTGGACTTGATTGTCTTTCTCGATTTTTCACATGTAGTGCCTTAAAGCTTTAAAAAGAGCAATACAAGAACACCATGCCTGTAAAATGTCGTAATAGTGTTGTATAATGTCGTATTAAAAACTCAGTATAATGTTGGATATATGAATAATTACGTTTAAATTGAATTAAGTGTGCAAGGGTAGCGGTTCGGATATTTATTTGGTTATTTACTAATAAAATCCCCTTTAGCAACTAAAGTCGAGCATACGATGATCCTATATGTTTTCATTTCGTAGATTTTGCATACATTCTTAATGCCTATAATAATTTAGTTTCAAGAGCGAGGTGTACAAGAGGACTAGTTTGAGCTAACTTATGGTGTACCGATTGATATGAACTCTATTTGATTAAAGGGTCTCAAATCTAAGTTGATGCTTGGAAATGGACTTGTTTGTCGTTCATGATTTTTCATATGAGACGGATGGGTCTGTACAAAAAAATATTGGCGAGTATGGACTTCAAATCGAGGCTAGCTATATATACACACTATACAGTACCTTAAAGGTTTAAAATAGTAATACAAAAGCACCTGCCCCTGATCAACAACTTTTCGGGACAAATACAATCCGTTACAAGAACCCCATACATAGCGTTTTGGGCTGAGATCTTTGGGAAGTCGAATAGGCTTCACTGCTTCATCTATAGGACCTAGACTATTCACAGTATGAAGTTTGCTCTTACTGCTTTGAACCAGAATATCAGGGTATTTAGCATGAGATGCGTGAACTAGGTGCGTGTTGATGAGGTGAGGATCAAAGACTATGGTGTGCCAGCTTCTAGAAACACGACTGCATGCATTGAATCAGAGACTTTGCAGGAAGTCTGTAGAATATGTTGAAAGTGACGTCTTCTGGCAGGTTCCAACATTATTCCTTCTAGACTTCTTCATACTCTCCTCCGTTGCTCAACATACGAGATTTTCACTAGGCTTGAAGATAAATCGCATACATATATGCAAAAATAGGAGTGTGGCTCTGTTTTCTAATACAAATTGAAGTGAAAACGCGTCTGAAGTAACCAAATATAAAAAGATTCCTTACTTGGTAATCAATCAAATGGTTCTGGAGAAAGTCCATCCGATCTGCCACGAGATGTAAAACAAAAAAGGTTAAGAAGGGAACACGTAGATTTAAATATTTAATAAGAGCTCTTTTTTCAATTACGATTTGTTTGGAAAGAAAAGACATTTAATACTAAAAGTCGATTTAATACTGGTTTTTCGGGAGTAAAAATAGACTTTAACTTTTAAGGACACAAATAAGAAATCCCAAAAGTCGTGGCATAAGAAATTTGATGGGTTTCTTCTTGAATGGGACGTTGACTTAAAGATTAGGATAACATAACCCGTTGAATGTGGCAGAAATAATTTATTACACTGCGCGACGTGGCCCCACTTGCTGATGGTATGAAATACCCTTAATACCCTTCAAGGTATTAGTGTTTTGGTTTTTGAAAAAATGATATATCATTATACGAATTTACATATACACCCTTGAACATCTCCCACCCTCTTGTCACATCTCTTCCTACCTAGTACATCAGAAGTTATTTTCTCTCTCCTATTCCTACATAAAAAGGACGTCTCTTCTTCTCTCTCAACAACATTCACTCTTGAGTAAAGTCACCAACGAAAACTCCCTTTGTTCCCGCCCAAATTCCTTTCCCTCTCTTTTCTCCTACCATATTTACTTAGATATACACTATCTTTCAGTCTAGAGTAGTTGTTGAAAAGAAAACAAATATGACGATATTGGGTTTGGTATGATAGATTCAGAGGACATCGAATGGTTGAAAACGATCCTAAGTGCTATGTGCCTGCGAAGCCAAAAGAATGATATATGCATAGGTGCTAGAGGATCATTGGAACTGGACTTCTATGAGGAAGATGGTGAAGTAGAGTAAATTGTATTGAAAATGTTTGGGAACTTCCCTATTGTCTTATATCTTAGTTTTGTTGTTGTGAAATAGAGTTATTGTATAGGAAATGTATGACAGGGTCCAGCTTTTTCGTTTTAATTAATGATATGGTTATGTTAATCCCATTATAAGTATATGGTATAACAAGGTAGTTTTTATCTGTCACAAAAGTATACCCATAAAAAAGAAAGATGTGAATGAGACGGTAGAATATGGTAGTTTTAGTTTTTATGTGTCGTACAAATGTATACCTGGGTAAGAACAAATATGTGTATGCCCAAAACAAAATATCGAAGAAAATATAAATATATCCACTCGAAAGAGAGAAAGTCAAAACATGTAGTGGAGTATGATCTTGCCCATATATAAAGTACCAATATACAAACAAATCTAAGAAGCACCATGTAAGCAGCTTCAATAATTAGTAATGGAATGTTATGATGTTGTTTCGAAAATGGTAACATGAGCAGAGGCATCAGAGATCAATTTATTTCCAAAGAAGATTTATAATGGCTCAATGGTATTGTATGTTGTCTTAGTCTGGAAAATAGATCACGTGGGAAAGAGAGATCTATATAAATTTTCAATTCGTGGCATACTCCAATTGACAACATGTTGTCTTCGTTTAGGTTATGATAGTAGTGTAGGCAAAAGTACTTAATTAAGAATGATTAATCTTAATTAAAGCAATTAAAAACAAAATCCAGTAGCACGTAGTTTAGTTTGTCCATCTAGGGACTAAAGTAGTGCATTTTTGTATTTTTTAACGGTCAACCCTGATTTTACCATTCCGTTCAACCCATAGGCAAGCAGGTCAAGCCATAGACAAGAAAGTCTTTGGCCACTGTATTTCTGATCATGACCCCAGTCTGGGTGAAATTGAGACGCTGATTTCGTAGTAGCTAATCTGGAAAAGCCAGTACGAAGACCCCGCAATTGTAAGAATCTGTCTGCTTTACACAGTCGGCGTATTTGATATTTCACTTTTTCTGAAGCTTCGATTTTGGCATACAACCTTTGTCGAGCATTAAGAGGGCATACTGAAGTAGGGTACCGAGCTTTTTGAGGCGGGGTGTAGGGTTGGCAATAGGCTCTGCCAGCAAATCATATATCTAGCAAGTCCAAGTGTTGAAGTTGAAGACCACCAGTAACCAATGCATGTTTGAGATATTGAAGGCCATCATCATGCCTTTAGATCTGGTGACATATGGGATGCGGGTGTTTTGATGGAGCATATCTCTGAAGGTCATCTTTTGGTTCGATGAAAGGTTGGAAGCAATGACATAAATCTTTTGTTCCGTAATCAGGCTCGGATCGGTAAGGCTCGCCTCAACAGTCGCATACAATGACTCCCAATTGACTTGCATCAGTTGAAACAAAAAGTTATTTGCACGGTCTCAGAAAGCCTAGAAAAGTACGAGAAAAGAAGTAGGTTTCGGTCAAATAACCGGTATCAGTGTATCGGGGATGATAATGTAGGACTGCGATGAATCACATTTTCTGAGTACATCATCAAAGTTAGCAAGTCGGTTGTGGGCCCTATCAAGAAGCGCCATGTAGAGCGAAATGGCATTGGCGACAAAAAGAAATAACGAATTTATCAATAGGACGAAACAAGTTGTGAATTAAGTTGGGTAAGTTTAGAGCAGCAGTTGACATACCTCATCATTTAGCCACTGATTAGGGCTAAGCAAGTGGTATGTGCTCCTGCTTAAGTCCAAACCCGACCATAAAACTTGAGCTTTACAGAGTTAGAAACACCGAACTTTAGGCCACGTTCATGGTACCACTAATACAACTATGCAAGGTATTTTGGATCAGTGCATAATGCGGGCTCCAAAGGCATATTTCTCCTGGTAACAATGGAGGAATTCCTCTTTATTAATGGGCCACCCACAATCATATGTTACAGAAGCTTCTGATCACATAATTCGGCAACTTGCTCCTCTAGATCACATAATTTATTCCATCGATTCAACTGACCAACTTTTAGAGCACCGTGACTAGAACTCCCAGAGAAACTCCTAGAGCAACTCCCAGAGCAACTCACGGTACCATGATCGACAATTTCTTCCTGACCTAGAACTTTCCCATTGGTAACCTAAGAAAAAATCAAAATTGTAAGAGATAGTAAGTATGTTGTCTCGACAGGGGAACATAAAGTGTTACAATAATAACAATATGATATGTCACACTTTAATATATTTTGAAGATCTCCCCACAGTCATTACCAATGGAGTTTTAATCCCACAAGCCACCTGCGTAAATTATGGTTAGAAGTCAGAACGGAACTATGATGCCTTAGAACTACCACATAATGTCCTACATAGTGTTTGGTACATATTTAAACAACCTTGTCAGGCTGCTCCACCTTTGCAGAAGTAGTTGGTCTAATTTGAACTTCAGAAATTTGATCCTTCACATCAGCAGTTTTTTCAACACCATTTTTAAAAGCTAAACCATTGACATCAGCAGTTTTATCTCCCGTATCAAAGTCCAAACCCCGACCACGTTGGCGCCGACAGTACTCTTCCTCAGTAATCCCACACTCTAACAAGTCCTTCGCTATTCTTTTCCTGATATATGTTCGCCTTTTCGATGCAAAGACAAGCGGTAAATTTCGGAGTAGGCAGTCTGCAAAGGCAAGTGTGAACATGCCACAGCTGTTGTCATCATCCTGTTTGGTGCATTTCACAAACTCTAGATTCCATTGACGACCCAATTTGGCCATTTCTATACATCTACTATCCACGATCAGAAGTGTATAAGGAAGCACTGTCAACAATTTGGTTAAACGTGGTGTTGGGTTAAGAACCCAGGTGGCACCATCCTTCGGCTTCTCCAATGAGTCATAGATTTGAACACCCCACGTGACAAAGTTAACGATAAAGAGGATCCAATGCACTCCTTCAACATTGACCGTCATCATCAACCCATGACAGTTTCTCAAGTGTGGTCCCAAATTGTCACGCCGAACCAGTTCGATGATACGAGTCTTTAAATTACTTATAATTTGTAGTCTTGTTGCAGAACACTACACCAAAAGAGGCGTTTACCAAGAGTTATAACTGTTACTTATATTTTTACGAACGCTTATATTTGTTAGCTCTGGGGTGTTCTACTTAGGCAAAAAAACTACGGATATAGTTACTAAAATTAATTTTACTAACGGATATATCCGTTACTATAAATATTTGTAACAGATAAATGTCAATCAAATTGGTCGTTTATAACGGATATAAATGTGAGTAAAGTTTGGCGGGCTGTAGTAACTAACGGATGCATTTGTTACATTTCTAATAATTAGCGGGAAAAATGATTTGGTATGTCACGGATATATCCGTTACTAAATTGTAAACTGGAAAAAAAAATTTCTAGGATCAAATTGTTTCCACCCTGCACTTATAGCTCTAGCCCCAGATCTGATTATTCCATCTTACATAATATATCACACTCCACAACAACAAAAGAATAACAAGAAAAACCAACCAATTAAACTTTATAGAAACAAATCCACCAATCCAAATCCCAATTTACATAGAAACAAAGCCTCCAATCCACCCAAATCCCAATTTACATAAACATAAAAACTAAAGCTAAAGAAGTTTTCCCACTTCCTTCCTTGATTCATTTCAACGACATATATAAACAAACATAAACAAGAAAAGTCACGTTTCATAATCTAGCCTTTCAACATTCCTCCATATTATCTTCAAGTAAAGAGAATGATTTGTTTAAGTAGGAAATGAAGCGAGAGCACATTTAAAAGGCTCCACAGTTGCAGCAAAACAACAACCTGCACAAAGGATAGCTTTTGGCCTCAAAAAGCATTTAAAAGAGAAATCGAAAAAATGGCAACAAGCAACAACCTCTCAATAGGCAATACAATTTGGGTAAACGCCAAAGCAAAAAACTGTTTTAAGACCACTTACCTACCCTTGAGCAATCATTCTTGTAAGAGTAAGAAAACTTCTGCATCATATCTAAAGCCTCGGCATATTGTCACCATTATACTCCAACTTAACCCATGAGTACTTGCATTGTAGTTTCTGAAAAAGAACCCAACACAAAACCAACCCCTAACAATCACAACACAACCAAAATACTAGTCCGTACAACATAATAGGCATATAGGTTCTAGTTGTATAGTTTCAATACATAATGGTATTCTTGCTAATCTCAAACATGTAGAAGGAGCTAGGTGAATAAATAGCAACAAAAGGAGAGATTAGTAATAAGATGACAGGAGAGAATATAACAAATACCTTCCTCTACTACAGTGCATGCTCTCTCTAGACAGATATCACAAACATCACTTCATAGGAGGTAAAGGATTGCAACCCACACTCTGCATAGACCAGTCCAACAAAATCTTTAAATCCGTAAAACTCAGCGCCTATCAGGTTTTATGCTTATAGTTCAAGGTGTATTTTGTGTGTGCCCATTCAGAAAGAAACTCAGGTACAAATAAATCTGAGACACCAATTTTTAAGCCACTTTTAGCGGACATATCTATATCGAAGGTAAATGTGAAAGTCTGTGAAATACCTTGCTATATTAACCACATTCAAGAGAGGAAAGGAAGGATTATTTGACGGTGCAAATGTCAGTATGTCTGAACTAGAACTGGGTGAGAGCAACGGTTCAAGCCAATGGCGTCCTTATATCCTTGCAACATCAAGCAGAAGCCACCTAAGTACACAAATTTCATTAGTTATCAGAAAAGAAAAAGGGGAATAGCCGTTATGAAAACGGCATACGAAGCTCTTGGATGCATTTGCTAGTCACTTCTGGTGAATATAAAAGAAATGACAGAGTTAACTAATGTGAAGATGGTCCAAAGAAGCAAGAACAAGATACTATGTACAAGAAGTTGCATGCAACAGTATACAATATCTGCATAAGCTAAGAAAATATATTAAACAAACCGATTTCTAACGAACCCAAGAACTACACATTTGTCTTTTGCAAACCAAAACATATTTAAGGCTATCTGACCACTTAATTAAGAAACCTAAATACCCTTGAGTAATCATTCTGTAAGTGTAAGGAAATTTCTGTGTCATATCTAAAGCCTTGGCATATTGTCCCTATTGTACTCCAACCCATGAGTACTATCATTATATTAGCACCAAAGATTAATTCAATATTAAAATATCCAATTCAGCTCCAACAAGAGAATCCTTTTTCTACAACAAACTACCCACTTCCATTCAGGAACCCCATATTTAATATAACTAAGCTTGCAAATGATAAGATATTAAGTAGAGAACTTCCAAATACCTCTATCAAGTTTTAACTTCCAGCAAGAAGGCATGTACAACCAATATAACTTGAGTGAAAATAAACAACCAACCTCACACTAGAATTCACGAGATCTCTAATTTCTAATTCGACTTACTAAGTAATTTACTTTGAAGGTGCATTAATACACTACGAGGGAAATCCACACTAGCTCCTTTGTGACTCACCACTTACTAAGAAATGAAACACTAAGATGCAAAAGAAAGATGGGCAGACGAAATGCATAAGAAATACACATACACAAGGTTGACTCTACAATGACATTCACTATATGGAAACATATATGTTACCTTAATAGAATATGTGAGATATGAAACCTCCATTACTATGAGAAAGATGGCAGAAATTATGTCTTGTGACCAATCTTGTCCATTTTCTTCGACCAAACTCTGTAGAGCAAACAAAACATTCATGGAGTAAGGATTTCAGACACTAACAACTGACACAATAACATGCAAATAAATCGAACTGGAAAGCCAGTAATTAGTACATGCCTAAACTCAACACTAAGGCTCAACAAAGTGGAGGATAGTTAGTTAGTCACCCTTGAAGTCTAAAATTTGCGTTTAACAACTAACAGGACTCAAAAAGGGAAAGGGAAATAATTTAAGGCTGTGATTGTATCTTTACCATGGAGACGTCAGGGGAATTCGAAAAAACATCGGTAATTTAATTAGTGTCTATATGGCAAGAAGTGATCCAATCTGGGAAGAAAAGAAAATGAAGCCATATATGATGGAGGTATATAGAGTAGGGCACTGTTAGAGGCATAGAATAACAAAGAGGTTCTATTCACAAGAAGATAAAGACATCTTTCAATAAAAAAAAAGATAAAAATAGAACAAAATAACGGGACAAACTGTCATTCTAATAATTTTTTGAGGTTATTCATATTCCCAAATTCTATATATGTATGTCCGAAGCTATGCTCAAACCAAGCCTCCGCATCATAAAATTTTACTCTTAATGCAATTTTAAAAGGAATTGCCGATTAAAACATACTTTGAATACAATAATATACACCAATATATAGATAGCAAAAATTATCAACTCAGATATTACTCTTTGAAACAAGTGTTACTCTGCCTATGATTTGGTTGAGTTATCAGTCAATGTCACATCTAATCCCCATTTCGTTGCTACTAATCTAGGCAATGAAGGACCATAACTTGCATCGAGGATTTCACGAAACTGATTTTCTTGAACCTTTGTTTTATGACACCTCACAAAAACCTTATTTGAGAGTTCCCAAATCTCTTGGGAAACTTTTGAGATGCAACTACCAAGTTAAAATTAGAAGAAATTGGATCATGAAGTTTCAAGACTATCAAGTGTACCATGTCAATATAGGCATTACCTACTATGTCTTAACTCACACCACCTAGTAACCTCCTTCAAACTTGGAGTCACTATATCAGCCATTGAGAGATGGCGAGAAGCTCCCTCCTTGCAATCTGGTCTACAATGTTAGGATGTGGAGCCCCGCAGACAACCTGAAAATGCACAAAAATGCTACTCATGTAGTTAATTTCTTGAAACAACACCTTTAGTTGTATTAAATGGATGGGTGAAGCAGTGGATCAGCTCTTTGCAGTCATGTTGACCCACTGGAAAGTAGAAAATAAAGCCACTTAATTGTTTAATAAGGGGTATATTCATTAGGATATTCATGGTGCCTTAGAGTCTTAGGTGCATATATAACATATAAATTGTCCAACATGGGGAAGACCAGCCAACACATGTTCAATTTATAGCCACAAAAGTATAAAATAAAATCAACCATCAAATGTTTATTAAGGGCATATTCCTTGAGACTCTCATAACCTCGTAACATATAAACAGATTATCTTTGTCATGATTATAATGTTCTAATAATTCTCTTCACTGTTTTTATCTTTGTCATGATTATAATGTTCTAATAATTCTCTTCACTGTTTTTCCCTAACCGGAATATCACAAAAAAACCTCATTCATTTTGTTAAGGAAACAAAGTCATTAAAGTCTTATATACACATGATACATCAAAACAGCACAAAGAAGCTCTAACCCCAGCTGTTAAACCAATAAAGATTTAACTTTTTACGTCAAAGTTAGACTTAGTCGCAACAGGGAAACTATTGCAAAACCAGTAGACAAACACCCTTCAATAAGTAAACACTACAAATATGAGATAAAGGAAAAAGGAAAGGAATTTATAATTGAAAACACATGATAGTTTACTAAAAGTCTTCTCTCAATAATTTAAAAATCACTTGGAGAAAAATCACTCTTTAAAAAACCTTGGAACAAAAAATAAGAAATTAAACCACCGTATTACCAAATTTGAAGAACACGGATATAAAAGAGAATGAGAGGGAGCTTACCTAATCTGCTGCTGCAATTGGGAATAGCCTTTAAGAATGCTTCTCCATGCCTAACAAGATGCGCCAACCTCCTGTTGGAACTAGTTGCTCGATCGAGATCCAGATTCTAATTACAGCGAAATCCGAGATCGACGGATTTCCATTTCGATCAATTGAGAGAGAGAGTTTACCGGGGAGCGATGAAATTCATTGTTCTAACTGTTAGCTAGGGTTTACAATGAGAGAGAGAGAGAGAGAATCAAAAGGGGGAGATGGGTACCTACCCAAAAATTGCCCGCTTCTTTCTTTTCTTTCCTTTTCGCTATTTCTTTAATTGGTTTATTACTTTACTCACGGATACAAACGTTATACAATGCCGCACTAACCGTGACCAAGTTAATCAAAATTATTAAAATTATTATTTGCGATATTTTCTAACGATTGTTTTATTTTCTAACGGATATTTCCGTGATAAAGCTGGTAACATATATAACCGTTACTGATGTAAAATTAGCACTGTTAGAAAATGGTAGTTTTGGTGTAGTGGAAAGCTTATCTTCTACGGGCATCTGCTTGTCTTCTAAAACATTGGCCAATCCGTTGTACAAATCACACAAATAATGTTGTCATTACAATAATAAAATAAAATAAAATAAATCATTATACTGAACAAATAAATCATTAAAGAATAAATGACTAGAAATATGTGTGAAATTACCGAGAACCACGACTCAACAACTATGATGTGCAAATTCTCCATTCCACCGAGGTGTGCTATGGCAGTGTACCACCGACTCAGTAAGTACATGTAGGAGTCTAGTACCTAGAACCCAAAAAACAAGAATAAATAATCAACAACAAGTATATGCACATGAAATACTTTAATAGACAGAGACATACCACATCATTAAGCCATCCTCCCCCAAATAGTCCATAAAAGCTGCTGATGTCAATTTGAAACTCACTCTCATACTGTCTAACAATGTCAAAGTGACTGGTTTTATCATTGTTGTGCTTATTCAAGTAATACGACACTTGTAAATTCGAGGTATGCAATTCCGTCAGGTCATCTCCAACACTTTTCTGACTAGTAACACCAGGAGCTCTTTTTAGCAATCCCACTCCCTGATTGAAAACACCAAGAACACTACAACAAAAGGGGACTATTGCAACGCACTCTTTCGCCACGCCTAAAATTTGTTGTAACAAGTCATCTTTTACAACACCGTGTGGCATTGCTAAAGGTCATCCGTCTTAATAGAATTTTGATTTTGGGAAATACCTAGAGTGACGCCTTGAGCGTTGCAAAACTGTTCACTTAAATTTACGAAAAATAAGAAAAATAATTAAATTGAAAATGTTTATTGTTGGCAACGAGTGTGGTGTTGCTATAGATTAAATATCTATTGCAACCCCCTTGCCGTCACTGGTAATTCTGGGATAGACTATGTGTATGCCCTTGTTGCGACGTTTTCGGTGTTGCCAATGGGCTTTGGTTTGGGCGGAAATAATCCTTTTTGCAGCAAATATTTTTCGAGCTCCAGTTTTCGTGTTCCCGCTGCAAGTCATAACAAAATTAGGAATAAAAAAAAAAAACATGCTAAAACCCTAGATTGTCGTCTCTCTCCAACTAAATCTAAACTTCTTTCCTCTATCGATCTCTAAAACTCATCCTCATCCTCTCCACATCTTCAAAGCTTATCTCTCATCCACCCTCAACCTCCACTGTTTCTTACTTTACTGAGGTGAGAAGAATTGAAAAGTCATTGAAGCTACAACAAAATCAAAAGATTTGTTTTTTTTGTTCCCTGCCCTAGTTGAAATCGTTTTTTTTTCTTGTCTTGATTGATTGTTTTAGCTTTAAAGTGGGGTTTTTGGTGTTCTTTGCAGTGATTTGTGAAGCCAGGTAGAACTGCTCGAATTGGGGTTTTCTACAGTCGGTAAGATATATTGCTTTGCTTTTGATTTTGGGTATTTTGTTTTTGTTTTTGATTTGTGATATAAAGAACAAATCTTTATATTTCAATTTGAAGGAATTTTGGCGTGTATTCTATTCCAATATCAATCTTTCAATAGTTTGGCGTGTATTAATCTTTGCTAGGGTAGTTTCGTTGGTTTTGTTGTTTCTCGGTCAGATTTTTGGCAAGCATCTTGTGTTTGATTTGCATGTTGCATCTAGGTGTAATGTGTTATGGGTGTTAGTATAGTTAGATCATATTGGATTTATTGTATATTCTGTTGGGATGTAAGTGTTGGGTTTGATAGCTACTACAATATTGTTTTGGGGTTGAGAAACTTTTTGTAACTGGTTACAACCCAAATTAATGCTAAATAGGATGATTTTAAACATCTCTGGATTGCAAGTTCTACCCTTGTTGCGTATTTCTATTAGGAGAACCTCTTTTGGGAAAACCTTCTACTTTTTCGATTTTGAGAGTCGGTTTAGTCTGGTGGGATAATCTCATGTTAGATAAATGGCATACATGGACTGCAGATCATCGTTGATATCAAGTTAGAATTCCTAGACGACCAATTTAATAAGTCAAGAACATCGGTCTCGAGTCCTGCTTCAAGTCAAGTATGACCTTGTAAGCGATCACCATTGTCAGACCTTATCATGGAGTCCTGGAGTCATCTCAAGTCATGTACTGTATGTAGATACTTCATGGACTTGTTTCACACAAACTGATCCTTCATATTTTTATCTAGCTTCGTCAAGTTCTTCCATGGTCCAACTCTAAGATTCACCATCCATCAGTGGAAGTTCCACCACATTTATTGATCTATATTTGGTTTAGTTTTGGTGTTGGTTGGTTAAGAATCTTGAAAAATCGTGCTTGAGAATTTGGTCTCGGGGCTTGAATAAGATTTTTAGATCTGTGAGTCTGCTTTCCAATACAATTGGATTCATCTTGTTTCGATATCTGCATAGTAAGCTACAACTGTTTTAGTACATAATGGTCAGTTTGGATTTTTCCGACGGGTTCGTGTTTTGTTGGCGCGTAAATGCGTTTTCTGTTGGGAAAACGTGGGGTGGGGTGGGGGAGTATAATGAGAGTGTATAGATGACCTTACCTATACTAGTGCATCATAAATGGATGTTCAGGGGAATTATATAAATCACAAGGTCGTATGAATACTAAATTTTGTGAGATATAGTTTTGGACTATTGGTTCGTCCCAAGGTGATGGATGGTCTTACGGACTTACCCGAGCACCATCTTGTAAACTTTGATTTTTGCGGGCTGGAATTCCCTAGTGTATAGATGACCTTACCTATACTAGTGCATCATAAATGGACGTTCAGGGGAATTATGTAAATCAAAAGGTCATATGAATACTAAATTTTGTGAGATATGGTTTTGGACTATTGGTTCCGGCCCCAAGGTGATGGTCTTCGGACTTACCCAAGCACCATCTTGTAAACTTTGATTTTCTCGTCTTTGGAATTCCCTAGTGTTATCGCCTTCTACTCGAACTTGCACTACCTCTATTATTAATTAAGACATGCAAGTTGCAGGTTGTTCAAATAAAAGTGATTTTCAAGAGTCAGAATTTAAGCTTCTTGAAATCACTGTTTTGGAGTGAAAGTTACCAGCGTCCGAGCTCAATATAATGGGGGCTGCAAGAACGTAGTAGAGCAAACAGCAAAGCACTTAAGAGTTTCAACTATCAACGATTAAGGTATCTTTGCCTAGAGAAGGTCATATAGAGACATAGAGCAAGGATGGTATTCGTGTACTTGTAACATTATTTTTATGTAATTTAACCTTTACATCTTTACTAGGGATATTCAACCAATAGATGTCAAACCACTTACATCACTGAGCAACCCGACCTCCTCTTGCAGGAGTTATAGATGTTCCTCCAGAATGCTAGCTTCTGCTCCTGTGTAAGACCCTTTAACTCAACACTGCCGAGCTTCCCAAGGAGGACCCTCACACAGTTATACACTTCCTCACCAAATTCATAGCCTAAAACACCACAACTATTGTTAACAATACTTACTTCACTCTCTGCATTACAAACATAGAGCTTGTCGTTCCGTTGCCATCAATAGAGTGGGATTCAATTGCGCGCAGATGCTTGTAGGACCCACTGTCTCTCTTTCTCACTTTACAAATGCCATAAGCCTCTTCACATTCACTTTCCTCATAAGCTACTTGCTTTACAGAACAAAACATCTCCGACTCTCAATGCCTGTATTTTTGTGTCTTCGTCCTCAACAAAATTCAAAACAAACACTTCAAAACTTCCCGAGCACATTTTCTTTGGTCGCTTCTTCTCTCGTTCTTTCCTCGGGCATATCCATACTGGCTCTTCATAATATCTTCCCTTCGCTCTGCATTCTAGCTGGAAATGCAAAACCATCACATCATCGCATTTACTTTGTAAATATCACTAGAAACAGGACTACTTCTTATATATCACTACAAATGCTAACTCTGTATACCTTTATTTTCACTGCCTCCAAACGCTTCTCCACGGATGTTTTCGCCACTCAAGCTCCCTTCACTGGGGTAATTCTTTGCTTTGCCTGCTTTGGGGATTGCTTCTTCTTCCTTTTAGGATTACTGCAAGACTCCTTCTCTTTGCCGCGACTGTCTTCGGACCACTGTATCCTTTTCCAGGGCTATTTCTCATTTCCAAACTTTCTACAACACTTCCCAATTTCATCACGCCTTAAGCTTTGCTACCAATTGTTTTGACTACACGCCATCTTCTTTGGATTTCGGTAACATTACATTCAGAGCTTCGTTTCTCTGTTTTCTTTTCATATAAACCGCTCGGCCTTTCCCTAATTCTCTTGGATCATCAAATCTTCACAGCTTCTTCATAAAGGCCTTGTCTAACATTCACCGCCTGTTCTTCCACCCGTACAACCTCCTCCTCCAAAAGCGCAAGCATTTCACCAAGCGGCTCCAATCGTCTACAATAAAATCTGCTTGAATAGATTCTCATCCACGAGAGGACATCACACTTCTTCCAAAACTTATCATAATTGGATCATTTTCATGGATAGATTATATAAGCAAATTCAACAACTACCATCCGCCTTCCTTTGCTAGTCGTTTAATATTCTACTTTCAAAAAAATTGCTAAATTTCAATATCATTTCACATAATTCTTATTATTGCTTTAAAAAAAAGGACTAGAAACAAATACTCACGTGTTATGTAATTTAACCTTTACGTCTTCACTAGTTAATTTGCAAAGATGGTTCGGTCACACCTCCAAGATTTTAAGATGACACAAACTAATAGTAAGCTAGGAATATCTGACCTTATCATGGAGTCCTGGAGTCATCTCAAGTCATGTACTGTATGTAGATACTTCACAGACTTGTTTAACACAAACTGATCCTTCATATTTTTATCCAGCTTCGTCAAGTTCTTCCATGGTCCAACTCTAAGATTCACCATCTATCAGTGGAAGTTCCACCACATTTATTGATCTATATTTGGTTTAGTTTCTGGTGTTGGTTCACAAGATTCTTGAAAAATCGTTCTTGAGAATTTGCTCTCGGGGCTTGAATAAGATTTTTAGATCTGCGAGTCTGCTTTCCAATAAAATTGGATTCATCTTGTTTCGATATCTGCACAGTAAGCTACGATTGTTTTAGTACATAATGGTCAGCCTGGATTTTTCTGACAAAGTTCTGTGTTTAGTGGCGTTCTGTGCATTTTTTGTTGGGAAACTCCTTTCATGGCCTGAACGTTAGTTGTAGACAATTTAGTTTAGTTTCATACCCAATTTACCTTGTATTAATCTGAGTTATACAAATAAAGTTATGACAGTTTTAGTGCAGATAGGTCAACCAGGATTTTGAATGTTTTCAAGATTATTGTAGTTTTTATTGTTGCTTTAGTGAATGCAACAATGGTTTATGTGTTTGAGGGAGTTCTTTATTATTATTGTTAGACAATATTATATATGAGTTTGCAGGTGTGCATACAAGTGTTTATACTCCTAAAACATGATAGTTTTTGTCTTTTTTATTTTGGCTAATTTTGTTGATTCCTCGATCTTTGCAACTTAATGTAATAGAGTGATGGTAATTTAATAGAGTGTGTTTGAAAACTTGGTTTAGGTCCTCAACTTAAACACTTGCAACAAGGAAAATAGGTTGAAGCTGTAAACTTATTTTAGGTAGCCTTTTCATGTTCTCTAGCTTGTATATTTTTTAGATTAAAATTGAATTTTTGTTTGCTGTAATGCAACTTTAGTAGTTTTGAACAATTGATAGCTATATTTTAGAATTGAACTTTTGAACAATTGATAGCTATATTTAAGAAAGGTCTCGAGTTTTTTTTTTGTAGTTGTAGATTAACTAAAGGCAAGGGTCGATATATTTCTCTAGTACACTACTAGAAAAAGTCAATAGATAGCACTCAAAAACGCTTATGAAATCAATTCAATAGCATTTATGCAAACGCTTATGAATCAACATGCTATCCTTTGTACAATAGCATTTGTGAATAAAAGCGCTATAAAATCAACAAAAACATTTAGTCATTAAATGGTACTAAGTTCTAAAAAGTTGAGGATATTGCATCCATAGAAATAATTGGTTTTTCGTTTCCTTTGCAGCTTCTTTGACATCCTCTTTAGGAATTGGTTTTTCTTTGACATCCTCTTTAGGATTGGTTGAATTCTATCATAAGGCTTTCTAGTCGGTGTTTCCTTTTCAGAGCAGCTACATATCTATCATTTGTGTCCCTTTTCCTCCTCTGCAGCTCGCCAAGGTATTCTCGCTAGCCTCTCTCGATTAACTTGCCCCATCATCTAATTCACAAGCCAATAAAAACAAGTGAGGCTTCAATAATATAAGCTGATAAAAATTGAAGGGGGTCAAAATATTGAAAGCAAGCCTAAGGAAAACAAAACCCAAGTTATATTCCAAAAATGTGTCTTCAAAGATAGGTGTCTTTGTACATGCCAAATGAATGTAATTTCTGATATGAATTGTTCAACTCAATGCACACCTATATAAATGAAAGCACAACGAAACAGACTACTACACCTATACAATTACATGTAAACCACAAAGAAATAAAAACTCGATGTCTGTAGTTGATATTATATGACTAGCACCATCATGGATGGGTTAAGCCTTACGAATTGCAATGCAAGCGTAGAAGCTCACTTCGTTCGGTATTATGAAACTTCATGGTTTTTTTCATTTTTCTTAACCAAGTAAGATGAGATTAGGCGGACTCTTTACCGCTATGTTAGATACACCATCTACTTTAAACATTCCAGCTTTTAGCTTCTAAAATTAACGGAAGAAGAAAAACATTACATCTCATAGACCTTTTAAGGAAGCTTATCTTTGGTCTCTAAAAATGGTTTATATGATACTCATCTACACATCCAAGACTCCAGAATCCCATAAGTCAAGTTAAAGCAAATTTAAAACCTCTTATATCTTCAAAATGAAATGTTGATATTGATGAAAGGTTTACCCTTGAGCCCAAACATTCATTAAGTGAGCAGTTACATATTAGAGGGTTCCATCATCAAAATCAATATTCCTATTTATTCACACAGTTAAGAGGGTTTCATGTCTAGCTCCTTTCTAATTTCTAATGCAATGGAATTCATCTCTAACTGGTCTACAATATAGTAATCGAATTTACATGCCACTTACAAGTTAACAATAAAAAAATTTAAATCAAACTAATACCATAGACCTATAAAAAAAAAATGGTTGGGTATATTTTATTGGTGTAAAGGGTGAAATTAGATAGGAAGTGACTTTCCTAGCACGCCAGAAAGGCCAAAGAGACTCGTCAATCATAAAATCAAATTCTAGGGGAGTACAAAACACATCATCTATACCGATCACTAGAATCAAGTCTTATAAACTCAAATTGAATAATCGGAAAAAAAAAAATGATCGTTCTAAATACCCGCCACAACATCCGCAGTAACGAAAAAAAAGAAAGAAACTCAACATCCTAAGGAATCAAGAGCACATACTTATTAGAAAAATAGTCAAGAAACCACTTATAATCAACATACGCCATGAAGAATATAACTCGACAACCCCAACAAAAATTAAAAGGAATGAATCAGACGAGCCAATCTAAACTTATGAAAATGTATACATACTATATCAGGGTTCGTCCAACTCTGTATTCCATGTACTTCGTTGATAATGCGTAAGTCCGTAACGCACAAGAACGTAGAATTTGGCAAGCTTACAAAGTTTTCTCAAGACAATATCTATTCCATCTCTTACAGTCTATTAACTCTTAAGAGCACTAGTAGTTGAGTTGTTACATAAACTTCATTGGAAGTTAGCTATGATTGGAAAAAGGCTTAATAATCACATGATGCAAAGCAATCACAGTCCTAAACAAAAAGACATCACATAACACCATTGAATCACATTCTTAAAAATAAAACATAATTTTGCGAATCAGCCATAGTTTAGACAAGGTTGCAACGATTCGAATGTATCTTAGGAACACCGCTTGTTCCTAATTCAAGATCGTCGAAGTCTTGTAAATTGCATTGAGATTGATTGACTCACTAATTCTTGCCGCTAATGCTATTGTGGTCGCCTTCATCTCACAGATCTGCACGGTGGGTGGTGGCTGCATTACCACCGTATCATTATTTTCTCCTCCTCATTATTATTATTAATCTTTTTCTAACCAAGTTTAACCCTTTTCCTCATTTTCATAAACACCCACCACTGAATAATCTAACAAACAAACAATGCTTCAAATTAGAACCAAAACCCTAAGTCATAAAACCCCACAGACTATGTTGTGGGCTTTTTTTTCTGGTCTCATCACTCTCTACAATAGAACTTTGAGATTTGGGGTGAGTCATTTCATCCATCCCTCGCTTTAACTCTATTACCACATCTATTTTCTTCTTTATTCTCATAGTGGAATCTCAACACAGTTCCTTTCCTTAGCTATTTTTTTTACCACTAAACCATTTTTCTTTAACATAAATGACCAAAGTATAAAAGTAATATTTTGTTTACAATCAATTATTCTAACTCCCAAAAAATTTGAAGTTGGAAATTATTCTAACTCTCCCAACTTTACAAAAAAAAATAAATAAAAAGATAAACAAATTGATCCAAATATTACCTTTCTTCTTACATTTAGTGATCCAAAAACATACACTCATAGCTATTAACTAATGCTTAGGTAGATGTCACCCGATTTGAGCTCCGTTAATAGAAGAGTAAGTACTTGATATCCTTGTAAGCTTCCATTATTGCCACTTTTGGCTATGTGAAACAACGATAAAAAACTGGTGCAATAAAGAAGCTCACTACTTCCCTGATTTCACTCTAGCAAGTCTGACTATAGCAAGACTTACTCAAATGAGCAAGTCTATCTAAGCAGTGTGGAAGTCAACACAAAAAGTAACTACTAAATATAAAAGCACACAAATAAGCTTAACTAAGAAGAGGTGCTTTAGATATAACATTGAATAAAGCATTCTAAAGTTTCCATTTAGCATCTATTGTAACTAACAAAGGCAATACAGAACAAAAAAAAAAAAAAAAAATTAGCTAAAGAAAAGTTCCTTGACTTATTACTAGTAAACCCATTGCACCTCTCTATATTCTATTACAAGAAAAACCAAGTCAACACTTGCCCACAAAAGCATCTTAAGGTAGGAAACCAAGTTCATAACATACATGTTGTGCCAAAGAAAAAAATCCAAGATATAGAAACAAAAAAAAATAGAAAAAAAAAAAAAAGAGTAGCAAGGTAGAGAATAACCATCTGTAAGTTAGAATGTGCATGTGCTTAGTAGGTCTAATTTACCATGTGCAATTCGTGAGTATAGACCATGTGTGTAGCCCTTTTATTTGTAATGTAGTGTTATAAAATTCAGTAACTTTTTGAGCTATTCTCAGGTTTAAAATTTAAATAGCAAGTAGTGGTACTCTAGATAAATATGCCCCTAATAAATAAATTTAAGAAATTAACTATCACATCCTAAGAACTTAATTTCATAAAGTGGACTGTAAATGCATTGAAACTTTAGCAAATTTTGAAGCACAAAAAGTATAATATTCAAGGTGAAACTGTTGGTCTTTACAAGGGAAAGCCACCGAATCCAAATTGAAGAATTCTACTCAAGGTTCAAACAATGAAAATTTTCATGGCCATTAAAGCTTTTTGAACATTCGAGGCTGGTGGAGGCTTGTGGTAGCCTTTCTTTAGTTTATATTACAAAACTAAGTTTCTAAACTTAAGAGAAAACTTATAATTAGTTGCATGATGTTTTGTCTCTTGAGACTTATTTGGATTGGTAGAATTTGGTTTTTTTTATTTGTTTTGCAGGCTTAATGAGCACTATATACAAGCCTTTATGATATTATATACGTACATGGATTGAATGTTTGTTTCTTTTGTTTAGAGGAGTTTGTTTTACCTTGCCTAGATATGGTTTTATACTTGGATTAGTATGTTGTTTCAGTTTCATTGTATCGGTTAAAAAATGAACTAGTGCTTGGACCGTATAGTTTTTGTCTCACCACAAGAATATATAGGTCTTGCTTATTCATAACAGACTCGCTCCTCATGATTTTGCATTGCTATTATTTTTCTTTTGCGAAAAATGCACACTAGCTGATCACACACTAATTATAGGGTGTAAAACAGCAGACTATGTAAAAAGTATTCAATATCAATGTCATTCTGAGCATCTCTGTCCATTGAGTATTAGTTGAACAGTTCAATAAACCAAATTTAGTAAATAAAAGACATTCAATAAGACCAAAAAGCATAAACCTACTAATTAACGTACCAAATCTTAGGGTCATAAGTCGTAACTTGTCTAGTAGAACGGGGAGTACAACTAGTAAAGAAAATGTAATACAACCTTGAAAGTTTATTAGTTGTTGGTAGCTAATTAAAGGTAACAAAGGCCTATAGGTTTTTCAGTGGACGTCACTTTCTCCCCGCACAACATTGACAAAAGTGTTGTTATTTTTAACCACAAAATATCTCATTTACTAATGCAACATCATACTTAATTATACCAATAACAAAATTTTAACAATGAGATCCTTTAAAATATTAGCATAGATAATTCGATTTTATCAAAAAATATTAATATATTAAGTTATTAACATACAATGACTACATTAGACAATTATAGTGATAAAAAGAATAAATCAAGTAAACTTTTTTTGTAACCAATTTAATTTGAAAAAAAAAAGTAACAACTATGCTCTTTCTCGAGGAGATAAAGTACCTAAACTATGCGTAAGATTAGGGGGTAAAGTTGAAAAGTTAAAAGTGAGATGTCTTATATTGCGGTTTGTCTTTTCTTGAAGTGAATCTCAAAAGTACCTTTCATTAAGTGACTTTCACTTTAAGTTTAAGGGTTTGAAAGTTTATTAGTTGTTATATAAGTGAAAGTTTAAGTTCTCGTAAACAAATGATAAGTTGGTGTGGCATGTGTACTCATTTTTAGTTTGTGATGTCAAAACTGATTGTACAATTATTATCTTGTAGTAGGAAACACGGAAATGGATAAGAGTTGGATACAATTGCCAAATAGGTTTTGGCCAGCGTATAAAAAAGGAATTCGGGATTTTATTGATATTGCTCGTGGTCATGTAGATAGTGCGGGCAGGACTAGGTGTCCATGCAAAGAGTGAAAAAATAGGAATTACAAGCACATCAATGAGGTAAATGATGATCTAGAGAGGTTAGGCATGGACAAGAAGTACACTCATTGGGTGTTTCATGGAGAAGAATATGAGGAATTAAGTGATGATGATGATGACGATGATGATGATGACAATGGTGTTCAAATGGTAAATTTTGATGGGTTAGATGACATGATTGAAGATTTACAAGCTTCAACACATGTTGATAATTTGGAGCCTCACGTGGAACATGGGGAATCCGGAGATGATGATGCATTGAATGCAACAGAAGGTGAAGGTGGCTTTAACAACAATGGAGGAAATGTAGATCCATATGATGACCTTTTGAGGGAAGCATGCCAACCTTTGTATCCAGGTTGTAAGATTTCTAAGTTAGATTATCTTGTGAAGTTGCTTCACTTAAAGATAATCAATCGCTGGAGTAACAAATCATTTACTATGATTCTCCAGTTGATTAAAATTGGATTGCCTGAAGGTGAGACACTGCCAAAGTCTCATTACGAGGCGAAGACATTAATGCGTAAACAGGACTTGGTTATATCTTAATACATGCATGCAAGAATGATTGCATGTTGTTTTGGAAAGAAAATGACAGATCTTCAAAATTGTCTCGAATGTGGGGAGCCAAGGTATAAAGTTTGTGAAGGCAAGACTAAAAAATGCCACAAAAGTGTTTGCGTTACTTTCCACTTAAACCAAGGCTCAAGAGGTTGTTTATGTCGAGGGTTACCGCTGCGCAGATATGAGATGGCACAAAGAAAAACATGATCGGGAGGAGAATGTACTCAGGCACCCAGCAGATTCTCAAGCTTGGGGCGATTTTGATAAGGAACATGAGTGGTTTGCCAATGATCCTCCTAATGTTCGCTTGGGTCTTGCAACTGATGGATTTAACCCATTTGGCAATATGAGTAGCCAATACAGTATGTGGCCTGTAATGGTGATACCATATAATTTACCACCGTGGAAGTGTATGAAAGAACCGTTCACCTTCATGACGTTACTTATTCCAAGACCTTCATCACCTGGGAATGATATCGATGTTTATTTACGACCTTTGTTGATGAACTTAAAGAGTTGTGGAAAGATGGGGTAGAGACTTATGATCAAAGTGGTAAAGAAAAACATTTCGGTTGCATCTTTGCGTTGTTATGGACTATAAATGATTTTCCCCAAGATATGGTAATTTATCTGGTTGAGTACCAAGGGCAAACTAGCTTGCCCTAATTGTAACAAGGATCTGATTTCCATGTATTTGAAGAATGGACGAAAAGTTGTGTTATATGGCAAAAATCTTTCTACCGTTAAGGCATGCTTTGAGAGAACTCGTGGCAAACAATTATTTGATGGAAATAGGGAGAGCAGGTTGCCACCTAAAGAGTTGTCTAGGGATGAATTGTTATCACAAGTGACCTATGTAGAACCCCTTCAGAAATTTGGAAAGCCTAAAAAAAAGAAAGCGCATCGAGATGGAGTTGAACCGACAAAGAAGAGCATATTTTTGAGTTACCGTATTGGGACACTCTTAAGCCGCGCTACACAACCTTGATGTTATGCATGTTGAGAAGAACATTTGTGACAATGTTGTGGGGACATTGCTTGACCTAGATAGCAAAACAAAAGATTCAGTAAAAGCTCGATTAGATTTGGCCGCATTGGGTATAAGAAAAGAGTTGCATCTAATCCCAAGAGGTGATAAGTTTGTAATACCCCCGGCATGTTACACATTGTCATCTCAGGAGAAAAATCTTTTGGCGAAAGTGGTGAAGTCGGTGAAGTTTCCTGATGGCTATGCGTCTAACATTTCTCGATGTGCAAATGCTAAAGATGGTAAGATAACAGGAATGAAAAGTCATGACTATCATGTGCTCTTGCAACAACTTCTCCCGATTGCAATACGTGGTTTCTTGTCGAAGGATGTAGCCATTGCATTGGTTGAGTTGGGCCTGTTCTTCAAAGATGTTGCAAGACGCTAAAATTGGAAGTGCTTGAGAAGATGGAAAAGACATTGCAGTTATACTTTGTAAGCTCGAGCAAATATTTCCTCCTGCATTTTTCGATGTAATGGTTCATTTGGCTGTCCACTTGCCGCGTGAGGCGATACTTGGAGGACCGGTGCAGTATAGGTGGATGTATCCTATTGAAAGGTAAGGCATATGACTTGCAATTCATTTAATGTGAAATTAGCATTTTAAAGTTAAAAGTTTTATTATACATTAATCATACATGTGTGATTTGTAAACAGGTATCTACACACGTTAAAACAATACGTTCGAAATAAGGCTCGCCCCGAAGGTTCAATTACTGAAGCATATGTTGACAATGAATGTCTCACGTTTTGCTCCATGTATCTTCAAGGAATTGAAACTCGGTTCAATCGTGAAAAAAGAAATTATGATGGTGGTAATGAGAATCAAAAGACAGGATTTGATGTTTTCACACAGAATGTTCGACCATTTGGAGCTTATACAAATATCATTCTCGAACCAAAGGATCGAGACAAGGCTCATTACTATGTGTTGAATAATACAGAGGAGTTATCAACTTATTTAGAGTAAGTTCTACTGCATTTAACTTATCAATTATGTTTTATACATTTTAAGCCACTTTAAGTTGTTAAGTTTATGTGTTTGATATGCATGTAGTCAACACATGACAGAGCTTCAAATAGAAAGCTCACGCAACTTGCCTGAGAGACAAGAAATGTTGTTTCCTAGTTGGTTTGAAAAACGTGTAAGTGTTCGTATTGTTTATTTTAATGTTATTGTTATGAACCGGAATAATATGCTAATTATGCTTTACTGATTTGGTGTACATTTTTATGAATAGATGCAAATATTATGCAATGAGAACTCTCCTGAAGCTACCGATGAATTGTATTCATTGGCATGTGGACTTGATACACGTGTGAAACGTTATAGTGGTTGCATTGTTAATGGGATTAGGTTTCACACCAAAGATCGAGAGAAAAATCTTCGAACCCAAAATAGTGGTGTTACTGTAAAAGGAGAACACCAAGGAAAAGAGACTGACTTTTACGGTATTTTGACCGATGTTTTTGAAGTCAGTTATCTATTCGGGAAGAGAGTTTATCTTTTCAGATGTGATTGGTATGATGTTGGTAATAGAAGGACAGGGATACAAACGGATGGTTTTTTCACTAGTATTAATACCTCTAAGACGTGGTATAAAGATGACCCGGTTTGTCTTAGCCACACAAGCATGTCAAGTTTTTTTACGTCGATGATGCCAAATTGGGTAGTAGTTGGCAAGTTGTGCAAAAGACAAAGCCTAGAAATGTGTTTGATGTTCTAGAGAGGGAAGAAGAGATTGAAGCGGGGAGGCAATCGATGAGGCATATCAATGAGGAGGAGCATACTGGGATGGATTTGGATAATGTCCAATATGATGAAACATATGAAGCTAGTAGTAGCGGAATCCAAAATGAACCTATAACACCCATACAACTAAATAGAGACGCGATATGGACCCAAATGAAGTTGATGCCGGTGAGGTCGCGGACTACTATGGAAAGTTGCCTTCATGACAATACCATTGTTGATGAGGAAACCGATGAAGAGGATGATGATACATTAATGGATTATTGTTCAGAGGAAGAAGCTATCATATCGAGTGATGATGACACGGACGTAGATTGAATATTTTTTTAGTAACTTCATTATCCATTTTGTTATTGAATGGATAGCTTTATCTTAGATTTTATCTTATTTTTCCATTGAGTAGAATTACTATATTAAACCTGATTTTTCTAGCATGTGTTTCATTTTTGGATATGTTGCATACTATATTAAACCTGATTTTTATCATTCATGAATTCTTTCTTTCATATTCATGCTATATCTGTTTCTATAGTTATGGTACTGGTCTAAATCGACCCTCGAGGGCACAATCTATTTCACAACCTCATCCGGGTTAACGAGGTGAATGGTTCGAAAGTGTCGGTAAGATTATAATTAATGGTTTTGTGTAATTCGTTGGTTAGTTCAAATAAAATGTCGTGGAAGCTCATACTTTTTTATTTAACAACTCCATTTAAGAAGAAAATAGGCAAGGTTTGTGAATCGAAAGTCATAGACTACAAAGACGTTCGGGTCGAAAACCGAGGATAGAAATTCAACCAGGTAATACTAGACCTGTGGGGAAGTGGAGTGCTCAATTTGTCAGGGAGATTAGCCTAGTTGCTCGTCGACACGGTCCTCTTTAATCGCCATGATTGGAGTAAAGTGGGAGAGGAAGTGAGAAAACCATTACGCGGACCGTGATTCGGGTAATGGAGTTTTATGTTTTAGCTATATGATATACCATAATTATTTTATGTAACTTTAAACTACATTTCTTGTTAGGAAAAATTGGATGTGGATATGCACCTTCCACATGTGAAGTATCTTCGTGGGACGCAATATTAGGGGCACGCGTTTAAAGAGGATTTAGGTGTAATCTTCACAAGCATTATAGGAGTTTCCAGAAATGATGGAGTCGCATACGATCACACCCTTATAGTGGCTTGGCACAAGAAAAAAATGGAATGCATGTTGTGATTGGTTTAGAAGAGAAGATTTCAAGGTAATATACTTTTTATTGTGCTAATTATAGGAAACCGCTATGTATTTAATTATACTTAAGGGTTGTGTTGACTTCTTAAAGAAAAACTACATACTCGTTGTAATTTTATGTTTTAGCTTGGTCCGTCTTTCTATTTGGATGATGTAGGAGTACTTAATTTATTGGATTTTGAATGAGTTCAATTTAATGTTTTTGTTGGCATTGTTTTTGATATTGTATTCATTTTATTGCAGAAAATTAGCGAGTAAAATTCAAATAATCGGCAAAAGCTAAAACAAACCATTGTGGTGGTTCAAAGTCATTCCTAGGATACTTGGAGGAATCAGAACTTTCTTTATTTACATACATTGGGTTGCTTTTTTCGCAGTTTGATATTATTTGAAGTAAATTATAAAGGGATATGTTTTCAAATCTTTACAAGGACTCGAGACTCGGAACCTATTGGAAAGATCGAATTCTATCGTCGAACCCACTTTAGCAAATAGTAAAGGGATGGACTAGTCTCATTCTTTGAACAAAACTATGTAAGTAAATTTATTTGTACCTAGCTTTACCATGGTGTACTTATAGTTCGATATATTTATGGCCAATTTAAACTTATAGGACCGAATCGACAACTTAAAGTCGAAGTCTGAAGTAGAAGGCGCCGAGCCAAAGACCGAGGATGAAATTTTTATTATAGTATTGGGTGTAAGGTCGGATACTCCCATGGCCTTGGGCATGGGGTCCCGCCAAAGTCATCTAGAAGGTGGCATCCCTTCATTTAGAGGAGGAAGTGCAAAGGAGGAGGGACGAGGAGGAAGTGCAAAGGAGGAGGGTCGAGGAAGCTGAAAAGCTTAACGAGGAGCTCATCGCTGAAATGATATCTCAAAGAAGTAAAATAGAGGAGATGGTGGTTAGATCAAGCTAGGTTTGAGGCTTGGATGTTGCAAGTCAATGCTGGTTCTTCATGGTAACGTGATGAACTATTTGTATTAAATTGATTGGTTGCATGCCTGATAGAGTAACTCCTTTTGAGATGTTTTGTGTTAGTTGTCACAACTTTGGTAAGTTATTACAGTTTCAAGTGCCTGGGTTATATTGTTGGATTTGCTGGTTACATGATTGCTTTGTTTCTATGAGTATTTCCAGACCCAAATAATGCCCTTTATAGATTTATGGGGAAGAGGGGAAGTTGGACATATCTTGAGTGTGATTTATACTTGTCTGCGAGAACTGTATGTGTATCCTTTTTCCTCGAACTTTTTCTGTATTACCTCATAATCTGTCTTCTATTCACTAGAAATAACTTGACACCACCTACTTACTAACAAGCCTTGGTTAGTGGGAGAGATAGGGACTACCAGGCAGTGAAGAGAGGGTGAGGAGGATACTGACGAGAAAATGAAAAATAAACAAGAAAATGAGATAAGGGGGGATGTCTTGGTATTGTAAGTTCATTCTAGACAATGTCAGTCCATCAATCTAGCTCTTAGTACTTGGTAAGTTGTTTTAATAATGTACTTATCAGTAGGATAAGGGGCCAAATTACATGCTCATTTGTTTTAGTTGGATCTGCTTTTACTAGTTAAATTTATCTCACTCGTGCAATCAAACTTAAGTAGCAACTCTATTGTCAATGCTATTAAGAGTGTGTTGTCATTGGTTCCCGTGATAAAAGAATACTTCTTCATACATGATACATGTGAGCAGTCCTCCGGCATAGGCAATTATCGAGAGATGGTGACTCTTTTATGAAGTGCTTATAGGTCTAGCTGCTCTAAAGAGAGTAAAGCCTAGTTTCGCAGCAAATGATGATGGTTATGAGACTCTTTACTCCCTACAAAAAATATGCAATCCGCTAAAAGTCGAGAGAGGCATGGCTCGAAAGTAGAGTTCTCGAACTAATAACAAATATTAGCTAGTTTTCAGAATTCATAGGCCTACCCAATGAAAGGCCCATAAGGTAGTTCACAATGCCTAATTTTGATAAAACTTTTAGTGACTTGAGGTATTGAGAACTTCGCTTCAAAGAGGCTTTACTTTATGATTAGATTAGGATTCGATCCCACTCGCCACTACTCCCAGATCTCCATTGGCAAAGACTTGATTATATGAATCATACTATTCGACTCTCAGAGTTGAAGGGTGGACAAAGGAGGAATGTACATATGTAATTAGGGAATAGTAAGAGTGAGATACCTCTTCTTGTTCTAGTTTAGGTACATATGTACGATAAGGAAGATCTAATTGACAGAAGGAACCCTAGTACAATTTTTGTTACTAGGCAGTATCGATATGTCATGCTAAAGATCAATTATGAGCTAATTGATATGAAAACGATATCGTGAGCTACCGATATGTCGATACTTCTTTTGTCGATATGCCGAAGATCAATTAGATGAAAACTAGCATCTGAAGAATTGTACTAGGGTTCCTTCTGTCAATTGATCTTCTGTCAAGTAATAAGGAAGATCTAATTATCCAGCAAACAAAAGATGGAATTGTACTAGGGGCTACTAGCTAAGGTTTCCAAGTGTCATTGCTCATGAGCTGACCTATCCAGCAAACAAAAGATGGAAAGAGCAATGTGTTTCTGTGTTCACGAAGTTTGAGGAATGGGAGGTTGAGCGGATTAGAGAAAATAGATTTCTTTGTAGCTAGTAAGGACAGGGCATATCGCCTATTGGTTGGAAGTGGGATAGCGATGCAAGATTTTTTATCTTGAGGATAAGAAGTTTGCTACTTGTAGGGTTCTATCCTTAAATATGGAATTAGAACCTATTACTTCTATATATCACTTCCTTCTTTGAGTATGTTATCTTCACTTGCTTAATTACCTGTTATTTCTCTAAGGGTAGTGTCCTCTCGCCCTATAGTTGATGTGTTGTCGGTTAGCTACGGATCTTTGGCTCACTCCTAGGTCAATACTCACTCTACTCATCGGTGAGTCATCACTCTACGCTAATTCCTATTTTCCTCTATAGGAGCAGTAGAAGACATGATCTAGTATAGTATAAGGTTTGTATGTCTAAGATTGTCTTTGTTTTAGTTTTCTAATTAGTTAGTATAGGTCCCTTGTGTTGCTATGCGAATGAAGAAAATATTGCTATCTCAATATCTACGATTATTGCGTCAAAAGAGGAGATTTATTTAAACCTCTTTTTTTTAACAAGCTAGAGCCAATTAGATCGCCTGCTTTAGAAGTAAGCCCTCTTTCTATGCCGAGGGGACTTGCCCGTGTTAAGCATTTTAAGCATTTCAAGGAAGTCCTATACTATCATCAGTATTCTTATAACAAGATAGATTTCATTATATCTTGTTTGTTGGTCCCCTCGTAGAAGGTAAGAATAGATTATACCGGTATGAATGTATTAGTTTGGGTACCTAGGGCAGAGCTTAGTAGAGAAAGAGAGGCTTATTGTTAGTACTTAACTATCCTCTTAGTCCTATTAAGGATGCTTATGCACCTATATAGACGGGCATAACTACCGGTTGAAGCGAAGTTCCTCCTAGAAAAAGGAGGAGCGTAATGTCTAAGAGTATGATCTATACTTTTCTATTTTGATAGCTCAATAGTTAACTAATTTGTCTAACGAGGAAGGCCAGTCAAGTTCACTATCTTTACTGCCAGAGGAACATTTAGTGGTCCGCAAGAAGGAGACTAGTAGCTTTCGGCCTTGATCTATAGGGCTTAGTTGAAGTTTATCCTTGGTGGGAACCGCAGTCCTTGTCCATGTTGGAACTATTGATGGCAAAGACCGGCCAACTACTTAGATGCTTTAAAGTTGACATAGGGGCTAGCTAGCCGGTTAGTAGAATTCAGATGGATTGTCTCCTTGGGAGAGTTTTAATACCAAACCCTTAGTCATTTCGGACCGAAAAAAGGTACTACACTATTTTTTTTTTTAAATGAATTCTTCTAGGAGGAAGACATATGTCTGCAGATGCTTTTCTTTTCGGTCTTGGCTCGGCTTACTATTTTATCCTTTTTTTTTACAGGAGAGACTTTCTAGAGTCCCTCAAAGGGAGCAAATTGAAGGCGGTTTACTTGGATCTGCCAGTCCTTCAACCGCCCCTTTTTTCTTGTTAGGCTTGTACTAATGAGTGGTAGCTCAGACTCGTGAATGTCTATCCCGTCTAGAGCTTGGCTAGACACGGACTAGACTTAGCTCTTGCTTGTGATGTACCTTGAATACCTAGGGAGCTCGTGATCCAAGCTCCGTGGCTAGTTTGTTTCTAGGACTAGGGGAGACCACACCTGGACATGATGTTCGGTAAAACTTCCAAAGTAGAATTCCGTCCATGTCAAGTATGTCGACGGGACGGAATTCTACAAAAAGGGGACCGGAAAGAATGTGAGTGACGTTCATGTTTGTGCTTACCTCTTTGGGCTAATCTACCCCGACCTTGCCTCGAGCGGAGCAGGTCTTCGCTCGATATGCTCATACGGGAGAAACGGACTATCATGATTGGGTCGACCAGGCCAGATCATGACATTGGGGACCATTATGGGCGGGAGTAGGATACTCTACTTTGGGTGGAAAGAAAGATGGAGGGCTTGCTCGCCCGTGGGTGTCTTGGTGCGACGGATCGTTCCGAAAGTGGTGATTCTCCGGTATTCAATCAAGAAGCAATAGAGGAAGAGCCCAAGCAAGGGAGTCCTATCTTACTTCTTCGACGGTGGAAGAATCCTTCTTAGTTGTTTTTCCTTTTCCAACTAAACGGTTGATCGATATCGTGCCCTTTGTCTACATCATCTAGAACAATAGCAAGGCATATTTTAGATAATAGCTTCTTGCCAAAACCCTTCTATCCCCATTCCTAGCCACATCGTCCTCAGATGATCCCCAAAGCTACCTGACCCGATAAGTTTCCCTTCATCAAACCCTCTAGTATCCTTTGAGAGTTCTTTATAAGTGATTCTGGGGAAGTTGAATTTCAGTTCAACCGACATGCTAAACAACCCATCTTTCTTGGTGGAAATTATTCCTTTGATGTATCGATGTCCAATCCAACAAAATATGGTAAATTAATATTAACAGCTACCTGTTATTTGAAAGTAATATCTCAAGTGTCTAAGGGTTGAATACTATGTATGCTGGTCTTCTGGTACAATTTAAGGAAGAATGATCTAGGAAAATGCACTTTTATCCACTTTGGGAAAAAATCTTATGGATTTACCTACTATGCCTTGCTCTTTTTTGAGAATATGTCTAAGTTATTGTGATTTTTAAGTTCAGTACAAACAAACCCTGGCACAGAATGCTTGATACATGACGTAAAAACGCATTACGTAGACGTCCCCACCGCCTAATCAGCCTTTGCATTTTGTCATCATCACTTACCATAATTTACCAGGGTATCAAGCATTGCTCTTTAATTAAGTGTAATGCACTGTTTTGTGGACCATATTATATTCAACTTGGGTTTCTGCCAAGAGATATTACAAAGTGGGTAGCTCCATTATGTGATGCTGGTTTTTTTTGTTTCTCTGTGTATATATATCTAAAAGTAGTACTTGCAGCTGCTTTGGAAGGAAGCAACAACAAAGTACAACTGATAATGTATGTCTCACAGGCATGTCCTATATCCAATGGGACCCCAGTTTGACCACATAAAAATATTTCCCATGCATTGATTACTTGCATTTTTGCTTCAATCTTCTTTTAATTTGGATAATTATACTTACTAATGTCTCTTTTCTTTTCCAATTTGTTGTTTGTATCAGATTGGTGATTGGTTTAGTGGTATATTGATAAAGAAAACTTGGGTGGATATTGTTCGAATCGGCAGATTATGGGAATTTGGCCAAAATCTTATTTTTTGAAGAACTAATATTATTTAGTTGATGGCTTAATTTGAAGATTTTGTAATTCAGTATATTGGAAGAGACTAATTGTATGGATGCTCAAATAATGATTTTGGATGATCTTAATTAATGAAATATATTTTGCTATAATTTATTGTGAATGAATACATTTGATCGGTGTTTTTAGTTTAATCATAAATTGTATTGGGCAGGTTTATATAAATTGAAATGATTCAAAATAATGCGTAATACCTATTATATATATGAGTAAACCCATTTGCAATGCCGAGCTCGTTGTAAAAGAATTAGGGTGCTGCAAATGTGTTTAAACAATTACCAACACATACATTTGGTGCGGCTAAAACCACTAGCAGGGGTAGCTAAAAACACACTTTTGGCAACGCCCTTGGCGCAGCTAATGGTTTAAACCTTTTACGACAAAGACCTAGGGGTAGCTAAAAACACACTTTCGGCAACGCCCTTGGCGCAGCTAATGGTTTAAACCTTTTGTGACAAAGACCTATAGCTAATGCTTTGCTTCCTTTGTGACGCTAGAGGGTGCAACTAAAAGTAACCCTTTTGCAACGGTAGCAGGTGCAGCTAAAAAGAACATTTTGCAATGCCAATCGCTGCAAATAGTTTAAATATTTTAAAAATCATTTTAGTTTGGCAAAATACTTTAGCAACACTAATAAAGTAATAGCAATGGGACAAGGTGTTGCAATAACCTTCAAGCTTTTGCAACGCCAATTGTTGCGTCTTCATTTAGCTTTTGTGACCAAATTTTTGCGCGGCGCCTTTGGATTGGCACATTGGCGTTGCCATTGATCATTGGCAGCGCTTTTTCGTACTTGTAGCGATACCAGATGGCATTGCAATTGAGCCTTTCTGTTGTAGTGGAATTAGATCATGGCAAATGTTAGCCACTTCTACCTGGAGTTGCCTCCTCTTGTTTTCTGGGAATATTCGTAGCTGTGACCTCCGTGCCATATCATCTTGTAGCATAGAAGCATGGACAGAATTTTGTCCATCTTCTTCGTCATCAACCATGATGCAATCTTCCTCCATATTCTCTGACAACAACAGATTCTCAGAAAGTCCAATACCATGATCATCCACAACTGATGTCTCAGAAGTATCCTGTGCCAAAAAGGGAAGAAGTCAAAAAGCAGCTATGATGTCTCACAGCAGGGACTAATGTCCCACTAAAATAGCAACCTTTTCATCCACATTTAGATGATAACTTAGAGTAATTTGGGAGTTATGTAAAAAAAGAATAATGTACCTTGACTGCAGTTTCCCTTCTAAAGGAGTAGTTTGAGCAATTAGAATTTCGGAAATAGTCTTCCCACGAACACAGTTTTGGTCAGAATCAACACCTTCCATAGCATTAACACCACCACCCTGAACACTCACAGCAGGCATAGTACATCTTTCTTCGGATTGCATCCCCAATTCCTTCAAAATAGTAGCCTAAAAAACATAATAAAAACCTATAGACACAACAATATTTAAAAAAAAAAATAATTAATAGTGAAGCACAAGCATCAATATTACCATATCAAATGCAAAATCATCAGTGTATTATTTGTTAGGATCAAATTCTAGTTCCCCATCTTCTAAGTTGTCCTAAAAAAATGGAACTAATTCAACTTCACCATCACTTGGAGTCACACAGACAACCTAAATAAAACTTTATATAAGCTCAGAAAGTAGCTATGATGTCTCATAGAAGCCACATAATGTCCCACTCATATACAAAGTATTTAATCTACACTAAGAAGATAAATAAGTGATAGGGACACATTTAAATTTCATTTACCTCGGGCGCACTTACGACATCCACAACCAAAATTATTGCAGTTTCATTACCTGGATTTCCCTCTTGATGAGCCTGTTCCCCATCGATACCCGCCGTCTCAATCTCAGGAAGTGCCTTCTCATTACCCACTGTCTCTAGTTGCAATTGCTGATTCCTTGACACATACAACTCAGGTTGACTCTGCTCAGTATAACACTTGTTAAATTCTTCATCCGAAACATCTTTCAGCAAGTCTTCTCCTCCCTTATCAATAACATCAGGCTGACTCCCCGACAGCTGCCCACCTCGGTAGGTTTTGAACATCCCTTTCAATTCATCGGGAGGGACAAAGGAGTTAATGGCATGAGCAGTGCACATAACTATTTGTTGCGCCTCAGTATCTTCGCTAGGGTTATCAATCTGACCTAGTTGAAGTTGAGTTGGCACTTGGTGGTTGGTGCTGTGACCCAGTTCAGATGTGTTGTGCATGTGATTGAAATCATGTTAGAGATAAAACATAGAAACAGAAGTTATTTTGGCATGCTTAGCCACAGAGGTAGGGTCTAAGGTGGCTGCAAAAACACCCAACAAACCATGTCCCACTTTAATTTGTCTTGAAAATGACCATTTCACTCACCAAACGTTCACTTGGCTTCCACAGTCTCTGATTTAAAGCAGGCTCCTCCTCTGGTAGTGGATTGTTGATAAGTTTTGGTAGGCTAGTTTGGGCTATTCCAAGTTCAAGACGTCTGTCTTCAACTTCCCCAGGGGATAATAGAGGCTCCAGTTCAGTCCCCCCAACACGCTAGGGAGCAAATGGAGTTCTATCTACCTTGGACAATGGTTTACGTTTGCTTTAGACATAATTTTCAACAAGCATCGTGTCAGGCAAGCTGTTGGTTGAAGAAGCTGTTGCATCCATGGTGACTTTCATCGCTGACTGTGGTGACCTCCGAGGGGAAGCAATACCAGACACCCTATTTAGGACTGTGTTTTGGGTTGTAGCCTTATTTTTTGGAGGGTTTCCATTCTTCTTCAGAGTTGTTGGAGGTCTCTTCTTTAAAGGTGGTGGTACTTGTTTCGTGTTCAAACTTGTGGTTTCTTGATTGTTTGTCAATGCAGCAACATGTGTTTTCATGGTGATGACCGTATGTTGTTTCTTAGTCAGACTCCCTAGTTTTGTGGAGCTATTTTCCCTAGAAGTGGGACGTCGCACCCTTTTAGCAGTGGACTATTCTTCACTGCTAACCCATTCTTCCTATTCATCCTTTTCCCCATTACCCTCACTATTTTCACTGCTAAGTTCTCTTCTAGCCTTTTTCCTGACAACTATACTGGGTTGGCCAGTCGCATGAGCAGTAGCAAGGAATTCCTTTGCAGTCTTGCTCATCACCTAAAATGAATAAACATAAAGGAAACAATAAGAAACATAAATGAAAAAATGGTATAAGAATAGCAAGGCAAACAAAAGGTCCGCATCATAGCCATACCGATACAATCTTCTGGTATAGTCTTCTGTTTTCCAATAGGAGATTGTATGCCAGAGTCGGATTGGCCCTCTCTCACTATCACAATAAAGTATAAAAGTATTAAAACAAGCATGAAAATATGTTTAACTCAAAAAAATTTAGAAGGCCACAACACTTGGGTAAATGAATATGAATATACACCTCCAAAGCATCTCTGACCACCGGTTCATCCCTAACAACAGGGGGAATGTCTAACTGATCTAGAACCACTAGTTTTGGCTTGCTACTAAGCTTTTTATCCAATGCACTACCACGGCAACTATGTCCAACAACTCGCACCCACCCTTTAAACCATGGGAAGGTCAGTGGATCCAACCTTCTTGCCTCCAGAGATCGAATGTGGAGGAATACCCAAAGGGTGAATGCAAGGGCACAACCCTGGAGTGTGCTAGTATACTGCTGGGTAGTGCCTTGGAGAAAGTGGTTAGTAATACTATGTTACAACTTTTCCAACTTTATACAAAGGAGTTCATAGGCAAAGATACCCCCAAGGAAAAGCATCAAACACCTCCAAATCAGCAGCAATGCCAACCCATCTTACATCGACTCCTTTCGAACCAGTAGGTATAAGGAAAGCTCCAAGGGCGTACAACCTATTAAAGCGATGTATGTCATTCTTCATCTCCACATTGTGTAATGCATTAGCCTTTGCCACCTCCCTAGCTCGCTCAATAGCAGTCAGTCAAATTTGACCACGTAGGGAACCACGACTATCCTTAAAATACCTCAATCTGAAATCAGTTGGATTCTTGGGATTCAAATTGTAATAGTTGTTGCTTGGACGGTCAGTGGAAAGCCCGGGGAGTAGCGAGAAATCGGAAGACTTAAAACTGATATATTTGTTCCCAATTTTGTAAGTCAATGGTGCAATTCGTGTTTTTAGAATGGAGACAACCAATTGGGGGTGGGTAAAATGATAATACTTCCTTTGTTTTGGATCCAGAGGGTCCACATTGCCATTAACAGTCAGTAGAAACCCAAACGGAGATGAAACAAACCTACTTTTTTCCTCCTTATCAAACCCTTGGAAAAGCTTTTCTCGAAGCATTTTTGGACATTAGTGATAAGTAATCTTTGTTCCTGGCATCCATGGTGCTTCAGGTTTCTTCCTCTTTCCACTACACAACACACAACAAGCCATAGTGTGGTAGTATTAGGACAACAAAACATGGGTAAAAACTACTATGGCTATAGGTAATTAAATTAATTAGTTGCATACTGAATAAATATAATTGAATTCTCTCAGGTCGACTCAATATCAAACACATAGAACTAAAGTATTAAATTAAAAACTAAAATACCAAACAAAGTAATAATCCTACTAAGGTTTTTTATTCCAAAAAATATGTAATCAGAGCCAACTGTATAAAATCAAGGAACAAAAAAAAAAATGAATCTTTCAATTTTGGGGCATATCGTTTTAGGGATTGTCATGATTTAGGTGATTTCTGAGTTTGAGAAGAAATTTGGTCATGGTTTAAGGAGGAATTTGGTCACGGTTTGAGAAAAAATTAGAGTTGATGTGTCGAAAAGCATACATCTCAGTTCCCAATGGTTTTTTCCCCCCAAAATTGATGTTATTTGGTACGCCGCAGACATCATCATTAAAGTGGTAGTGTGGACCATCTGAAAACCATGTGTGACCATCACAATAGACTTTTCAGGACAAATCAACTGCCTCATAGAATAATATAAAGATGGTTTGGGGCATTATAGATAATAGTATCAAACGGTTATTGATATACATTTAGAGTACTGATGAAATACAGTTATCCAAATGATTTGGCTATTTCTAACCGCCCCATAGACAGAATACCACAGTTATAAAACCAGAAACATAGAGAAGTAGGTCCTGAAAAGTCCCATATGTTCACCATTTCAAAAACACAATCAACCAGAAACTTACAATGGCGGTCTCTTTTTCGAATGGTGGCAACCAGAGCCAAGGATACGACATGCCGCATGACCTTTGTGTAGAAATTGTCAAACGTGCTCCACTTCCATTTCTTAAAAAGGCCAAGTTTGTCTCTCGAAAATGGGAAACCTTTACAAATTCAAGTTCCTTCATAAAGGAGCACGTGTTGAAGACAAGATCATTTCTGGGATACATGATAGACACGGAAAGAAGATGGGAATCAAGTATATCTTTTGCCTCCAGCATTGGCCACAACCCCGCAATTCCAGCCCCAACTATAGACTTTAAATTGTATGGCACGTCGGTAATTGCGTCTTCATTGGAAGGTATAGTTCTCTTGAGCACCCCACACAAGAAAGACCAAACTTTTTACATGTGCAAACCAATGACTAGACAAGTGCGTCGCCTGAATAATCCTAGGATCAAATTCTTCACTGAATGTGTGGGAATGTCGATGAAATTGATGGCACCTTTAAGTTTCACTATAGTTAGGATCTCAAAACCCAACTACAACACTGTAAGACAAAGACGAGACAACAAGAAGGAATTTTCAATCATTCACCATGTTGAATTGTTTGATTCACAAACATTCAATTTGCAAAGGTTGAACGACTTGTCACTGTCCTCCACACATAAACAGGCAGCCCGGGGTGGATGCAAAGGGATGTCTCCACTGGTCTCTTTATGAAGAAGGCATATTGGTATTTAACATTGGCTGGCAACAATGGACAAAGATTATGCTACTGCAAACCGAATCCCCAGCCAAGTCCTACAAACTTTTTCGCTTCGATGGCACGATTTCTGTTATGTTGTCCTACTGGGGTGAGGACAACATTACTACTAAAATATTAGATATGAGGTATTACATCAATATGAGAACAGTTTGGGGAGTGAACCGAGGAAGTTTTTGTTAGACAAATTGTATGAACATTTCCGTCATCCAAAATTAGTCAACTTACTATCAACAGAAGTTGGAGTTTTCAGTTGGAACAACAGGTTCATATGGTACAGTTTCAAGGACAAGGAGGTGTTATCAGAATAAAAAATCCCAACAATTGACGTTCACTCCATTCTACCATTTATGTCAGATTTTGGAAAAACTGAGTTTGGCCCAACTCAGTATAACTAGTAATTGATTGATATATGTCTGTATTTATATTTTGAACTTAAAATAAGATGTTGGAATAAAGCACCATGCATGAACAAAGCATGTTTCCAATAGGGCAACTTAAAGTCCTTACAAGACATTATGTACACCATCTTGTAGTTTAAATGGAGAACCAACGATTTTATGTTAATCAGGCGGTAAGATTCAAATTAAAAATTAGAACACCATGAACACGAATCATACCAAGTATGACAACATAACGTCCATATAAGCCATTAAGTGTACCATTGTCTAGTGGCAAGAGAGAAACAACAGTTCCTAAGGTTAATTAGGCAGTTAGATTCAAATTTGAAATTAGAGCACCATAAAGACAAAATATTGCTGGTATGACATCATACATTATGTATATGTATACCATCCTCTAGTCATAATGAGAAGCGAATGTGATTGTGTTAATTAGTTGGTTAGATTCAAATTTCAAATTAGTGCATCCTGAAGATGACACGTTCATGATATGACAACATAGATTCTGGATAAGACATTATGTATTCCATACTCTAGTAGTAGAGAGAAGCATCGGTATTAGTGTGAATTAGGCGGTTAGATTCAAATTTCAAATACAAGCACCCTTGAGACGACTTGTTCCTGATATAACAGCATAACGTCCCTATAGGACATTATGTATACCATCCTGTAGTCAATTTGAGAAGCAAATGTTTTACAATGGAATTAGGCGGTTAGATTCAAATTTCAAATTAGACCACCCTAAACACAACACCTACCTGATATGACAACATAGCTATCATATAGGACATTATATATTCCATACAGTGGGAAAGAGTGTAGCATCAATTTTTGTGTTATCTTTGTGGTTAGAATCTAAGCCTAGAATCTAATTTCAAATTAGAAAACCCTAAAGATAGAATGTTCCTTATATAACAACATACTTTACCTATACAACATTATGTTTACCAACTATGGTTAAAAGTGATAACCATAGGTTTTTGTTTCTTGTATTAATTAGGTGGTTAGATTCACTTTAGAAATAAGTCACGACCTTTCAGTTATTCAATAAACGGTTGACTGAAAGACCGAACGTCTCCCAAGATTAAAAGCACTCATTTCCATTTATTGGGCAACTTGTAAGCATTAAGAGGATATCAAACCTGAAAACTCCACACTTAATATCAAACCTACCTAAACACAACAACAATGGAAGGATCTTCTTCACCTGTATCCAAAAAGAACAAGAACAACTCCACCAACACCAACACTGACAACAACAACAATAACAATAACATCCACAACAACAACAAGGAGATGCCACCTGAAATTTCAGAAGAGATAGTCAAACATACTCCACTTCCATTTCTCAAAAATAATGTTTGTCTGCCAAAAATGGGCATCCTTTACAAGTTCAAGTTCCTTCACTAAGGACCATGTATTGCTGATGGGATCTTTTCTTGGTTACATCATAAATACAGAATACAAATAGGAATCTAGGATATCTTTTGCATCCAACATTGCAAACAACCCACCAATTCTAGGGCCAACTTTGGACTTCAAACCTGATGGCACATCGGTCCTTGCCTCCTCAATGGAAGGTATTGTTCTCTTGAACACACCTTATGAAAAATACCAAAAGTTATATGTATGCAAACCAATGACTAGAAACGTTAGTCGCCTAAATAATCCTAGGAACAGATTCTTCACAGAATGTGTGGGAATGGTGGTAAATTATGTGGAACCTTTGTGATTCACTATAGTTAGGCTTTTGATACCCAACCACAACACTGTAAGGCCTTCCATGGACAACAAATCAAGGAAATGTATCATCTATCATGTTGAATTGTTTTATTCCCAAGTTAACCAATGGAGAAGGTTGGAGGACCTGGAGTTGTCTTTTAATGATGAATACATTAAAAGGAATGCTAGAGTTGTTGCAAAAGGAAATCTTCATTGGTCTCTTTGGGATGCGGGAATATTGGTTTTTAACATTCGACGTGAGCAATAGACAAGGATTAGGATATCAGAGACTCAACATCCACCGAAGTTGTACACGCTGTTTCCCAATGATGGCTCCATAGCTATTATGTTCTCTTTCTGGGGTGAGGATGGCACCCATACTGAAATATTAGAACTCCGGGTTTTGCAGCGGTACGAGAACTGTGTGTGGAGTGAACTGAGGATGTATATATTGTATGAAAGTTTCCGCCATTCAAAATTCATCAAACTACTGCCATCAAACATTGAAGTTTTCAGTTGGTACAACAAGATCATATGGTACAATTTCATAGAGAAGAAGATCCTATCAGATCATATAATCCCAACAAGTGGCATTCATTCCATTTTCCCATTCATGTCAGACTTTTTCGAAACCCAATTTAACTAGTGGTTTATATATGTAATTATTTATTTCCTGTTATTCAGTACGTTTTAATAAACTGGGTACTTATGTATCAAGTGCATGAAGTACTGTGATAACCCGTAAAAAATCAATTAGATTACTCTAACCTTATTCTTACGGTATCAATAATTTATTTCTTAACTCTCACATGTATATTCATGCAATATATAGAGTACGGAATCGTTCCACTCTTAACTCTCAAGACTTAAACAAATTCAATTGAACAAACACAAAGAACAATGGTGAGAGTAATGTGTTATGTGAAATTTCTATTCTACGATTACTACGGATTCAATTTATACTAACAAGACGCGATAATTCAAATAACAAGGTATGAACTAAAATGATTCAATGATAAGGAATTAGGGGGGATTTGAATCCACCTTAACTCGACTTAATTTACTAACAAATTTAATCATCGAATCTGAATTGAATTGCTCTGTGAGAATAATTGGTTCTTCCTAATCCCTAGTGTTCATGGTAATCTCTACCAACTAACATCTAGCATGTGAAGTATTCAACCCTATTCTCATGGTGGACTAATTACTTCTAGAGTTGAATGGGAAATTATGACTATTCTACGCTAATCGAAATCAAGCTTCATCAAGGTTTTTCAACCCCCTCTAATGGAGGTTTAGCCGAGAATCATAAGACTATCATTTCTCACGGAATCTAAACAAGACATAATATAAAAATTTGAACTTTACTTGTTTAAACTCAATTCGAAACTACTCATGCAATAATTGAATTAAACTAATAATGACAAATAAGTAAATCTAAGGATTTAAGCTAATAAATAAATGAAAATGAAACTAGATTATGGAGAACTAATTAACTTTATTTATCTAATGAATAGCAATAACAATAATTTAATATTAAATTTAAGGCAAGAATAAAAACTAATTAATTAATCTAAAACTAGATCTAGAACTAAGGTTTAATGGCTACTTTTCTTATCCTAACCTAATTTATTTTCTAACCTAACTATCTACCATTAACAAAGAGTCAAGCTTTTGTTTTTATACTTTCAGATCCAAAAATCATGCATGGGCTTGGAGCCATGTTTTGGGCCGGAAAATCGGGCCCAAAACCCAATTTCTTTAGTCCAAAATGGGCTCTTCAGCTGCAATTGGCTTCAACAAACGTTTTATCCACTTCTGGTCCTCTGATTGGGTCAACGCTTGAACCATTGAAAAGCTCTTTCCGAGCCGGTCGTTTTGACGTAAGGTAGGCCCAATTCCGAGGTCTGAGTCCAAAGATATGGTCTTCGGAAGTTCTGCTGACTTTGTGCACTATTTCTGCCCGCGTGGACTTTGACTTTTCATCTTTTGATCGGGCTTTACAGAGGCTTTGTCTTCTTGAAAATTGGCCTTTAATCATAGAACTCCTTAGCAACCGACCTTTGCTCCTTTATCTCGCTAAAGTGGCATATTTCTGCACATAATGGACTTTGAAGCCTGGAATGCATAAAAACACGTAATCAGTATTAACTCTTACTTATAATTTACATAATTGGTCTAAAAGTACGATTGTTAAGGGGTTAAAACTACAGTTTTGGGCTCTTATCAAACCACCCCCAAACAGCATTTTGCTTGTCCTCAAGCAAATATGAGAAATTAGAATAAGTGACAAAAAATAGAGTTCTAACTACTCTCGTTTCTTTGAGTGCGATTGCATTTACCATATGCAATAAGGCCTTAAACCACTAGGAATTTCCTAGTGGACGAGTTATAGCCTCGTAAGAGTTTTCCATTGAAGGTACTCACAAACTTCATCTATACTACAACGACTAAGAAATAAAACTATTGTTTCCTCATTCATGTCTCAACTATCTATACATCTCACTAGCAAATGAATAAGAATAATCAAGTCAAAAACCTAAGCTAATATATGCATAATAATCAATCATCTATGATACAAATATATATACTATGAGTAATACTATGAAATGCCTAGCAGGTTCGTTTATGAAAACTCGGAATAGCGTCCTTAAGTAGGTCCTCACATAAATGTCAAGACAAAAACCACTCTGATTTTTCCGCTCAAGTTTCGCTACTCCAGTGTGTAGTGGGCACATTTTACCTTACAATCTCAATGATAAACAAGGAAGCGGAGAGTCGATCAAACACATCGCCACTTACTATCACACTAACCTATTCCTAATTGAGCTAGAGGTCTTTTATTAGGTGTCATGGGATTAGGAGATGGTTTAAGAAGGAAGGAAATGGATATTCAAAAGGACAAGTCCGAGAGATAATAGAGTCTTCATATTATGTAACTTAGAGAAAACCTTGTTATTTTTTTTGCTTCTATACTTTGTTTCCATCCTTAGCCATATTTTTTTTTTTCTTTTCTTTGGCTTTTGACTCCCTTTTATTATATTTTGGAGTTTTATTTATTTCTTTTTTTTTTTTTTTCCTTGGATGGAAACTTCTTTTTTTTCCAAGCAACTAACTAATTTTTGTTTACACAGGTTTTTCTCTTCTTCTTTCTTCACTCATTCTATTCTCGGACTTATTCTAGATTGGGTAAGTTGAATTTTTATCTTGTTTTGTTTTTGTAACAGGGGTAAAGGAATTGTGGTTTATGGAAGGCTAAAAGAAAGGCTCGTGAGGGGCTGACTAGAGGAAAATAATTCATAGGTTTGAATTTTTGGCTATATCGATCCAAAGAGGGCCTAAATTCTCGCTTAGGATATGGCATAGTGATCAAGCAAGTGGACGTGTGATTTCTCTATCCGATTTTACTTCTCCCTTGTGTCATTTCTCAAATGTTTCGCTCATATAAGGCTTTTATGTTATATTCTCACAGGATTTGTAGAATAAGTACTCTAGCCTAGATTTGAAACTTATCGCTAACAATCATAGATACTCATGTAATATATTTATAGATAGATGCAAAGATTATTACCTACATATTAACCTAAGTTTCTAACAATTATTCGATGCAAAAGCTACGTGAGACTTCTAGATTGTTAAGAGCATAGAGAAAGAAAACAATACCAATATTCCTAAGTGTATAGCATTAACTTATTTATTTATATTTTTGAAAATTTTAACTTGAAAACAAATGCATATTATACATATCTATATTCTAACAGATGCCTTAATTACACATGTTTCTATGACCCCTCCCCCCCAAACAAGAAGCATGCTTTGTCCTCAAAACATTTAAATAAAGAGGGTAGAAAAATACCATGGAAACGCGTGAAATTCTGGAACATCTGCAAAACAAGGTAATTAGAACATACTAATATAGGAAAGAAAAAAACTGACGCAACTCTATAAGAGTTCCACCCATTATGGGGTTAACAGAATTAAATTGCTTGGGACATAAGCAGACACTAACTGAAACTAAAAACTTACCTCCACTCTAGTGTTTACTCGTCATCCTCCTCTTCTATAAAGAAGTGAGGTTCCTTCGCATCCTGCCATGCCATTATAATTTGTCAAGCTTGCCGCCATTTATCATCTACGGATGCTAACCTGTTAAGCGCCACTTGGTCGGATGGGGTGTAAGGTGCAACCTAATGAGGTTGTATCCTCCACCCTTGCCAAGTCATTGCACGGAAAGATTGAATAATAGAATTGGTGGGTCTCACAATGTCGACCGCAACCCAGTCCGTGAAACGGGCACAAAAAATAGGGAAGAAACATAGCATAATACGACAAACTAATATAGGTATAAGAAGATACTTATGCCTCATGCTATGGGCTCGTGCTAACTAGACATTAAGGTCTTAGGAAGGTCATATAGCAGGCGTTTCTCAGCTAAAGCAAGGAAAACATCGCAAGTGGCATCATTCGCAGAAGAAAAATGCCACTCCCCTAATATGTTTAGCATGATAAAGACATTACCGTATCACATTAAAGGACAAGCTACCAAGGGCTACGTTATATGTCCCTTGGTCCTCTACATGAACAATGTCGGACCCATAATTCTCATGTAAAAGCTCATAGTTGTAGGCAGAGAAATTATCAACTATGTAGCCCCATGGGTCTTGAATCTTAGCAGGCATAGGAATCTCAATAACAAAAGCCAATAGGGACTTAGTTATCTCCATTATTTCGTCATCAATGTTGATGGAGAACACTTGTTCTCCATCCATCCGATAAAAGAATGTACAATGGTTATAAAAATATGAGGCAAGTGTAGGGGAGTAAAGTTCATCAGAACTTACCATTAAAGATTGTCATCCTGCTTGTATGATTACTTCGAAAAACCAAGCACCATAGGTGTCACTTTGGAACAAGTCTTGAAAAGACTGTTCGGTATGATCTGTGAGGGATGTTATCACAAAACTACTCTCGGAATAGCTGCAACTATCCGAACAACCCACGCAAAAAAATCAAAAATTTTTGCGTCATCGAGTTCGGGCGCAGGTGCGCTTCCACTTGAAGCGCAGCGCCCGGTGTTTTGGATTTACAGTGTTTTGGGCCGAAGTCGGCAACTTAGGCCAGGAATGTAATTTCGTGGTAGAATTTCTCGACATTGATTAGGCGCAGTGCGCTCGAGGTAGTCAGAGTCGGGCGAAGGAAAATTAAAGCGAAACTTGGGAGTGAAAAATGAGGGATGGATGTGAGAGATGTGTGTGTGTGTGGAGAATGAATAAAGTTTATATAGGGTTAGGTTTCCAAAAGCGAATCGGGGGAAATTTCCAAAACGTTTTTAAGGCAATTGCGGGAAACAGAAATTTCCAAAACGGAAACGGAAACAACCCATATTCTTGATTCTATAACAACCCTAATATCTTTTATACTGGATTTAGACTAGTAACTTCTAAACTCTCTTAGATTTCATCCTACCACCACATCTAATCACAGGTATGCCAATTACGGCAATATTCTCAACCTTCACTCCAAAACAAACTCTAAAATGGAGGATCTTCTACAAATCATGATAGAATAAATAATACCACCCCCAAACAATTCGGGAAGGTGAGATTAATAATAAAATCCATGCACAATTTGAAAAGAACCACATTATATTAAAATTGAAATTTAAACAACATTTAACTACCAAATTCAAAGTTAACTACGGAATTTAACAACGTAACATCCTATCTACTAAAAATAATAAAAAACAACATCAAAACAACAAACAAGAAGAAATCTAGCTACTCTTCAAGGGAACGAGGTGGGGGTAAGAATAGGAATTTGAGTGATCAAGAATGGAAAAACCAAACACCCCACCCCCAAACAAATTTTTGAAAACAGGTTTGTAAAAATTTGTTTTAAAACGTGGGTCTTTTAAAGTCAGATTCCCGAGACTTAATGTGGGGTCATTTTACGTCAGATTCCCCTAGATTGTGCACACCCCCAAAAAAGCATGAAACTGGGGTGGCACAAAGTGGATGATGCGTGGTCAACTATAAACAAATAGTCGGAAGAGTTGGGGGTCTAGCCATAAAAACATGATACTAAATGCACCCCCAAATAGAATAATGTTGTATAATTGGAAGCAAACATGTAAGCGAAGGAATGAAAACTTATGCATCCTATCAAAGAACATATGCAAACCATCATGTTGTAATTGTTTTAAATAGTTGGAATGACCAAAAAGATGAATTAGCGATACTTTAGGTGAGAAGGGAATGAAGTGTGGATCCTGATGTCTTTCATGAAGCTCAGATGAGGAAAAATAAGACAAACTAGGTTTCTCACTACACTTGGTCAGAGCTTGTCTCTCAATTACCGGAATGGTGTACTCATGGGATTGTGTGCTAGGCAAACACTCTTCACTGTGAGGGTTGAAAAAATTATAGATGGTCTCTGAGGCAATTGGCTCAAGGGAAAAATCGAGGTTCCTTTTAAATGGTGAGTGAATGGATGGCTTAGTTGTGGTAGATGGTTGGATTATAGGAGGTGGTAACTCAGGTGGATGGTGGTTGGTTGGCGGTTTATCGGGTGGTGGATCCTAACATGCTCTTAAGAACTCTACATCTAGCTTAGCTGAATCCACAAGGTTGTGGTTCGTGGCTTTATCTTTAAGATTTTCCTCTATTTCTTTCCTTGTTATTTCCTTAGCTGCCAAATTGAATTGAGATTCACATTGCTCTAAAGATGTAACTTCCTCGTTTTCTTGCACATTAACTTGTTCATGCCTTAGATTTGAATTGTTAATCTCCATGTCCTCACCCTCTTCCTCTAAAACACTATAAGTATCTTCAATGGCCTCATTCGAATGTGTCGAGACATCATCCAGCCGAGTGCGGTTAGCAAACTCAAAGGCCTGGACATGCTCAACAAGAGGGTCCATATTACGAGAATGCCAATAGTTATCAAATTCTTCCTTCGTCACACCTTTATAAATATCTTCTAAAGTGTCATCATTATATTCATCGTCAGGTGGATCAGTGGGAAGTTCCTCGGAGACATCGCTCAAGTTTGAGTGGTCATCCGAAACTAGTCCTAAAGAGTCATCTACAAGAATTTCCTCATCCAGGTGGGGTGTGGAGTTAATATCATGGTTAATGGGAGGGTCTTCGGAAGGTAATGGTTCATGAAATGTAGGGTAGGTGTGAACTAGGTTGACTGGGTTAGTTATGGGAATAGTGTCGATCTCTGGCAAGGTAGAAATGTCTGGCGTAGGTGAACCTAGTATCTTTAGGTTCCGGTTTATTTCCTGAAGTATTATTTTGTTTTGGGCCATTATTTCATCGAATGTTGTTAGCTGAGGGGAAGCTTGGTGGTGTGGGTCTGGTTGGTATGGTGTTTGATAGTCATAGTTATTGGCGTTTGAGTGACTGGTTGATGTTGATGTGATGGGATGGGTTAGGTTGAGGTCGAATGAATGGTTGATTGTTATTGGTGGAATTACATGAATAGTTTGGATGACTAGAAAACTCTTGATTGTATGAGTCACTATAAAAATTTGAAAATTGAGGCTCATAATTATTATTATATCCTATAGTAGGCTCAGACTCTTGATATGATGGGCATTAAGAAGCCCAATGGTCAGGACTACCACAACATGAACATGGTGAAGGGTTCCCATAATAATTACAAGATTGCTCTTGATATGATGGGAATTGAGAAGCCCAATGATTTGGACTACCACAACATGAACATGGTGAAGGATTTTCATAATAATTACATGATTGCTCTTGATATGATGGGCATTGAGAAGCCCAATGGTCAGGACTACCACAGCATGAACATGGTGAAGGGTTTGCATAATTATCATATGATTGTTGGTCTACATATTGATATGCCATATTGGTTTTTCAAATATATTATAGGGCAATTAATATGCAACCACAACTCTAAGCATACATTTCTAGATAGGCGTGTGGTATTTCGTTTTAAGAAAACAAGCCTGATTATACTATAATTAAAACTCCTCTGACAGAAGAAACAAGGAATGAAAGAAGGAGTACCTGAATGCCTCCTTGCTTCGCTTACGAATAGCGTCTTGTATACGCGATCTCAGTGTTTGTATGATATTAGAAACACTGAATGACTTGAAGAAAGGAAAATTTGGAACAAATCTGAGGAAATCGGGCAAATTCAGCAGCTTAGGGCGCATTCGCGCTTTGTTTGGGTGCAGGTGTGCTCAAGATACTCGAAGTTCCAGGCGTTTGGGCGCAGGTGCGCTCGGTTTGGGCGTAGATGCGCTCAGGTCAATTTTTGAGTTTTAGGAATTTTAACATACTCCCAAAAATTTGAAATTTTTAGAGTAATTTGCTAAGACGTCTATCAAGTAGCCTGTAAAATTTCAGATCAATCGGAGTTATGAAAGTCCCTCTACTGCCCTGCAAAATTTGCAAAATAGTTTTCGGACACAATACAAACAACCGAATGGTTAACCTATCAAAACAAAGCCAAAAATTGCCAAATGTTTACTGAAGACTCCTGACAGATCCTACTTATTGCTGTAAAAATTTTAGAGCAATTGGAGTTCTACAAACTCTCCTTATGAGCTGGTGTTCCAGAAATTAAGTGTTTGCAAAACTGCAGAAACACACTAGAAACACTCCACTATTTAGGTGGTCAAAACAATTCAAAAACTCGTCAAATTTTAACTGCAAGCTCTTGACGTAGGATAGATACTCCTGTAAAAATTATAGAATTTTTAGAACTGCCTAAGTAACCTTACTCGACAGTTTTTCCAAGAACACACGGTTTGAAAACTGAAATACGGCACTGTAAAGATCGTATTTGTTCACAAGGTATATAGTTTATCTCTAACAATTTAACCAACTTAATCAGGAAACCCCTCTATTTGTCTATCACCTCTATTGGTGTTTGTCTAATTGTCCCTTTGTTGAGTTCTTGTTGTTTTTCTATGAACTTATGTAAGTAAAGTTTAAGTTTCCCATTATGTATAACTTGAATTCATGTTTCTTGAATCATTGGCCATTATCATTTCACAGTTAAAATATATGGGGAACTCATTTCAACTTAAGCTATCAATAGATCCATTACAGTTCAATCTGCAAACCCTAAAGACGTAACAAGTGCAGAAATATCTAAAGCAGTCCCTTCCATGGTAATTTATATATGTAATTATTTATTTCTTGTTAGTTAGTACGTTTTAATAGACTGGGTACTTATGTATCAAGTGAAGAAAGCACTGCGTTGTGTTCAATTAGTACTTAATTAAACATGTTATTTCGTTTTCCTTAATGGTTACATGTAAGACAACATAACTATCCCATAAGCCAACATAGTGTATCTCTAACAGTTTACCAACATAAGATGTTTTTGCCACTTATAAGACTCAGAAGTTTTATAACCTCTTATAAGATGTGGACCAGTGATTACGGACATACTTTTGGTTTGTTTTTTGCCTCTTATAAGAGGCATTCTACTATAAATGTCTTATAAGAAGCATGATTTCTGTAAGTACCAAAATTGGATCTACTACAATTCTGTAAGACTTGTAAGCTGGGAAAAGACACAAACGCCCCAAGCACACTACCCCTTGCCCTCGTTATCTCTTCTTCATTCTTCCTAGATCAACAAGCAACTGCCATTGCCACCAATCATGAGCTCCATCTCTGATATCGACCGAGCGATTTGGTGCTGCTGCCACAACTGCGAGAAAGCGTGAAACTGTTGCCGCCACTGTCAAGCTTGATCGAGCCACTCGATATGCAATAGAAACTTTTTTGGCATTGATTAAATTGGTGAGATGTCTTTTTGATTATGCTAGTATTCATGGACTTTGTTCATTATTGAATTTTCACTCGCACTTGCACTCTCTCTCACTCGAACTTGCATTATTATTGTTGCACTGTATGCTATTGTTTCAATTTATTTTTATTGATTGTTGTGGCTGGTTTGCTACAGACTAATTGATTTTTGGCTACTGATTTATTTATTTTCTTTTAGTACTTGATTTTAGGTTTGCTGCTGACTAGTTCTCTCTTCATTTTAATTTTGGGTTGTTGCCGACTGATTGATAAGAATGTGTTTAGTTTAGGATGAAATAGATCAATAAATCAAAGATGGAGTATTAGCAAAGGAAGCCTACGTTTGAACTTTGACAGAGAACCATGCCATTTTATATTTTGTACGATAATGGAAGTGCACTTTTCATTATATATTGCTGATGCACATTATCGTTAAGATGATTGCTTTGGTGTTCCTGATGCTTGCTCCACTATCAACCCAAGTGCTCACACACTCATAATTATGCCAAGTTCTAGTATGTTATTCTCTTTTTGAAATGCATAAACTATTTTTTAATTTGTTTGCACCGAATGCAATGTAATGGATACATTGAAATGGTTATCCTTGTTATATGTAGGTCTATATGGATTATTTTAAGTTATCCTTATTGGTGAGTCTTATAGCATTAGTGATATTGCTCAAACATGCAAGAAGAAATACACTCCCAAGGAAAGTCCGTCACAAGATGTCAATTTCCTCACGTAGTGGATAAGATTTAGTTAGGGAGAATTTGAATGGTCTATCAAAACAAATTTTCCAATCTTTTAGGATGTTGAAAAAATCTTTTCAAGCAATGTGTAGTCATTTTCGAGAGAGATGGTACTTGGCCAATAGTAAACACCTACCTTTGGAAGAGAAAATGATGATGTTCTTGTTAACACTTAGTCATAACACTTGTATGACACATGTAAGTTGGTTATTCTAACATTCTGGAGAAACAATTCACAAGTACTTTCATGAAGTGTTGAAAGCTATGATTGTGTTTTCCAAAGAGATGATTGTACCACCATCTTAGGATGCCCCAGTTGGAGAACTTAGAAGTTATAAGGAACTTAGATAAGGAGCATTCAAAGGGGCTATTGGAGCATTAGATGGCACTCTCATTCATGCAGTTATTCCTCCTAGTAAATAGACCCCCTACAGAGGTAGAGGTGGAAAAGATTGTTGGCAAAATGTGCTGGCAATTTGTGACTTTGACATAAAATTCATATATGCTGTGGTTGGATGGGAGGGGACTGCCCATGATGTTAGGGTGTTAACTACTTCAGTGGGGAATCCAGCTTTCAGGTTTCCATTACCTCCTCGAGGTAAGTGTGTAAACTTTGTTTTATTATAATTTTATCTACAAACTTATTACTTGTATATGCGTAGTAAATTGTCATCTATTTCCATTGTGCAAATAAGTATTATCTGTGTGACGTGACTTACATGCATGCTTTGGGTCTTTATGTCCCCATATCGTGGTGTACGATATTGGCTTACTGACTACAGACGTCCTGGGAGTCGTGCTAGGACTAAGGAGGAGAAGTTTAACCATTACCATTCAAAACTAAGGAATGTGATTGAGAGGAGCTTTGGAGTTTTGAAAGCTAGGTTCCCTGATTTTAAGCAAGATGCCAGGGTATAAGTTTCCAATTCAGAGGAACATAATCATTGCTTGTATGGCTGTTCATAACTTCCTTTGTAGAGTTTCCCTTAATGATGTGGTATTCCAAGCATATGGTAATAAGGAACTTCTTGTGAATAATCAGATTCTAGTAAACCCAGAAAAAATTTATGGTGTTAAGCAAGTTTTTAGGCCACAAGATCAAGCTTATATGGTCAATTTACGATCTCAAATTGCAGATATCCTATTACAAGGCCTAATAATCCCGAGTGATGTTCTTCTTAGTCGTGTTTTATGATGTATAACTTCTTGTAAACTCTTGTTTTATTTGCTATATTTATGACTTGTAAACTCTTGTTTTCTGACATATCGATGATATGAGAATGTTTAAACTTTTTAGCTCGGTGTTTGAGTTTATTATATCATGACATGTAAACAGGTTGATTGTCATGAGATATGACTTTATTCAAAATTATTGTCAATATTTATAAGCAGGTAAGATGGCATCAAAGGGAGACAAAGATGTACTTCTTTGCATCTATGGTGGGGGTACATGTAAGATGATAAGTGCTCAAAAAGTGGAATTTAACCTTCGATTATGCCTCTTGTTTAGCTATCTTAGTGGACTAATAGTGTTTGTAAGTTATGTTTTATGATTCTACAGGTGAAAGAGAGAGTTTTGTGGAATATTAGAGAAAAAGGGGTAAAACGGAGCAATTCGGAGCATTAAGGATCACATGGGAAGCCCGTGGACAATCATGGAGAAGGCCAAGGAATTGAAGCTATTAAAGATGCGATTTGGACCTATTTTAATGCCTATTTGGAAGCCCAAGGCCAAAGGATTCATTGCTTGGACCAAAGCCCGCAAAAGAGGATAAAAGGATAGAGCAGAAGAGACAAAATAGACTTTCGCGTCTGGGACACATGGATCGCGCATCTAGACGCATTGCTCGCGTCCGAGACGCATGGATCGTGCGTCCAAATGCATGAAATGACACTGTAGCCAATTCTTTCTCAGTTTTGGAGATGAAGTTGGACTCTGAAAGAAGTCTATTTATATTAGGAAACAAATGACGGTTTGGAATGCTTCTAGAACTCATTGTAACCCCTATAAATAGAGGACCTAAGTGCCTTATGTAATTTGCCAATTCACTTATATTCTTGTCTCCAGAACTTGAGGCAAAGAGAGATTAATAATAAAAAATTCGGTTTTAACTAGCCTAGTCTTAATAAATTAGTTTTTTCTAGTCTTATGTTCTTCGACTCTTCTTCCTCTCGTTCTTCGTGTTCTTCCTTATTTATGGAAGACTAATCTTCTCCTTCAAGAGAGGAGATGAAGCCGATGTTTAAGGTTTAATGATTCTTCTGGTTCATGGTGTTCTTCAATCAGGTTAGTTCTTTATGTTTTTAGTTATTAGTTCAATTGCCCACACCAGGGGTTGGAAGTATATAATAGGTTTTATGTTTAGCAATATTAATATCATGCTAGTGTTCTTTACTTTTTTTCTAGTAGTATAGTTCTTTAGAGTTAGAGAAGCATTCTTTCTGTTGAGCTCAGGGAGTGGCTACCTAGGGGAAGTCTTCTTTGTGTTTGCCTTAAATGGTGATTCATTGAATGGCTGCCCTATTAGGATGTACTCCTTGATGTTGCTCTCGGTAATACATTGAATGGATTCCCGAGCTTACATAAAAGGAAAGAAGATATTAATAGCATAAACATAGGAATAACCTTAAGTAGAGTTAATTGTTAACGATGTTTCGTCTAAGAGGGCATCGTCACTCGCTTGATTGCCTAATTGTAGTCTACTTGTAAGAACAACCATGAAGCAGAAGGTCATACATTAAAAGTATTGGTAGATTCTAATCTCTTGAATTCCCTCTCTTATAAATTCCCAATAGTTTAGTTAATTTAGTTTAGTTTATCATTAGAATCTAAAATCTCTACAATCATAGTTTTTAATCCCTTAAACCCCCTTTCCAATCTTGTCCTTCACATAACATACACTTAAAAATGGAACGATACCCTACTCATCCTTTACTTATTGAGGGATAATTAGGTTTTGATACGCTTCTATTTTGTTCAACGACCATCATCCATATACCATCTACATCATCTATCTATATCATCCATACACCATCTACATATACAAAAAGAGGCAAGGTCAAATGGCGCCGCTGCCGGGGATATAATTAATTGTAGCCCTGGAAAAGGTCAAAATGGCGCCGTTGCCATTTTAACTTGTTTATGTTTAACATTTTCTTTCAAGATTAAAAGTTTGGATCTTGAGGTAATTTTAGCTGCATCATCCATCCTTTTGAGAAAGAGAGAAGCTTGAAAGACATCTCGAAGACAAGATCTACCATCTAGGTTAGTCGAATCTTCATCTTTTTATTTCATCCTTAGTATAGTTGTATCATAGTTTAGTTTTATTGCTTTCTAGTATAATTGCATTTAGGACCTTTTCAACAATTGAAGTTGTAAGCCAACACAGCGAAATATCAAACTTTAGTGTTTCTTGTCTGAATCTTGACAAACGGACTATTGTCTGTGGGTTGTGGTACTTAAGCAATCCAAGTGATTCACCATAATCCTAGAAGAGACAACTTTAGACAACGGGAGAGATACTAGCTACAAAGCCCAACCCAGTTGAAGGAAAGTAGTTTTACATTTTAGTATAATTTAGAATAATTGCATATTATTCAAGCATTGTAGGATAGTTTTTCGTCATTTTCGCATAGTATTTTCTAGTGTATGCCCTGTTGTCCATATCATCGTCCGGTAAGAACACAACAGTGGACAAGGTTTAACAATCGACTCACAAGAATACTAGACGAGATTGAAACAATGGCCACACGCAATGATGGAGGTGTTTTGGACACCAATAATCCTGAAGCTATCCCACCCATGCAAGCACAACGGAGGAAGAAGCTGTGTGATTTCTATTCACCAATCATTGGAGACCCACCAAGCAGTATTGTTTCTCCAGAGACAGAAGCTAACCAGTATGAACTTAAAGCATCAGTAATCTCTATGCTTCCAAAGTTCAATGGTTCAGACAATGTTCAGCCTTATGTCCACATGAACCAATTTCTATTAGTCCTCAGAACTTTCAAGAACCAAAATATCAGGGATGTGAGTATCAAGTTAATTTTTTTCCACTCTCACTCGAAGGTAAAGCATCCATATGGTTAACTGCACAGCCGATCAATTCAATTAACAACTGGGAGAAGTTGAGAACAAAGTTTATGAACAAGTTCTACCCACCCCAGAAGACAGATGCCATGCAGCAAGCCATCAACAATTTCAAAGGGAAGGTGACTGAAGAATATCATCAAAGCTGGGAGAAATTCAATAATCTGCTAGTCTCATGTCCACATCATGGTTATGATAAGAGCACACTGGCTCATTTTTTCTTTCGAGGATTTTCTACTATGAACAAGAAGATGATACAGTCAATGCATCAAGGTAAGTTTACATAATTGGATGGAGAGGAAGCCTACAAATTTCTCGAGAATTTAGCTGAAGACACTCAACAATGGAGTACTAGCAATGAGGACGTAGCTAGGGTAGAGGGGGTGCCGAAGCAATTTGGCAACCAAATTCAAGAAGACCCAAATCAAGCAATGCTATCAATTATGGCAAGCCTATCAACAAGACTTGAAACTCTGAACAAAAAGTTTGATCTCCATGAATCCTCCAAAAGCAAACAATTTCCAAGCTAAATCTCAACCATCCAAGCCTTGTTATGCCATTTGTGAGCTATGTTCTGATGAAGGCCACACCGCTGAAGAGTGTTCGTACTATTTGGATACTAATACAGAGGCATGTAGTATCAACTCTTTAGGAAGAAATAACCAGTTCAATCATGGACAGAATTATTGGAAACCACAAAATACAAATCAGAGGAATTTTCCTCCAGGATTCCAAAATCAGTCTAATCAATTCCAGAATAACCAGTATCAGTTCCAAAACCGCCAACAACTATACAGAAATCAACAGTCATACCAGAACAAGCAATACCCAGCCAACACAAATAGAGAGTTAGTACCAAATCTTATGAGTGGATATATTGCCCCTACGCCTCAGTCGAGCAAAGTAGTTATCCTACTTCTGGAAGAAGCTATCACCACCATTGTCAATGAGCTGAAACAAACAAATCAAAGAACCCAGAAGTTTGAGAGTAACTTTAGTGTTATTCAAGGCCAGATAGGACAAATCGCTGCCGCCTTGACGGAAATATCGAAAGGAACATTACCAAGCCAGGCGGAGCCAAATCCGAAAGGAAGAGGTGTCCTGCAGGTGGATAACCTGGAGATTACTCAGTCGAATGACCAAGTTAATGCTGTCACCACTCTGAGGTCAGGCAAGAAAGTTGATAACAAGATTATCTATGAACCAGGAAAAGATTCTGCGGAGCCTAAGGTAACTTATGTCCCCACCATCCCACCCAGTTCTAACATTTCAGATATATCTAGTGTTGTGCCACCTACTGAAGACACTGTTGCAAAAGAAGTTGAAGGAACTATTGTGGAAATAAGTAAGAAGAAGCCATCACGAGTTACTCCACCTGTCACTCCACTATCTGTTACCTAGCCAACTGAAGCCGAAAGAAGAGAACCGATATTGAAGAATCCGCCAGCACCATTTCCTTCGAAACTAGTCACTAAAAAAAGAATGACTTTACCCGACAAACAATAACTGTCGCCAAAGATATTACCCGACAACCAAAAACTGTCGCAAGACTGTCGGAAAACACTCGGTCGGCATAGGCTTCCGGACAAGAAAAAATCAAAACAGCCGCCGGGCTTTGGTATCTATGTCGACGGACATTGCGGCTATCATAGACCATCGGTATTGCTGCAGACACTAACTGTCGGAAATTACTGCTGTCAAAGACCGTCGGATATGGCTACTGTCAATGACCATCAGGTATTGCTACTATTCAAGACCATCGGTTATGCTTCTACTCGACAGCCTTTGTCCGTCGGATATTAGTTTTTGTAATTAAAAAAAAAAATTTTTTTATTTTAATAAAAGTTTCCAACATCACATTCTTTTTCAGACCAACATCATAATTTTTCAGGCCAACTTGTTCTTTCAGTAATGAAATAATATACTGCCATGTGCATACACAGTTAAACTTGCATAGGAAACTCTAGTGTCAAACTTAGCAAAACAAATAAATACTCCTTTTGACGTTTCTCTCAACCAAAATGTACTAGGCAAGCTGATAGCATATCATAATATAGCACATGAACTGTGTTCGGCTTTCTGGTGAAATGCTTAAGTTTCCTTTTCGCTCTTTGCAAGCTACCTCCTCAACCAGCTTAATTTCATCACGCGATTTAGTTTGAGCTGCTTCTGCTACGTTAACTATCTTTAACCGTGCAATTCAACATGCATGCTCTCATGCTAATTGTTGTTCAAGCTTCTTTGTGGTTTATGTAAGCTTTGAGTTCAACCTAAAAGATTATACATATAATACATATAGTCATTAGCAAAAGGTCCAATGTCTTGTATTAAAACAACCAATGAGAAGAAAATTGGAAACTTCTAGACTAGTGTGTTTAATCATAAACATAAAAACTCAATCTTCCTTAACGGTTCATGGTGGCAATTTATCTTTTCAAGAACATATCAATTTCATGAGACAATTTTGATTAGGACTACAACCTAATGTTTTCTTTGCTTCAAAGACATGACAACTTTCATGTGCTATTCGAAGTTTTTTTTAATAACTTAGCATGCGAACACCTCTACCACAAAAGTTTTTTGTACTATTCTTAAAATAGGGTTAGGGGAGGGGGCCAGGGAGCAAACAATACCTACTAGTCACCATTACTAATGTTTATCAATACTTACAGAGTTACTAATATTGGCAAAAAAAAGATATTTGTGCTTATATGCAAAGCACAAGGTTTGGTACTTCTTTGAGGCATCTCTGTGTCATTGTAATACACCAAAAACAGAACGAGAAAACTTTCTGCAAGCCTTTTGGTATTTATATAATTTTTTTTAATGAAATTATCGGACAACTGATTCTATCATTGAAACAAAAAAAGACAAACCCAACATTGTAAACTAAACCCCTTGAACGTAAAAGCATTATCAAGTCAATGGATGCCTTTTAATTTGGTTAAAAAGATAAAGTTGAGATGTCAAGTTAGACCAAAAAACAAAGAGTAAACAGATTGGGGAAAGAGTAACGGAGCGACAAACATTAATATAATGCAAGGGAAATCACAATTTACCATCTTAGTTATTCGGTTGAGCTGGTCTTCATATGACTTGTGCATATTTTCCATCAGTTCGGATATCTCCTATTTTGAGTAACCCTTAAAAGACTCAACCTGCACTTTGTGACCTTGCAGCACTCATCGCTTCGATCTCCTCTCTGTCAAACAAGTGTTTACTTAAATAACTATAAGCTTTTGAAGTTAAATGTATCTATAAGGCAGCTATGTAAACTAAACCATCTTTTACTCTTCTGTTGTTCAGAAGCAAGGGAGTCAGTACTTAAAGGTGAGCAATCCTAACTATTTTCGAGTAAGTAATTAGACAATACTTGTTCACTTTTCCACACTCATTTCAATATGCTTGGAGCATGAAAAGTTGTTTTTCAAATGTTAAGAGAGAATAAGTTCAAATCTCTGGAGGGCACACTTATCTTCGTCAATGTAACAAAAATGAATCGATAAAATTATAAAATAAAAGCAACCACCACAAGTTCAACTCAAATGCTTATGAACAGTCTTACATGAATTTGTTGACATTGGATATAAAATATAATACATATCATCATATCAAAACAAAAACTTTGAGCGAAAGGGCTGTTAACAAAGCGTACTACCAACTTGAACTTCAGGTAAAGAACCAGAAAAAAAATATATATAAGGAGAATGTGGTAACTTGAACTAGGAGGAAACCACATTATCCACGAGTTTGTATTCTAGGTGCTTGCTAAGATGTGTGGTAAAGTTCAGTGTTCTTGAGTGTGTTGCGTGTCTGCATTATATTGTTAAGTGTTTGTTGGACGGTAGGGTAGGGTGGGCAGTCACTGTTTCAGCATATAAAATAAATTGCAGATTAAAAACAAGATTATCCAACACTAAAAGAAAGCTATTGAAATGGCAATAACACGGTGAAAAGTAAACGTCAGTGCTAAATTTTGCACAGGCAAATCTTCAAGGTTGCTACAAGGAAATAGATTGCTAAAAAAGTCAGAGATTGATGACATTACTATGATATCACGACAAACAATATATATTTGATCATCAGAAGATATGCTTCAACGTCTAAATTCCAGCCTTCTCAACTCCAGCATATAGTTGTGTCCCCTTCTTTCTGCACATTCAGTAAGTATTTGAAGCTTAAATAAAATGGAAATTGAAAAGTGAAAGTGAAAGTGAATCAGGTTAGCTACAATGACCCAATGCAAGGTGATAAGATGAGTATCGGTTAAAAGCCAAGTCCCATTATTAGAAAAAATAGATGCAAAATTTAAAAGCTAGTAGTAATTACAAAGTTCTCATTTACAAACTCAATATCCTACTAAACAACATTAAAACCCATTGTAACATGTACACTATGTACTTTGATAAAATGGAAAAGGGGGGTATTAGGGTATACCTTGTGCTACACCATGGCAAGAAAAACTACAAGCAGTGCAAATTCCATCATTGCCATTCAGATATAACAAGAACGACGAGAATATTGCTTGCCTCTTCAACCAACAATTATTGTAAGTGCACTCCTTCCCTTCATATCTTCCTAAAACCAAATGAACTTCCTTCGCATAAACAATCAATTACAATATAATTGTGATGCTAGAGCAAAATCCTAAATACAATAAGCCTCTATTACACTTGACTATCTAGAATTACCAAAGTAACTATAATTAGGTGTTAACCTATATCCTAAATCAAGAATGAACTTTCAATCTAATCACCAATACATACAAGGAAATGAGAACATACTAGAAACCTCATAAGTAGTGGCACCATTAATCTCAATAGGACTAACCATAAGCGTCTCAAAAGGCGACATCGAGTGACCCGAAACCGATAGATCACTGCATCAAATCAATAGCAACTCAAAACCCAAAATACTAAAAACAAATAAAATCAAACAAAACATAAGAAAACCCACGATTGAGGAGTGCAGACATGAACATTAAAAATCCCCACTCCAACCAATGCCTCGACAAGAACAGTAAGTCCAATAGCACCAATACCATCACCATTAGTAACTAAAACAATCGGTTTGGAACAATCATTTTCAGAATTAACACTAACATCATTTGTAGTAGAAATAGTATAAACATTAGGCAGTAAAAAACGAAAATAATAACCGTACTAGTTCTTATCTTCAATTTCCTGGACTGAAATCGTGTACCGAGTCTCATCTTCACAAATGTAAACCATTTTCACAAATTCGAAGCTCAGAATGAAAATTTTCAAAAATCAATTTCAATATCAAAATTTTCTAAGAAATTTGGATTGAAATGAATGGAAATTACCCGAAACAAAAATAAAAGGTGTGAAAACCCTAGATTTTTGAAAAATAATGAATCTAATTTCATATGTTAGATGGCCAATTGGAGGGGAGGGAGAATTATTGACGTTTTGAGATTGGATAGAGTGGGTGTACCTTTTTGGAGTGGGAAAGAGAGAGACAGTGAAGTGGCTACAACAAGAGTGAGTGAGAGAGGGATAACAATTTTAGGGGTTTTTTTTGTTATTTTAGTTTTACCAAATATTTTAGGTAGGAAGTGAAATTAGTTTGGGCGGGCCTGGTGTTTGGAAGAGATATGTCAACAGTTAATAACTCTAGTAGAACCATCGGGTACCTAGGGAGATGGCCATATTATACCCTACAGATGGCTAGATTATATCCGACAGACAAAATGCGCAGGGGACTTCCTACACACAGAAGCCGTCGGTTATTCTATATGGCATCTGTCGGGTAAACCCATTTTTTTGGTAGTGAGTGAATACCAGAAAGGATGACCAGTACAAGGAGATTTGCGATGTATTTCAGAATTTGCATATTAATATCTCATTTCTGACCGCCATCAAGCAAGTTCCCTCGTATGCCAAGTTTGTGAAAGATTTAGTGAAGAAGAAAACCAACATTTCGAAAAAAGCTTTTATCGCTCAAACATGTTCATCGTACCTACATAATTTAGTGGTTGTGAAACTGAAAGACCTTGGAAGTCCAACTGTTATATACAGAATTGGAGATTCTTTGGAGGAGCAAGCTTTATTAGATTTGGGTGCTAGTGTGAATCTTCTACCATATTTCGTCTACGAGAAGTTAGGCTTGAAGAATCTAAAACCGGCTGATGTTACTTTACAGTTGGCAGATAGATCAGTGAAGATACCTAGAGGAATCATTGAAGATGTCATAGTCCAAACCGAAGATTTCTATTATCCGGTTGATTTCATAGTACTCGACACAGAACCTACATCTGGTAGGCAGATACCAACCATTCTAGGCAGACCATTCTTGGCCACTGCAAATGCACTCATCAACTGTCGAATCGGTAATATGACGTTATCCTTTGGTAATATGAGAGTCGAGACCAATGTTTTCCATATGTTACAGCAACCACAGGAGGTGTGTGCTGTGAATGAGGTATGCATGATTGAAGCTTTAGCACAGGATTATCTGACTCATTCATATCCTGCTGATGAGTTGTTGAAAGCTCTGACAGACTCAGATTGTGAGGAACTTAGTGTCAAGGCAATCAATGCGATTTTGGATTCATCACTTGTCATGGATGACAGCAAGTTCAAAGAAAAGTTTGAATCCCTTATGCCTGATGGACCATCTAAAAAGCTTAAGAAGGAGCCGCCTAAGCTAGAATTGAAACCTTTGTCGTCTACACTCAAGTATGTCTTCTTGGGAGATTTGGGAACCTACCCAGTAGTTATTGCATCAGATTTAACTGAGGAGCAGGAATCCAGGTTAGTAGCACTTTTAAAGGAACACAAGTCAGGTATAGGTTGGACAATTGATGATATCAAGGGGATCAGCCCTATGATAGTTCAACATAGGATTCATTTGGAAAAGGATTCCAAGACTTCTAAGCAACCACAGAGGAGGCTTAATCCGAAGATGAAGGAAGTAGTTCGAGAAGAGGTCGTCAAACTCCTTAACGTTGGCACTATCTACCCTATTTCTGATAGTCAATGGGTTAGTCCAGTTCAAGTTGTGCCGAATAAGTCCGGAACCACACTGATCGAGAACGAGAACAATGAGTTGATTCCAACCAGGATTTAGACTGGATGGAGAGTTTGCATCGATTACAGGAAGATGAATAGCACATCAAGGAAAGACCATTTTCCATTGCCATTCATCGATCAAAGGTTAGAAAGATTAGCTGGACAAGCTTACTACTGCTTTCTTGATGGTTACTCAGGATATTTTCCAATCCATATTCATCCTGAGGACCAAGAGAAGACCACACTTACATGTCTGTTCAGAACATTCGCCTACCATCGTATGCCTTTTGGTCTATGCAATGCACCGACCACTTTTCAGCGATGCATGATGAGTATTTTTTACGACATGGTGGAGAAATACATGGAAGTTTTTTATGGATAATTTTTAGTTTTTGGGTCATCTTTTGAGGATTGCCTACACCATCTCTCCTTAGTCCTTAAATGTTGTTGCGATACCAACTTAGTTCTGAACTGGGAAAAATGTCACTTCATGGTAAAGGAAGGGATAGTGTTGGGTCACCAAGTTTCAAAGGAAGGAATTCTAGTAGATCGAGCGAAGATTGATATTATAAAGGATCTACCTAAACCGAGAACTGTCAAAGATATCCGTGCCTTCCTAGGTCACGCGGGATTCTACCGTCGATTTATCAAGGATTTTAGCAGAATTGCAAGACCGCTGTCACATCTGTTAGGGAAAGATATTGTCTTTGATTTTGATACGTCATGTGACGAAGCTTTTATGAAGTTAAAGGAAGCACTCACTTCAGCACCAATCATTCATGCTCCTGACTGGAGCCAGCCATTTGAGATCATGTGTGATGCATCTAATTATGCTATAGGAGCTGTTTTAAAACAAAGAGACAAGAAAGTGCCGTACGCAATCTATTATGCTAGCAAGACTCTAAATGGAGCTCAGATTAATTATTCTACCACTGAGAAGAAACTCTTAGCCATCGTCTATTCTCTTGACAAATTTCGACAATATCTGATAGGTTCAAAGGTGATTGTCTATACTGACCATGCTGCCTTGCATCATTTACTCGCTAAGCAGGATGCCAAGCCTAGGTTGATCCGATGGATACTACTTTTACAAGAATTTGATTTGGAGATACGTGATAAGAAAGAAACAGAGAATGTCGTTGCTGATCACCTTTCTAGATTGCTAGTGGAGAATACGGAAGACAGCTTACAAATCTGTGAGACTTTTCCTGATGAACAATTGTTCAGTATATCAGAAGTACCATTGTATGGCCACATCGCAAATTATCTAGTGACCAACAAGGTACCATCGCATTGGAGCAAGCAAGAAAAAGATTTATTCTACTCAAAGGCCAGATATTATTTTTGGGATGATCTATACTTATTCAAGAAGTGTTCGGATCATATTATTCGAAGATGCATCCCAGAATCAGAACACGAATCTATTTTATCATTCTGTCACGATCAGCCTTGCGGAGGACACTTTGGCCCACAACGTACTGCAGACAAGGTATTACAAGCTGGATTCTATTGGCCTACTCTTTTTAAAGATGCAAATGTTTATTGCAAAGCATGTCCGAGATGCCAATTTTTGGGTAAGACCTCGAAAAGGTTCGAGTGGCCTCAACAATTGATCCTTATCTCAGAAATCTTTGATGTATGGGGTATAGATTTCATGGGACCATTTCCGCCTTCTTTTGGTTACACCTACATTCTACTGGCTGTGGACTATGTTTCAAAATGGATTGAAGCAGTTCCTACAAAGACCTCCGATCATAAAGTCGTCATGGACTTTCTAAAGAAGAATATTCTACCAAGATTTGGAACACCGAAGAATTGAGAAGTGATGCTTATGATAAGTCAAGGATTTACAAGGATAAGACTAAAGCATTACATGATAGAAGAATTCTGAAGAGAGAATTTGAACCTGGACAGAAGGTTCTGGTCTACAACTCTCATCTAGAAATTTTCCCTAGAAAGTTGAGATCTAGATGGACGGGACCGTTTGTAGTAAGACATGTCACACCTTTTGGAGCTATTGAAGTAGAAGACATAAAGAGAAGGACTCGTTTCAAAGTCAACGTTCATCGACTGAAGCCTTTTTTGGAGTTACCTACTAGAGACGTGGAGGCCATTTTTCTCAAGGATCCGGTTTATCAGACCACTATTGAAGCAGAAAATTGGGGTAAGTTACCTACACACCTTAAAGATTACATTCTATGTTTAGCTGAACCTATTACTCTGTCTAGTTTAAGTTTTTTGCATGAGGGAGCCAAGCGTCGTAAGCTTGACTCCTTAGGATCTCATTAGTATAAGTGCCAACGATTGTCGGGCCCTCAGATTTTCATAACTTTATCCTTTACTGAGCGGAGTTGCAAGCGCCGGAGTCAAAGTCTCATAACTCTAGTAGACCGAGTATAAAATGTCTACAGGAAGTAAGCATGTTGTTGAGAGATCAGTTTTGAGGTAGGAATACTAGTCTTGAGGATCTGACTATAAAGGACTTAAAAGTCTTGAGAATATGACTTTAAAAGACTCACATTATGTCTTGGGAATCTAACGTAAAAAGACCTAAAAATTTGTTTCTTGAACTAATTCTTGATATTCGGCAACAATGGTAGTATCCTACCTTTTTTCTCATCCATTTCATTTACTTCTTTATACATTGAGGTCAATGCATGCATAAGTAGGGGGAGGGTGTACTTGAGAAATGAATTTTGAAAATTAGTTTTCAAAAACAAAAATATTTTTGTTTCTATATCAATAGCATGAGAAAAATGAATTTTAATGATGAGTCTGGGATATATATTCTATACTGCTTAGTGTTGAGTTTGATAGATAGTTGATATTATTGATTTCATTACCGCTTAGACTATTTATTATGCTCGAACATAGTTCTTGTTGATAGAATTCTTTATCAAGGCACCACCATAATACTTGGTTAGTTTTGTACTTTTGCTAGAAGAGAGATTTAAACTCCTAGTAAACTGGAAGTAGAATTTTTAGACTTAGCCCGTGAGACTTGAGCTTTATACCCATTCTTTGGAGAGTTCTTACAAAAAATCCGAGTCTTAGGGACTCAACATCTTTCAGTTCTTTATGTCGTTGTAATATAGTCTCATTATTTGTTGATTTGGTTAATCACGAAGTGACATCGATCAACTGGGGAGATAGCCATTAGGTCTTGTAGTCTATTCGAAACAGAGTATCATACTGATAAGTCAAGTAGTCAACCTATTTAGCCTTTATCCCACCTAGTAGGACCATTATGTTAAACCCTTTTCAGCCTCACAATAAGCCATTTTCTTTCATAAAACCCTTTACCCTTTACCCAACTCCAGACAAGGAGTATAGCCAAAATCTTTATCAGCCATACCCATATATTTTTGAGAATACGAGGGGCACAAAGAGGAAGAAATAGCATCAAAAGGAAGATTACAAGGAAATACCAGAGAGATACAATGAAGACCATCATTCTGTTCTAAGTGAAAGAAGCTAGTGGAAAATAAGCATATCCAGTACTAATCAAGGATATACCACGGAGCTAAAAAAAAAAAAAAAAAAAAAGTTGAACAGAATGGATGGAAAAGCTAAGACAAAGGAAGAATTTTCTCTGCAATACAGAATTTGAAGAAATCTTCCAAAGAAAGAAGCAAAACCCTTAGTGTTTTCAGAAACAACCTTAGAATCCTTTTTACCTTTCCTTCATAAACCAATACCCAAGCCAAGTTACAACCCATGACTTATCACTACAGTATGGTACAAAGTCTAAAATAGGTGAGAGGATGCTAAAGTGAAGGACCCGACACTTCATATGTGATTGACATTCTTTCCATGGGACTAATTTCATCCAGAAGTCCGTTTTTCAAGGTAGTATGTGGGATGTTCGTATTCATTATTCTTTTCCCCATATACATAAGATAAAATAGTAGACCATCTTCTAAGAGATTCTTTTCTGAGAGTATGACCGGTGAGGATTGAAAGTCGAGATGGGATTCCGTTTCTTGGATAGGAGAGCATAGGAGATTGACTAAGTACACACATAAGCCTTGATTAAGAATTTTGTCAATTTTTACTATCTCCCATCATAATCTATGAGTCTTTGCAGCAATGTAGTTAGCAATGGAGACCGTCTGTTAGAGTAAGCACTGAGTAGGTAAGGAATTTCTCTCTCTGAAAAATACTATCATTCTTGAACATGCTATTGATTGATTTTGTGGGTATATCACCTGAAAACCTTAACGAGACTATAACTCGTCTTTTTTGGGGAACTTAAAGGTTTAAAGCCTTGTTGCATATAGTAAATGCAATCGCGATGCCTGTGAAAATGAGTTAGGATTTTATTTTTGTTATTAGGATGTGATTTTGATCACTTATCTATCTTTTTATCTTATTTGCTAAGAGACTAGCAAAAGGCTAGTTGGGAGTTGTGATAAGTGCTCAAAAAGTGCAATTTAACCCTCGATTATGCCTCTTGTTTAGCCATCTTAGTGGACTAATAGTGTTTGTAAGTTATGTTTATGATTCTATAGGTGAAAGAGAGAGTTTTGTGGAATATTAGAGAAAAAGGGGCAAAACGGAGCAATTCGGAGCATTAAGGATCACATGGGAAGCCCGTGGACAATGATGGAGAAGGCCAAGGAATTGAAGCTATTAAAGATGCGACTTGGACCTATTTTAAAGCCTATTTGGAAGCACAAGGCCAAAGGATTCATTGCTTGGACCAAAGCCCGCAAAAGAGAATAAAAGTATAGAGCAAGCAGAAGAGACAAAATAGACTTCCGTGTCTGGGACGCATGGATCGCACGTCCAGACGCATTGCTCGCATCCGAGACGCATGGATCGCGCGTCCAGATGCATAGATCGTGCATCCAGATGCATGAAATGACACTGTAGCCAATTCCTTCTCAGTTTTGGAGATGAAGTTGGACTCTGAAAGAAGTCTATTTGTATTAGGAAACAAATGACGGTTTGGAATGCTTCTAGAACTCATTGTAACCCCTATAAATAGAGGACCTAAGTGCCTCATGTAATATGCCAATTCACTTATATTCTTGTCTCCAAAACTTGAGGCAGAGAGAGATTAATAATAAAAGATTCGGTTTTAACTAGCCTAGTCTTAATAAATTAGTCTTTTCTAGTCTTATGTTCTTCGACTCTTCTTCTTCTCGTTCTTCGTGTTCTTCCTTCTTTATGGAAGGCTAATCTTCTCCTTCAAGGGAGGAGATGAATCCAATGCTTAAGGTTTAATGATTCTTCTGGTTCATGGTGTTCTTCAATCAGGTTAGTTTTTTATGTTTTTAGTTATTAGTTCAATTGCCCACACCAGGGGATGGAAGTATAGAATAGGGTTTATGTTTTGCAATATTAATATCATGCTAGTGTTATTTACTTTTCTTCTAGTAGTATAGTTCTTTAGAGTTAGGGAAGTATTCTTTGTGTTGCCTTAGAAGGGGTAGCTCAGGGAGTGGCTGCCTAGGGGAAGTATTCTTTGTGTTTGCCTTAAGTGGTGATTCATTGAATGGCCGCCCTATTAGGAAGTACTTCTTGATGTTGCTCTCGGTAATACATTGAATGGCTGCCCGAGCTTACATAAAAGGAAAGAATATATTAATAGCATAAACATAGGAATAACCTTAAGTAGAGTTAATTGTTAACGATGTTTCGTCCAAGAGGGCATCGACACTCGCTTGATTGCCTAATTGTAGTCTACTTGTAAGAACAACCATGAAGCAGAAGGTCATACATTAAAAGTATTGATGGATTCTAATCTCTTGAATTCCCTATCTTATAAATTCCCAATAGTTTAGTTTAGCATTAGAATCTAAAATCTCTATAATCATAGTTTTTAATCCCTTAAACCCCCTTTTCAGTCCTGTCATTCACATAACATATACTTAAAAGTGGAACGATACCCTACCCATCCTTTACTTATTGAGGGATAATTAGGTTTTGATACGTTTCTATTTTATTCAACGACCATCATCCATATACCATCTACATCATCTATCTATATCATCCATACACCATCTACATACACAAAAAGAGGCAAGGTCATAAGACTAAGGTATCGAAGACTTCAGAGAACCCTGGGAGAGCATACCTTACATGTCCAAAGGGTGCTAAAAGGTGTGGACTTTGGCAATGGGTAGATGAGGTGAAAATATGTCCATGTAATGAGGGAATTTGTAAGATAAGAACCTCGCATACCCCAAGAAACCCAAATAGAAAATTCTATTGTTGCCCACAATCGACTAATGAAGGATTTGCAAGATGTGGATTCTTCCAATGGTTTGAGGAAACAAGTGGCACAAGCTCTACGTCTACCATAACAAAGAATGATTCTAGTGAACAGGAAACACTTGCCAAATTGTGCACATTTGTTGAGATGAAACAAGCTATAACAAATGATGTTTGTGCGGGTTTCTTGAATAAGATGGATGAACTTGGGATTAATGATGTAGAGAAGAAGGATAATAAGGAATGAGTTTTATTAGGATATCAAAATTGTTTTTTATGTTGTATTTGTATTTCTATTTGGATTTAAATGTAATGAATAAGAGGATTTCTATTTTGAAATGTTGCTTGTATGTGAATTGGTGGCTATGAAATTAGGCGGGAAAGAAGATCATTTTGTTGAATAATGACTAGAAGTTTTAGTTATATAATGGTATGTAAAACATGGTTATATTTGTCAAATTGCCATCTATAAGATGTTATCGCCATTTTTTCCTTTTTTTGTAAGTGCTTAAGAGGAACTTAAAATGAAAAACAAACCAGTTTATAAGACATACTTATAAGACCCTCTTATAAGGTAGGGTCTTATTGATAAGGTTATATACTAAAAGCATTACTTTTGTATTAACTCTAATTTTTTATATTTTGAATGAGAATCATATGGGCAAATATTATGCATATTATATATATGTTATTAGTTATATGCATGTGTCTAATACTTTATGTTGTAGATGATATGGTGTGTGGTGACACACAGAAGATCATATCATCAGTACCTTATAAAGTATAAGTAAACGTTCACAACCTAGATGTATTTGGACAAACTATTGGTACAGTTGTAGTATAATCTGGTATTAGTCTATCTTGACTATAGGATTATACTAGTACACTTTGTGTATATTGAACATGACCAAGTGAGGTTGTTTCTCTTTATACTGACTATATAAGAGAACAAATGCCTCTGTTATTATGGATGCTTGTCCTCTTAATCCAGATATAATAACGGGCATTTACGTGCATTGTACATTGCTTTAAATCATCAATGAGTGAGATTCATTTGTGAATCAACAAACTCGATGGATTGGGTAATGACATTATATGTAAGGTGTGATGTTGATTATAGAAGAAATTTGTGACCTGTAGGAAGTCGGGTTGATGATGTCCCCTTGAGGAGCTCATAAGGATTGTCATGTAAACCCTGCAGGTGGATTTAATCCGACATGACAATGAGGTTGAGTGGTACTACTCAAGAAAATAAGAAGTTGATTAATGTAGTTGTCAGTAACTTGACTTAATCAATAGACATTCGATATCTTGAACATGGGGAGATCAGCAAGCATATAATATGGAGCCCATAAACGTAACACGTAATTTGGAATTAGGGCGGTAGTGCAACAATGGCCTTTAGTGGAATAAGCCATTTGTTGACGGACTTGGGCCGTGTGTTCTGGGCCAACATAGGAAGCCCAAGTTCGTCAGGAGGCCCAACCCTAATTTCTCCTCATGGTCCCTGTTGTAGCCTATAAATAGAAAACCTTCTCTCCTGGCCGTTTTTACTATTCATCTAGATTGAAAAGAGAGGCAAGAAAAGATAGATCCAAAATCAGTTCTACCTTTGTGAGAAAGAAGGGAGTTGGTAGATCATTGCCCACATATAGGTCAAGAGGTGGTTGCTGATTTCATAGCTATTGGATTCTCAGAGTTATTATAGCCGATTCTAAGGGTAAATTTCTAACCAAACCGTGACACCCCTTATTCCGCTGTGCGTGGGTGTTTCGCGGTTCGTAGTAAATCATTCGGCGAAACCATAACGGTTCCTACACTTATAAGACCTTCTTATAACTTAAACCAAAAAAATAAAATAGCCCCTTAATTAGGAAACCCCCATATTTGTCTATCATCTCTATTGGTGTTAGTTTAATTGTCCCTTTGTTGAGTTCTTGTTGTTTTTCTAAGAACTTATGTAAGTAAGTTTAAGTTTCCCATTATGTATAAGTTGAATTAATGTTTCTTGAATCATTGCCCATTATCATTTCACAATTTAAATACATGGGGAATGCATTTCAACTTAAGCTATCAGTAGATCCATTACAGTTCAATCTGCAAACCCTAAAGACTTAACAAGTGTTGAGATATCTTCCACAGTCCCTTCCATGATAATTTTAGAGGTAAAGTTCCCCTCCACTGTTACCTTCACCTTCTATCTTTCTGTGACCTTTTCTTCCATAGTGATAGTTGTTTGATGGGTGGCTTCATGGTTTGCTTCATCCGGGAGATTGTGAGGGAGATGATGCCCTAAAGATTGGGGATTTAGTTAGGGTATTTATTTCAGAGATTGGGAATAACCCCGTCAGCTAATTAAGCCCAATGAAAACACAATTTGAAACGTTCTGGTTATATTACATGATCATGTCTAGTTTCAACTACTGATAGTTCTCGACCATGCTGTGATCGATGATGGATTTGTTCATTTTAAGAAAATGATCAACACTTATTTGTGATTATTCAAAGCAAGATATCATATTGACCAGATATAACATTATAATGTTCTACGTGATTCACCATGTGTGCTGTCTACTTGTAAGATTCCTGTCATCACAAAATTACAACACGTACTCCAACAAATATCAACTAGTAAATACAAATTAGGGATTAACACATACTGTAACACATGGTTAAACTATTAACCCTTCACATATATCACAAGCCTCTTTTTGTGTATGTAGATGGTGTATGGTCGTTGAACAAAATAGAAGCGTATCAAAACCTAATTATCCCTCAATAAATAAAGGATAAGTAGGGTATCGTTCCACTTTTAAGTGTATGTTATGTGAATGACAGGACTGGAAAGGGGGTTTAAGGGATTAAAAACTATGATTGTGGAGATTTTAGATTATAATGCTAAACTAAACTAAATTAACTAAACTAAACTATTGAGAATTTAGAAGAGAGGGAATTCAAGAGATTAGAATCCACCAATACTTTTAATCTATGACCTTCTGCTTCATGGTTGTTCTTACAAGTAGACTAGAATTAGGCAATCGAGCGAGTGTCGATGCCCTCTTGGATGAAACATCGTTAACAATTAACTTTACTTAAGGTTGTTCCTATGTTTATGCTATTAATATCTTCTTTCCTTTTATGTAAGCTCGGGCAGCCATTCAATGTATTACCGAGAGCAACATCAACGAGTACTTCCTAATAGGGCGGCCATTCAATGAATCACCACTTAAGGCAAACACAAATAATACTTCCCCTAGGCAGCCACTCCCTGAGCTACCCCTTCTAAGGCAACACAAAGAATACTTCCCTAACTCTAAAGAACTATACTACGAGAAGAAAAGTAAAGAACACTAGCATGATATTAATATTGCAAAACACAAACCCTATTCTATACTTCCATCCCATGGTGTGGGCAATGGAACTAATAACTAAAAACATAAAGAACTAACCTGATTGAAGAACACCATGAACCAGAAGAATCATTAAACCTTAAGCATTGGCTTCATCTCCTCCCTTGAAGGAGAAGATTAGCCTTCCATAAAAAAAGGAAGAACACGAAGAACGAGAAGAAGAAGAGTCGAAGAACATAAGACTAGAAAGACTAATTTATTAAGACTCAGCTAGTTAAAACCGAATATTTTATTATTAATCTCTCTCCACCTCAAGTTCTGGAGACAAGAATATAAGTAAATTGACAAATTACATGAGGCACTTAGGTCCTCTATTTGTAGGGGTTACAATAAGTTTTAGAAGCATTCCAAACCGTCATTTGTTTCCTAATACAAATAGACTTCTTTCAGAGTCCAACTTCGTCTCCAAAACTGAGAAGGAATTGAATACAGCATCGTTTCATGTGTCTGGACGCACGATTCATGCATCTCAGACGTGATCAATGCGTCTGGACGCTCGATCCATGCGTCCCAGACGCGTAAGCCTATTTTGTCTCTTCTGCTCCATCCTTCTATCCTCTTTTGCAGGCTTTGGTCCAAGCAATGAATCCTTTGGCCTTGGGCTTCCAAATAGGCTTTAAAATAGGTCCAAGTCGCATATTTAATAGCTTCAATTCCTTGGCCTTCTCCATGATTGTCCACGGGCTTCCCATGCTCCGAATTGCTCCGTTTTACCCCTTTTTCTCTAATATTCCACAAAACTCTCTCTTTCACCTGTAGAATCATAAAACATAACTTACAAACACTATTAGTCCACTAATATGGCTAAACAAGAGGCATAATCGAGGGTTAAATTGCACTTTTTGAGCACTTATCAATATACAACAAAATTAATCTAAATTCGTAAGACGATAGGGATAGTCACTGGCACTACAGTTAGACGACCTAGGACAACAGAATATAAATGCATAAACAATAAAGGGCAAAGAAGCCACAACTAAACACAATTACTTTCATTTGAAAATTTTGACACATGGGCATGATATTTGACACAGGGGCACTTACGCGGCCATGGGAAGGGTTCAAACTTCGATCGCGGCATATACCACACATGTTTAAACTTAAACTTCTCATACCTAAGATTTTCAGTTTCTTGGTTTTCTTCTTCCTCTAGATCCAGTAGGGACTTAGTTTCCTTCAAATGTTTCTTAAGTTTCCTAATGATTAGACGCAGACGTTCTCCGTGCTTGTTGTTGATGAACAACTTCATTATGTCCTTGTCTATAGGATAGAAGGGGCTGCTTGGCCTTAGAAGAGCTTTGATAAAACCATTCCCAAATAAAACCAATTTCTTGTGCTTCATAGTGGCCATTCTCTCTGCAATTTCAACCAAGTTTGCCAAATAGATACCATGATGTTTAAACACCCGTAAATTGACATGTGTAAATAATCGTTACAGCCTTACAGGTTATTTGTGCAACAAATAATTAAGTATGGGTAGTACATAGTCACATTTTGTAAATAATCAAGTTGAGGCATGTAGGTGACATAGATACATGTCATGTCTGCTTTATTAGATGAATGCAACACAATCTCCATCTATTATTTATTCCTTCTCCACACATAATATAAGCCTAACTAAACACTACAATATCACTATTGCAATTTGATTTGGAATATATATGACACTTATTCCTTTTGTTGATTAGATACAAACAAAGCCCAACACAATATTTGGAAGAACGTAAAGACAAACCTAGATCAGATCCTTTAGGAGCTGTAGCACAGACATATTGGTTTGGGCATCCTTCACAAGAATTAGATTTTCTAACAGACTCCAATTGAGGACTAGGGCAATCTGCAAAAACACCCAGACCCTTTAAATTAAACTATATTTGGTAAGAGAAACAAAATTTCAAATAGACTAGTGGGGTGAAAAAAAAAACATACGCTCGTTAGCATCTTCGGGGATTTCGTTACCGTTCTCCATAGATTCTTTACTACCTAGTTACTGTAAACAACCATGGTAATATATATATTGTGTTACCTTAGAGATGAGAGAGAGAAAGGAAATTAAAAAAAAAAAAAAAAATGACTTATCTTACTTGAGTGCTTCCCATAAAGGAGATCTGAAATGGAGAACCCTAAATTGAAATTCAGATTGAAATTTGTATTTAGGGCTGTAGTTATTAAAGCAGGTGGCATGTGGGTGACCGCACAGGGCCCCGAATATATAAGGCCCAAATAAGCAATTTTAGTGGAAAACGCTTATTTTGCAAATCAAAAGCCCAAACCGACGAAAAACCCAATAAACCGAAAATTTCACAGTAAACAACTGAAATATTTTCTCATATTCTCTTTCCTCATTAACCGATAATTCTTGTAATAAAAAAAGAAAATAATAATAGATATAAGGGTAGATATAATAGATGAGGAGATCTTCTCAATGACTAGATCCTTCTGTTCATAATTAATAAAGTATTCTGTGATTGGAAAATCACTCCAATTAATTGCTTGAGCCATCCTCAATTACTCAAATACAATAAGAATTAGTAAAAAATAAATAAAACCCCCCTCATTCACCTTATGACCATCTAGTATCCGCTCATTCTCAATAATGTCTTTCTTTACAATGGTGGATTTGTCTTAGTTTTCACTTCGATCAATCTCAATTACCCTAAATTTGGCCCTTTACTTATTAACCTAAATTTTGATTAATTTTCAAGTAAGTTAGATATTAAAACCAATTTTTTCTTTTCTTAAATATTATTTCAATAACTTAATTTAATTCCAAAGTATTCTAGTCTAATATTATTCACCTAACTTGATTTCTTGGAACGACATGATTGTTTTCCTATTGCACGCATAGCTTATAGAATTTTGTAGATTGTTCCCATTACTATCCCGTATGCAAAAAGAAATTTTTAAAAATTAAAATTATTATGATCATATCTTAGATCGACTATGTCACAAGAAAGTCTAAATGGGCTAGCGTTAATATCTATTGAAAATGAATTTTTAAATAAAATTAACTTTGAAAGCTTCATTGATGATTTAGCAGCCAAAAAATGCGAGAAGGGAAATATTTCAAGGATCCATTTTGTGTTGATGGAAGACTGGAAGAGGGCCAAATATCTATTGAAAATCTATTGTGACATGTTGAAGTATACAGGCGTGTGCCTATCATCTGTGTGGTAGTTATAGGTGTGAACTTATCAGTTCGGTCCGTCAGAAAGGACCATGTCTAGTTTTTCCTATTTTAGTGTATTTGACTTATTTATAAGAAACTTAGTGCACTTTAACAGAAAGTATCAGAACCCTAATTCTCTAGCCTCCATTAATCTCCTTGTTTATCAAATACATGAAGACCTTTAGTACTATGATGTTGTTATGATTCTTCTAGCATCTCACAACAGTTCCCTTTGTGTGGAGATTGTCAAATGTGCTCCACTTCCATTTCTTAAAAAGGCCAAGCTTGTCTCTCAAAATATGGGAAGCCTCTACAAATTCAACTTCCTTCATAAAGGAGCGCGATTTGAAGACAAAATCATTTATGGGCTACATGATAGATACAAAAAGAAGTTGAGAATCTACAATTAATATCTTTTTCCTCCAGCATTAAATAGAATCCTGCAATTCCAGGCCCAACTATGGACTTCAAACCATATGGTACCTCGGTAATTGCGTATTCATTCGAAGGTATTTGATAAGAGCCCAAAACTGTAGTTTTAACCCTGTAACAGTCATACTTTTTGACCAATTATGTGAGTAATAATTAAGAGTTAACACTGATTACGTGTTTTTATGCATTTCAGGTTTCAAAGTCCATTATGTGCAGAAATGTGCCACTTTAGTGAGATAAAAGAGCAAGGGTCGGTTACTAAGGAGTTCCATAATTAAAGGCCTAGATTCAAGAAGACAAAGCCTTCCTAAAGCCCGGTCAAAAGCTGAAAAGTCAACACGGGCGTAAAACAAAGACACAAGTCGATTAGAACTTTTCGATGGTCGTATCTTTGGACTCAGACCTCGGAATGGGGCCTACCTTATGTCAAAACGACCGGCTCGGAAAGAGATTTCTAATAGTCCAAGCCTTGACCCAATCAGAGGAGCAGAAGTGGACAAAAAGTCTGTTGAAGCCAACTGCAGCTGAAGAGGCCTTTTTGGACTGAAAGAATTGGGTTTTGGGCCTGATTCTCTGGCCCAAAACATGGCTCCAAGCCCATGCACGATTTTTGGATCTGAAAGTATAAAAACCGAAGCTTAGCTCTTTGTTAATGGTAGCTAGTTAGACCTAAAACAATATAGATAATTCTAGATCTAGTTTAATTAATAAAATTAAGTTTAGTTCCATTTTCAATTCTTGTTTTAGATTAAGTCTTTGAATCATTGTTCTTGATTGATTAGATAAATAAAATAGTTATTTTATCAATTTCGAATTGTGTTATTTCAATCTATTAGATCTAGTTTTAATTATTGTTGGTTACCATTTCTTAGTTGTTAATTAGAATTTAATCATTGTTTAATTAGATTAGTAAATTTCGAATCTTGATAATATGTTTAGTTTAGATTCATATGGGAATGATTGCCGAATGATTCAAGGCTAAAACCTCCATTAGAGGGGTTGATGAAGCCTTGATGAAAACTTAGTGGTATAGTGTAGAAGCATTGTAGAGTCTATTCCAATCTAGAAGGTCGTGATTCGCCATGAGAATGGGTGGACGACCTCACATGCTAGTTAGTACTTGGTAGAAATGCCATGAACACTAGGGATTAGAACTCAAATTTCTTGCCGCCGTAACGTAAGAATCGAGATACAAGAATCTACGCTAGGCTATTAAGTTGGATTCGAGGTGGATTCAAATCCCCTTTCATCCTTTATCTAGATTCAAAACAATCATATTGCCATAGCATTCGTAGTTAGATTCAACATAATCAATTTCATATAGGTATCGTAGTATAACACACCTTCGTAAAGCTCTCATTGACTTAAAGACCAATTAATTAGATTAGAAAACAATTCCATGCTAGAGCACTAGGAGTGGAACGAATTTCCTACTCCACTATATCTCATAGGATTGAGAGTAGAGAAATCTTTGATAAGCATATAGGCACGTAAAATTATAGTTTAGTTTACTTACGTTTTGAGTTTTATCGTTCATTTCGAAAGGTAGACTATTCATTTTATCGTTTATCAAATGGCGCCGCTGCTATCTTAGTTGCACTTTAGCATTGTTTTCATAGTAGAATTAGTCATTTTTAAGTCCCATTAAACCCACCCACCCTTGTTTGATTCATACTGTGGTTATCCGTTTCAGCGTTGAAAAAGTTCCGACAAATTTACACAGCGACCCGGCATGTAAAGGAGCACCTGCACTGCGCACTATAGTCACGAAACGAAGCGACCCAGACCGAAAGCCGACCCGCCACACCGAGCGACCAGCTAAGTCACTGAACAAGGAGCGTGACCGGCTACATCGCGGGCGCACTGCCCTCATCAAAATTTTCCGGATTTCTACAGGTTTGTTTCGAACTTCGATTTTTTAAGTTTTTCAGTGTTCTAACTTGTTATTTACACTAAACACGCGTAAACAAGACGCTATTCAAACGCGTAGCAAGGAGGCATTCAGGTACTCCTTCTTCCACTCCTCGCCTTTTCTGTCAGAGGAGTTTTAATTCTAGTATAATCAGGCTTGTTTTCTTAAAACAAAATACCACACGCCTATCTAGAAATGTATGCTTAGAGTTGTGGTTGCATATTAATTGCCCTATGGTATATTTGAAAAACCAATATGGCATATCAATATGTAGACCAACAATCATATGATAATTATGCAAACCCTTCACCATGTTCATGCTGTGGTAGTACTGACCATTGGGCTTCTCAATGCCCATCATATCACGAGCAATCATGTAATTATTATGAAAACCATTCACCATGTTCATGTTGTGGTAGTCCTGATCATTGGGCTTCTCAATGCCCATCATATCAAGAGCAATCTTGTAATTATTATGGGAACCCTTCACTATGTTCATGTTGTGGTAGTCCTGACCATTGGGCTTCTCAATGCCCATCATATTAAGAGTCTGAGCCTACTATAGGATATAATAATAATTATGAGCCTCAATTTTCAAATTTTTATAGTGACTCATACAATCAAGAGTTTTCTAGTCATCCAAACTATTCATGTAATTCCACCAATAACAATCAACCAGCCATTCCGCCTCAACCAAACCTATCACAGTACGACATCAACCAGAGTCACTCAAACGCCAATAACTATGACTATCAAACACCATACCAACCAGACCCACACCACCAAGCTTCCCCTCAGCTAACAACATTCGATGAAATAATGGCCCAAAACAAAATAATACTTCAGGAAATAAACCGGAACCTAAAGATACTAGGTTCACCTACGCCAGACATTTCTACCATGCCAGAGATCGACAATATTCCCATAACTAACCCAGTCAACCTAGTTCACACCTACCCTACATTTCATGAACCATTACCTTCTGAAGACCCTCCCATTAACCATGATATTAACTCCACACCCCACCTGGATGAGGAAATTCTTGTAGACGACTCTTTAGGACTAGTTTCGGATGACCACTCAAACTTGAGCGATGTCTCCGAGGAACTTCCCAATCGATCCACCGACGATGAATATAATGATGACACTTTAGAAGATATTTATAAAGGTGTGACGAAGGAAGAATTTGATAACTATTGGCATTCTCGTAATATGGACTCTCCCTGTTGAGCATGTCCGGCCTTTGAGTTTGCTAACCCGACTCGGTGGATGATGTCTTGACACATTCGAATGAGGCCATTGAGGATACTTGTAGTGTTTTAGAGGAAGATGGTGAGGACATGGAGATTAACAATTCAAATCTAAGGCATGAACAAGTTAATGTGCAAGAAAACGAGGAAGTTACATCTGTAGAGCAATGTGAATCTCAATTCAGTTTGGCAGCTGAGGAAATAACCAGGAAAGAAATAGAAGAAAATCTTAAAGATAAAGCCACAAACCACAACCTTGTGGATTCAGCTAAGCCAGATGTAGAGTTCTTAAGAGCATGTGAGGATCCACCACCCGATGAGCCACCAACCAACCACCATCCACATGAGTTACCACCTCCTATAATCCAACCATCTACCACAACTAAGCCATCCATTCACCCACCATTTAAAAGGAACCTCGATTTTGCCCTTGAGCCAATTGCCTCAGAGACAATCTATAATTTTTTCAACCTTCACAGTGAAGAGTGTTTGCCTAGCACACAATCCCATGAGTACACCATTCTGGTAATTGAGAGACAAGCTCTGACCGAGTGTAGTGAGAAACCTAGTTTGTCTTATTTTTCCTCATCTGAGCTTCATGAAAGACGTCATGATCCACACTTCATTCCCTTTTCACCTAAAGTATCGCTAATTCATAATTTTGGTCATTCCAACTATTTAAAACAATTACAACATGATGGTTTGCATATGTTCTTTGATAGGATGCATAAGTTTTCATTCCTTCGCTTACATGTTTGCTTCCAATTATACAACATTATTCTGTTTGGGGGTGCATTTAGTATCATGTTTTTATGGCTAGACCCCCAACTCTTCCGACTATTTGTTTATAGTTGACCACGCATCATCCACTTTGTGCCACCCCAGTTTCATGCTTGTTTGGGGGTGTGCACAGTCTAGGGGAATCTGACGTAAAATAACCCCACATTAAGTCTCAGGAATCTGACTTTAAAAGACCCACGTTTTAAAACAATTTTTTACAAACCTATTTTCAAAAATTTGTTTGGGGGTGGGGTGTTTGGTTTTTCCATTCTTGATCACTCAAATTCCTATTCTTACCCCCACCTCGCTCCCTTGAAGAGTAGCTAGATTTCTTCTTGTTTGTTGTTTTGATGTTGTTTTTCATTATTTTTAGTAGATAGGATGTTACGTTGTTAAATTCCGTAGTTAACTTTGAATTTGGTAGTTAAATATTGTTTGAATTTCAATTTTAATATAATGTGGTTCTTTTCAAATTGTGCATGGATTTTATTGTTAATCCCACCTTCCCGAATTGTTTGGGGGTGGTATTATTTATTATATCATGATTTGTAGAAGATCCTCCATTTTAGAGTTTGTTTTGGAGTGAAGGTTGAGAATATTGTCGTAATTGGCATACCTAAGATTAGATGTGGTGGTAGGATGAAATCTAAGAGAGTTTAAAAGTTACTAGTCTAAATCCAGTATGAAAGATATTAGGGTTGCTATAGAATCAAGAACATGAGTTGTTTCCGTTTTCGGGTTCGGAAATTTTATTGTTTCCGGAAATTGCCTTAAAGCTTTTTTGGCAACCTACCGATTCGTTTTAACAATTCAAAACCTATAAAAACTTCATTCATTGTACACTCACAACCCACACTACACCTAACTTCCATCTCTCACCTTTCACTCCCACGTTTCCCGTTATTCTTCACCATTTTCACAAATCAATTACCTCGGGCCGCTCTGCGTGATTGGGCGCACTCGCGCCCTAGCCATTTTCTGAAATTTTACACTGAGCACGACCCGCGCCCTCCTTGAGCGCGACTCGCGCTCAAACACTGGAATTCCAAAATCTTCAGAGCGCACTCGCACCCAAGGTGAGCGCGACCCGCGCTCAAACACTGGAATTCCAAAATCTTGAGCGCACTTTCAGCGCTTCTAAGAGAGCGCTCTTCAAGGCCTCGACTTCCGTGGACCAGAAAAATTTCAGTTTTCTGCGGGTAGTTTTCGGATCATTCGCAGCTATTCCAGAGCGTAATTTTGAGATGACATCTCCTACATTGATACCGGAACAGTCTTTCGAAGATTTGTTTCAAAGCACTACTTATGGTGCTTGGTTTTGCGAGGTGATCACACACGTAAGCTGGGAACCACTTATGGTTCTTGCTAGCAATTGTTCTTGGACTTGCCATGCCCGCTGAAATACAAGACCCATGATGCTATTGGGTAGATAATATGCATGTCTACATTTATGACTTTTTGCATGAGGCTTATGGGGCAGGCATTTTTCAGATCGAGGACCAAAGGCTAATATAACGTCGCCTTTGGTAGCCCGGGTCCATGAACATAGGAACTGTTATGTTTTGGATCATGCTAAACATTTTAGGGGAATGTCGTTTTTTCTTCTGTGAATGATGCCACTTGCAGCGTCTTCCTTGCTTTAGCCACGGGACGTATGTGCCATGACCTTCCCAGAACCTTGATGTCTAGTTTAGTACGAGCCCATAGCATGAGGCATAAGTATCTTCTTATGCCTATTTTAGTTTGCCGTATTATGCTATGTTTCTTCCCTATTTTTTATGCCCATTTCACGGATTGGGTTGGGGTCGAAATTGTGAGACCCACCAATTATATTATCCGATCTTTCCGTGCAATGACTTGGCAAGGGTGGAGGATACAACCTCATCAGGTTGCACCTTACACCCCATCCGACCAAGTGGCGCTTAACAGGTTAGCATCCGTAGATGATAAATGGCGGCAAGCTTGGCAAATTATAATGGCATGGTAGGATGCGAAGGAACCTCACTTCTTTATAGAAGAGGAGGATGACGAGTAAATGCTGGAGTGGAGGTAAGTTTTTAGTTTCAGTTAGTGTCTGCTTATGTCCCAAGCAATTTAATTTTGTTAACCCCATAATGGGTGGAACTCTTATGGAGTTGCGTCAGTTTTTTTATTTCCTATATTAGTATGTTCTAACCTTGTTTTGCAGATGTTCCAGAATTTCACGCGTTTCCATGGTATTTTTCTACCCTCTTTATTTAAATGCTTTGAGGACAAAGCATGCTTCTTGTTTGGGGGCATAGAAACACGTGTAATTAAGGCATCTGTTAGGATATAGATATGTATAATATGCATTTGTTTTCAAGTTAAAATTTTTAAAAATATAAATAAATAAGTTTATGCTATACACTTAGTAATATTGGTATTGTTTTCTTTCTCTATGCTCTTAACAATTTAGAAGTCTCACGTAGCTTTTGCATTAGAATAATTGTTAGAAACTTAGGTTAATATGTACGTAATAATCTTTGCATCTATCTATAAATATATTACCTGAGTATCTATGATTGTTAGATAAGTTTCTGAAATCTAGGCTAGAGTACTTTATTCTACAAATCTGTGAGAATATAGCCTAAAGCCTTATATGAGCGAAAAATTTGAGAAATGACACAAGGGAGAAGTAAAATCCGCATAGAGAAATCACACGTCCACTTGCTTGATCACTATGCCATATCCTAAGCGAGAATTTAGGCCCTCTTTGGATCGATATAGCCAGAAATTCAAACCTATGAATTATTTTCCGCTAGTAAGCCCCTCTCGAGCCTTTCTTTAGCCTTCCATAAACCACAATTCCTTTACCCTGTTACAAAAATAAAACAAAATAAAAAATTCAACTTACCCAATTTAGAATAAGTTTGAGAATAGAATGAGTGAAGAAAGAAGAAGAGAAAAACCTGTGTAAACAAAAATTAGTTAGTTGCTTCAGAAAAGGAAAAGAAGTTTCCATCAAAGGAAAAGAAAAAAAATATATAGAAATAAATAAAAAATCCAAAAATAGAATAAAAGGGAGTCAAAAGCCAAAGAAAAGAAAAAGAAAAATATGGCTAAGGATGGAAACAAAGTATAGAAGCAAAAGAAAATAACAAGGTTTTTCTAAGTTACATAATATGAAGACTCTATTATCTCAAACTTGTCCTTTGAATATCCATTTCCTTCCTTCTTAAACCATCTCCTAATCCCCCAACACCTACTAAAGACCTCTAGCTCAATTAGGAATAGGTTAGTGTGATAGTAAGTGGCAGATGTGTTTGATCGACTCTCCGCTTCCTTATTGTCATTGAGATTGTAAGGTAAAGTGTGCCCACCGCACAATCGGAGTAAATAAACTTGAGCGGAAAAATCAGAGTGGTTTTCGCCTTGATATTTATGTGAGGACCTACTTAAGGACGCTTATGACGCTTATTCGAAGTTTTTAAAACTAAACTCGCTAGGCATTTCATGGTATTACTCATAGTATTTATATTTGTATCATAGATGATTGATTATTATGCATGTATTAGCTTAGGGTTTTAACTTGGTTATTCTTATTAGGTTGCTAGTGAGATGTATAGATAGTTGGGACATGAATGAGGAAACAATAGTTTTATTTCTTAGTCGTTGTAGTATAGTTGAAGTTTGTGAGTACCTTCATCGAAAACTCTCACGAGGCTATAACTCGTCCACTAGGGAATTCCTAGTGGTTTAAGCGCCTTGTTGCGATATGGTCAATGCAATCGACTCACTAAACGAGAGTAGATAGAACTCCATTTTTGGTCACTTATTCTAATTCTCATCTTTGCTTGAGGACAAGCAAAATGCTGTTTGGGGTGGTTTGATAAGAGCCCAAAACTGTAGTTTTAACCCTCAGAATATCATACTTTTAGACTAATTATGTGAGTAATAATTAAGAGTTAACACCGACACGGTTTTTATGCATTTCAGGTTTCAAAGTTCATTATGTGCAGAAATGTGCCACTTTAGCAAGATAAAAGAGCAAGGGTCGGTTACTAAGGAGTTCCGTAATTAAAGGCCTAGATTCAAGAAGACAAAGCCTTCCTAAAGCCCGGTCAAAAGCTGAAAAGTCAACACGGGTAGAAACATCACACAAATCAGCAGAACTTCCGATGGCCGTATCTTTGGACTCAGACCTCGGAATGGGGCCTACCTTATGTCAAAACGACCGGCTCGGAAAGAGCTTTCCAATGGTCCAATCCTTGGCCCAATCAAAGGAGCAGAAATGGACGAAAAGTCTGTTGAAGCCAACTGCAGCTGAAGAGGCCTTTTGGATTCGAAGAATTGGGTTTTTGGGCCCGATTCTCCGCCCAAAACATGGCTCCAAGCCCATGCACGATTTTTGGATCTGAAAGTATAAAAACCGAAGCTTAGCTCTTTGTTAATGGTAGCTAGTTAGACCTAAAACAATATAGATAATTCTAGATCTAGTTTAATTAATAAAATTAAGTTTAGTTCCATTTTCAATTCTTGTTTTAGATTAAGTCTTTGAATCATTGTTCTTGATTGATTAGATAAATAAAATAGTTATTTTATCAATTTCGAATTGTGTTATTTCAATCTATTAGATCTAGTTTTAATTATTGTTGGTTACCATTTCTTAGTTGTTAATTAGAATTTAATCATTGTTTAATTAGATTAGTAAATTTCGAATCTTGATAATATGTTTAGTTTAGATTCATATGGGAATGATTGCCGAATGATTCAAGGCTAAAACCTCCATTAGAGGGGTTGATGAAGCCTTGATGAAAACTTAGTGGTATAGTGTAGAAGCATTGTAGAGTCTATTCCAATCTAGAAAGTCGTGATTCGCCATGAGAATGGGTGGATGACCTCACATGCTAGTTAGTACTCGGTAGAAATGCCATGAACACTAGGGATTAGAACTCGAATTTCTTGCCGTAAGAACGTAAGAATCGAGATACAAGAATCTACGCTAGGCTATTAAGTTAGATTCGAGGTGGATTCAATTCCCCTCTAATCCTTTATCTAGATTCAAAACAATCATATTGCCATAGCATTCGTAGTTAGATTCAACATAATCAATTTCATATAGGTATCGTAGTATAACACACCTTCGTAAAGCTCTCATTGACTTAAAGACCGATTAATTAGATTAGAAAACAATTCCATGCTAGAGCACTAGGAGTGGAACGAACTTCCTACTCCACTATATCTCATAGGATTGAGAGTAGAGAAATCTTTGATAAGCATATAGGCACGTAAAATTATAGTTTAGTTTACTTACGTTTTGAGTTTCATCGTTCATTTCGTAGGTAGACTATTCATTTTATCGTTTATCAGTATTGTTCTCTCGAACACCCTATACGAGAAAGACCAAAAATTTTACATGTGCAAACCAGCAACTAGACAAGTGAGTCGCCTGAATTATCCTAGGATCACATTCTTTACCGAGTGTGTTGAAATGTCGGAGAAATCGATGGAACCTTTATGTATCACTATAGTTCGGATGTCTAAACCCAACTACAATGAGGTAAGGCGAAGCCGAGACAACAATAACAAGTTTTCTATCGTCCATCACTTTGAATTGTTTGCTTCACGAACATTGAAATGGCAAAGGTTGAATGACTTGGCACTGTCCTTTAATGTTGTACACATTGTTGGAATATCTTTGCTGTAATTCAATCTACTTAAGAGTAAGCAAAGTGGAGGTGGAGAACATTGAGTGTTCTCTCCACTTTTACGCTTGGAAGATAGTCCCACATTGCCTAGCCACCACTAATCTTGTGGGCTTTCTATGGGTAGTGGCTTGGCTATTGCCTAAACTTGTTTTGCTTTTGGAAACAAGTTAGGTTTCTGTTTTTATTCCCAGTATGTTTCCTATATTGTTTTTGGGAACCGACCTTACTCCTATATAAGCATTGTTCTGGGCGTTCAGAACATACACAGAGAAATCAAACTTTCAGAAACAGATCTCACAACCAAACCCTAGCTTCTTTTCTCTTCTTCCTATTAGCCGCCAGAGAGAGTTATATCGCCGTTCTAGAGAGAAGCCTGATTAGTGAAAAACCAACCTTCTGTAACCATTGAATCCTATGAGGAGAAGACGCCATTGTAGCCTTTCTACACCACTGGAAGGGGCGAAATCTTTCCTTAAGGACAATCTTATCGTTGCCTTGGTTGTTCACTGTTCATCTACTGTTCCTTCTATTCTACTCTAGTTGTTGTTTACATACAACTATTCTAACACACATAAACAACCAGGTCGGAGTGGATGCAAAGGGATGTCTCCACTAGTTTCTTTTTGATGAAGGCATTTTGATATTTAACATTGGCCGCCAACAATGGACAAAGATCATGCTATTGTAGATCGAATCCCCGACCAAGTGGTACAACTGTTTCGCTTCAATGGCACTATTGCTGTGATGTTCTCCTTCTGGGGTGAGAACAACATTACTACTGATCAATTAGAACTGAGGGTTTTACAACAATACTAGAACAGGTTGTGGAGTCAACCAAGGATGTTTTTGTTTGATAAATTGTATGAATGCTTCAGTCATCCGAAATTGGTCGACCTACTAACAATAGACGTTGGAGTTTTCAGTTAGAACAACAGGATCATATGGTACAATTTCAAGGAGAAGGAGGTGCTATCATAATCTAAAATCCCAACAATTGGCATTCACTCCATTCTACCATTCATGTCAAACTTCGTCGAAACTCAATTTGTCCCAACTCAGTATAACTTGTAATTGATATACGGCACCATTGATATATATCTGTATTTTTATTGTGGGAACAAAAATTAGATATTGTAATAGAGCACCATGCATGAACAAGCAATGTTTATTATGTAGGAACCGTTATTTTCATAAAGAATATTTCTACAAACCGCGAGAATCCACGCGCAGCGGAATCAATGGGGTTCACGGTTTTGGATAGAAAACATACCTTTTCGATCCGGTTAGATAACTTTGAGAATCCAAGCTTTATGAATCCGAATCAACAATCAACCCCTTGATCTTCTGTTGTATTCCTTTATAATAGATTGGACGTTGTGTGGGCAACGATCTACCAATCCCCTTCTTTCTCACAAAGCTAGATCCAATTTTGGATCTATCTTTCCTTGCCTCTTTTTCTAATATAGTGAATAGTGATTTTGGCCAAGAGAAAGAGTATTCTATTTATAGGCTACAACAGGGACCATGAGGAGAAATTAGGGTTGGGCCTCCTAACGGGCTTGGGCTTCCCATGTTCGCCCAGAACACACGTCCCAAGTCCGTCAATAAATGGCTTATTCCACTAAAGGCCATTGTTGCACTACCGCCCTAATCCCAAATTACGAGTTAGTGTTTATGGGCTCCATATTATATGCTCGATGATCTCCCCGTGTTTAAGATATCGAATGTCCATTGATTAAGTCAAGTTACTGACAACTACATTAATCAACTTCTTATGTCCTTGAGCAGTACCACTCAACCTCATTGTCATGTCGAAATGAATCCACCTGCAGGGTTTACATGACAATCTTTTTGAGTTCTTCAAGGGGACATCATCAACTAGACTTCCTGTGGGTCACAGATTCCTTCTATAATCAACAGCACACCTTACATACAATGTCATTACCCAATCCATCGAGTTTGTTGATTCACAAATGAATCTCACTCATTGATGATTTAAAGCAATGTACAATGTACGTAAGTGCCCGTTATTATATCCGGATTAAGAGGACAAGCATCCATAATAACAGAGGCGTTTGTTCTCTTACATAGTCAGTATAAAGAGAAACAACCTCACTTGGTCCTGTTCAATACACACAAAGTGTACTAGTGTAATCCTATAATCAAGATAGACTAATACCATATTATACTACAACCATACTAATAGTTTGTCCAAATCCATCTAGGTTGTGAACGATTACTTATACTTTATAAGGTACTGATGATGTGATCTTCTGTGTGTTCACACCATATCATCTACAACATAAAGTATTAGACACATGCATATAAATAATAACATATATAATATGCATAACATTTACCTATATGATTCTCATTCAAAATATAAAGAATTAGAGTTAATACAAAATTAATGCTTTTAGTATATAACCCTATCATATTATAGGACAACGTATCTACCATACATGACATTATGTATACCATGTTTTAGTCAAATGGAGAAGTAAAGGTTTTAGTGTTAACCAGGTGGTAAGATTCAAATTAACAATTAGAGCAGCATGAACATGATATATTCCACATAGGCCAACATAATGTCCAAATAAGCCATTATTTAGAGCTTCCTGAACACGACTCGTTCCTCTGATGACAACATAGCTACCCGATAGGCCATTATGTACGCCATACTTTAGGAAGTCGAGATAAGGATTGGTTGTTGTGTTAATTAGGCAGTTAGATTCAAATTCAAAAATAAAAAATCCTCAACACGACACGTGCATGATATGACACCATAGTTGCCCGATGGCCATTATTTATGCCATACTCTAGTTCATAGCGAGAAGCATCGATTTTAGAGTTAATTAGGCGGTCAGGTTCAAATTTGAAATTTTAGCACCCTCAACACAACACCTTACTCTTATGACAAGATATCACGTACTTCTATAAGCATTTTGTGTGCCATAATCTAGGCATAATTGAAAAGCATATGTTTTAGTGTTAAGTAGGCAGTTAGATTCAAATATTAAATGAGAGCTTCCTGAACACGCCACGGGAATCGATAGGACACCATACATTTACTATAAGACGTTATGTAAGCCATACTCTGGTAAAAAATGGTTGAGTTAAATATTAAATGCAGAAAACCTAAGCATTGAAAAAATATTAAAGGTCTAAATATTAAACCAGAAAACTCCACACTTGAAATTAAACCCACTCGAAAGAATAACAATGGAGGGATCTACTTCACATGGAAAGAATAACAACAACAACAACCAAACCAACAACACCAACAAGGACATACCAGCATAAATTTGTGAAGAGATTGTCAAATGTTCTCTACTTCCATTTCTCAAAAAAGCCAAGTTTGTATGCCAAAAATGGGCAACCTTTACAAGTTCAAGTTCCTTCACCAAGGAGCACGCGTTGATGACGGGATCTTTTCTTGGTTACATCATAAATACGGAAAACAAAAGTGTAACGACGATAACTTTTGCTTCCATCATTGCAAACAACCCACCAATTCCATTTCCAAGTTTGGACTCCAAACCATATGGTACATCGGTCATTGTCTCATCAATGGAAGGTATTGTTCTCTTGAACACACCTTATGAAAGATACCATCAGTTTTATGTATGCAAACCAATGACTAGAAATGTTCATCGCTTAAATAATCCTAGGAACAGATTCTTCACTGAAAGTGTGGGCATGGTGGTGAATTCTGTGGAACCATTGCGATTCAATATTGTTCGGATTTCAATACCGAGGGACGACACTGTCAGGCCTTCTCGAGACAACAAAGAAAGGACATGTGTCTATCATCATGTTGAATTGTTTGATTCCCAAGTTGACAAATGGAAAAGGTTGGACGACCTGGAGTTGACAAATGAACACATTAACAGGAATTCCGGAGTTGTTGCTAATGGAATTCTGCATTGGTCTCTTTGGCATGCAGGAATATTGGTTTTTAATGTTAACTAGGAGCAGTGGACAAGGATTAGGCTACCGGAGACTCAACGTCCATTTGAATCTTACAAGCTATATCCCTATGATGGCTCCATAGCTATTATGTTTTTCTTGTGGGCCGAGGGCAACACCTCTACTCAAATATTAGAACTGTAGGTTTTGCAGCAGTACGAGAATAACTAGTAGAGTGAACCCAGGAGGTTTATAAGGTTTAGGCATGCAAATTTCATCGACCTACTGCCATTATACATTGGAGTGTTCAGTTGGTACGACAAGATCATATGGTACAGTTTCATGGAGAAGAAGGAACTATCAGATCATATAATCCTAGCAAGTGGCATTCAGTCCATTTTTCCATTCATGTCAGACTTTGCCAAAACCCAATTTAACTAGTCGTTTATATTTGTAATTATTTATTTCCTGTTAGGCAATACGTTTTAATAGACTGGGTGCTTATGTATCAAGTGCAGGAAGCACTGCATTATGTTATGGTTATGTTAAATTATTACTTATTAAACATGTTATGTCCTTTCCTCAATGGTTAAATGCACGACAACATAACTATGTATGAAGACAACACAATATATCTCTAATAGAGTAACTTACATAATCTGGAAACCTGTATTTGTCTAATTGTCCCTTTGTTGAGTTCTTGTTGTTTTTCTACGAACTTTTCTAATTATGTGTAAGTTTCCCATTATGTTTAAGAAGAATTCATGTTTCTTGAATCATTGCCCATTATCATTTCACAGTTAAACTACATCAATTGCAGTTAAAATACATCAATTACATCATTTCGCAGTTAAAATACATCCAAATTGTTCACTCATTTCAGCTTATGCCATCAGTAGATCCATTACAGTTCAATCGACAAACCCTAAAGACTTAACAAGTGCTGAAATATCTGAAACAGTCCCTTCCATGGTAATTTTTTTGGTACAGTTCCCCTCTACTGTTACCTTCACCTTCTTTCCTTTTGTGACCTTTTCTTCCATAGTTGTATGTAGTTGCTTGATGGCTAGCTTCATGGCTTTCTTCATTCTGGAGATCAATCCATTTGAAAGCACTGCATCTAGGTTGACCTTTGCACTTTAGAAACCTGTGACCTTTATTTATCCCTTGCTTACAAAAATATAGAGCCATTGTGTTTGACTTACACCCCATACATGAGTAGTGCAAATAAGGAGAATCTCTCTTGCTATGGTCCGTATCAGCATAAAGAAAGTAACCCTGTACCTATAAAATTGCAACAAATTCATGGTGTGCATGCTACAGAAAAAAAATTACAAAATTCCAACATTCCAAAATTATTTCGACATTTAATTAGGTTAATTAGTCTAAAAGTGAATGTAAAAACAGACAAGTAAGGTTTACCTCGCTTTTGGAAGATTCTCCTTCTTTCCCTCCACCCATTTCGGAACAGTAACCGAGAGATTATGAGAGAGATGATGCCCTAAAGATTGGGAATTTTTGTTAGGGTATTCCTATTTATTTCAGAGATTGGGAATATGGATACTCAATTGAGCCCGCCTGATGCAAAAATCGTACTGTTGAGCCCAACGAAAACACAATTCGTACTATTAAACATCATTGGGATACTCATTTTGTTACGGTTAGATTACATGATGATATGTTTTATTCAACTACTGATAGTCCTCGACAATGGTGTGATCGATGATGGATTGTTCATTCTAAGAAAATGATCAATACTTATTTGTGATTACCCATCCAAAGACAGTGTATCAACCGGATAGAACATTATAATGGTCTACGCGATTAACCATTTGTGGTGTCTACTTGTAAGATTCTGTTCATCACAAAAAGACTACAACACATGATCAAAGATGAACTAGTAAATACAAATTAACACAGACCGTAACACATGGATAAACTAATAACCCTTGACATATATAGAAAAAGTTGTCTAACTTAGTAAGAAGATAAGGGTAGTCACTGACACAACAGTTAAACGACCTAGAACAACAAAACAAAGACACATATACACATAGCAAAACAAAACAAGTAACGACAAAGAAGCCACAATTAAACAGAAATGCTTTAATCTGAATGGCACACACAAGGGCACCTAGGAGGCCATGTCATGGGTTCAAACTCCTGAGCCAGGATATACCGTAAATGTTTCAACTTGAACTTCTTATACCTAATATTTTCCATCTCTTGCTTTGCTTCTTCCTCCTATTCCATCTGCGCCTTAGTTTCCCTCAAGTGTTTCATGACCTCACCAATGATTAGACGCTCTCCACGCTTGCTGTCGATGAATAACTTCATTATGTGCTTGTCTTTAGGAGAGAAGGGGCTGCCTGGCCTCAGAAGAGCTTTGACGTCGGTGCTTTCCATCAAGGAAGGGGGAGACATATTCAAGATAGGATTTTACCTGTGCTGAAAGCAGAAGATTGTGAAAATGGTGCCATGGTTGAGATATTATCCCAGACGTTTGAGGAGATGTTTTATGAAGAAAGCTTGTTGTTATCTTAGAAATAAATATGTATTTAATAGTGGGTGACTAGGTGTTGCTTTCACCGGTTTCAAAGCCAGAAACTTGAAACTTCCATTTGACTATCACCTTACCTGAATTAATTGCACACAGTCAAAGCTTAGAGCTTGAAGTGACCAATGTTTAGATCAAATTTACTAGATAATATGCAAATTTCAATATAATTATCAAGTACCCAAGATGAAGAAAATAAGTCACTCTAGACACATAAAAAACGTACATCATGGACAAAATTATTCATGTTAACATGTTATATATACACTAGAAAATTGTTGTTCAATTTGGTAATCTAAGTTGGTATGTCATTTAAATTTTAAATTATGGGAGGGGTTCTATGGACATGTATTAGAAAAACACGTAAACAAACTCATGATTTTGAAGGTATTTCTAAGTTTTAGATTTGGCTATTTTTTTTGAACATATGATCTCCCAACTACTATAAACATTATCACACAAATGGCTAATTGTGGATTGTTCATTTTCACCATTTATAAACTATGTTATTTGCAAGTTACATTCAACTTTTTCATTTTTTTGATTAGTTGTGACAATGTTTAAAATAGTTAGGAGATCATATCTACAAAAACTTAGCCTAATCTAAAACTTCTAAATACCTTAACAATTTTGAGTTTGTTTATATGTTTTCTTAATATATGTCCCTATAACCCGTACAATAAATATTATCTTACACATACTTGGTAATTTAATAGATTTGATGTACGATTCCAATTAAAATTGTTTTCGCTTTTTGCAGTTGCCTTGTTTAAATGACCGTCTTCAATTTGAAAATTTTCAACAAAACATTGCATAATTGTCAATAATGTATGTTTTAATTATCTAATAAAATTCATATTTGTATAACTACAAATGATCATGTGATTTTGTTGTTCAATTGCAATTGTGTTTGGGTCCGATTGTTTCTTGGGATTGTTTTTTCATGTTTTTTATGTTTGTTCAAAAGAACCAATTGACTATAAAGAACTTCATGCATGTACTTCCTAAAACATAACCCGTGCATTAGCTCGTCGGTATTACTCTACTTTAGCTCATATCTCACAAAATTTATAAAAATTGTATTTACCTTAGATATTTTAGGTTAAATTATTAAGAAAACTGCAGATTACATAAAATATTCATAAAATCAATCAATCTGCACAGTTTATGCGAATTACGACAGTATCTGAGTAAGGACTCTTACATGAAACCTTAAATTATCCATCAAACACGGATTTTATTTCCTTAATAGTTGCAATTTCCTGAGCACAATCATACGACCGTTATTAATTATGAGTTTGTATCCTCTATAAACTCTGATTGCTTGATCCCATTTTGAATCCCTGGATGTTATAGTCCTAAATTTTTTGTATACATATCTCCAGACATTACATTAGACCTAAGCCACAAGTTAAGTTTGGAAGTTTCAATTAGGCCCACTACTTAACACTCAAATTCCTCGAGATCAGTCTTCTCTATTATGTTAGATTGATGTTCAAGATGAACTATTTGATGAATCTATCAGAATACATTTTAGTTATTCTAATTAGCGTCTATGCTTAAGAATACACTCATATGCCAGCTCCAATTTTTTTCCTGGGTTATTTCCCTTTTAGAAAATGATATCAGTTTCGCAGACAAATAAATTGTGCTTGCCTTAGAGAATATCTAAGCCCTCGACTTTCGGAGGACCCACTTCTGTTATCAACTTACTTATGGACAACATAAAATCCCAAAAAATATTGACAAACAGATTTGGCGAAGGGGATGACACGGATGTACAATATGAGAATACTGTGTTAGGGAACCTAAACTTCCTGGTGAGACATCGCAAAATAACTATACGACAATCTATAGCTGAAGTTTGTAATCTGGAAACAGCTAAGTGAATATCCCTTTAAAATATGATAACAGTAAATATGACAATGTCTATTATAACCTAGTCCGGATTGGGTAAATATTTGCTCCTATATTTGCTAAGTTTACATGTGAAATCACCAAACTGTCCTCAAGTCTAATTCATGCAATTAATGCAAAAGCTTGCCAACTCTCATGTACGGAGCTAATAAGAACCTTTGCCCAACATCAATTTTGATCTCTTCCCAATAAAACACTGTGCGAAATTTGCTAGATATTTTTTCTTCTTCTGCTTCATGCTTGAAACAAATTTCCAACCCAAATTTTGAAGTTGTCATTGCCCAATTACAGAAAGAGGTATGTAAACCTTGTAAACATTACCCTAATTATTATATTATACTGTTTTCAACTAAATATGGGCTAATGTTTGTGTTGGTGTCTGTGTGGAAGTTAATGCAACCACCCTCCATTTGTGTTCAAAGTTGTATCTTTAATTTGATGTAAAAGGTTACCACTTTAAACATGGAACATCAAATAAGCAAATGATAAGAGCCCAAAACTGTAGTTTTAACCCCTTAATAATCATACTGTTAGACCAATTATGTGAATAATAAGTAAGAGTTAATACTGATTACGTGTTTTTATGCATTTCAGGCTTCAAAGTCCATTATGTGCAGAAATGTGCCACTTTAGCGAGAGAGAAGGAGCAAAAAAGTGAGAACTTCGAATGCCATATCTTTGGACTCGGACACCGAATTGGGCCTACCTTATGTCAAAACGACCGGCTCGGAAAGAGCTTTGCAATGGTCCAAGCCTTGACCCAATCAGAAGAGCAAACGTAAACGAAAAGTCTGTTGAAGCCGAATCTAGCTGAAGAGGCCTTTTTGGACTGAAAGAATTGGGTTTTGGGCCTGATTCTCTGGCCCAAAACATGGCTCCAAGCCCATGCACGATTTTTGGATCTGGATGTATAAAAACAAAAGCTTGACTCTTTGTTAATGGCAGTTAGGTTAGGTAGATAGTTAGACCTAGATTAGTTAGCCTCCATTAATTAGTTTTAGAACTTAGTTTAATTAGTTTCAATTCATTGTATTAGATTAAACCTTTGAATCTTGTTCTTCATTTGATTAGATCAATAAAGTAGTATTTTTATCAATTTCGATTTTGTCATTTCCATTTCTAGATCTAATTTCAATTCTTGTTCTTATTTCATTTTAGTCATTAATTTAGATTTCATTATTGTTTAAATTAGTAAATTTCAATGCTTTATATTATGTTTAGTTTTAATCTAAATGGAAATGATTATGAATGATTCAAGGCTAAACCTCCATTAGAGGGGTTGAGAAGCCTTGATGAAAGCTTGATTTCGACTATCGTAGAATCGCCGTAATTTCCTTTCCACTCTAGAAAGCGTTTAGTTCACCATGAGAATGGGTTTAATCGTTCACATGCTAATTATTAATTGGTAGGAATGCCATGTGTAATTAGGGATTAGGAAGAACCGATTGTTCTGGCGTAGCGATTCAATTCGGATTCTGACGACTTCGTCGCTAGCTAGTGGATTAAGTTGAGTTAAGGTGGAATCAATCCCCCTAACTCCTTAACATCGAATCAACGTAGCATTCCCTTAGTTGTCGATAGTCGACTAGTTGCATTTCGTAGGTAGTTGCATCGTAGTCTAATTCCCCTTCGTAAAGCTCTCATTAACCTAAGACTGATTTCTTAGACTTAGAAAACAATCCATGCTAGGGAACTAGGAGTGGAACGAACTTCCTACTCCACTTAGTGCAATTCGCATCGAAAGTAGAAGCTTTGATAATTGAGATAGTAAAAGATAGTTTTAGTTTACTACCGAATGAATTCATCGTTCATTTCGTAGGTAAACTATTCATTTTACGTTTATCAAATGGCGCCGCTGCCGTCTTAGTTGCACTTTAGCATTGTTTTCCTTGTAGAAGTAGTCATTTTTAAGTCCCATTAAACCCACCCACCCTTGTTTGTTTCATACTGTGGTTGCCCATTTCAAGTGACAAATTTCGTGAGAAAATATGGCAGCGCTTCAAGGAGAGAAGCGACCAGCGCTAAGTTTCTTCGAATTTCTTCTACATCGCTAGCGCCAGCTACCATACCAAAAGCGACCAGCCAAACAATAATTGAATTTACATCGAAAGCGACCCGCCCCCATTTGGGGAGCGACCGTGCTAAAAACACCGTAATTTGACAATTACTTTCGACGATTTATCTATGGCAGCGTATACGTGTTAAATTTATCGGATTTTCGGCGGTTTTGATTCGAACTTTGATCTTTCATATTTTTTTTCAGTGTTCTAACCTGCTCTATATACCTGAACAAGCGTAAACAAGGCGCTATTCATAAGTGAAGCAAGGCCTTGATAAGGTATTCCTTTCTTCCACACCTCGCGTCTCTCTGTTAGAGGTTTATACTAGTATATCGAGAATTGTTTGGAGTGTTGCATGTTTAGTTAAGTTCGACTTAGTCTTGCATGAGATTAAGGTCGGCCGAACAAAAACACCGAGCGTAAATACACAACAACATCAACAATCAAATCTATCTAGTATACCACCCACTACACCTCTAACTACTATTTCACACACACCACCGATATAATGGGGAAGAAAGAGAGACTCCTCTCTCGGACTACTACAAAGCCTTGAGCGATAGCCCCAAATCTTGCATCGTTCTAGCGGACCCACCGGGGATTCAGAATCCCTCCAAATATTTTAATTTGTTACCCGTTTTCATGGTTTAGACCATGAAAAACCTTATCGATTACGCGTAGGATTGAACAAGTCCTAACAACATTCCACCATCCTACGGTTGGTACGGAACAAATTAAATTAAGGGTATTCCCTTTCACCTTAGCCGATAAAGCGGCGTCTTGGTTAGCGCCCAAGCCCTAATTCGTGGACTCGTGGGCTAAACTTGTTCAAATTGTTTATGGAACATTTTTACCCCCCCTAAAGACGGATGAGATGCTTTCCAAGATTCATTTCTTTTCGACAAAATCCTCATGAATCATTTTCGAGGCTTGGAATCGTTTCACCCGATCCGCTTATAGAGTGTCCACACCATAACTTAGCGAAAGACACGTTAGTTCGTGCCTTTTTCAAAGGACTTCTACACCACCATAAAGAAGTCCTTGACATAATGAATGGGGTAGTTTCTTAAGCAAAGGAGCCTGGGAGGCTTATAAATTTTAGAGGACCAAACTAAGCGAAATAATAATTGGGGGTAGTGACGCATCCTCCGCTCCGCTAGTTCTTCTTCAACAGTTAAGGCCGCGGTATGTTTGAAATTAAACGATTCGAGCTTAAAACTCTAATCGAATCACTCACTAAAAAGGTAGAGGCCATTTTTGTACAACAAAGCCTATCCCCGTCGAATCGTCATAATTTCCTTTCCACTCTAGAAACGTTTAGTTCACCATGAGAATGGGTTTAATCGTTCACATGCTAATTATTAATTGGTAGGAATGCCATGTGTAATTAGGGATTAGGAAGAACCGATTGTCCGCGTAGCGTGTTCAATTCGGATTACGACGACTCGTCGCTAGTGGATTAAGTTGAGTTAAGGTGGAATCAATCCTCCTCTAACTCCTTAACATCGAATCAACGTAGCATTCCCTTAGTTGTCTGATAGTCGACTAGTTGCATTTCGTGGGTAGTTGCATCGTAGTCTAATTCCCCTTCGTAAAGCTCTCATTAACTTAAGACTGATTTCTTAGACTTAGAAAACAATCCATGCTAGGGAACTAGGAGTGGAACGAACTTCCTACTCCACTTAGTGCAATTCGCATCGAGAGTAGAAGCTTTGATAATTGAGATAGTAAAAGATAGTTTTAGTTTACTTACGGAATGAATTCATCGTTCATTTCGTAGGTAAACTATTCATTTTACGTTTATCAGCAAACAAGGACAATAAATTAGGGTTGTACAATAAATGTTAAATGTTATTATGAGTGTAAAGTTGAATTATCATACAACCCAAACAAGACATTAAATGTGCGTATAGTGACAGTTGATACAATAAAGCTCGCATCTTGATACTGTTGAATGAAAGAAACCAATGAAAGAAAACCTGCATTTTTTAGTGTATATATTTGGATTCATTGACACTGAAATTCAAAAAATAAAGTCGATATTATATTGTCTGAGAAGAGTGTAAATAAAATAAAGAACTGACATGTATCATGTCTTGTACATGATATATAATGTCTTACTACGACAAGCTGAATTATGTTGAAGCTGAACCTGAATAGTTCGATATCGAGCGAATACCACTTCAATACCGGTCGATTATTCTTGAGTTACATGAAGGTAGAGTTATTGTAACGGGGTTGGGAACCCCAACATATTCCTCTCGAACTTAACTATCCATTTGATGGGGAAGACGATGTATATATAACAGAGCTACCTTTAACAGAAGTTAGTAACCAATCCGTAAGTCTTCCTGAAGTCATTCGGATTGCCGAAGAACAACTTCCAAACTCACAGAACTAGAGGGAAGCTGATTGGGAGGATTACATGTTGAACACCATTACAAATGACCTAAGAGGTGGTGAGGCTGGTCATGAATTTGTGTTGGATGATTCCGATGATGATGCAAGTGATGAACATGTTGTTTTAACCAATGATTTAGATGGTGGTGGAACTAATGAGGAAAAGCCTGAAGTTGATGAGCAAAGTGAGGGAAGCGATGACCAAGGGTGTGGAGTTGAACAACAAGGTGGTGGACGGGGATCAGTTACTAATCTTGCTGGACTTGGGGGGAGAGGTGCAAGTGTTGATGGGTTAAGAGGAGGCGATGGACGGACGACAATGTTTTGTGATCAGGGGACATGTGCCATATTTAGCGGTGGTGTGTCATACAAACACATGGTTGGAACACCCCACATTGGCCTAGGAATTTGCCTATTTGGTCCATATGTCAGGAATGTAGCATCGAACAGAGAACAATTTGGTGTGGGCACCCAACACGATGGAAAATTTGTTGGAAGAACAACTGCAGGAGGTGAATAGGGTTTGAGAACATACCCACACCATGGAGGAATGCAGGGATACGGTGGTGTTAACTGGGAACATGATAGCACAAGCCAAGGTACTCCAGACTAAGCGGGTAATGATGTAAGAAAGATAAATGCTAGCAGAGATCAATTTGTTGGCAGAGAAGGTTGTGGTGTCAATGTTTTTGGAAGAACAGAAACGGTTGCTCATAGTGAGAGTGTTCTGATTCCCATGAATGTTAGAAGAAAGCATGGTCGCAGTAGCTAGAGTATTGGTGTCAAATGTGGTCCCACTAATGGTGCAGGAGAAGAGATATCGGCAATGGGAAAGAGGCAGTGGAGGCCAAGGTATAAAAAAAATATAGTTGAGGAAGATCGTGTGGAGTACGCTGGTCAAATAGAATTGGAAGAGAACATTCCGCTTTCCGTGGGCATGACATTCCCCAAATAGGATTTTTTTCATGCTCCACATGAAGAACTACGCGATTCAAAATAACTTTGAACTGCTGAAGGTGAAAAAGGATTGGGAGAGGATCCAATATGGATGCAAAGGTTCTGATTTGAGTAGCCTTGGGTCAGATTGTCCATTTCATATATACTACAACACGACTAAAAGATGTTATGATTGGACTATTAAGACACTATTTGACGGTCACAAATGCGGTCGCAATATGGCGGGAGTGTATAATCGCGAGGCGAATAGTGACTATGTCGCCATGATTTATAGAGGGATGTTGCAGGACAACAAAACTATAAATGCAAGCAAGGTGAAGGCCATTGTTAAAAACTGGAAACACGTTAAAGTATCGTACAAAGTTACGTGGAGGGGAAAGGAAAAGGTGCTGGCACAGCTGAACCGAATAACCCAATAACATTTAGTTCTACCACAACAATTTAATTGTGTGAGCCAATATAATGATTACAAGTACGTGCATATACTCTTTTATGGTATCCTAAATAAATAATATTGTATAAGACAAGGTGATATATGTGACATACATTATATATGTAGGTAATACCCATACGTGCATATAATCTCCTGGGGCATCCTAAATGCCTTATGAAAGATAAGACAAGGTGATATATGTATACGACATTATAATGAGTACCCATATATATATATATACTTTCTTGTCCCCAACTAAACAGTGCAATATGGATGTGCAGACCCATGGGAGTTATGGGCAGTCATACCAGCTACTATCAAGTTATTCCAACGAGCTGAAGAAACTTGATCCAAGTTCTTACACTGAGATAAAAAGTGAAGGACATACTAATCGGTTCAAGTCCTACTTTTGGGCTTACGAGATTACAATTAGGAGCTTCTGTAACACATGCAGACCTCTGATAAAGCTTGACGGCACATAGCTGAAGGGTAGATCAAGTGGGTGCCTTCTATCTGCCATTGCATTAGACGTAGAAAGTCATGTATTTCCCGTTGCCTTCAGTGTTGTTAGTGCAGAGGACAATGAAAATTGGGAGTGGTTTCTCCATTGTCTTGGGGACCATGTCATCGGTTATGACCGACCACTTATCTTCATGATTGATAGGCACTAGTGTCTGATCTCCAAGGTCCCCATAATGTTTCCGAGAGCAAGACATGTGTTACGCATGAATCACGCGTGCAAGAACATGTAAAGAGCACCACAACATGTGTTTGAGAAGGTGAAAATGGCAGCTTTTTCCCTTCAGCGATGGCATTTCAAGGCAGTGATGAGAGATATCCTGAAAATTAGTCCCACAATGCACACTTTGTTATCTGATATTCCGGTAGAGAAGTGGGCTTGTTCAGCCTCAGATGTGAAGAGGTACGGTATCATTTACACCAACCACGTCGAGAGTTGGAACAAAATGATTAAGGAAGCGCGGTCATGGCCCGTACAAGCTATGGTGGAGGAAATCAGGCAAACTTTGATTGTACATTTCTGCAAGTACAAAGATATTGCAAGTGAGTGGGCTCTGAGGGGTCAACTGCTAGTACCTTTTACAGCTGAAACATTAACGTATAACATGAAAAAGTTGAAGGAAATGTACGAGCTGTGGTCTTCAAGGACATGTTTTATGATTATGACCAAGGAGGGGGGCAGCCACTCTGTGAATCTGGAGAGTGGGGATTGTACATGTATGTGGTTCCAACACTTGGGTATACCGTGTCCCCACGCATGCTTGGCCATTAGCGTTGCTGGCCTGCACCACATTTCATATGTTGATGAGTACTACACAACAAAGAACTGGTTATGTACATATCCGGAGGTTTGGATTGGTATTCCCAGCAAGGAACAGTGGGAAATAAATGAAGAGGATGACCACATTCTTCCTCCTAAATTGAGGCGCAAACCAGGTTGTCCCCCGATAGAGAGAATCAGGATCCCACCACCACGAAAGGGTCCAAAACAGAGGAGGTGATGCATGCTATGCAACCAATATGGCCACAATAGAAACACTTGCAAGTACTTTGTTGATGATAGGGGGCTAGTAAACGTCCTGTGAACCAGGAGACTGTCAACAAACGGTTTAATATATGAGTTTCGAATAGCGCAGACTATATTTTAGGTTTCACTATTTCTGTTGTCACGCAAAAAATCACCCAAAATTGAACTGCATCATTGTATTTGTTTTGACTATGGCTACAACATAATCTAGAAACATATTTTGAAGGCATAATCACATAGCGAAAAATGATATCCAGACAGCAGCGTTATGTTGTCTTACACCTATGTGTTGGTGTCGCCTTATGCACATTTTTAATTACTGTGATTGTACATGTTTACTAAAACTTTTACTAAAAGTTACAAGTTGGGAATTCAACGAGTTGACCACCACCTCCTTCTGACGTTACTTGCAATTGGCAACACCTAATTTATTGAATTTTGGGGTGAGTTTTGAGTAGTCACTCTTTGCTTTTGAAAACAGTTTCCCTAACCCTAAATCCCCAAGGGATCTGAATCCCCAATTGGATGCAATGCCGCATTCTTCCTCTTAATCCCTGACAAACCAAAACTAATCATGAATTATGATAGAAGGTTGGTTGGTTGAGGAAGTTCTAGACCCCAAACTGGAGCAAATTAAAGTGTGGTTATTTTTGTGCTGGGTTTGTCCATCAAGAAGGACTAACTGCAGTACAAGATAAAAACGGAGTGCTCTTCGGTTTAGGGAAGTGGAAGTGCTGAACAATTTTAGAGGAGAACAAATTGATGAAGAGGAAACATTCATTGGTTCAGACTAACTGCAAATGTTTGGGTTTTCAGACAAAGTTGCAATCTTTAGTGTTGTTTGTCCTATGTGGTGTACTGGTTGTGCTTGTAATGCAAGTGTAACTCCAAGTTAGCTACCTTATCCATATTTGTTTTACTATCTTATGTTGGGATGTGGGATGATAAAGTTGAATCGTGCTCTTGAAGATTCAGACCAGTCTTTCGTGGTAAGTTTTGGTGGTGTCATTCAGAATCTTGCATGACACACCATACAATAACAAGATATATATGATACTGTCTTTCTCTACTCCATTAGAAGTTTCTCTCATAGTTTGAAGCAGAAATTTAGGTTTGATAACACAACGAAAATGTCAAGTACTTTCGGGTCATCTCTTCCACCAAATCGGTGTGTGCAAACTTTAGAATAAATATTGTTGTCCATCACTAAGTTAAAGAAGGAAATGAGTATGGAAGGTAGGATGGAGTTAGATATTCTCTATGGCAAGCTGGATATATTTGTCTGTGAATACGATATGATGCTGAAAAGAACAGAGGCGACGGCAGAGTTGGCCCTTGCACATAAGCGCCAAAGAATGAGGCGGGTGGTTTTGCACTTTCATAAGCGAAAGCGCAAATTAAAACAGCTAAAAAATATTATACTAGATTCATCAGACGGTATTTCATCAGATAGTTCGTCTTGAAAATGTGTAACATGGCAGCCTCTTCGGTGCCATTAGGAAGAAAAGAATTCAACTTAGTTGTGGGGTTCTGTTGCTTGTTTGTTTAATGTTGGGATATTTGTAGATATAATGGTTATTGTCGTTATCATCTTACTAGTTTATGCAAGTGTTAATGTTTTGGGTCCGTAATGTTTTTCCCTAATGTTTTCCATAATGTAAATGAGTGCTTCGGAATTTATGCATGTGTTTAGGGTTGAATGTAGTGGAATAATCTTTAATTTCTATGTAGGAGTTCATTTCATTCATCAACAAGCAATAGGCGTTGAATATGTTACTATTGTAGTCCAATATAGTGAAACAGGGAATCTCACCACTCCATAGCATGCATTGCAATCTAGTGACACTTTAGAATGTCTGACTACTTCCATAAGATGTTGTAAGGAAACTATCCATTATAAATAAGGGACGCCACAGTATAGAAACGAAATGAAAACCCACAGAAGCAAGACCGGAGACACGCTATGAAGAGACGGTAAGTGATTCCCATTCTGCCCAAGTTTTCCTTCAATCAAATGAGGGTTCTCTGTGGAGCAATTGGTAGCGGCATCTCCCTGTCGGACATAATCATAAGAATATGTTGTGTGCCTAGTGTTGGGATTTCTTTGTCATATATCATCTCCCTAGTACCTAAATTGAACTGCATGATGTTCCTATCACTATTAAAAACAGCAATGTCTCTGGAAATTAAGTGAACAAAGTTTGGAGAGGGTATAATACTGCATAAATGATGGCTGCGAAAGTTATGATATTTTCAAGCCCATTACTTGTTGTCAAGTAACCAAGATATGCTATTCAAGGCATACTCGGCTAGAAACAAATGTTTATTGGGTCTGATGTTTATTCGCAAGACGTGCCCATTTATGGCATAGTTTCTCGGGCTTGTGATGAAATGATAGTGGAGCAAGAGTAAGAATGTTTCGAATCATTTATGTTGGAAGGTACTTATTGTTCTTGTGCTCTCTTTCCAAAGAAGAGGCTTCCATTGTAGAGTTATTGGTTGAAGGATGTCTTGTCATAAGTTCATAGTCCATGTCTTTTGTTTATAATATGTATGATAGATCATGATATATGTAACTACTTTAAAATGTTGTTGATGTCTGAAAGGGATAATAAGTTGTCTTAAACAAGATAATTATAAAAGTCTAGGCAAAGTAGAAGTAACTGATGACAGTCTAGTATAATGGAATTATTTTGTCCATCCCTGACAGTACACTAGCCAATGGTTGTTGCTAAAATTCACACATGGTGAATACACATGCTACCAGTGTTTTTTCTCCACATTCTCAAATTAGGATTGGGTCAACCCACATTCTATAAGGTCTTTGGCCACCCTATTTCTTAACATGGCCCCAGATCGGCTGAATGTTGGGGCATCATCTCGGAGTAACTGATCGGCATAAGCCAGTACGAAAACCCCAGTGTCCCTAGGATCCTTCTGCTTCTTACAGTCTTGGTATTTGATAATCCACTTTCTTTGTAGCTGCGATTGAGGTACACAATCTTTGTTGTGCATTAAGAGTGTGTACGAAAGTAGGGTACAAATTTTTTCCATCCGGGGTGTAGGGTCGGCAATAACGTCCGCCAGCGAGTCATAAATCAGGCAAGTCCAAGTGTGGAAGCAGAAGATGACCAGTATCCAAAGGTGGTCTGAGAGATCAAAGGCCATCATCAACCCCTTGGACTTGGTGACGTACGGGATGCGTGTGTTTTCTTCGAGCAATTCTTTGAAGGTCAACCTTAGGGACCATGACATGTTGGAAGCAAGTATAGAAATCTTTTCTTCTGTAGTAAGGCTTCGATCAGTGAGAGTCTCCCCAACAATGGCATACAAAGACTCCATGTAGACCTACATAGTTTTTGAAACCATAATTATTAGGAGCATTGTTGAAAAATCTTAGAATAAGTCGGAGAAAAGATGTGTGTTTTGGGAGACATTACCAGCATCTGTGTATCTAGGATGATAGCGTAGTATTTTGACAGTTCACGTATTGTCACGAAATCCTCATACCGTTCAAGTCTGTTGTAGCAATTGTCCAGAAGGGTCATGTACACCAAAATAACCTTGACCAAGATAAAAAGGGTAAAAAAACAAGACAAATTGACTAGTTAGACGATACGGTAAGTGAAATATTGCGGGAAAGGCCAAAATGTAGCAAGTAGCATTCTACAAACCTCGTGATTTAGCCACTGGTACTGTCTAAGCAACTGGTAGGTGCTCAAGTTTATGGACATCCCCCGACCATAGACCCTGACGGTTAGATCAGCAGCATGCCCAGTTTTGAGAGTTTGGCCATACAACTACCAATACACCTGTGCAAGGACCTTTGACTCTATGCTTTGCGCGGGATTCGGAGGCAAACAATGTCTAGGAGTAACGGTAGGATTCCACTTTATTAATGGAAAACCCACCGATTTAACTTCCAGAAGCTTATCAAGACACACTTCAGCGGCCCTCTTCTCCCTAACACTTAATTTATTACAGTCCTTCAACTGCTCAACTTTCGATTGACTGTCAGGCATCTTTATTTGAACATTGTCGAGCTCCACTTCCATGGTGTCTAGCTGGAAAACATCAGCCACAAAATTAAGGTCAATAGTAGGCTTAGTACTAACATTTTCATTGGTAACCTACACTAAAGATCACAATTGTATTAGTTAGTAACTATGACATCCCAGTAGGGGAACCTAATGCCCCAGTCCAAATTCTCTACAACATTCACATCTGGGACTTATTATTTTAAGGGTCTGTTATTTTAATTTGTCCATATTTGGCCCTACTTTATATTTATATATGATGGCGTCCTAATCCCAAAAGCACCCTGCAGAAGAATAGATTAGAACTCCCAAAACACCTATGATAACTTTGGACAATGACATAATGTCCCAGAGTTGTAATAGAGTTTTAGCCAGAGTCTGCAGGATCCACCTCCACGACACCAATTGGTGTACTTTGAACTTTAGCAACCGTTCGCCCACCACCAGCTTCTTCTCCCGCATCAAAGTCCAAACGCTAGCCAACTTTTCTCTGACAATACTCTTCGTTAGATATGCCACACTCCAACAAGTCCTTTGCTATTCTTTGCCTTATATACAGTCGCCTTTTCACAGTGTAGACTAGTGACAGATTTCGCAGTAGGCTGTCAGCAAAGACAAGTGTAAATGCACCACAGCTGTTGGCATCGTCTTGTTTGCCGCAAATCGGAAACTCAACACTCCACTAACGACCCAATTTGGCAATGTTTACGCATTCTCCATCCTGGCTTAATAGTGCATAAGGGAGCACTGTCAACAACTTTTTAACCAGTGGTGTTGGGTCAAGAGGCCAGGGGCTACCATCGTTTGGATTCTCCAACGAGTCATAGATTTGAACACTCAATGTTATAAAATTGACAACAATGAGGATCCAATGCACTCCTTCAACATTGACCGTCATCATCAAACCACGGCAGTTACTCAAGTCTAGTCTCGAACTATCATGCGGAACCAATTCTATGATTCGATGATTTAACGACCCGCAACTTGCTATTTTGCTTGATGAGCTTCTCTTAAACCATCATGTTATCCTCTTCTAATATTGCTCCCAATATTCCATATATATCATATAGGTAACGCTATCACAAAAACTAAATAATAAGAAACAAGGGAAAATGAAATAAACCTAAAAAATAATGAAAGATAATATATACGGATGCGTGACTTTACCGAGAAGCTTGATTCTTCAACTACAACATACATATCCTCCATTACACCGTCGACATGTCCTACGATAGTGTACCAGTGACTGAGTAAGTACATGTACGAATCCAGTACCTTGGAATCCAAAAACATAAAACAATCAGATGCTAAAGGCTATCTATATATATATTCCGTATAAATATTAGTGTCAAGAAAACGTATAATTGAAAGAGACAAACCACATCATTCACTTAGCCTCCCTTGTACAACCCATAGAAGCTGCTCATGTCAATATGAACACCATTTCCATAGTGCCTAAGAATGTCACAACGACTGGATTCCTTAACATCATACTTCTTCCAGTAATACGAAACTTGGAAATTGGAGGTAGTCATCTTAGTTAGGTCAGTCCCAACCTTTTGGAAACCTACAATACCAGGCTCTCTTTCAAGCAATCCATTTTCTTTCTTGTTTAAAATAACAAGAATTAAGTCTTGGCAAACAGCAACCACTTCATCCTCCAATTGATTGGATTTGATTACAGAAACAAATGTTTTGGATCTTCTTGCCATATCATCTTGCATAACAGATGCAGCAACATAATTAGGTCCCTCTTATGCATCGTCAATCACTATGTACAGTTCTCTATCAATATTCTGACCACCTTTGGTAACATTTATGCTTTCGGTAGGCTGATTGAAAAATCATGTTGTATGAACAATTGAGAATGAATTTGCAATAGAGGCAATTAATGTCTCAGTCTAATTACAGTATGAACATGGTGTCGGTGAGGGGAAGTGTACCTTATGGTAAGGTTGGACTTCCTCATTAGAAATTGATAAAGATTTAACTGTACCACTAGCAATCCCACAAGCATCCTGCGTACAAATTTAATAGAACTCATAAAGTAACTATAATGGCTCATAACTTGAACATAATGTCTTACGAAGATACTTTAGAAAAGAGTAGTCTTGCTGTGGTTTTTACAAAATAGACTTATTGGACTTCCTCTTCAGGTAGTTCTTCATCAGAAATAGGAAGAAATTCGACTGGACTACTTGTAATCCGACACACATACTGCATCAAAATTGATTAGAACTAAACACGTTTCTATGATGTCTCAGAGCGTACACACAATGTCCCCCTCATATCACAAACTTTTAATCCATACTAAGACCATAACTAAGTGTTTGTCAGGTATTCAAATTTACCTCTTCCCCATCGATATTGGGCAACATTTTTTGCAAGCGATGATTCCTTGACAAAAACATTTCTACCAGTCCAACCCTCTAAGTCTTATTATCAATTTCAGCTACCCTCGGCGTTTCCTTACTTTTGCTTTCTCGGCAGGTAGAAACACGTAAGGTGTCGGACTTGGTGGTTTCTTTTGAAGTTGTCAACCACGGTGACCTCCTAATGGCAGCAGTAGTAGACACTCTCTCTAGTACTGGGTCCTCGGTTGTTTTTAAAAGCTACTGCTTTTTTCATCGAAGGTGGTTCTTTGTTCTTCAAAGGTGGTGGTTTGATCTTCGATGGTTGGGCTAGTTTGTTCTTCAACTGTGGGGCTGGTCTATTCTTGGATAGTGGGGCTGCTTTGTTCTTTAATGGTGGTGGTTTGATCTTCGATGGTTAGGCTGGTTTGTTCTTCAACTATGGGGCTGGTCTGTTCTTGGATAGTGGGGCTGGTTTGTTCTTCAATGGTGGTGCTCGTTTGCTGCGGACATCCTTGCCTATGGGGGACTTAGTTTACAGTGTAGAGGAACGTCGCATCCTTTTCACAGGGGCTTGTTGGGACTCATCTTCACTGCTATGCTCGTGTTCCTCTTTGTTCTCTTCTTTTTCTCCAATATCTTCTTCCACGGGACTAAGTTTAAGTTTTCTCTTCAAATAGCTTCTTAAATCTGTTTTGCCTCCCCTGGGACCATGAAGAAGGAAGTCATGGGTGGCCTGCATGATCACCTGAAATGACATAACATTTCCTAAACATAAATTAGAACTAACAAACTAAATTGCGCATCTGTTAAAGAGACAACCTTGGCAAGAAAACTCTAAACCGTGAAAATTATACCGTTATTGTCTCTCGGGTTACGACATGATTTTTCGTGATGATATTGTATGACTGACTAGGATCATTCCTCTTCCGCTATCATAAAAGCACATAAAAATATAGGAAAATTGTCAATAATATACTAAAAAACTGTACAAGCAGTAATGACCTCATAAATACGAACCTCCAAAGCATCTCTGACGACGACTTTCTCCCTAACCTCATGGGGAATACGTGAGGGAGTGACAACTTGTAGTTTCTTAAAGTCACTCAACTTTTTCTCCCACGTAATACCCTGACAACTTTTTCCGACAACTTTCACCCACCCTGTGAACCATGGGAAGCTGTTTGGTTCTAACCTTGTCGCTTCTATAGATGGCACGTGGAGGAATATCCACAGGGTGAATGCTAGGACACAACCATAGAGGGTGCAAGTATATGGGTGGCCAACCTTATATTCGTTATGTTTACTGATGGCGTCATATAGCGACTCCAACTTCTACTTAAGCAGCTCATACACAAGATATCCCCAAGGGAAACTATCAAACTTGTTCAAATTTTCGGCAATGTCAACCCATATGACATCGACTCCTTTCGACCCGGTTGGTAAGAGAAAAGTTCCAAGCATGTATAGTCTAAGGCGATGGCTATCATCAACCATATTTGCATCAAGTAATGCATTTGCCTTCGCCTCCTCCCTAGCTTGCATAATATCTGTTAGTCAAATTTGACCACATACGGAACCACGAGTGACTGTAAAATATCTCTTTCTGAAATCACTGATGTTCTTGGATTTCATTCTGTAATACCATTCCAGTGGAGAGTCTGTGGAAAGCCCGGTGAGTAGTGCCACATTGGACATCTTAAAGCTTAAGAATTTGCCTCCAATTTGGTAAGTGATGGGAGCTATTCGCTTTTTTAGAACCTCTATAACCAGTTGGGGATGGGTAAAATGAGTGTAGGACGTGCTGTTTGGATCTGTAGCTTCCGCATTTCCAACGACACTCCATAGAAACCCAAACGGAGATGACTTAAACCTTTCCTTTTCCTCGGTATCAAACACTGAGAACAGCTTCTCGCGAAGCATTTTTTAGGCAGCAGCGGGAAGTTATCTTTGTGGCTGGCCCAGCAGTAGCTTGGGGCCACTTCTTCTTGATAGGGTTATATACTAAAACCATTACTTTTGTATCAACTCTAATTCTTCATATTTTGAATGAGAATCATAAGGGCATATATTATGCATATTATATATGTTATTAGTTATATGCATGCTTCTAATACTTTATGTTGTAGATGATATGGTGTGTGGTGACACACAGAAGATCATATCATCAGTACCTTATAAAGTATAAGTAAATGTTCACAACCTAGATGGATTTGGACAAACCATTGGTACGGTTGTAGTATAATATGGTATTAGTCTATCTTGACTATAGGATTACACAAGTACGCTTTGTGTGTAATGAACAGGACCAAGTGAGGTTGTTTCTCTTTATACTGACTATATAAGAGAACAAACACCTCTATTATTATGGATTTTTGTCCTCTTAATCCGGATATAATAACGGGCACTTACGTGCATTGTACATTGGTTTAAATCATCAATGAGTGAGATTCATTTGTGAATCAACAAACTCGATGGATTGGGTAATGACATTGTATGTAAGGTGTGATGTTGATTATAGAAGGAATCCGTGACCCGCAAGAAGTCGGGTTGATGATGTCCCCTTAAAGAACTCATAAGGATTGTCATGTAAACCTTGCAGGTGGATTTAATCCGACATGACAATGAGGTTAAGTGGTACTACTCAAGGACATAAGAAGTTAATTAATGTAGTTGTCAGTAACTTGACTTAATCACCGGGCATTCGATATCTTAACATGGGGAGATCAACAAGCATATAATATGGTGCCCATAAACATAATACACGTAATTTGGGATTAGGGCGGTAGTGCAACAATGACCTTTAGTGGAATAAGCCATTTGTTAACGGACTTGGGCCGTGTGTTATGGGCGAACATGGGATGCCCAAGCTCGTCAAGAGACCTAACCTTAATTTCTCCTCATGGTCCCTATTGTAGCCTATATAAAGAAACCCTTCTTTCCTGGCCAAAGACTGAGTGATTGCTCAAGAACAATTAGTCCCAAAATTCGGCCAAGAGAGAAACAAGTGGCTGGTAGATCGTTGCCACACAATGTCCATTCCAAGGATAGGAATACAACAGAAGATCAAGAGGTTGCTGATTCATATTCTCAGAGATATCATAGCTGATCAAATGTATGATTCCTAACCAAATCGTGAACATCCTTATTCCGCTGCGCATGGGTTTTCACGGTTTGTAGTCGATGACATGAAACCATAACAGATCCTACACTTCTTACCACTACTCAGAAAAGAACAAGCCAATGTGTAAGCATACTAATACCCTTTAATCGTAACCACATATATTCTACATATTTCATAACAACTAAGACAATTATTGTCATTTGAAGTTGCACTTTAATATCACAATAGTGCAATCCGGCAGTGACTAAATAATATCAGACAGAAACAAAGGAAAATATTCTCAGCAAATATAACTTACCAAATAATTGGTTATACAATAAATAAATATTAGGGTCAATATTATCAGATTACTTAAATCCAACTCAAGTACTGTAATAATACTGACCAATTTCATATGTATATAAGAAACATACATTTTAGGGTTTCTTATGATATACAGGAATCTGAATAAATATGTGGACGACAAAATTGACGATGAAATTTGGTCACAATGATATGCAATGACTGAAATGAGGGGGAGATATTGTCAGATTATAGATGTGAGAAGAAGAAGTAGATGTTGAGGTAAAACTGAGAGGGCTCCCATCCCAGTTCCCATATTTGTTTCCCCCCAAAACTGAATGTAACTGATCTAGTACACTGGGACCTATTCCAGATAAATTGTTGTCACGGTCGACGTTAGCCATGTGTCATAATCAAAATCGACTGATACACATAACCCATATAAGACATCATATAAGGCCTTAAAGACAATATATATGGCATGGAATAACGAAATAGAACAACCATTATTCTTTTCACTAAACAGATGGGTAACCATTTTTTACGTAGAAATGCTTGATGTGTTAGATATAAGGTTACACATAACTGTTTTAACATTTTTTTATCGGGTGGTACCTGGAATGTGATTTGCCCATTTGGTCAATGAAGAGACGGCAAGTGATTCCCCACATCAGCCCAAGGATTTTCCCATTTGGTCAATGAAATGAAGTTTATACATATTTATTCATAAAACTAAATGTATTCATAAAACTATCAAATGCAGTTGATAGATATTTATTCATAAAACTATATCTATTCATTCTATGACAACACATTAATTTAGTCAAAATAATAACAGACACACGAATTAGTAGTTAAATTGAGTTGCGGCGAAGTCGGACTTGAATGGCAAACAAAGTGAAGGCCACTTGCTAGGATTTGATATTCTGATGGAACTTGCATGTCTGTGAAGTCGTACCATATGAACTTGTTGTTCCAACTGAAAACAATGTCAATGTCTATTGAGAGTAGATCTACAGATTTTGAGGACGCCATGACCGACGTGCCATACTGTTTGAAGTGCATAGTATTGCCTGGAATTGGTGCATTGTTTGCAATGCTAGATGCAAAAGATATCGTGGATTCCCATTTATTTTTTGTATTATAAATGGAACCGAGAAATGATCCCGTTTTCAACGTTTGCTCATTTATGAAGTGGAGTACGTTTGACAATCACTTCATACATTTCCAGGGGAATGTCATATCCTTTGTTGTTGTTGTTGGTGCCATTTTTTGAAGAGGATGCCGCCTTTGTATGTTTCTGGTTTCAGCTGGTATTTAATCGGTTTCCAAGAAAGTTTTCATGACATCCTTTACTATGTTTCAGGTTTTATAACTGTTGAATGGTGTCTCCATGAGAAGGTTTGAACTTACCAAATAAGCTGGATAACTGCATTGGAACTTGAATATACCCATTGTAGATGTTGTTGTTTTATGCCTACGACCTGATGTTGAGGTTGAAGGGGAATGGCGGCACTCTTGCTTGGGATTAAGAGTTGCTTACGTATCAAGTTTCTTGGTAAACTGGAATCAAGCCTTACGTAGTTCATCTCTCTCTACTTATAGATGTTTGAGCTAACTTTCCTTATTTGCTCCAGGCCGTTGTCAAGTAGATCCATATTTTGTGCTATCTTGATGATTCGTCATTACTCTTAATGTTACAAAGTAAATGTCTCCTTAATTGGTGCGTTGACTGAGCTCCAAGATCACAATAGATCTTTTGTTTCCATGTATGGCTATACCTGATGCTTGGAATGACCTAAGTCTGTGTCGTGGGTACATCTTGGTGGCGTGATACGAGTGGTGATGTGCGAGCTGTGCAGATACAACCTGAAGGGTGGACACGTGTGCTGTAGTGATATGTTTGAGAACGGAGGGTACTTACACCCATTTAGTGAAATAAAAAATAGTTTGATATATTTGAAATTTAAATCTAACAGCTTAATGAACACAAAAAAAGATTTTCTATTTAGACCTATTAAGGCTAACTATAATGGCTTATAATTTTGTTATTTTTTCATAGAATGGACATGTACATTTCATCTAACTCTGATTTCAATCTAACCGCTTGATAAGTGCTCAAAAAGTGCAATCTAACCCTCAATTATGCCTCTTGTTTAGCCATCTTAGTGGACTAATAGTGTTTGTAAGTTATGTTTTTTGATTCTACAGGTGAAAAAGTGAGTTTTGTGGAATATTAGAAAAAAAGGGGTAAAACGGAGAAATTCGGAGCATTAAGGATCACATGGGAAACCCGTGGACAATCATGGAGAAGGCCAAGGAATTAAAGCTATTAAAGATGCGACTTGGACCTATTTTAAAGCCTATTTGGAAGCCCAAGGCCAAAGGATTCGTTGCTTGGACCAAAGCCCGCAAAAGAGGATAGAAAAATAGAGCAGAAGAGACAAAATAGACTTCCGCGTCTGGGACGCATGGATCGCGCGTCTAGACGCATTGCTCGCGTCTGAGACACATGGATCGTGCGTCCAGACGCATAAAATGACACTGTAGACAATTCTTTCTCAGTTTTGGAGACGAAGTTGGACTCTGAAAGAAGTTGATTTGTATTAGAAAACAAATGACGGTTTGGAATGCTTCTAGAACTCATTGTAACCCCTATAAATAGAGGACCTAAGTGCCTCATGTAATTTGCTAATTCACTTATATTCTTGTCTCCAGAACTTGAGGCAGAGAGAAATTAATAATAAAAGATTCGGTTTTAACTAGCCTAGTCTTAATAAATTAGTCTTTTCTAGTCTTATGTTCTTCGACTCTTCTTTTTCTCGTTCTTCGTGTTCTTCCTTCTTTATGGAAGGCTAATCTTCTCCTTCAAGGGATGAGATGAAGCCAATGCTTAAGGTTTAATGATTCTTCTGGTTCATGGTGTTCTTCAATCGAGTTAGTTCTATATGTTTTTAGTTATTAGTTCCATTGCCCACACCAGGGGATGGAAGTATAGAATAGAGTTTATATTTTGCAATATTAATATCATTCTAGTGTTCTTTACTTTTCTTCTAGTAGTATAGTTCTTTAGTGTTAGGGAAGTATTCTTTGTGTTGCCTTAGAAGGGGTAGCTCAGGGAGTGGTTGCCTAAGGGAAGTATTCTTTGTGTTTGCCTTAAGTGGTGATTCATTGAATGGCCGCCATATTAGAAAGTACTCCTTAATGTTGCACTCGGTAATACATTGAATGGCTGCCCGAGCTTACATAAAAGGAAAGAAGATATTAATAGCATAAACATAGGAACAACTTTAAGTAGAGTTAATTGTTAACGATGTTTCATCCAAGAGGGCATCGACACTCGCTCGATTGCCTAATTGTAGTCTACTTGTAAGAACAACAATGAAGTAGAAGGTCATTGATTAAAAGTATTGGTGGATTATAATCTCTTGAATTCTCTCTTTTATAAATTCTCAATAGTTTAGTTAATTTAGTTTAGTTTAGCATTAGAATCTAAAATCTCTAAAATCATAGTTTTTAATCCCTTAAACCCCCTTTCCAGTCTTGTCATTCACATAACATACACTTAAAAGTGGAACGATACCCTACTCATCCTTTACTTATTGAGGGATAATTAGGTTTTGATACACTTCTATTTTGTTCAACAACCATCATCCATCTACATCATCCATATACATCATCTATCTATATCATCCATATACCATCTCATAAACACAAAAAGAGGCAAGGTCACTGCTTACTTTATGAACAGAAAATTCATTTTCTATATTGACTTAAGAGGGGAACTAGTAATGTCATATAGTCTAATTATATTGTCATAGCATACTATTACTGGTTATTCTTCGAACTGTAATCTGATGCGGACACTTGGTTAATGTGGACTTTGCCAGAACTTTGTTTATCAAGTGAGTGGAGTGAACGTTCTAGGCCGAGGGGGGTTATGTGGCCAAAAAAATGATTTGGTTGGTTTCTGTCTGTCCTCATTTTTTTTTCTCTCCCTCTCCAATTCTCCATCTCCAACCCTTCATCTCCAGTTCTCTGATTCTCCGCTCAAGCCCCTAATGCTATGCAGTATACTTTTTTTTGAACAAATAAGCTAGGGTTAGGCAGACCCTTACCTATATTAAATTCAAGAACTGCTTACATAGACACGTCCACTGACATCCTCTTTTACATAGGCGTATAAATCTATATCTAGAGGATACCCAAAATGGAACTTACAAAAGCTAATTTCTTGCGATAGAAACATGCCCATGAACTAACAACCTAGCCAAGCCCAAAGACAAAAAAGAGACCAAGACTTCATGTCTACTGGGCGAACAGGATCATGCCCAAGAATAGAGGTAGGAACTGGGCGACCTGAACTCCTCCATCTCTACCCGCCTGAAGTAACCAGCGCCTAACTGGTATCTTCCCCATCGCAAGGCAATGGATTAGCCAATTCGAGAAGCTATTAACAACTCCTCTCGTCAAAACCCAAATACAACAATCATAACAATGTTCATCAGCCAAGAAAAACGTTTTCCAACCAATCGATCTACAATATCTGCCCATAGAGAACAGGTGATTGAAGTGCAATCATTAAATGCTATCGCCTCCCTTGTTTCTAGCCAAACACAACTTTGTTTCAAGTCCCAAACTTTAGCAAGTTCTCACACCAAATCCAAACTTGTTCAACTCAAAACTCCAAGAACAACCATAGTAATGGAGCCAAGCTTCGACACAACCCAAACTCATAATGACTTCCACGGAACAAGAGGGGTCAACTATCCTCTCTACCCATGAACAATGAACAATTGTTCCTATAATACCTTTAAGATCTGTCGGCTAGATCGAGATCCAACACGTTCAGCCAAGTCCAAGCTTTGTTGCCTCCTATGAGAGCTCTTGAGAGAGACCGCGTGCTAGAGAGGGGGTGGGCAACATATCCAGCCACCGGCCATCAGAGATGACACCGGTGGCTGGTCAGTAGGGACAGTAGTGCAACTTCTCAATTATTTTTGATAGCACTTGTTTTGACAGTAGTTGCTAAATGGGTTAATTATTTTGACAACACTTGAACATGAGCAGTCTTTCAAATTGTATCTACTATGCAGTATACTAGTTATGTCTTAGGTTATTATTTTTAACCCTTATTTTTTTTTCTCTGTTGAATTTAAAGTGTATTTCACTTGTCACCTAAAATTTAACTGCTACCGTTCGATGGAGTTTTAATTCTTATTTTATCATTTAAGATTAATACACGTGTACTCATCTGTACACATCCCCAACTTAAATGCACCTCTATGGCACTTCTGGAAATCTAATTTCACGTGGACACATGGTCAACTGGTAACTGCCCACCACTTCACTTATAGCCTATTTGGTGTAGCAGAGCACTTATTTTTTGCAATTTTTAGGGGGAAAGTTTTGTGAACCGGAATTTGCATTGGAAACATTAAGCTCAATTTCAACTGACGTTCACTTCTCACCTCTAATTTCTCACCTTATAAACTCTGACATCTAAGTTCTCATCCCAAATTAAGACAAAATACTCGACCTTTACATTACTTTCCCTTCCTTAATCCTTCACCCAATTTAAGCAAGGGTTTGAGCAATCTATCTGCTGTCGCCATAACTTTGCTCCATTTTTTTGTTGCCCTTTTTTTTAGGATCCCCGCTACAATGCAAAACCCTAAAAGGTGTGTTTTTTATATATGCAAATTTATTGGTTCAGTATGATTCACAATGTTGAGTTAAACTATTTCATAGTGAAAATTGCGCAAATGTTAAGATTAAAATAAGGGTAATATTTGAGTTCCTTTTCCAAGATTTCATACAGTTTTAGTTAGCGGTATTGTAATAAGGGAAATGTGTTTGATAATATAACCAGTTGATGTGGAATTCCTTTGTTATGATATATGCTTTAGCAGTAACTGTAGAATTAATCGTTTGTGCTCTCTAGAATGTTTCAAAGTTGTTTGTTGTGTACTTATTTGTGATGTTGTCTTAATTTGCATACAAAATGTCTTGATGTGTGCAGTAGTTCCAAGAGGAAGGGCAAGAAAGTTGAACATCCAGCGGGACCTGAAGTAAGGATTACTTCTTGTTGCTGTCCTAGAAAGCTTCGAGAGCATCTGTTTGATTTATTTGATAATGATGAAAGATAACATTTTCAGACTTCTCCGTTTGGTTTTCTTCTGATGGTTGATGGGACTGTGGACTTTAGGGATCCTGAAAAATCCGCGTATAATTATTTTAGCCACCCCAAATTGGTTTTAGAGTTGCTAAAAATGAGAATCGCTCCTGGAACTTTCAGTGTTGGTGGAAAGTACATCTCATTCAAGTCGTCGGATATGGCACTACTAGCCGGGCTTACGTCCACCTAGCTGGTATTATGAAATGAACGAGAACGAGCCAAGTGATTTCCGAACGAGGTATTTTCCCTTAAGAGAAGCTCGTGCTTCACTACGTGGTCAAATTAAATGTGAAGATATTCTTAAGGCTAGAGAAACAGCCAAGGATAATGCCCTAACTGATCCAAACACGGCTGATGATATCCACCGCCTTAACAGGCTTTTCTATCTTGGTGCTTTCTTGATCCCAACTGGGTCAAAAGGGGTCAGAGTCCAGTGGGTTGACATTGTTGCTGATTTAGAGAAGTTTGATTCTTTTCCTTAGGGTTATCTTGCCTACGAACTGGTATACAAGGAAGTTGAGTTATTTTATGAGAAGTTGAATGCCCACTTTGCAGCATTTCCTACTTGCCCTTATACTGGGACCCTCCACGGTTATGTCCTAGCGTTCAACTTCTGGGTATTCCTCCATCTTCCATTGCTGGGGGCAAAACGGTTGGATCCTCTCGACTTCTCGTGGTTTAAAGGGTGCGTGAAAATTCCTAGACAGAGTTGTCGGGCCATTGGGTGGGAATCAAAACTGACTAAGAGGGGAAGAGTGGATGTTGTGGTTCTCGATCGCCTAGATATTCCAGAGGACATTAGGAATAAGGAAGTGGTCAGATCTGCTTTGGAGGTTTGTATCTCTTTACCTAACCATTCACGGTGTTATACTGTGTTATGTGTACTTTTTCGAGAGCAGCTTGTTTTATGATTTTCATGTTTTGTTATGACAGCAAGAGCTGTTCGATATGTCTAAGGATTACGATCTCCTGGTGCAAAGAAGAAATTCGGAGCAGGATACGTTATTGGTATAACTATGAGGGGTTATTATATTCTACTCGTTTTTCAATACGAATTAGACATTTTAGTCTACTATTTTGACATATAAGTTGTTTCATTTTAGGTGATTAAGAAGACTGCAGAGGAGATCCTCGCTCTTGCTCATGGCCGAGCAAAAAGGTATGTGAGAAGAGAACTGACTCTGGTGGAAGAGGAACTAGATAGTGAAGAGGAAGAAGATGAAGAGGGAGAAGAAGTTGTTAGTAGTGAAGGTGAGTCCAAAAAAGTGCATACTAGGAAACGTACAAGACGTTAGTCTGTTCCCCAAAGAAAGGTTGTCAAAGTAGAAGCTGTCAAGAAGAAACAACCTACCCCTGTTAAAGAGAAACAAGCGGTCGTTCTTAAAAAGAAAACACCCCGACCTTCCACTAGGAAACCACCCCAACTTCCAAAGATGAAAGAACATACCCCTCCAAGAAATAAACCTACTACCATAACCCGAGAAGTACAGACGATGCCTAGTACCAGAGCCGTTAGAAGGGCAACACGATCATCGGCCCCCCTGGAGTAAGTGTTGTGCTCCCCTCAACTTATGGGAGGAAGAGAAAAGCTGTATCTGAACAACTCCAAGATTTGTCAAACTATACCGTGTCCGACAGCTTGCCTCTTTCTAAGTACACCAAATACAAATGTAGCGCTAAATCCCAAGTTGGAGAAACTGGAGTTATTACCCAGCGTGTTAGAGGGAATGAAGCAGAGCCTTTATTAGTCACGGATGAAGATGAACAGTACCCTATTAAATATGCAGAAGAGCCGCTTAACCTGGCAAGACTGATCAACAATCAACAATTGGATGAGGAGGCTGCTGCAAACAAGAGGATGTCATCGTCAGCACGTGTGGTGAGTCGAGTCCTAGTGGATGCAATGAAAAAAGGAGATCATTTTTGGGTTTATTTGCACCGACCTTAGATGCCTCAGTGGCTGAATATGAAAAAATAACCTCCTCACTTTGTGGTTTGATCTAAATCAGGATTTGTATGACATTTAGAAGGAGTCTGAAGCGGGTCATAGTACCGACAACCAAGTACCTACTGAACTTGTATGTATTGTTTTCATTTGTTACGGCAACATTTATTGCAAAATTGTAAGGATACAAATTCGCAACTCTATCTCCCTCTCCCTCTCGTGTTGTGCTGTGCAGGTCTTTCACGAAACTCACAACCCCAGTGTTATTGAGCCCCACCTATTTGGTGTGGAGACTGTGTAATATATTAACTCTATCCCCCCTAAACAAATGGATGGGTTGTTTGACAAGTATCTAAGCATGCAGTTGTCTGGGAGTCAGCCTGATGTTATTGATAGGGGAGGAGAAGACTTGCTGAAAGATTTTTCGGCTTAAGAATTTAACAAGTGTTATACTGAGCAGAGTCAACCTGAGTCGGCTGTTAGGGCAGGTCAACACCTGAGGGGGAGCATGAGTGACATGGAAGTCTACCAATCATATGTGTCAAGGAATCAACAATTGAAAATAGAGGTAGTGGGTAATGAGAAGACACTTCCTGAGATTGAGACGGCGACTATCGATGGGGAATAGGTTCATCAAGAGGAAAATTTATGTAATGAAATTGCACGAATTTCGATTGTGGATGTCGTAAGTGCATCCAAGGTAATTGAAATTTAAATGTGTCCCTATCATTTATTTATCTTCTTAGTAGGGATTAAATGTTTTGTAAATAAGTGGGACATTATGTGGCTTCTTTAAGACATCATAGCTACTTTCTAAGCTTTGATCTAGTTTTATGCAGGTTATTATCTATGTGACTCCTAGTGATGGTGAAGTAGAATTATTTCCAAATTATGAGGACAACTTAGAAGATGGGGAACTAGAACTTGATCCTAACGAACAAGACACTGATTATTTTCCATTTGATATGGTACTACCGATGCTTGTGCTTCACTATTAATTACTTTTTTTAAATATTGTCGTGTCTATAGGTTTTTATTATGTTTTTAGGCTACTATTTTCAAGGAATTATGGATGCAAACTGAAGAAATATGCCCTATGCCTGCTGTGAGTGTTCAGGGTGGTGGCACTAATGCGGTAGAAGGTGCTATTTCAGATAAAAAATATGTTTGTGGGAGCGCTATTACAGAAATTCATATTGCACCAACTGCTCCTGTTGAAGGGAAAAATGCAGTCAAGGTACATTATTTTATTTTAATTTCTTCCCAAATTACTCTTAATTTATCTACTAAATATGGATTGAAAGGTTGTTATTTTAGTGGGACATTATGTTCTTGCTGTGTGACATCATAGATGCCTTCTGACGTCATTCCGTTATGACATAGGATGCTTGTGAGACATCCCTTGTGGATGATCATGGTGATGGACTTTCTAAGAGTGGGGTGGAAGGTTGCCTCCTGATTGTTGATGAAGGAGAGGGAGAATATTCAGTGGCTACTTCTGTGAAACAAGAAGATATGGCACAGGGATCGCGGCAATGAATATTTACTCAATATATAAAGAGTGAACTCGAGGTTGAAGTGGTTGACTTTTGCCAAGATCTGATTCTTGGAGTTTTCAATCAGGGAGTGGGATTGCTAAAAAGAGCTCCTGGTGTTGCTAGTCGGAAAAGTGTTGGAGATGACCTGACGGAATTGCATACCTCGAATGTACAAGTATCGTATTACTGGAATAAGCACGACAATGATGAAACCAATCACTTTAACATTGTTAGATGGTATGGGAGTGGGTTTCAAATTGACATCAGCAGCTTCTATGGACTATTCGGGGGAGGATGACTTAATGGTGTGGTATGTCTCTGTCTATTAAAGTACTTCTTCTACATATACTTGATGTTGATTATTATTATTATTATTGGGTTCAAGGTACTGGACTTGTACATGGCTTACTAGGTCGGTGGTACACTTCCGTAACACATCCCTGTGGAATGGAGAATTTGTACATCATAGTTGCAGAGTCGTGGTTCTCGGTAATTTCACACACGTTTCGTGTCTTTTATTCTACGGAACTCTATAATGATTTATTCTTTCCTTATTTTATTAAGTGTAATGATTTATTTTATTTTATTTTATTATTGTAATGACATCATTATTTGTGCAATTTGTACAACAGATTGGCCACTATTTTAGAATACCAGCAAATGCCCGTAGAAGATAAGCTTTGTGCAGCAAGACTACAAATTGTAGGTAATTTAAAGACCTGCATTATCAAACTGGTTCAGCGTGACAGTTCGAGGCCAGACTTGAGAAACTGTCGTGGGTTGATGGTGATGGTAAATGTTGAAGGAGTGCATTGGATCCTCATCGTCGTTAACTTTGTCACATGGGCTGTTCAAATCTACAACTCGTTGGATAAGCCGAAAGATGGTGTTGTCTGGGCTCTGGACCTTGCACCACATTTGATGAAGTTGTTGACAGTGCTCCCTTATGCACTTCTGAGCTCAGATATTGAGTGTATAGACATGGCAAAACTAGGTCGCCAGTGGAATTTGGAGTTTGCCGAATGTGCCAAACAGGACGACGACACCGGCTGTGGTTCATACATACTTACTTTTGCTGACTGCCTACTCAAAAATTTGCCACCCGTCTTTCAATCAAACAGGCAAATGTATATCAGGAAAAGAATAGCAAAGGACTTGTTGGAGTGTGGTATGACCGACGAAGAGTACTGTATGAGGAAAGCTACTCGGTATTTGGACTTTGATGCGGGAGAAAAAACTCGAATAGTCAAGGGTATATCTGAAGTTGAAAATGCACCAACTGCTGCTACTGCTGAGGTGGAAATGGTTGTTTAAATATCTTCCAAACACTAATTTATACTCTAATTCTGAATTGAAAGTCTGCTACTTCAGTAGGACATTGTGTGACTGTTGTAAGACATCATAGTTACATGTTGAGTTCTGAACAATTTTGACGCAGGATGCTTGTCTGATTATTACTCAATTAGTAACGACTGTGCTCCGAGCCCTAATTCCTAGCTTTTGAAGTGTCTTCCTTTTATCTTTAAAAATAAATTTAAGTGTCACGTATATCATATACCAATTATCATGAGTAATTATGTTCCTCTGTCGAGACAATGTATTTGCTATCTCTTACAATTTGGCCGCCCTGGGAACTTCATCATAAATATGATACCCAAAGATCTTCTAGACTACGGGTTGACTTCCATGCCTGCTTACCTGTGAAAAAACATAAAAAATGCTTATTGGTTCATTGACGGAATGGACAAACTAATTACGTGCTCTTGGATTTTGTTTTGCATTGCTACTGGACTGTATTTAATTACTTTTGCGTTCAGTCCGAACATCCCCTCCACCAAGACAGTTTATGCTCCCACTAAGACCTTATGTACGTTCTTTGAAAAAAAGATAGATCTCTGTTGCCCAGGTAAGAAAAATATCCATTCTAAGACAGCGGAAATTCGCTTTGCGACATCATAAGCGTTCTTTGATAAGAGTAGATCTTCGATGACTTTGATGATACTCTTTTGTACATATCCCCAACTTAAATGCACCTTTATCCTACTTTTGGAAATCTAATTTGACACGGGCTTTATTTATAGTGTGTCTGGTGTAGCAGATCACTTAATTTTTAGGGGAATTTTGTGAACTGGAATGGTCGTTGGAAACATTAAGTTCTAGGGATTTCAACTGAAGCTCACTTCTCACCTTCATCCCAATTAAGATGAAATTCTCAACTTTTCATTACTTTCCTTAATCCTTCACCCCATTTAAGCAAGGCTTTGAGCAATCTATCTGCTGTCTTCATCACTTTGCTCGAGTTTTTTTTAGGATCCCTACTACAATACCAAACCCTAAAAGGTGCATTTTTTATTCCGTTTTTTATATATAGAAAATTATGGTGGTTGAGGAATTCACAATGTTGACTTCAAATATTGCACAGTCAAAAGATCACGAATTTTAGTATTGAAATAATTGGTTGTGTTTTCCAGGGTTTCTTACTTCAGTTGATATTGTGATAAATGTGTTTGAAAATGTAACCAGCTGATGAGGAATTCCTTTGTTCTGATGTATGCTTTAGCATTAACATTAGAATTAATCGTCTATGGTATCTACAATGTGTTAATAAGAGCCCAAAACTGTAGTTTTAACCCCTTAATAATACTACTTTTAGACCAATTATGAGAGTAATAAATAAGAGTTAATGTTAATTACATACTTTTATGTATTTCAGGCATGGATCTCAATTATGTGCAGAAATGTCCCACTTTGGTGATATAAAGGAGCAAAGGGTTGTTTGCTAAGAAGTTATGTGATAAAAGTCAAGATTCAAGGAGACAAAGCCTTTATAATGCCCGGTCAAAAGCTGAAAAGTCAACACGGGGAGAAATAGTGCATAAGTCAGCAGAACTTCCGAAGACCATATCTTTGGACTCTGGCCTCGGATTTTGGCCTACCTTACGTCAAAACGACTGGCTCGGAAAGAGCTTTCCAATGGTCCATACCCTGACCCAATCAAAGGAGTAGAAGTAGATGAAAAATCTTCTGAAGTAAAAACCAGCTGAAACAGGCTCTGTGGACTGAAGAAATTGGGCTTTGGGCTCGATTTTCCAGCCCAAAACATGGCTCCTCAGCCCATGCACGAAATTGTGGATTTGGTCTCCTCCTTTACATAAAACAAAACATAGCTCTTAAGAAAAATATAGTTAGATAGTTTAGAATAGAAAGTAGCCATTAGAATAGCTTGTAGATCTAGTTTTCGAATTTCAATTAGTAATTAATTAGGTTCATTCCTTGTTTTAGATTAATTATTTTAATCATTGTTCTTCATTTCATTAGATAAATAAAATAGTAGTTCTTGTTAATTTTGATTTTGTCATTTAAATTTGTTTAGATCTAATTTCAATTATGGTTTGTTATTCATTTCCTAGTTATTAATTTGGATTTCAATTCTTGAGTAGTTAAATTAGTAAAGTTCAAATCTTTATATTATGTCTAGTTTTAATTCAATTGGAAATGATAGTTTGATGAATCAAGGCTAAACCTCCATTAGAGGGGTTTGATGAAGCCTTGATGAAAACTTGATTGTGTAGTATAGAATCGTTGTAAGAATCTATTCCACTCTAGAAGGTCGTTGATTCGCCATGAGAATGGGTGGACGACCTCACATGCTAGTTATGAATTGGTAGAAATGCCATATATAATTAGGGATTAGAACGACCAATTCTTACCGTAAGAACGTAAGAATTGGTTTACAACAAATCTATGCTAGTTTATCAAGTTGGATTCAAGGTGGAATCAAATTCCCCTAATTCTTTATCTAGATTCAATTCTTAGCATTCTATCATTCTGTTATTTCTATCTTGTTATTTGAATTCACCAGTAGTATAAATTCCCTTCATAAATCTCTCATTGACCTTGGATAGACCATCAATTGTAGAAAACTTTAATGCTAAAGGACTAAGAGTGGAACGAATCTTCTATTCCAACTCTACGTCAATAGATTCGAGAGTAGAAAACAAATATCTTTGATAAGTCTAGTATAAGCAACAGTTTATAGTTTTACTTTCGTTTAAAGTTTCATCGCTCTATTTGTGAGTAAGACTATCTCTTTTTACGATTATCAAATGGCGCCGCTGCCGTCTTAGTACTCTTTAGTATTATTTTCTTTAGAATTGATAGTTTTTCAAAGTCCCATAACCCACCCACCCTTGTGTGATTCTCACTGTGGTTGTCTGTTTCAGCACTGAAATTTTCCTTGAAAAAATTACTCAGAGCACGACCCGCGCCCTGGGCAAGGCAACTTGGAGCGCGACCTGCGCCTACACGCCTAGAATTCCATATTTTGGTTGAGCGCGACCTGCGCCCTGCCAAGGAAAAACACGAGCGCGACTTGCACCCACATGCCCTGAATTCCACTTCTTGCCAAAAGCGACTGCGCGCCACCGCCTGGAACTCCGGCTTGACTGGAGCGACTTGTAATTTGTGCCTAGGCCTAGGCCTAGCGACGCGCCCCTCTGCTGAAACTTCCCGATTTCCACAGGTTTGATTCCAACTTCCATTTCTTTAAGATTTTCAGTGTTCTAACTTGTTATATATGCTGAGCACGCGTAAACAAGACGTTATTCATAAGCGAAGCAAGGATGCTTTCAGGTACTCTTTTCCTCAACACCTCGCATCTTCTGTTAGAGGTTCATACTAGCATATCAGGATTGTTTGGAGTGTTGTTATGTTTCATTAAGATTGGTCTTAGCCTTGCATGAGATTAAGGTCAGGCCAAAGAAAAACACCTAACGTAATTAACCAACAACGGCAACAAACACGCCTTTCTAGTATACCATCGACTACACCTCTAACTAATATACCACACACACCACCTGAAACAATGGCTGAAGAAAGAGAGTCTCCTCTCTCTGACTTTTACAAAGCCTTGAACGATAGCCCTAAATCTTGCATCGTTCTATCAGACCCAGTGGGGGATTTCAGAATTCCCCCGAATATATTTAATTTGTTACCCGTTTTTCATGGGTTAGACCATGAAAAACCTTATCAGCACATGCGTAAGATTAACCAAGTCCTGACTATATTTCACCATCCTATGGTTGGTTCTAAACAAATTAAACTAAGGGTATTTCCCTTCACTTTAGATGATAAGGCGGCGTCTTGGTTAATTTCCCAAGCGCCAAATTCTGTGGACTCGTAGGCTAAACTTGTTCAACTATTCATGGAACATTTTCACCCACCACTGAAGACCGATGAAATGCTTTCCAAGATTCATTTCTTTCGAAAGAATCCTCATGAATCATTTTCAGAGGCTTGGAATCGTTTCACCGATCTACTTATAGAGTGTCCACATCATAACCTCGCGAAAGACACATTAGTTCGTACCTTTTTCAAGGGACTTCTACACCACCATAAAGAAGTCCTTGACATAACGAATGGGGGTAGTTTCTTAAGTAAAGGAGCCTCAGAGGCTTATAAATTTTTAGAAGATCAGACTAAGCGTAATAATAACTTGGGGGGTAGTGATGATATCTCCCGCAACACTAGTTCTTCTACAACAGTAAAGGCCGCCGGTATGTTTGAGATGAAACCCGATCCGGAACTTAAACATTTAATCGAATCTCTAACTAAAAAGGTAGAGGCTATTTCTGTTCAACAAACGCCTATCCCCGTCATAAATGTCAACTCTAATCCATGTAATTTCTGTCTGAGTCTAGAACATCATGATTTCTATTATCCTTTCGCCTATGAGCAACAACAATCACAACAAGATAACGTTTGTTCCATTAATAGCGAACCTAACACAGCTTGGCGACAAAACCCCAACTTCGGCTGGCGGAATAATTAACAACCTCCAAGGTTGTTTAACCCAAATGTTAGGCAAACAAACAATTACAACTAAGGTCCACCAAGGCAAGGACAAGGTCAGGGTAATTATAATTATAACAACCAAGCTCAACCATGACAAGGACAAGGCCAAGGTAATTATAATACTAATAGAGGTATCGTTCTGATAAATAATAACTACCAAAATCCACCTATTAATAATCAACGTGACATAGTTCTTGTCACACAACCAGTAGCAAATACTACTCCACAACCGGATTGTTTTGATACCTTTATGTAATCTCAACAACAGATTTTACAAGTCATCCAACTTTCCTTACAGCAGTTAGCTCAAGAGAAAGTGCAACCCAAAGGTGTGTTTCTAGGACAAGCGATACCTAATCCGAAAACACCAAACACAGCCTTTAAGGTAAACGGTAATACTAGTAACGAAAATGCAAACGTAGGGGAGATAAATTCCATCACCACTCTCTATTCAGGTAGAGTGGTGGATAACAAAGTAACTATGTCTATAGTTATCCCACCAGTAGTCCTTACACTAGATATTATACTAGATACTGAAATAGGAACAGAAGATCCCACCCTTGTAGAGGTACCAGTTAAACCACAACCTAAGAAACAGAAAGCAAAGGCTAGACATCCAGTTGATTCATACGTTAAATATAGAGAGAAACCATCATTTTCTCAGAAATTAGCTATGTTAAACAAGGATACAAATTTTGACGAGATTAGGGAAGTTCTTAAAAATCTAACGATAAACTTACCTTTCCTTGAAGCGATTAAAAAGTTACCTCACCATGCTAAGTTTCTTAAAGAGTTGTGCACTACTAGGTGTAAGACAAAGATTCCTAAAGACGCCTTTTTAACGAAACAGTTTCCAACTTTACCAGAACACAATGGAATAGTTAAGTACAAGGACCCTGGTCGTCCTACTATACAATGCACCTTAGGGGATACTCACATGACCCTGCCTTATTAGACCTTGGGGCGAGTGTTAATTTACTTCCTTATTATTTATATAAACAAATAGGTCTACATGAAATGCAACCTACAACAATGATGTTGTAACTAGCTGATAGGTCTATCAAGTATCATAAGGGTGTAGTGGAAAACGTGCTGGTTAAGGTTCAGGATTTCTACTATCCTGTGGATTTTGTTATCCTCGATACAGAAGTTGCTAACGATTTTGTTCCAATCATTTTAGGACGCCCTTTCTTGGCAACTGCCAACGCATTTATAAACTACCGCGATGGTTCAATGTCCTTGTCTTTTGGCCATCTTTCCGTTGCGGTTAATATTTTTAAGACGATCAAACAGTTGCCTTCTACAAATATTGATGGAGAGGTTAGCATGATCGAGAGCTTAACTCATGATTATTTCAAAACCACGTTTCCGAATGACCAGAGGCACAAATTCCTTTCCTTTGGAAGTTCCAACTTTCACAAATACTCCTTGGACATAGAGGAAATTGAGGAAGATTTCCTTCAACTCTTTTGTAACTCTTCCCTTCCACCTCGCGAGTCCCACCCTGCCAACATCCCTTTATCCCTTGACGCTATGACGGAAGATGAATTTTTCACCCTCTATCCTAGTGATTCTTTTGACCCACCTATTGAGGAATGTCTGGCATATCTCAAGGCTTCTAATGATCTAGACCTGAGACCTCTAGCTGACACTCATTCATCTTCCTTCACTAATATTCCCCACCTTCCACCCTTTCAAAGGAACCTAGAGTTTGTGCTTGACCCTTTTGTTTCTTCTGTACTTAATGATTTTCTAAATCCTCTTAATACAAAAATAATTCCCAAGGGAAAGGCACTTGACACCTTCATTTTCAGAATTGAGACAGTTCCCACCTACACTATGAATGAGTTTTGTGCCAAACCTACATTCTCGTTTCTTCCATTCCTTACATCTAAAATTCATCCATATCTACCATATCTTCCACAAACATCCATTTTCTCATGATCATTCACTTGGAAACCCTCTCGTTTGAAGGCGAGAAAGAAAGTGCATGCGCGGTTACATTCTAGATCCATCAGACTTCGCTTTCATTTCAATAAGTTGCGTCGTAAAGAAACTTGGTGCTTGATTCTGTTTGGGGGTGCATTCCATGGTAATTATTTATGGAAAGACCCATAACTCTTTAGGTTGTTAATATATGGAAAATTGCATGGTATATATATTAATATATCTAATTAATTGTTAAAGGTCTTATGAATCTGACTTTAAAATACCCATTGTTAAAACAAATTTTCTAAACTTTGTTGTCTAAAATTTGGTTGGGGATGGGGTGTTCGGGTTTCTTTCATTGATGGTTAAACTTTCCATTTATGTTGTTTAGACAGTTTAATCGTATTCCGATATGGGTTGACATTATCTATGAAATTAGATTTCATTCGTTCGCATAACTTACATCATGCACGCACTTTGAGATGTTTTCCATCTTCTTACATGTCACCAACAGTCGGACTAGAGATTTTTATGGATCATTCGATTGGAAATTCTCTCATGATCATTTCTATACCTCATTCGCAAAAATCGGCCCAGTAACGAAGCGGGAATTTTAGTTTGATGTTGCGCTAAAAATCGACAAAAATTGAAAAATCATTTTGGGCTTAGGCCCAACGCACGCGCGTGCGTATCTTTCCTCCAAAATAAACAGAATCGCGATTTCTTTCCAATTCCGCCATTACCAAATTCAAAAACCTAACCAAAAATAAAAATAAAAATAAACCTCAATACACCCACGCCCACAATACAATTCCAACTTCAAATCTTCTCTAAAACACTCCTCCACCAATCCCAAAAACGAAGGCTCAAATTATCTAAAACACTTCTCTAAAACACTTCTCTAAATTATAAATGGCTCAAAGACGAAGGTTGTTGCAGGAACAAGCGTTTACGACCGACCGCTTCGCGCCGTTTTTCGATGACAAGATGATTAGAAGGGGTTGGAATCGGTTGTGGTACTCGACAGATGATTTCTACCACTCCGATTTGGTCGAACAATTCTATAAGAAGAGAGAGTTGGACGGTCATAAAATTTTCATGAAAATGGCTGGGACTAGGAGAGAATTATTGAGAGAGAAGTTGGCTAAAATTTTAGGCATTACATCTGGACGCAACCTAGAAGCCACCGTGCAGGAATCCCAGTATACTGGAGTTCCTGCATTGATGAACGACACCCTCATGGAGGGTCAATATAATACGACTTCTCATTGTGCTCGACAATCATCTCTGCGAACCAACCAACTGGCTGTAGCTCAGTGGATTGGTAAGAACGCCATTGGGAAGGAGAAAGTGAGCGACATCGAGTTCACATGTCTGCACATTCTCTGGATATTGCAAGAGAAGAGGTATGAATTCTGTATCCTCGAGTTTTTGCTAAATATGATTAGAGGAGTTGGGAAGAGTATCACACAATTTCCTGTTTTAATTACGAAGATAATGTTGTCTTGGGGGAATAAACCAAAAACTGAGTGGAGGATGTTGAAATTGCATGCAAATGAAATCAGTTATAAGGAGTGTATCCAAAAGACTTGGATGTTGCAGGAGGATAGGGTGGTGGATTCGGATGATGAAATGGAGGAGATGACATGTTTGGATGAAGATGCCTTGGAGAGGTGTACGTCTGATTCAGAACGCATGTCAATGTTACACACTAGCGTACGTTGCATTTACGCTATTTGTGAAGATATATGAGATAGGCAAATTATAGTTTGAAATAAACAAACGAACCTTCAGACGAGTTTTGAAATGCTCGAAAAGGGTCAGGAAGATATCTTGTGTAACATGGAGACTATCCACCAGCGTCACCAGGCCCAGTATACAGTAATAAAGGATGAGATGGAAGCACAGTGTTTGTTCCGAGTAGAGATTCTACGACGCATGCCACCCTTGGAGGGTTCTGTTTCAGATGAGTCTAAGAGGCATGAGTGTCGTCGCCAAAGAACGGATGGCTCGGGCCCTTCTTCATCCCAGGCCCAATCTCCATCTTAGGGTCCATCTTTATCACGTGGCTAGGTTTTCTAAAAATATGTGGTTTCGATGTTATTTAGTTGTTTTTATTGTTTTTCTTAGTTCGGATATTAAGTTGTTTAAATTCAGTAGTTAAATTCAAATTCGGTTGTTAAATGTTGTTTGAATTTGCGTTTTAATATAAGTTGGTTAATTTCGAATTATGCGTTGTTTTTATCATTAATCCCACCTTCCCGAATTGTTTGGGGGTGGTATTATTTAGCCTAGCATAATTCGTTATATGATCATCTATTTTAAGAAGTTGTTTTGGAGTGAAAGTTGAGAATATTGCCGATATGGGCATTGCTATAAATAGATATTGTGGTAGGATGAAATTTCAATGAATTAGGCAATATCTATCCTAAATTCAACCTAAAAGATATTAGGTTTGTTTTGGAATAGAGAATATGAGTTGTTTCCTTTTTCGGTTTTGGAAATTTTATTATTTCCAGAAATTACCTTAAAGCTTTTTGGCAAATTCCCGATTCGGTTTAGCAATTTAAAACCTATAAAAATGCATTCATTCTACACTCTCAACCTCAACTACATCTCACATTCATCTCTCACGTTTCATTCCCACTTTACCTTATTTTTCCTTCTCAGATTTCGGCTTAACAGCTCTCCCCGAAGCACTCGCGACTTGGCTGGAGCCACCTGCGCAGCTCTAAGACAGCATCACAAAAATTCTACCCCGAGAGTGTAAACTCGAAGTCTTCTCCAGCCCAAACCTGAGTGCCACCTACGCCCAAAACACTGGAATTCCAGTTTTCATCCGGAGCGCAACCTGCGCCTATCCCAGGCTAAAAGTGAGCGCACCCTGCGCCCAAGTGCCCGAAACTCGAAATTCAACAGAATAAGACCAGCGGCGTCGTGCATACCTTGAGGACACACCGACCCTGTGGGCACCATAAATTTCTAGTTTTCCGAGGGTTGTTCCAAGATCCTTCGCAGCTATTCCAACAAGTTTATTGGGGATGACTTTCCCTCGTATCATACTGGAACAGTCTTTTGAAGACTTATTCCAAAGTGACACCTATGGTGCGTGGTTTCACGAAGTGATCATTCTAGTAGGATGGGAGCCACTATTAGTAAGTCCTGATGAACTTTATTCTCCCGCACTTACATCTTATTTTTATGATAATTGTAAGTTCTTTAATAGACCAGATGGAGAACAAGTGTTCTCCATCACCATCGGGGATGAACCAATGGAAATTTCCAGGTTCTTGATAGCCTTTGTGCTTGGACTTGCTATGCCAGCCGAAATACAAGACTCATGGGCCTATTTGGTAGATATTATGTACATGTATAACTATGATGATTTGCATGAGCATTACGGGGCAGGAATCTTTAGGATAGAGGACCAAGGGGATTATAACGTCGCCCTTGGTAGCCTATCTATGAACGTGGGCACTGTTATGTTTTGGATTATGCTAAACATTAATTAGAGGGGAATGGCGTTGTTCTTCTGTGAATGATGAAACTTGTGATATTTTCCTTGCTTTAGCTGGGGGGACTTACACTCTATGATATTCCCCAGACCTTAATGTCTAGTTTAGCCCGAGCCCATGCCAAGAAGCATGAGTACCTTATTATGCCTATTTTAATTTGCCGTATAATGCTATGTTTCTTTCCTATTTTTTGTGCCCGTTTCACGGATTGGGTTGGGGTCGACATTGTGAGACCCACCAATTGTATTATACGATTGTTCCATGCAATGACTTGGCAAGGGTGGAGGATACAACCTCATCAGGTTGCGCCTTACACCCTATCCGACCAAGTGGCGCTTGACAGGTTAGCTATAGTAGATGATAAGTGGCGTGAAGCCTGGCAAACCACCATGGCATGGCAGGATGCGAAGGAACCTTATTTCTTCATTAAGGATGAGGAGGAAAATGCTTAAACAGGAGTTAAGGTTAGTTTATATTTCAATTAGTGTCTGCTTATGTCCCAAGCAATCTATTTCTCATTAACCTCATTATGGGTGGAACTCTTATAGAGTTGCGTCAGTTTTCTTTCCTATATTAGTATGTTATAACCTTGTTTTGCAGATGTTCTGGAATTTCACGCGTTTCAATGGTATTTTTCTACCGTCTTTATTTAAAATACTTTGAGGACAAAGCATGCTTCTTGTTTGGGGGCATAGAAACACGTATAATTAAGGCATCTATTAGGATATAGATATGTATAATATGCACTTATTTTCTAGCTAAAAAAATTTAAAAATATATATATACAAATAAAAAGTATGCTATACACTTAGGAATATTTGTATTGTTTTCTTTCTCTATGCTCTCAATAATCTAGAAGTCTCACGTAGCTTTTGCATTAGAATAGTTTTTAGAAACTTAGGCTAATATGTAGGTAATAATTCTTGCATCTATCTATAAATATGTTACATGAGTATCTATGATTGTTGGCAGTAAGTTTCTGAAATCTAGGCTAGAGTACTTATTCTACAAATCCTGTGAGAATATAGCCTAAAGCCTTATATGAGTGAACATTTGAGAATTGACACAAGGGAGAAGTAAAATCCGGATACAGAAATTACGCGTCCATTTGCTTGATTACTATACCATATCCTAAGCGAGAATTTAGGCCCTCTTTAGATCGATATAGCTAGAAATTCAAACCTATGAATTATTTTTTGCTAGTCGCCCTTCTGAGCCTTCTTTAGCCTTTCATAAACCACAAATCCTTTACCCTGTTACAAAACAAAACAAAATAAAAAAATCAACCTACCCAATTCTTTGAATAAGTTTGAGAATAGAGATGAAGAATAGAAAAGAGAAGAACCTTTGAAATCAAGAATTCGATAGTCGCTTCAGAAGAGAAAAGTAAGTTTCCATCCAAATAAAAAATAAAATAAAATAAAATAAAAGGAAATAAAGAGTTAGAATTCCTAAAATAGAATCAAGGAGTCAAAAGCCAAAGAAAAAGAAAAAAAAATATATGGCTAAGGATGGAAACAAAGTGTAGAAGCAAAAGTAAAGAATAAGGTTTTCTCTAGTTACATAATATGAATACTCTATTATCTCAGACTTGTTCTCTTTGAATATCCATTTCCTTCCTTCTTAAACCATCTCCTAATCCCCGCAACACCTAATAAAGACCTCTAGCTCAATTAGGAATAAGTTAGTGTGATAATAAGTGGCAGATGCGTTTGATGGACTCCAGCTTCCTTGTGTGTCATTGAGTTTGTAAGGTAAAGTGTCCCCACTGCACACTGGAGTAGCGAAACTTGAGCGGAAAAATCAAAGTGGTTTTTGTCTTGACATTTATGTGAGGACCTACTTAAAGACGCTATTCCGAGTTTTCAGAAATGGACCTGCTAGTTCATCTCATAGTATTACTCATTGTATATATGTTTATTCGTAGATGATATATTATTATGCATATATTAGCTTAGGTTTCGACTTGATTATTTTGTATTCATTGCTAGTGAGATGTATAGATAATTGAGACATAGATAAGGAAACAATAGTTATTTCTGAGTCGTTGTAGTATAGATGAAGTTTGTGAGTACCTTCACTGGAAAACTCTCACGAGGCTATAACTCGTCTACTAGAGAATTCTTAGTGGTTTAAGGCCTTGTTGTATATGGTCAATGCAATCGCACTCAACGAAACGAGATTAGTTAGAACTCCATTTTCGGTCACTTATGCTAATTTCTCATATTTGCTTGAGGACAAGCAAAATGCTGTTTCGGGGTGGTTTGATAAGAGCCCAAAACTGTAGTTGTAACCCCTTAATAATACTACTTTTAGACCAATTATGAGAGTAATAAATAAGAGTTAATGTTAATTACGTACTTTTATGTATTTCAGGCATGGAACTCAATTATGTGTAGAAATGTGCCACTTTGGCGATATAAAGGAGCAAAGGGTTGGTTGCTAAGAAGTTCTGTGATAAAAGCCAAGATTCAAGGAGACAAAGCCTTTATAAAGCCCAGTCAAAAGCTGAAAAGTCAACATGGGCAGAAATAGTGCACAAGTCAGCAGAATTTCTGAAGACCATATCTTTGGACTTAGGACTCGGATTTGGGCCTACCTTACGTCAAAACGACCGGATCGGAAAGAGCTTTCCAATGGTCCAAGCCTTGACCTAATCAGAGAAGCAAAAATGGACGCAAAGTCTGCTGAAATCAAAGCCAACTGAAACGGGCTCCGTAGAATGAAGAAATTGGGCTTTGGGCCCGATTTTTCTGCCCAAAACATGGCTCCCCAGCTCATGCACGAAATTGTGGATCTAGTCTCCTCCTTTACATAAAACAAGACTTATCTCTTAAGAAAAATATAGTTAGATAGCTTAGAATAGAAAGTAGCCATTATAATAGCTTGTAGATCTAGTTTTTGAATTTCAATTAGTAATTAATTAGGTTCATTCCTTATTTTAGATTAATTATTTTAATCATTGTTCTTCATTTCATTAGATAAATAAAATAGTAGTTCTTGTTAATTTCGATTTTGTCATTTAAATTTGTTTAGATCTAATTTCAATTATGGTTTGTTATTCATTTCCTAGTTATTAATTTGGATTTCAATTCTTGAGTAGTTAAATTAGTTAAGTTCAAATCTTTATATTATGTCTAGTTTTAATTCAATTGGAAATGATAGTTTGATGAATCAAGGCTAAACCTCCATTAGAGGGGTTTGATGAAAACTTGATTGTATAGAATAGAATCGTTGTAAGAATCTATTCTACTCTAGAAGGTCGTTGATTCGCCATGAGAATGGGTGGACAACCTCACATGCTAGTTATGAATTGGTAGAAATGCCATATATAATTAGGGATTAAAACGACCAATTCTTACCGTAAGAACGTAAGAATTTGTTTACAACAAATCTATGCTAGTTTATTAAGTTGGATTCAAGGTGGAATCAAATTCCCCTAATTCTTTATCTAGATTCAACTCTTAGCATTCTATCATTCCGTTATTTGTATCTTGTTATTTGAATTCACCAGTAGTATAAATTCCCTTCGTAAATCTCTCATTGACCTTGGATAGACCATCAATTGTAGAAAACTTTAATGCTAAAGGACTAGGAGTGGAACGAATCTTCTATTCCAAATCTACGTCAATTGATTCGAGAGTAGAAAACAAATATCTTTGATAAGTCTAGTATAAGCAACAGTTTCTAGTTTTACTTTCGTTTAGAGTTTCATCGCTCTATTTGTGAGTAAGACTATCTCTCTTTACGATTATCATGTGTCAAAGCTGTTTCTTGTCCACTTATTAGTTATGTTGCTATAATGTGCTTACAAATTGTGTCCATGTGTGCAATAGTTGTAAGACGAAGGGGAAGAAATTTACAACCAGTTTAAATTGGCTAAAATGATTATATGTGGGTTTTTTAGGATCCCTAAAGTCCCTGGAGAGCAGTAGACTGATTAATTTGATACTGATGAAGGAGAAATTTTTTGGACTTCTCCGTTCCGATTTCTTCTGAAGGTTGATTGGACTGTGGACTCTAGGGATTTTGAAAACAACCGCATACAATCATTTTAGCCACCTCAAATTGGTTTCAGAGTTGCTGAAAATGAGAATTGCTCCAAGAACTTTCAGAGTTGGTGGCAAGTACATCTCATTCAAGTCGTCGGATATGACACTGCTAACCGGACTTTCCACCCAACGTCCACCTAGATGGTATTATGAAAGGGTCCGTTATGAAATGTTCGAGAACGAGCCAAGTGATTTGCGGATGAGGTATTTTCCCTTAACAGAAGCTCGTGCTTCACTACGTGGTCAAATTAAATGTAAAGAGATTCTCAAGTCTAGGGAGACAGCCAAGGATATTGCCATAACTGATCCAAACAGGGCTGATGATATCCACTGCCTTAGCAGGCTTTTCTGTCTTCGCGCTTTCCTGATCATCTTAGCTAGTTTTTGAGTTTTTATCAAGTTTTATACAGGAAGTCTGTGTAATGGAGAACTTAGAAGATGGGGAAGTAGATCTTCATCCTAACCTACAAGACCCTGATTCAACCGTAGTTGATATGCTTCTGCTTCACTATTAATTACTTTTTAATTAATGCACTATGCTTAAGGAGTTGGGGATGCACATTGAAGAAAAATACACTATGCTTGTTGTAAGTGTTCAGGGTGGTGGTGGTGCTGCTGATGCGGTGCAAGGTGCTGATTTGGAACAAAAGTCTGTTCGTGGGAACACTATTTCCAAAATTTAAATTGCAGCAACTGCTTGTTTATAATAGGAAAATGCAATCAAGGTACATGATTTAAAATGAATCCCAAATTACTCTAAGTTATCATCTAAATGTGGATTGAAAGGTTCCTATTTTTGTGGGATGTCATCATAGCTGCTTGTTGACTTCTTTCCTTTTTTGAGCAGGATGCTGCTGAGACCTCAATTATGGATGATCATGGTAATGGACTTGCTGAGAATGGGGTGGAAGTTTTGACTTGCATGCCTGCTTATAAGTGAAAAAATATAAAAAATGCATAGTGGTTGATTGACTAGATGGATAGACTAATTATGTGGTATTGGATTTTGGTTTTAGTAGCTACTAGACTGTATTTAATTACTTTTGCTTATAGTTAGAACATTACCTAGAGCAAGACAATATATGCTCCCACTCAGACTTCATGTCTTCTTTGAAAAGTATAGATAGATCTCTGTTGCCCAGGAGACAAAAATATCCATACTAAGACAACAAAAACTCGCTTTGCGACATCATACGTGTTATTAGATAATAGTAAATCTCTTATGACTTTGATTATATTCGCATTGCAAAAATTACATATTTCAGTGACATTTATTGAAGTTGTTTATGTGGTGCGTCGTGGATTTGTTTGTTTATTTTGGTGTACTTTAAATATGGAAAGCATCGTATTTTGGTCTGTTTTGGGTTCTCACTTTTGACAGATTAAAATTATCAACTTTTACCATATAATTTACTAAGACTTATCAATGCAAGTATTCGCTTTCATCACAACAAAAGGGCCATATAAAAAAAGTTTAAAACTTCAAAACATTACTCATACAAATTACTCCAAATCACCATATTCGTCTTCGTCGTAGAAGTCAATTTCAAGAGATCCACATGACAGAGTATATGTGGTGCATGGGTCCTTTGGCTTTGCAGGCACATAGCACTTACGACCACTTCCACCCATTCCTAGTTGTGGTCGTTTTGAGAGTAGATATGCCTTTCATTCAATGTCCTCAAAATCAGTCATAGCCTCATCGTATTTTCTTTTCAACTACACAAGATTTGAACACAGATTTATTGCACATAACATACAACATAAACAGGCAACAATAACTTTTCCTTCCTTATATATCAAATACTATTATATATTTCAAAACCATATTTATTACCTTTTTTCCTTGGCTATCCACGGATGCTTGGCATGGTAGTTGAAATGGCAGTGTTTCTTGGCGTGGTGGTCTTACAGAAACATCATAGTCTTTTGGACTTTCGAATTCACCCAGGAACTTAAGTGCATAAACCACACTTGGGAATAAAATAAACCTCATTTCTTTCACCTTTTTTGCATTGGTGTAAAACATGGTTATACAGTCGCATCCCATCTCATACAGATACCTAGCCATGAAATTTACATCGAAACGCCAATTCTTGAGCAAGTCTATGTCGGAAACTAACTTGTGAAATTCTCGTTTCACCACCGCCTCCATATTGAGCTCGAAGTTGTACAACTTGTTAATTGTCACCACAAAAATCTCCATCAAATGGGCCAAAGTCTCTAGATCCAGACAGTGAGGGGTCTGGGGATGGTAACTACGGAAATGAAGGTATACATCATTGTTACATATAGCCATAACTGCTTCTGGTCTCTTGCTAATAATCTAGTACTCGTCAAATGTGCCCATCTTTACATGACTTTTCCACCAATAGTGGGCTTTCATTCTACAATAATTCCTCTCTTGAGTCTTTTCAGAATCACCATCATGGTATAATTCAGAAGGACTTTGATATGTTTTAGTGACCATGGCTGAAACAAAAACCCAAAACACATCTATATAAGTTCACTTTAGAGAGCGTACTACAGTTTAACTGAACTAAACATGATCATATTAAGATATCTTATCTCCCAGGTACGACACTATATTAGTCCACTTTAGACAGCGTACTACTGTTTACCTGAACTAAACTTGATCATGTCAAGGCATCTTATCTCCCAGGTATGACACTATATTAGTCCACTTTAGATAGTGTACTACTATTTACCTGAATTGAACTTGATCATATCAAGACATCTTATCTCCAAAGTATGACACTATATAAGTCAACTTTAGACATCGTACTACTGTTTACCTGAACTGAACTTGATCATATCAAAACATCTTATCTCCAACGTACGACACTATATAAGTCCACTTTAGACAGCGTACTACAATTTACCTGAACTGAACATGATCATATTAAGACATCTTATCTCCCAAGTACGACACTATATCAGTTCACTTTTGAGAGTTTACTACAGTTGACCTGAACTAAACATGATCATATTAAAACATCTTATCTCATATGTACTCCACTATATAAGTTCACTTTAGAGAGCGTACTACAGTTTAACTGAACTGAATATGATCATAGTAAGACATCTTATCTCAAATGTACAACAATATATAGTGCTATAAAATTTGTTTTTGGATAACCTAAAAATACATGCTTAATACAGTTTTCATCCCTATTTTGCTTTACTTTTACAACATGTGGAAAGAATCCAATGATCAAAGTGACTTGGGACATTTAGGATGTTGCTATTAAACTGACATTTAACTCGAATGTAATAGAAACATTTATAAGCGTAATCAACTTAAATGTTAACAATTAATTTTAGCCTATTATCAAGGACACAGTTACCTACAGTGCTTCTCCAAATGATTTTCTTAGATGAAGAACTCTAGAATGAAAGATAATATATCTTATGAAAGTAGAAATGGAGGGAAAAAAGAGAGGGGAAGGAAATTGGGCGGGAAGAAATGAAGTTTTCATTGGAAACTGTGTACTTAGGAGTGAATGTTGTTGATTGAGAAGAAGAGACGTCTAGTTTGGGTAGGAATAGGAAAGAGAGAAAAAATTCTGATGTAAAAGATCTGACTAGAGGGTGGGAGATGTTCAAGGGTTTATATGTAAATTCCTATTATGTTAATTTCATATTTTTCAAATAAAAATAACTAATATGTGGATGGGTATTATGGGTACTTCACACTATCTTCAAGTGGGGGCCACGTCTGAAAGTGGAATAAAACTTGTCTGGCAGATTCAATGGGCTACTCTATCCTCATTTCTCAGTCAACGTCCGATCCAAGCATTTTCCAAAATTTGATTGGATTGCAATTCTTCATTTAGACTCATCCTTTCGTCAACAATTTATTTAGGGTTTATTTATAAGAACCAATTATTATTGATTAGAGGCTCTCAAGTGTTACACTGTTTGGTAGTATGCTCATGGTTAAGTTGTTAGGTTGTATCTTGTATGTATAACCTGTGTCAAGCTCATGGTTATTTTTCCTTAAAGGGTAATTGTATTAAAAACAAAATGAATGAAATATTGAAATGTTAGCTAGATGAAAGTTATGCATACAACATATGATTGCCAATTTAAAACAGAAAATACATCATGTGACAAATCTATATATATACATCATGTCAAGCTCATGTAACCCGTGTGAAGTTATTAGGATAGTGAACCATTGTTCAATATATTTGAATGTAGTAATATTGAATATTTGAATATAATGGTGTTGCAAATTCAATAATAACTTGTTACTCTTAGTACTTATTATGATATTGAGGACGCGCGGCGTTTATCAGTACAAGGGTAGTTTATCTTTATATTGGGTAGGCACTAGAAAAGTGTTGTTCAAAATGGATTTACTCAAGGAACTATCAATCCATAACAGTTCTTACATCAATTACACAGATGACGGTGGACCACAGTACCATCTGGTAGCGACGGATATAGGCATCAAAAAGGTTGGAGGCTCAGATTGTCATTACTGACGTTATAGTTATACACATTCGTATATTCAGTTGAGGCAGCTTTTGGGAGCTTCTCTTCAAAGACATCCATGAGGTAGGGCATTACACAAACTTAGTTACATATATAATGTGTGCTATGCTCTGGCTAAAAACTAAACAGTCCATTGAAAGTGGTTGAAAATTTCTTAAAACTATAAATGAACAATATGCTGCAATATATAATCGTGTTGTCCACTCTAGCATGCAAGCTTGTGTTTTCTGCCCACTCTTTATGTACTCGACTCATTTTGTAATTATTTCTTATTCTCATCTTTTAGTCGGTATTAGAGTCGTAGATCAAAATAGGTCACTGGTTCAAGTTTCCAGTCCAACACTAGTGATGTGCACTGAGTAATGTGTTGTTTGTATCCTCCCCTGTTTGTTGTGCGTGGTGTGTGTGGTGATCAAGTGTGATTGATGGATGAAAACGTTTATAACTGAAAACTGAAATTAGATTTGATATGAACTGAACCAAGTTTTATTGATCTCTAATGGTGGTTACAAATCTCTCTTTTTCTCTCCAGTTTACAATGTTTTTGTGGGGAAGAAGATAATCATTTCTCTTTTCTAGTTCCTTCTTTATATAGTTTTTCCAAATGCCTTTGCTCCAATCACCTGATGACGCGTGTCCATTCTTCTTCTTCCTCCCTTTCTTCCCGCTCATACCTGCAACATTCAACATATAGAGAGATATCGACCCTTATGTTGATATCTCGATATTTACAAGTATATATAGGCTGAAATATCAGCTGACGATATTTTTCCACAACATCACCCCCTCTCGAAACTTTCAAGTTTCTCAAGAAAATGATGATAGACATTAAAAATTCAAATTTTTTGGGAAAAACAAAACGGTTGCATCTGGAAGTTGAAAAGACTCCCAAACTCGCGAGTATAAAGCCTCGCTGGCACTTTCTCTCTTTTCACTTTTTTAGAAAATCTAAAAAAAACAAACAAACACCGCCATTAACAAACACTCAGAGCTATTATTCTCAGGTTTCTCAGCGAAACATTGATCCTCTTTTCTTTTGCAAACTCAAGCAAACATGTTAGAATTTTAACAAAATCCCTTCCTATTTTAACTTTTAAACTATTATTTTTATTGTATATGTTCATCTTATTTATTACTTTTACCATGTCTGTGATAGGGTTATATACTAAAAGCATTACTTTTGTATTAACTCTAATTCTTTATATTTTGAATGAGAATCATATAGGCAAATGTTATGCATATTATATATGTTATTAGTTATATGCATGTGTCTAATACTTTATGTTGTAGATGATATGGTGTGAACACACAGAAGATCATATCATCAGTACCTTATAAAGTATAAGTAATCGTTCACAACCTAGATGGATTTGGACAAACCATTAGTACGGTTGTAGTATAATCTGGTATTAATCTATCTTGACTATAGGATTACACTAGTACACTTTGTGTGTATTGAATAGGACCAAGTGAGGTTGTTTCTCTTTATACTGACTATATAAGAGAACAAACGCCTCTGTTATTATGGATGCTTGTCCTCCTAATCCGGATATAATAACGGGCACTTACATGTATTGTACATTGCTTTAAATCATCAATGAGTGAGATTCATTTGTGAATCAACAAACTCGATGGATTGGGTAATGACATTGTATGTAATGTGTGCTGTTGATTATAGAAGGAATCCATGTCCCGCAAGAAGTCGGGTTGATGATGTCCCCTTGAGGAGCTCAAAAAGATTGTCATGTAAACCCCGTAGGTGGATTTATTCCGACATGACAATGAGGTTGAGTGGTACTACTCAAGGACATAAGAAGTTGATTAATGTAGTTGTCAGTAACTTGACTTAATCAACGGATATTTGATATCTTAAACACGGGGAGATCAACGAGCATATAATATGGAGCCCATAAACGCTAACACGTAATTTGGGATTAGGGTGGTAGTGCAACAATGGCCTTTTGTGGAATAAGCCATTTGTTGACGGACTTGGGCCGTGTGTTCTGGGCGAACATGGGAAGCCCAAGCTCGTCAAGAGGCCCAACCCTAAATTCTCCTCATGGTTCGTGTTGTAGCCTATAAATAGAATACTCTCTCTCTGGCTGAAATTCACTATTCACTAGATTAGAAAAAGAGGCAAGGAAAGATAGATCCAAAATTGGATCTAGCTTTGTGAGAAAGAAGGGGATTAGTAGATCGTTTCCCACACAACGTCCAATCTGTTCTAAAAGAATACAACAGAAAATCAAGGGGTTGATTTCGGATTTGATAAAGCTTTGATTCTCAGAGATTACATCTAAGCCGATTCTCAAAAGGTATGTTCTCTATTCAAAATCGTGAGAACCCCATTGATTCCGCTGCGCGTGGTTCTCGTGGTTTGTAGAAATATTTGTTCTGAATAATGGTTCCTACAGTCTGTTCATCTTCTTAGTTTAGAAAGCGCTGAATTTAGGGTTTTATGAATGCTATGTTAATATGCACTGTTTAAACTTTTTCGATACTACAATAGTTTTATATAGGTTTTTCTTGAAATTCATGTTTTTATTTGTTTCAGTATGGCTAGGAGAAAACCTTTGGTAATTTTAGACAAATTACCTCGATGCACTTCTGGCTTTGAAATCGAGGTCTTATGACAAGATGTCAGATTCCACCTCTTAGAACTCCGTCACCACCACCTCGAAATTTCGATACATGTACAATAAATGATATAATATATGATAGTAATGAATAGAGTGATAGTAGTATCGATAGAGTATATAATATTAATTCAAAATTCATTTTTTCTAGTGATAACAAAATGTCTAGTGAAAATACCGAATCTGTGATAAGAGTTAGTACCTCTACCTCGGCATCGACCTCTGATAGATGCTCACCTGATGACCAATCCTAGGAAATTACTTTTCTTGCTAATCGTCTACCATGTCATCCATTCTAGATGGTGACTTCGGAATCTGAGCATGACATCACAGAAGATACCAGTATATGGAGTCATGGGTTAAACCCTTATTTCCCAAAAATATCCAATTTAGAGCTGGTTCGAGCTGCGTATCTACTTCCCAATAATGTCCTTCTCCGACACTATGCTAGATCTCGGAGAGGGACCAAGTTCTAAAGTGGTAATCCTCAAGCAATAATTATAACCGTTGGCCAACTAGCAGCGGGCTTACGGCTTCCCTTTACCAACCTTGTGATAGGGTTATATACTAAAAGCATTACTTTTGTATTAACTCTAATTCTTTATATTTTGAATGAGAATCATATGGGCAAATGTTATGCATATTATATATGTTATTAGTTATATACATGCGTCTAATACGTTATGTTGTAGATGAAATGGTGTGTGGTGACACACAGAAGATCATATCATCAGTACCTTATAAAGTATAAGTAAACGTTCACAACCTAGATGGATTTGGACAAACCATTGGTACGGTTGTAGTATAATATGGTATTAGTCTATCTTGACTATATGATTACACTAGTACACTTTGTGTGTATTGAACAGGACCAAGTGAGGTTGTTTCTCTTTATACTGACTATATAAGAGAACAAACACCTCTGTTATTATGGATGTTTATCCTCTTAATCCGGATATAATAATGGGCACTTATGTGCATTGTATATTATTTTAAATCATCAATGAGTGAGATTCATTTGTGAATCAACAAACTCAATGGATTGGGTAATGACATTGTATGTAAGGTATGCTACTAATTATAGAAGGAATCCATGACCCGCATGTAATTAAGGTGTGCTGCTGATTATAGAAGGAATACATGACCCGCAGGAAGTCGGCCTGATGATGTCCCCTTGAGGAGCTCATAAGGATTGTCATGGAAATCCTACAGGTGGATTTAATCTGACATGACAATGAGGTTGAGTGGTACTACTCAAGGACATAAGAAGTTGATTAATGTAGTTGTCAGTAACTTGACTTAATCAATGGGCATTTGATATCTTAAACACGGGGAGATCAACAAATATATAATATGGAGCCCATAAACGTAACACGTAATTTGGGATTAGGGCGGTAGTGTAATAATGGCCTTTAGTGGAATAAGCCATTTGTTGACGGACTTAGGTCGTGTGTTCTGGGCGAACATGGGAAGCCCAAGCCCGTCAGGAGGCCCAACCCTAATTTCTCCTCATGGTCCCTATTGTAGCCTATAAATATAAACCTCTTTCTCTTGCCGTTTTTTTCTCAAGGTTTTGCTCAAGAAAAGTAGATCTAAAATTGGTTCCAAATTCTGTAAGTGAGAGAGGCCAAGAGAGAAAGAAGAGGGTGGTAGATCATTGCCCACACAACGTCCATTCCATTGATAAGAATACAATAGAAGATCAAGAGGTTGATTCGGATTAGTAGATCTTGGATTCTCAGAGTTATCTTAGCCGATCTCAAGGTATGATTTCTAACTAAAACCGTGGACAACCCTTATTCCACTACACGTGGGTGTTCGCGGTTCGTAGATCATTCGTTGCAACCATAACGGTTCCTACACCTTGACCGTGAAATGCATGCTCAATCATCTAAACATCTCTCCTGGCCAGGGAATGGGTAATTTATGCAGATTGATGTATATTGATAAGAAAGAATTTTAAATAATTTGATGCACACAGTAGATTATCATGTGAGAAATAGTAGATATGAGTAGGGAAAAACAGTATGTAATACTCTCTAAATCGGTAGATCAAGAGGCCGGAGTGTCGTGTTCGTACCACTGTAGTTGTACATCATTACTTGGATGCACATTCTAATTCAATACTCTATTATACTAATGAGAGTAGTTAATTTCAAAAATAGTAAATATAAATTGCAAAACAATAGATATAAATTGAGGAGAAGGGATTAGAGAGGGGTTATTCCACCATGCGATTCGATTAGCTATTAGTTAGCTATATAATCGCTTTTTTGATCCCTAGTGAATATCAAGTCCTCTCGGAGCAAGGATTCACTAGTTTGAGAGCCTAAGCACCCCCACAAATCTCTTTGGTGGAGTTTCTAGACTCTAGCCCCTTGGTTATGAGTTATATCTTTAGAACCTCACAACTAATGGACTTGACACGCTTATAGCAAAACGATAAATACTAACAACTACTCATCCTCACTTGGCTTCTTAAACCCCCTCTAAGGGAGGTTTATCCTTGTTTCATTGGACTCTAACTAATAGAATAATGAGAAAGAGACATGAAATAAAGAACAAGAATTCAAAACTAACTTAAAAGCTTTTTATTGATTGAGAATTATGGAGGCTACAAACTTATTAAATTAAACTAAAACTAGAGAGAGAGAGACCTAAATTACACTAAACTAAACTAATGAGGGTTGTGTGAAAGTTTAGCATTAACCCTCTTTATATAGGAAAGGGTTTGGGTTACATTTTCGTGCATGGGCTAAGAAGGGGGACTTTGGGTCTCTAATGTGATCCCAAAGTCTATTAGGTTAGAACTAAAGAGACCATAGCTACTGGAAATTACTTTCGTGCCCTTTCATCCACTTTTATAGATCTGATTCGGGCAGGACTGGGTCCATTGGAAATCTGGTTCCGATCTGGTCATTTTGGCATAAAGTATGCCCAATTCCGAGGCCCACGGCATGTTGAAGTTTGTTGACTTTTCTGTTCCTTTTCTACCCAGATTGACTTTGACTGGGAGTGAAAAAGGCTTTTCTTCATGATTTTTGGCCTTTAAACATAGACCTTCCTCGGTAATCATCTTGACTCATTTTCCATGCAAAAATAGTGTCTTTAGCACATAAACAGCTTCAAGACCTGAAATACACAAAAACACGTAAACATTACTAACTCTTATTTATTATAAACATAATTGGCATACATGAAGTATTTCGATTTAGCCCACGTGAAGCTCAATGAAACCCGACTAAAGCCTAGGGAATCAAACAGGACAGTTCCAATTCTAAATAGGATCAAAGAGCTGAAAAAACATCAAACTTCCGAAGCCTGTATTTACTAAACCTGGACTCCAATGGCGGAAAATGAACCATCAGAAAGATCAGTGCGGCGAGCTCTACTCATTGGTGGGACTTTGTAAAAAGTCAACTTTTTGGACCTGCCACTGGTCGAGGCATGAGGGACCCACTGTGCGGACGCACAGAATCTGGCAGCCAAGCTCACACATCATGTTTACACACAAATCAAGCTGCAATAAAACAATAAAAGACTTTTGTTCATAACTTTGGCACAAAAGTCCTAATTGGTGGCATGATTAGGTAGCTTAATTAAGTGGCAAAAAAGTCCTAACTGGTGACATGATTAGGTGGCAAACAAATTTATTTGATTTTGGCAAAAAAGTCCTGATTGGTAGCTTAATTAGGTGACTTAATGTCTTAATTAGAAAAAAAAATCAAGATTTCTCATTTATGGATGTAGTTGGATGTTAAAATTTACGTGGATGTAAAGAAAATGAGCACTCTCATTTGCTATAAAAAGATGTCTTCATGAGCAAGAAATAACTTTCGCTCCGTAGTTTAGTTTTGTTCTGGAGTTTAAAAGTTTACATGTAAGGTTTCTAGTAATGTAATGTGTTTTATATTTAAGTTGTTAACAAAAATCTTTTTTATGTCTTTACATGTACTCCAATAAAATCTTTATATCTAAATTAGAGGTTTATGTCTTTTTGATATTTTATTTAACAACCATTAGATTTCTTTATTAGGTTCACATTTTTAGTAGCATGCATATTAAGTCACCTAGGAAAATAGGTTTAAATAATATTTGTAAAATCTTGCTCACATAAGTTCCTCTTAGAGAAATCTCCGTTTGGTTTTTAACTTGAGTTCTAGCCTTTTGGTTTGGAACGAAACCCTTGCTCGAAATAAATTACAACGTACACGTGAGCGAGGTATTTGAACGGTCGTATTTAAGTGTGTGTGAGAATCAGTTATTTACACATGCAAAAGTGTGATTATCAATTGGCGACACTGCCATCCTAAAGACTAAAGGAAGCTGCGATACAAGTTGGAATATCAACATGGGGAACCCCACTCCTACCCTTTAATCTCTTTCATTTATTGCTTTCCTGTTTGTTCGAATTTTCTTCATGTTTTCATACTGATTCACTACTATCATTTTTTGTTTCACTTGCAGGTTGCATATGAGTTGAAAAAACACCTCCTAGAACAGTACTTGTATCGTGTTCCAACAGTATAAGAACGTGGAACAGGGCTGTTGAAGGCGTTATTTATAAGCGTAGCACGGGCATTTCCAGGTTTCAACTCTTAACACTCCCGTCTCTATATATTAGCATGTTGTATATTATTATTTGCATGATAGCCTATATATACGCATGCATGGAATTTGTTTGAATGTTTACAATATATATACGTGACAGTGGATGTTGTTGCATGCTTAGCATCTATCTATATATGAGTGCACTATTTTGTTCAATAATTTGATTTTGTCATGAAAGAGAACATTCCAACGAGGGTTAAAATCTGAGTTGGGTAAGTTGTTTCTAAGCCCTTCGGGGTGAAGTTGCTCTCTATATGACATTTGCAATCTCACTGAGTATTGACGAATTCAAATTATTATGCAAAATATGTGTCGTTTAGAGTAGTATATTATTTTACGTTGCATGTTTAGTTTTTATGTAGAAAAAAATGTGAGTGAAAGATCCCACGAAATTGAATTTGGTCCACGAATCTAAGAAATAGTGAGAATTCTTGATCTCTCTCAATTTGAAGATCCAGGATTTTAATGGATGTCATTTCACTACTTCAATTCATGCTTCATTGATTCCTCCTAAGGATTTCATTTCAATTGGAATTTGGTTATTCATGATGTACGACGATCCCCGTTACGTATCCATGGCTGAATGGTTAAAGCGCCCAACTCATAATTGCCAAATTTGTAGGTTCAATTCCTACTGGATGCACGCCAACGGGAATGTTCAATACGTCTATTGGAGTTGGCTTTGTATCAATGAAATCTCATCATCCATACATAACAATTGGTATAGTATATTCATACCATAACATATGAACAGTAAGAAATAGAATTCTTATCGATACTTGAACTCATAAGGAAGAAAATGGTGATCCATCTTTGCCTAGTAGTATATACTTATGAGTGGTTTTGACTTGCCTGTTAGCGTAGATATAAGTATACGTAATATATATTTGACTATTAGCCTCCATATACGTATTATTGATGTATAAATGCCTGTTAATATAGAAATATATATCGATGATACATCTTTGCCTATTAGTATATATATACGTATGAGTATAATCTCTTCCCATACTAACGTCTATAGCTACGTATGAATGAACTATGTTTGCATGATTAGATTTTATATGCATATTTAGTAACTTACACTTGAAAAAAAAATAAATAAATAAATAAATTCATTATCATTATCAATAAAATTTTCACTTAAAAAATAATAATAAAAAAATTAAAAAAAAAAAAAAAAAAAAAAAAACTAATCATAATAATGATAATAATTATTATATTGTGCCTTTATCCTATGCATAATTTGTAAAAAAACTAATCTTTACCCTTTGTTGGTAGAGAGAGACACCCTTTTGTCATGCATTAGGTCGTTTCTGAAAGGAACTTCTTGTGGCTGTGATGGTCTACGTGCTCAACACTTGTTGGATGCCATGAGTGGTGCTGCAGCAGCTATATCGTCTAATTTGCTAGATGCATTGACCCCTGTGGTGAATCTTTGGTTACAGGGATGATGTCCATAGTCATTAGCGGAATTCATAGCTAGTGCTCCGCTTACTTCACTTCTTAAGCCAGATAATAGTATTCGTCATATAGTTGTGGGCATGGTTTGCCGTCGGCTAGTCTCCAAGATTGCAATGAGAGGAGTTTCCAGAGATGTGGTTGGGTACTTAGATGATTTCTAGTATGGGGTGGGTGGGTGATTCTGGTGGAGGAGAGGCAATTTTGCACGCTGTCAACCGTATGGTGTATGCTAACAGCTACAATAGTTCTCTTTCTATGTTGATAGTGGATTTTCAGAATGATTTTAACATGGTTGATCGGACCATCATGTTGAAAGAGGTTTGTATTCGATGCACAGGTATTGCCCCTTAGGTCAAGTACTTGTATTGTCAACCTGCGAGGTTATACGTGGGGGATGGCCACATATGGTCTGCTACTGGGGTCCAGCAAGGCGACCCTTTGGGTCCCCTTCTATTTGCACTGGTGTTGCATCCTCTGATTCTACGGATCTAGTCTAGTTGTCAGTTATTGCTACAGGCGTGGTACTTAGATGATGGGACTCTGATTGGGGATATAGAACAGGTGACGACAGCTTTGGGTATGATTCAGGAAGAAGGACCTTCTTACGGGTTGGTTCTTAATGTGGCTAAAAGTTAGATATTTGGCCATCACTGGATCCACGTCACTCTACTCCAAGTCTTTTCTCTTCAGATTTGTCCCACCTCAGTAAAATTATTTGTCCTAATTATTTGTAAAATTGTCCTAATTATTTGTACGCTTGTCCTAATTATTTGTAAAATTCGTTATCAATATCAATAAAATGTCCACTTAAAAAAAAAAAAAAAAAAATCATAAATCATAATCATATTCCAACGGTGTCTAGGAAACTTGAAAGATTGAGGCTCTCTAATTAAGGAATGTGTTTGCACGGAAAACCTCCCTCATATCTCTCATGTGACCTGGCTGTTGGTTTATGCACACGTATTCCTCGCTTCACTGCTATATTAGCAAAAATGTTGGCCTACGTTGTTCACTTCTAATTCTTACGTAAATGATAAAATTCATGTAAAAATAAGTTCTTTTTGTGCCTCAGATTTAATTTTATCCTTGCATAAGATTAAGGTCTAGTAATAATAAAGAATTTGAATATGCTTATCGTAGGTGAAAATACGATAAGCAATTGCGTAAGTTCTCACCTCAACAAAGTTCTTCATCTGTTAATCAAAATCATCAAAATCCTTTGACGCCATTAACTCCATTCGTTATGGCTGACAAAAATCCACCAACAGGGAATCCCCTTTTGGACTTCTATACTGCCTTACCTTCTTCCTGTATCAAACTCGAGGATATTGCGGGTGATTCTTGAATGCTGCCCAACAATTTTGGATTGTTATTTGTTTGTCATGGTTTAGACCATGAGAAACCGTACAATCACCTTCGTAGGATTCAGCAAGTTGCCACCACTTTCCAACATCCATCCGTCTCCAATGAGCAAGTCTTGTTAAGGTTGTTTCCTTTCACCTTAGCTGATAAAGCTTCAGTTTGGCTAGCAATTCAACCACCACAATCCATCAACACATAGAACAAACTTGTGCAATCTTTCATGGTCAAATTCTACACTCATAAGAAAACTACTGAAATGCTTCAGAAAATCCAATTCTATCGCCAACATCCTCATGAATCATTTACCGAAGCATGGAGTCACTTTACCAATATTTTTTTGGAATGTCCCCATCATTAACTTGACACCGCTGTCCTCGTCCGTTCATTCTTTAATGGTCTTTCCGATCATAAAAAAGAGACGCTTGATATTATGAATGGTAGTTGTTTCATGGACAAAGGAGCTACTGAGGCATACAACTTTCTTGAAAAACAAACCTTGAGAGATACCTGATAAGCACCCAAAACTTTGTAGAGACATATCAACTTGGTTAATTATGTGTTTAATAATCATGAAATAAATATATTTTTATACTTTTGTAGGTTCTCGCAGTTAATGTGAAAATAATGGTTAAACCTGCATTAAAGCACGAGAATAATGTATATATCTGAAGTCTTCCAAATCAACCCATGTGAAGCTCAACAAAGCCGGATTAAATCCCGAGGACTCAAACATGACAGAATCGAGTCAGAATGGGACTACATGAAGAAAAGCGTCAACTTCCGGAGCTCATATCTCTTGAACCTGTACTCCAATTTTGGCAAGTAAGATGTCCAAACAATCAGTACGACAAGTTCTACCTTAGGCCAGATTTTGCAGAAATTGACGTCCGGGCTCATCAATGGACACAACAAGTGGACCCACTTTGTAGGCCCATAAGAAAAGATGAGTCATCAATCATAGAGCAAGTCAAGACAAAAGTGTCAAATTATTGGCACAAATTGACACCTTGCATGTGGTGAAATGCATTGTTATCCAAAATAGTGTTAATTTGCAGCATGTTTTGGTTTTAGAAGATAGGATTTTAATAAATGTAATAAATGTGGGAGGTGATTCATGTGGGAAGAAGGAGAAAAAGCACTTAATGTGGACTGATTTTGGGGTTAACTCCTTAGACTTTTTAATTATCTTACTTTCACTTTCATACATTTTCTTTTCTAAGCTTAGTTGTTTTCTTGTAACATGTTAATGGTTGGAACTCTTTAGTTCTTGATTAATACTCAACATTCCTTTAGATAAATCAGTGTGTTATTCTTCTTTTTCTTCTTCCCCTCTTACATTAGCATAGATAAACTTGTAGTATTCCATTAATCCCATGATCATGAGCTAAAGCCTTCCTTTGTGGAGGGTTAATGATGCTCATGTGAGGAACAACTTTTGTTATTGATTTTCTAGTTACTTGTTAGGACAATAAGCTTGACTTTATATCCTACCCTAAAATGATAGTTGGTGTAGAGTCTAGTTATGAATTGAGGTGATTTCTTATAGATAAGTCATTGTTTTTGTTTCTCATACTAGCAATATGATATTAGAGATAAGAACATATTGTTGGAGATTAAAACTCTAATCTTTATTAAGATTTGTCTATGAATTTTAAGAAAGATTAGAGATACAATAACTAGATCCAAGCAATAGAGGTTTTTCTTCACATGAGTGGATTTAACTCTCCACACCTTTCTATCTATCCATTTCTCTTTTTAGTGGTGCATGTTTACATAACCTATAATTTAAGAATCTAAAATCAAGCTAAATAGTTTAGTATAACTCAACCATCAAAAATCTTTCTCACTAGTTTCCCTTTAACCCATTCTAGTTGTAATGCCATCCTTGTCTTAAGTTGGAATGAAACCCTTTCTCTAACAATACACATGAAGAACGTGAGTAAGGAATTTAAGTGTTGGTACATCCCATGGATATAGAGAACTCCACTTTTATATATACCCAAAGTGCAGAATCAAAGGGATGACATTTGTATAATCCAATTTCTCTGGAACTCGATCACTAGGAACAAAAAATGGTTAGCCCCTTTGTAGGAACCGTTATGGTTGCACCAAATGATTTACGAACCGCAAACACCCATGCGCAGCGGAATAAGGGGTGTCCACCGTTTGGTTAGAAATGATACCTTGAGATCATCTTCTTATCTCTGAGAATCCAAGCTCTATGAAATCAGCAACATCTTGATCTTCTATTGTATTCCTATCCTTAGAATGGACGTTGTGTGGGAAACGATCTACCAACCCTTTCTTTCTCTCTTTCCTTGCCTCTCTTTTTCAAACAAAGAATAGTGAATTCGGCCAGGAGAGAAGGGTTTCTATTTATAGGCTACAACAGGGACCATGAGGAGAAATTAGGGTTGGGCCTCCTGACGGGCTTGGGCTTCCCATGTTTGCCCAGAACACACGGCCCAAGTCCGTCAACAAATGGCTTATTCCACTAAAGGCCATTGTTGCACTACCGCCCTAATCCCAAATTATGTGTTACGTTTATGGGCTCCATATTATATGCTTATTGATTTCCCCGTGTTTAAGATATCGAATGCCCGTTGATTAAGTCAAGTTACTAACAACTACATTAATCAACTTCTTATGTCCTTGAGTAGTACCACTCAACCTCATTGTCATGTCGGATTAAATTCACCTGCAGGGTTTACATGACAATCCTTATGAGTTCCTCAAGGGGACATCATCAACCCGACTTCTTGCGGGTCACGGATTCCTTTATAATCAACAGCACACCTTACATACAATGTCATTACCCAATCCATCGAGTTTGTTGATTCACAAATGAATCTCACTCATTGATGATTTAAAGCAACGTACAATGCAAGTAAGTGCCCATTATTATATCCGGATTAAGAGGACAAGCATCCATAATAACAGAGGTGTTTGTTCTCTTATATAGTCAGTATAAAGAGAAACAACCTCACTTGGTCCTATTCAATACACACAAAATGTACTAGTGTAATCCTATAGTCAAGATAGACTAATACCATATTATACTACAACCGTACAAATTGTTTGTCCAAATCCATTTAGGTTGTAAACGATTACTTATACTTTATAAGGTTGATGATATGATCTTCTGTGTGTCACCACACACCATATCGTCTACAACATAAAGTATTAGAGACATGCGTATAACTAATAACATATATAATATGCATAACATATGGCCGTATGATTCTCATTCAAAATATAAAGAATTAAAGTTAATACAAAAGTAATGTTTTTAGTATATAACCTGATAAGACATAAAAAGATAGTTTACCTACGAAATGAACGATGAAACTCAAAACGTAAGTAAACTAAAACTTATACGAGTCTATATTTATCAAGTTTTCTACTCTCAATTCTATCGAAATAGAGTGGAGTAACAAATTCGTTCCACTCCTAGTCCTTCCATCATTGTGTTCTCTACACTATAAATAATCGGTCTTAAAGTCTAATGAGAGATTTACCGAAATGGCAACTAGACTACGATGCAACTACCCACAAGATGCAACTAGTCGACTATTAAAACAACTATGGGAATGCTACGTCGATTCTTTGATAAGTAGTTAGAGGGGGATTGATTCCACCTTAACTCGACTTAATCCTACTAACGACAAATTGTCGTAATCTGAATGAAGCGCCCATGAGAACAACAGTTACTCCTAATCCCTAATTACACATGGCATTTCTACCAATTCATAACTAGCATGTGAACGATTACACCCATTCTCATGGTGAACTAATCGTTTCTAGAGTGGAAAGGAAATTACGACGACTCTACGATAATCGGAATCAAGCTTTCATCAAGGCTTCTCAACCCCCTCTAATGGGGGTTTAGCCGAGAATCATCACGCTATCATTCCCAATGGAATTCAAACAAGACATGATATAAAGATTGAAACTTTGCTTGTTTAAACTCAATTCAAAACTACTCATGCAATAATTAAATTAAACTAATAATGACAAATAAGTAAATCTAAGGATTTAAGCTAATACATAAATGAAAATGAAACTAGATTATGGAGAACTAATTAACTTTATTTATCTAATGAATAGCAATAACAATAGTTTAATATTGAATTTAAGGCAAGAATACAAACTAATTAATTAATTTAAAACTAGATCTAGAACTAAGGTTTAATGGCTACTTTTCTTATCCTAACCTAATTTATTTTCTAACCTAACTATCTACGTAATAAGGGAATTTAGATCTAAACAATTGTAAATGACAAGAATCGAAATTGACAAACTAGCTATTTTATTTATCAAACTAATGAAGAACAATGATTCTAAAGATTAATCTAAAACAATAATTGAAATTAAACTAAACTTAATTTAATTAATGAAAAACTAGATCTAGAATTATCTATTGTTTTAGGTCTAACTAGCTACCATTAACAAAGAGTCAAGCTCTTGTTTTTATACTTTCAGATCTAAAAATCATGCATGGGCTTGGATCCATGTTTTGGGCCAGAGAATCAGGCCCAAAACCCAATTCTTTCAGTCCAAAAAGGCCTCTTCAGCTACAGATGGCTTCAACAGACTTTTCGTCTACTTTTGCTCCTTTTATTGGGTCGAGACTTAGACCATTGGAAAGCTCTTTCCAAGGCGGTCGTTTTGACATAAGGTAGGCCCAATTCTGAGGTCTGAGTCCAAAGATACGGCCTTCGAAAGTTCTGCTCACTCTGTGTGCTGTTTCTGCCCGCGTCGACTTTTCAGCTTTTGACCGGGCTTTAGAAAGGCTTTGTCTTCTTGAATCTTGGCCTTTAATCACGAAACTCCTTAGTAACTGACCTTTGCTCCTTTATCTCGCTAAAGTGGCACATTTCTGCACATAATGGACTTTGAAACCTAAAATGCATAAAAACACGTAATTAGTATTAACTCTTAATTAATACTCACATAATTGGTCTAAAAGTATGATTGTTACAGGGTTAAAACTACAGTTTTGGGCTCTTATCAAACCACCCCAAACAGCATTTTGCTTGTCCTCAAGCAAAGATGAGAAATTAGAATAAGTGACCAAAACTGGAGTTCTATCTACTCTCGTTTCGCTGAGTGTGATTGCATTGACCATATGCAACAAGGCCTTAAACCACTAGGAATTCCCTAGTGGACGAGTTATACCCTCGTGAGAAAGTTTTCCAGTGAAGGTACTTACAAACTTCATCTATATTACAACGACTAAGAAATAAAACTATTGTTTCCTTATTCATGCTCTAAATTAACTATACCTCTCACTAGCAATGCATATAGAGTAATCAAGTCGAAACCTAAGCTAATATATGCATAATAATCAATCATCTACAATAAACATATATACAATGAGTAATACTATGAAATGCCTAGCAGGTTCGTTTCTGAAACTCGGAATAGAGTCCTTAAGTAGGTTCTCACAATAATAGTCAAGATACAACACTCTGATTTTTCCACTAAAGTTTAGCTACTCGATTAATGCGGTGGGCACACTTTACCTTACAATCTCAATGACAACAAGGAAGCGAGTCGATCAAACACATCTGCCACTTACTATCACACTAACCTATTCCTAATTGAGCTAGAGGTCTTTATTAGGTGTTCATGGGATTAGGAGATGGTTTAAGAAGGAAGGAAATGGATATTCAAAAAGGACAAGTCTGAGATAATAGAGTCTTCATATTATGTAACTAGAGAAAACCTTGTTATTTACTTTTGCTTCTACACTTTGTTTCCATCCTTAGCCATATATTTTTTTTCTTTGGCTTTTGACTCCTTTTATTCTATTTTTTTTGAGTTTTTATTTTATTTCTATTTTTATTTTTCTTTTCTTTGGATGGAAACTTCTTATCTTTATTTTCTGAAGCAATTAACTAACTTTTGTTTACACAGGATTTTCTCTTCTTCTTTCTTCCTCATTCTATTCTCAGACTTATCTAAATTGGGTAGGTTGAATTTTTTATTTTGTTTTGTTTTGTAACAGGGTAAAGGATTTGTGGTTTATGAAAGGCTAAAGAAAGGCTCAGAGGGGCGACTAGCATAAAATAATTCATAGGTTTGAATTTCTGGCTATATCGATCCAAAGAGGGCCTAAATTCTCGCTTAGGATATGGCATAGTGATCAAGCAAGTGGACGTGTGATTTCTCTATCCGGATTTTACTTCTCCCTTGTGTCATTTCTCAAATGTTTCGCTCATATAAGGCTTTAGGCTATATTCTCACAGGATTTGTAGAATAAATACTCTAGCCTAGATTTCAGAAACTTACTACTAACAATCATAGATACTCATGTAATATATTTATAGATAGATGCAAAGATTATTACCTACATATTAACCTAAGTTTCTAAAAATTATTCTAATGCAAAAGCTACGTGAGACTTCTAGATTATTAAGAGCATAGAGAAGGAAAACAATACCAATATTCCTAAGTGTATAGCATGAACTTATTTATTTATATTTTTGAATTTTTAAAATTTTAACTAGAAAACAAATGCATATTATACATATTTATATCCTAACAGATGCCTTAATTACACGTGTTTCTATGCCCCCCCCCCCCCAAACAAGAAGCATGCTTTGTCCTCAAAGTATTTTAAATAAAGAGGGTAGGAAAAATACCATTGAAACGCGTGAAATTCAAGAACATCTGCAAAACAAAGTTAGAACGTACTAATATAGGAAATAAAAACTGACTCAACTCTATAAGAGTTCCACCCATTATGGGGTTAACAAGAATCAAATTGCTTGGGACATAAGTAGACACTAACTAGAATTAAAACTGACCTTATCTCCCGCTTTATTCATCATCCTCCTCATCATCTTCTTCCATAAAGAAGTGAGGTTCCTTCGCGTCCTGCCATGCCATGATAATTTGCCAGGCTTCCCACCATTTATCATCTATTATTGCTAACCTATTAAGCGCCACTTGGTCTGACGGGGTGTAGGGTGCAACCTGATGAGGATGTATCCTCCACCCTTGCCAAGTCATTGCACGGAAAGATCGAATAATACTATTGGTGGGTCGTACAGTGTCGACCGTAATCCAATCCTTGAAACGTGTACAAAAAACAGGAAAGAAACATAACATAATATGGGAAATTAGAACAGGCATAAGAAGATACTTATGCCTCATGCTATGGGCTCGTGCTAAACTAGACATCAAGGTTCGGGGAAGGTCATGGCACATACGTCCCGTGGCTAAAAGCAAGGAAGACGCCGCAAGTGGCATCATTCACAGAAGAAAAACGCCATTCCCTAAAATATTTAGCATGATCCAAAACATAACAGTTCCTATGTTCATGGACAGGCTACCAAAGGCGACGTTATATTCCCCTTGGTCCTCGATACGGAAAATGCCTGCCCCATAGGACTCATGCAAAAACTCATAAGTGTAGACATACATATTATCTACCCAATAGCACCATGGGTCTTGTATTTCAGCGGGCATAGCAAGTCCAAGAACAAATGCTAGCTAGAACCTGGTAATTTCCATTGGTTCATCATTAATGTTGATGGAGAACACTTGTTCTCCATCTGGTCTCTCAAAGAAAATGTAGTTATCGTAAAAAGAAGATGCTAGTGTTAGAGAATAAAGTGCATCAGGTCTTACCATAAGCGATTCCCAGCCTACGTATGTGATCGCCTCGCGAAACCAAGCACCATAAGTTGTGCTTTGGAACAAATCTTCGAAAGATTGTTCTGGTATCAACGTAGGAGATGTCATCTCAAAATTACACTCTGGAATAGATGCGAATGACCCGGGAACAACCCGCAGAAAACTGGAATTTTTCTGGTCCACGGAAGTCAGGGCGCGAGTGTGCTCTGATGATTTTGGAATTCCAGTGTTTGAGCGTGAGTCGCTACTCAACTTTGCTGAAAAGCGCCTGTACAAAAATTCGACAAATGTGTAGATGCGAGTGCGCTCCTCTGGGGCGCAGGTGCGCTCCGAGGTGCTGAAGATCGAAAAATCAGACGAAACGTGGGAAACGTGGGAGTGAAAGGTGAGTGATGGAAGTTAGGTGTAATGTGGGTTGTGAGTGTAGAATGAATGAAGTTTATATAGGTTTTAAGTTGCTAAAACGGATCGGGAAGTTGCCAAAAAGTTTTTACGGCAGTTTCTGGAAATACTAAAATTTCCAAACCCGAAAACGAAAACAACTCATTTTCTTGATTCTAAAACAAACCTAGTATCTTTTAGGTTGAATTTAGGATAGAATCTACCTATTTTATCGAGATTTCATCCTACCATGATATTTATTCATAGATATGCCTAATCGGCCATATTTTCACCCTGACTCCGCAATAACTTCTAAAATGAGGGTCATATAAAAATCATGCTGGAATAGATAACACCACCCCCAAACAATTTGGGAAGGTGGGATCAATATTAAACAACCACGCACAATGAAAATAACCGCATTATATTAAATTTTTCATTCGAAGTACATTTCACTACAAATTCAAATTATGGAATTAAAACTTACATTAAAATAACTAACAATAATAAAACTACAAAAAAAAAAAAAAAAAAACATCAAACTATACTATCCCTAACCACCCGCGATCTTGGTGGCGGAGGGCACACGCCAGGAGATGGCTCTCGAAGCTCCGATGGGCCAGCACCATTCGTCTTTCGGCGACGACACTCGTGCCTCGATGGTGTGTCCTCAGAAGGAGAATCCCCGTGAGGTGGGAAGTGTGCAAGCATGTCGGCCCGGAACTGGCGCTGAGCTTCTAGCTCAGTCCTCATCTGTTCCCACCGCTCATCCTCTTGCTGGGTACGGATCTCGAAGTTATGGTGGATAGTAGCCTGTCGAGTCCGGAGGTCTTCGCAGATAGTGTTGAGTGAACGCATGCCACGATGAATCATAGCCATGCGTTCTGCATCTGACCAACACCTCTCCAAGGCATCAGCATCAAAACAAGTCAAGTCCTCCTCATCCTCCGAGGCATTCTCATTTCCACCATCCTCCTCATCCTCTTCCCTATCCTCAGGCAACCTCCAAACTCGTTGGACACAATCCTTATAGATACGAGGATTTCGGTGTAGGATGAGGTAAATCCTATCAGACGCCGGAGCTGCTCTCAACTTCAGCATGATCTTGGTTATCAACACAAGGAGAGGTGCTATAGACTTCCCTACTCCCCTAATCATGTTAAACATAAACTCCAAGATACAGAACTCGTACTTCTGCTCCTAGAGTATCCATAAAATGTGGAGGCAGTTCAGACCGATGTCGCTGACCTTCTCCTTTCCTAGGACGTTCCGACCAATCCACTGAGCTGCAGCCAGCTGGTTGGTTCTAAGGGATGCCTGGCGAACACAATGTGAGCTCGCATTGTAGTTCCCTTCGGTAACTGTCACATTCATCAACGGCTCTACCCCATTATATTAGGACTCCTGTAACGTGGCATCCAGATGGATTCTAGGCGGAATGCCTAGAATCTCAACCAACAACCCAGCAGTTACTTCCTTCCTCCTCTTCGCCACCATAACAAAAATTCTACTCCCCTCCAACTCTCTCGTGTTGTAGAACCGTCGGACTAAGTCTTCATGGTAAAAGGCTTCGGTCGAGTACCACAAGCTATTCCAGTCTCTACTAATCATTTTGTCACCGTAAAACGGCGCAAAATGGTCGCCAATAAATGCTTGCTCCGGCAAAATTCGACGTTGTTAAGCCATTGGAGTGTTTGGAATGTAGTAGGGGTTTAAATGGGATGTGGGGTTGGAATTTAAGTCAACCGAATGAAACAAACAGTGGTGGTGGCGTGGTGGTGGCGCGACAGCTTGAATTTTTGTAATTTTCGGTGGTTTTTGGTGATGTAAGTTGGTGGATTTGGTGGTGGTTTGGTTTTAGAGAAGATTTGAACTTGATTTGAATGTAGGCGTGGGTTTAATTAGGTTTCTTTTTAATTTTTTTTTTTTTTAGGTTTTGAAGCTTTGGTGGTCGATAATGGCGGTTTGGAAGTGAAGAACGTGACTGTTGGTGCGAAGGTAAGGAGCGCAGGTGCACTGCCGGTGCGCGCGGGTTGGGCCCAAGCCCAATTCGAATTTTTCGATTTTTCGCGCAACTTCAAACTAATATTGCCACTTCGTTACCGGTCCGATTTTTGCGAATGAGATATGGAAATGATCAGGAGAGAATTTCCAATCCAATGATCCATAAAACACTCTATTCCGATCGTGGATGACATATAAGATAGTGGAAAACGCCTCGAAGTGCGTGCATGACATACGTTATGCGAACGAATGAACTATAAATTCATAGAATATGTCAACCCGAATTGAATTACAATTAAATGGCCTAAACAACTCTAATGGGACATAAAACATTCTAGAATGAAAACACGAACACCCCACCCCCAAACAAATTTTTTACAACAGAGTTTAGAAAATTTGTTTTTTTAAGTGGGTCTTTTAAAGTCAGACTCCCGAGACTTCTTAGATTACTATTTTATTCTTTTATATATATATATATATATATTTACTTTTATAAGGAAAAACAATAAGCAAGAAAGACATAATTCACCCCATAAAGAAACATGACTAAAAAATCCGAGAAAACATGCAAGAGTGGAAAACGTGAATTATGTTAAACATAGAGTTAGGATCCGGTACTTACAGCCACACACTCTATTGGGAGGGCCCAGTTACCTTAATGGTGCACTCACTAATATATGGAAATGAAAGAAAATGCACCAAACACAAAAATTGAGTCGTTTATAGTCAGATACTCGAGACTTTATCTAAACATATGTATGAACATGCAGTTTATCATATATCAACAATCGAAATAGTTGTGGATCATTCCATAAATAAATATCACAGAAAACATATCCAAACATAATCAAGCACCAAGATTTTCTATGACGCAACCTAGTGAAATGACAGCGAAGTTGGATAGACCTATAACGTAACCTAGCATTCACCTTCTTTTTCATTTTTGAATGAGAGGGTGTCCTAGTGAATAAGTGTGGAAAAGTGAATGGTTGTGGAGAATATGGTGGATATGGATAAGTTGTAGAGGGAAAGCATGTAGACAATGAGGATGTGGGTTTAACACAAAACTCATTCATGGTGTAGGTAGGGACTGTCTCAAGTCTGAAAATGAAGGTGTCAAATGGTTTGTCCTTCTGAAGTATTTGTTTACTAGGTAGATTTAAAAAATTATGAAGCACTAGAGAAATAAAAGTATTGAGTGCAAACTCGAGATTCCTTTGAAAGGGTGGAAGGAAGGGAGTCGAGGTGGATGTTGTGCGAAGTAGTTCTTGATAGGGTGAATCATCACCTGCTCTAAGAAACTCATCGAATTCCTCATCTAGATTGGTCATATCCACATTACTATGATAGTCCTCTATATCTTTGAGAAAGTCATGTATCTCGTCCTCATCCGTAATATGTGTATCGACTAGTGTAGGGATGAAAATGTTGGAGTCTGAACTTCCAAAGGAAAGAAATTTGGGCATATGATTATTAGGGAACGTGTTGTTGAAATAATCTCGGTTTAAGCTCTCGATCATGCTAACCTCTCCATCCATAGGCTAATCGGGTAAATGTGTCTTTGTTTTAAAAACATTTACTTCAACAGCAAGATGGCCAAAAGACATGGACATCGAACCATCGCGGCAATTAATGAGCGCATTGGCAGTTGCCAGGAAAGGATGCCCTAAGATGATCGGGATAGAGTCGTTAGCGACTTCTGTATCGAGGATGACAAAATCAGCCGGATAGTAGAAATCCTGAACTTTTACCAGCACATTTTCGACCACACCCTTAGGATACTTAATAGACCGATCAGCTAATTACAACGTCATTTTAGTGGGTTGCATCTCGTCTAGACCTATTTGTCTATATAAATAAAACGGGAGTAAGTTAACACTAGCCCCCAGGTCTAATAACGCGGTCGTCGTATAGGAATCTCCCATCTACAACAAAAAAGCTCATCTGCAGTGCCATATACCATTGCAGAAAGTCATGAAAAGTGTTGCAATAGACCAATTGCAATGCCAAACAGGGCGTCGCAAAGGTGTTGCTAAAAAGTGGGTCACAAAAGCTAAATTGCAACGCAAAATAGGGCGTTGCAAAAGATTTCAATTTTTTGCAACGCCATTAGTCGTTGCTACTACTTTATCCTTGATGCTATTTCTTTTTTTCAAATTTAATTGATTTTGAAAATATTTCAACTTTTAGCAACGACTGGCGTTGCAAAAGATAACTTGTAACAACACATCACGCGTGGCAAAAGGTGTACCTTTAGCTACACTTTGAGGCATTGCAAATAGGATTAGCTACACTTTGTTCGTTGCAAAAGGTTCAAGTTATTAGTTGCATCTAGAGCGTTGCAAAAATAGTATAGTTGCAAAAGAGTGTTTTTAGCCGCATTAGACATCTCGCGTTTTTTGCACAATTTTGATTCTTTTTTATTTGCAAATTATGCCAAATGCTGCTTACGTAGATAAATACAACAACCCCATATCAATTCACAATGACCATAACAAAATATAATAATTTCATTAGATAAGATCATCCATTGCAAAAGTATTTCACACAACCATAGAGGTCTTTGCCAATACACCGTCTTACAAAATTTCCACAACTATCAACTTATTTGGGGAAATTTCTTCAAAACTAGAACTTAGCAAAATCAACAAATGTATATATTCTTCGAATTTGATCCAAGCTATCCAAGCTAGTGTTCTTCATTAATTATATGGTGCGCATCCGATTGACAATCTAGCACCTAAAAAAAAGAAAATAATTAAAGACAGTAAAGCTAAAAAGCACTAAAGTATGCAATGCAAAAATATTTTCAACAAGTCAAACCTATGGACTTAGGAAGCGGCAACGCAACTACAACAACCCATCACAATTGGCCTACCCTTGTGCTAAACTGCATTGATGCCACAAAAATACCAACTTAGAAATTTAGAAGTATCACGAGAAGTCAAAACAAAAGTGCACCGTACCATGTGAGTCCAAGGTCTATGTCATAGGAAGAGAAAACTCACAACAAAAAAATTTCAAACCGAACAATATGAAAAATCTATCCACCTCTCAAAACAAGTCCCTCCCTATTCCAAGTAAATCCCTACAACCAGAAAACAGTTGGAACATGGAATCTTTAATGAAAAGGTTAGCCACTAGAACAACTTATACAAACTGAAGAACTACAAATGTGCCTAACTATAACAAATACTCTCAAACTACTAACAAATCTACAATGAGCAGAGCAAATCATTACAATAAATTAGTTACAGTAACTACTTACTTGTCCTTGAATATTTATTTAATTTCCAACGTGTAAGTAAGAAAATGAAGCATAACAAGTAGAGGTAAATAATTCCCTATACAAGAATACAATATGGCAGACCGCAAATTATTACTTAAAGTCCTTTTTATTAAAGGGGCAACAAAAAAGGAAAATTATCTGAAGAAAATGTGGGGAAAACTAGCTTGAATCTCACTATGATAACTTGTTTCGAATAGGAAGGTTACTTCAAATCATCCAAGATATGGAAAATCTTCAACGATCACAATGAAAACAGAGAAATGTGTCTAAGAAAAAAAGAAAGCCCCAATTTAATATCCATATTTCTTCCCAAACATGATCACCTGTAACTTGTCGTACCCAACAAGGACACCAGCACCTGCAACAGCATGAAGAATATTTGCACCAGCACTCTTAAACAAAGATTTAGCTCTCTCGTTCTTTAGGATCTGGGAAAATGCATTCATGGAGCTCTTGTACTTAATAGGTTCACCAGAGGTCATCATCATTCTTCTATGAATAGTGTCAATTGGATAAGAGGCAAGGTCAACTCCATTTGTGATCACCCAACCTAGAGTGAAACTTGCAAAGAAACTATCCTGGAATTATAGAAAGGTACATACATGAACAAGAGTTTAGTGTTTTGCAACGATTTCACATTCTATTCTTTTGCATACATAAACACATTATGCCCATTCACCAACCATGAAACTACTCGAGAACTGCAATTCTCACTAATAATCAAATCATTAGTACGACGTGACTAGAATTCTAGAAAGAATTAAACCAGTATAGCAACCTACATTTTTCCAGTAAGAAGTATAGGCTTGAGAGAATCATACATTACAAAGTAAAGACCTTGATAGACTATAATACCAACACATTAGATATTGAATCCACAGTACAGTCCTGTAATACCATCTATCTTCATAGTTTTTTTATATACATCTACCAAACCATTAAATTGTTTCTCTCCTCCTTTCTTTGTTGCCTACGCATCATTGACTAGACGAGTCTGAGCATAGTCTAGAGAATAAACAAATTAAAGAGAAGAAGCACCAGCTGCACCTCTAGATCCCAAGTTTCCAACAAACCGTTTCCAGTAGCCATCTTTGTCCTTTTTGAACTTAAACATACGTTTAAAGTAATCCTTAAAAGCAAAATTCAGAGCCTGTTACAGGATACATGTAACATTTCAGTTTGGTACATCAATCGAAATCCTAGTCTAACTTATGAATTTGAAGTGATAGTAACGAATAGAGATTGACCTGTGTAGGGAAGTAACGAATTACATTTGCTGTGTTCCCTCTCCACATTGTGACAAATCCTTCATCCTTGATTGTTCAACCAAAGCAATCTCCAATTCCCTTTTAGGATTCTGAGAGCCTTCTAGCCTTGAGCATCTAATCCTGATTCTAGATTAAGACCTTTACTCGTTCAATGGGAGCATCAATGGTTTTAAAGACATCGGCTGAAACTCTACCCATAAGGAAATCAACCAGGAAATTACTAGAATTCTAAAATCAATTAAGCCAAGGAAAACCAACTTGAAAAATCGAAGTTTTGCCGACAGTGGAGGATTAACCCAAAAGTACAACTAACTTTTCTAATCCAAAATCAAAGTAGAAATGGGTTATCAAGTGAGAGAGGGAGAGAAATCGTTATAGTTGTGGGGAGTTGTTAGATTTGTAGTCATTGGGTATTGGAGGTAGCGGTGGTAGTTGATGAAAAAGTTAAGAAAGAGAGAGAAAAATAAGTAGTCATTTACTCTCTTTTCTTTTTCTTTCTTTGGGTAATTGTAGTCATTTACTCATTTAGGGTTAGGGTGCATACGGTTTTTGGTTTTTAGTTATGTGTTCAAGCGCCAAAAATAAAAAAATTGGCCCGCTTATAGAAACTTTCGCTGCCGACCCATAAAAACGCATTAGCAACACCACCATCCTTGCAACAAAATTGTACCAAAAAACAAATTTACATTCATAAAAAAAACTTGCTGCAACAAAAGTGGCGTTGCAAATGATCAATTTAATTTTAGCCGCGGCAACACCGTTGTAAAAGATAAAGCCCCTCCAAAATAATTTCTTTTTATTTTTCTCAAAAATATGTTTACAACCATTTGCCATGTGAGAGGCGCCGCAACAGATAAATCCATGTACTTTAAACCTGATAGCATGACAAGCTTTTAGCAGCCCCAAAAGGCGTTGCAAAAGGTGACCTATAGCAACAATTTTATGGCATTGCAAAAGGATACGCTGCAAAAAACCTCTTCTGTTGTAGTGTAAGGTGCATTGTACAGTAGGACGACCAGGTCCTTGTACTTAACAATTCCATTATGTTCAGATAGAGTTGGGAATTGTTTTGTTAAAAAGGCATCTTTTGGTATATTGGTCTTACGCCTAGTAGTACACAACTCCTTAAGAAACTTAGCATGGTGTGGTAGCTTTTTAACAGCTTCGAGGAAGGGAAGGTTTATAGTTAGATTCTTGAAAACGTCCCTAATCTCCTCATAATTAGTATCCCTAGTTAACATGGCTAATTTTTGTAGAAACGGTGGCTTCTGTCTATATTTAGCAATGGTATCCCCTGGATGTTTAACCTTGGCTTTCTGTTTCTTAGGTTGTGTTGTAAATGGTACCTCTACAGTGGTAGGCTCTTCAGTTTCTATTTCGGTATCTAGTAAAATAGCAGGTGTAGGGGCTACTGGTGGGGTAACTATATGCATAGTTACTTTGTTATCAACCACTCTGCCAGAACGGAGAGTGGTGATGGCCTTTAGCTTACCTACATTTTCATATTCATTACTAGTATTATCGGTTACCTCAAAGGCTGTGTTTGTTGTTTTAGGATTAGATATTGCGTGACCTGGAAACACACCTTTGGGTTGGGCTTTATCTTGGGCCAACTGTTGGCTTAAATTATTAACGGATTGTAGAAGCTGTTGGTTAGATTGAGCCATGGTTTGGAAAAGTTTTTGGCTCACTTGTATGAAGGTGTAAAGACGATCCGGTTGTGTGGGTGTAGTAGTCCGTGGGTGGTGTATTTGGAACTATCTCGCGTGAATTATTTATGGGCGGATTTTGATAGTTATTATTTACCGGAACGATACCTCTATTAGCATTATAATTATTATAACTACCTTGACCTTGTACTTGACCTTGTCGAGGTTGCACTTGGTTGTTGTAATTATTAAAATTACCCTGACCCTGTCCTTGTCGTGGTGGAGCTTGGATAAAACTGTGCGTTGGCCTAACATATTGATTATTGTACCCTGGAGGTGTGACGTGTTGGTTATTTCTCTAACCGAAGTTAGGATTTTGTCTCCAAGGGGCGTTAGGTTCATTGTTAATGGAACAAGCCTGTTCATAGGCTATAGGACAGTGGAAGTCGGGATGCTCAGGGCTCCAACAGAAACTACATGGATTTGAATTTACATTCATGACGGGGATAGGCTTTTGTTGAACAGAAATGGCCTCTACCTTTTTAGTGAGTGATTCGATTAGAGTTTTAAGCTCGGGATCGTGTTTAATTTCAAACATACTGGCGGCCTTAACTGTATTAGAAGAACTAGCGGAGTGGTGGATATCATCACTACCCCCCAGTTGTTATTTCGCTTAGTTTGATCCTCTATAAATTTATAAGCCTCCGAGGCTCCTTTACTTAAGAAACTACCCCCATTCATTATGTCAAGGACTTCTTTATGGTGGTGTAGAAGTCCTTTGAAAAAGGCACGAACTAACGTGTCTTTCGCTAAGTTATGATGTGGACACTCTATAAGGAGATCGGTGAAACGATTCCAAGCCTCTAAAAATGATTCATGAGGATTTTGTCAAAAGAAATGAATCTTGGAAAGCATCTCATCCATCTTTAGGGGTGGGTAAAAATGTTCCATAAACAGCTGAACAAGTTTAGCCCACGAGTCCACAGAATTAGGCGTTTGGGCAGTTAACCAAGACGCCGCCTTATCGGCTAAGGTGAAAGGGAATACCCTCAGTTTAATTTGTTCCGCACCAACCGTAGGATGGTGGAATGTTGTTATGACTTGTTCAATCCTACGCATGTGCTGATAAGGTTTTTCATGGTCTAAACCATGAAAAACGGGTAACAAATTAAAAATATTTGGGGTGATTTAGAAATCCCCCATTGGGTCTGCTAGAACAATGCAAGATTTGGGGCTATCGCTCAAGGCTTTGTAGAAGTCAGAGAGAGGAATCTCTCCTTCGTCGGGCATTGTGTCCAGTGGTGTGTGTGAAATAGTAGCTAGAGGTGTAGTGGGTGGTATACTAGATAGAATTGTTTGTTGACGTTGTTGTGTAATTACGTTCGGTGTTTTTGTTCGACCAGACCTTAATCTCATACAAGGTTAAGACTAACTTAGCTAAACACGTCAACACTCCAAACAATCCTTATATACTAGTATAAACCTCTAACAGGAGTTGCGAGGTGTGGAAGAAAGGAATACCTGATTCCGTCCTTGCTTCGCTTATGAATAGCGTCTTGTTTACGCGTGTTTAGTGTATATAACTAGTTAGAACACTTAAAAACTTGAAAAATCGAAGTTCGAATCAAACCTGTGGAAATCCGGCAAAATTCAGCTTAGGGCACGGTCGCTCACTTTTAGCTGAATGCGCGTGTAAGTTCAAGTTACAAGTGTTTTAGGGCGGTAAGCTCTCAGCTCCAATAACTTGAGCGAGTTAAGCTCCTTTTTGAAGCGAAGTCGCTCCATGCATTTTTTTTTTTTTTTTTTTTTTTTCGAGGAAGTTTAATGCTGAAAAAGACAACCATAGTTAGAATCGAACAAGGGTGGGTGGGTTTAATGGGACTTTAAGAAAAGTACTTATACTACGAAAACAATGCGAAAGTGAAACTAAGATGGCAGCGGCGCCATTTGATAAGACATAAAAAGATAGTTTACCTACGAAATGAACGATGAAACTCAAAACGTAAGTAAACTAAAACTTATACGAGTCTATATTTATCAAGTTTTCTATTCTCAATTCTATCGAAATAGAGTGGAGTAACAAATTCGTTCCACTCCTAGTCCTTCCGCATGCTGTGTTCTCTACGAATAAATAATCGGTCTTAAAGTCTAATGAGAGATTTACGAAATGGCAACTAGACTTCAATGCAACTACCCACAAGATGCAACTAGTCGACTATTAAAACAACTATGGGAATGCTACGTCGATTCTATGATAAGGAGTTAGAGGGGGATTGATTCCACCTTAACTCGACTTAATCCTACTAACGACAAATCGTCGTAATCGAATTGAACTGCTTCGCAGAACAATCTGGTTACTCCTAATCCCTAATTACACATGGCATTTCTACCAATTCATAACTAGCATGTGAACGATTACACCCATTCTCATGGTGAACTAATCGTTTCTAGAGTGGAAAGGAAATTACGACGACTCTACGATAATCGGAATCAAGCTTTCATCAAAGCTTCTCAACCCCCTCTAATGGGGGTTTAGCCGAGAATCATCACGCTATCATTCCCAATGGAATTCAAACAAGACATGATATAAAGATTGAAACTTTGCTTGTTTAAACTCAATTCAAAACTACTCATGCAATAATTGAATTAAACTAATAATGACAAATAAGTAAATCTAAGGATTTAAGCTAATACATAAATGAAAATGAAACTAGATTATGGAGAACTAATTAACTTTATTTATCTAATGAATAGCAATAACAATAGTTTAATATTGAATTTAAGGCAAGAATACAAACTAATTAATTAATTTAAAACTAGATCTAGAACTAAGGTTTAATGGCTACTTTTCTTATCCTAACCTAATTTATTTTCTAACCTAACTATCTACGAAATAGGGGAATTTAGATCTAAACAATTGTAAATGACAAGAATCAAAATTGACAAACTAGCTATTTTATTTATCAAACTAATGAAGAACAATGATTCTAAAGATTAATCTAAAACAATAATTGAAATTAAACTAAACTTAATTTAATTAATGAAAAACTAGATCTAGAATTATCTATTGATTTTAGGTCTAACTAGCTACCATTAACAAAGAGTCAAGCTCTTGTTTTTATACTTTCAGATCCAAAAATCGTGCATGGGCTTAGATCCATGTTTTGGGCCAGAGAATCAGGCCCAAAACCTAATTCTTTCAGTCCAAAAAGGCCTCTTCAGCTACAGTTGGCTTCAACAGACGTTTTGTCCACTCTTGCTCCTCTGATTGGGTCAAGGCTTAAACCATTGGAAAGCTCTTTCCGAGCTGGTCGTTTTGACATAAGGTAGGCCCAATTCCAAGGTCTGAGTCCAAAGATAGAACCTTGGAAGTTCTGTTGACTTTGTGTGTTGTTTCTGCCCGCGTCGACTTTTTAGCTTTTGACCGGGCTTTAGAAAGGCTTTGTCTTCTTGAATCTTGGCCTTTAATCACGGAACTCCTTAGTAACCGACCTTTGCTCCTTTATCTTGCTAAAGTGGCACATTTCTACACATAATGGACTTTGAAACCTGAAATGCATAAAAACACGTAATCAGTATTAACTCTTAATTATTACTCACATAATTGGTCTAAAAGTATGACTGTTACAGGGTTAAAACTACAGTTTTGGGCTCTTATCATAACCCTATCACCCTTTGCCTACCCTAGTCACGCGAAGTATATTGCATTGGGGTTATCCAACTGTTAATCCTAAAATACCTCTTCAAATATCTCGCCTTACTATAATTCACGAAGAGTGCGCCACTAGTTTTTGGACTCCAGATACTCCAATGAACGTGACAGAGAAACAAGAAGACCATAACCCATACTCTGAACATTTCTTTGATGAAAATGCCATGCATAACATCTTTAATCCTATGGAAGTAAGGCCTTCTATTTCTTCACCAAAGCCTGCAAGCTCTGCATACATGTCAGGAAGTCATCTTTACAAGTTTGTTGGAATTACGGGAAATTCAGGCAATGCAGAAAATGTCACAGGAAGAATTCTTGCTAAATCACTCATAGTTTTTAGAAAATCACACTCTTATAATGACGAACCGAAATGATTTTTCCACATGTTAGGGTGAACTACAACAGTAGCTCATCTAGAAGATTAATCAACTCAACAGTCTTGTAAATGATCTGCTTCCACATAACCACCCTCGTCGTCAACAACGCCCTGGATTTTGTTCCACCTTTAATTAGGTTTTTAGTTATGTTTATCTTTTAGTCAACCACTTTTGACGTTTTCTGTTTTCTCTTGCTAAGCAGTGGTGAAGAATATTGTGTCATTAGGTTGTAATAATTCTTGTTGATATCAATAAACCATTATTTCAAGAAAATTAACACACATAGTGTACTTGTTGTCCATGTTTTAATTAAAGCAACAGTAATTAAATCATTTTAAACTATTGTATTAAATTTGTTTGCAGAAGAGCCTTATCTTCTACAATACTCTTCCGTCCCTACCGACAGACTTTCTTCCACTTTATCAGCACGCGTGGAGACCATATTTGATTCCCTTGTGGTGGGAATTTCTCATTGCTTCACACAGAGTGATTATTTATTTTTGGCCTTCTCAACACTCTGTTTGTTAGTCTGTCATGATTCCCTGCTATAAATCACATCTTTCTACCCCAACTAACCTATCTTCATTAATGGCTACACCAAGAGTCATTCCTGAGCAATCATTCCAGGCTATGATGGATTATAATGATTATGGCCTTCATTTCCGTAACTACATCACCAACATTGGGTGGTCTTCCCTTATTTTTCATCCTGACCAAACTTATTCTCCAAGTTTGGCTGCATACTTTTATGCCAACATGGGAGACACCCAAGCATTTCATCATGCCCAAGGCTTCTTTTTAGATGGGTTCACAATCCAAGTTGGTGGCGTACATCATATATTTTATGAGCCAACATTTGCCCTAACTTTGGATATTCCTTTTCACAAGCCTGCGACAACATGGTCATACATAAGCCAGAACTCCCCCCGTTCATTTTCATAGACTACTTTTCTTAGAACATATGGTGATGGTCTTGCAATTAAAGAAGAAGGCGTTAAACCTAGTAGATGGCCAGACACCACCATTCCCCTAGCAAGCATGACCATGAACGTGGGAAATGCAATATTGTTTATCCTTCTGAACATCATGGGAGATTGGCATTTTTCTACTGCCAATGATGAAGCCTGTATAGTTTTCAATACGCTTGCTCAAGGTCAAACATTCATCAATATCCTACACTGTGTTATCACTAATCTGAAAAGAACTCGCACTGTTCGGCATCAGTATCTCTTTTAACCTGTAACCACTTGCCGAATTATGAGGACACATTTCCCACTACTTTTAATGACTAGGTTAAAGTAGATTCTATCTACCCTATGAACAAAATAATTTGTTCATTAAGGTTTTGACAATGGCGTGATCGTCCTTCATAGTACCTGAGGTACGTCCACTATTTTCCGGACAACGAAGATCTGTTGGCACACTTGAACGAATCAGGTGCTCCACAATGGAGCACCATTTGGCAAACTATTATCTATTGGCGTGATGCTAATGAAATGCATTTAACTCGAGATTATGAGAGACCAGTAGTGTCTACGGGTTGGTAAATTGGAGTAGGCCACTATGTACATATATCTACTTGTATATAGTTGTGATTGGTGTGCTATCGTTTTATTCTTCTATTTCTGTATAATATATTATATTAGAAAAAATTTCTATTGCAGCTATCCTACCCTAATTTTGCTCAAGGTTTTCAGGTAATTTTTTTCTTTATCTATTGATACTTCGTGGACTAAGCATCGTTCTATTTGGGGGTAGGCTTTAAACCTGTAGCAAACATTAAACAACTTGTAAGATGTATATAGTTTCTATTTTCTTTTTAGTGAATGTACTTAGTGACAAAGCCTTGTTTCCTTTTATATGATGAAAATTATCTAGAAATCTCACATTAGCATTCGAATTAGGGTTTGTTCTTAAGAAAATTACGATAATACGTACGCAATAGTTTTGACATTTTTTCATGAGTATTCATATACTGAGTATCATCGATTGTACATAGCAATAAGTTTATGGAACTCACGGTTAGTTACTTAAATTATTAATATTATGAGAATCTAACAAAAAAGTCTCGATATGTGTGAATTATGAGCAATGACATGGAGGAGTAGTTTTTCCGAATAGAGAAAATCATGTGTTTACTTACTTAATCACCATCCGAACCCTAGGCGAGAATTTAGGCTTTTTTTGGATCGACATAGCCAAAAATTCATACCTGTTATAAATTAATATTTTACCGCTAGTCGCCCCACTGAACCTTTCATCGGACATTTCACTTTCACCAAAAAATCCTTACCCATCTATTAACCTCCAAATAAAAGAAACCCACCTAAAATGATGAGTATGATAAATAGGAGGAAATGTGGAAAGATAAAGAGAAAGACTTCTCCCAAAGAAAAAAATCAGTTACTTACTTCCGAAAGAAAAAGAAAGAAAAATGGAAAAAATGTTTCCAAAAATCAAAAGAAAAATCAAGGTTAGAAACTACTCAAAAATCAAATAAAAATCAAAGGAGTCCAAAAGCTTAAAAGAGCTAAGTATGGAAACTCATGTAGAAGCAAGGTAAAGAAAACAAGGATTTCTCTAGCGTAAATATTTTGAAGACCTTATTCTTTCATACTTATCATTTTTTATTTTCCATTTCCATTCTTTTCTACACCATCACCTAATCCCCATAATACCAAATAAAGACCTCTAGCTCAATTAAGAGTAGGATGGTGTGATAATAAGTAGTAGATGTGATTGATCGACCTCGGCTCCTCTGTTTGTCATTGAGATGTGAGGAAAAGTGTGCCACTGCACACTGGAGTTAGCATAACTTGAGTGGAAAAATTATGAATGAATTTGTGTTTCGACACATGCCTGTGAGAACCTATTTAAGGACGCTCTCCAAAGGATCTAAAAATGACCCTGCTTGTACATTTCAATGTAAGGTTCACTGCATGTATGTTTATATGTAAATGTTTTAATTATTGTATGCATATTAACTTGATTTTCAAAGGAATTAATCCTCGTTCCCCACCAGGGAGATGTATAGATATCTGAGTTAATTTAGGAAACAAGCTTTTGTTACTGAGTCATTGTAGTATAGATGAAGTTTGTGAGTATCATCTCAAGAAAACTCTCACGAGGCTATAACTCGTCCACTAGGGTATTCATAGTGGTTTAAGGCCTTGTTTCATACGGTCAATGCAACTGCACTCTGGGAAACGAGAATTAGTTAGGATTATACATTTTGGCCACTTATCTGTTTTAATGTCCTCCTTTGCTTGAGGACAAGCAAAGTATTGTTTGGGGGTAGTTGATAAGCACCCAAAACTGTACTATTAAACCCCTAAAGACATAACAACTTGGTTAATTATGTGTTTAATAATTATGAAATAAATATATTTTCGTACTTTTGCAAGTTCTTGCAGTTAACGTGAAAATAATGGTTAAACCTGTATTAAAGCACGGGAATAATATATATATCTGAAGTCTTCCAAATCAGCCCATGTGAAGCTCAACAAAGCCGGATTAAAGCTCGAGGACTCAAACATGACAGAATCAAGTCAGAACGGGACTACATGAAGAATAGCGTCAACTTCCGAAGCTCATATCTCTTGAACCTAGACTCCGGTTTTGGCAAGTAAGATGTCCAGACAATCAGTACGACAAGTTCTACCTTAAGCTAGATTTTGAAGAAATTGACGTCCAGACTCACCAATGGACACAGCAAGTGGACCAACTTTACGGGCACACAAGAAAAGATGAGTCATCAATCATGGAGCAAGTCAAGACAAAAGTGCCAAATTATTGGTACAAATTGACACCTTGCATGTGGTTAAATGCATTGTTATCCATAATAGTATTAATTTGGCATGTTTTAGTTTGAGAAGATAGGATTGTAATAAATGTGGGAGGTGATTCACGTGGGAGAAAGGAGAAAAAGCTTTTAATGTGGGCTGATTTTGGGGTTAACTCCTTAGACATTTTCATTCTCTTACTTTCACTTCCATACATTTTCTTTTCTAAGCTTAGTAGTTTTCTTATAACATGTTAATAGTGGAAACTCTTTAGTTCTTGAATAATACTTAACATTCCTTTAGATAAATCAGTGTGTTATTCTTCTTTTTCTTCTTCCCCTCTTACATTAGCATAGATAAACTTGTAGTATTCCATTAATCCCATGATTATGAGCTAAAACCTTCATTTGTGGAGGGTTAATGATGCTCATGTGAGGAACAACTTTTGTTATTGATTTTCTAATTAGTTGTTAGGACAATAAGCTAGACTTTATATCTTACCCCAAAATGGTAGTTGGTGTAGAGTCTAGTTAGGAATTGAGGTGATTTCTTATAGATAAGTCATTGTTTTTGTTTCTCATACTAGCAATATGATATTAGAGATAAGAACATATTGTTAGGGATCAAAACTCTAATATTTATTAAGATTTGTCTATGAATTCTAAGAAAGATTAGAGATATAATAAACCAGATTCAAGCAATAGAGAGTTTTTCTTCACATGAGTGGATTTAACTCTCCACACCTTTCTATCTTTCCATTTCTCTTTTTAGTGGTGCATGTTTACATAACATATAATTTAAGAATCTAAAATCAAGCTAAGTAGTTTAGTATAACTCAACCATCAAAAATCCTTCTCACTAGTTTCCCTTGAACCCATTCTAGTTGTAATGCCATCCCTTGTCTTAAGTTTGAACGAAACCCTTACTCTAACAATACACATGAAGAACGTGAGTAAGGAATTTGAGTGTTGGTACATCCCACAGATATAGAGAACTTCACTTTTATATATACCCAAAGTGCTAACATCAGTACCCATTGGGGCAACACTGATATTTCAAGATCATCTCAAGATATTACTCCTAAAGTTACATCTATGTTTGAGGTAAAACCTGATCCAGAATTAAAAACTCTGATTGAGTCCCTTACTAAGAAGGTAGATGCTTTCGCAGTTCAAGTGAACGATCAAAAAACAAAACAGGTCATGAACGTTAACACTTCCCCATGTTTTCTTTGCCTAAGTCGTGACTATCCTGATGCATATTGTCCCTTGTTATATGACTCCACTGCCCAAACATCTGAAGAAGCATATGCATTCAACATCCCTAATGCACCATTGAGACAACATCTGAATTTCGCTTGGCGACCAAATACACAGCAGATGGCTCCTCCAGGTTTCATCAATCCGCCAGTTCAACTATCCACCAACTATACTCCATACCGTCAAGGGAATAATCAATAGTACCAACAAGGTCAAAATCAGGTTCCAAGCAATTTAAATCCTACCTACCAAAACAACCGCAACCTTGTTCCAGTGAATCACAATTATGGATATCATCCTCCGCCCACCAACAATAACCGTGACCTAGTTCCTGTTTCTCCACCTGTGCAACCTTATGTAATAAGATGACTAAGACTTTCTAGGCATACATGAATTAACAATCTCAAATCCTGACATCTATCCAGCAATCTCTTTAACTTTTAGCTCAGGATAAGAGTCAAAAGGGCGTGTTTCCTGGACAAGCAATTCCAAACCCTAAGCCAGCAAACACTGCCTTTGAACTCAACAATGCACCAGGTATAAGTAATCCAAACCAAAGGGAGGTGAATGCAGTAAATACTCTTCGTTTTGGCAAAACTGTAGATAATCAAATACGTATGCCAGATGATCACACAAATACATCTGAACCTCCCAATGTACCTGTTTCGAATGTTGAACATACGCGGGAAGCAACACTTCCGACAATGTCACCGTCCACACTACTACAGAAAAGGTCATATACCACTTTTTTGAAGAGTGGTAAAAAGCCTTTTACCACTGTTTCTAAACCGTGGTATCAGCTAGGGTGGTAAATACTTCCAGTAAAACCGTGGTATAAACTTGTACCCATTAACCACTGTTTAGTGTAAAACTGTGGTAATACATTTTCAAAACCATGGTATATGACCATTACAAAGTTCTGCTATTTTGGGAAACCGTGGTATAAAGTCTCCATATTAGCCACGGTTCTTCTAAAACCGTGGTATATAAGTTTTTTTATTTAAAAAAAAATCCCTGATTATTTAAATATTCCAAATCACCTAATAACTTCATAAAACTAGCATATCACATTCCACTTCATCACATATTCAAAACACCATAGTCCACCACATGACTAATTCTAAACACGATTTGAAAACAATCCATTCCCAATCTAAAATCCAAATTCTAATCAATACAAATATATTATAAAAAAACCTCCAAACCAACTTATTCCATTTTGTTTTGTATTCCAAATAACTTCACCAAGAACATCCTCCTCTATGTTGGCATTCTCGTCCTAAGAACATTTAGCCAAGATTAAACAAAGTTTGGTCACCTTACAAAAGAGATAGTCGTGATTAAAAAATAAAATAAAAAAGTAGTCATTCAAGGATCAAAACAATTAAAATCGGTGGCATGTATTCATTTAAGGAATTTAGCCTTGTGGACTCTTTAATAAGCAAGCTTACAAAAACAATGCAACATTTGGCACCTTTCTAACAGACGAAGGTAAGTGAATGCATGATATAAATAAATATGCTACAAGTACATAGAGCTCGGATAATATAAGCATAAAGAACCCAGATAATACCTTACTCAAATAGCAGTGATGATCGTCAGATTGGAGAGAATGCAATTATTTTTTTTCTTTTGGTCTTCTTTCTTTTCCTCCTTCATCAAATTGATACCCTACACAGCACACCCAATGACAACAAAATGATCTATCGAGCTAGGAAAGTGTCACGCCCCAAATCTCAAACAACTATATACCTAAGATACGTGACTTTTTCTGGAAAAATTTCTGCAAAATCTCCTCTGTATTGTCAACATTTCATAAATAAAAATCCTGTCATAACCTGAAAATTTAAGCAATATACTTCTCATTGATTAAATCAGCTACTTAACCGTCTCAACCAATGCTAGAGCAGTTAAGTAACCGGTTTGCAAAATGAGATCACTACAACACTAAGACTTAGTACGCCGAAGTACTTGAATTTCTCAACTAATGCCAGATCATCCAAGCACCTCGTACAAAGTCATTATCAAAAACACAAGTTAAATATATACATCCAAGTCCCATAACTATCAAAAAGTTTATATCCTTAAGAAATAGTACTTACTATAAAATTTTCTAAAAGAGATACGAAAGACGTTCAAAGATAATAGATATGGACCTTAGTCACCTTTTAATACTTTTAACCAATAAACTCCTATAAAACCTTTCAGCAAAGAGTGAAACCCAATATATGGCAAGATTAAGATAAGAAGAATTAGATGCACCAATTCATTCAAAGCTTTCTTTTCCACTTTCTTCTCCTGTGTTCTTGCTGCCCACTCCTACTTTTCATGTAATTATATCGAGGTGGATGAGTGTACCATCAAAATTATGAGAGGGAGACCAAGGAAGAGAAACCCCTTGAGAGAGAGAGAGACTTTTCCAAGTGAGAGAGACCGAGAGTTCATGTCCTCCCTTTCCAGCACTCCCTTCTCCACTTTTTCCCTTAGGTTCTTTTGCACCCTAAATCCACCTTAGGCCCATTACTGGAAGTAATGGACCAACTCATTCTAAAGCCTAAAAATGTGGGGTTTTACAGAAAGAACTTGCCAATGTGAAAAGATTAATTTACCAAACTATTATAGAAGGTTTTAAAATACTTTAGAAACAAAAACACCACTTCTACAAACCTAGGACTGTCCAAAAAACAATTCTCATGCATCAAAATGTACTAGGAAGCCATGGACCCAACTTAACACTAAAAAGCAGGGGAACATTAATCTAGATCTATTTGGTCTCATTCTAGATGAACATGCAATGTAAGCAATAAACAGATTCATCGAGTACCTAAAGCTTCGTGAGGAGATTGATCCGAACTATTTTTCATCTGGAACCGATGGTTTTGAAACTTCACGAGCTTTATCAACTTCCATTAATTAGTTCTTATGGAGTTCCAGAATTGGGATCAAACTCCTAAACTTGTATTCCAAGATAGATTGTTTACAGTCCTAAGTGTATGCCAGATTCTCATAAATTGAAAAATAGCATACGAAACTCTTTGATGCATTTGGTAGTCGCTTCTATTGAATATAAAAGAAAGGACATAATTAAATAATATGAAGAGAAGTCGTGGTCCAAAGAAGCAAGAACAAGATATTGTATACAAGAAGTTGCACTCACGAGATTTGCTATCACAACTGTATTCAATGTCTACATAGGTTAAGAAAATATATTAAGCACAACCCCCCCCCCCTCTTAGTTCAGTAGTTTAATTTGCAGATGGAAGCTAAAACAAACTTGGTCTATTAGCAACAATATATCTTAAAAAGAAAGCAACCCCAGGCCAGCACTATAAAAAATTGATGCTGTCGAGCTCATCACAACATACTTGACCAGAAAAATGCCACTGAAAAAACATAAGACTGCAAAAAACTTACATAGCAAACAAGGGCTCACGTACACTGTCGTGATCAGCTAATCTTGTTTTTTACCTTGTCCTCCATCCAGGCATGAATCAGATGCTTTGCCTTGGTGGAATTAGTGAATACCCATCTAGAACAAATGCATCCTAAACTACAAATTCAACCTGAAGAATTGAGTGTACTGGAATTTATCTCATATGCTTCACAGTATAAACAAGAGATATAGTAAAATGATGAGTGTATACCCTGAACAGTTCGTAATCATATACGTATACCCTATTTAGGTTTATATGCATACCTTGAACAGTTTATCTCAAGCGTACATTTTAGGTGTTATCTACTTATGCTCCTATTGTTGATAATTAAGTTAAGGGAAGACATAATGAAAACTAGTAATTAACACAATCTACATATATAACATAATTCACAAGAAATGAAAGTAAAACGAGCAGAAAAATTCAGTTTAAACAGCCCATCTTTTAGGAAGCATAACTCCTTACATTGATGTTCAAATGCTATGAAACTTGGTCTGTTTGAAAATATACTCAAAGAACTAACTTTTTGTTTAGGCCATCTCGGCCATTTGACTCTAACTACGATTAACTTGAGCTAGAAGATAGTTCAGTACCGCCATAGGAGGCCCTAACAGAGTAGAATAACTAACTTTTATTGTGCTTGAAATACATACCAATTTACTTAAACTATTATAGATAGCCAATTACAAAAAACCTCAACTTTTGGTCTAGCCACTTGAACTTATGGTCTCAATAGTCAAGGATTATGAGAAGCAAGTAAAACATTTATGAGCAGCATGCCAGCACCTCAAAACTATTTGAATTCAATCAAGTCATATTAGACAATACATCACCCTATACCAAAAGAATATCCAGCTAAGATGCAATAGTACAAAAACCCAAAAACAATATATTATTTCCTAAAGAAAAACCATAAGTGGGATGGTGCCAAGACATACAGGGAATAGTGTCTTCTTTACTCCCAAGGTTCACTCCCTACACCTTTGAGTCTCCATCCAGCAAGATGATAAATTCAGTGCCTATCAAAGTCATGAAGCCAACAATAGCTTTGCAAACACCTAACTTGTCTTAATTTATATATCACCAAAGAATTTCACTAACCAATAATCATTGCAAGAATTAGAGCTTATCACCCCTCCTTAGTCCAGCTCATGTTGACATAAGAATATATGGAAGTACAAAACATACCTATGTTGTATCCTAAATTGAAGAAAATATATACCATAAGAATCTCGTAGTAATTATATTCATACCTGAAACTCATCTGATAATCTTGACTGCACAAACATTTCCCAATATTCTTGTCTACTCTATTTCTTGTATGCCTCAGGTGGGCTTCTTAACAACGGCTATGAAAACCATTACACTATCCCCCTTTATTGTGAACTTTAGTCAAACACTTTGCCATTGCATTTGTTGTTGCCTACTTGAAGAGATAAGACTACACCATCCAACCAACACATTAATTCAGTTAAGCAAATTAAGAAGTCAGGAACAAGAAAAGCTACCTATATAGAGCGTGCAATCTATGTTTCATACTGGTACAACTGCAAAGAATGTCCCAAACCAACAAAGAAGAAAACAAAGAGAACCCATTTGAAGTGTCCGACCCTTTCAAATTTAATTGCCTCACGAGGTTTTCACGAAGGAGCAGAAAAACACAAATTATACAAATGCTTCAAAGCAAGCGGTGACCAAACACATACATCTCAAAACGATGATGTCGCTGATAGGGTTATATACTAAAAGCATTATTTTTGTATTAACTGTAATTCTTTATATTTTGAATGAGAATCATATGGGCAAATTTTATGCATATTATATATGTTATTAGTTATATACATGTGTCTAATACTTTATGTTGTAGATGATATGGTGTGAACACACGAGTAAGATCATATCATCGCACCTTTATAAAGTATAAGTAATCGTTCATAACCTAGATGGATTTGGACAAACCATTAGTACGGTTGTAGTATAATCTGGTATTAGTCTATCTTAACTATAGGATTACACTAGTACACTTTGTGTGTATTGAACAGGACCAAGTGAGGTTGTTTCTCTTTATACTGACTGTATCAGAGAACAAACGCCTCTGTTATTATGGATGTTTGTCCTCTTAATCCGGATATAATAACGGGCACTTACGTGCATTGCACATTGTTTTAAATCATCAATGAGTGAGATTCATTTGTGAATCAACAAACTCGATGGATTGGGTAATGACATTGTATGTAAAGTGTGCTATTGATTATAGAAGGAATCCGTGACCCGCAGGAAGTCGGGTTGATGATGTCCCCTTGAGGAGCTCAAAAAGATTGTCATGTAAACCCTGCAGGTGGATTTATTCCGACATGACAATGAGGTTGAGTGGTACTACTCAAGGACATAAAAAGTTGATTAATTTAGTTGTCAGTAACTTAACTTAATCAATGGACATTCGATATCTTAAACACGGGGAGATCAACGAGTATATAATATGGAGCCCATAAACGCTGACACATAATTTGGGATTAGGGTAGTAGTGCAACAATGGCCTTTAGTGGAATAAGCCATTTGTTGATGGACTTGGGCCGTGTGTTCTGGGCGAACATGGGAAGCCCAAGCCTGTTAGGAGGCCCAACCCTAATTTCTCCTCATGGTCCCTATTGTAGCTTATAAATAGAATACTCTCTCTCTGGCCGAAATTAACTATTCATTAGATTAGAAAAAGAGGCAAGGAAAGATAGATCCAAAATTGGATCTAGCTTTGTGAGAAAGAAAGGGATTGGTAGATCGTTGCCCACACAACGTCCAATTTGTTCTAAAGGAATACAACAGAAGATCAAGGGGTTGATTTTGGATTTGATAAAGCTTTGATTCTCAAAGATTATATTTTAGCCGATTCTAAAAGGTATGATTTCTATCCAAAACCGTGAACCCCATTAATTCTGCTGCGCGTGGGTTCTCGCAGTTTGTAGAAATATTGATTCTGAAAATAACGGTTCCTATAGTCGCTACTTTGATTCTGAAATAAAATGAAATTGATCAAGTGACGAATTAAATAGAATGGGCGAGAGATTTTTGGATTGAACATCCATTAAAATTCCTAGAAGAGAGAGATGGTGAGGGGAAGGCAGTCGACGCCATCGTTATAAATTCAGGAGAGATAGATGTGGAAGCCTTAGTTATATTAGTCGAGAAGGAGAAGTGGGGTTTTGCAGACCGAACAATTTTCCTCCCTTATTTATTTCCTTCTTTTCTGTTTTTTTTTTTTTTAGAACTGGCTTTATCCACGGTGGGTTAATTTTGCCCAAAATATAAACCACCGTTTCAAGGGAACAGTGGGGTATGCAAATACACAAAAATAATTTAGACTATATTTGATAGTACCATTGTATATGTCGTATTATATGCCACTGTTATATGAAAATAGTGGTATTTGTTTGTTCCAAAATTAAAAAAAAGAGTTTTATACCGTGGTAAATGACTATAAGCCACTATTTTTGGCAGAACAGTGGTATATAACAGTTTACCAACCGTGGCTAATGTGCATTTTTGTAGTAATGCCACCACACTGGGAAACGAGCAAGCTGATCCGTATGCCAAATTACGACCAAAGGCACCGTTTCCTGCACGTTTGGTAAATAACAAACCTGATGAAAATTTGGATGAGATTCGAGAAACATTCAAAAATTTGACCATCAACTTACCATTTCTCGAGGCCCTCAAACAATTTCCAAAACATGCAAAGTTTCTGAAAGATATGTGCACCACAAAAAGGAGAACCAATGTTCTTTAACAAGCGTTACTCACTTAACAGTTCCCTTCCATCACTGAAACCAATGGTATTGTAAAATACAAAGATCTAGGGAGACCCACCGTTCCATGCAGACATGTATACTACTACTGCATTACTAGACCTAGGCGCAAGTGTAAACTTACTTCAATATTACATGTTCAAACAACTAGGTTTACATGAGTTTAAACCTACCAACATGACTCTACAGTTAGCTGATCGCTCCATCAAGTATCCCAAAGGCATTGTGGAAAACGTCCTCGTAAAATTCCAAGACTTTTACTATCCCATCGATTTTGTCATTCTGGGTACAGAAGTTACATGTGACTGCATTCCTATCATCGTAGGATGTCCTTTCCTTACAGTTACAAATGCCCTCATAAACTGTAGGGATGGTTCCATGACTATGTCCTTCGGAAATCTTCTTGTCAAGGTCAATGTTTTCAAGTTAATGAAACAAATTCTGGATGTTCACATTGATGGTGAGATTAGCATGGTCAATAGTCTCGGGCAAGGGTATTTAACCAAATATTTTCCTAACGATGAAGTGCATCAATTTCTTTCTTTTGGTGTTTCAGAATTTGATGTTGACTCATACACTAAGGACGTCACCACATTATTAGAGTCAATACCACTATTTGACCCTACTATAGTGTTGTCTGGCGATTTTGAAGAACCTCAATCCGTCTTCTCTGTTGAAGAAAACTTTCCACAAGAATCTTTGATTCCCACTCCTCCCACTCCTGATTTAAAGTCTCTTCCTTCGGATTTGAAGTACGTACATCTGGATCCAGATGGCAGTCACCCAATTATCATTTCATCTAAGTTGACTGCCGATCAGGAAGGCCATTTAATTGATATCATTCAAAAACACCATTCTGTGCTTGGATGGTCTTTAGATGACATCAAGGGCATTAACCCTAGTGTGCACCCATCGCATACATCTTGAAGAAGGAGCAAAGACGTCGTGTGAACCGCAACGTCGTCTGAACCCGGGCATGAAGAATGTGGTGCGGGAGGAAGTTTTAAAATTACTTGATGCTGGTATTATATACCCTATCTCTTATAGTGTTTGGGTTAGTCTAGTCTACATTGTCCCCAAAAAGTCTGGCATTACAGTTGTGCGAAATGAAAATATGGGTGCATCTCCACTCACATCCCAATGAAATGGAGAATCTGCATTGACTATCGCAAACTTAATGCGATAACACGTAAAGATCACTTCCCTCTTCCATTCATTGACCAGATGCTTGAACTTTTAGCAGTCATGCATATTACTGTTTTCTTGATGGATATTCAGGCTATTTTCAAATTGTCATCGATCCTGCTGATCAAGAAAAAATAACGTTCACTTGTCCCTTTGGCACCTTTGCATATAAACGAATGCCTTTCACCCTTTGTAATTCCCCTGGTACATTCCAACGTTATATGCTTCACATTTTCAGTGATATGGTTGAATGTTTTATGGAAGTTTTCATGGACAATTTCTCCATATATGGTAACTCATTCGATAGATGCTTTTCAAATCTTTCCCAGGTTTTTACGCATTATGAAGAGAAAAATCTTGTCCTTAACTAGGAAAAATGTCATTTTATGGTTACCAAAGGAATCGTTCTGGGACATATTGTTTCAAAAAATGGAATAGAGGTTGACAAAGCAAAGATTGATAAAATTTCATCTCTTCCTATCCCGCGAACGGTTCGTGACATCCGTGCCTTCTTAGGCCACGCTAGATTTTACAGGAGATTCATTCAAGATTTCTCAAAGGTTACAAGACCTTTAACCAATCTCCTAATTAAGGATGTCATATTCGATTTCAATTTTAATTGCAAACAAGCTTTTGAGACTCTGAAAACCACCCTGACTACTGCTCCTATCATTCAACCACCTGATTGGTCTAAACCATTTGAACTCATATGTGACGCTAGTGACTATGCTATTGGAGATGTCCTAGCTAGGTCAACGCCAAGACTACAAACCCATTGTCATTTACTACATTAGTAAAACTCTTAATGAAGCTCAACGTAACTATATCACCACTGAGAAGGAGTTCCTAGTTGTAGTATATGCATTGGATAAGTTTCGTCCGTAACTGGTTGGATCTTCCACAATTGTCTACATTAACCATGCAGCACTTCGTTACCTACTCGCGAAAAAGGATGTGAAACAGAGATTGATCCGATGGATCCTTCTCTTGCAAGAGTTTACGTTGGAAATTAGTGATAAAAAAGGTTGCGAGAATGTTGTTGTCGACCATTTATCAAGGCTCATCGGTGATGTTGATAACGACTCAGACCCCATCTGTGATTCCTTCCTTGATGAGCACTTATACTCAATCTTTTCATCTCCTTGGTACGTTGATATAGTGAAATACCTTGTTACCGAGGAAGTCCCTTCCTCTTGGTCTCGTGCTGACCGAAAAAGTTCTTATCTAATGTGAAATTTTATTTCTGAGATAATCCCTATCTTTTCAAGTATTGTTCAGACCAACTCATACGTCGTTGTATTCCCGACTGGGAACACAATGATGTGCTATCCTTCTACCATGAACAATTTTGTGGTGGTCATTTCAGTGGTAAGAAAAATGCCGCAAAGGTTCTACAATGTGGGTTTTACTATCCCACACTTTTTAGAAATGCACATGAGCATTGCAAAGCATGCGTTCGCTGCCAGCAGCTAGATCGCATTACTTAACGCAATATGATGCCCTTAAATCCAATTCTAATTGTGGAAATTTTTTATGTCTGGGGAATCAATTTCATGGGTCCCTTCCCAAATTCTTATGGCTTTCTCTACATCCTGATAATTGTTGACTATGTCTCAAAATGGATTGAGGCAATAGCATGTCGTGCTAATGACCATAAGACTGTCGTAATTTTTGTAAAAGAAAAAAATTTCTCTCGTTTTGATATTCCCAGAGCTATCATAAGTGATGGGGGCAAACATTTTTGTAATAAAATGTTTGAGTCATTAGTAAAGAAATATAGAGTTACCCACAAGGTGGCAACTCCGTGTCATACTTAAACCAGTGGCCAAGTGGAAGTCTCTAACTGAGAGATAAAGTCCATTCTGGAGAAAATAGTTAATCCATCTAGGAAAGATAGGTCTCTCTGATTATCCGATGCCTTGTGGGCATATAGAACGACCTTTAAGACACCTATAGGGATGTCTCATTACCACTTCATTTTTAGAAAACCTTGTCATCTGCCGTTTGAACTTAAGCATCATGCTCTCTAGGCCATCAAAAGCCTCAATTATATTATCAATGCAGCCAGTGAAAAATGAAAATTGCAAATCAATGAGCCTGAGGAAATTTGGAGTGATGCATATGATCTCTCAAAATCCTATAAAGCCAACATGAAAAGAGTGCACGACAAGCACATTTTGCGGAAAGATTTCAAAATTGGTCAAAAAGGTTTGCTTTACAACTCAAGATTACATATTTTTTTTCAAGAAAATTGAAAACACGATGGTCTGGTCCTTTCATTGTATCTGCTGTAACCCCTTATGGGGCAATCTCTTTGAAAAATTTACATGATAACAACGAATTTCAAGTAAATGGTCAACATCTCAAACATTACCACGAGTTACGGTCTCCAGATGTCGACAAGACTCTTCTACAAGATCCAGTCTACACCGACTGATAGATTTGTTTGGTTTACTTCATTTCATGTGTTTTAAAAAGGGAGTACACCATTTTGGTAACCGGACCCTTTTTTTTTCTTCTCTAATATAACTTGGAGTGTGTGGTTGCAAGCACCGGAACCATAGTCCACAACAACTCTATTTCATAACTGAGTATAAATGTCTTCTGATAATCAAGCAAACGTGTCTTCTGGTAAATGATGGATACCAAAAATTTCCCCTCATTCTTTCTCTTCCCTTTTCTACTTTCTTCCTTGAGAAATTCAGCTGATCATTTGGTGTAAATCTCACTCATCACGTATAGGTAATGGTCGTAGTACTTTTCCTCATAAAAGACTTGTGTGTAGGATGGAGTGGTGTATGCGTTGTCAAACGCCTTTCTACCCCGGAATTCAATCACTATTCGATACTTGCCGGTATAAGGTATACTTTTGCCTAACACCAGTTGAACAGGATAAATTTCATCGCCGCGCCGTTGCTCCCATAGGCTGGGAATCGTCTTGAGGATTTGACGTTAAAAGACTACCCTTGTATATATTCGTCTTGAGAATCTGATGTTAAAAGACTTAACATGTATATACTCGTATCTTTTACATTTCACCTTTATACTAGCACTGTGCACAAAGAGATTCGTGTTCAACCTCGGATGTTGCCTACTCGGGACACGGGCAATGGATTCCACCAGGCCAACCCCTAGTTGTTCAGTATTTGATTTCGTTCCGGGGTAGTTTGAAGCTAGACCATATGTAATAAGGGTAATATTATTATACCGTTGCACCCCTCGCATGCACGGTCAAGGATGGTACCATCCTGCACACTAGGCCCCCAAAACATAAAGGTTAAGCCACAGTCTTGCTGGATTGGGTTATCTCCAAAGCCGATATGACAGTTGCCTGGGATTTTATGTGGAGAGTCTTCTGGCCGTCCAGTGTTGCTAACACATTAATCTTCCCTTGTACATTTGTATATAGTTTCAAAAAAAAAAAAAAAAGTTGAGTCTTGATTCCACGGGACTCAACCCCTTCACGTTGTGTATAGTTCTTCTCCCACCTTTTTCAAAAACAATTTTACATTTGAGCATGCGATATTCCATTAAATGACATTTTTCATGCTGATCATTTTGGTAACTCATTTGTCAAATTTGGAGTTGCAATGAATCGGGAATCTGCGTTTTAAGCATTTCGAAAAATCTCGGTCATTACGAGCATTAAGCATTGGGCCTAATGATCGAGTCCAACGAACTGATCCATAACTATGTCCAACGGACTATTCCATAACTATGTCCAACGGACTGATCTATCACTATGCCTAACAGACAGATTACCCACTAGGCCCAACGGCTCTATTTCGCACTCCTCCATCCAAACGGTCATATCTCTCCCTATAAATATCGACCCCCCTTCCACTACTTCACTCATCCCATTCTCTACCTCTCCACAAATTAATTCTTCCACACTCTACTCTTTTATCGCATAATAAATCCGATCAAAAATTTTGAGAAGCAGCAATGTGAGGATGCATTCAAGGTCTTCCTGATAACGGTGTTTATCGTTGTCATACTGTTAGTTATGCATAACATCCTTCAAAATATCTTTCATTTTCTTTAATGTTTTTTGTACATTAGCGTGGTGTGTTAAATAATTCTCACATATTTGTACGGTTTACGTATTAAATGGAGAAATTCATTTTGTTATATTGGTGTGTATATTATTTGTATTTTTACTTTTTCATAAAAAAAAATAAAAAAACTTGTATCATTATCAAGTCGCACACGCTACTTAGGTATGCCTAACCAATGTCGCGCACTCCACTCTGTAAGCTCTAACCATCTTCCAATATTGAGGTCTACTATATCATTTCAGGATATACGTGTAGGTCTAACTACCCTATGGCTCCTTCCTCCGTATGTTCAATCTATCTCTTTGCATGCCAGTCTTAGGGACTTTACTTTAAATGCCCTATTTGACAACTCAAGATAGAAAATACGTGTTGATCTAACTGCCCTATGAAACCTTCCTCTGTATTATCTAATAATGTTTGAACACCTCCTAATCGCCTGGGGAATCTGATGTTAAAAGACCCACCTGGGAGATTCTCATTTGAACGTACTGCCACATAAATGTGATGCGACAAGACCACATGTTTTATCTGTGTTTTTCCTACATATTAATTCCGGATCTAACTACACTTGCCATCTTGATCTGTAAATGTTCATATCTTAGCTAAAAATATCTTTCTTTCAGCCATCTTCATTTCACTCATTCTTCACTATTCTTCCCTCACTCATACTTTCAAATGGATCAATCAAGAAAAATCATGCCCGAGAAAAAAAAAATTGAAATTTTTTCATGAAGGCCTGTCTTCCACACATTTTGACACTGAAATTGTACGTCGAGGATGGATGCCTCTGCTATATCATTTGGTAGCTGCCCATTCCAGGGAATTGGTTATGATGTTCTACCAATTTAGCAAACCTGACAATGGCATATTCTATTTCCATGCACGTGGACAACGTTTTGAATTGACTCCAGAAATCATCTTCGAAATCCTTCCAATTCCAATGGCGAACCCTAAGGTGCATATTCACCAACCAAAATTTTATACCGTCAAGCAACTAATGCAGGCCATTGTATCTCATGGCGTACTCGGAAATAAAAACAACGTTGTTCTTTAGCGTTTTTTGCAACATAATCAATGATCTGTTCTCCACTAGTTAGGAAATAATGTGGCTGGAATACCAAAAACATCTGAAGTGACCAAACCTCTTCTCTACATACTTTGGGTGCTGCAGACTCAAAGGGATGACTTTTGTATAATCCTATTTCTCTTGAACTCGATCACCAGGACCAAAAAATGGTTAGCCCCTTTGCCTACCCTAGTCACGCGAATTATGTTGCATTGGGGTTATCCAACTGTTCATCCCGAAATACCTCTTCAAATAGCTCACCTTACTGCAATTCACGAAGAGTGTGCTGCTGGTTTTTGGACTCCAGATACTCCAATGAACCTGACAAAGGAACAAGAAGACCACAACCCATACTCTGAACATTTCTTTGATGAAAATGCCCAGCATAACATCTTTAATCCTATGGAAGGCATTATATTTCTTCACCAAGGCTTGCGAGCGCTGCATGCACGTCAGGAAGTCATCTTTACAAGTCTGCTGGAATTATAGGAAATTCAGGCAATGCATGAAGTGGAACAGGAAGAATTCTTGCTAAACCACTCACAGTTTTTGGAAAATCACACTCTCATAATGAAAAACCAAAGCGATTTTTCCACAAACCAGGGTGAACTAGCGAGTAGCTCATCCAGAAGATTGATCAACTCAACAGTCTTATAAATGATATGCCTCCACTTAACCACCCTCATCATCAACAAAGCCTTGGATTTTGTTCCACCTTTAATTAGGTTTTTAGTTATGTTTATCTTTTAGTCAACCTCTTTTGCCTTTTTGTTTTCTCTTGTTAAGCAGTGGTGAAGAATATTGTGCCATTAGGTTGTAATAATTCTTGTTGTTATCAATAAACCATCATTCCAAGAAAAATTTTAAACTATTGTTTTAAATTTGTTTGCAGGAGGGTCTTATCTTCTACAATACTCTTCCATCTATCCAGACAGACTTTCTTCCACTTTATTAGCATGCATGGAGACCATATTTGATTCCCTTGTGGTGGGACCTTCTCGTTGCTTCACGCAAAGTGATTATTTATTCTTGGACTTCTCAACAGACTGATTGATAGTCCATCAGGATTCCCTACTATAAATCACATCTTTCTCTACTCCATCAAGGATCATCTTCATCAAGCATGACAACTTCGAAAATCATTCTAGGCTATGATAGACTCTCCAGCTTATGGCCTTCATTTCCAGTACATCATCACCAACATTAGGTGGTCTTCCCTACTTCTTTCACAAGACCAAACTTATTCTCCAAGTTTGAATGCATACTTTTATGCCAATACGGAAGACACACGAGCATTCAACCATGCACACGGTTTCTTCATAGACGGGTTCATAATCACAGTTGGGGACACACAACATATTTTCTCTGAGCCAACGATTGCCTAAACTTTAGATCTGCCTTATCACCAGCCACCAACAACATGGTCATACATTAGCCATAATTCATACCATTCATTTTCATGACCTCATTTTCACGAGACATATGGTGATGGTCTAGCACGAATAGACGAAGGAGCTGCACCTGGCCAATGGCCAGAAACCGCCATTCCCTTAGCAAGCATGACCATGAACGTGGGAAATGTGATATGTTTGTACTTCTAAACATCATGGGAGATTTCCATTTTTCTACCGCCAATGACACTGCATGTGTAGTCTTCAATGCTCTTGCTCAAGGTCATACCATCTTCGATATCACAAACTGTGATATCTCTAATTTGAAAAAAGCTTGAAATTTTCGGTACGAATATTTGCTTTTACCTGTAACCGCATGCCAAATTATGAGGACACATTTCCTACAATTTTTTACCACTTTCAACGACTAGGTTAAAGTCGAGTCTATGTGCCCTGCAAATAGAATAATTTGTTCATTAAGATTTCGGCCATGGCGTGACCAACCTTCACTGTACTTGAGGTACGTCCGCTGTTTCCTGGATGACAAAATATGTTGGCACATTTAAACGAATTAGGTTCACCACAATGGAGCACCATTTGGCAAACCATTATATATTGGCGCGATGCTAAGGAAATGCATTTCACTCTAGATGATGAAAGAAAGTCAGTATCTAGTGGTTGGTAAAATTTGAGTATAAGAATGTATATATATGTAATAACTGTATATAGTTGTGTTTGGTTTGCTATCATTTTTCTTTTTTGTATAATATATTTGGTTAGCAAAACTTTATGTTGCAAATGTCCAACCCTAATTTTTCTCACAGTTCTCAGGTAATTTCTTTGTCTTGATACTTCGAGGACTAAGCATCATTCTGTTTGGGAGTATTTTAAACATGTAGCAAAAATTAGGCAACTTGTAGGTTGTATATAGTTTTTATTCTAAATAAATATACTTTGTGACAAAGTTTTATTTCCTTTTCTGTGATGAAAATTATCTAGAAATCTCAGATAATACGCACGCAATAGCTTTTACATCTTTTCATGAGTATTCATGCACTGAGTATCATTGACTGTACATAACAGTAAGTTTCTGGAACCCATGGTTAGTTTACTTAAATTACCAATCCTATGAAAATCTAACCAAAAAGTCTCGATATGTGTGAATTATGAGTAATGACACAGATGGGTAGTTTTTCCGAATATAGAAAATCACACGTCTGCATACTTGATCACCATTTGAATCTTATGAGAGAATTTAGGCCTTTTTTGGATCGACATAGCCAAAAATTCATACATGTACATTTTACCGCTTGTCACCCCACTAAACATTTCATCAAACTTTTCATTTTCTCCAAAAATTATTTACCCATCAATTAAACCAACTACTTAAATGATGAGTATGAGAAATAGGATGAATTGTGGAAAAATAAAGAGAAAGATTTGTCCCGAATCAAAATCAATTACTTGCTTCAGAAAGAAAAATAAAAAGAAAAGAAAATTAGAATTATGTTTCCCAAAGTTCTAAAAAAAATAAAAATAATAAAAATTAAAGTTAGAACTCCCCAAAATAAAATCAAAAGGAGTCCAAAGCTTAAAAGTGCAAAGTACGGAAACTTATGTTAGAAGTAGGAAAATAAAACAAGGATTTCTCTAATGTAAATATCTAGAAGACCTTATTATCTCATACTTATCATTTTTTTTTATTTTCCATTCCCATTTTCTTCTACACCACCACCTAAGCCACATAATACCTAATAAATACATCTAGCTCAATTAGGAGTAGGATGGTGTGATAATAAGTAGTAGACGACCTCGGCTCCTTTGACTATCATTGAGATGTGAGGAAAAGTGTGTCATTATACACTAGAGTTAGTGAAACCTGAGTGAAAAAATTATGAGCGAATTTTGTTTCGACATATAATAAGAATAAAAACAATGCTATCTCTAACACTATTTTTATGCTCTCAAGATTTTATATTCTACTCTTTTAAATCATGCAATCTATGGAGTAATCATGTTCGTACCACTCTTGCTTCTCAAATATTTAATGAATAAGCATGGAAAATACTATTAACTAGATAAGAGAGTAGTGATTATGCTAGAAAAACAGTAACTTGCATAAAAGTAATAACAAAGAGACATAAAAGTAAAGAACTTGATTTGAATTGAGAAATTATGGAGGCTACACTAAGAACCCTAATTTAATTAACCTTAAAACTAAACTAAACTAAATTAACCTAATGCTCTAAGAGGAGTATTAAGGTTAGCCTTAATCCTCTTTATATATAAGAGGATTAGGTTACAATTTTCATACATAGGTATGGAAGTTGGACTTTGGGCCAATAAATCAATCCCAAAGTCCACTAGGTTAAGTCCTAAAGGGCCAATGCTGCTAAAAAATACTTTGGTACCCTTTTCGTCTACTTGTATAGCTCTTATTGGGACAAAGCCAGTTCCAGTGGAAAGCGTATTCTGAGACGGTCGTTTTGACATAAAGTAGACCCAATTTTGAGGCCCGAGTCTAAAGATACGCCCTTTTGAAGTTTTGATGGCTTTTTGTCATTTTTCTACCCAAATTGACTTTGACTTCCCAGCTTTGACTGGGCTTGAAAAGGTTTTTTCTTCTTGATTCTTGGGCTTTAAACATTGATCTCTTCTAGCAATCATCTTGACTCGTTTTCCATGCAAAATGACGTCTTTAAGCACATAAACAGCTTCAAGACCTAAAATACACAAAAACATGTAAACAATACTAACTCTTATTTATTATAAACATAATTGGCTTAAATATTATACTATTAAGGGTTCAAAACTACAGTTTTTGGTGCTTATCAACCACCCCCAAATAGCATTTTGCTTGTCCTCAAGCAAAGATGAGAAATTAAAACAGATAAGTGGCCAAAAATGTGATTCTAACTAATCTAGTTTCGTAGAGTGTGATTGCATTGACCATATGCAATAAGGCCTTAAACCACTAGGAATTCCCCAGTGGACAAGTTATGGCCTCATGAAAGTTTTCTAGAGAATATACTCACAAACTTTATTTATACTACAACGACTAAGAAATAAAAGTAATTGTCCCCTAATTTAATTCAGATATCTATACATCTCATTAGCATTTAAACAAGGATCATCAATCTAACTCCGAAATTAATACATGCATAATAATCAAATCATCTTAAGATAAACAACTATACAATAAACTATGCTGTGAAATGCAATGGTAGGCCCGTTTCTAAAACTTTTGGATAGCGTGCCTAAGTAGGTTCTCACAAGGAATGTGTCAAGACACATAACACTCTGATTTTTCCACTCAAGTTTGGTAACTCTAGTGTGCAGTGGGCACACATTTCCTCACAATCTCAATGACAATTCAAGGAAGCCAAAGTCGATCAAACACATCTACCACTTACTATCACACCAACCTAATCCTAATTGAGCTAGAGGTCTTTATTAGGTGTTGCGGGGCGTAGGTGTTGGTTAAAGAAAGAAGGAAATGGATAATCCAAAAAGACAAGTCTGAAATAATAGGGTCTTCAAAATATGTAACTATAGAAAACCTTGTTCTTACTTTGCTTCTACACTTTGTTTCCATCCTTAGCCCTTTTGTTTTGGCTTTTGACTCCTTTGATTATATTTTTTTGGAGTTCTAAATTTTTATTTTATTTTTCTTCTCTTTTGATGGAAACTTTCTTTTCTTTGCTATTTCTATTTCTTTTGAAGCAACTAACTAATTTTTGTTTACACAGGTTTTTCTCTTATCTTTTCTTTACTCATCCTATTTCTCAGACTTGTCCATATAGGTAGACTGATTTTATTTTTTATTTTGTTTTATTAGGTAAATGATTTGTGGTTTGTGAAACGGCTAATGAAAAAGGCTCAGTGGGGCGACTAGCAGATAATTACTTATAGGTATGAATTGTTAGCTATATCGATCCAAATAGGGTTTAAATTCTCGCTTAGGATATGATACGGTGATCAAGCAAGTGGATGTGTGATTTTTCTACTCATATTATACTTCTCCTTTGTGTCATCACTCAGATATTTCACTCTTACGAGGCTTTTTAGGCTAGATGCTCACAGAATATGTATTAAGTACTCTAACCTAGGTCTTAGAAAAATACTGCCAAGTACAATCATAGATGCTCATGCAAAATGTTCGTGAAAAGATGCAATGACTATTATCTACATATTAATCTAAGTTTCAAAAATTAAATCCTAATTTAGATACTATGTGAGATTTCTAGACTAATATCATCATGGAGAATGGAACAATACCATTATCACAAAGTGCATAGTATAAACTATATTTATGATTTTTAACTTTTCTAATTTTTATACGACAAATAATACGTAATATACAACCTAATATGTGTTTAAACATTTACAACATGTTTCTATACCACCCCCAAATGGAATCATGTTTTGTCCCCAAAGTATGGAATGAAATAAAGAATAGAGAATACCATAGAAACGTGCTTGTAAATGGGAGCACCTGAAAAAGAAGATTAATCTATACTAATATAAAGAAATAAAAACATACACAACTCCTATATGAGTTCCTCCTGTTATTAGGATAACATTAAATAATAATTAGCGCTTGGGACATAAGCGGACTCTAACATAAATAAAATAATACCATTCGTTCACGATTTAAAGATGCGCATCTCGTGGCTCCTATAGGATTAGCTTCCGAAATTCCGTGAAATTGTGAAATTTTACGAAATTAATGTACCTAATTACATTATGCATCCAAATAAAATCCATGGGTTATATATTTTGATATTTATGCATGCAATTTTAATACATAAACGTACAATGTGCTAAAATATACCACCCCTAAACAATTTTAGAGAAGGGGGTTCGTGAAATAATTCAATAACACAATTAAATTACGTAACTAACTAACCTAGACTCTACTAGAGAAAACATGATAGACAAAAGGGTGGCAAAAAGTTTGAAATGAAAGACCAAAATACGCCACCCCAAAACAAAATTTGAAAACTCTTTTTAAGTTTGAAAATTTTTGTTTGGCCTATATTCCAAAAAAGGTAGTAGTGTACAAAACTTGGGTCTTTTAAAGTCAGATTCCCTAGACTTACTAATATATGTTTATGTTTTTAATTTTTATATGTTTGAGTTTTGGAAAAACAACAAAAAGAAAAGAAATAAAAATGAAACTCACTCAATAGAGAAACACTACTCAAATAACAAGAAAAAGTGCAAGAGATGAATGTGTGAGTTAAATTGAAGGTGCATGCCCATAAAATATGAAATGAAATAGAGGACACCAAAGAATAAGATGAGTCTTTTATTGTCAGATACTCGAGGTTTTATCTAATATATATTAACATGCAGTTTACCATATATCAACAACCTAAATAGTTGTGGATCTTTTCATAAATAGTTATCATATAAAGCACCTCCAAACAGAATTAGGCTCCAAGACTTCCTACGATGTGGCTTAGTGGAACGAGAGCGAAGTCTAATAGACCTAGAACCTAATCAAGCATGCAATCTCTTCTTTTTCCTCCAATGAAAGGGTGTCCAAGTGAATGATCGTGAGAAAATTGATGGTTGTGAAAGATACGGTGGAATATGGATAAGTTTTAGAAGGAATGGATGGAAAAAATGAGAAAGTGTAAGGTGGCTTGTCCTTGGGTATTACTTCTTCACTAGATGGATTTAGAAAATCATGAAGCACAAGAAAAATAAAAAGGTTTAATGCAAACTGAATGTTCCATTGAAAAGGCAGAGGGAGGGGAATCAAGGTGGTGGTAAATGATTGGTATTTATTAGGGATTAGCTCAGGTGGATGATGGTTGGGTGGTGTTATAGGTAGTTCTTGAGAAGGTGGATCATCACAGGCTCTTAAAAACTCGTCAAATTCCTCATCTAGGTTGTTCACATCTACATAATTGTGGTATTCATCTGCATCTTTGAGGAATTCATCTATCTCATCCATTGTGAGATTGACTTCATCTCCTATAGAGTCAGAAGGCAAGGTGGAGAATTCTTCCTCTATTTCAGTTATGTTCAAGGAGTTGAAATTGTGATCTTTATTTTCTTCCCTAAGAGGGGTATCTACTAGGGTGGGGATAAGGTCGTCGGCCGTACTAATGTGAGATACAAAACTCTCAATAGACTTCACTTCTCCTTCTATAGGCAAACCTAGTTGTTCATGCGGTGTTTTATCTCTATACCTAGCATGAGGGGGAACATATGTGTTAACTGTTGCTTTAACTTTTATTGGATTCCCTTTTGGTTATGGTTTAACAGGGACTTCTACAGCTGTAGGATATTCAGTTTCTATTATACTATTATGTAAGGTTCTATTTTCAGTTTCTGTTTGTGGGAGATCTTCAGGCATAACCACTTTGTTATTAACTACTCTACCTAAACGAAGGGTAGTGACTGCCTTTAGCGCACTCTGGTTTAGATTACCATTACACTTAATATTGTTCACTTTGAAGGTGGTATTTGTTGACTTAGAGTAGGCATTGCTTGACCTAGAAACACACTTTGTTGGTTATTATTTTAGTTAGGAGACAGCTCAAGTACCTTTTGGCACAAGGACTGCATCATATTAGACTGTTGTTGGATTACTAGACTTTGTTGTTGTTGCTGTTGTATCATGGTTAATAGTAAGTCTTCTGTGGATAGTTTGGCTGGTTGCGGGGTAATAGGAGGAGTGACTGGAAATAAATCTTGTTGAGTGTTTATGTTATGATTTTGATAGTACTGAGGTATGGGCACTAAACTTCTATTCTAGTCACCTAAATATCCTTGTCCTAGATGTTGGTTAAATTAGTGGAAGTTTGTAGTGGGCCTAACGTTTTGATAATTAAAACCTGAAGGTGTAGCTTGTTGTTGTTGATTATAATTAGTGTTTTGCCTCCATTGTGTGTTAGGGTTGGTGAAAGCGTAATTATCTACGGGTTGTAGTGGAGGCGAACCGTAGAGTAAGGGACAAAAGGAATCGGTATGGTTAGGATTAAAACAGATATTACATGGGTCAGTGTTTATGTTCATAACTGGAGTGAGGTTCAATTCATGTTTGTTAACAGTGGGGGCATCGACCTTTCTAGTGAGGGATTCAATTAGAGATATTAACCTAGGGTTGGGTGTGGCCTCAACTATATTGGTTACCGTAGATGTTGATGAATAAGTATTGGAACGGGAGTACTCACTACATCCCCAGTTGTTGCTCTTTATAGATTAGTCTTCTAAGAAGTTATATGCATCTGTTGCTCCTTTACTTAAGAAACTACCTGCGTTCATGATGTCGAGAGTCTCCTTGAGGTGTTGTGAAAGACCTTTAAAAAAAACCCGAACAAGCATGTCTTTTTAAAGGTTGTGGTGTGGGCATTCTATTAGGAGATCCGTAAAACGACTCCAAGCCTATGAATATGATTCATGAGGGTCCTGATGAAAGAACTGAATCTTTTGAAGCATTTCATCAGTCTTTTGGGATAGGTAGAAGTGTTCCATGAACAATTCTGCCAGCTTAGCCCATATGTCCACAGAGTTAGGTTTTTGGGATGTTAAACATGCATCCGCTTTGTCAGCTAGAGTGAAAGGAAACACCCTAAGTTTTATTTGTTCAGGACCTACTTTAGGATGATAGAAGGTGGTTAGTACTTGTTGTATCCTACGTAAGTGTTGATAAGGTTTCTCATGGTCTAACCCATGAAAAAATAGGTAGTAGGTTAAAGATGTTAGGGGGGATTCGAAAATCTCCCATTGTAGCTGCTAGAGCAATGCAAGATTGTGGTGCATCATTCAATTCTTTGTAAAAATCATAGAGACGTCTCTCTGTCTCTTGGTCTATTACTACATATGTGGTGTGGGGATTTCTAGATAGGCGTGATTTAGTGCGTCTACGATAAACAAGTAAAGCAGGTTTATGCATAATAGACATTAATCTCATACAAATTTAAGTCTAATATAAAAAACAACCTAATTAAGCATGCAAATTAAAACAGTCTGATTATTACTAGAAATTTAATCCTCTTATAGAAGAGAAGAGGATGTATAGGGGTGTTACCTTGAGCGTCCTTGCTACGCGTATAAATAGCGCATTCAAATGCCTTGAAGCACGTCTACTAAAAACTTTTCAAACCAACGGCCAGGCCACTTAAGAATTGAGGGAGGTTGGCCGTGCGTGCACAGTCCTTAATTAGAGAACCCCAATTCCTTTAGTTTTCTAGACACCGTATAGTATGAAAATATTTGTATGCAATTACTGGAGTGGTTGGGCATACGAGTCCTTCTACTGCCCTGCAAATTTCGTGAAACAGTTTTCGGTATACAATACAAACAAACAAATGGTTAACCAATCAAAATAAAGTAAAAAATCTCCAATATTTTAGTGGAGACTCCTGACAGATCATGTGTGTTCTTGTTAAAAGTTTAGAGCAATTGGAATGCTACAAACTCTCCTTATCGGCTATTGTTCCAGATATTAAGTGTTGCAAAATTGCAGAAACACACTAGAAATAATCCACTAATTAGGTTGTCAAAACAAGTCAAAAACTTTTCAAACTTTTACTACAAACTCCTGACTAATGATACATACTCCTGTAATAATCTTAGAATTTTCGGAACTTCCTAAGTAACCCTACTCGTCCGTTTGTCCAAAACTTACGGTTTAAAAGCTGAAATGCAACACTGTAAATATGGTATTAGTTCACTAGGTAAAACAACTAGGACAAATCTGAATAAATTCTAGTAAATCCATAACACGTTAAGGATTATGGATGCAAAATTTCAGAATTTTAAGAAATTTAAAAATATTTTTACCGCAGTGTTCTTCACTGTGACTCCGCAGTCACAAGTGAAGGTGTGGGGCGCGCTTTGTGTAAGGCAAATAGGAGCGCGGGCGCCTCCTAATTTTGACCAATGAAAATGAACTTTTGATAGGGATGTTTGATAAGAATAAAAACAATGTTATCTCTAACACTATTCTTATGCTCTCAAGATTTTATATTCTACTCTCTTAAATCATGCAATCTAAAGAGTAATCGTGTTCGTACCACTCTTGCTTCTCAAACACTTGATGAATAAATATGAAAAAGACTATTAACTGGATGAGAGAGTAATGATTATGCTAGAAAAATAGTAACTTGTATAAGAGTAATAACAAAGAGACATAAAAGTAAAGAACTTGATTTGAATTGAGAAATTATGGAGGCTACACTAAGAACCCTAATTTAATTAACCATAAATCTAAACTAAACTAAATTAACCTAATGCTCTAAGAGGAGTATTAAGGTTAGCTTTAATCCTCTTTATATAGGAGAGGATTAGGTTACAATTTTCGTGCATAAGTCTGGAAGGTGGGCTTTGGGCCAATAAATCAAGCCCAAAGTCCACTAGGTTAAGTCCAAAAGGGCTAACGCTGTTGGAAATTACTTCAGTGCTCTTTTTGTTTACTTGTACAGCTCTAATTGGGATAAGGACAGAACCAATGGAAAGCTTATTCTGAGCCGGTCGTTTTGACATAATGTAGGCCCAATTCTGAGGCCCAAGTCTAAAGATATGCCCTTTTGAAGTTCTGGTGGCTTTTTGTCATTTTTCTACCCGATTTGACTTTGACTTCTCATCTTTGACTGAGCTTGATTGCTTGAAAAGGTTTTTTCTTATTGATTCTTGGGGCTTTAAACATAAAACTCTTCTAGCAATCATCTTGACTCGTTTTCCATGCAAAATGACGTCTTTAAGTACATAAACAACTTCAAGACCTGAAATACACAAAAACACGTAAATAATACTAATTACTCTTATTTATTATAAACATAATTGGCCTAAGTACTATACTATTAAGGGTTCAAAACTACAATTTTGGGTGCTTATCAACACATACCTGTGAGAACTTATTTAGGGACGCTCTCCAATAGATCTAGAAACGGCCCTGCTTATACATTTCAATGTAAAGTTCACTGTATGCATGTTCATATGTAGATGTTTTATTTATTGTATGCATATTAACTTGAGTTTTAAAGGAATTAATCCCCATTCCCCACTAATAAGATGTATAGATATCTGAGATTAATTAAGGGAACAAGCCTTTGTTGCTAAGTCATTGTAGTATAGATGAAGTTTGTGAGTATCTTCTCTGAAAGACTTTCACAAGCTAAGGCTATAACTCGTCCACTAGAGAATTCCTAATGGTTTAAGTCCTTGTTGCATACAGTCAATGAAATCACACTCTGCGAACGAGAATTAGTTAGGACTACACATTTTTTGCCACTTATCTATTTTAATGTCTCTTTTTTCTTGAGGATAGGCAAAGTGTTATTTGGGGGTGGTGTGATAAGCACCCAAAACTGTAATATAAAACCCCGTAAAGACATAGCATTTTGGTTAATTATGTGTTTAATAATAATAAATTAATGATATTTTCGTGCTTTTACAGGATTGAGCAATCAACGTGAAAATGAGGATAAAACAGGTATGTGTGTCTACATGAAGTATTTCAATTTAGCCTCGGTGAAGCTCAATGACGCCCTACTAAAGCCCAAGGAATCAAACAGGATAGTTCCAAGTCAGAATAGGATGAAAGTGACGGAAAAACATCAAACTTCTGAAGCCCGTATTTGCTAAACCTGGTCTCCATTGGCGGAAAATTAACCATCAAAAAGATCAGTGCGGCAAGCTCTACACATAGTCAGGATTTTGTATAAAGTCAACTTTTTAGACCCACCACTGGTCGAGACATTAGGGACCCACTGTGTAGACCCACAAAATCTGGCAACCAAGCTCACACGACAAGCTTCCGCACAAATCAAGCTTCAATAAAACCATGAAAAACTTTTGTGCATAACTTTGGCACAAAAGTCCTAATTGGTGGCATGATTAGGTGGCAAACAAATTTATTTGATTTTGGCACAAAAGTCCTGATTGGTGGCTTAATTAGGTGGCTTAATATCTTGATTAGAAAAAAAATCAACATTTCTCATTTATAGATGCAGTTGGATGTTAGAATTCATGTGGAAGTAAAGAAAATGAGCACTCTCATTTGCTATAAAAAGATGTCTTCATGAGCAAGAAATAACTTTTGCTCCGTAGTTTAGTTTTGTTCTGGAGTTTAAAAGTTTCCATGTAAGGTTTCTAGTAATGTAATTTGTTTTATATTTAAGTTGTTAACAAAAATCTTTTTTATGTCTTTACATGTACTCCAATAAAATCTTTATATCTAAATTAGAGGTTTATGTCTTTTTGCTATTTCATTTAACAACTATTAGATTTCTTTATTAGGTTCACATTTTTAGTAACTTGCATATTAAGTCACCTAGGAAAATAGGTTTAAATAATATTTGTAAAATCCTGCTCACATAAGTTCCTCTTAGAGAAATCTCCGTTTGGTTTTCAACTTGAGCTCTAACCTTTTGGTTTGGAACGAAACTCTTAGTCGAAATAAATTACAACGTGCACGTGAGCGAGGTATTTGAACAATCGTATTTAAGTGTGTGTAAGAATTAGTTCTTTACACGTGCAAAAGTGCGATTATCATAAACAACTTGAGTTGCTTTTGTAATATGGAACTAGTGTTTGTCCTTTCTATCTTTCATCTTAAAAATCCTATTACTTGAACTTATCTGATTTATATATTGTTGATTATTGTTGATTTTGAAAGTTTGAGTTTGTAATTATTCTATATATTGGCTTGACAACTCAATTTGTACTTAATATATTTTAACCTGAAAAGAAATCTTGGATTTCGATACTACCACACAGACAAATAACATAATTTGGTACTTAACATATATCTTATTTGAAAAGAAATATTCGATTTCGATACTACCATAATAGACAAATAGTATCAATTAGTACTTAATAACTTATCATTTTGAAAAGAAATCTTCGATTTTGATACTACCATATCAGACAAATAGTATCAATTGGTACTTAATAATTTATCATTTTGAAAATAAATCTTCGATTTCGATACTACCATAACAGACAAATAGTATCAATTGGTACTTAATAATTTATCATTTTGAAAAGAAATCTTCGATTTCGATACTACCATAATAGACAAATAGTATCAATTGGTACTTAATAATTTATTATTTTGAAAAGAAATCTTCGATTTCGATACTACCATATCAGAAAAATAGTATCAATTGGTACTTAGTTTATAAAATACCTGGATTTTCGCCATTAGTTTGATATTTGGATCATGCTCCTGACATCATGATATTCCTTTCTTTGGACTGGTATCAAGCTCGGTGCTACAGATACCAGGATTTCCTTTATTTACCTGGTATCGAAGTTCGGTGCTACAGATACCAGAATTTCCTTTATTTACCTGGTATCGAGCTCGGCACTACAGATACCAGGTTTCCTTTTATTTACCTAGTATCGAGCTCGGTGCTACAAATACCAGGATTTCCTTTATTTACCTGGTATCGAGCTCGGTGCTACAGATACCAGGATTTTTGTCTTTGACCTGGATTGAGCTCAACGCTACAAATCTTAGGAGTTCTTTGTCTTTAACCTGGATCGAGCTTAACGCTACAAATCCCAGGAGTTTTTTGTCTTTGACCTGGATAGAGCTCGACGCTATAGATCCCAGGAATTTTTTGCCTTTGACCTGGATCGAGTTTGACGCTACATATCCCAGGAGTTTTTTCTTTGCCATAATATTTCACTGATACCCTTATACTTAGATATTGGAATGAATATTATAATTTGGAAAGTTTGAACATACATGATCATAATGAACAAACATATTCTTTATTGCCAGTGAATTACTTGTAATCATATATAATGACAATGAACCAACATATTCTTTATTGATAAAATGCTTTCAAATTACTTACATTTTGAGGCTTTGGTAATATTACACCTTCATCTGTTTTTAAGTAATAAGCTCCATTGATTCAAACATTATAAATGATGTAAGGGCCTTCCCAACTAGCTGTTAATTTAACAACTCCTTTTTCCTTGGTAGCTTGAGTAACCACCTTTAAAACCAGATCACCTTCTTGAAAATATTTTTCTCTTACTTTCTTGTTGAAGGTTTTTCAAAGTTGTCAATGATACGTATCCAACTTTATTCTGGCTTCATCTCATTTTTCTTCGAGATTGAGTACTTCTGCTACCATTGTGTTTTCATTATGGCCATTCACCAAGTTTTTAGTTCTGGATGTACTTACCACCATCTTTGCAAAAGTTACTAATTCCATGCCATATGCCAAAGTGAAAGGAGATTCTCCCGTAGCAGTTCATGGTGTTGTTCTGTAAGCCCAGAGAATGCTATTGAGCTCATCAACCCATAAATTTTTCTTATCTTCCAACTTTTTCTTGATATTATCCATGATCGTTTTGTTTGTTGCCTCTGCTTGCCTATTGCCTTGAGCGTAATATGGTGCAGATGTGAAGTGGTTTACCCTATATGATTCCAAGAAAGTTTTTACTTTTCCTCCAAACTGTTGCCCATTATCCGATATGATGGCGTATGGCAATCCGTATCGGCAGATTACTCTTTCGAAGAGAAAGTTTATTACATTTTACTCTTTTATGTGTTGTAGCGCTATGGCTTCTACTTATTTGGTGAAGTAGTTTGTGACAGCGAGCATGAATCGTCTTTTACCTCTTCCAGGTGCTAAAAGACCAACAATATCCATGCCCCACAGAGCAAAAGGCCACGGATTCGATACACAGTGCAACTCCTCAGCTGGAACATGTATAGCTTTTCCATGTATTTGGCATTGAACACACTTTTTAGCATATCGAAGGCAATCTCTTCGCATCTAAGGCCAAAAATAACATTGTCTTGTTATCTTATTTACTAATGATCTCCCAGTTGAATGATTTCCACATTCTCCTTCGTGAAGCTTAGCAATGATTAAATGCGCGTCTGTAGATTATAAACATTTCAAATGTGGGCCTCCTGGATTTTTCCGATATAATTCATTATCGAGCAAAACATATCTTTGAGTGTCTCACTTAACCCTTCTTGCTTTGTTTTTATCCTTAGGTAATTTACCATCAGATAGGAATGATATATATGGTTCCATCCATGACGCCCCCAACATCTCGATTTCCATAACTTCTTATTCAAAGATATGGATGTTTGGCTTCTGTTGAACTCCGATGTGCAAGGTGCGACCCTCAATATTTTCCAACATTGCTGCAACATAAGCCAGAGCATCAGCATGCCTGTTTTCGTTTCTATTGAGGTGTTGAAGTCTTATCTTATCAAAATCTTTCAACTTGGTTTTTATAAAACTCAAGTAATCCACCATGTTTTCACATTTTGCTGAATATCCTCCATTAATTTGGCTGATGACCAGTTGTAAGTCACTAAAGATTGACAGGTGTTTTACTTTGAGAGATTTGGCCATTTCCATCCCCGTTATCAATGCCTTATATTCTGCCTCATTGTTAGAGGCATGGAAACCCAAAGTGATCGCTATTTTGAGCCTTTGATTTTCGGGTGTTGATCAACTCCCAAATGTGCATTTTATTACATTACTATATTATAGCCCTTCTTACCCTTAATGAAAAGACAACTCATAGCTTTTATTACCTTTTTCAGGTTACAGAGAAATTCATACCACTTATCATAAAAGCTACGTCTTAGCACCAAAAGGAGCCTTAATGACACTTATTATGAAGACTTGAAGATGCTATGAAAAAGTGCTTAAAAATTCAAAGTCAAAGTCAAGGTTAAAGTCAAAGGTCAAAGGTCAATGACTCATAACCAAATAGCTAAAAGTCAAGTCCTCAACTCATATGACCAGAGATAGATGTCCTTAACTCAAAAGAAGGCTTTCTCTAAAAACCTATCTTGATCAAGAAGAAATCAAAAAGCAAAATCATAAAGCAAAGGGTAAGGTGTCTCAAATGTAATAGAGAAGGGCAAATCAGTCATTTGCATAAAGTAGGGGTATAAAAACTAAAAGTTAGGGAGAGAGAATGCAGCTAGACTTATTCTAGTGTCATGTAGGATTTATTTTCTAGTCTTTTTTTTCTTTCAAATCATTTACTTTATTGTTATTCATTTTCAATCTTGTTATTTGTTTTTGTTATTCAATCAATCAATCATCTTTCTTTGTTGTTCTTCTTTGCAATCATTCCATTTCATTTCCTTCAAGTTTGTGTTCTTTCAATCATTAAAACAATTTAAGCTTTTTAATATTCTTCATAAACTAGTTAACCAATACAAGTCCTAAACTAAAGATTATACCTTCCTTTCTTCTTAAACTCCCAACCATTCAAACTCTAAACAATCTATGGTGAACCACATCAACAACTTTGAGATATTCACAACTAGTCTACATCAGGTGTGACTAATACTACTCTGATGCCACATCCCTTACTCCCTAATGATCCATCAACAAACAGTCTCCAACCATTTGTTCCAGCCCATGGATCATCTTCATCAATAATATCCTCAGGCTCTTGTAGCATAGAAAATTCCTCTTCTTCCATTCCCCAATTTGCATCTTCACATGGAAAATCTGCAATGAAATCTGCCAGCACTTGACTTTTTTCCAATACCTTGTTTCGGTACTCGACACCGAATTCATTAATCAATACCGACCACTTTGACATTCTCCCCGACTTAGCTGTCTTGGCTAAAGTCTATTTAAGTGAAAGATTTGTCATAACAATCACAGAATGTGCCTAAAAGTAAGGTTTTAATCTCTGAGAAGAAAACAACAGTGCAAGAGCATATTTTTCGAGCATCGAATATCTTGTTTCTGCCTCCAGCATTTTCTTGCTTTGAAAATATCGCCTTTTGACACCCTTTTCCACTTTCACCAACAGGAAACTTATGTCTAATTCTGATACGACCAAATAGAGAAGTAAGCTTTCTCCCTCATCTGGCTTCGTAAGAGTGGGCATTTCTTGCAAATACTTCTTTAATTCCAAAAACGCATCTTCACAGTCCTCATTCCAACATAATACAATACTTTTCTTAAGCAACTTGAAAATTGGCTTACATCAATCTGATGTTCGCGAAATGAATTTGTTTAGAGCAGTTATTCTTCCTGTGAACCTTTGTATCTGTTTCCTTGTTTTTGGTGATGGCATCTGCTGAATCGCTCATATCTGATCTAGATTAGCATTGATACCCCTTTTGGTGACAATATAACCCAAGAATTTTCCGGATCCTACGCCAAATGTACACTTTTCAGGATTGAGTTTCATGTTAAACTTCCTCAATACCTGAAATACAGTGGCAAGATCTTTTACATGGTCAGCAGATTTCTTGGATTTTATCACCATATCGTCGATATATACTTTGATGATTCGTTTAATGAGCTTTTTGAACATCTTTTCAACTAACCTCTGATAAGTAGCCCCTACATTCTTTAAACCAAAAGGCATTCTGATAAATCAATATATACCCCGTCTACAATGAATGCCATTTTGAGTTGGTATAGAATGGCCATTAGAATTTGGAAATACCCAGAGTATCCATCGCAGAAGCTAATTAATTTGAATCTCGCTATTCGATCAACCAGTTCATCTATCCTCGGCATCGGATAGTGATCTTTGGGGCACTTTTATTTACATCGGTAAAGTCAACACAGATTCGAACTTTACCATTCTTTTTGGGCACCACCACGATGTTTACCACCTAGTCAGAATGGTCCGCCTCCTTAATTATCTCGTTATCGAGCATCTTCTTGATTTCAGCTTGCACCGCTTCTTCATACATTGGTCTTACTTTTTGGTGCTTCTGATGAACCAGTGTTGTGCTTTCCTCCATATTTAGCTTGTGGGAACAGATACTAGGATCGATACCGGTGAGATCCGACATTGACCAAGTGAAAACATCTTGATTTTCTTTCAAGAAAACCATTAATTCATCCCTTGTGGAGGAATGCATCTCAGTGCCAATGAATGTATGACGATCATTTTCTCCAGTCCTAATATTCACTTTTTCAACAACTTCTATGGTTTTACTTATCCATATTTCTTCGTTCTACTTTAACTCTTGTATAAATTTTACCTGTTCTTGTATATGTTGCACATCGGTATCGGTAGGTAAAATTTCCTGTAATTGCTAATTTGAGCTTTCCAAGACGCCCCGGTGTCTTTTTGTTTACCCTTCATCATACCCTTCATAGTGACGAAATTGCACTTTTCTGACTCAAATTGATCTCCCCTGATCTCATGTAACCCATAAGCTGTTGGGAATAGAATCACTTGGTAGAATGTACTTAGAATGCTCGCATATCATGAATCCACTTCCTACCAAGTATTGCGTTATGATCGGAATGATGTTTGATGACCACGAATTTGGTCATCACTATTTGCGGTCCTGCTCGGACAGGCAACTTGATCTCCCCAGCTGGCTTGGTGGAGCTTCCGTTAAAACCATATAAACTGAATTATGGCACTTTTAGATGAGTCTCATCGAAACTGATGCCAGTGAATGTTTTCCATAACAGAATATTCACAGAACTACCACAGTCTACCAAGATTTTTTGTACATCGTATCCTGAGATGCTTAAAGTGATCAATAACGTGGGTCATGAGGCAACATAACCTTCGATAAATCCTCTGGAACAAACATTATTGCTCCTGGGATGCTGGTCGACACCAGATTTGGATTTACCGATATGGACTCCTGGGATGTTGTCGATATTTTCCTGATTTTGTCTCGGATAATCTTCTTCTAAGGTATCACCCCTTTATAAATCATATTGATGACTCCCAATGACTTTTCATGTATCGTGGTCGTGACCTCTGGTCGAGCATCAGCCCTAAATTCTAGCAGCAATCCATCTTTCATTAATCTATCGATTTCCCTAAGCAATTGCAGACACTTGTTCGTTTCATGATTCTTGATTTTGTGAAACTGCAGTAGGGCTTATCTGGCAATTCTTGGGGAGTGAATTGTGGATACCGCACATAATCTTCTTTCCTAACCCTTCTCAATATATCCTCAGGTGTTATGTTGATAGCAACGTAGTTCTTGGGGTCTAATTCTTCTTTTAATGTTCTCTCAAATTGTATTTTAGGTGGGTATTGAGACTCCGCTCTTGCATAATCACCCTGAGATCTCCTTTTATCGGATTTTGAATACTCTCGACTCTCACCTCGATCTCGAGTATCCTTTTCCTTTTTTCCCGAGTCAGACACTTGAAGCACAGTTTGAACTGTAATTGCTTGGATCCCCTCCTCGACTCGAATATCTCTTTCCGCTTTGTCATACAATTCAATTCTTATAGACTTTTAACCTCCTTGCGTAGCAGGTATTTATGTATATCCGATGCTGGGATCAGACTAGTTTGAAATGCCATGACAGCCGTCATCTCAGCCACGTCTAGCTTTTCAACTGACTGTGCTTCTGCCTTGAACCTAGCCAGAAAATCCTTAAGCAACTCCTTTTTCCCTTGCTTCAAATGAAATAAAGTTGATACATGCTTCAGTTTTATTCGCTGATGGCCATAATTCATTAAGAATCTTTCTTCGACTTCCCGATAAGAAGAAATTGACCCTTCTGGCAACGAACAAAACCATTTTAACGCCTTACCCTTTAGGCTTGATGAGAATGACCTACATAACAAGGAATCCCAGTACTCGGTTCCTTGGTATACCGTAAATTGGTGTTGGTAACTGAACATATGATCCATCGGATCTGTTGTCTCGACATACTGAATGTACTTCGGGTTTTTGAACTTAGGAGGTAACGACATCAACTCAAGTTCCTTTTTAAGAAGGTTACGACTAACGTCATCCGCCAGTTTTAGCACCGATGCCAATACCTTGTCTGACAATTTGTTTCCAAATTGTCTTTGCATCATTTCTTGAACCATTTCTTTTATGATTGGTTGCGGTGTTTGCTTTGACCCCTCTTCATGCCCCACCTTTTGTGCTTCTTCGAGATGGCTTTTTCTAGCCACTGGGGTGACCGAGGTCGACTCCTCTCCAGCCTTCTCATAGAATTCTTCGTGTGTAAGTTTCTCATTCAGTTCTCTCACCGCCTTATTTTCTACCATTAATGCCCTATTTTGCTTCTCCAATTCAGTAAATTTCTTCAATAACGTGTGTAGAGAAACTTCTTCTTCATGTAGCACTTCCACTTCCTCAACTACTCTACTTATAGATCTTCTCGTTCGCCGTTCATCATTCTTGGATGTACTTGCTTCGTTCACTGCTACCTTACTAGCTGGTGCACGCTTACTAGGAGCCATTATGTAGCTATTGATTATAGAAAAAATTCAACCAAAACTCACACCAAACTGATTAGTGAAGTTGCACAACACAAGGGAGAAAGATCTAAAGTTGATCTTTCAAGCTTCTGATGCATGGACGGCGCCAATGTGGTGATCAAGTGTGATTGATGGATGAAAATGTTTATGATTGAAGATTGAAATTAGATTTGATATGAACTGAACCAAGCTTTATTGATCTCTAATGGTGGTTACAAAACTTTCTCTCTTTCTCTCCAGTTTTTACAATGTTTTTGTGGGGGAGAAGATAATCATTTCTCTTTTCTGGTTCCTTCTGTATATAGCTTTTCCAAATGCCTTTGCTCCAACCACGTGATGACGCGTGTCCATTCTTCTTCTTCCTCCCTTTCTTCCCGCTCATACCTGCAACATTCAACATATAGAGAGATATCGACTCTTATGTCGATATCTCGATATTTACAAGTATACATAGGCTGAAATATCAGGTGACGATATTTTCCCACGACAGTGTGTGTTTATCTGGTGTTAGACTGCAGGTCCCCGGCCCTCCTAAATGTCGTGGCGCTTCTCTCCACCAGTTATGTTTATCTATTTTTAGATTGCAGGTCCCTCTGGTAAATGTCGTGGCTCTTCTCTACACGAGCTCATGCTTTTGGAGTGAAATGGTTGTTTGCATTAGATTTCTAGATTTTTGGAGGTTGCTGGATCTAGCCTCCTGTCCAGCTTTAGCTTTATGACAAGTTTTCTCCTGTGCATAGTACAAAACAGGATTTGAGTTTAATCTCCCTGGTTAAAAAACTGGTCCATTAAAACTCCCTCAAATTGTAACAACTCACAAAATCTCCTTGTTTTTTAGAAAATAAGAAACTGACAAAAATACCCCCACTTAAGTCTAGGCCCAAGACAAATTTAAAACTACAATTCCAAAACCGCCCATCTTCCTTCTCTCCAGATCTGAAATTTCTACTGCCGAGTTGAATGAAAATTACTTAACAAGATGGCGAAACAAAATAAGAAATTCGTAGAATCATCAACATGAAAAAAGGAATCAATATGTAAAAATAAATTTGCAGAGAAAAATTACTATGTAAAAATAAATTTTCATACTGAAATTCCACGTAAAAACAAATTTACATAGTCATGAGATAAGCATAGAAATCACTATGTAAACATAAATTTGCATACTGAAATTTCTATGTAAAAACAAATTTACATAGTCACAGACTCACACCTACACATAAAAATCATTATGTAAACTAAAATTTGCATACTAAAACGATTATGTAAAAATAAATTTACATATATCCATGAGATATGCAGAGAAATCACTATGTAAAACATAAATTTACGTATTGAAATTTCCATGTAACAATAAATTTACATAGTCACAGACTCACACCTAGGCATATCATATGTCTCTTAATTTTTGACTCGATTGTTTACTTGCTTGGCTGTAATTGTTGGGGAAGGCTATCTAGTGGGCAGCAAGGAAAATGAGTCCAAGTGTATATATATGACTGAGACCAAGACAATCGATCTGTAACTTTGTATCCGACTGCTGGAGTAGTTATATGATTTCAGATATGATCACAATAGTTTTATAACTCTTAATTGTGAATCGGTAATCTGTTTTAGACGCAAAGTAGTTAATTATGTTCTTTAAATGACTCTGGCAAGGCACAATAATCATCTTCTTCTTTTCAAAAAGTAGAAGTACAAAATACAATATACACGATACTCATAATAAACTTCATTCTTTTATCTCCGCTATTGGATTCCACTGCTTAGGCGAAACAAGGCTTCCTATGTGAACAAATGTACTATCAAGCATCCATGTACAGCTGTACCCCTAGGAATTCTAAGATCCCTAAATCTCTTCGTGGCGTGATCAAAACAAACCAAATTGTTTTCATTATAGACTACTATTAGTAATTCTCCATTCTTCAAGATACACAGCAACTGCACTCTAATGATATCATTTTTAAGTCGGGGAATTATAAATTGTTAGGTTATATTGGCATACACCCCACTACTTGCAATTAGGATTAACCCCACCCTACCCCACCACCACCACCACCACCACCACTACTTGCAATTCGGATTAACCCCACCCCCCACCCCAATTATAACTAAAATTGACAAACATTTAGTTGTGGGCTTTGTGGCACTCATAGTTCATGGCAAATTAGGTCATTTCCACAGAAAAAGGGTATTTTAGACAATTCACAATTTTTGATTAGTCAACTGAAGGGCACTGTTGGTTGACTCCTTCTGATTTCTGTTATAATGGGGGGTAATTTAGTCCAAATCTTTGGTCCTCCACAACACCTCAATACCCACACAGAAACATCTGGAGGAAAACAATAGTGTCTTAATGAAAGACAACGTAACCTCCCAACATACTTTAGGGTACATTTGGCAACCCTAGGAATTCTCACATTAACTAATTTTCGTGGGTATTGCCATTCTCATGGGCTGTTTGTTAAAAACAACTGCATGAATTAGAATCCCCATGAGAATAGGACTACCACGTTCGGCTGTATTTGAAGTCGCACCCAATTGCATGAGAAACGGGAATAAGATTTTGGGGGAATTCTCACAAAGTTAGTTGCCGAGAATAGTTGGGTTTGTTACGCTCAAATCTATTTAACAACTCCACTCTCCAAGCTTCATCGTCTACCTCAAACATATTCTCTTTTCCAACAAGTTCAACAAGGTACAGTAAAGTCTTTTTTTTTTCATTGTATGTCTTCTTCTTTGTTGATACACAAAGTCTTCTTCTTTAACTTTCATTGTTTTCTCTTCATTGATACGCAAAGTCTTCTTCTTGAAAATACTAGGTGCGCAGGTTCGAAAATTGTTTTGTAGTAGCAGTGATACTCTTGGAGGTATTTTTTTTTGGTATTTTTTTTCCTCTGTTTTCATGTTGGCATGCTTAGAATAAGTGTGGTGCTGATTATAATTGCAGTCATTATAAGAACGATCACTATAATGGTAGTTTTTTTTTTTTTTTTATTCATAATTGTTGTGATTTGGACTTGGTGGAAACTGCTCTTTTGTATTTGTGTTGGTTGTCTGGAAGCCATTATGTGTTGTTTCTTGTGAGGGCACTGAGCATGCACAAGGTTATTAGCAAGAATGTGGACATTTATGTCATAATGTACTTGGCCATCTCCCGCAACACTTGAAACTTAGAGCCAGTTTACTGAGGGGAGAAAACGTTTAGAGCACCGAGATGACTGAAGTGTCTTCCCAACTAACTGAAGCCCCTATATATAATGAAATAAATCAAATAGGTTAGAAACGAAAGCACAAGATTTACACTCTTGAATTAGTGCTACTGATAGTGTTGTTTAAAATCTAAAAAAGTATCTAAGTATATGGTATTGGAACCGCCACTTTGACAGAGAGTCCTACTCAGTCAGCTGTTTGTCTTTCTATACAATGGAGCTGCGTGGCACCTCCCATAACTTTTCAACAACCTTAAAACTTAGAAATGAGTTAAAACTTTACAGTATCAACATTTTGTTTTTTGTCTCCGCATTATCTTTTTCTTTGTGGTCCTTCCTTATCTGGGATTAGTATTTGGAATCAAAAGGGTAGTTTATAGCCGCCCTTATCTTCTCTACTCTAGGTGCTATATTCAATGAGTTGCGTTGCAACATAGGTACTTTTTAGTTAAACATCATTTAGACTGGATTCCAAAGATAGGAGTAGACTATAATTAGAAACGTTCCTATAGATTAGCTTATTTCACACTTAATTATTTCTTTCTCAAAGGATTAAGCTCATTTTTCAAAACAGTGCTGAAATGCGATAGGTGGTGGGGTTGTTTTGAACTTTTGATATCTTGTCATATAGCCTATAATTGACTGAAGTTTAGGTTTAGCTTCAAATACTAAGGATCAGCTGGTTCCTATAAGGCTATAACATAACAACTTGTTTCTCAATGATTCTTGGTATAACGTTTAGTTCTAATATGAGATCAGCTGGTTCTGAAAGAGAAGAACTTGTTTCTCAGTCCCCCTATTGTAACATCCAAATATTAGATCATAGGAAATATAAAGACACTTAAGACTTCTAAAGCTGGAACCTAAACAACCGGAATACTAGAAAAGTAATCTTGTAAACTTTGTCTTAAAACTATGGCTTTAAGCTTTTAACAGACATGCAAGACACTGAAGAATTGAACACTGCAGAAAAATAAACATAGCTCACCTCAAATGCGATAAGCAAAGGTAATCAACCAATGAATGATCATAAGATATGAACATTGTTTCTACTGTTTATTACAATGTCTACATTTCATTTAGTCAATCATGTTATAAGAAAGTAAGAAATACATTTGACTAGTTTATCACAACCTTGTTACTTACTTACTAAATAATAAGTAAATAATATTGCAGTCAAATTATTAGTGATGATATGCTCTACTGTTTACATTTTTTTTTTCTCATAACTTGTTACTTACTTTTGTATATATGCTCTGGAAATGTAGGAAAATGACAAATGATTACCGAGCTATTACATGGATTTGTTGTATTGTTGAATGGATTTATTATCAGATTGGATTGTCTATTGTATACATAGATCGAGAACCATCTTGGAATAGGGATTAGAGAGACATCAAATTCTTAGGAGGCTTTACATGGAAAGTGATAACAATTGTCATGACATGCTCAGAATGAATAGGTTTGGATTTCACAGGTTGTGTGCATGATTAAAGAGAATCTAATAGGTGGGTTGATGTGGAGGAGCAAGTGGCTCTATTCCTTCTCATTGTTGGCCACGAAACACGTATTAGGCACAGTGCATTTGGTGTCATAAGATCTTTTGAAACAGTGCATCGACATTTTCACAATGTCTTGCGAGCTATCCTAAAACTTGGAAAAAAAGTTATGAAGCCTGCACGTGCAAGTTTTTCTCCACAAATGGGTTGTAGTGTACACGCAAGACCTTGGTCCATGAGATATTTCAAGGTAAATATTAGTTATGTATATTATAAAGTTTAAGGGAACTCAAATTCTTAGAGACCATTCACATTTAAATTTCTTATAGGATTGTGTTGGTGCACTAGACGGTTCTTTCATGCCAGCAATGGTACCCTTAGATGACCAACCACGTTACCGCAACCGGAAGGGTGATATTAGACATAATGTTTTGGTTGCTTGCTCTTTTGATATGAAGATAACATGCGTTTTAGCTGGGTGGGAAGGATCAGTTCATGATAATAGGATGTTGAGAAACTCTAACAAGAGTTAGAGACAAGTTAATTGTTCCAAACGGTATACCTCTCAACTATATATATATATATATATATATATATATATATATATATATATATATATATATATATATATATATATATTTTTTTTTTTTTTGTAATTTATTATATATAATCGATTTCATGTTCACATATATTTTCCTAAATTCGATTCGTAGGCAAGTATTATCTTGGTGATGCGGGTTTTCCACACGCTCCTGGTTTTATGACGCCTTACCGTGGGACTAGATATCATTTGGCTGAACGTATAGGACGAGAACCAGAAACAGCGAAGGAGTTATACAACTATCGCCACTCATCTTTACGCAATGTGATTGAGCGTGTATTTGGGTTGTTAAAAAAATGTTTCACTTACTTGAGGACAACCCCGTTTTATCCTATTGATACACAGATAAAGCTAATACTTGCTTGTTGTATTTTACATAACATAATACTAGATGATGATCCAAATGATAATGGAAATGAATGGGTAGACGAGCCTGAGGAGCAACACAATGATTTAGTAAATGACCAAGAGGAAATTGCAGCACTTAAACCACGCACATAATGATTGGACAAATTTTAGAAATCAGCTTACAACGACAATGTGGAATGAACGCCCCCCTTATAGAAATAATTAGTTTGTCTTTATATGATATGATTTTATGATAAATATTTTTTTATGAAATTTCATCTTTGTGGTATGTTAATAGTATTTTTTTTATTATTTTGAGCAACTTTATTGGTTTCATTTTTTATCCATTTATTTGTTGGGGTCGGGTAATAATTAATAGGACTAATTTTATGTTGTAAATTAGATGAATACATTTTCGACTATTTTATTAAATAGGTATGGAATCCCAATCTGAATCTAGACCAGAGTTTCAACAATCCGGTCATTTATTTTGGAATGACCAGATAGACCAGGTGATGTTGGACACGTTGCGTGAACAACTGTCGCTTGGTAACAAAGGCCAAGGGGGATGGAAAGTTGTAGCATATACAGCGGTGGTTAACAATGTGCTACACATATACATAATGAAAATCACGAGTACCAATGATAGAAACCGTTTGAAGACATGGAAGAAAATTGTGAGCGGAGTGCAAGAATTACTAGGTTTGAGTGGTTTTGGTTGGGATGACTGTAAGAAAACTGATACTACCGTTGAGTCTGTTTGGGCTGATGCTTTGAAGGTATTAGTTTTATGTATTACGTGTCATATTTTTTTTCCCAATATCCAATAAGAAGTAAACATTTAATACTTGTTATTTCATATTTGACAGGGAATGAAACATTTGAAAAAACTAAAGGGCAAGGGAATTGAGAATTATGCAGAATTTCTTGAAGTGGTAGGGAATGATCAAGCAAATGGCTTGAGAGAGACAACTACAACCATGGCTGATGAAGACCTGCATGCTAATGCTGATACGGAAGACAATGTGAACATGGAGGATGCCGATGATAATGTTGGGGATGAGGACACAATGCCGCCTACTCCTGATTCGTCCTCATCTAACCCAATCCTTGCTAAACCAAATGACAAACTAAAGGGTCGTCGGTCTGTGATTGCAGGGGTGCAACGTGAGATGGTTAGAATGCTTAAGGAAATTGGTCGCATTGCAGGTGCTATGGAGTCGACAAATGAAATTAATGATTCTCTCTGGACTCCTGTGAGGGAAGCTTTAAAAGCCTCTGCTAATGTGGATGAGGACATTAAAATTGAAGCTATGGAGTGGTTTGCTCAAGATGTTGAGAAGCGAAGAATGTTTCTCAATATGGACGAACATCAACGTCAACGATGGCTCGTTAGGAAGTTTAATTACAACCCGATGCCATATCCAACTCAATTTTAGTTGGCATTTGGTAGAAACTAAGGAACTACAGTTTAGTAGAATAAAGAAGTGTAGAAAACACTTGTTTAACATTTTGGATTTATGGTTTTTAGGTTCTTTAAACTTTTTATTCCTAGCTGGCGGTAGGAGATGGTTACATTGCTTAGGCTAATAAGTAGTTCTTTAATTTATTAAGTCTTTGAAATAATTGATGTACCAATGATGGTTGTTTATTAGTGTTAGTGTTTTGCTTTGTTAAACATTATTTAGTTATATGAAATATTTTTATATATAAATATTTGGTGTTAATACTTATTTAGACAGGTATGTCAACTTTCCTACCACGTCGTCATGTTATGTGGACAACTGAAAAGGACTCTGTTTTGGTGGACACATTGAGAGAGCTGGAAGACGACATAAATAGAAGGTGCTTTAGAATTATTTCTTTTCGTATTGCCAATAAAGTGAGTTGCATATGCGATGTTGACGTCTCAGGTCCCAGTATTACAGGTCGGGTTTGTCAATGGAAAAAGATCAAAGAGGATGTACAAAAATTGATATCAATTGCAGGGTTTGCATAGGATGATGAAGCAAATCATGTACAAGCCGAGGAAGCTATTTGGAGCTCTCTATCAACAATGTCGGTACTACAAAATTATATATACAAATATTCTATCTACATGCCATTTTAGTTAATACACATATGATTGACACATTTTCTAAATTTAACAGGAGAGAAGACACTTGCTACGATATCTTGGAAGATCACTTCCCCTGTACTAACGCTTTGCTGAATTTTTTAACGATCAAAATAATGAATGAGAATGAACCCCCTATTGAAAACCAATTATCTGAGGAGATTGGAGATCAAGTGCAACCTGACAATTGAAGACATACCTTTCTATTTTTAAATATTTTTAGTTGATTTTTGAATTTTAGTCAGTTTTTTTTTTTTTTTTTTTAATTTCAATAAGTTTTTATGTACTTCTGTGTAAATTACGTAAAAAATCTATGACAGGACATTTGTTTCTTATTTTTATGCTACAACTATTTTTAAATAAATTGATGTTCTATAATTTTGACAATGCCCATTTTATATGTTAGCTTAAATAAATTAAGATTGACAATTTATAATATGTTGTAATGTATGAAATTTGATCTTCACATTTATATATTGTGTTTGGAATATTGTGTTTGGAATGACTATTATTTTGGTTTTGTGAAATACTTGAGCCAAAAAAAATTAACAAAAATGGTCTAGGAAATTAATGTGAGAATTCTTAGCAGCCAAACAATATGTGGGAAATTGACAATGAGAATTACCGAGAATTCTCACAGTTTGCCAAACAACCATAATTATAACACCCCGTGTTTTAATTCTTTGTTTTCCTAATAATAATAATAATAAAGATAATAATGAAAATAGATAATAGATAAAACAGATATAGGATATCCAGTAGTTACGGACGGATAAAAGCCCGTAGATAAATGGATAAGTGTTGTCCTTGTTTTTCGGGGAGTTTTCTCACGTAGAGTTTTTGGGAAAAAAAACACAGCGAGGGTTTTAGAAAAAAAAAAATGAGAGTTTTACTGGCAGCAAAAAAGGAGATTTTTCCTGGTAGCTGGTTGATAGTCGGAGTGCGCTAAAGGTGAGTAGATTAGTTTTTCTATTCACGTCTAACTTTACTGTTCAAAGATTCCACTCATGGTTTCTGCTCTTTCTGTCATTATTATTCGTCTTGTTGATGTGAAAACTTGTTAAACTGTCATTATTAAAACTGGTTAAACTCTGGTTAAACTGGGAAAGTGGAATTTAACTGTCGAAGCTTATTGGGCACGATAATGGCGGCGCGTCCTGTTTTTGTTTTGGTTGAACTATTCTGTTGTAGTTGAACTTTGATGGTTGTGGTGTGATTGAATAAGGTTTGGTTGTGTTTGTAAAAGTGTGGGTATGAGAATTGATGTTTGTGGGTTCTGTAGAAGCATTGGAGGGGTCGTCAATGGAGGCGCCAGCCTCTTAGAAATCGTCCTGTCCCGTTTATACTTTTGGGGTGTTTTAAATTCCTCTTGTGGTATTGATTGTGGATGATTGGGTTTATGTTTGAGTGTGTGAGGACGTCGGGATGGAGATTAGAGTGTGCTGTTGAAGCTCGAAGCTCCATTAATGGCGGCTTGCCCAAACCAAACAATGCAGTAACACAGTTTGAACGTTTTTTTTGTTGATATTGTTGTTGTTTGAGTTTAATGATGATAGGGTAGTGTAGTGTGGGTGTGGGGGCTGTCGATTGGAGCTTGGAACAAGCTTTAATGGAGGCCGAAATTGTCGATCTACTTTTGAAGAAAGGAATTGTTGTAATTAATTGAAGCTTTCGCTTTTGTTAATGTTGTTTGGGTTGTTATGGGGATCAAAACCGCGGGGTTGTATTGGGTGGTCGATTAGAGCTTGGTGGTGGTCGGTTTTGGTGGCTGTTGGTGGAGGGAGAAGATGAACAGTAACCGATTTTGGGCTTGGGCCTAATCGGTTGGGCCGAACCCTTATTGTTAGCTGGGCCGAAATGTTTAAATTCTTTGGGCCAATTTCTATTTCTTGTTGGGCCCGATTTTAAGTTATTTGTGGACCAGTTTAATTTAAAGTTTTTGGGCCGGTTTTAGTTCAATTCTTGGGCTGAATCACTTAACTGTTTTGGGCTAGTTTCTAATATTGTTTGAGGCCAGTCCATATAATTTAAAATAGATCTACATGGGTCTTTCAACTTTTAGACTTTCGGGTTTTAAGGTTTGGGCTTGGCCAGTTGGGTCTGAACCGTTTTACCTTAGCCATGAGCCATGCACATTGACCTTAGCCATGAACCATGGCTATAACCCTTAACCTGTTGAACATGGAAACGATAGTTTGACTTCGACCATGATGGTTTGACTTCAACATCGAATTTTCATGTCATATGAAAAGAAAACTACGTTATTACATACTTCCAAAAGATCAGACCTAATAAACTAAACTCCCAAACTGCTCCAAGCGAGAATCCAAATCACACGCCGCGATTCCACTGTCTTCCACCTGTGTTCCCAAGAACACACCCACGTTGCCAAAACAAAACAAACATGGGTCAGCAAAATGGAATTTGCTGGTATGAGTAGACTAACCACATATAAACATTATCATACTTTAATTATCAAAACAATCACTTTATATTTTTCCATAACTTAATCATTCACAGCTTGGAAGATAGGTAGTTCCGTCATTTCAACTGGCATAGTTTCTTCCTAAGCAAAACTTTAATTTATTTTAACTCATTCAAATCACTCGTTTTAATATCTAAATCATTGCATTGAAACTTACCGATATCCACTGCTGTATAAGGGTAGGACCGCGTCCCTGCACAAAAATATTATTAAGTCTTACCCTCCTGCAAAAGAAAGTTAGCATTTTTTTTTAATATGTGTAGATATCCTATAGGTATTCCAATGCAAGCCCAAATACACTCGCATAATCAAATCAATTTCTCTTATCAATTAATCAATTTCTTTTCTTATACACTCACCATTTAGTGCCTATATGTCTTAGGTCATTCCCGTCACAGCCTGGGTTTTTAGACAATTGAACCAAGTGATGGTTGAGATATTTATATTTCAATTATTCATTTTTTTTAATTGTTTAGAAATTCGGGCTGTGACAATAATTCTCGCATAATCATGAGAATCGGATTCCATTATAATTCTAACTCTCATGAGAATTCTATTTCTCGTTTCCAAATGCACCCTTATGTCCAATGTGGGATTGTCGACAAGTTAAGTAGGAATGGAACAACTCATTACGAATATCAAAAGCAACAATACTGAGCTTTGAACCTGAACTACATTTCAACTGTGCTAACCAGTAAAACACATCCAATCAAGGATACACCAAGACTTAGTGGGTGTTTGGTTCTCATTTTTTCAAAAAAGTATTTTTTCTTAAAAAACACTTTTATGAAAAAGTATTTATTCTAAAAACAGTTTTTCAATAAACATGTTTGGTTGTGACTTTTCTAAAAGCTATTTTATCAAAAATTTACACTATGTTTTCGATATATTTTGGCATATCGTGGCATAAATCACTAAAGTCTAAAACATCCGGGGAGTTCATTTGCCTTTAGCTCCAAAAGTGTTTCCTTCAAAGAAAAATAGTTTTTTAACTTAAAAAACAAGTTTTACCTAATTATCATAAAACAAGTTTTTGGGACCAAAAAGTGTTTTTTGGATGAAAAACTATTTTTTTTTTAAATAGAAACCAAACACATTTATTTTTTCAAAAAATGTTTTTTCACTAATAAACACTTTTTAGCAATAAATAAATAGGATCCAAACACCCCCTTAGGTAATTAAAAATACCGTACCGTTAGAATGGAATCTCTAAAATTCTTCTCCATGAACCAGAACCAAGGGTACATACACCCGAGCTTCTACAATAGGGTATGTGACAAATGCTACCACTTTGTACTCATTAAGAATTGGCTCATAACCCAAACCACAACTGCTGATCCTCTTAGTTAATTGTATTTATTTGCTCCCTAAGATACATACGTTCTCTAGTTAATGGATTCCAAACATACAGCGTAATTCCCTGATAAAGTAAGCCATTACAGGAACCATAAACAGTGGTCAGCCGAAAATTGACGGGGAGTCGAATACGCTTCACTGCTTCACGTATAGCACAAGCTACAGTATTCACCATAAAATGTTTGTATTTACTGGTTTTGACCAAAATATCTGGGTATTCAGCATGTGATGCATGAACTACGCGTGTGTTGATGAGATGAGGATCAAAGACTATGGTGTGCCAGCTTCTTAAAAAGTGACTGCATTGAATCATAGAAATATGTTGAGAGTGATGTCTAGGGGACGGTTCCACAATGACTTGGATGCCCCGTTACTCCTCTTCGACTTCTTCATACTCTTCTCTCCCGACAATATCGAAAGAGAGTGAAAACGTGGAGATGTACTATCACACACCAAATTTCTAGACAAAAACTGTTATCAATCACGATATAAAAAAAAACTGAAATCAAATGAAAACAAAACGAACAACTCTTCATTCACAAATAAAAATATTACAATCATTTCAACTTGGAAGACAAGTTAGTTCTGTTTTTTCAAAACGGCATGTAGTTTCTTCCCAAGTAAGATTTCAATCCCAATATACATTTCCAAGAAACTCATATAACAGTACTCATCATTCTCATTTTCCAAATTAACTCACAATATAAATACCACTTACCTTCCACTTATTAAATACACATATGATAACTTATTTAAATATGAGTTTGATACACTTTACCTTTGCATGCCAGCACATCGTCTTAGAGTAGGATATTTACGTCCCTGCATACAAGATTAACGGATCCTACCCCCTACAAAAACAAAGTTAGACATCACAATACAAAGATTTATCTCAGCCAGTCAAATTTTCATTTATAATCAAAACCCCATTTAAGACATTTAAGTCTAATTTATACCACATGGTTCGTCCCGCATATTAGGAAATACCACTTACCATTACACTAACAGGTCATTCATGGCACATTCAATAAATACCTTGGGTCATTCCCACCACATTCAAGGAGTACCCATCATAACACCAACATATCATTCATGACACATTCAATGAATACATTGGGTCATTCCCGCCACATTCAAGAAATATCCATCATAATACCAACAGGTCATTCATAACACATTCAATGAATACATTGGGTCATTCCCGTCACATTCAAAGAATACACATCATAACACCAACAGGTCATTCATGGCACATTCAATGAATATCTTGGGTCATTCCTGCCATATTCAAGGAATACCTATCATAACACCAACAGGCCATTCATGGCACATTCAATGGATACCTTGGGTCATTCCCGCCACATTCAAGAAATACCCATCATAACACCAACAGGTCATTTATGACACATTCAATGAATACTTTGAGTCATTCCCGCCACATTCAAGGAATACCCATCATAACACCAACAGATCATTCATAGCATATTCAATGAATACCTTGGGTCATTCCCGCCACATTCAATGAATATCTTGAGTCATTCCCGCCACATTCAAGGAATACCCTTCATAACACCAACAGATCATTCATGACACATTCAATGAATACCTTTTTAAACAACCAGTATCACGTACCCAATTTAATACTAATATTGTACACATATAGTTATCACTAAAACTAATATATAATATATAATATGGTAGCTGCACCTTTACGTAAGGCTACCTACGTATCCAATCTTTCAAGATTACAATCAAGCCTTACGTAGCTCTTAACCAATAAATATCAATATCCTTGTATGTACCTTTAAAGAAAACAATAATTTATACTATATAGAATCACATACAATAAGTTTCAAATACTCCCACAATCATATACGTAAAGTTTCATACCTAGAGATACACTATGAACCTTTAAATCCAAAAACTCAAAAATGGATTTCTCTACTTTTAATTCTCCAAAAACGATCTTATGAACCATGTCGGTTCCAAATAAAACCACAGTCTAAAAGTAGGCTGCAAATACTATATAAAACACCCAATGAATGTTTAAGAGACTCTTAGTTCATTACTAGACATATTTCTCAAAATAGGTTCATGCACATAAAGGATACCACGGTAAGTTTTCTAGCCAACTTGTCAATACTATAGTTTTTCCTACATTCATCCAAAAGACATGCAACTTAATTATTTAGAAACTAGGGTATGTAGACTTAGTTTTTCATGTAGAATTCAAAGTCCTGACCTCAGCCCATCTAAAATAAAACTTAAGTTGAAAACGGTAAAAATCCTAATTTTCAACAAACTAGCTATATAGAATTCTGACGCATTATTTTTCGGAGACCACAACTCTTTCCACAAGTGTCCAAACGCTACAAGATTTTTTGCGTTGAAAAGAAGACTCAGAACTTACTCTTTCATATTTTACAAAAATACTAACTCTCACTCTAACTATATGAAAACTGGACTCGAACACGTTGCGCAGAAACTGAATTCTGACACACTATTTTTTGTCAACCAAATTTCCATACATCATAGCTGTCTCTACAAGACTCAGAATAGGACGAGGCCAATTGAGTGAGAGAGAAGACTCATAAAACTCACCTTTTCATGTTTTACAAAAACTCTAACTCTCCCCCTAGCTTTATGCAATTTGTGATCAAACCCTATGCAAAAAACTGTTTTCTGATGAATAGAATTTCTGACGCATTGAATTGTCAAGGTTATATATTTTCCGTCACTTATCCAAATTAAGTGAGGCGCACTGCGTCGGATAAAAGACTCTCTAACATTTCATTAGGTTTTGGTTTCTCACAAATCTACAAAGTATAGTATCCTATACACTTCCTACAATGCAACATGTCCAGAATATGTGCACAAACAATTAACATATATTGAAGTCAATTTTCATAATCTTAAACATGAGTATGAACTCGGGTCAAAGTATGAGGTTGTAACTCTTTAAGTCTAGATTCTAATGGTTTTGGAATCAACACAAAAGAATAAATTTTTGATTTTATAAGATATTTTTACTGCAGACTGCTTAGTTTCAGTCCCAGTTTCTGCATCAGACTTCAACTTAAATTTCAGTATGCAAAAGTGCAAAACGACTAGATATGAAATTTTACAAAACACGAAAGTTGTAGATATGCGTGTCTACAGTAAACAGGCGTTGAATTCATATCAAAAAGATAAAAAACGAATTTTCTATACTTAAATTACCAAGAACAGTTCTGAAATTCTGAAAAATCAAAACCCTATAACATGAATCCAATGACTTCACATCATTCAAAACAGTTGCAGGCCTATATAATACTACTGATCAATCAATAAACACATAGTTTACTCACTACTACTGTATACAAATACTCCTCAACACGACAACACATATATATCAAAGCTAAACTTTTGGTGTCAGTAACTCAGTAAATCGAAAGTCTCTGATTAAACAAATAATTTCGATCTCAAAGTTCTATTATAGATAATTAAATACACAACTAATCTAAACCATAGTAATAAATCAATTATATAAAAATAAGGTTTAGACTACTCACCGATATCACAAAACTTGAGATCGTATCTACTAAAGAAAACCGGAAAACGACGTCGCGCCGATACTCCTTAGCTTCTTCATTCTTCCTCCAACTTTTATCTCTATCTCTCTCACTCAAGCACTCTCAAGCAGTAAACACTCTTTCTCTTTTCCCTATTTACGTCTATTTGTTTTAAACTTAGAACTCTTCCTCTCCTCACTCTTTTTCATTTTCTCTCGTGTATCATTTTTAAAAAACCCCAATACAAGAAAATAGGCTCCCAATACAAGGAAAGAGGTTCAGTAGTTATAACCCCCCATAGTACAAAATATCAGGATATGAGTATTTATAGATACTCAATTTCTCGATATGTATTGTGGATATATCCCCTTCTTAGGGGATATTTGACATTGTTTCACACACAATATATCCAAAATATCGGCAAATATCGTGAATATTGTAGATATTTCTTGATATATCATAATACATTATTTATATTTATTTGAAATATAATAGTAAATATTAAATAAAATTGTTACATACACAAAATATCACCAAATATTATAAAATATCTTCAAATATCGCAAATATCATTGAAATATCATCGATATTTGCAGTCGTATATATCTCTGAGCATATCGAGATATTTATATATCTTTCTCTAAAATCTGGATAGATATCGACAAATATCATGATGTATTGTGATATTTTGTACTATGTAACCCCTATCCCTCTCTACCCACGTTTTTCTCTTTCACTATTTATCCCTTTTGTTTTTTTCTCTAATTAAAGCCGACTTAAGCCTATGTCCAAATAATACTAATATATGATAGACGGGTCTTTAGGAGGCACATTTCTCAACTGAACAGTGTATTTTTAATCTCTCTATTTTAAGATTTTAGAATCACCTCCTTTAATTACTCTAATCAGCTCCCTCTTTTTTAAACATTTTACAAAAAACTCCCTCACTTTATTGAAATTAGAAATAGCTTCATATTATTTAAAATAATTTAAAAAACCTTATTCATTCACGTCACTAAAATTATATTCAACCCCTCCTAATATTTTTATATTATTTTTTATATTAGAACTAGAATTCAAAAATTCATACTATCCAAGAGATGTTAGAGCGACAGGTTTAAAGACTTGAAAAAACACTCATGCGTAGCACAGTTTGCATACTTGGAATACTAATAAAACAAAATAAAATACATGTTATAAATATTTATTTATTTAATTAAAAAAATAGGGTTGTTATATGTACGTTAAAAGAAACGTGTTGTATCAAGATGTCCAACAAAATTTGCTAAAAGAAACTCACTCATTGATGTCCCTGCTCAAATTTTCAATTTCATAGTTTCCATGAACAATAGTACAAAATATCAGGATATGGATATTTATCGATATTCAATTTTTGGATATGTATCGTGGATATATCCCCTTCTTTGGAGATATTTGACATTGTTTCACATACAAATATCGTGGACATATCCAAAATATCGATAAATATCGTAAATATTATGGATATTTCTTGATATATAATGGTAAATATTATGGATATTTCTTGATATACATTATTTATATTTATTTGAAATATAATGGTAAATATTAAATAAAATTGTTATATACACAAAATATCACAAAATATCACAAATATCGTTAAAATATCACCAATATTTGCAATCATATATATTTCTAAACATATCGTGATATTTATATATCTTTCTCTGAAATCTAGATAGATATCTCTAAATATCGTGATATATCATAATATTTTATACTATGCCAAGAACCACAAGCTAAAAGACAGTTAGCTAGCCTCCTTTTCCAGGAACATTTATGAGATGTGGACTTCAGCTTGCAATCATATTAGTTTTAGCTTTCTGAAAAAGAACGAGATGTATGAAGTGTTCCTATAGTAAAGCCAGCAGAGTGAAATAATGAATATTTTAGAAATAGAAATGGGTGGTTGAATCAATTTCGCACACTAAAATGTTTCAATATATGACACAATAAAAAAAAATCCCAAGAATCATTCAACGACATAGGTATAGCTAGGTGCTGGTTCCAATAACATCATAATTCCTTTGATGTCATGTACATCCAAAAACATTTCACTCCCATTATTAGTATATATATAATTCCAAAAACACAACTGTTTGTAAACCTGATAAACTTACAGGAACAACAACACGACAATTATCCAACCTCTCGAGTGGTTAACTGTCATTCAACTGGTTAAATTATGTGAGCCGGATCTACATATTGGAGTGTCCTACCCGGACCTGAACACGATGCCATGAAGTGTTTAATATTCCTCGAAGGTTCCATATTGTTTCTACATTTTCAGGTTGCACATTTGCCGCAGTATCAACCTGTCCCATCAGTTAAGAGGAAAAAAGCATCAAGGGATACATATTTTATCAATAAACTAAACTATGAAGAGGTGCTTCAGGTATCACATTAATGTTTTGATACTAAGCAGTATCAGTAAGTGTAAGACCATTTACCGCTTTAACAACAATCTCAGCATTTTGGGGGATTTCAGCTTCAGCTTCAAAAAGCACCCATGCCCATTTATCACTGCTATTATCATCTGCAATATATGGAACATCAGCTTTCTGGTATCTAAAGGCTTCTATCCATGTCTTGCCTCCATCGACAGATACATCTACCCTCTCAATACCACGTCCACCGCCAGAGGCTGCGTATCCCCTAATAGTTACCTGAAAAACAACACTAGCGAAAAATTAAATGATGCATGCTAATATATATTTCACTCTTGAACAAAGCTTGCACATAAATAACAAGAAACTTTCTCGAGGAGAATGCTAACCTTTCCATGCTTAACAACATCTACATCCTCAAATGAACATATAACAGACTGCAAATCCACAAAAAGCAGTAAGATACTTAAAAGGTCATTGCACCATAAGAACATTGATGAGAAAGCTTATGGATCCTATACAACAAACTCTAAAATGAAATTTTCTGAGTGTTTACATGTTGATGAAAACAAAAGGGACGTAACAATTAAAAAGGCATGCTTAAAAAAGTTCTGTCAACATTTGCATGTTATGAAACAATGTCTGTCATTCTTCATTTGGATGTAAGGAGCGTTACTTGAGACTAACATGTAAGGAGCCCTTTGAGCCAAATACTATAACCTTCTCTAATACCATCTTAAACTTTGGAGCATCCAACTCAAAACCAATTTGTGGAGCAGCCCCCGGAAATATATACGGTGGCTTTAAACTCCCAACTTGAGATTAAACATCCCAACAGGTAGGAATGGATGGCTAGATGTTAAAAGCAATAAAGAAATACATAGTTTGATCTGATGATTGGATGGCAATATTCAAGCTTTGGAGTAGTTTACTAGAGTTCTCGATCATTATTTTCTTCACATTTGGCGGGTACGGTAGATATCTACAGCAAAAGCACAATAACAGAATCGCTAAGGGCACCTGAACAGGAAAATCCATTTGTGGCCTCCTAGTAGACCAATTTATATTGTCCCAGTTAACAGTAGGTGGAAACATCTTGTAGTCCTTTTGCATGAAGAAACCCTGTTTCACAAAAACAAATACTCAACTAAATAACATTCAGAAGGGAAGAAATAAAGAGCAAAGAGATTCCAGATAAACAAAAAAACTTTCCATCTCCCAACCTGGCATTCTTCAGCAATTACGTTGATGGAATCCAGCCATTTCACAGAGCGTGCACCTATAACACCAGGGACTATCCCCCTCAAAGGATATCCATGATCCCTGTTTAGAGTCTTTTGAATAAGATATAGTAAACTCCAATTAGTAGAGATCTATGAGCCCATATGCTGCAGTCTATGAAACACATAGATTGATAAGAAACATTATAAATCACAGAATGATGTAGAAAAGTAAACGTGCAGCATATATATATTGATGTACTCTATAACATCATGGATGTACTAGACGATATGGCCTCTAAGTAGTGAATGGTGGAAGCTTATTGACAAAATTGTTGGTACTAAGCATAATTATTTTCTCATTATATTTCTTTTGGAAATTTTGGAGACCGCAAATTGTCACGGTAAGTTTTGACGAATTCCCAGCTCTACAGAGTATTTTCCATAACTACACTTGAGGCCTTGACAGTTGCACATTTAACTGTTAAAGAAAAAACACATGGTTTAATGCCATGAAGTCAAGAACGAACAGAAGAAAGCAAAGTTTGCATCCTTGTCTAATTCTTCTACTGCACTTCGATCTCCATTTCTTCAATTCATTGAAAATTGAAGCTTTAATTCAAAGAGTCTCAATAGAATTGAAAGTGTTTATATCCATCATAACTGAGGTTATTGTGAAGCGCATGGATTGCGGAAACAAAAGAAGGTCTTCATCTGTTCATATTTTCTGTTCTCACTTCCAATTTATTTTCTTTATTTGAGCCTTACCCATTGATACAAAGCTTTTGAGTGTAACTGACACAATTATGTAAAATTCCCTCTCAAAATCCATAAAGCAATGCATTTAGATTTTACATCTTCAAAGAAAAAACTCCTCGATTTGTCAATTGAACTTCATAGGTCCTAAAATAATATTGAAATTTTTCTTTAGTGAAAGCTTTTTGAGATTCTCTAAAAAATAAATAAATCGTATCTTGGAATCATGAACTTCGTTTGAAATTCTTTCGTAATCGATTCTTTTATAAAACATCATCTTTCTATTTTAGTCTTGTGTTTTTTGTCATTAGGTGACCATGAATTTTTCATTGGTCTGTAATTTTGTATGAAGAAAAGTGACTTAGAAGATGTCTCTCTCTCAATTTTCTCTTTGTTGCCGTTTGTAATATGTTTTCCTATTTAATCGTGTCTATCTAACAGCTGGAAATGGTATTATAAGAAAGTTTGAAAATTCAAGAAGGCCTCAAAAACTACCTTGGAAATTTGAGTTCCCTAATTTTCTTCATATAGTCAAGTCAATGATGTGTTTGGCATAGCAACTTTCCCTGTTTTTATTTTATTACTTATAGACTTTAGTAATTCTTCACCTATAATCTCTGGGTTATGCTCATATGAAGGGTTTAAGAACGGGTTTGCACGTAAATACCGTCATAGCCAACTGAAAAAAGGATAAACCTCTCGTGGAAAAGGTCCAAAGAAATTTAATTGGTCATCTGACATCTAGAATCTATGGAGGGCACCATTTGTACTTGGTTGTCCATAAGGTTTTGCAAACTCTTGTGATAGCTTGAAAGTTCAAAGAAGTGTTTACTTTCATGTGCCGAACAGGATCTTTGGAGGTATTATTTCTTCCAGCCACTGGAACAGAATCCAGGAGATGGAATAGTAAAGGAAGAGAAAGCTTAGGGAAGCAAAACAACTGAGTCCAGGAGAAAATTCTAGACAAAGCGTGAACTAAGCAGTCAAAGGCTCACCTAGGCCCGCCTAGGGTCTAGGCTGCCCGAACCTAGTGTCACCTAGGCTTGCTCCTAGGGGCGCCTAATCCGCCTATTGTCATCTAGGCTCTCACCTAGCCCCTAGGCTCACGTGCAGCACCTATCCTGAGCCTTTAACTGCATAGACTGCAATGCCTTTGGTAGTTTTTACGGCACAGATATCAGATAAAGTTTAAAGGAAAGGGGTGAAGAGACATCTGGCATAACTTCGAAGCACGTGCTATTGCATCTACTTCCACAACGACAAGGTTCATACCTCCCCATTCATTTCATATGCCAGTAGCACATCAGCATCAGGATTTGTTGCCTGATTTAATGGTATTGATGCTTTATAAGGACCTCCATTCTCCTCCTACACGTATAATATCAGATGTAAATTTAATTTCAGACTTAAACTTCTCATCTTCCACAAAACAGCAGACAATTCTCACAAAGAATATAACTAACAAAGCCAAGGCATGTACCTTACACTTGTCAACACTCACAAACTCAACATGCTTTCCTCCTGAAGGCGTGGAAGAAGTCAGCTTAGGAATCCCCACGAGTTCAAGCACATCTGATAACTTCGCTCCACCCCAAGTTGCTAAAGAGAACGTCAATTAGTAACAAGCATTTCAAATTGAAAACAGAATTTAAGTTTTGCTTTTTTTGTTGCTCGAAAAAAAGGTTTGAAAAACCAATCGACATAATATAAGGTCAATGTTTTGTGAGCTTTTCAGTCAATTAAATATGATAACTCAAAAAAAAGTAGGTCAAAAATCAAATTAACCAATAAATGCTAACTAGATGATTAATCATCCACAAAAAAAACAATCACACTGCACCTTGCATACTTCAAGAAGAAACAAAACACAAGAAAGAAAGAATGAAAGATAGAAAGAAAGAAAGAAAGAAAGAAAGAAAAGAATAAAGAAGGTAAAAAAAAAGGAAAAGGAAGGAAGGAAGAAGAAGATGATCTGTGTTGACGCACATTGTGCATCGAGACACATGTCTACTCGAGAGCATGGAAATAAAAACATATGGTTGCACTCTTTCTTTGAACCAGTTAAGTCTTGATTAATAGCTGCAAAAGGTTGAACTCTGGTAACCTTTCACTGGATTACCTATTGCTTCTATTTCTTTTGTGCCTATCCCTGTAATTCAATGAGAATACTGCTATCCCAAGGTTCTTGCATCATAAGATGTGTAAACACTATGTTCAAGTATTTATGCACGCCACAGCAGACATCTATAAGGAAATAATTTGTTTGGGAAAAAATATACTTGTTCCACCATGTGCTATGGGACTTCCTTTTAAGTGCAGTAGACCCCCACAAGAAGTCTCTTGCCCTTCTTTCGATTCTATCCACGACATTGACAGGAATTGTGAGCAACAACAGACAGTAAGTGGGTAGATTTGCTAGGATACCTTTGCATAAGAATCCTCTCGATCCTTTAGAAGGAAAAAAAAAAAAAAAGGTTTTCTCTTCCACCCACCTAGTCTTCTTTGGATGGTTTCTATCACTGGATCCCATATCTTCTTCTCACAGAGAGGCAACCACAAATACCAACAAGGCAAAGTACATATACCGCATCACATAATTTGAGCCAGCAGTTCCAAATTTTCAATACCCACTTTGTATAACTTTGCCATGCTTGCTTTCGAATCTGAAACCGCTTCAAAAAATGATAAGTATCAATTTGACAACCATAAGCTGAGAAATTGACTAAACTAACAGAAACAAGTGTGGTCGGTAAATTGTAATATGCCCACCTCCGGAACGCTAGAAGCTGGTTTGAAGCCTTAAAAAAAATCCAGGTCCATAGCCTTCAAGACCAAGCGACTGAGCCTCCATAACGATATTAAAAAAGAAGTGAACTATCAGGTCTCCGTGCTGCAGACCACGCTGACTTCTAAATTAACCTATAGCTATAGGTGTACCTTTAATAAATCACAGAAAAAGATGTGCAGGAGATAAATAATCTCATCTAGCTTCTAAATTCACACTTAAACCCATACTTTTCAACAAGTATTTGAGGAAGTCCCACTTAACGCAGTTGTATGCTATAGCAATATCCACCTTCCACAGTACACAATTTTCATTTTTTCTAAGACGGGCTTCGATACACTCATTAGCAACAAGGGAACCATCCAGGATCTGCCTACCCCCACAAATGCGTTTTGAATGCACAACAAGATCAACGGTAAAACTGACTTGATTCTCGTGGCTAAGACTTTAGATATATATATATAACCGTATGATTCCACCAACCAAATTAATATTGATTTGAATTAGGGTTCACATTACTAATTGAGTCCTATATTAGTTTCTATGTCATTAGGGAGTATTAGAATTAGCTTTAATTGCTATTTTCAGATTATTCAGTATAGGGGTATTTTAGGGATATTTTTAATTCCGAATTTAGGGTGTTTTAATTGATTTAGAAGTTGTTTTTCCTTTGGTTGAGTTAGTTTTTGAGATTGAATTGAATTGATTTTAGTTGAGAATTCCTAGAATTCGTTCTTTGCAATTGTGATTGCAATATGCCTATGGTCGCCAATAGATATGTGCCTATAGTCGCCAATAGAATGGTACCCTGCTTCTTAGGAATTCAGGTGATACAGGTTGAATTATTTCTTCTATCCAAGGACAACAGCTCCTGAAATACACTTACCACAGCCATAAATCCCCCCCCGGAAAGTTTGCCAACACATTTAAAACAAAGTCCTTTGGAAGCCTTCTGGCTCTTCAGTCCCCTCCTAAGTGATTTATTGCAGCCAATGTTTCATTCTCATCAATAGGGAAACCTCATTTTGGTTCTCTAACTATAGTCTCCTGTAGTAAGAACATTACAACATTTTGGTTCCTTATTAACAAACATAGGTTGTTGCATCTTTTGTCATTACTGAGACCCCTTAGATTCCATGACACCAGCTTAAACGTTAAGGGAAACCTCATTTTCCCCTGCCAAGAATGGTTTCTCATTCCCTAAGGCAACCCCATCCATTACGGCATCACACTTCCTTTGTTATTGTTGTCATGCGATTACCCAAACAGTTTTTCAAGACAGTTCTTTTCAACCGAGTAGACATTCCCAAATTTTCAGCAAGCGGAACCACCATGAATCTAATCCAATCACTCACCTCATCTGGATTCTGACAGCTATATAGGCTACTACCAACCGCTGCCAAATTCCACATACTCGGAGCGCCGTCGTGAACTATCGATGATCGATCATCAAACGGTTCAGAATTCAGAGAAACATCATCAAATTCATTCATTGAAGAGACAGAAACTAAATTATTAAAACTCAAAGATTGGCCTGGGTCTGTTACCACATGTTGCTTCCTGTCTGGGGTCAGATTGCTGGAATGGCACTCCTACCCTTACTTTCATAAGGGTTGAGTATACTTGAACTTGATGGGCCATGGTAATATCCCTTTTGGACCCATAGAATGCTATCTCCTGCTTTTAGTTGTATGGACCCCTTTTGGACATACAGAGTGGTGTCATCTACCCCTAGTTCTATGGTCCACCTTCTTCCTAATCCAGGCTGGACATTGGGCCTGCTGTTCTAGTGGAATTGTTGGAGAGGTGGCTACATCAACATTATCCTGTTCTGTCATCTGTTCACCGTCAGACACTGGTCCTCAACTCTGAAGAGGTTCAGTGCTTCCCAACTCACTCTCTCTCGCCATAAACTCTGCTTGAACGTGATCCATGTGTTCTTGACAGGTAACGACTGGATGAGTATCACCACCACAGCCAAAGGAAGCTCCCCATACTGTACACCAATTTCAAAATTCGTATTTTGAGGGTCTCCCACCAAAACCCTTTCAGCGCCAGGAGGTCTACTCATATAGTCACATCTGATGTGGGGACCATTTGGCTGCCAGCTGAACTATTTGATGAACTCCTGTCACAGTGACCTCGATCAGCTGCTCCTTGTCCAACTTCGTTTTCCACCACCACAGAATCAACACTCACCATCTTAGGCCAACTAAGGATATCAACCTCCCTTTCTCCGTCAAAACCCACCTCAACACAAACCGGGAACACATACGCTCTCTCCTCCAAACTAATTATTCTAGCAACCAGCCCCACATCTCCTACCTATGATTTAACCTGAATCTTCTTACTGCAGCAATTCAGAGAATTCTCACCAAACTCCGCTGAGCTACCACAAACATTAGTTTCCCTGGTTTTCTAGTGAAGAGGAAACCACAAAACAGAGAGCAAACTTCCTTCAACTTGAAGCGGTTTTGACTGATACTCCCTATTTCAGGACTCCAGAGTCTGAAAATGATATTCTTCTCCCTAAATTTGAAAGAAGACCAAGGCTTCTCCTTCATCAATGATTCTAAAATTAGTAAAATCAACCTTACCAAACACTATTTTTAGATTCCGTTTAACCCAGCTGCAATCTGGTGTTCATTTGCTAAAGGAGCATAACACTGTCAAACCACCAAGAAGAATTGAGGACAGATGCAATTGAACTTGCTTTATCCTTGGTTTTACCAGCCTCCCACACTAGTGTTGTAAGGTCTCTCCGATCAGTTGGTGGTGCCGAAACTCTGTTTCTTGGTCCAGCACTTGAGATTTACCATTTCCTGTCGAGCTCTCAGCACTCCATTGGAGGTTCAAAAATTTCAGAACTTCATCACAAGCATCAGCCCACCCTTCATTGTCTTTCCCCGCCGGAAAACATAGTGTTTTGGCCCTTTTCGAACGAGATCTAAAGAAATAAAAAGAGAGCACCTGCAAGGAGTCGCCTCTATCATTATGTCTGAGTGTCCGACAGTTCCAATCAGATTCCAAGAGTCATCCAAGTTCCCCACCAAAGTTCCAACGTTGATCAAGACAAAGCAAATTACCCAACCAATTTCTCTTAACTTCTGATGTAGAGCAAACAAAAACTCCACCAAGACCTTTCTCTAGGATTCCCACCTCTTCTTTCTTGAGGATTTTCTCCACCACTCAAATTCAAAGGATTTACCTTCAATCACGGCAAACTGTTCCTCCATAAGCTCTTCCATCCGCCATTGAGGAACCTCTTCCAGCGACGATGCAGTTCTTTCGTTTAGACTGATTGGGAATTCACTCCACTTTCACTGATATGGAGTTTATTCGTACTTCACACAATAAAAGACAACTTTAGTCTTAAGACTATATCTATACAAAAAGGTATTAATACCAAATCCACTGGAACATCTAAAACGAACATAGACCCTTCCAACAAATATAAAATGCTCCAGTTCGAATTAGGATTGAACAAGAAAATAGGACTCTTAATGTGCTTAACTAAGGGTTGAAATGCTAATTTAGGGTCACACAGGCTTATATCTGGAATTTTGTAATGAGGTGATCAATTGGGCCACAACAGGAATAAGAGATGCGATTGTAAACAAGAGAGATGTATGTCACGGAAAGAATAACATGCTACAGAAGATCTGAGTTGACGAAAAATTTGAATGATTAATTAGATCAATGGAGCGTTCATAACATAACTAGTTAAAAAGAAGCCTCTGCTAAAACATGCTGAAGAAGATCTGAACTCACAGAACAGTTAAATCGTAATCAGTCCAACGGAGTCTTTATGCCAAAGTCAATATAAAGACACTGGCATTTCTTGGACCAAGCCACAATAGTAGCTACGTAAAAAAATCCGAAAAATGGGTATATATTTAGGAGTACTCTTCTGAGATAGGAGTTGAAACTGTCATTTGAATCTCACATTTTACTCTCAGTAATATTTGATTACCACTCAATCAACCAGATAACTACAAAATTTTCTGATCTTCTTAACATGGTTACTTTCGAATTGGGACAGCAGGACAGGTAAATATATATTTCTAAAGTTTATTGTTGATTAGACTTATGATAGATTGTTCTTCGATATCCATAAATGTTATTTTTTTATGATGACTGAAATTTATTGATTAGGATGTAAATAGAATAAAATACAAATGTGAGAGAGAGTCTCACAGACACGGTACAACCAGTTAAACCCTGGAATACCATATACCTCCCCAGGACTACACCCATAACAAGAAAACACCCACGCCCCGATGATGACCCAATTACACTCTCCGGACTAGCTACAATCCGAACGTTAGCCAAGAGATCCTACATTTCTTCCCTATCATTAGCAACTACACCATTGCTAGTGATACATTAAGTTAGTTTACAAGATTATCTTCATGCGCCTCCGTGATAGGCTGATTTTCGTCCAAATTGAGCGCCATATTTTGCTCAATCCCGCACTCCTTGTTATTTCCATGTATTTCCCCATAGAGTTTCTCAAGGCCCCTTCTTCCCAAACCAGATGATATCCCCAAGTTGGCTGCTAATGGCACCACCATGTATTTGATCCAATCGTGAGTGTCGTTAGTGTTTTGGCAATTGTACATTCTCTTTGCAATTTCACTAACATTTTCTTCATTAATGCCCTCGTTCATCAACTGAGGGCGATCAACCAACACAGTATTGTCAAAAGAGCCAACCTCTACAGGTGCAGGCGCAATACTGTTACTAGATAGATCAACACCATTTCCCCATAATATGTCACCATGAACAAAGCCACCCATTCTTTTGGTTGTCACCTCACTTCCTCAATAACCAATACGGTCATACGGACCTTGCATCTACTTCCCCAACCAAATCAATTATGCTTACCTTGCTGCTGTTGACTCCTTGAGAGTGTTTTTGCATTACTCCTTTACCACCTTTTTGCATAAATGTTGATGGACAGGAATCACAGGATTAGCTCAAATTATGGCCGCAAGACTCCCAGAAGCCTCAAGAGCCTCCTTTACATTTTTCCTAAATTCTCCCAACTTCCCCCATAAAACAGCTGATAACATTAGCCCTCAAAATGGGAATGTTTATTCTGGAAATAAATGTAGGCAAGGGTCAAGCCTAACCCTAAAATATTTATCAAAAAAACAGAGGATGAAGCTGAGCCTTGTAGACTGTTGTACACTTGTACTGGACTTCACAAATAGGATGAACGTGTCTGGAGAATAAACACATTGACTGTACACATGAAAAGCGTCAAGGAGTTGCCAAAAGGTACAGAGTAGTAATCAAGTTAAATTCAGCAAGGGTTCAGTTGGAAGGAGCCCAGAAATCCAGAAAAGGAAAGAAACTGCAGCAACCTAGATTAAGTAATAAATAAAACATAATAAAATATTCCATAATTTCATTCAATTTTGTGCATTGCAGTCACAACATAATCATGATTGAGAAATTGGTGCCAAGTTTAATTCCTTCTATTATTAACTTACAGAAGATAGTTATTTTTCCTGATTCATTGATCAATAAACCAATGCCACCCTGATCATGTAAGTTTTCATATTTACACAAAAAACACTGGATATTGGGACTACGGCCTAGACACCATAGGGCTTAAGAAAGGATAGATTTGCATCATATTTCTGTATGCAGCGTCTGCCTCACCACTTTTATTAAAATTCCAAATTTCCATACAAGGGGCTTACTATAATTTAGGACTTGCTCCAAGACGTCTTGTATATTATTAAAGCAAATTATGCAGTGAAATGGCTATCAAAAGATAATGCAAGACTGTCAGTTGCATTCGTTTTCTTCTAATAAAAGAAATTCTTCACCTCATCGTGATGTTAGAAAAGTAAGTGTGAATCCAGTAAATATACACACCAGTTCCAATAGCAGATACACCCCAGCCAACACCTTTCACTGTTTTCGTTTTACTCATAGCCGTCCTTCTGTTACCTGCACACTGTATAGCATAAAATTGCTTTGCTGGCATTCAGAAGATACAGAAGACATATACTCGAGGAGTTAAACCCAGCTTATTCAACCAAAGAAGGAAGCGCTTTTATAAGCATTTTGCAACTTACCTGTAACGTAGCAGTAACCTCGTATTTTGGGAGCTTCCTGTGATTAAAAATGATGTCAGGACCTTCTCATATATATAGTTGTGTTTCTGTTAAATTATATGCGTGTGTGCATGTGGGTTTGTGTGTAATTACGTATATATGTAAAAAAAACTAGTACTACATGGTGCTCTACTGCACCTAAAATTCAAAAATACATCACCCACCTGATATCCGCCATAGATAATTCTTTGGCATTTTCCAGCAAACCACAGATAGAAACACGGTAACTGTTTCCCAACCATTTTTTCATAGTCAGTTTAACAATAATCAGAAATAAACCTCGTTAGTTCTGAAAATACAGAAACGAAATTAAGGACCTCTCAATATCATCAACTACTGGGATTGGACCATGATTTCTCTTGTAGAAGAAATCCACAGGAGTCACATATGAGGAAATCAAAGCAGATCGTGGCGGCTCAGCATTAAAAGGTTCCTGCTCAATAAGATAAAAAGGACAAAAACAGGTCATGCAACCGAGTAAAAATGAGCGTGAATTTGAAACGAAGTTTTAGAGGCAACCCAATGGCCAGGAGTGTGTCATAATATATATCGTATAAGAACAAACGTGTCAACTGTTTAATAAATAAAAGGACAAAAAACTAAAGTTGGGTTGAGAGATTGTGATGAACAAAAACCTTGGCGTTGATGCTCAGGCACGGATGTCGTGAAGGTTCTTGGGAGTAATTAGAAGGGCCTTTCACGCCTGGCATTATTCTCTTTCTTTCTCTCAATTGCTTTTTTCTTCTTCTTAGTTCTTATTAACGTTGTACACTTTGGATAGTGGCTTATATTTTAGAATGTTCGGGATGCAAAATTGGTGCGATACACTCGTGGTGCACCACAGAAATGGGATAAAAAATCATTTTAGTGGACATTGATATTGACGTCTTGAACGTTGCAAACAAAGACAATCGTCAATCTAGGGAATTAGTTTGAGACTGGTCTCTTTTTAATTCACCACATTAAGCCTAGTTTGATATTGGTCTCCTTTTAACTGACCATATTAGGGCATCACCAATGGGCCTCTATATGATGAACTTTTAGAAAAAAACAGCCCCTAAATGGGCCTCCCATTTTAACTTTCTGGATATATGTCTTCATTCTTACAGATTTTTTAAAGGACCCAAAGCCCAAGCCTTTCAAAGAATTCTGGCACATGATTCAGTTAACCAAACAACAAAAATTTAGGGATCAGAATGCACACTCCATGTCTCCATGCAGCTATACCTAAGTAGACCACCACCACAACAAAGCTCTGCTGCGGCTCAAAGCAGCTTCCCTCTATCTCTTTTGAACTTCTATCTTCAAAATTCAAATTGATCCCTGATGTCTATAGGCTTTCTTCCTTCTCTGCATACCATCTCTCTCACGCTTTCTCTATATAGTCTTGATTTCTTTCTTCTTTATTTTTGTTTTTTCTGTGGATACTGTTATATTGGCTTCGGCTAGATCTAGTAGCTTTAGTACTCTCCTTCCCTTGTTATTTTTCTTCTCCCCCCCCCCACATCTAACTGTTTTGCAACATCTACCATTGACTCCCTTACAGGGGAACCACCAATAAGGATGGAGACAGATGAATCATCCAGATCTAAAGTTAAAATACTCCAAGCTGAGATGCAGAATTTTTTTTGCAACAAGGAAAAAATAGTAATTGATATTGGTTGCAAGAATATGGAGGCCAGTGCAAGGGGACAATACACCCTACTTGGAAAGTTGTTTGGAGGTAAAAACATACTCCTTCAAGATCTTGCGGAGGAGCTCCATAGATGCTGGCAAACGAGGGGTAACACCAAGATAGAATCTTTAGTGAAGGGTTTGTTCAAGCTGGAATTCGAGAACCCTGGGGAATATAAACATGTAAGAAAGAATGGACCTTGGATGGTTCAGGGGTTCATTTTCTCATTTAAAAAATGGAAGGCCTCTGAACTAGTAGATGAGAACTGGAAGTTTGATATGGTGGATTTCTGGGTTCAGATATATGGGCTCCCAAGTAACCGAATCAATGAAGAGAATGTAAACGAGGTGGGGCAAAGTTTGGGCAAAGTCAAGGCGGTGGACCTACTGTGCTCACCGGAGTTCAACAAACCGGTAGCTAGGGTCAGAGTCAGGATGGATATCAAGGAAAGACTGCTAAAAGGCATAGATCTCCGAACAGAATTGGGGGAAACTTTCCCAATCACTTTCAAGTATGAAAAATTGGAAATTTTCTGTTACTTTTGTGGCTGTATTGGGCATGATCTACATTATTATTACTAGCGTGAAAAGTACAGTATGGAAATGAGGAAGTATGGGGGATCTCCAAGGGATGTAAAGAACAATTTCTCTTTCTTATTGAGAGCAAATGTGTTCTATAATGGGGCATCAAGCTCAATCCCTAGGTCAGTTACGATCTCTGGAACACCACAAAAACTGAGGTATGACCAAATTCCAGCAAAGAACAGAGGTTCACCGGTGAAACGGAATTGGAACAGGACGGGGATTTTGACAACACCTCTAAGAAGAAGACCACACGTGGAACATCCCACTGACAGCAGGACTGTGGCAGCTGAGGAGAGCGTACTAGGTTTGGAAGAGAGCAAAACGGCTCTTTTGAAAAGTCCTTGTCAGTGACCGTTGCTGATACTGGGTTGGGGGGCCCAAACCTCACTAGACTTGGTCTTGGGTCAGATACACACGTCCAAGCCCAAGAGGCACGAGATGGACACATGGGCCTTTTAAATATGCAAGGAACTAGCTATGGGGCTTTGGTGGTCTAGAGGCCAGATAGGAATGGGTCGGGGTATGGAACTGGAAGAGGACATGGGTAAGGAAAGCGGATCGGTGGACTTGACGCTAGGCCTAGGTTATGATCCAGCTTCTGGAAGGTTTGCATCTAACCTAGATTCGGAGTGTGTAAAGGTGGAAACAGGAGACCTAGGCTTGGAGGGTGCTAGCTTGGGAACTGGAAAAGCAAAAAGGAGTGATTATACCTCGCTGAAAAATAGTGCTTCTCACCTTACTGAGGCAATTATTCCTCACCTTGATTACAATGAATCAGATGGGACTAAGCGTGCCTCCATGCAAACTGGACCTGTTACACCATATTTTTGTTTCATTGGGCAACCAACATGAGGGAAAAGGGGAAAATTTGTGGTGGCTAGAAGAGGAAATAAAAGAGGTTTTTTCAGATGCTTTAGAAAGGAATCAACAGAGTCTGGTGTGGGGAAAAAAAGGAAAGTGTTTAGCCTCTCAGGCAACGGTTTAGAATCAGAAAGTATGGGTGATCATGGGTGGCAAAGGATTAGTTGGAGGCTGACAGTACAGAAGTCGAAGAGGGCTAAGCTTGAAGCTGATGATCTGAGGTCAAGGGGAATGGGAAACTTGCTGATACCGGAAAATGCCCCTATTATCCCAGTATCGAGTGAGTCGATGGACTCAAGTGTACCATCTGAAGGTTCGCTGGATTCTAGTGAGCCCTCTGTAGATGAAGGAGGGGACATCCCTGAAAAAGACATTCCTTCATATGCTTTTACAGAGGAAGAAGAAGATTATTCGTCAGAGGTAAATGTCTACTCAACAGATGAAGAAGAAGAGGATCCATCTGATGACGAGGAGCAAGGTATGGTGGTGTATAATGAGAATCATCAAGAGCAGGTATCAACTGGTAATGCCCCTCGTGATTTGGTTTATGAGTCTGAGGATAGTATCTCCCAACCTCAGCCTCTTGCTTTTGATGACTCAACGGTGGTGAAAAGTCTCAATCCCAAGTTCAAAGAGTAGTGGAAAGGCAAGAGAACCAAGAAATCAAGGGGTGTGTATAGTGGTTATGGTAGTGGTGTAAGAGTAAAAGGCAACAGTAGTGAGTCAAGTAGTAGTGGAGGTCTGTGTGGTCCTCCTCCAGGGTTCGCGGCGGCTGTCCCCAAACAGGTGCCTCACCAAAAATGATACAAGCCTGGAATTGCCAGGGAATAGGTTCCTCCATAGCAATTCAAAATCTAAAGGATTTGGTGATGCAACATCAACCTGAGATTATTTGCTTGTCTGAAACAAAAGTAGGAGAGAATAGGATAAGGCAGTTAAGTAAGGTGATTAAGTATGATAATTCCTTTTGTGTACCGGCTAATGGGATGAGAGGTGGTCTGGCTATGTTTTGGAAAGAGGGAGTAAATCTGGAGGTTCTAGGAGCTACGACAAACCAGATAACAGGTAAACTCTCAGATTACCACAGTTCTATTTCTTGGTTTTTTAGTTTTGTCTATGGGGAACCTAATGCACACCTTAGACATAGATTCTGGACTGAACTTAGAGAAACTGCCCCTGCCATACCTGGCCCTTGGATCATCTTTGGAGATTTTAACGCTATAAAATCTCTGGATGAGAAAATAGGGGGCAGAGCTGTTTTTACCAATTGCATGCTTGATTTTAATTCTCTGATTAATGATTTGAGTTTGATTGACTTGGGGTATAAAGGCGCCAAGTTTACCTAGAATAACAATAGAAAGGTGAAAGACAACATCTTTGAAAGGCTTGATCGTGCATTTGCCACTGCTGACTGGATGGATCTGTTCCCCAATATGGTGGTCAGGAATGTGGCTAATGCTACATCAGATCACATATCTCTTATGATCCATCTCAAGCCAACAGTGGAGAATGCGGAGAGGCTTTTCAGGTTCTTTGACATGTGGCTAAAGGATACCACTTGTAAACCTGTTATTGATGAGGCATGGAATGAGGTCACTCATGTTATACCTGATTAGAGGGTTAGAAACAGGCTAAAAAATACTGAAAAAAGGCTTACTACTTGGAACAAAAAAGTCTTTGGTAACATATTCCACAATATTAAAAGAATCCAAAAGGATCTGGATAGGGTTCTTCAAAAAGCTTTCAATCCTACCTGCAACCATGAGAAAGCAAAACAGCTGAAAGCTAGTTTGTTTGAGTGGTATGAAAAGGAGGAAGACTTCTGGAAACAGAAGTCTAGCCAACACTGGATCAAAGAAGGTGGCAGGAACACCAAGTTCTTCCACCTATCCACTGTTTACAGAAGGACAAAAAACCATATTGATAAGATTAAAGATAATGAGGGCAGGTGGAGGGAAGGAAGGCAAGAAGTGGGTCTGGCAGTGAAAGAATACTGTGATGGTATTTATACCTCTAATGAGCTAGATACCAATGAAGAAATTCTTACTATGTTCTCTCCCTACATTACGAAAAGAGAAAATGAGATTCTCACTCTCTGTCCTACTGGGGATGACATTTGGAATGTGGTAAAGAATATGGGGGCTCTTAAAGCACCTGGACCTGATATGTTCTAGGGATGCTTCTATCAACAATGTTGGGATGTTATTGGTCCTTCTATTATTGATTGTGTAAAAAAAATTTACTCAAGGTAGCATGAACCCTAGTTTCAATGAGACTTTTATTGCTCTTATTCCAAAAATCTCTAATCCGGATCATATGGTTAAGTTCAGACCTATTAGCCTCTATAACTTCTGTTACAAGATTATAGCAAAGATTCTGGCTATTAGACTCAAAGCACATATCAATAAGATTATCTCCCCTTTTCAAGGTGCATTCATAAAAGGGAGGAGTATTGGAAACAATATTGGCTTAGCCAGTGAGATCTTTCATAATATGAACCATATGAAAACCAAAAAAGGGTTTTTGGCCCTTAAGATGGATATGGCTAAAGCTTATGACAGAGTAAAGTGGTCCTTCATTGACAGTATCTTTCAAAGGTTGGGGTTCAGTGATAAGTGGAGACTCCTCATCTCCCAATGCATCACAACTATTTTCTATAGGGTGCTGCTGAATGGGTCTCCCCTTAAGCAGTTTAATCCGGATAGAGGCCTGAGACAGGGAGATCCTCTCTCCCCATACCTGTTTATTCTGGTGTCAGAAGCTCTTTCAAGGATGATAGCAAAGGCAGAGAGTAATGGAGATATACAATGGCATTAAAATCAGAAGGAATGCTCCTCATATTACTCATCTACTGTATGCTGATGATCTTATCCTTTTCACTAAAGCTACTCTAGCTGAGAGTGGAAAGCTTAAGAACATCCTTAAGGACTACTGCAAAGCTTCTGGACAGAAAATAAACTTTGATAAGTCTAGTATCTTCTGTAGTAAAAATGTGCACCGGATGCATAGTTAGATGTTAAAAAGATATTGGAAGATGAGATTCTTTGATAGAAAGGACAAGTATTTGGGGGTTCCTATAGTCCTCTCCCAAAAAAAAGGACTTTGACTTCCTAGTGGACAAAGTGCACAACAAGATAAAAGGGTGGAGGGCAAAAGTCCATTCTCAAGCTGGGAGAACAACCCTCATACAAGCTGTAGCACAGGCTACACCTCTTTTTGCTATGGCCACTTACAAACTACCTCGATCTATATGTCAAAAGATTGACAAAGTTTGTAGGAATTTTTGGTGGCATGGGCAGGAAGACAGCAAAAGTATCCACACCATAGGGTGGGATAGTATATGCAAACCTAAGGCCTTGGGAGGCCTAAGGCTGAGAAAAGCTGGGGACATGAATATGGCTATGCTGGCAAAGCTGGCCTGGAAAGCTCTCATAGATAACACTTCTATATAGGTAAAAACCTTCCTAGCTGCTTATGCGAAGTCTTGGTTTGATGTTAAAGCTGAATCCCCACCTTGGGCCTCTTGGTTTTGGAAGGGAGTCCATAGGACCATTGTCACCAAATACGGCGTTTTTTTGAAAAAAACGCGTTTAAAACCCGAGATATTGCCAAGGCGTCTGGTTCCAGTTTAAAACCCGGGTTTTAAAAAAAAACGCGTTTTAAACGTTTTAAACTCGTTTTAAACTTAAAAAACGTTTAAAACCCGAGATTTTGAAAATCTCCCGTTTAAAACTTTTTTTTTTTTTTTTTTTTTTTTTTAAACGCTAGAAAAGAAAAGGGTTTTGGAGTTTACCTTTTTGAAGAGTGGGCGTTAGATTGACTTATTGAGACCGTTCTATTTTGTTTTGAACTATTAATAATTAATTGAAAATTTTAAAGTTATTAACTTATTTGTAGTACTTAATTATGCCATTATGGTTGGTAATTAATAGTATCTTATTTTGAGTAGTGTTTTGGCACTGAATCTAAAACTTCTAGTATTTGGATGAGTAATGATAATTTGATACTTTCATGTATTTGAATTTTCTTTCATTTGTATTATTATTATTTTTATTTTATGTGTCTATTTTTTTCTACTTTTATAGAAAATCAAACTCCTTATCTATTATATTATTTATCATCGGTTTTTACCGTTTCTTTTACGTATTATACGTTTTAAACCCGTTTTACCGTTTTAAACCCGTTTTTTATGCCCCACGTTTTTTTACGCTTTTTTTTCCGTTTTTTTCCCGAGACGTTCCGTTTAAAACACAAACTAAGTTTTTTTCAGGTACACCGTTTTAAACCTGTACTGTACTTGGTGACAATGCATAGGACTGCTAGGGATATCCTACCAGGGGTTGTTTGGAGCATTGGCAAAGGGGACAAGGTCAATGTCCTGAAGCAACCTTGGCTCATGATAAATGAGGCCCCCATCTAGGGCAGGGATCGGGTCGGGTTCGAGTCGGATATGGCTATATCCGAATCCGAATAGTTTCATAATATCCGAATCCGAATCCGACCCGAACCCAACTAACCCGATCGGATAACACTAAAAATTCAAAAAAAGCCCAAAAATTATATCCAAATCCGAACCCAAACCCGACATACCCGAACCTGAATCCGACCCGATTATATAAACGGATATAAAAATTGACCCGAACCCGATGTATTCGGTAATCGGGTCGGGTAGAATTCGGATCTACCCGACCCGATTCCCTGCCCTACCCCCATCAAACTGGTAGAGATGTTACCTAACAGACTAGACCTTGAGAGCCTAAAGGTGAGGGATTTGATGCTTAGGGATGATTCTGGATGGGACAATCATAAGATTGCAAGGTTGTTCCCATTTGATATAGCAACTCTCATCAAACAAGTGGTGATTAGACCCTATGCTTTGGCAAGTGACTCAGTCAAATGGGGGGGCACCAGGAATGGTAGACTTTCTGTGAAGTCTACTTATCATTTCTTGAATAACTCTGGATGGCAAGGAGGTCCATCCTCCTTTAACACTGAGAGCATCAAGGCTCTATGGAAAACTAAGTTGCCAGCTAGTACCCAGCTGTTCCTATGGAATCTGTATATGGACATACTCCCCATAGGGGACGTACTGACCAGACACAACCTTAAGGGAGACTATGTTTGTCCTTTTTGCTGGACTGATCAAGAGGACCCAAATCATTTGTTTTTCCAATGTGAATGGATTAAGATGGTTTGGTTTGCCTCTGATTTGGGAGCAAGAGTGGATGAGAGAGCAACTCTGACCATTAGAGATTGGCTGGACGAGTTTCTAGAGTGGACTAAGGCCAAAGATCCTGGTAGGGCAAAAAAGGGTCTGCTCGCATGTATTCTGCTGCAAGAGATATGGGAGATGAGAAATAAAGCAAAGTTTGAGGATAAAGCACCCAACAGAGAGGTCTGTTGCATAGGACCTATGCTAAGAGGAGTAGAAGCAGCCAAGCTTTTACTGATACTCAGGGAGTGATCACACAACACTCTAACCCCCCTTTTTTATGCAATAATTTGGATTACAATACCATGTTCCCTATGATAGAAGAGAACACTTTAGTAATTAGATTTGATGCGGCTTACTGCAGGTATAAGAGAGCTGCTGCTGCGGGGGCATTGGCTTGGGATGGGGAAGGCAACCTGGTGGGAGCAGCTACTCGAAGTTTTGAAGCAGGCAGTGCTGAGGAGGCTGAGATGGTGGCAATGGAAGTGGTAGCCAAGTTAGCAAGAACAACAGGCAAAACTTCGTTTCTTTTTTAGGGAGACTGTAAGTAGGTTGTACAGAGCTTACAGAGCTCCTGTAGTTTAGATTCTCTGAACTGGAAATTAGGCTCTATTAGGTGTATGATTAAAGTGGGCATTCAAAAATCAAGATGTGAGCCTGCTGCCTGGACATATGTTGGAGAGTAGTATTGTACCTTTGATGCTATAATATATATATATATGACATGTTTCTACCGAAAAAAAAAAAACTTTAGCTTGCTGTTGAATCTTAGAGGCTCTTGAACCGTTTGACACGTATGAGATTGGCATTTCTAGTCTGAACAGGTAGAATCATAAAGAGGGATTTTGATTGGGTGTGTGTTTTTATTGATCTGTGTTGTTTGAATGTTCTCTTTCCCGTTCGAACTATTTGGCTCTAGTATTTCTCTTTTATTTGTTGATTACCATTTTTATTCAGCCCTCCCAGATCAGCAATTTGAATGAATGTTCCTATAGCTCGGTATTCCACAGTTCCTATAGCTTAGTAGATTCACGGTTCACATATACCAAGCAAATGTGACACCAAACTTATCACGAAAGTCAAGTTGCAAAGACATTAGTCTCTTCAAAAGACAACTATAAGTGTATTTCAGTTATAGATGACATTCAGCAAATTTTCAGACTGCAAATATTAAAAACCAATTTGCAAGCAGTAAATCGGTACAACGGACATTACTAACAAAAACAGTCTGCAACCATACGCAATATATTACATTTTTTTTGGAAAGCAAATGCAAGCAATCTAGCAAAGAAGCTGAAGTGTTTAGGTTTTTGTCTAAACAAGGAAGTAATGAAACAAATGAACTCATAGTTGGAAGTATAATTTGAGACCTCGAGAATTCTTTGAACAGTTCCATATCTACAAAAAAAATGGTACAGTCAAACAAACAAAACAGTTCTTGCCAACTACTGAAACTAAGCTTACGAAATTTCTCAGGACAGAATTGAGAAAACACAACAAGCAGATAAAATGTACTCTAGGAAATACTAAGGACTAGAAATTAAAACTGCCTCGACCTTCTGAGTTTCATACTCGAACCTCCTCACCAAGATTCTGCATTTCAGTAATAAGTGTGAGGGAGTGATATTCTCATTCAGGAATATCAAGCACGTGTTAAGCATAACAGAAATACCATACCGACCTCTGACTTCGTTCCCCGAACTGCCTTCAGAGCGACCTACTTTATCAGCTCACACACCCGAGCTATGAGATCGCTCTAGAATAGATCAACTGGCACATCCTCATGCAGAGCATTCTATCTCATGACGTCATCCTTTGTCCAGATGCAATCATTACCAGGATAACCCTTACCACAATATATGAACTACTACAACCACTCCCCATCATTACGGAATTCCTACCAACACCAGCCCTACACGCATCCCTGATCTCAACCACACATCTGTACTCGTCAATACACGTGTTAAGCAGATCTTCATGCTCAACAACTATAAATACCTCCCACATGAATTACGTCAGACCTGATTCTTCCCTCCCCCCAGAATTGAGCGATAGATACGTAGGCAGTTCGCTCAACAACGAACTTGGTTTTTCCAATATTCAACCCCCTTCTCCTCTTAATCTTGTATGTAAGGGAAAACTAAAACGCTCCTTTACATTGGCGCCGTTTGTGGTCTCGATTTCTTGAGAAACCACTTTACATAAACAAAAATCTTCAAGCCCACGATGCATGGCAAGCCTCAAAGCTCAAATCCACGCTTTTTAATGTATGATGGCAGCACATGTCCCGGTCAACACGTAGCTCAATACATTCAGAGCCTTGCACTCTATAGTGCAGTTATTATACTCTATGCATTTCCAGAATTACTACCGCATCTATGGTGTTAGCTCACACTTTTTACAGATCGATCAAGCTCCAAACTAGGGGCTGGGAGCTAGCTATAGCCATCTCCAGACTGGGGCTCATTATTGCCATCTAAACATGTTCAGTTATGTTATTATGCTCCATGCATCTCCAAAATTACTACTGTTAGTTCATACTAACTCTTTGGTGCTAGCTCGCATCTTTTACAGGTCAATCCAGCTCCAAAGCTGGGGCTAACTATAGTCACGCCAATTCAAGGCTAGCTATCAACTACATCCCGAGAGGTTGCCCCAGCTCCTGTTGTCAAGACCCTAGAGGTCACCTCAGCTCCTGTTGACATGACCCCAGAGGTCGCCCCAGATCCTGTTGACAAGACCCTAGAGGTCAATCAAAGCTCCAAAACTGGGGCTACCTATAGTTAGGCCAATTCAAGACTAGCTATCAACTGCGATCTCCAAATCAAGATGCTAACTAAAGCCACCAACTCACTAGCACAGACAAACTCACTTGGGTCCTGACGCCCACCTGGGTATAATGCTCACTCGAGCTAACATGCTTCTTAGTCTCTACAGTTCTTACTAGTTGATGACCTGCAACTCTAGGATCAACTCAGTGAGAACGTTCTCCATGAACAACACGCTTTCTTAAGCTAACACGCTCTCTTGAGCTCATAGGCTCCATAGCCTCTCCAATTCTCACTAGTTGAGGACCTATAACTCTAGGATCAACTCAGTGAGAACGCTCTCTACGAGGAACACGCTCTCTTGAGCTTATAGGCTCCATAGCCTCTCCAATTCTCACTAGTTGAGGATCTATAACTCTAGGATATGATTAACTCAGTAAAAATGCTCTCTACGAGCAACACGCTTTCTTAAGCTAACACGCTCTCTTGAGCTCATAGGCTTCATAGCCTCTAATTCTCACTAGTTGAGGACCTATAACTCTAGGATCAACTCAGTGAGAATGCTCTCTACGAGCAACACGCTTTCTTAAGCTAACACGCTCTCTTGAGCTCATAGTGTAACGCCCTCATTTTATTAAATGTCCAAAATTAATTATTTTGCAGAATAATAATAATAATAATAATATAATATTGACTAAGCTTTAAGTTAAGTGGAGTGAATATGTATGTTTGACTTTTGGAAAAAAAAAGGAAAATAGTTTGCTTGATTTAAAAATGATTTAATAGGAAAGTTTTTAAGTTTTAAAATAATGTGTATAGTTTGTATTAATAAGGAAATAGGGAGAGAATAATTCCGAAATTTATGGGAGAAAATATGGAAAGTTTCTTAAAGTAAAATATGGCAGAATTCTTTACAATGGTATGGTTTTTCAAAAATGGAGGTTTTAAGAAAAACTAATTTTTTCATTAGAACTAGACAAGTTAAAATAAAGAAGAACTGAGCACGGATCATGCGTCTTCTAGCTGGCTCGGAATCATTTTTCTTTCATATTCTAGATACGTTTTTCGCGATACAGGTGAGTAGTTATTTTGCTATTTTTCATCGAACTTATAGTTTAGTTTTACGTGTATACAGACATATTTGTCTGTCCAATGTTTCGTCCATTTTTATTGCTCATTCTCCTGTTATTTTTGGCGTCCTGTCATATTATTAAACTCTGTTGAATATTGGAAATTGAAATTGAACTGTTGAAGAAGCTTGATTGGGCCCGTTAATGGTGGCGCAAGCCCAGGAGACAAAAATCGTCCTGCATAGTTTTTACTCTTTTTTTGTTGTGGTTTTAAATTCCTATTATTGTATTGATTGTGGATTGTTGGTTTGATGTTTGGGTGATTGTTGGGTGGGGGATGTCGAAGCTTGGAATCAGGCATTAATGGCGTCGCCTGTTATGATGTTGGTTGAACTCTTGATGTTTTGTTTTTTTGAATTTGTCGGCTTGAATGGATTGTTGGTGATGGGATTGGGTAGGGTGTGTGTGAGGGCTATTAATGGGTGCTGTTGAAGCTTGGAAAAAGGTTGAACAGGTGTTAATGGCGGTTGGGGTCGAGTTTGGAGGTGAGGGGAATCGGGTTTGGTAGGTATCGGAAGATGAGGTTTTTCACAAGGAGCAAAACCGCTATGATGGGGGTGGCGGACGAGTGGTGGTTGGTGGTGGAGGAGAGATGCTGCCGGCTAGCGCTGGAGGTGAAGGAGACGACCTGTTCCTCTTAGTTGGGCTTGGGCCAAGTTTCTTTTGAGTTTGGACCAGTTTGGTTTAGTTCTTTGGGTCCCGATTATATTTGGTTTGGTTGGGCTAGTTCTATTTTATTTGCTTGGGCCTAAACCTTTGTTAGTTGTTGGGCCGAAATTAATCTTTTGTTTTGGGCCAGTTTAGATTAGTTTTCTCAGGCCAATTTGGGTTAATTTTGTTCTTGGGCCGGACCGGTTTAGTTTAAGTTTCAGACCAGTTTAGTTTAAGTTTTGGACCAGTTTTAGTTTACGTTTTGGGTTGGTCCATATAACTTAAAATAGATCCAATGTGGTCTTTAAATATGTAGATTTTTGGGTTTTGGTTTTGGGCTTTGATTGTGGACTGTGGACTGTTTAATTGTGCTACGTTTTATGTTGTAAATTGTATGGACAAAGCAAATGCTAAAATGTTATGGAAGCCTGTATAAATTGGTTTGTCATTATCTAATTGAGATTTGACGTGAGTAGTGTGTAAAATATATAAATATTGGCACGTAACAAGATGAGAATTCTTATATGACTTAGATATATACGTTTTTATGATAATTAAATTATATACGGACTTAGATTCATGGACTTTAGTATTGGGCTTTGATGGTGAATTGAGTTCACATAAATATATTGAACGAATACATTACATGACTGATTACTATTATGAGTTGCTACTTAAATGAATTGTAGTATTTATGAAGGCTTGAGATATTCCATATGGTGTAGTACAATATATGATTAGCACGTGAAATAATAAGTTTTGAGATTTGATATAGAGATACTTGGATATCGTGCAATGAATAGTATTGGCACGTGATAATGTGGATTGTATTATAACGAGAAACGTTGAGCTTCAGTACAATTAAGTATACTGGCATGAGATAGAACTAGAATTATTATGAGATATAAATGTATGACACCTGAATAAATTACGTAACGAAAATCCTAGAACCTAGCTACCACAACTCATGTGATTTGCCCTTATGATGGGCGTATGTGATATGATTGGCCCTTATGGCGTTTCAGTGAATGTGAATGGCCCTCTGGCATAAGTAATTTGATTGGCCCTTCTGGCATAGCTAAATAGTGGCTTGATTATTCCGTTCGCAAAATTAGAACGAGACGCGCGATATTTTTATGCAGAATAGTGGCAGTACTCACATAATGGCTTTCGTATGAGGGTTACCTGGTATGCAATATCCCGCTTAGGGTAACTACGCACGGAGTGGTTCATTATGTGATGGGAGGCATGTGGATGTACATGTTCGGCGTTAGGTAGCGATTGTGGTAGCCAGAGAAACTAGGTAAGACATAGATACGACGTGATTTTAGGGACACACAAAGAAAGCCTTAAATAATATAATTATGGTAATATGTTGGTTAATGATATATCTTTAAATATATGATTGTATATGGTTTTGCAGAAGGGTGGGTCAAACTAACTACTTCTGCAGAGACGACCCACTCTGTAATTGAGCATGAAATGCGATAAGTATAGAATATGCTTGGTTGGTTATTAGTTTAGTTAGAACCTAAGGCGCCTCGGTGGATGAACTAAATACCTTTGTATTATTGTTGGGAAGCTAAGGCGCCTCAGTGGAGGAACTATCTGCCTTAATTATTATACTTAAGGATGTTGCATTATTCATTGGATGTTAAGGCGCCTCGGTGGAGGAACTAACTGCCTTATTTATTGGGTATATATATGTATTAGTATGATTTGTATTTTAGGGCTACTCACACCAGCATTGTTTATAATGCTGACCCGATTTGCATGTTTGCTTATCGGGTGTGTTCATTAAATGAACATAGTTGATAAGTCTTGACATAATTAATGTTAAAGAAGGTTGGTTGCTGCTTGTGGTTTGCGTTAGCGTCGCATTCAGGATATGTTTTGTTTTCCCTTAAGGTGTAATAGATTTTAGTTGAGACAAATGTTGTTTTGTATTTTCAGTTGTAATTATAATTAAAGAGGGTTGAAAGGAGATTTGTAATTTAATCATATTTGTGAGTTTTTGGTAATGAAGATGACTTTTGTTTATCTTAAAAATTTTATTGGTTTTTAATTATCCGCGTAAATAGATAGATGATAGGTTTTTGGAAGTGGAGAGTGCATCACACCTCGAAAATCGAAGAGTCGAGAACAAATATTGTTTTTTCGAATTCTGTCGAAATTCGGGGTGTGACACATAGGCTCTATAACCTCTCCAATTCTCACTAGTTGAGGACCTATAACTGTATGATCAACTCAGTGAGAACGCTCTCGACGAGCAACATGCTCTCTGCGAGCAACACGCTTTCTAAAGCTACCACGCTCACTCGAGCTACCATGCTCCATAGCCTATACAGTTCTTACTAGTTGACGACCAACAACTTTAGGATCAACTAAGTGAAAACGCTCTCTACGAGCAAAACACTTCCTTAAGCTAATTCTCAGGGCTCTTAGCCCATACATGCTTTATTTATTGTGGACAAAACAATAGGTACAAGCAGTTAAGCATAAGCAAATGACATGCATTCCATAAACATCCATAATTTGAACTGCCTGAACAAACTAAGGAAACCAGTTCACAAATCCACCGATCTACTAGGACTACCCAGAAATCCAGGTCGGTCTTCTTACAACTTTTGAAACTGTCGAACTGCCACTAGCGTGGAAATCAGTTCGTTCTGTATCTGTACCAAAAAGGCGAACTGCCCAAGCAAGCCTAGGATACCAGTTCTATTGTTTTTACTCTCTTACTAAGAGGTAAACAGACAATAGACATAACAGGAGCAGCACTAGTCGAGGGAGCGTTCCTCACATCTCTAGGTACGACAAGCACACTCGTACCCAGAGACCCTCGCTCACACTCCTCTGACAACTGCAAGTACTTCTCTTCAAGCATGACATATTCTCTGCACACCCGGTCATATACACCTTGCGCCTTCCGCACAACGCCCTGGCATTGCTTAGCGTAATCTGTCACAATCGCCAGCTTTTCTCGCAAGTCCATCATTGAACTAACCAACACTACCAAAGAGCTGTCTTGTCTTTTCAAATCCCGAAAAAGGGGCGGCGCATTTTCTCCTCAACTGCTCAGATTCGCTCACGTGCCAATTATCACCCACATCAGTTCATCATGCACCACGAACCGACCTCCATAGCACAGTTGGTATTTCCATTCACATCAGTTCGCTTCTTCACTCATGCTCAATACGCGCCACCGTTTTCTCTTAGCAGATCGCTTCAATGTACATCACGACCCACTGAGAGGGGGCTATGTGAGGGAGTGATATTCTCATTCAGGAATATACGTGTTAAGCATAACAGAAATACCATACTGACCTCTGACTTCGTTCCCCGAACTGCCTTCAGAGCGACCTACTTTATCAGCTCACACACCCGAGCTACGAGATCGCTCTAGAACATATCAACTCGCACATCCTCACGCAGAGCGTTTTATCTCGTGACGTCATCCTTTGTTCAGATGCAATCATTTCCAGGACAACCCTTACCATAATATATGAACTACTACAACCACTCCCCATCATTACGGAATTCCTACCAACACCAGCCCTACACGCATCCCTGATCTCAACCACACATCTGTACTCGTCAGTACATGTGTTAAGTAGATCTTCATGCTCAACAACTATAAATACCTCCCACATGAACTACGTCAGGCCTGATTCTTCTCTCCCTCCAGAATTGAGAGATAGATACGTAGGCAGTTCGCTTAACAACGAACTCGGGCTTTCCAATATTCAACCCCCCCTTCTCCTCCTAATCTTGTATGTAAGGGAAAACTAAAACACTTCTTTACAGTAAGTCTGGTTAATAAATGGAGTATAACAAGGTAAAGTTAAAATTTCAAAAGTCATATATATATATAAACCTGATGCATCATGCATCTCGTCCAACTGTTGAACCACAATGGAATCATCATGAAAACCTTCATCTGTAAGAAATTATGGCACCCAAATGCCTAAGAAAATCACCTAAACCAAATAATTTAACTCTTCCAATAACAACAGCATATAAAGAATTTGAAGGAAATACTACACAAAAGGAAAGCTCCAGAAAAGTCTACATGCACAAGCAACAGTAGACATAATGTGTTTCCAACGAAACTAGGATTCTTGGTTGAAACCCAACAATAGAAATCAATATAACTTTGTAACTTCAGCTTTCAGTCGGTTGTTTAGATAAGTGTAACAAGATCACCCAAACTAAATGCTAAAACTTTTCGAGTAACAATACAGAATAAGAACTAAAAGGGAACTCCAAAAGATACCTTAAGATACCTTGAAGTTGCTAAGGACCAGAATTCCATATTGGCTTATAAAACTGGCTTTACGGGAATAAGATTTCCTGCAAAAAGTACAAAAATTATCTATAAACTAAATAAACAAGGCATCGAGAAATAACAGATAACTTGAACAGGTAATACTAGAAGAAATACCATATTCGTTGCCCAACCCAATTTACAGAACTGTAGAAGCTGCTGCCTTGTCGAATATGTATCTGCAGACGATGGAAAGAAATGGTGATCACCATAGACCCATACGTTACACTTAATTGAGAGTTCCTAGGTGACAAGTTGCCGAATCCAATACTTTGCACTTATTCCAACTAGTATGTTCACATCAAATTGCTTAAAAACATGAAAATAAGACACCATATAACATATCACATTGATAAAGAATCAAGGGAAAAACAGAGAGAGAAAAGGCAGAAGCATACCCGCATATCTCCTACGGCTTTCAGAAATAAATCTGTAACACTAACACTTATTTTTCAGAAAATGTCAAAGCATTATCAAGCACTCATATTTGGACGATATAACTCCACCCCAAAGTAATGAGTGATGGTGAGTTACAATAGAGTAGATCAGAGACAGTAGATTGAAAGAAGGGGAGTCGACGAGCTTATTAAACACCTTCTCTGCATGAACAGAGTTTGTTCTTACTTAGACTGAAAAAAAGGCATGAACAAAGTTTGTTCTTGCTTGATCAAAAACATCTGGAAGCAATGATGCTGGAATGGAGTCTTCCAATGGTTTCAACGGGCTAGCACTCTCTAAAAACTCCATAATATTCTTGGCAAACAAATCATTAAAAGGCATTGTGGAATAAAACATTACCGTAGTAAAATTCTCTTAAAAAACTGGGAAGAATTCTGCATGAGTAAAAATACCCGTATCTTCGAATTTTGAGAGTTTAATGAAATCCTTTCTGCAAAACTATTCAAGAAATCACCAGGCATGTACTGATTATTATTTTTACCCACTTCACAGATCGAACTATGAGACCGAACCTCATCTAAACATAATCATCACCATTTAAAGGATGTCTCTCCTCTAAATTATAATTATCAACTAAACACATATAGGAAAATTCTCATAACCTGTAAAACCTTCCCAGTCTTTTGTCCTGTAAAACCGGAACAGCCAATCCAGACGTGATGAAAGAGTGGAGCTGCTAAAATGTATTCTCCTCACTTTTATGGGCTGGAAAATCAGATTTATGAACTCAAAAAAATAACAAAAATCTACGAAGGGGTGGAGCAGAGCAAAATGGAGACAATATATAATGTAACTCCAAAAAAAAATGGAGACCATATATTATACAAGTTTAGTTTCTCTATTATCCTAATTCAGGTCTGCCTGAATTTTTCTAAGAAAGAACCACACTGTTGCAAATGGAGAAGGATAAGCCCGAATCAATCAATTCCCATCCCTTTAGCATTACCTTCTTCACCTCAAAATTTTATTAATATTCATGCTAAATTGTGCTATATATGGAGATTTGAGAAAGAGAAAAGAAATGATACCTTTCAACCAACCCATGTCCTGTGAAGCAGCTTATGCAAGGCTTAATTCCGATATCAATAATAGCCAGTTACTTGGCTCGCTGAATGAGGAAGCTAGTATTTGGTTTCCGCATTCGCCCCCTTGGTATAAGCTGAATTTTGATGGTACTTTCGACAAGAATACGGAGCTGCTGGGGCCATTTGTCGTGCTGGAGATGGGAGGATCCAAGGGACTACATACAAGCGTTTTCTTGCTGAGGACGCTGAGCAAGCTGAGTACATAGGCGAAGAGATAGCTGCGATGGATGCTGGCAATACAGATGGGTCTACAACATGTCATTTTCGAGAGTGACTGCAGAAGTGCTTTGCTAGTACTGGCTGATAGTACTGTAACTGATGTAGGTTGGAAAGTTTTTTCCATTGTATGTCATATTAAAACTCTAGTTGCAGGAATTAATTACTGCAAATTTTGTTGGATCAATTGGCACATGAGATTGCTTCCTAGGCTATAAAAGGAGCTTTATGGACTCAACTTCCCCTTAGTATTTCCAACTTTGTAACTGATATTACTATGTTCTAATATATAGATAGAGTGGTGGTTATCGAAAAAAAAAAAAAAACCCTATGTCCCATGAGGTATTTTGAGGTATTGTTTCAGACGGCCGCTTATGTAGTATTGTCAATGTGGAGATTTCCACTAACACATGCATCTATAAGAGAGACTAAGACCACATTAAAAGGAAAAAACAAAACTTGACTTGGACAACAGTTACAAAGTACAAAACAGATTATTGAGTATCTCCATATCTGGGCTAAATGCCTAATAAGTTGACCGTCCAAACTTCAGAGTGTGAACATATTCACTCTTGAGAAACTGCACTCCCTCCCCACACACACAAACACAACCCTTTTTGTTTTTTTCCTTCATTCTGAAGCAAATATCTCAGTTGCTTGTCAGGTGACTTTGGTTCCAAATAGATCATGAAGTGAGAATCTAATATTGCAGGGCACAGAAAACACAAGATGAATTTGTCCAACCCACCCAACTTTACGAGCCCTGGATGATATACTCATTTGGGCTCAGAGAAAAGGGAAGTACATTGTTACATCAGGTCAAAGGCCCCAAAAATTTATTTCCAGAGTTATACTCATATGTCACACCTTTGACGTTGCTCCACAACCTATTAGATGGAAATACGTTAGGCCCCAAAAATTTATTTCCAGAGTTAAGCTTTCAGATGGAATACTCAAAACGGCACGAAGGTATAACCATATTTCGCCAGTACAGGACCGAAATCAACTAAAGATACAACTTCTGATGTCAGTTCGGCTTGAGAAGCGGATAAAGATGGGAAGTTGTATTTGAGAAGTTGATATAAATAAAAGTTATGGTACTCTAACCCCTAGTTGTTTAAAAAAAAAAAGGTTAAATATATAGAGTTCGGCTTGCATTCAGGATGGTTTATTAAAAAGACGATACACGGAAGGATGAATTATCGCCTAGAAATGGATCCCACTTAAACACAACAAAACCCTCAGTGAAGTAAATGAAATTGTTCCCCCCCCATGTCAAAGACAAGGAACTCCAACATACTTGAAGAACGCTAACTTCCGATGTCGACTATAAATTTTCACGACAAAAAAAGAAAATTGGACCGTGGTACGCAGACAAAATTGCCTTTCGAATATATCCTACATTAAAAGCACTTCCACTACCATATTCATCTTTGAAAGAGTCTAAACACGGAAGACATATCTCGTTATCAAGTGACAAAAATGGATTTACTAAAGGGTTGTGGTCACTACGATGTATGAACAACTTGTTGGGAGATTTCACTAGAAAGTCACACCTCAATCTAGCTACTTTCTATCCCAAATGATTTCAACTTGGAGCTCACACCAAGAAAATCACCTACCCAAGACTTTGGTAGTTATCACAACAAACTCAAACAAGCAAAGCCACTAATTTATCATCACCCATAACAAACAAACAATAAATAGGGAAGTAAACATGCAAAGAGACACAAAGATTTAGGTGGTTCGGTAAATGTTACCTACATTCACACAAGAGCCGAGTTTCCTTTATAACAAAGATTGGAGAGTTTACAAGAGATATCAAGAATCAAGAACAAGAGGCCTCACTCAAACCCTAGCTTAATAGAGCTCCCACAATACTTAAGAAATGAATCTCTCAAAGTTGTTTCAAAACCCTATTTTATTTTCTTTATATAGGTACACATAGAAAAAGGTGAGAAAATGGGCTTTGGACCGAAATTTCGAAAATCAGTGAAAATTTCGGAAAGCATGAGTGTGGGTCGCGCCTCGGCCAAGGCTAATCTGAGCGCGGGTCACGCCCAGCTCCAGTAACTTCAGTGCATGGCGCGCCTTGTTCAAAGCATGGTTGAGCGCGGGTCGCGCCCTCTTCTCCAAACTAAAAAACTTGAAGGTAACAGGTCGGACACTGGAGCAAAGCTCGACGGTTCCACAAACCCAACAATCTTCCACTTGGAACCTTCGAGATTCTATATGCACATCACATCTCAATTGTAACAACTCAATTCAAATCCAATTTACTAATGAAACACTCGGCTCATCCAAGATGGTCTTCAAGTAAGAAGACCCGACGAAGTTGAACACTTCAACTTCATCTTCACAACACCCCTACCATGACATAGACATGTCTCCGTGGTACTCCATGAATAACACAATATCCGTTTCACCGCTTCCCAATGATGTTTGTCAAGGTTAGCTATAAACCTCCAAGCAACTCCCACTGCATGAGATATATCCGGGTGCGCACAAACCATGTACCATCACCTAGGGGCTTGTTGGAAACAATGCAAACTTTTTCTTAGCTTGCGCATCATATTATCTTTATCCTTCCGTAGGAAACCTAACAGTTGTCATGTGTAAATCTCCTCAACATGATCACAATGGAGGTGAGCAGTTTTCACATCTAACTGCTTAAGATTTAAACCTTCCGCTACAACAATACTAAACAGTGACTGAAAAATATTTGGAGAGAATACTATGGCCATATATCTCTTGGAACCATCATGTTCCTTCTCGACTCGATACACCCATTTGCTACGTAGAGTCATGTCCTTGGGTACTTTGGCCAACTCCCAAGTGACACTAAAGACGAGGGACTTCATCTCATCATGCATAATAAGCTCCCACTCGCTAGCATCACCAACCTCCAATGCCGCATCATATCAATGAGGTTCACCATCATCAGTAAATAAATAGGTGGAGGGAGGATACTTCATGCTCGGTACAGTTTGCCTGGATAACCTCCTTAGTGCACGAGATGGAGATGGACTTGGTGGCGTAGTCTCTTCACCCGAGTCACTACTATCATCATCTGACTGTGGAACTTCCACAACACCACGACTTATATAAGAGCCTTCTAACTCAACATACTCAGTGTCACTGTCTGTAACCGACTCCATGGGTTGTGCTTCTTTTCTGTCCTTGTATAAAACCATCTCACTGAACAAGGCATCTCTGCTTCGAATAATTTCCCGGTTTTGGTCATCCCAAAAACGATAACCAAGATCATCATCGCCATATCCAATGAAGGTACACTTGACATCAAGATTACTCCTAGCTTGGTCACTAGTGTGTGATAACCGTAATAATAATAAAATCCTAAATATTAATGTTAACAACACTAATACGTAATCCTACTGTTCTTATGTTTGAATCAATTCTTCTTACTCCCAAAACATAATCATGCAATATAATGAGTAAGGATTCATCCACTCTTAACTCTCTAGACTTAAATCGAATTCAACTAATCAAACCCAAAAGGAACAATGGTGAGAGTAATGATTTGATGTGAAATTTCTATACTACCATTCCCAACACAAGAACAATAATAACAATAAGACATAATTAAATTAAACTGAAATTAAAACTAATTTAGAACTAAGATTGTGAATAACTAATTATGAATTTAAGACAACTAAATCTAAATAAGAATTTAAGCAATAATCTAAATTGAAATGAAGAACTAATACTTTATTCTAAAAACTAAAATATGATTCTAAACTAACTAATTGAATGAATGTAAAAAAAAACTAGATCTAGATCTAAAAACTAATCTAGATCTATCTTTTTCTAACCCTAAATTCCATTAACATTAGCTTCCTAACCTAACTACCATTAACAAAGAGTCAAGCTTTTGTTTTTATACTTTCAGATCCAAAAATCGTGCATGGGCTTGGAGCCATGTTTTGGGCTGGAAAATCGGGCCCAAAACCCAATTTCTTTAGTCCAAAATGGGCTCTTCAGCTGTAGTTGGCTTCGACAGATGTTTCGTCTACTTCTACTCCTCTGATTGGGCCAAGGCTTAGACTATTGGAAAGCTCTTTTCGAGCCGGTCGTTTTGACATAAGGTAGGCCCAATTCCGAGGTCTGAGTCCAAAGATATGGTCTTGGAAGTTCTCACGACTTTGTGCATTGTTTCTGCCCGCGTGGACTTTGACTTTTCAGCTTTTGACCGGGCTTTACAAAGGCTTTGTCTTCTTGAAAATTGGCCTTTAATCACAGAACTCCTTAGCAACCAACCTTTGCTCCTTTATCTCACTAAAGTGGCACATTTCTGCACATAATAGACTTTGAAGCCTGAAATGCATAAAAATACGTAATCAATATTAACTCTTACTTATTATTCACATAATTGGTCTAAAAGTACGATTGTTAAGGGGTTAAAACTACAGTTTTGGGCTCTTATCAAACCACCCCCAAACAGCATTTTGCTTGTCCTCAAGCAAAGATGAGAAATTAGAATAAGTGACCAAAATGGAGTTTATCTACTACTCGTTTATTTGAGTGCGATTGCATTGACCATATGCAACAAGGCCTTAAACCACTAGGAATTCCCTAGTGGACGAAGTTATAGCCTCGTGAGAGTTTTTCGATGAAGGTACTCACAAACTTCATCTATACTACAACGACTAAGAAATAAAACTATTGTTTCCTTATTTATGTCTCAATTATCTATACATCTTACTAGCAATGAATACAGAATAATCATGTCGAAACCTAAGCTAATATATGCATAATAATCAATCATCTACGAATAAACATATATACAATGAGTAATGCTATGAAATGCAGTAACAGGTCCGTTTATGAAACTTTGGAATAGCGTCCTTAAGTAGGTTCTCACATAAAAGTCAAGACAAAAATCACTCTGATTTTTCCACTCAAGTTTTGCTACTCCAGTGTGCAGTGGGCATACTTTACCTTAGAATCTCAATGACACACAAGGAAGCCGAAGTTGATCAAACTTACTATCCCACTAACCTATTCCTAATTGAGCTATATGTCTTTATTAGGTGTTGCGGGGATTAGGAGATGGTTTAAGAAGGAAGGAAATGTATATTTAAAAGGGACAAGTCTGAGATAATAGAGTCTTCATATTATGTAACTAGAGAAAACCTTGTTATTTACTTTTGCTTCTACACTTTGTTTCCATCCTTAGCCATTTTTTTTTCTTTTTCTTTGGCTTTTGACTCCTTTTATTCAATTTTTTTGGAGTTTTTATTTTATTTATATTTATATTTTTCTTTTCTTTGGATGAAAACTTCTTTTCTTTATTTTTCAAGCAATTAACTAACTTTTTGTTTACGGGTTTTCTCTTCTTCTTTCTTTTCTTATTCTATTCTCAGACTTATCTAAATTGGGTAGGTTGAATTTTTTTATTTTGTTTTGTTTTGTAACAGGGTAAAGGATTTGTGGTTTATGGAAGGCTAAAGAAAGGCTCAGAGGGGCGACTAGCGGAAAATAATTCATAGGTTTGAATTTCTGGCTATATCGATCCAAAGAGGGCCTAAATTCTCGCTTAGGATATGGCATAGTGATCAAGCAAGTGGACGTGTGATTTCTCTATCCGGATTTTACTTCTCCCTTGTGTCATTTCAAAAATGTTTCACTCATATAAGGCTTTAGGCTATATTCTCACAGGATTTGTAGAATAAGTAATCTAGTCTAGATTTCAGAAACTTACTACCAAACAATCATAGATACTCATGTAATATATTTATAGATAGATGCAAAGATTATTACCTACATATTAACCTAAGTTTCTAAAAACTATTCTAATGCAAAAGCTACGTGAGACTTCTAGATTATTAAGAGCATAGAGAAAGAAACAATACCAATATTCCTAAGTGTATAGCATAAAATTTTTATTTTTATTTTTATTATTTTTAAGACAAATAATACGTAATATACAACCTAATATGTGCTTAACATTTACATCGTATTTCTATACCACCCCCAAACAATTTGGGAGAAGGGGGTTCATGAAACAATTCAATAGCACAATTAAATTATGTAACTAACTAATTTTTATAATTTTTAACATTTTATAAATAAAAGTGCGTAATTTACATCCTAAAAGTGTCTAATTTTTGCAAATGTTTCTATCCCACCCCAAAACAATCGAACGCTTTGTCCTCAAAGTGGAAAGAGATAAGGAAAGAATTTACCATAGAAACGTGGCAAAAATTGGCAGTACCTGTAACAGAAATATTGTAAAGATGATATGATAATATGAAGCACAATTAAACTGGTACGTACTAACTAGCACAAACTCTACTGAAGTAAACATGACAGGTTTAGGGTGGCAACATGATTTAAAATGAATACCAAAATACGCCACCCCCAAACAAAATTGGAAAACTCTTTTTAAGTTTGAAAATTTTGTTTGGTCTATACTCCAGAAAGTTGGTATTGTACGAAAACTTGGGTCTTTTAAAGTCAGATTCCCTAGACTTACAAATATATATGTATTAAAATGTAGTTTACCATATATCAATAATCGAAAAAGTTGTGGGTCTTTCCACAAATAATTAACATGGAATGCACCATCAAACAGAATTAAGCACCAAGATTTCCTATGACGTAGCTTAGTGGAATGAGAGCAAAGCCTTATAGATCTAAAACCTAATTGAGCATACAGTTTCTTCTTTGTCCTCTTACGAAGGGGATGCCAAGTAAATGAACGTGAGAAAATTGATAGTTGTGGAAGATACGTAGGATGTGGATAATTTTGAGAAGGAAAAAATGGAAAAAATGAAAATGTGTCAGGTGGCTTGTCCTTGGGTGTTACTTCTTCACCAGTTGGTTTTAGATAGTTATGAAGCATACGAGAAACGCCAAGGTCAAGTACAAACTCAGTGGTTCTTTGAAAAGGTAGAGGGCGAGGAACATTCGTGATGGAAGGTGAATGAGTGACATGAGGATGTGAGGTGGGTGAATGGTGTTAAACTAGTGTTCTTAGGTCTATATCATCAGAGGCCTTGAGATATGCAAGACATTCCTCAATAGGTGGGTAAGAAGAATCACTGGGATAGAGGGCGAAAAATTCTTCTTCCGTCATGGTGTCAAGAGATGAATGGATGTCAATAGGAGAGAACTTCATGGTGACAAAGAAGGGTTGCAAAAGAGTCGAAGGAAATCCTCCTTGATGTTATCTACGTCTAGGGAGTAGAAATTGTGATCCTTGTCTTTTTCCATAAGAGGGGTATCTACTAGTGTGGGAACTAAAGTGTCAGCCGCACTAATGTGAGGTACAAAACTCTCAATGGACTTCACTTCCCCTTCTACAGGCAAACCTAGTTGTCCCTGTTTTTGTCTAAACATGTTAACTTCTACAGAAAGATTTCCAAAAGAAAGAGTCATTGAGCCATCCCGACAATTGATTTGGGCATTGGCGGTTGCCAAGAAAGGGCATACTAAGATGATGGGAATGGAATCATGAGCAACTTCGTGTCAAGAATAACAAAGTCTATTTGGATAGTAAAATCCACGAACTTTAACGAGAATATTTTCAACTACACCCTTGGGATACTTAATAGAACGATCGCTAACTGCAAAGTCATTTTGGTTGGTTGAAGTTTTGTTAGACCTAGTTGTTTATATAAATAAAAAGGGAGTAAGTTAACACGCCCCGTGTCTAATAAAGCGGTTGTTATGAAGGTATCACCTAATGTGCATTGTACAGTAGGACGACCAGGGTCCTTGTACTTAACAATTCCGTTATGTTCAGATAAAGAGGGATATTGTTCAGTTAAGAATGCTTCGTGGGGTGATAAGAGCCCAAAACTGTAGTTTTAACCCCTTAACAATCATACTTTTAGACCAATTATATGAGTAATAATTAAGAGTTAATACTTATTACGTGTTTTTATGCATTTCAGGCTTCAAAGTCTATTATGTGCAGAAATGTGCCATTTTAGCGAGATAAAGGAGTAAAGGTCGGTTGCTAAGGAGTTCTGTGATTAAAGGCCAATTTTCAAGAAGACAAAGCCTTTGTAAAGCCCGGTCAAAAGCTGAAAAGTCAAAGTCCACGCGGGCAGAAACAGTGGACAAAGTCAGCAGAACTTCCAAAGACCATATCTTTGGACTTAGACCTCGGAATTGGGCCTACCTTATGTCAAAACGACCGAATCGAAAAGAGCTTTCCAATGGTCCAAGCCTTGGCCCAATCAGAGGAGCAGAAGTGGACGAAACATCTGTCGAAGCCAACTACAGCTGAAGAGCCCATTTTGGACTAAAGAAATTGGGTTTTGGGTCCGATTTTCCGCCCAAAACATGGCTCCAAGCCCATGCACGATTTTTGGATCTGAAAGTATAAAAACAAAAGCTTGACTCTTTGTTAATGGTAGTGAGGTTAGGAAGCTAATGTTAATGGAGTTTAGGGTTAGAAAAAGATAGATCTAGATTAGTTTTTAGATCTAGATCTAGTTTTTTTACATTCATTCAATTAGTTAGTTTAGAATCATATTTTAGTTTTTAAAATAAAGTATTAGTTCTTCATTTCAATTTAGATTATTGCTTAAATTCTTATTTAGATTTAGTTGTCTTAAATTCATAATTAGTTATTCACAATCTTAGTTCTAAATTAGTTTTAATTTCAGTTTAATTTAATTATGTCTTATTGTTATTATTGTTCTTGTGTTGGAAATGGTAAAATAGAAACTTCACATCAAATCATTACTCTCACCCTTGTTCCTTTTGGGTTTGATTAGTTGAATTCGATTTAAGTCTAGATAGTTAAGAGTAGACGAATCCTTACTCATTATATTGCATGATTATGTTTTGAGAGTAAGAAGAATTGATTTAAACGTAAGAACGGTAGGATTACGTATTAGTGTTGTTAACATTAATATTTAGGATTCTATTGTTTTACGGTTATCAAATGGCGCCGCTGCCATCTTAATCTCGTTCAAGACAAGAATTCAATTGTTTGAATCCAAGGGGCAATCCCCCATTCTCTACCCACCCACCCTTTTAATTTTTCATTCTTATTTCTTGAATTTTCGGAACTGTTCACTGTTTTAGGCATAGGGGATGCGGATTCACAAAGAAAAACACTGCGGTGAAGGTATTTTTAAATTTTCGAAAATTCTAAAAATTTTCATACATAATATTTAATGTGTTGTTGATTTACTGGAATATTTTCAGATTTTTCAAAGTTGGTTTACCTTGTGAAAAAAATACGATCTTTACAGTGCTGCATTTCAGTTTTCACACCGTATGTTCTTGAAAAACAGACGAGTAAGGTTACTTAGGGAGTTCTAAAAATTCTATAATTTTTACAGGAGTATCTATCCTAAGTCAGGAGTTTGTAGTAAAAATTTGACGAGTTTTTGATTTGTTTTGACCTCCTAAATAGTAGAGTGTTTCCAGTGTGTTCTGCAGTGTTGCAAACACTTAATATCTGGAACACCAACCGATAAGGAGAGGTTGTAGAACTCCAATTGCTCTAAAATTTTTACAGGAACAAGTAGGATCTGTCAGGAGTCTCCAGTAAAAATTTGAATTTTTTTTGCTTTGGTTTGATGGGTTAACCATTCGGTTGTTTGTATTGTGTCCGAAAACTGTTTTGTAAACTTTGCAGGGCAGTAGAGGGACTTTCATAGCTCCGATTGATCTGAAATTTTACAGGCTACTTGATAGACATCTTAGCAAATTATTGTAAAAAGTGCAAATTTTTTGGAGTACGATAAAAGGCCTAAAACTCGAACAACCTGAAGCGCGCGACCCAAAACCAAAAGCGACCAGCTCCAAACACCGGACATCGAAATTTCGAAGCGACCAGCCTTAAGCTTTAAAGCGCACCTGCGCTCAAATTACTTGGAAGCTGGCGTGACCGCGCCCAAACCGAACCACGACCGAGCGCCCAAAACACTGGACATTCGAAAACTTGAAGCGCTGACCAGCGCAAACCGAAAGCGACCGGCGCAAAACATGGACATTGAAAACCACGAAGCGACCAGCGCCAAACCGAAAAGCGACCCGGCGCCCAAAACACTGGACATTCGAAAACCCTGAAGAAGCTTAATTGCCCAAACCCGGCGACCGCGCCAAAACATTGGACATTCGAAAACCACGAGCGCGCGCTGCGGCTTCAAACGAGGGCACCGCCCCGAAGGAAAATTCGGCGTGAGCGACCCAATTTTCGCGAGGTTAGTTCAAATTTCTATTTCTTCAAGTTATTCAGTGTTTCTAACTTGTTAAATACACTGAGAGATCGATATACAAGGCGCTATTCAAACGCGTAGCAAGGAGGCATTCGGTACTCCTTCTTCCACTCCTCGCCTCTTACGTAGGAGGAGTTTTAATTCTAGTATAATCGGGCTTGTTTTTCAGTAGAAATAAATACAACACACCTATCTAGAATTTCACACACTACACTTGCATCAATGGCTAAATAACAAGAGACTCCTCTCTCTGATTTTTATAAAGCCCTAAAAGCGATGGCCCTAAGTGGGTGCATCGTTCTTTGTAGACCTAGTGGGGATTTTGAATCCCCCTAATATATTTAACTTCTTACCGGTTTTTCATGGTTTAGACCACGAGAAGCCTTACCAAACATACGCGTAGGATAGACCAAGTTCTCACTACATTCCATCATCCTAGCGTAAGTCGGATCAAGTTAAACTTAGGGTGTTTCCTTTCACCCTAGCCGACAAAGGCAAGGCGTCTTGGTTAAGCGCCAAACGCCAAACTCGTGGACTCATGGGCTCAACTTGTTCAATTGTTCATGGAACAATTTTACCCACCACTAAAGGCGGATGAAATGCTTCACAAGATTCATTTCTTCAGCCGGAATCCTCATGAATCCTTTTCGAGGTGCGGAATCGTTTCAACGATCTTCTCATTGAATGCCAGATCATAATCTTTGCGAAAGACACGCTTTGTTTGTTCGTGCTTTCTTCAAGGGGGGCTTTCACATTATCATAAGGAGGTTCTAGATATCATGGTGGGGGTAGTTTTCTTAGTAAAGGAGCCTTGGAGGCTTATAAATTCTTAGAAGATCAATCTAAGAAGAACAACAATTGGGGAGGTAACGATTCCTCCCGCTCCTCTCCTTCTTCTCTTGAGGTTAAACATGATCCCGAGCTTAAAACTCTTATCGATGCCCTCACTAAAAAGGTAGATGCCATCTCTATTCAACAACAACCACTCCAGTCATGAACATTAACTCTACTCGTTGTAATGTCTGTTGTAGTCTTGAGCATTCCGACTTCTATTGTCCTCTTGTCTATGCACAAACACCACCACAACCACCACACTTCAACCAATTAACTAAACATCAAGGACAAGGAAACTTAGGTGACCAGAATAGAGGTTTAGTACCCATAACCCAGAACTATCAACATCAAGACATGAATGCTCAACAAGCTTTAATTCCAATACAACCATCTACAGACAAAGTAGTAGTGACCTTGTTGGAGAAACAAAATCAAATTATGCAACAAAACTCCAACTTGATGAAAGATTAGCATGATCAAAACTCTAATATGATGAAACAAACGATGCAAATGATGCAGTCTTTTGTGCCAAAAGGTTATTGACATGTCTTCTAACCAAAATAATAACCAAACCGGCGTGTTTCCAAGTCAAGCGATTGCCTAATCCTAAGTCAACAAAACCGCCTTTGAAATAAGCGGTATTTCTTGTAATGGTAATATAAACCAAGGGGACCTCTGGGCGATCACTACCCTTCGTTCGAGGCGAGTAGTTGATAACCAAGTGACTATGCCTAAAGATTACCCGCAAACTAAAAATGATACCATACCAAATACTATAATAGAAACTGAAGACCCTACTTTGTAGAAGTACCGGTTAAACCACAACCAAAATGGCAAACATTACAAGACCCAATAATAGAAAGTGAAGACCCCTACACTGTAGAGGTTCCAATATGGACACCTAGATGGAAAATGGCTAGAGATAAAGCAAAGACTAATAATACTTTTATCCCTTACGCTAAAAATAGCGATAAAGCATCATATCCCCAAAGACTAGTTGTGTTTAAAAGGGCGAGAATTTTGATGAGATTAGGGAAGTGTTTAAAAATTTGACTATAAACCTACCTTTTCTAGAAGCTATAAAAGTCTACGGACACGCTAAGTTTCTAAAAGAGTTGTGTACCAAGAAGAGGAAAACCAACATACCCCACGAAGCATTCTTGGCTGAACAATATCCCTCTTTATCCGAACATAGCGGAATTGTTAAGTACAAGGACCCACAATTAGATCCCTCTTGTACAATGCACCTTAGGTGATACCTTCATAATTTGCGCTTTATTAGACACGGGGGAGTGTTAACTTACTCCCTTTTTATTTATATAAACAACTAGGTCTAATAAAACTTCAACCAACTAAAATGACTTTGCAGTTAGCCGATCGTTCTATTAAGTATCCCAAGGGTGTAGTTGAAAATATTCTCGTTAAAGTTCAGGATTTTTACTATCCAGCCGACTTTGTTATTCTTGACACAGAAGTTGCTCATGATTCCATTCCCATCATCTTAGGGCGTCCTTTCTTGGCAACCGCCAATGCCCAAATCAATTGTTGGGATAGCTCAATGACTCTTTCTTTTAGAAATCTTTCTGTAGAAGTTAACATGTTTAGACAAAAACAGGGACAACTAGGTTTTACTGTAGAAGGCGGAAGTGAAGTCCATTGAGAGTTTTGTACCTCACATTAGTGCGGTGACACTTTAGTCCCCACACTAGTAGATACCCCTCTTATGGAAGAAGACAAGGATCACAATTTCTACTCCCTAGGCGTAGATAACATCAAGGAGGATTTCCTTCCGACTCTTTTGCAACCCTTTCTATGCGCCTCGGAAGTTCTCTCCTATTGACATCCATTCATCTCTGGACGCCATGACGGAAGAAGAATTTTTCAACCTCTATCCCAGTGATTCTTCTTACCTACCTATTGAGGAATGTCTTGCATATCTCAAGGCCTCTGATGATATAGAACTAAGAACACTAGTTGAACACCATTCACCCACCTCACATCCTCATGTCACTCATTCACCTTCCATCACGAATGTTCCTCGCCCTCTACCTTTTCAAAGAACCATTGAGTTTGTACTTGACCTTGGCGTTTCTCCTATGCTTCATACCTATCTAAAACCAACTGGTGAAGAAGTGACACCCAAGGACAAGCCACCTGACACATTTTCATTTTTTCCATTTTTCCTTCTCAAAATTATCCACATCCCATTATCTTCCACAACCATCAATTTTCTCCGCGTTCATTTACTTGGCATCCCGCCCGTAAGAGGACAAAGAAGAAACTGTATGCTCAATTAGGTTTTAGATTTATAAGGCTTTGCTCTCATTCCACTAAGCTATGTCATAGGAAATCTTGGTGCTTAATTACGTTTGATGGTGCATTCCATGTTAATTATTTGTGGAAAGACCTACAAGTTTTCGATTGTTGATATATGGTAAAACTGCATTTTAATACATATATATTAGTAATTCTAGGGAATCGACTTTTAAAAGACCCAAGTTTTCGTACAATACCAACTTTACGAGTATAGGCCAAACAAAATTTTCAAACTTAAAAGAGTTTTCCAATTTTGTTTGGGGTGTGATTTTGGTATTCATTTTAAATCATGTTGCCACCCTAAGCCTGTCATGTTTACTTGATTAGAGTTTGTGTTAGTTAGTGCGTGCGGTTTAATTGTGCTTCATATTATCATATCATCTTTACAATATTTACATGCAGTGCGCGCCAATTTTTGCCACGTTTCTATGGTAAATTCTTTTCCTTATCTCTTTAAACTTTGAGGACAAAGCGTTCGATTGTTTGGGGGTGGGATAGAAACATTTGCAAAAATTAGACACTTTTAAGATGTAAATTACGCACTTTTATTTATAAAATATTAAAAATTATAAAAATTAGTTAGTTACAAAATTTAATTGTGCTATTGAATTGTTTCATGAACCCCCTTCTCCCAAATTGTTTGGGGGTGGTATAGAAACACGATGTAAATGTTAAGCACATATTAGGTTGTATATTACGTATTATTTGTCTTAAAAATAATAAAAATAAAAATAAAAATAAAAAGTTTATGCTATATACTTAGGAATATTGGTATTGTTTCTTTCTCTATGCTCTTAATAATCTAGAAGTCTCACGTAGCTTTTGCATTATAATAGTTTTTAGAAACTTAGGTTAATATGTAGGTAATAATCTTTGCATCTATCTATAAATATATTACATGAGTATCTATGATTGTTTGGTAGTAAGTTTCTGAAATCTAGGCTAGAGTACTTATTCTACAAATCCTGTGAGAATATAGCCTAAAGCCTTATATGAGTGAAACATTTGAGAAATGACACAAGGGAGAAGTAAAATCCGGATAGAGAAATCACACGTCCACTTGCTTGATCACTATGCCATATCCTAAGCGAGAATTTAGGCCCTCTTTGGATTGATATAGCCAGAAATTCAAACCTATGAATTATTTTCCGCTAGTCGCCCCTCTGAGCCTTTCTTTAGCCTTCCATAAACCACAAATCCTTTACCCTGTTACAAAACAAAACAAAATAAAAAATTCAACCTACCCGATTTAGATAAGTCCGAGAATAGAATAAGGAAGAAAGAAGAAGAGAAAACCCGTGTGTAAACAAAAAGTTAGTTAATTGCTTGAGAAAATAAAGAAAAGAAGTTTCCATCCAAAGAAATGAAAAATAAAAATAGAAATAAAATAAAAACTCCAAAAAAATAGAATAAAAGGAGTCAAAAGCCAAAGAAAAAGAAAAAAGAAAAATGGCTAAGGATGGAAACAAAGTGTAGAAGCAAAAGTAAATAACAAGGTTTTCTCTAGTTACATAATATGAAGACTCTATTATCTCAGACTTATCCCTTTTGAATATCCATTTCCTTCCTTCTTAAACCATCTCCTAATCCCCCATGACACCTAATAAAGACCTCTAGCTCGATTAGGAATATGTTAATGGGATAGTAAGTGGCGGATGTGTTTGATCAACTTCGGCTTCCTTGTGTGTCATTGAGATTGTAAGGTAAAGTATGCCCACTGCTTGTTTGGAGTAGCAAAACTTGAGTGGAAAAATCGAGTGATTTTTGTCTTGACTTTATGTGAGAACCTACTTAAGGGGCTATTCCAAAGTTTTGAAACGGACACATTCTTGCATTTCATAGCATTACTCATTGTATAGATGTTTATTAAGTAGATGATTGATTATTATGCATATATTAGCTTAGGTTTCGACATGATTATTACGTATTCATTGCTAGTAAGATGTATAGATAATTGAGACATAAATAAAGGAAACAATAGTTTTATTTCTTAGTCGTTGTAGTATAGATGAAGTTTGTGAGTACCTTCACTGGAAAACTCTCACGAGGCTATAACTCGTCAACTAGGGAATTCCTAGTAGTTTAAGGCCTTGTTGCATATGGTCAATGCAATCCTTTTCAGTAGCTAAACGAGTAGATAGAACTCCATTTTGGTCACTTATTCTAATTTCTCATCTTTGCTTGAGGACAAGCAAAATGCTGTTTGGGGGTGGTTTTATAAGAGCCTAAAACTGTAGTTTTAACCCCTTAACAATCATACTTTTAGACCAATTATGTGAGTAATAATTAAGAGTTAATACTTATTACATGTTTTTATGCATTTCAGGCTTCAAAGTCTATTATGTGCAGAAATGTGCCACTTTAGCGAGATAAAGGAGCAAAGGTCGGTTGCTAAGGAGTTCTGTGATTAAAGGCCAATTTTCAAGAAGACAAAGGCTTTGTAAAGCCCGGTCAAAAGCTGAAAAGTCAAAGTCCACGCGTCTTGGCTTGATTGCACAAAGTCGTGAGAACTTCGAAGACCATATCTTTGGACTCAGACCTCGGAATTGGGCCTACCTTATGTCAAAACGACTGGCTCGAAAAGAGCTTTCCAATGGTCTAAGCCTTAGCCCAATCAGAGGAGCAAAAGTAGATGAAACATCTATCGAAGCCAACTATAGCTGAAGAGCCTATTTTGGATTAAAGAAATTGGGTTTTGGGCCCGATTTTCCGGCCCAAAACATGGCTCCAAACCCATACACGATTTTTGGATCTGAAAGTATAAAAACAAAAGCTTGACTCTTTGTTAATGGTAGTGAGGTTAGGAAGCTAATGTTAATGGAGTTTAGGGTTAGAAAAAGATAGATCTAGATTAGTTTTTAGATCTAGATCTAGTTTTTTTACATTCATTCAATTAGTTAGTTTAGAATCATATTTTAGTTTTTAGAATAAAGTATTAGTTATTCATTTCAATTTAGATTATTGCTTAAATTCTTATTTAGATTTAGTTGTCTTAAATTCATAATTAGTTATTCACAATCTTAGTTCTAAATTAGTTTTAATTTCAATTTAATTTAATTATGTCTTATTGTTATTATTGTTCTTGTGTTGGGAATGGTAGAATAGAAATTTCACATCAAATCATTACTCTTACCATTGTTCATTTTGGGTTTGATTAGTAGAATTCGATTTAAGTCTAGAGAGTTAAGAGTGGACGAATCCTTACTCATTATATTGCATGATTATGTTTTGAGAGTAAGAAGAATTGATTTAAACGTAAGAACGGTAGGATTACGTATTAGTGTTGTTAACATTAATATTTAGGATTCTATTGTTTTTACGGTTATCATGGGGTATGTTGGTTTTCCTCTTCTTGGTGCACAACTCTTTTAGAAACTTAGCGTGTCCAGGTAGACTTTTTATAGCTTCTAGAAAAGGTAGGTTTATAGTCAAATTTTTAAACACTTTCCTAATCTCATCAAAATTCTCGTCCTTTTTAAACACAACTAGTCTTTGGGGATATGGTGCTTTATCGCTATTTTTAACAGAAGGGATAAAAGTATTATTAGTCTTTGCTTTATCTCTATCCGTTTTCCATCTAGGTATCCATATTGGAACCTCTACAGGTGTAGGGTCTTCACTTTCTATTATTGGGTCTTGTAATGTTTGCCCTTTTGGTTGTGGTTTAACTGGTACTTCTACAGTTGTAGGGTCTTCAGTTTCTATTATAATATTTTGTATGGTATCATTTTTAGTTTGCGGGTAATCTTTAGGCATAGTCACTTGGTTATCAACTACTCGCTCTGAACAAAGGGTAATGACTGTCTGTAGGTCCCCTTGGTTTATATTACCATTACACTGAATACTTTTTATTTCGAAGGCGGTGTTTGTTGACTTAGGATTAGGCACTGCTTGACCTAGAAACACGCCGGTTTGGTTATTATTTTGGTTAGAAGACATGTCAATAACCTTTTGGCATAAAGACTGCATCATTTGCATAGTTTGTTTCATCATATTAGAGTTTTGATCATGCTGATCTTTCATCAAGTTGGAGTTTTGTTGCATAATTTGATTTTGTTTCTCCAACAAGGTCACTACTACTTTAATACGTAGATAGTTGTATTGGAATTAAAGCTTGTTGGCGTTCATGTCTTGATGTTGATAGTTAAGGTAATGGGTACTAAACCTCTATTCTGGTCACCTAAGTTCCCTTGTCCTTGATGTTGAGTTAAGCTGGTTGAAGTGTGATGGTTGTGGTGGTGTTTGTGCATAGACAAGAGGACAATAGAAGTCGGAATGCTCAAGACTATAACAGACATTACAACGAGTAGAGTTAATGTTCATGATGGAGTGGGTTGTTGATGAACGAGATGGCATCTACCTTTTAGTGAGGGGCATCGATAAGAGTTTTAAACTTCGGGATCATATTTAACCTCAAGAGAAGAAGGAGAGAGGGCGGGAGGAATCGTTACCTCCCCAATTGTTGTTCTTCTTAGATTGATCTTCTAAGAATTTATAAGCCTCAAGGCTCCTTTACTAAGAAAACTACCCCAGTCATGATATCTAGAACCTCCTTATGATGATGTAAAAGCCCCTTGAAGAAGGCACGAACAAAGCGTGTCTTTCGCGAAGATTATGATGCGGGCATTCAAAAGAAGATGAAAACGATTCGTGCCTCTGAAAAGGATTCATGAGGATTGGCGGAAGAAATGAATCTTTTGAAGTATTTCATCTGTCTTTAGTGGTGGGTAAAATTGTTCCATGAACAATTGAACAAGTTGAGCCCATGAGTCCACAGAGTTTGGCGTTTGGGCAGTTAACCAAGACGCCGCCTTATCGGTTAAGGTGAAAGGGAATACCCTCAGTTTAATTTGTTCGCACCAACCGTAGGATGGTGGAATGTTGTTAGGACTTGTTCAATCCACGTAATGTTGATAAGGTTTTTCATGGTCTAAACCATGAAAAACGGGTAACAAATTAAAAATATTTAGGGGGATTCGGAAATCCCCCACTGGGTCTGCTAGAACGATGCAAGATTTGGGACTATCGTTCAAGGCTTTGTAGAAGTCAGAGAGAGGAGTCTCTCTTTCTTCAGCCATTATATCGGTGGTGTGTGTGGAATAGTAGCTAGAGGTGTAATGGGTGGTATACTAGATAGATGTGTTTGTCGGCGTTCTTTGGTGTAATTACGTTAGTTGTTTTTCTTCACCGGAGTTTTGAACTCTAAATTGAAGCAAAAGAAATCAAGGTTCCTTACTCACGATATTTGTTGAGTAGAGTTAGAATAAGGATTCAAACTACCCAAAAGTATAGAACAACTACAAATTGGATGTTACAATAAGGGAACTAAGGAGTAAGGGTCTATTATAAATGTTAGATTTTTATCATTCCTACTTAAACATTAAGAAAACATTAAGTTGAAAACATGCACTTGATACAAAAAATAGAAATTTGGAAGAGAAGTTGGAGAGTTAATCCTCCTCATGAAAGCTACCATTAGTGTTGATTTGAAATAGGTTTTATTCTTCCTAAACTCATAGACAAGTCCCTAACGGAAAAATATAATTGATCCCTAGCATGCATGGCTCACTTAAGAGCTCATACATGCTAGCAAGTGAAACCAAACAATGACTTATCTCTAAGCTCATTGTTTGATTTCTAACTAGACACTACACCAACTATCATTTTGGGATAGGATGTAGTGTTAGTTGTTTATCCTAAAAACCTACCAAACTCACAACCAATGTTTTTCCCTCACATGAGTTGGATTAACTCCCCAAAAAGGGAAGTTAGCTCATGATCCTTGGGACAAGGACTTATGAACTACTAAAAACTCAAAAAAAGAGAAGAGAGAGAGAGAGAGAGAGAGAGAATCCACAACCAAACTCACTTATATATTTCTAGAAGAACTAGAAGAACAAGTGTTCCTCCATTAAAACTATTACAAGCTTTTGCAAAAAATAAAATAAAACTAACTTCTCATTTTCACTAAGGAACTAAAATAATGCCATGTGAGGAAAATAAGTCAAGGGAGTAAATGGAGTATCCCCCACCTTTGTCTAATTTCTTCTCCATTTGAGAGAAATCTCATTTCCTCCCACGGAATTATCAAACCACATTGATTCATTTTTATCTACCACATTAAAACAAAGTGACACCTTGCCTTTTTCTCACTATTAACACCTAATCTAATTTATTACATGCAAGGTGTCAACTTTGCACCAATAATTTGTTATCTTTGTCTTGACATGCTCCATGATTGATGACTCATCCAATCTTGTGGCCCCAAGATAGTGGGTCCATGTGTAGTCCAGCTGGCAGTCCCGTATTTTGGGCGCTTTTACAACTTCCCCCTTTACGCGTAGAGTTCATCGCCTCGATTGTCCGAAAGCAGCTCTCTTGTCGATTCGAGTCCCCGGGTTCGAGAGGTAGGAGCTTTGGAAGTTTGATGCTTCAACGTGGATTTGGGAGAATTCATATATACGCGCTGAATCATGCTTTATCAGCAGTTTAACCAATATTTCCATGTTTATCGCAAATACCGCAAAAGTATGAAAACATATTTATTTCATGATTATTAAACACATAATGAACCAAATTTATATGTCTCAATGGGGTTTCATAATACACTTTTGGGTGCTTATCACACTACCCTTAAACAAAGACTTTGCTTGTCCTCAAGCAAAGAAGAGACACTAAAATAGATAAGTGGCCAAAAAAATGTGTAGTCCTAAACTAATTCTCGCTTTCAAGCAGAGCGATTGCATTGATTATATGCAACAGGCCTTAAACCACTAGGAATTCCCTAGTGGACGAAGTTATAGCCTCGCGGAGAGTTTTCCGTAAAAGATACTCACAAACTTCATTTATACTACAACGACTCAAATGACGTAAACTTGTTTCCTAAATTAATCTCGATATCCATACATCTCCTTAGCAGGAACGAGGATTTATTTCTTTGAAACTCAAGTTAATATGTATTCAATAATTAAAACATCTACATATGATTATTCATGCAGTGAACTTTTCATTGAAATATACTAGCAGTGGTTGTTTCGATCCTTGGAGAGCATACCTAAACGGGGTTCTCACTGTATGTGTTGAAACACATATTCACTCAAAAATTTTTCCACTCAGTGTTTTGTTAACTCTCCAGCAGCGTGGCACACGCTTCCTTACATCTCAATGACAAATGAGGAGCCGATGTCGATCAATCACGCCTACTACTTATTATCACACCACCCTACTCCTAATTGAGCTAGAGGTCTTTATTAGGTATTGTGGGGCTTAGGTGATAGTGTACAAGAAAATGGAAATGGATAATCAAAATTTACGAAAGTATGAGAGAATAGGGTCTTCATATATTTTTACTAGAGAAATCCTTTTTCCTTTCCTTCTTCTAACCGAAGTTTTTCCAACCTTGTTCTTAAGCCTCCGGATACTAAGATTTTTTTTTTTTTTTTAAGAACATGATTCTATTTTATTTTTTCAAGCAAGTAACCGAATTTATATTTGGGACAAGTCTTTTCTTTATTCTTTCCACATTTCATCCTATTTCATACTCATCACTTAGGTAGGTTTTTTTTATTTGGTTTAATAGATGGGTAAGGAATTTTGTGGTGAAAGTGAAAGGTTTGATGAAAGGTTCAAGTGGAGTGACTAGCGGTAATATTTGTAATGTAAGAATTTTAGCTATGTCGATCCAAAGAAGGCCTAAATTCTCGCCTAGGGTTCGGGTGGTGATCAAGTAAGTAGATGCGTAATTTCCTCTAATCGAAAAACTACTCCTCCGCGGTCATCACACACAAATCACTCATATCAAGGCTTTTGGTTAGATTCTCACAGGATTTATAGTTTAAGTAACTAACCGCTGTTTTTAAACTTATCGCTATGTACAATCAATGATACTCAAGCATATGAATATTCATGAAAAGATGTATAAAACTATTGCGCAGACGATATCTAAAATTTCTTAAAACAAATCCTAATTCGATACTAATGTGAGATTTCTAGACAATTTTCATCATTGAAAAGGAAACAAGACTTTGTCACTAAGTACAATTATTAATATGAAAATAAAACTATATATAGGCTACAAGATGCCTAATTTTGCTATAGGTTTAAAGCACCCCAAACGTAATGATGCTTAGTCCTCAAGGATCAATAATTAAAGAGAGAAAGTACCGAGAACCGCGGAGCAAAATTAGGGCTAGATTGTCGGAACCGAGAGGTTGGAGATCATAATATATTATTCAGAAAGAACAAGAAAAATGTTCAATAGCACACTAAACATAGCACAATATATAATAAACCACAAAGATATGAAACATGAAAAAACAATAGCACACCAAACAAAAGGTTTAGCTAGATATATGTACAATGGCAAACTCAAGTTTACCATCCAAAACAGACGGAAGGTTCAAGGCCCTCTTTAAGGAAATGCATTTCCTTAGCATCGCCAATAGATAATAGTCCGCCAAATTTCTGCCCATTCTTTGTCTCCGATTCTCTCAAATTGGTCTTCATCTTTTCGCCCTTTGGGTAACATCAACATGCCTCGTATCGAATGGACGCTTCCATTGAATTTTAAAACCTCAATGAGCTTAATGATTCTCGCTTTTGTCGGGCACATGGAATCCACCTTGACCCACCATGAAAAGTAGCCGCAAACCGTGGGAAATGTGTCTTCATGATTCGCAAGCGTGATCGGTAAAAGTATATACTTATCCCGAAAAGTGCGCGAGCTCGTTTCAGCCGAGACAACACAACCTAAAATGTTAAATAATGCATGACCCCGAAGCTAGTAATCAATACAACGCAGCAAGCCCTCATTGGCAGAGAAAAATGCCAATCTCCCATAATGTTTAGAGTACAAATAACATGGCAAATCCCCATGTTCATGGTCATGCTTGCTAATGGAATGGTGATGTTTCGCCATGGCACATGGCCATCTCCTTCTCGCTTGATCTCAAGACCATCACCATAAGAGTCGCTAAACGCTTGCCACCGAAAAGGAACGGTAAGAATTATGAAAGATGTACCGCCAAGATGCAGCCGGGTTCGGATATGGAAGGTCCAAAGATAGAGCAAGTTGTTGTTCAAAAAAGATATGAGGTGTGTCACCAACTCGGATTGTGAACCCGCCTAAGTAGAAACCATGCGCATGGTTGAATGCTGGTGTGTCATCCATATTAGCATAAAGTATGCAGCCAAACTAGGAGAATAAGTTTGGTCGTTGAAGAATTAGGGAAGACCACCCAATGTTTGTGATGTAATCATGGAAAGATGGCCATAGGCATTCGAATCCATCATAGATCGAAAAGGATTGCTCAGAATGATTTTGGGAGGGACCATGGATGATGAAGATGTCGTGGTTTGATGAAGATGCCATAGTGGATGAAGTAATAAACTAGGTACGCAACCGGATGGAAAAATGAGTATGTAAGAAAATAGACCCTCCCCAGAAGCACATGTTAAAATTATATTAGTCACAATGGAAATGATGACAATCCTACTAAGCATTTCATACAAAATAAAACAAAAGGATAAGATAAAATACATAGTACGACGGACGGAAAAAACGTAATAACATATATGATTATATACTTATTGACTTAGTAATATCATGGATTCTCGATATTGATCTAGAGATGCATATTTTGCACGCATCGTTTTAGGTCTTCTATTTGTTGGCCGAAATGCGATCCGAATGTCCCTTGGTCGGGGCGAGAGAGTACAGCTTTGATTTTCCATTAGAGAGCATGATTTTGCAAGGATTGAGAATGATTTTCCAAGATCTCTTCCCCGCTCAACATCATGAGTTGTTTGACGATCTTGGAAATCCTCAAGAGTTGTGATGATGATATTCTCGACGAGCGCAGTAGTTCCCAAACCCCCGATGAAGGAGTTTAATGCCTTCCATAGGATTAATAATATTCACCATGGCATTTTCATCAAATAAAATGGTCAATTTGAGCTTGGGGTGTGTTCTCGCTTCATCTATCGAGTATCGGGGTCCAAAACCAACGGAGTAGTCCGCTTTGAAAGACCTTTATATATGCTCTTTGAAGGGGTGTCTCCGAGAAATTATCGATAACCCCAACGATCATAATCTGCGAACCAAAGTGGGTAAAGCTGCTGACCTTCTTGTTTTCTTGGTGATTACGCTCCGCAGGTGTCGATCATACAAAAGTCATCTCTTCGAGTTTGCAAAATCCAAAGTAGGTGAAGTCGGTGCTTTGTGACTTCAGATTGGTGTGATGTACCTACCACATTATGTCCCAACCAAGTGGAGCACAACACGCTGATTCTCGTTTCAAAGAGCTGAAGAACAATGTGATGTGTATTTCGACGCCGCCATGAGATACGGTAGCTCGCAAAGAAAGTTTTTATGAATCAAATGATGACTCTTGAAAAAGGGACTCCCCGGGTATTTATGGGATTTGAAGTATGTCGGAGATCATGTCCTTATTCAATTCCAAACGCTGTCCATAGGCATTGAAGTAGAATTTTCCATCTTCATAACCGCTAAATTGGTAGAACATCAAAACCAATTCTCGAATAACTAGTCGATGAATGATATAGAAGAGGCGCCCATCCTCGACGATGATTTCAAGTGTCAAAATAAGAGAGAAAACCGCCTTCTTCGAAAAGTTTTAGGTAGTCTTTCTCGCCGCTATTTTTCTTGGTTGAGCCATTATCGAGGGAAGGATAGTGAAAATTGTATGAATAAGAATGGCTTAAAAAGAAGAGATTTATAGAGCAATTATGAGGCTATACCAACTGAGTCCAAGTGTATTTAATGACCCATGTGATTATGAACAAAGATCATAGGGGATCCACAAGAAGTCTTTGTCATGTCGATATCCAAATATAATTAATGAGATTGTTTAATGTTTAGAAAATACGGAGGAAAGTTTCATTGTGGTAGTTAAACTTACACGTAATTTCAGAATGATGATCATAACTCAAGAATAGAATATGGATAGAATAATCGAAATGCGATGATGTGACAAGTGTTATGTGTACTTTGTAGCGCATGGATTTTCTCCTCAACACCATGTGTATCCATTAATGATTTTGTTGAATTTTGGATGGCCTTCTTTGTTATGGTTTGTTTATTTATTTACTTATTATTATATATATATATATATATATTATATTTATTTTTTTTTTTTTTTTATTTTTTTTTTTTTTTTTTTTTTTTTTTTTATTATATTTTATTATATATATATATATATATATATATATATATATATTAGAGAGAGACTAAAAAGACAACTAATAGACACAACTAATTAATAATGAACTTCTCCATTTAATACGTGAACCCGCATAAATGTGTGAGAATTATTTAACACACCATACTAATATACAAAATGAAAATCAGAAAAAAAAAAAAAAAAACGGTTACATAGATCTAGTTATGCCGATCGTGTTATGCATGAGTGACAAGAGAATGATGATAAACACCGCCATCACAATTAATGTGATAGCCCATTTCGCTGTTCCTTTTCCCATCGCCTAGTTTATTCATTATTGTCAAGAAATTGAAAATTTGTGAAGAAGAAGTTGTGAAGATTGAGAGAAGGGAATGAGTGAAAGAGGAAAGGAGAGTTGTATTTATAACTTGGTTTCAATCATTGGCATGTGACCGCTTTGATCACCATTGGTTCTCGACCATTGGGCTTTGAGAGTAGGCCCAATGAATCAAGGAGCAAACTCATATTTTTGAAAGTACTATATTCGTGATAACATAAATAATTTCTCATTTAAACCGTTCGAGATACAAAATTATGAGAAATCAACCGATATATAATAATTTAGCAAAAAAAATAAAAATGCAATGCATTAGGGAAATAAATGACATAGTCATTTTTAAACCAAAGAAAATAAATAAAATCTATCGAATCCTCCGGTTAGCGTAAGATGAACCCGGTTTCTACGCCTTCGCCAATTAATTTAACTTCAGCCGAAGTTGATCAAGGTGAATGTGGCCTATAGATCAGAAAGTAACCGATCTTGAATTGCCGCCGATTAGCCATCATCATCATTCTCGAATTGGCCTTGGCGATTTCTCATTTCTTTGCCGGAATTCATTCCGAAGTAATCATCTCTTCCTCGCTAAGAAACATCCCGCTGCGATACTAGAATTCATGTTCCTCAAGGATCCATAGGAGTATTTATTCGGGCGATGGTATCTTCATTAAAACAACCGGTGGTGAAGGAGGAGGAGGAGGTACGCTATCATGCTCAATGTCATCTCTAGCTACCGGGTCCCAATGGTCCAAAACACAAGTCTCAAAAATTCCAAAATTCGAAAAGCCCTTGTTTCAATGAAAGGCGAGTAGATCGAACCCTAAATTAAGCATAAGCCGAAAGTAACAAGTACAAAGAAGAGGAGTCGACCTATTTGACGCGGGTCGAAGAAGAATATGGCCCGTGAAATGGACCATACGAAAGTGTGCTTCCTCTCCGTAGGATCCACAGCAGTGCAAGAAAGTCTTGTTCACGCCGACGCCTTTGAAGTTCCAATGACGCCAGGCGCCAACCATCGAAAGTGACGGCTAATTGGTTACGCCCCGAGCTTAATGCCGGTACACGCAGCTCGAGCCCTGTTGTACTTCCCCGAGAAGCGCGGTCAAACATCAAATCCCTCGTGGTCGGATACTCGACAATAACAGTCGGGCTATCCGAAAGTTAATCGAATCCGCTGTATTCAAATCAACTCCAAAAGTGGAGTTCACGCTCCATCCCATCCGCCGAATCCAAAATTGGCCACCCCGAAACCTCCATTGTTATAAAATTTCAACACCAAATCTTCGAATATTGAGCTGGGATTCGATGCAAAAGATATTCCCACTTCTACTTTCAATTTCCTCATCAAAAATGGGTGAAACATCCCTAATTATATAGATTTTCAAATTTCTCTCGACCGTAATTCGCCTTCGCGGCTGCCATAGCCGTTTAAATTGAATTTTGATAGTGCAAATAGTAAGAGGAGGTGGAGGAGGTGCTGCTGGAGGAAGGGGTGGAGTTTGGTGGAGGTTGACGCGCGGCGCTGGTCGATTTCGGTGCAGGGAGGGTCGCGCGCAAGGGTTTATGTCAGGGGACCAAGATCCGGTTTTTTGTGGAAGAAGAAAATAGAGGGGGAACGCGCTGGTGCCCCGCCGCGGGCTTTAAAACCCGATCTTGGGTTTTGGGTCGGGTCAAAATTTTGGCCCAAGTACAAATGAATTACAGAAATTCCTCTTATGTCCCTAAATGTTCAAATTTCAAACTTGGAAATTTGATTCGCTTCAACTCCGAATTTAACCGATGAGATATCAAAACGATCAAGATTAAAAATGCCATCCATTAGAATATGAAAAATCACATTCAAAAAAAATTTTTTTTTTTTTTTTTTTTTTAACAATTTTGGTTTTATTTATTTATCCTTTATATACAAATGTACAAGTCGAGAAGAACGGTCAACAACACCGAAATCCAAATAAAACAACACATCACAAACAAAGCTTTAACTCAGTAACTTTCATGTCGGCTCGGTGAACCCAATCCGCCCGTGATCGCGGCTTTATCCTTTATGTTTTGGGGGCCTAGTGGTTTAGGATCGGCATTCATCCTTGACCAATGTGCAATGGTCTAATAATAATATTACCCTTAGTACATATGGTATAGCCTCAAACCGCCCAAAACAAATACATAGAAAACTGAATGGGTTGGCCTCGGGGAATCCATTCCCCGCATTTAACTATGAAATATCCGATGGTGCATATCACGACTCTCTTTGGGCACCATGCCGGGTGCTAATAAAACAAAACGGTATATACATGTTGAGTCTTTTAACGCCGATCCTCAAGATTTAATTTTCAACGCCGACGAACGTGAGTCTTTTAACGCCGATCCTCAAGATTTAACGCCGAAGATTTAATGTGAGTCTTTTAACGCCGATCCTCAAGATCTAATCGTGAGTCTTTTAACGCCGATCCTCAAGAGTCTTTAAATCCCAATCCCAACCGCGGGGAGCAACGGACGACGATTTAAGTTTATCCTTTGAGCTGGTGTCGCATAATAATATACCTTATACCGCTCATCTCGATAAAAGATCAAGACCGACGTAAAGGAGTTTGATACCATACACCACCCCATCCTTTCGCCGCCGCCGAAAGAAAAAAAGTACTACCACCATTACCAATTCGAGATGGGTGAGATTTGGACCAAATGATGAGTTGGAGTTCGCGAGGAAGAGAATAGAAAAGGGAAGAGAAAGAAGGAGTTGAAATTTTGGTACCCATTGTTTTTCCCGAGGCACGCTTTGCTCGACATCGTAAGACATTTATACTCAGCCAATTAGAGTTTTGTGGACTAAGGTTCCGCGCTTTGCAACCACACACTCTAGGGAATTTTAGAAAAGAAAATAGAAGAGGGCCCGCTACCCTAATGGCATACTTTTCCCGTTTAAATACATGGAAAGAAGTACACCAAATAATCTATTAGTCCGGTAGATCGGATCATCGAGAAGAGTCTCTTCGACATCCGGAGAGCGAACTCATGATAATGTTTAAGGCTACCGCCATTTACTTGGAATTCGCTACCATCATTTACGCTTTTCACGAGATAGCCCCATGGGGGTGACACAGCAGAGAAAGCTGAAAGGACCGCACCATCGAAGTTTTTAATTTTCCGAAAAATGTGTAATCTGAGTTGTACATCAAAACTTTTGACCGATTTTGAACTCTTTTCGCAATATGTGCTTGTCATGCACTCTTTTCATGTTGGCTTTATAGGATTTCGAGAGATCATAGGCATCAATCTCAATTTCCTCAAGCTCATTTAACCGCAATTTTCTTTTTCACCGCCACGTTAGTGTTATAATTGAGGCTTTTGATGGCCCATGGTGGCACGGTGCTCAAGTTCAACCGCAGATGACAAGGTTTTCCAAAAACGAGGCGATACGGAGACATCCCTATAGGTGTCTTAAAAGTCGCTCAGATGCCCACAAGGCATCGATAATCGTAGAGACCAGCCTTTCCTAGATGGATTGACAGCTTTTTCCAAAATGGATTTTATTTCTCGATTAGAGACTTCTACTTGACCATCGGTTTGAGGATGATACGGAGTTGCCACTTTGTGCGTGACTCCATATTTCTTTACTAATGATTCAAAAATTTTATTGCAGAAATGTTTTCCCCATCACTAATTATAGCTTTTGGAACACCAAATCGAGAGAAAATATTTTCTTTTACAAACAAAACTACCGCTTTATGATCGTTAGCACGACATGCCAATGCCTCAATCCATTTTGACACATAGTCAACTCGCTACAAGTATGTATAGGAAGCCATGAGAATTTGAAATGGACCCATGAAGTCGATGCCCCATACATCAAAGATTTCCACAATTAGAATGGGATTTAAGGGCATCATATTGCGCTGAGTAATGCGACCTAACCGGCCGGCAACGATTGCATGCTTTGCAATGCTCATGTGCATCTCTAAACAAGTGTTGGCCAATAAAACCACATTGTAGAACCTTGGCCGCAGTTTTCTTTACCACTAAAATGACCACCACAAGATTGTTCATGGCGTAGGATAACACATCGCTGTGTTCCTACCGGAATGCAACGGGCGGATTAGTTGGTCCGAACAATACTTGAAGAGGTAGGGATCATCCCGTAAATAGAATTTTCACAAAGGATAAAAACTTTTTCCGGTCATTACGGAGACCAAGATAAAGGAACTTCCCGGTAACTAAGTAATTTACTATGTCACCGCACTCAAGGGGACTAAAAAATAGAGTACAAGTGTTCATCCGAAAGGAATCACGATAGGTTCAAGATCGCGATCAACATCACCGACAAGTCTTGATAAATGGTCCGCGAACCACATTTTCGCTTACCTTTTTATCTCTAATTTCGAGAGTAAACTCTTGCAAAAGGAGAATCCATCGGATCAACCTTTGTTTTGCATCTTTTTTCGCTAATAGATAACGGCGCCGCGATGGTCAGTAGACAATAGTTGGAGAACCCACTAGGTAAGGGCTTAAACTTATCTAACGATATACAACAAATGGAGAAACTCTTTTCGGTGGTGGTATAGTTACGCTTGAGCTTCATTAAGGGTTTTACTCGCGATAGTAAATGACAACCGGCTTATCTTTCTCGGCGGCGGTTCTAGTACAGCTCCAATAGCATAGTCGCCATGCCACACATTAATTCAAAAGGTTTAGACCAATCGTGGTTGAATTATAGGAGCGTAGTTAATGCGGTTTTAATACCTCAAAGGCTTGTTTGCAACTGAAATTGAAATCAAAAGCGCATCTTTAAGCAGAGATTGGTTAAAGGTCTAGCAACCTTTGAGAAATCTTGAATAAATCTCCTATAGAAACCCCCGTGATGTCCTAAGAACGCGCTAATGTCTCGAACAGTTTTTGTATAGGAAGTGAAGCAATTTTTTCTATCTTAGCTTTGTCTACTTCGATTCCGGCCCTTTGAAACGATATGTCCTAAAACTATTCCTTTAGTAACCATGAAATGGCATTTTTCCCAATTAAGAACAAGGTTTTTTCTTCACAACGTAAAGACCTTTTCAAGATTTGATAAACAGCCTATCGAAAAGAATCTCCATAAATTGAGAAATCGCCCATGAATACTTCCATAAACCGCTCAACCATATCATCAAAAATATGAAGCATGCAGCATTGAGTACTGTGTGCATTGCAAAGGCCAAAAGGCATTCGCCTATATGCAAATGTACCAAATGGACAGTGAACGTTGTTTTTCTTGATCGCCAGGATCTATGACTATCTGAAAATAACCCGAATAACCATCAAGAAAAAAAGAATAGGCATGACCGCTAAACGCTCGAAAGCATCCGATCGATGAATGGAAGTGGAAAGTGATCCTTACGAGTGACGCATTAAGTTTGCGATAGTCAATGCATATTCGCCATTTTATCGATACGAGCGAAATGCATTCATCTTTATCATTTCGCACAACCAGAATGCCGATTTCTTTTGAACTACGCGGTACAGACTCACCCAAACACTATCGAGATAGGGTAAATAATACCCGCGATCTAGTAATTTTAACACTTCTTCTCGCATTCACATCTTTCATGGTAGGGGTTTAGGCGACGCCGTGGTTCACGCGACGCCTTAGCATTTTCTTCCGTGTATGCGATGGGTGCACACATTAGGTTCAATGCCTTTAATGTCATCGAGGGACCATCCAATAGCGTAACGATGTTGTTGAATGACATTAATTAAACGAGCTTCCCCGATCGCCGCTTAATTGTGAAGAAATAATAACCGGTGACGCACCATCAAAGATCAAGTCAGACGATTTTAATTCGGGCGAAGTGGTTTTTAATTCAGGTGGGCGGAGCTGGTATTAAAGATTCTTGAGGAAGGTCATCATCCATGTAGTAAACAGAGGGATGATCATCCAAGTTACTAGACATCACCGTTGTAGGTCAATTAATGGTAATCGACTCTAATAACTCATTTACTTCGCTTTGTATAATCATCGCCCTCAAACTCGTGAGTCGCTAAAGGAAAGAAATTGGTACACTTCATCCTCGTGAAAAGAGTTTGAGAAATACTTCATGGAATGTCCGCCAACCCCGCTGACTTCACCATCAATGTCGCTCGAATTTGTTTCATTAACTTGAACACATTCACCTCGACCGAAAAGATTTTCGGCGACATGGTCATGGAACCATCTCGACAGCTTAATAAGAGCATTAGCAAAGGGCAAGGAACGGACGCCCTAAAGATGATAGGAATGGAATCACAAGCAACTCTCAGATCCAAAATAACAAAGTCTACAGGATAGAAGAAATCTTGACTTTTACAAGGACGCTTCCACAATTCCTTTGGATACCTTCTTTATGGAACGATCCGCTAACCGTAGAGTCATGGTGGTAGGTTTGAGTTCATGAAGACCTAATTGTTTAAATAAATAATATGGAAGTAAGTTCACGCTTAGCTCCTAGGTCTAATAGCTAAAGAGTCGCGGTATTTGTCACCTAAGGTGCATGGAACCGCTGGTCTACTGTGGTCCTTGTATTTTACAATACCATCAGGTTCGGTGATGGAGGGAAATTGTTCAAATGAGGAACGCTTTGTCGAGGAACATTAGTTCTTCTTTTGTGGTGCACATATCTTTAGAAATTTTGCATGTTTTGGTAATAATTTTAAGGCATCGAAAAGGTAAGTTTATTGTTAAATTTTGAAAAGTCTCTAATTTCAAAGAAAATTGTCATCGTTTATTCTTTGCTGCCGCGGCCGAAACGGTGCCTTAGGGCTGAATTTGGCAAAAGGGTCTACTTGCTTGTTTCCTACATTCGAGGTGTTGACTTTGTTGTATCGGGGAATCTTCCATAGGTTCATTATTAGAAATAGATTCCTTGAACCCTCTTTTCTTTGGTTGATCATCCGCATAATGATCCGATTGTCGCACGCTTTTTCCAGATCGTAGAAGTAGTGATTGCATGCACCTCACCTTGGTTGGGGGTGCTTGTACCAGGGGCATTGGTGAGTTCAAAGGTCGTGGTTTGTCGGTTTAGGGTTTGGAACCGCGCCAGGCAGAAACACACTTTTCTCGACTCTTTCTTGCGCCAATTGTTGAAGTGATTGTTGGATAGACGCTAAAATTTGAGACCGTTGGTTCATGTAAGCCAAGAAAGTCTCATTTGTCCTATCCGAATGGTTGGCGCAGTTGTGCAAATGTAGTAGTTCTCGATTATTGCTTAGAAGTTGTTGATTATAGTGGGATTTGGATTAGCCGAACAAGGTCGCGGGTTGGTCCGATAATTAGCATTAGAATTATTTTGAAATTGACCTTGTTGGTATTGTTGATTATTTCCTTGGCGGTATGGAATAAAAATTATTGGTAGGTCTAACAGTGTTGATTAGCTTAAAACCGTGAGGAGCCCCCATTTGTTGGTTATTTTGACGCCGTTTAAATTCGGATGTTGTCTCCATGGTGCATTGGGAATGTTGAATGCACATGCCTCCTCCGCTTGTCGAGTAGGGGAAGCATATAACAAAGGACAATATGCATCGATGATCGTGACTAAGACAAAGGACACAAGGAGTGGTGTCAACGCTCATGACCGGTTTTGGTAGTTGATCGCTTACTTGAACCGCAAGGGCATCTACTTTTTAGTTAGGGATTCTATCAAATTTTTTATTTCAGGATCGGTTTTACCTCAAAAATAGATGTGGCTTTTGTAGCAAAGATCCTTTGATGATCTAGACGGCCCGCTGTTACCCCAAAGGTGTACCTTTTTTCGCTTTGTTTTTCAAGAAAAGTATAAGCTTCAAGAAGCTCTTTGTCCATGAAGCAACCTCCGCTCATTATATCAAGAGTTTCTTTTGATGATCGCATTGCACCATTAAAGAATGAACTAACAAGGACAGCTTTTTCTAGTTGGTGGTGAGGACATTCTAACGTAAGATCAAGAAAACGACTCCATGCTTCCGTGAAAGGATTCATGAGGATTTTGACGAAGAATTGAATTTTCTCAAGCATTTCGCTTTGTTTTTTTCCTCGAAGTGTAAAACCGAAGCATGAAAGCTTGAACTAGTTTATTCCATGTGTCTATGGATTGTGATTGTTGTCCCCGCTAGCCGATTGATGCTTTTTCCGCTTAAAGTGAATGGAAACAAATGGCAAGCAAGAGTTGTCCTTAGAGATCACCGGATGATGAAATGTTGTTGCCACTTGTTGAAGTCATTTAAGATGATTGTACGGTTTTTCGCGGCTCCAAACCATGATATATTGGTAACAAACTGAAGACGCTTAGCGGGATAATAAAATCACCGACAATGTCCTCAAGTTTAATGCAGAAGAAGGTCCTTCCCAGAATGCAAAGATAGAAGTCCGAGAGGGGCTTCTCGTCTGGTGGAGGATCGCCGGCCATAATGACGTTTGATGGCTAATTTAAGGATTGTGATGAAGGTAATTAGCGTAAGAAGAACAATTTTATGTGAGAACTTACGAATTGCTTATCGATTTTTTTTCGACGATAGGTTTGTTCAATTTCTTTAGTGGAACTGCATCTTTAATCTCATGCAAGCATAAAATTAGATCTAACTTACGTAAGGAATTATGAGGACTCAATTTTATTATTATCTTAAGCATTAGGGTTGAACAACATATGCCTAAGTCGCCGCTAACGAAAGCAGTTGAAGCTAGGAAATACGGTGCATAAACCAAAACCCGTGTCACAAGATAGATATGAGGGAGGATTTCCGCAAGCACGGTTCTAATTAAGTAACCTCAATCTTTCAAGTTTCCTAGACACCATTGGAATATGATTAAGATTTATGGAATTAAAATTTATGCAAAGGTGGTATTAAATTAATTTTTTTAATTTAATTTAATTTAATTTAATTTAATTTTTTTTTTTTTTTTTAAGATTTATGCAAGGTTTAAAATACAAACATACAAATACGATCTACTCATACAATACTAGGTGCAGAGCATGTGAAGGTATTCTACTCATAATGATAGCTATACCTAATAGGCAAACTTGTGTCATCGATAAATATTTCCATACGCATGTGCAAATATACATCAAGAATAATGATATGTACGCTTAATTTGTAAATCGATATTACGAAATGTATATCAACAAAGAACAAAGTGAATTTGAATCACTCATAATGATCTAAATACCTTAGCATACCTAATACAAAGATACATAATGCATAATAGATGACAAAACTAAACATGCAAAGTTTTATACCTAAACTAAAATACTTAACTTTGTATTGCATAATAAATCGATTTCGACAATACTCATTGAGATTGCTAATGTCCTATAGAGAGCAAATTTTACCCCGTAGGTTTAGAAACAACTTACCCAACTAAGATTTTAACCCTCGTTTGAATGTTCTCCTCTTTCTTGACAAAATCGAATTTAATATACAATACCGTAACGTGATAATGAGAGAAATATCAAACATTTAACAAGCAACATTTATAATGAGAAAGACATATACCCATGCAATACAATACCATTAATATGTAAATATACATTCATATGCAATTCATGTCCGTAATCGTGATATAAATATTTACCGTATACTAATTTGATTCATGCATAATTCGAGGCTAAAGCTTAAATAATAATCCATAAATTTTTCCTAATACTATATACATGGCATACATGCAGAAAAACATAATAATAATAATATAAATAAATTACAATAATACTGAAAAATTGAACCTCAGAGCTTCCCCGCTGCCAAAGATATGAAAACTGACGCTTCGATCCGCCGACGCGCGATTAATCCCAAAGGATTATCGAATTTTTCCGCATCGACCAAATATTTAGGCCTGAAATGGATCAAGGTGGATCAGAGATGCCGGTGGCTGAAAATGAGCAAAAACAGAAGAAATTCACCCGAGGACGCTGGTCCCACTCACAAGACGCTGACTCCACCCAGAAGACGCTGGTCTTTTTTTTCGTAATGACTTCAATTTTCACGTAAGTCTTATAATTTGCTGAAATGATGTTTCCAAACCCTAACTTTTTTGGAACCGAAGTGGAACTAAATTTTTTTGGATTACGTGTTGTTTACGAGGCAAAAAATATTAAAAAAAAAAAAAAAAACGTAAAACAAACTAGAAAGGAAAGAAAGAAAGAGAATGGGGGTTCCCCTTGATGCAACTTTCGCTTTGTAGCCCAAGTTCTATTGTTTTAGAACAAAGAAAGCGCCGCCGCCATTTGATATTAGCTTTTTTACACCACTTAGAGTTTAGAACTCTAAATTGAAGCAAAAGAAATCAAGGTTCCTTACTCACGATCTTCGCTGAAAGTAGAGTTAGAATAAGGATTCGAACTACCTAAAGTATAGAACAACTACAAATTGATGTTACAATAAGGGAACTAAGGAGTAAGGGTCTATTATAAATGTTAGATTTTTATCATTCCTACTTAAACATTAAGAAAACATTAAGTTTGAAAACATGCACTTGATACTAAAAAATAGAAATTTAAAAGAGAAGTTGGAGAGTTAATCCTCCTCATGTGAAGCTACCATTAGTGTTGATTTGAAATAGGTTTTATTCTTCCTAAACTCATAGACAAGTCCCTAATGAAAAAATATAATTGATCCCTAGCATGCATGGCTCACTTAAGAGCTCATACATGCTAGCAAGTGAAACCAAACAATGACTTATCTCTAAGCTCATTGTTTGATTTCTAACTAGACACTACACCAACTATCATTTTGGGATAGGATGTAGTGTTAGTTGTTTATCCTAAAACCTACCAAACTCACAACCAATGTTTTTCCCTCACATGAGTTGGATTAACTCCCAAAAGGGAAGTTAGCTCATGATCCCGGGGACAAGGACTTATGAAACTAAAAAAAACTCAAAAAGAAAGAGAGAGAGAGAGAGAGAGAGAGAGAAGAATCCACAACCAAACTCACTTTATATATTTCTAGAAGAACTAGAAGAACAAGTGTTCCTCCATTAAAAATATTACAAGCTTTGCAAAAATAAAAAATAAAACTAACTTCTCATTTTCACTAAGGAACTAAAATAATGCCATGTGAGGAAAATAAGTCAAGGGAGTAAATGGAGTATCCCCCACCTTTGTCTAATTTCTTCTCCATTTGAGAGAAATCTCATTTCCTCCCACGGAATTATCAAACCACATTGATTCATTTTTATCTACCACATTAAAACAAAGTGACACCTTGCTTTTTTTTCACTATTAACACCTAATCTAATTTATTACATGCAAGGTGTCAACTTTGCACCAATAATTTGTTATCTTTGTCTTGACATGCTCCATGATTGATGACTCATCCAATCTTGTGGCCCCACATAGTGGGTCCATGTGTAGTCCAGTTGGCAACGGGTATTTTGGGCGCTTTTACAACTTCCCCGCCTATGTAGAGTTCATCGCCTCGATTGTCCGAAAGCAGCTCTCTTGTCGATTCGAGTCCCGGGTTCGAGAGGTAGGAGCTTTGGAAGTTTGATGCTTCAACGGATTTGGGAGAATTCATATATACTGCTCCTCGCGGCTTTATTGCAGGTTTAACCAATATTTCCATGTTTATCGCGAAATACCGCAAAAGTATGAAAACATATTTATTTCATGATTATTAAACACATAATGAACCAAATTTATATGTCTCAATGGGGTTTCATAATACACTTTGTACAAAACAGATTATTGAGTATCTCCATATCTGGGCTTGACCTAATAAGTTGACTGTCCAAACTTCAGAGTGTGAACATATTCACTCTTGAGAAACTACACTCCCTCCACACACACAAACACAACCCTTTTTGTTTTTCCTTCATTCTGAAGCAAATATCTCAGTTGCTTGTCAGGTGACTTTGGTTCAAATAGATCATGAAGGAGAATCTAATATTGCAGGGGCACAGAAAACACAAGATGAATTTGTCCAACCCACCTTTAACTTTACGAGCCCTGGATGATATACTCATTTTGGGCTCAGAGAAAAGGGAAGTACATTGTTACATCAGGTCAAAGGCCCCGTAAAAAAATTTATTTCCAGAGTTATACTCATATGTCACACTTTGACGTTGCTCCACAACCTATTAGATGGAAATACGTTAGGCCCCAAAATTTATTTCCAGAGTTAAGCTCAGATGGATGGAATACTCAAAAACGGCACGAAGGTATAACCATATTTCGCCAGTACAGGACTGAAATCAACTAAAGATACAACTTCTGATGTCAGTTCGGCTTGAGAAGCGGATAAAGATTCTAAGTTGTATTTGAGAAGTTGATATAAATAAAAGTTATGGTACTCTAACCCTAGTTGTTTAAAAAAAAGGTTAAATATATAGAGTTCGGCTTGCATTCAGGATGGTTTATTAAAAAGACGATACACGGAAGGATGAATTATCGCCTAGAAATGGATCCCACTTAAACACAACAAAACCCTCAGTGAAGTAACTGAAATTGTTCCCCCATGTCAAAAGACAAAGGAACTCCAACATACTTGAAGAACGCTAACTTCCGATGTCGACTATAAATTTTCACGACAAAAAAGAAAATGGACCGTGGCATGAGGACAAAATTGCCTTTTCGAATATATCCTACATTAAAAGCACTTCCACTACCATATTCATCTTTGAAAGAGTCTAAACCGGAAGACATATCTCGTTATCAAGTGACAAAAATGGATTTACTAAAGGGTTGTGGTCACTCGATGTATGAACAACTTGTTGGGAGATTTCACTAGAAAGTCACACCCTCAATCTAGCTACTTTCTATCCCAAATGATTTCAACTTGGAGCTCACACCAAGAAAATCACCTACCCAAGACTTTGGTAGTTATCACAACAAACTCAAACAAGCAAAGCCACTAATTTATCATCACCCATAACAAACAAACAATAAATAGGTAAGTAAACATGCAAAGAGGACACAAAGATTTGGGTGGTTCGTAAATGTTACCTACATTCACACAAGAGGCGAGTTTCCTTTATAACAAAAGATTGGAGAGTTTCAAGAGATATCAAGAATCAAGAACAAGAGGCTCCTCCAAACCTATTTTAATAGAGCTCCCACAATACTTAAGAAATGAATCTCTCAAAGTTGTTTCAAAACCATTTATTTTTTTTCTTTATATAGGTACACATAGAAAAAGGTGAGAAAATGGGCTTTGGACCAAATTTGAAAATCGAGTGAAAATTCGGAAAGCATGAGTGTGGGTCGCCTTCTGGCCAAGGCTAATCTCGAAGGAGGTCACCCGACTCCCGATAACCGGTGCATGGCGGCCTTGTTTAAAGCATGGTTGGCTGGTCGCTTCCTCTCTTCTCAAACTAAAAACTTGAAGGTAGTGTTTCCGGACATCGGAGCAAAGCTTCGGCGGTTCCACAAACCCAACAATCTTCCACTTGAACCTTCGAGATTCTATATATGCACATCACATCTCAATTGTAACAACTCAATCCAAATCCATTTACTAATGAAACACTTTCGGCTCAAAATCCAAGATGGTCTTCAAGTAAGAAGAACAATGAAGTTGAACACTTGACTTCATCTTCAATAACACCCTACCATGACATAGACATGTCTCCGGTGGTACTCCATGAATAACACATATCCGTTTCACCGCTTCCCAATGATGTTTGTCAAGGTTAGCTATAACCTCCAAGCAACTCAGCTGCATGAGAGATATATCCCAAATGCGCCAAACCATGTACCATCGCCTAGGGGCTTGTTGGAAACAATGCAAACTTTTTCTTAACTGCGCATCATATTATCTTTATCCTTCCGTGGAAACCCAATGATTGTCACGTGTAAATCTCCTCAACATGATCCTGATGGAGGTGAAGCGGTTTTCACATCTAAGCGCTAAGATTTAAACCTTCCAAACAACAACAATACTAAGCGGTGGTGAAAAATATTTGGAGAGAATCTTATGGCCATATATCTCTTTGGAACCATCATGTTCCTTCTCGACTCGATACACCCATTTGCTACATTAGAGTCATGTCCTTGGGTACTTTGGCCAACTCCCAAGTGACACTAAAGACGAGGGACTTCATCTCATCATGCATAATAAGCTCCCACTTCGCTAGCATCACCAACCTCGACGCCGCATCATATCAATGAGGTTCACCATCATCGATAAATAAATAGGTGGAGGGAGGATACTTCATGCTCTCGATGCGGTTGCCCGGATAACCTCCTTAGTGCACGAGATGGGAGATGGACTTGGTGGCGTAGTCTCTTCACCCGAAGTCACTACTATCATCATCGGTGTGGAACTTCCACAACACCCGCGACTTATATAAGAGCCTTCTAACTTCAACATACTCGGTGTCTTTATCATGCTTAGAACCCGCTCCATGGGTTGTGCTTCTTTTACGTCCTTGTATAAAACCATCTCAATCGAACAAGGCATCTCGCCCGAATAATTTCCGGTTTTGGTCATCCCAAAAACGATAACCAAGATCATCATCGCCATATCCAATGAAGGTACACTTGACATCAAGATTATCCTCGTCACTAGTGTGTGATAACCGTAATAATAATAAAATCCTAAATATTAATGTTAACAACACTAATACGTAATCCCTTTGTTCTTATGTTTGAATCAATTCTTCTTACTCCCAAAACATAATCATGCAATATAATGAGTAAGGATTCATCCACTCTTAACTCTCTAGACTTAAATCGAATTCAACTAATCAAACCCAAAAGGAACAATGGTGAGAGTAATGATTTGATGTGAAATTTCTATACTACCATTCCAACACAAGAACAATAATAACAATAAGACATAATTAAATTAAACCTGAAATTAAAACTAATTTAGAACTAAGATTGTGAATAACTAATTATGAATTTAAAGACAACTAAATCTAAATAAGAATTTAAGCAATAATCTAAATTGAAATGAAGAACTAATACTTTATTCTAAAACTAAAATATGATTCTAAACTAACTAATTGAATGAATGTAAAAAAACTAGATCTAGATCTAAAACTAATCTAGATCTATCTTTTTCTAACCCTAAATTCCATTAACATTAGCTTCCTAAACCTAACTACCATTAACAAAGAGTCAAGCTTTTGTTTTTTATACTTCGGATCCAAAATCGTGCATGGGCTTGGAGCCATGTTTTGGTTTGGAAAATCGGACCCCAAAACCAATTTCTTTAGTCAAAATGGGCTCTTCACCAGAGTTGGCTTCGACAGATGTTTCGTCTACTTTTGCTCCTCTGATTGGGCCAAGGCTTGGACTATTGGAAAGCTCTTTTCGAGCGGTCGTTTTGACATAAGGTAGGCCCAATTCAGGTCCGAGTCCAAAGATATATGGTCTTGGAAGTTCTCACTGACTTTGTGCATTGTTTACGCCCGCGTGGACTTTGACTTTTCAGCTTTTTGGCCGGGCTTTACAAAGGCTTTGTCTTCTTGAAAATTGGCCTTTAATCACGAACTCCTTAGCAACCAACCTTTGCTCCTTTATCTCACTAAAGTGGCACACATTTCGCACATAATAGACTTTGAAGCCCGAAATGCATAAAATACGTAATCAATATTAACTCTTACTTATTATTCACATAATTGTCTAAAAAGTACGATTGTTAAGGGGTTAAAACTACGTTTTTGGGCTCTTATCAAACCACCCTTAAACTTGACATTTGTTTTGTCCTCAAGCAAAGATGAGAAATTAGAATAAGTGACCAAAAATGGAGTTCTATCTACTCACCGTTTACTGAGTCGCGATTGCATTGATCATATGCAACAAGGCCTTAAACCACTAGGAATTCCCTAGTGGACGAAGTTATAGCCTCGTGAGAGTTTTCGGTGAAGGTACTCACAAACTTCATCTATACTACAACGACTAAGAAATAAAACTATTGTTTCCTTATTTATGTCTCAATTATCTATACATCTTACTAGCAATGAATACGTAATAATCATGTCGAAACCTAAGCTAATATATGCATAATAATCAATCATCTACTTAATAAACATATATACAATGAGTAATGCTATGAAATGCGAATGTGTCCGTTTATGAAACTTTGGAATAAGCGTCCTTAAGTAGGTTCTCACATAAAGTCAAGACAAAAATCACTCACGATTTTTCCACTCAAGTTTTCTTTACTCCGGTGTCGCGGTGGGCATACTTTACCTTAGAATCTCAATGACACACATAAGGAAGCTGAGAAGTTGATCAAACTTACTATCCCACTAACCTATTCCTAATTGAGCTATATGTCTTTATTAGGTGTTGCGGGGATTAGGAGATGGTTTAAGAAGGAAGGAAATGTATATTTAAAAGGGACAAGTCTGAGATAATAGAGTCTTCATATTATGTAACTAGAGAAAACCTTGTTATTTACTTTTTGCTTCTACACTTTGTTTCCATCCTTAGCCATTTTTTTCTTTTTTTTTGGCTTTTGACTCCTTTTATTCTATTTTTGGAGTTTTTATTTTATTTATATTTATATTTTTCTTTTCTTTGGATGGAAACTTCTTTCTTTATTTTACGGAAGCAATTAACTAACTTTTTTGTTTACACGGAGGTTTTTCTCTTCTTCTTTCTTTCTTATTCTATTCTCGGACTTATCTAAATTGGGTAGGTTGAATTTTTTTATTTTGTTTTGTTTTGTAATGGGGTAAAGGATTTGTGGTTTATGGAAGGCTAAAGAAAGGCTCGAGGCGACTAGCGAAAAATAATTCATAGGTTTGAATTTACGGCTATATCGATCCAAAGAGGCCTAAATTCTCGCTTAGGATATGGCATAGTGATCAAGCAAGTGGGCGTGTGATTTCTCTATCCGGATTTTACTTCTCCCTTGTGTCATTTCTAAAATGTTTCACTCATATAAGGCTTTAGGCTATATTCTCACAGATTTGTAGAATAAGTACTCTAGTCTAGATTTCATAAACTTATCGCCAAACAATCATAGATACTCATGTAATATATTTATAGATAGATGCAAAGATTATTACCTACATATTAACCTAAGTTTCTAAAAACTATTCTAATGCAAAAGCTACGTGAGACTTCTAGATTATTAAGAGCATAGAGAAAGAAACAATACCAATATTCCTAAGTGTATAGCATAAACTTTTTATTTTTATTTTTATTATTTTTAAGACAAATAATACGTAATATACAACCTAATATGTGCTTAACATTTACATCGTATTTCTATACCACCCCCCAAACAATTTGGGAGAAGGGGGTTCATGAAACAATTCAATAGCACAATTAAATTATGTAACTAACTAATTTTTATAATTTTTAACATTTTATAAATAAGAGTGCATAATTTACATCCTAAAAGTGTCTAATTTTTGCAAATGTTTCTATCCCACCCCAAAACAATCGAACGCTTTGTCCTCAAAGTGGAAAGAGATAAGGAAAGAATTTACCATAGAAACGTGGCAAAAATTGGCAAGCACTGTAATGTAAATATTGTAAAGATGATATGATAATATGAAGCACAATTAAACTGTGCATGCACTAACTAGCACAAACTCTAATGAAGTAAACATGATGTGGTTTAGGTGGCAACATGATTTAAAATGAATACCAAAATCATGCACCCCAAACAAAATTGGAAAACTCTTTTTAAGTTTGAAAATTTTGTTTGGTCTATACCTTAAAGTTGGTATTGTATTTAAAACTTGGGTCTTTTAAAGTCGATTCCTAGACTTACAAATATATATGTATTAAAATGTAGTTTACCATATATCAATAATCGAAAAAGTTGTGGGTCTTTCCACAAATAATTAACATGGAATGCACCATCAAACGTAATTAAGCACCAAGATTTCCTATGACGTAGCTTAGTGGAATGAGAGCAAAGCCTTATAGATCTAAAACCTAATTGAGCATACAGTTTCTTCTTTGTCCTCTTACGGAAGGGATGCCAAGTAAATGAACGCGGAGAAAATTGATAGTGTGGAAGATACGTAGGATGTGGATAATTTTGAGAAGGAAAAAATGGAAAAATGAAAATGTGTCGTGGCTTGTCCTTGGGTGTTACTTCTTCACCAGTTGGTTTTAGATAGTTATGAAGCATCTGAGAAACGCCAAGGTCAAGTACAAACTCAGTGGTTCTTTTGAAAAGGTAGAGAGGCGAGGAACATTCGTGATGGAAGGTGAATGAGTGACATGAGGATGTGAGGTGGGTGAATGGTGTTAAACTAGTGTTCTTAGGTCTATATCATCGAGGCCTTGAGATATGCAAGACATTCCTCAATAGGTGGGTAAGAAGAATCACTGGGATAGAGGGCTTAAAAAATTCTTCTTCCGGGCCATGGTGTCAAGAGATGAATGGATGTCAATAGGAGAGAACTTCGCGAGGCGGCAAAGAAGGGTTGCAAAAAGAGTCGAAGGAAATCCTCCTTGATGTTATCTACGCCTAGGAGTAGAAATTGTGATCCTTGTCTTTTTTTTCCATAAGAGGGGTATCTACTAGTGTGGGAACTAAAGTGTCACCGCGACTAATGTGAGGTGGGTACAAAACTCTCAATGGACTTCACTTCCCCTTCCGGGGTGCAAACCTAGTTGTCCCCGTTTTTGTCTAAACATGTTAACTTCTACGAAAGATTTCCAAAAGAAAGAGTCATTGAGCCATCCCGACAATTGATTTTTGGGCATTGGCGTTGCCAAGAAAGGACGCTTCTAAGATGATGGGAATGGAATGGAGCAACTTCGTGTCAAGAATAACAAAGTCGGTTGGATAGTAAAAATCCGAACTTTAACGAGAATATTTTCAACTACACCCTTGGGATACTTAATAGAACGATCGGCTAACTGCAAAGTCATTTTGGTTGGTTGAAGTTTTGTTAGACCTAGTTGTTTATATAAATAAAAAGGGAGTAAGTTAACACTTCCCCGTGGTCTAATAAAGCAGTTGTTATGAAGGTATCACCTAATGTGCATTGTCAGGACAAAGAGATCGACGTGGTCCTTGTACTTAACAATTCCGTTATGTTGGATAAAGAGGGATATTGTTCAGTTAAGAATGCTTGGGGGTGATAAGAGCCCAAAACTGTAGTTTTAACCCCCTTAACAATCATACTTTTAGACCGATTATATGAGTAATACCAAGAGTTAATACTTATTACGTGTTTTATGCATTTCGGGCTTCAAAGTCTATTATGTGCAGAAATGTGCCATTTTAGCGAGATAAAGGAGTAAAGGTCGGTTGCTAAGGAGTTCTGTGATTAAAGGCCAATTTTCAAGAAGACAAAGCCTTTGTAAAGCCCGGTCAAAAGCTGAAAAGTCAAAGTCCACGCGGCGTAAAACATGGACAAAGTCGTGAACTTCCAAAGACCATATCTTTGGACTTAGACCTTGGAATTGGGCCTACCTTATGTCAAAACGACCGACTCGAAAAGAGCTTTCCAATGGTCCAAGCCTTGGCCCAATCAGAGGAGCAGAAGTGGACGAAACATCTGTCGAAGCCAACTACAGCTGAAGAGCCCATTTTGGACTAAAGAAATTGGGTTTTGGGTCCGATTTTCCGCCCAAAACATGGCTCCAAGCCCATGCACGATTTTTGGATCCGAAAGTATAAAACAAAAAGCTTGACTCTTTGTTAATGGTAGTGAGGTTAGGAAGCTAATGTTAATGGAGTTTAGGGTTAGAAAAAGATAGATCTAGATTAGTTTTAGATCTAGATCTAGTTTTTACATTCATTCAATTAGTTAGTTTAGAATCATATTTTAGTTTTAGAATAAAGTATTAGTTCTTCATTTCAATTTAGATTATTGCTTAAATTCTTATTTAGATTTAGTTGTCTTAAATTCATAATTAGTTATTCACAATCTTAGTTCTAAATTAGTTTTAATTTCAGTTTAATTTAATTATGTCTTATTGTTATTATTGTTCTTGTGTTGGAAATGGTAGAATAGAAACTTCACATCAAATCATTACTCTCACCCTTGTTCCTTTTGGGTTTGATTAGTTGAATTCGATTTAAGTCTAGATAGTTAAGAGTAGACGAATCCTTACTCATTATATTGCATGATTATGTTTTGAGAGTAAGAAGAATTGATTTAAACGTAAGAACGGTAGGATTACGATTAGTGTTGTTAACATTAATATTTAGGATTCTATTGTTTTACGGTTATCAAATGGCGCCGCTGCCATCTTAATCTCGTTCAAGACAAGAATTCAATTGTTTGAATCCAAGGGGCAATCCCCCATTCTTTACCCACCCACCCTTTTAATTTTTCATTCTTATTTCTTGAATTTTCGAACTGTTCAATCGCTTTTAGGCATAGGGATGCGGATTCACAAAGAAAAACACTGCGGTGAAGGTATTTTTAAATTTTCGAAAATTCTAAAAAATTTTCATACATAATATTTAATGTGTTGTTGATTTACTGGAATATTTTCAGATTTTTCAAAGTTGGTTTACCTTGTGAAAAAATACGATCTTTACAGTGCTGCATTTCAGTTTTCACACCGTATGTTCTTGAAAAACAGACGAGTAAGGTTACTTAGGGAGTTCTAAAAATTCTATAATTTTTACAGGAGTATCTATCCTAAGTCAGGAGTTTGTAGTAAAAATTTGACGAGTTTTTGATTTGTTTTGACCTCCTAAATAGTAGAGTGTTTCCAGTGTGTTCTGCAGTATTGCAAACACTTAATATCTGGAACACCAACCGATAAGGAGAGGTTGTAGAACTCCAATTGCTCTAAAAGTTTTACAGGAACAAGTAGGATCTGTCAGGAGTCTCCAGTAAAAATTTGAAATATTTTTGCTTTGTTTTGATGGGTTAACCATTCGGTTGTTTGTATTGTGTCCGAAAACTGTTTTGCAAACTTTGCAGGGCAGTAGAGGGACTTTCATAGCTCCGATTGATCTGAAATTTTACAGGCTACTTGATAGACGTCTTAGCAAATTATTGTAAAAAGTGCAAATTTTTTGGAATACGATAAAAGGCCTAAAACTCGAACAACCTGAAGCGCGACCGGCGTTTCAAACCGAAGCGACCCGCCAAACACCGACATCCGAATCCCGAATTCGCGCAAAGCGCACCTGCGCCAAAATCGGAAGTTGGCGTGACCCGCCCAAACCGAAAACGACCGGCGCCAAAACACTGGACATTGAAAACAGCCTAACCGCCAAACCGAGCCGCGACCGCTTCAAAAACCGGACATTCGAAAACCGCGCGACCGGCGCTTTAAACCAAACGACCGCTTCAAAACATGGACATTCGAAAAACCCGTGCCAAACCGAGGCGACCGCCCAAAACATTGGACATTCGAAACCCCTGAGCGCACAAGGCTTTCAAACAGAGGGCACCCACCGCCCTCGAAGGAAAATTCAGCAGGAACACCCAATTTTCAAGGTTAGTTCAAATTTCTATTTCTTCAAGTTATTCAGTGTTTCTAACTTGTTAAATACACCGAGATCGCGTGATACAAGACGCTTATTCAAACGCCAAAAGCAAGGAGGCATTCGTGTACTCCTTCTTCTTCTCCTTTCTTTCGTCGTCGGAGGAGTTTTAATTCTAGTATAATCGGGCTTGTTTTTCAGAGAAATAAATACAACACACCTATCTAGAATTTCACACACTACACTTGCATCAATGGCTAAATAACAAGAGACTCTCTCTCTGATTTTTATAAAGCCCTAAACGATGGCCCTAAGTCGTGCATCGTTTTGTAGACTCTAGTGGGGGGATTTTCAATCCCCCTAATATATTTAACTTGTTACCGGGTTTTTCATGGTTTAGACCACGAGAAGCCTTTTACCAAAGACGTGCGTAGGATAGACCAAGTTCTCACTACATTCCATCATCCTAGCGTAAGTCCAGATCAAGTTAAACTTAGGGGTTTCCTTTCACCCTAGCCGACAAAGGCGGCGTCTTGGTTAATCGCCCAAACGCCAAACTCGTGGACTCATGGGCTCAACTTGTTCAATTGTTCATGGAACAATTTTACCCACCACTAAAGACAGATGAAATGCTTCATAAGATTCATTTCTTCAGCCGTAATCCTCATGAATCCTTTTCAGAGGTCCGAATCGCTTTGATCGATCTTCTCATTGAATGCCCAAGATCATAATCTTTGCGAAGACACGCTTTGTTCGCGGCTTTCTTCAAGGGCTTTCTACATTATCATAAGGAGGTTCTAGATATCATGACTGGGGGTAGTTTTCTTAGTAAAGGAGCCTTGGAGGCTTATAAATTCTTAGAAGATCAATCTAAGAAGAACAACAATCGGGGAGGTAACGATTCCTCCCCGGCCTCTCCTTCTTCTCTTGAGGTTAAACATGATCCCGAAGCTTAAAACTCTTATCGATGCCCTCACTAAAAGGTAGATGCCATCTCTATTCAACAACAACCCACTCCAGGTCATGAACATTAACTCTACTCGTTGTAATGTTCGTTGTAGTCTTGAGCATTCCGACTTCTATTGTCCTCTTTGTCTATGCACAAACACCACCACAACCACCACACTTCAACCAATTAACTAAACATCAAGGACAAGGAAACTTAGGTGACTAGAATAGAGGTTTAGTACCCATAACCTTAACTATCAACATCAAGACATGAATGCTCAACAAGCTTTAATTCCAATACAACCATCTACGATTAAAGTAGTAGTGACCTTGTTGGAGAAACAAAATCAAATTATGCAACAAAACTCCAACTTGATGAAAGATTAGCATGATCAAAACTCTAATATGATGAAACAAACCATGCAAATGATGCAGTTTTGTGCCAAAAGGTTATTGACATGTCTTCTAACCAAAATAATAACCAAACCGGGCGAGTTTCCAAGTCAAGCAAAGGCTTAATCATAAGTCAACAAACACCGCCTTTGAAATAAACAAGATTTCTTCAGAATGGTAATATAAACCAAGGGGACCTGGGGCAAATACTACCCTTCGCTCAGAGCGCAGTAGTTGATAACCAAGTGACTATGCCTAAAGATTACCCGCAAAACTAAAAATGATACCATACCAAATACTATAATAGAATGGGAAGACCCTACAACTGTAGACCGCCGGTTAAACCACAACCAAAATGGCAAACATTACAAGACCCAATAATAGAAAGTGAAGACCCTACACCTGTAGAGGTTCCAATATGGACACCTAGATGGAAAAATGGCTAGAGATAAAGCAAAGACTAATAATACTTTTATCCCTTTTCAAAAAAAATAGCGATAAAGCATCATATCCCCAAAGACTAGTTGTGGTTTAAAAAGGACAAGAATTTTGATGAGATTAGGGAAGTGTTTAAAAATTTGACTATAAACCTACCTTTTCTAGAAGCTATAAAAGTCTACCCGACACGCTTAAGTTTCTAAAAGAGTTGTGTACCAAGAAGAGGAAAACCAACATACCCCACTAAGCATTCTTAACTGAACAATATCCCTCTTTATCCGAACATAACGGAATTGTTAAGTACAAGGACCCCGGTCGTCCCTATCAGAATAATGCACCTTAGGTGATACCTTCATAACAACCGCTTTATTAGACACGGGGGAAAGTGTTAACTTACTCCCTTTTTATTTATATAAACAACTAGGTCTAATAAAACTTCAACCAACTAAAATGACTTTGCAGTTAGCCGATCGCTCTATTAAGTATCCCAAGGGTGTAGTTGAAAATATTCTCGTTAAAGTTCAGGATTTTACTATCCAAACCGACTTTGTTATTCTTGACACGGTTGCTCATGATTCCATTCCCATCATCTTAGGGCATCCTTTTTGGCAACCGCCAATGCCCAAATCAATTGTTGGGATGGCTCAATGACTCTTTCTTTTTGGAAATCTTTTCGTAGAAGTTAACATGTTTAGACAAAAACAGGGGACAACTAGGTTTGCCTGTAGAAGGGAAGTGAAGTCCATTGAGAGTTTTGTACCTCACATTAGTGCGGCTGACACTTTAGTCCCCACACTAGTAGATACCCCTCTTATGGAAGAAGACAAGGATCACAATTTCTACTCCCTAGACGTAGATAACATCAAGGAGGATTTCCTTCAACTCTTTTGCAACCCTTCTATGCCGCCTCGCGAGTTCTCTCCTATTGACATCCATTCATCTCTGGACGCCATGACGGAAGAAGAATTTTTCAACCTCTATCCCAGTGATTCTTCTTACCTACCTATTGAGGAATGTCTTGCATATCTCAAGGCCTCTGATGATATAGAACTAAGAACACTAGTTGAACACCATTCACCCACCTCACATCCTCATGTCACTCATTCACCTTCCATCACTTAATGTTCCTCGCCTCTACCTTTTCAAAGAACCATTGAGTTTGTACTTGACCTTTGGCGTTTCTCCTATGCTTCATACCTATCTAAAACCAACTGGGTGAAGAAGTGACACCCAAGGACAAGCCACCGACACATTTTCATTTTTTTTCCATTTTTCCTTCTCAAAATTATCCACATCCCACGATCTTCCACAACCATCAATTTTCTCACGCTCATTTACTTGGCATCCCCTTCGTAAGAGGACAAAGAAGAAACCAGATGCTCAATTAGGTTTTAGATTTATAAGGCTTTGCTCTCATTCCACTAAGCTATGTCATAGGAAATCTTGGTGCTTAATTTCGTTTGATGGTGCATTCCATGTTAATTATTTGTGGAAAGACCTACAACTTTTTTCGATTGTTGATATATGGTAAACTGCATTTTAATACATATATATTAGTAATTCTAGGGAATCGACTTTAAAAGACCCAAGTTTTCAGACAATACCAACTTTCGAGTATAGGCTAAAAACAAAATTTTCAAACTTAAAAAGAGTTTTCCAATTTTGTTTGGGGTGGCGATTTTGGTATTCATTTTAAATCATGTTGCCACCCTAAGCCCTGTCATGTTTACTTCAAAGAGTTTGTGTTAGTTAGCACGCACTAGGTTTAATTGTGCTTCATATTATCATATCATCTTTACAATATTTTCACATGTGCACGCCAATTTTTGCCACGCTTCTATGGTAAATTCTTTTCCTTATCTCTTTAAACTTTGAGGACAAAGCGTTGATTGTTTGGGGTGGATAGAAACATTTGCAAAAAATTAGACACTTTTAAGATGTAAATTACGACTTTTATTTATAAAATATTAAAAATTATAAAAATTAGTTAGTTACAAAATTTAATTGTGCTATTGAATTGTTTCATGAACCCCTTCTCCCAAATTGTTTGGGGTGGTATAGAAACACGATGTAAATGTTAAGCACATATTAGGTTGTATATTACGATTATTTGTCTTAAAAATAATAAAAATAAAAATAAAAATAAAAAGTTTATGCTATATACTTAGGAATATTGGTATTGTTTCTTTTTCTATGCTCTTAATAATCTAGAAGTCTCAATGTAGCTTTTGCATTATAATAGTTTTTTAGAAACTTAGGTTAATATGTAGGTAATAATCTTTGCATCTATCTATAAATATATTACATGAGTATCTATGATTGTTTGGTAGTAAGTTTCAAATCTAGGCTAGAGTACTTATTCTACAAATCCTGTGAGAATATAGCCTAAAGCCTTATATGAGTGAAACATTTGAGAAATGACACAAGGGAGAAGTAAAATCCGGATAGAGAAATCACACGCCCACTTGCTTGATCACTATGCCATATCCTAAGAGAGAATTTAGGCCCTCTTTGGATTGATATAGCTAGAAATTCAAACCTATGAATTATTTTCCGCTAGTTAAGCTAATCGAGCCTTTCTTTAGCCTTCCATAAACCACAAATCCTTTACCCCGTTACAAAACAAAACAAAATAAAAAATTCAACCTACCCAATTTAGATAAGTCCGAGAATAGAATAAGGAAGAAAGAAGAAGAGAAAACCCGTGTAAACAAAAAAAGTTAGTTAATTGCTTTCGTAAAATAAAGAAAAGAAGTTTCCATCCAAAGAAATGAAAAAAAAATAAAAATAGAAATAAAATAAAAACTCCAAAAAAATAGAATAAAAGGAGTCAAAAGCCAAAGAAAAAGAAAAAAGAAAAATGGCTAAGGATGGAAACAAAGTGTAGAAGCAAAAGTAAATAACAAGGTTTTCTCTAGTTACATAATATGAAGACTCTATTATCTCAGACTTATCCCTTTTGAATATCCATTTCCTTCCTTCTTAAACCATCTCCTAATCCCCGCAACACCTAATAAAGACCTCTAGCTCAATTAGGAATATGTTAATGGGATAGTAAGTGGCAGATGTGTTTGATCAACTTCGGCTTCCTTGTGTGTCATTGAGATTGTAAGGTAAAGTATGCCCACCGCATTAACCGGAGTAGCAAAACTTGAGTGGAAAAATCGAGTGATTTTTGTCTTGACTTTTATGTGAGAACCTACTTAAGGACGCTTATTCCAAAGTTTTAAACGGACACATTACATCAGATTTCATAGCATTACTCATTGTATAGATGTTTATTCGTAGATGATTGTTTATTATGCATATATTAGCTTAGGTTTCACATGATTATTCTCAGATTCATTGCTAGTAAGATGTATAGATAATTGAGACATAAATAAGGAAACAATAGTTTTATTTCTTAGTCGTTGTAGTATAGATGAAGTTTGTGAGTACCTTCATCGGAAAACTCTCACGAGGCTATAACTCGCCAACTAGGGAATTCCTAGTAGTTTAAGGCCTTGTTGCATATGGTCAATGCAATCGCGACTCAAATAAACGAGTAGATAGAACTCCATTTTTGGTCACTTATTCTAATTTCTCATCTTTGCTTGAGGACAAGCAAAATGCTGTTTGGGGGTGGTTTTATAAGAGCCTAAAACTGTAGTTTTAACCCCTTAACAATCATACTTTTAGACCAATTATGTGAGTAATAATTAAGAGTTAATACTTATTACATGTTTTTATGCATTTCAGGCTTCAAAGTCTATTATGTGCAGAAATGTGCCACTTTAGCGAGATAAAGGAGCAAAGGTCAGTTGCTAAGGAGTTCTGTGATTAAAGGCCAATTTTCAAGAAGACAAAGCCTTTGTAAAGCCCGCTCAAAAGCTGAAAAGTCAAAGTCCACGCGCGTAAACAAAGGCACAAAGTCGTTAGAACTCCAAGACCATATCTTTGGACTCGGACTTGAATTGGGCCTACCTTATGTCAAAAACGACTGGCTCGAAAAAAGAGCTTTCCAATGGTCTAAGCCTTAGCCCAATCAGAGGAGCAAAAGTAGATGAAACATCTGTCGAAGCCAACTATAGTGAAGAGCCCATTTTGGATTAAAGAAATGGGTTTTGGGTCCGATTTTTCCGCCCAAAACATGGCTCCAAGCCCATGCACGATTTTGGATCTGAAAGTATAAAACAAAAGCTTGACTCTTTGTTAATGGTAGTGAGGTTAGGAAGCTAATGTTAATGGAGTTTAGGGTTAGAAAAAGATAGATCTAGATTAGTTTTTGATCTAGATCTAGTTTTTTACATTCATTCAATTAGTTAGTTTAGAATCATATTTTAGTTTTTAGAATAAAGTATTAGTTATTCATTTCAATTTAGATTATTGCTTAAATTCTTATTTAGATTTAGTTGTCTTAAATTCATAATTAGTTATTCACAATCTTAGTTCTAAATTAGTTTTAATTTCAATTTAATTTAATTATGTCTTATTGTTATTATTGTTCTTGTGTTGGGAATGGTAGAATAGAAATTTCACATCAAATCATTACTCTTACCATTGTTCATTTTTTGGGTTTGATTAGTTGAATTCGATTTAAGTCTAGAGAGTTAAGAGTGGGATCTAATCCTTACTCATTATATTGCATGATTATGTTTTGAGAGTAAGAAGAATTGATTTAAACGTAAGAACGGTAGGATTACGTATTAGTGTTGTTAACATTAATATTTAGGATTCTATTGTTTTTACGGTTATCATGGGGTATGTTGGTTTTCCTCTTCTTGGTGCACAACTCTTTTAGAAACTTAGCGTGTCCAGGTAGACTTTTTATAGCTTCTAGAAAAGGTAGGTTTATAGTCAAATTTTTAAACACTTTCCTAATCTCATCAAAATTCTCGCCCTTTTTTAAACACAACTAGTCTTTGGGGATATGGTGCTTTATCGCTATTTTAAATGAAGGGATAAAAGTATTATTAGTCTTTGCTTTATCTCTATCCGTTTTCCATCTAGGTATCCATATTGGAACCTCTACAGTGTAGGGTTCACTTTCTATTATTGGGTCTTGTAATGTTTGCCCTTTTGGTTGTGGTTTTAACGGGTAATTTCTACAGGTTGTAGGGTCTTAGGTTTCTATTATAATATTTTGTATGGTATCATTTTTAGTTTCATGGGTAATCTTTAGGCATAGTCACTTGGTTATCAACTACTCGCTCGAACAAAGCGGTAACGATCGTCGGAAGGTCCCCTTGGTTTATATTACCATTACATCAATACTTTTTATTTCAAAGGCGTGTTTGTTGACTTAGGATTAGGCATCGCTTGACCTAGAAACACGCCCGGGTTTGGTTATTATTTTGGTTAGAAGACATGTCAATAACCTTTTGGCATAAAGACTGCATAATTTGCATCGTTTGTTTCATCATATTAGAGTTTTGATCATGCCGATCTTTCATCAAGTTGGAGTTTTGTTGCATAATTTGATTTTGTTTCTCCAACAAGGTCACTACTACTTTGTCTGTAGATAGTTGTATTGGAATTAAAGCTTGTTGAGCGTTCATGTCTTGATGTTGATAGTTCTGGGTAATGGGTACTAAACCTCTATTCTGGTCACCTAAGTTCCCTTGTCCTTGATGTTGAGTTAACTGGTTGAAGTGTGATGGTTGTGGTGGTGTTTGTGCATAGACAAGAGGACAATAGAAGTCGGAATGCTCAAGACTATAACAGACATTACAACGAGTAGAGTTAATGTTCATGACTGGAGTGGGTTGTTGATGAACAGAGATGGCATCTACCTTTTTAGTGAGGGCATCGATAAGAGTTTTAAACTCGGGATCATATTTAACCTCAAGAGAAGAAGGAGAGGAGCGGGAGGAATCGTTACCTCCCCAATTGTTGTTCTTCTTAGATTGATCTTCTAAGAATTTATAAGCCTCCAAGGCTCCTTTACTAAGAAAACTACCCCTACCATGATATCTAGAACCTCCTTATGATGATGTAAAGCCCCTTGAAGAAGGCGAACAAAGCGTGTCTTTCGCAAGATTATGATGCGGGCATTCAATGAGAAGATCGCTGAAACGATTCCAGGCCTCGAAAAGGATTCATGAGGATTCTCGGGGAAGAAATGAATCTTTTGAAGTATTTCATCCGCTTTTAGTGGTGGGTAAAATTGTTCCATGAACAATTGAACAAGTTGAGCCCATGAGTCCACAGAGTTTGGCGTTTGGGCGCTTAACCAAGACGCCTTTATCGGTTAAGGTGAAAGGGAATACCCTCGGTTTAATTTGTTCCGCACCAACCGTAGGATGGTGGAATGTTGTTAGGACTTGTTCAATCCTACGACAGCCGATAAGGTTTTTCATGGTCTAAACCATGAAAAACGGGTAACAAATTAAAATATTTGGGGATTCGAAATCCCCCATCGGGTCCGCTAGAACGATGCAAGATTTGGGACTATCGTTCAAGGCTTTGTAGAAGTCAGAGAGAGGAGTCTCTCTTTCTTCAGCCATTATATCAGGTGGTGTGTGTGGAATAGTAGCTAGAGGTGTAATGGGTGGTATACTAGATAGATGTGTTTGTTGACGTTACCGTGTAATTACGTTAGTTGTTTTTCTTCGACCAGACCTTAATCTCATGCAAGACTAAGTCGAACTTAACTAAACATGCAACACTCCAAACAATTCTGATATACTAGTAGAAACAACTAACTGGAGATGCGAGGTGTGGAAGAAAGGAATACCTGATTGCGCCCTTGCTTCGCTTATAAATAGCATCTTGTTCATGCGTGTTCAGTGTATATAACAAGTTAGAACACTGAAAAACTTAAAAATTGAAAATTTGAATCAAAACTGTGGAAATCCGGCAAAATCAGCCGAAAGCGCCTTCACTTGGGCGAAAAGCTTCGCCGCAAATTCGAAGTTCCAGTGTTTTGAGCGAGATGCGCTTTGCTTAGGGGTGGGTCGTGCTCAAAGGTTTTCGAATGTCCAGTGTTTTAGCTGGTCGCTCGGTATGCGGTGCCTCGTGAATTTCAGATTTCCAGTGTTTTAGCGCAGGTCGCGCTCAGTTTGGGCGCAGGTCGCGCCTCAGGGTTTTCGAGTTTTAGGCCTTTTATCGCACTTCAAAAAATTTGAAATTTTTACAGTAGTTTTCTAATACGTCTATCAAGTATCTTGTAAAATTTCAGATCAATCGGAGCTACGAAAGTCCCTCTACTGCCCTGAAAAGTTTGCGAAACAGTTTTCGGACACAATACAAACAACCGAATGGTTAACCCATCACAACAAAGCCAAAAATTTCCAAATTTTTACTGGAGACTCCTGACAGGTCCTACTTGTTCCTGTAAAAAGTTTAGAGAAATTGGAGTTCTAGAACCTCTCCTTATCGGCTGGTGTTCCAGATATTAAGTGTTTGCAACACTGCAGAAACACACTGGAAACACTCTACTATTTAGGAGGTCAAAACAAATCAAAAACTCGTCAAATTTTTACTACAAACTCCTGACTTAGGATAAATACTCCTGTAAAAATTATAGAATTTTTAGAAGTCCCTAAGTAACCTTACTCGTCTATTTGTCAAGAACATACGGTGTGAAAACTGAAATGCAGCACTGTAAAGATCGTATTTTTTTCATAAGGTAAACCAACTTTGAAAAATATTAAAATATTCCAGTAAATCTACAACACATTAAAGATTATGTATGAAAACTTTCAGAATTTTCGAAAATTTAGAAATACCTTCACCGCAGTGTTTTTCTCTGTGAATCTGCAGCCCCTATGCCTGAAACAGTGAACAGTTCCGAAAATTCAAGAAATAAGAATGAAAAATGAAAAGGGTGGGTGGGTAGAGAATGGGGGATTGCCCCTTGGATTGAAGCAATTGAATTCTTGTCTTGAACGAGATTAAGATGGCAGCGGAGCCATTTGATATCCGTAATAATAATAAAATCCTAATATTAATGTTAACAACACTAATAATAATCCTACCGTTCTTACGTTTAAATCAATTCTTCTTACTCTCAAAACATAATCATGCAATATAATGAGTAAGGATTCGTCCACTCTTAACTCTCTCTAGACTTAAATCGAATTCAACTAATCAAACCCAAAAGGAACAATGGTGAGAGTAATGATTTGATGTGAAATTTCTATACTACCATTCCCAACACAAGAACAATAATAACAATAAGACATAATTAAATTAAACTGAAATTAAAACTAATTTAGAACTAAGATTGTGAATAACTAATTATGAATTTAAGACAACTAAATCTAAATAAGAATTTAAGCAATAATCTAAATTGAAATGAAGAACTAATACTTTATTCTAAAAACTAAAATATGATTCTAAACTAACTAATTGAATGAATGTAAAAAAACTAGATCTAGATCTATCTTTTTATAATCCTAAACTCAATTAACATTAGCTTCCTAACCTAACTACCATTAACAAAGAGTCAAGCTTTTGTTTTTATACTTTTAGATTCAAAAATCGTGCATGGGCTTGGAGCCATGTTTTGGGCCGGAAAATTGGGCCCAAAACCCTATTTCTTTAGTCCAAAATAGGCTCTTCAGCTGTAGTTGGCTTCAACAGATGTTTTGTCTACTTCTGCTCCTCTGATTGGGCCAAGGCTTAGACCATTGGAAAGCTCTTTTCGAGTCGGTCGTTTTGACATAAGGTAGGCCCAATTCCGAGGTCTGAGTCCAAAGATATGGTCTTCGGAAGTTATGCTGACTTTGTGCACTGTTTCTGCCCGCGTGGACTTTGACTTTTCAGCTTTTGACCGGGCTTTACAAAGGCTTTGTCTTCTTGAAAATTAGCCTTTAATCACAGAACTCCTTAGCAACCGACCTTTGCTCCTTTATCTCGCTAAAGTGGCACATTTCTGTACATAATGGATTTTGAAGCCTGAGATGCATAAAAACACGTAATCAATATTAACTCTTACTTATTATTCACATAATTGGTCTAAAAGTACGATTGTTAAGGGGTTAAAACTACATTTTTGGGCTCTTATCAGTGTGCATATATGACTCACACCCAAACACTCTCAAATGGGAAAGGTTCACATCCTTCCCACTCCACACTTCCTCTGGAATCCTGAAATCCAAAGGTACTGACGGTCCCCTGGTTCATCGTAAGTCTGGCGGCTAACACTTTTCTGCCTGAATTGCTTTCAGCAAGCCTGCTAGTGTATGCATACACCTAGCCCTATCTGTCAGTGTTCTAATTATCCACTTTGCGACCCCATTCTCCTGAAGTGTCCCTCACAAAGTCTTTTCCATCTTGATGCCACTGTTAGCACAATATTTCTCAAAACCTGAATCATCATACTCTCCACTATTATCGGATCTCAGCTTCTTCACCTTGAAGCATGTCTCATTCTCAACCATGGCCTTCCACGTCTTGAACACTTCCAATACCTCAGGCTTGTGTCTCAAGAAATAGACCCACACCTTCCTAGTATGGTCATCAATGAAAGTCACAAAATATAACTTTCCGCCAAGTGAAGAGACATTAGCTGGCCCCCAGACATCTGTATGAATCAACTCAAGCTTCCTAACTTTCAGAGTTCGACCCATCTCCTGAAAACTCACCCTTCTCTACTTTTCAAACATGCAATTCTTGCAGAAGTCAAAGTCCGTCGACTCTAACGGGAGTTTACCAGTGGAGTGAAGGACTTGCATTCCTTTCTAACTCATGTGACCAAGTCTGCGGTGCCAAACATTTGGATCCTCTTTGCCATTTGCCACAGCATTCGACCCACACCCGTGTGCGGTCATGTTGATAAATGTAAAATTAAATAATTCTACTAATGAATAAAGCGATGAAACTCTAAACGAAAGTAAAACTACAACTGATTTGTTACTAGATTTATCAAAGATTTCTACTCTCAATCCTATTGAGATATAGTGGAGTAGATGATTCGTTCCACTCCTAGTTCTTTCACATGTAATGTTTTCTAAGTCTAATCAATCTTAACTAAAGTCTAATGAGAGATTTTACTTAATTATAAACTACGATGCAACTACCCACAAGATATGACTAATTAACTACTAATCTTTGCGTTGATTCTATGATAAGAAATTAGGGGGATTGATTCCACTTTAACTCAACTTATCTTACTAACGCATTTAATCGTCAGAATCCGAATTGAATCGCCACGCAGAACAATTGGTTCTTCCTAATCTCTAATTACACATGGCACTTCTACCAATTCATAACTAGCATGTGAACGATTAAACCCATTCTCATGGTGAATTAATCGTTTCTAGAGTGGAATAGAAATTACGACGACTCTATGATAATTGGAATCAAGCTTTCATCAAGGCTTCTCAACCCTCTAATGGAGGTTTAGCCGAGAATCATTCATAATCATTTCCATATGAATCTAAACTAAACCTAATATCAAGATTCCAACTTTACTAATTTAACAAACAATACTTGAAATCTAATTAATAATTAAGAAATGATATCAACAAGAATTTAAACTAGATCTATAAATAAAATGACAAAAAAAAAATGAATTGAATAATAATAAACTATTTTATTAATCTAATCAAATGAATAACAATATTTTAAAGGTTTAATTTAAAACAAGGAATGAAATGAAACTAAACTTAATTAAAAACCATTAAAACTAGATCTAGAAGCTATTCTAATGGCTACTTTCTATCCTAAGCTCCTAGATATCTTAAGAGTTAAGTCTTCTTTGTTGATAAGGAGGAAATCAGATCCAAAAATCGTGCATGGGCTTGGAGCCATGTTTTGGGCCGGAAAATCGGGCCCAAACCCCAATTTCTTCAGTCCAAAAAGGGCTCTTCAGCTAAATTCGGCTTCAATAGACTTTTAGTCCACTTCTGCTCCTTTGATTGGGCCAAAGCTTGGACCATTGGAAATCTCTTCCCGAGCCGGTCGTTTTGACATAAGGTAGGCCCAATTCCAAGGTCTGAGTCCAAGGATACGGTCTTCGGAAGTTCTACTGACTTTGTGTACTATTTCTGCCCACGTGGACTTTGACTTTTCAAGGTCTGAGTAGGCTTTACAAAGGCTTTGTCTTCTTGAATCTTGGCCTTTAATCACAGAACTCCTTAGCAACCAACCATTGCTCCTTTATCTCATCAAAGTGGCACATTTCGCACATAATTGACTTTGAAGCCTGAAACGCATAAAAACACGTAATCAGTATTAACTCTTAATTATTACTCACATAATTGGTCTAAAAGTATGATTGTTAAGGGGTTAAAACTACAGTTTTGGGCTCTTATCCAACCACCCCCAAACAGCATTTTGCTTGTCCTCAAGCAAATATGAGAAATTAGAATAAGTGACAAAAAATGGAGTTCTAACTACTCTCGTTTCACTGAGTGTGATTGCATTTACCATATGCAATAAGACCTTAAACCACTAGGAATTCCCTAGTGGACGAGTTTAGCCTCGTGAGAGTTTTCCAGTGAAGGTACTCACAAACTTCATCTATAATACAACGACTAAGAAATAAAACTATTATTTCCTTATTCATGCTCCCAATTATCTATACATCTCACTAGTAACGCATACAGAAATATCAAGTCGAAACCTAAGTTAGTATATGCCTAATAATCGATCATATACGAATAAACATATATACAATGAGTAATACTATGAAATGCATTAATGTGTCCTTTTTAAACTTCGAATAACGCCTTAAGTAGGTTCTCACAATAATAGTCAAGATACAACACTCTAATTTTTCCACTCAAGTTTCATACTCCAAGTCATGATGGGCACACTTTACCTTACAATCTCAATGACACACAAGGAAGCTGGAGTCGATCAACATATTTGCCATTTACTATCACACTAACATATTCCCAATTGAGCTAGAGGTCTTTATTAGGTGTTGCGGGGATTAGGAGATGGTTTAAGAAGGAAATGGATATTCAATAAGGACAAGTCTGAGATAATATATAGAGTCTTCATATTATGTAACTATAGAAACCCTTGTTATTTACTTTTGCTTCTGCACTTTGTTACCATCCTTAGCCATATATATATATATATAAAATTGAAAGGTAAAAAATTGGATGCCCCTCAACAAGGGTGAGGTATCCTTTTTATACTAGTCGGAATTCAAAATATAATTTGAGTCCAAGACAGAAGTGGCTACGTGTGCTTTAATAATTGGTCGATCGGGCCACCTTGACAAAGCATACTTGTCTTTTTACATGCCTTCAAAGGATAAGAATCCTTTTGATACTTTATTCCATTACCTTTTGACTTTAAAGAAAAGAAAAGGTGAAATGTCCCTTTCATGGGTCCTTCTTGGATAAAGTAATAAGAAATACAAATTCTTGATTCTATTTCTCGGTCCTTAATTTGGGCCATTGTCCGCCATTATCTTTGAAAAAGATAATTAGTATTATCTTTGGTATTCTGAAAACTTGTGTAATCTGAACTTCCTTACTTTTTAAAGGAAGTAGTCTTGGATTCCTGTTTAGCCTTAAGGGCTTCTTTGAACTTAGCCCATATGTCCATAGGTTCTTCCCGAGTTTTGGAAGAGCTTGGATATAACCGGGTTATTGCTTCGTAATATCAAAATTGTCACCCAATTCTTTTCGGGTGACCTTCTCCGCTAAGCAAGCAAATTGGTTTGCTTCTTCCGACTATTAATTGATGTCATGGAAACATCATCATCTTTGAGAAGATAGCATTGCATTTTCTCGAGGATGAAATTTCCTTAGTACCTCGATTCCAAACCGGTAACTTAAAGGAATTTACAAAATGATTTTTAAGCTTCTCCATGCATAACTCATTGATTTGGCTATCGAGAAACTGGGATTCTGGAAATTTGATAAGATTCTTCATCATATCGAAAAGGATTTCTGATCCACATCTTCTTCGTAGGATTAATTTCGAGTTCCGTTTCTATGAATGATTTCAAATCATTCTCAATGCTGATGATGGCTTCATCTGTTGGAAAAGAAATCCACCATCTTGAATAGAACTTTCTCTTCAGGACTGGAATTTTAAGGTGATTATATTCACAACTAAAATCCCACTTGAATATCCAAGGAATACCATATATGGTAAAAAAAGGTTAAGGATGATAATCCTCTTGGCATCTTATCATTGCCTTTCAGCTGAGGATGATTGTCAGTCCATTTTAGAAAAATATCTAAAAGATTCTCCGGGAGAATATCCAATTCTGGACCAAAATACTCCCACCACCGAAAAGATCCAATATGGATAGTCGGTCTTGATAAAGATGTGGGCATAGCTTGATAAACCATGAGTGTTTCCGTGAGAATTTCGATAGAAAAACACATTAGTAAAAGCCGAGATATAGTCCCAAGAGTTATATAGGATATTTGTCTAACTCAATTTTCGACATTTGTTGGGGTCCAAACCCCACTCATTGTAAGAGATAATTCTCTTAAAGATGGCTTTCTTTGTAAGAGATCGGACTATATTCAATCGGGATCTTCAGAACGTATGGTGAATATCCATCTTTGGAGGTAGCGAAGCTAAAATTTCTTCATAGATATATCTATGTTTGCCGCCAACAACAGGGATGCTCTTGTGTGTCAAAATATCTTCTTTGAATTTCCCAAGGATCGGGCATCCACTGCGCCATCACCGGTTGAAGATAAATGAAATTTGATCCGCCTTTTATTAGGGACATAAGGAGTCAGAGGAGTAAGGACTGCCTCTTTCATTGACTTTCCTTTTTGCTGTGATAACGGAGGAAATTGCTCCTTATTGTCAAGGAAATTATATTTTCCTTTACTTTTTCCCCGGCCTCTTGTGGTATAACCATGACCTTTGCCTCTCTGAGAGGTGCTCATGATCCCTGCAAGAATTCTCTAGTTAGAAAATCTGGCAAAGAATTAAAATCACCTTTGATATACTCAATGTCAAAATCAAAGGCAGAAAGATCCGCTTGCCATCCTGCAAAAATCTGTTTAGAAGCAATATTCTTGATATCTTTCCAGAATACCTGTTTAGCGGCACTACAATCAATACGTACCAAGAACTTCTGATTCAGTAAATCATCCTGGAATTTATGAATACACTTTACCAGGGACAGGATTTCTTGTTTAATAGTAGAATAATTAATCTGTGCTTTCTTCCAAGTTCCAGAAGTAAAACGGATTAATTCTTCTCTACTAGAGATAGGATTCTTCTGTTTTAAGATACCACCATAACCAATGTTAGAAGCATCTGTTTCCACAATTTTAACCAATTAAAATTAGGCAAAGATAGGCAAGGTAATTGTTTTGCCTTAAGCTTAATTTTTGTACCGCCTTTAGTATGAAATGTACTCCAAGAGGTTGGAACCTTTGTTAACTGAGTATAGAATAGAGGTATCCTGTGAAAGATTTTTATAATAGTCCGCCAAATAATTGGACTACCAAGAAATCTTTGTAATTGAGTTTTATCTAAAATTTCATCAGAAATTTAGAAGCAAACTCAATACTTCCGATATAGGAATAATTTTTCCTTCAAGAATGTTATGCCCAAGAAAGTTTTAACAGTTGTTTGAAACAACTTCATTTTGGAGCCGACACTACTAAACCATTTCGTTTAATAAGCTCTTTAAATATCTTTAAATGCTTAATATCTGTTTCTAGAGATTTAGAATAAATTAGAATATCATCAATATAGACAATAGTAAAATCGAATAAGGATTGCAAATCTCATTCATAATATTTCGAATTCAAGGAGCATTCTTCAAACCAAAGGGCATTCTTGTCCATTCATAATGTCCAAAGGGTACTTGTGAAAGCAGTTTTATACCTATCTTCGAGGGGCAATTGGACTTGCCAAGAACCGACTTAAGGTCAAACTTTGAGAAGATGATCATTTGTAGATAAACGATCTAATAAATCCTTTTTATTAGGAATAGGATATCTAATCCATTCAGAAGGCAAGATTAAGAGGTTTGAAATTAATAACCAAATTGGGAACACCTCTTTCTTTCTCGGTTGCTTTATTGACATAAAAAGGTGTACAACTCCAAGGAGATTTACTTGGAGTAATCAACTCTTATCCGTAAGACTACGGATCTCTCCCCGCATAAAGTCAAATATTCTGATTTCATTTGACTAGGTCTAGCCTTAGTGGGAATTAACTGTTCATTAATGCTAGATTCATAGGGTAAAGAAACCATATGCTTCTTTCTTTCCCAAAAGCATTGGGAATATCACTACTGGACTTCAAGAATAAATTGATTTTTAATTTGCTCAATTTTATTCAAAACTCCTTACATTGTTGAGTCTCTACTGTAATTTTAAAGAAGTTATTTCTTCTTTGAGAAAGTTTAATTGACTTTCTTTAGCTACTAGATTTGTATTAATCATAACAACATGCTTTTGAACCGGAGGAGTTATGAACTCAAAGATAACTCTATTTTTATCAATAGTTGCATGAATACCTATATTAGTGATACTAGTAATAGGCATGATAGAGTTAAGGAAAGGATTTCCTAAAATAGTATGCTGAGACATATCTTTCACCAGAAGGAAGGTAGTAGATAAACAATGTCCTTCTTTGCAGATGAATACATCTGTTAATTTGTATGCAACCTGCATAGGTGCACCACTAGCAGTAGAAAGATGTTGAGTAGATTTCTCAAAATATTTAGTAGGAACTAAACCCTCTTGAATACAATTCAGATCTGCCTCCATCATCAATAAGGGCAACATGATTAGTGAGAGTATATTCTCCTTTAATAACTAAATTAACATGGACATTCCATCTTTGGAATGTAATGTTATTAGCCTTAGTATAATTCTGAAATTCAAAATTGTCCACCATATTCTTATTGGTCTTTAAGGCTTTTATATCTGTTTTAAGGTTATTAACCTCATACTGTAAGTCCTGAATACTAGTAATATGAGAATTTCCTTTATATAAAGTATTAGGAAGTCTCATATGATTAAAAGAACCAAGGTTCTGTAAGGTCATAAAGTTTTGAAGATAATGAAGACCATAAATCTTTTCCTGTGGATTAATCTTAAATTTTCTTATCTTCAAAAGATTACTATAGTCTTGTGGTCTAGTAGAACACTGACTAGTCTTATGACCATTACGATCACACTTAATACAAAAATGAAGAGCTTTGGCTTTAGGCCTAAGTCTCTTCCAAGATCGCTTTCTCTAAGACTTTTGGTTTTTATAAGCCTTAGAATCATTGATTTTAGTAACTAGTATGTTACTATCCTTTTCTTTTATTGGAGACTGAACAGTCACCATATTCTTATTCACCTTAGAATGTTTTGTGTCACATTCAAGTACTCCAATATAATTATTAGTAGAACATTTTTTTATAGTAATATCCTTCTTGACAACAGGTGGAATAACAATCCTTTCCTGTTCTTGAATTACCTCTTTATTAGGTAACTTATTTTTCTTTTTAATTAAGGTATTTTCCTTAGGTAAATCTATTTTTACCTCGGCCATAAGCCTAGCCTCTTGTTTGGCTTTAAGAAAATCACTGATATCTTTTCTCAGAGTTGCACGCTCAACTTTGCCATTCAGAATTTTATGATTCTGATACTCTAAGCAAAACCATTTTGTCAGAGGAGTACAATTCCTCTGATGATAATCATAATAATCATCATAAGGTCTAAGCATAGGTTTCAATTCTGTAGGAGTAAAATATTTACTCAACTCTTCATATTTTAATTTATAAAATTGATAAGTTTCATAAGGTGTATAATCCATTTATAAAACAAAATCCATTTTCGATCTTTGTGGGAGATTCCTAGCTTGTCGTGTATAAATACCATGTGGTATTTGTTGATTAGAGATCTGGATCTCTTCTATAGATTGATTATATCAGGTTGTAGATTCAGTTTCAAACCCGAATGCCTAGAAGATTGTGGTATAGAGATCTTGTAAGGGGACCTTAAAGACAAACTTCTACCAACAAAAGGTTTCTTAAAGTTCAATATAACTTCACCTACATTTGTTTGGACTATCCGGGTCTAAATCATTATTAATGATTGGGTGTGGTTGAACAAATTTGCGCAAATCCATGATTCTCGAAATTGAATCTCACTCCAAGGAATCATCCCGGTGTTGCTACACTAGAAGTTAAAAGATTTGTGTCTATTAACACAGTCTTTACCTGGTGTAGTTTTATGCCGCACATTAGGTGTTAAAGTCTGTAACACCTTGTAGTGAATTCTGTAAGTAATTCCTATCACTTCAGATCCAGGTAAAAAGTTATAACCTTTAGCCTGAATTTGTAATGATACAGAATCATAAAGATTTCTATCCGATAAAGCTAAACTTAAATTAGGATAGACATCAAAATAGACTGGTCCATGACAAAGACTAGTCTCTACTGCTCCCATAAGGGACGGTAAATAGTCGAGACACCTAGCATCTCTGAGTGTTGCTTGGATACAAGCATTCATACCCAAAAGGGTCAATGGTCTGAAAGCAACCTGTATTAAGCCTATGTGAATAAATTTATAATTCTTCACATGGTGATATAAATCACGAGGGCTTAAAAGATTTAAATTATTACTCATGGAATTTAAACTAATAGTTTGTTCCATAGTTTTTACCGCAATTTTACTGGTCAATTTTTTTCAATCCAGTTACCATATCTATATATGGTTTTGGGATCCATATTAAGGATCGTCCATTTATTCATTTTGTCCCTGTGGTGTCGAGATCATACTCGATTAATTCTGTGTTCTTAATTGAACTCAGATCATCATTATTTGATGATTGTGCCATGGGGGTTGAGGTGTTAGTGCAAAACAGGTAGAGTATAATGAATTATAACTATACCAAATAGTATAAAAACTATTCTTGATGTAATCATTGACACATCGTCTTCTTCTCCAAATATTATAAACAGTATAATCAAAATCAAGTCTTTAGTGCTTATATTAAGTAAAACCACGCGTCATCAACGCTTTACGGGAGCAAGCGGCCTAAACGCTTTTACGCTAGCGGCCAAGACAAAGATATACCCTACGCGACTTTGGTGACGTCCCAGAGTTACCAATATAAACGTAAAGAAACAATAATGACCTTTTGCCAATGCAAATAGTCTTATTTTAACAAGAATAAAATTAAGTAATCTTAATTTTATCTCTAATAAGATACTATTCATAATACTGGAAAAGAAGAGTCAACAATATTTTAGGATCCAGGCGGACATTCTTGTGGTCGGAAAACCGAGCCTTTAAGCAAGTAGTCCTAAAGAGTAACCCTCACACCTTTTTCCTTAATCATACTTATATCTCTTACTTACATCTTTTCTTAGGGAATCATACAATTAAATATAATTGTAAAACATTTCCTCACCGTTATGCACTAACCTCAAGTTAAGCTGCCATGGCTCTGATACCAAATAAAGAAAAAATATATTTGGTAAAAAATTGGAAGTGTATGACGGTGTATGATACCAAATATTTGGTATCATACACCGTCATACACCTAAGAAAAAGAGATCAGCTGCCATCCCTTTTATATTAGATACCAAATATAACACCAATATTCAAAATATTGGTGTGTTAGAATTTCATCAGAAAAAATGGACTACTACTGATGAAAAGGAGATGACAGCTATTCATCCTCCAACAACACCTTTGAAACTGAAAGATAGTCTGGAGACTGCGGCTTATATCAAGCCTACCCAAGAAGAAGCCCACAAATCTGTGAGGATAGAGGATATTAATAAAATTTGTAAACAAAATAATTATACAAATTTGTGTTTACAAACTATTGGAGCTCAATTAATCATAATTGAGAATAATACTGAAAATATCCTTAAACATACCCCTAGGAATGATCCTAATAAGGATAAAGAACCTTTAAAGAATATTTCTTTAAAACAAAATAGTTCTTTTGGTCATATTAGACCATCTATTCAGCCTCCTGTGGATATTCCCAATTTCAAACTGGATCAGTCTTCATCCAAAAATGATTTTATTGAGAAATTATACACCCAATTAAGCAAATTAAACCTTAATATTCTTTCTCAAGAATCTAACTCTGAAGATGATATTAATCCAAATGAAATTTTGGATATTGAAGCAAATTTCGCTTCTCCAAATCTGAATAAAATAACTTATGAGCGAATCTGTGAAAGTGAGTCATATAGGTCAAAGAGGAATTATTATCCTAGACCCACTCCTCAAGATATTCTTTATGAAGAAGCCTATTTTAATGACCAAGTGTCTTATCAAGCTAAGACTATTTACACTTGGAATATTGATGCTAAATCGACTATCGATTTATCACACGCTTCGAGAGATGCTCATGTATGCAAGTGTTTGCAAAGCCCATGGAAATCTGAGATCTTGGATGTCCTGCAGGTTTATTTCCCATGGATTTGTAGGTATTCTTAAAGGTTGGTGGGATAATGTTCTCACTCATGAGCAAAGAGATGAAATCTATAACTCTACCAAAGTGGAGTTTAGTTAAGCTAATCAGGAATATATCTATTTTCGACGCAGATCTACACTCTATGCCTAACCATTGTCCATCATTTTATTGGACCGTAAGGTTTGTCACTGAAAAGAATAGAGATGCTGCAAAATCTTAGATGTCCTACTCTATCTCATTTTAGATGGTATAAGGATGTCTTCCTAGCCAAAGTTCTACAATTACATGATGCTAATAGTGAGCATTGGAAATCTAAATTTATTGATGGTCTCCCTAACTTCTTTGCAGAAAAGGTTAGGAAAAAGCTCAGAGATCTTAATGGAGGATCTAATATTTCTTATGAGTCCCATACTTATGGGAGTCTCATTAGTCAGGTCATTCAAGAAGGTCTTAGCCTTTGTAATGATCTTAAGCTACAACATCAGCTTAAAAAACAGAATCTTTCTGGTAAACAAGAGCTAGGAGAATTTTGTGAGCAATTTGTTTATAATTTTCTTCTCAAAGAAAGAAGAAAATTTCTTCTAGAAAACCCCAGAAAAACAAGGAAGAAGAGAATATATTCTAAAAACATAAAAGGAGTTCCAATAAAAATTGGAAACCTAATAAAGATTTTTATAAAGATCCACACCATAAAAGTAATATTACTTGTTTAAAATGTGGAAAAATTGGTCATTATGCCAACCAGTGCTATACTAAACAGAAAATCAATAATCTAGAGATTAATGAAGATCTTAAATTACAATTAAGTAAAATCTTACTTAATACTAGTTCTGATAATGAATCTGAAGATCCTTACTCTAGTACTTCAGAAAATGAAGCACCATGTCAGTGTAACATGTTGCAATCTAAATGTGATAGCATGAGAGCTATTTTACAGATGAATGGGTTAGCTATTAATGTTCTGACCTCAGAACAACAGTCTGTCTTAGAGCTTATCGACTCTATTACTGACCATGACACTAAGCTAAAGTTAATTAAAACTTGCTTTAAAACAGTTAAGGACAACATTGTTGATCCTACAGAAGGATATAATCTTAAAGAGGTTTTTGATCGCCTAGGAAAGAATAAACCTAGTTCCTCAAAGTCTCTAGTCAATCAAAATCTCAATGATAAAATCCAGAATCTCAACAGAGAGATTCTTCATTTAAAGCAAAGAGTGTTTCAAATAGAGAAACACTATTTCAAGGAAGACACTAACTTCCAACACTGCAGTTTCACTTCCTCTATACTTTCTAGGAAATGGAATATTTTTATAACCTTGATTATTGACAAAGAATATATTTTGAATAATTATATTGCTTTAGTCGATAGTGGTGCAGATATGAATTGCATCCAAGAAGGATTAATTCCACCAAAATATTTTGAAACTACTACTCAAACTATGACCAGTGCTAGTGGTAGTAAAATTGCTATTCAGCATAAGCTTACTAAGGTTAATATTAATAAGAATGAGGTTAATATACCTCTATCTTTTCTATTAATTAAAGACCTTACCCAGCAAATTATACTGGGAACCCCTTTCTTAAATACCATTATGCCTATAAATAAAATTGACAATTATGGTATTTACACTAACTTTGAGGATCATCCTTTGGTCTTGAATTTATCTCTCTTCTTTTTGAAGGGAAGATCCAAGATTGTGAAATATAATTCACAAACAAAGGCTTTATGAGTATCCAAATATTTTGGAAATAATATACTCTTCATTATTCAGAGAATATTTCTCCGGGATTATATCCTGTATATCTAAGACATAATTGAATGTCTCTTTACAGAATCCAGAATGCTCCAATTTGGTTCGTTGGAGAATCCATTATATGGACAGCACACAGAGCAACCTTTTAAGGACTCTGAATCCTTTCAGGATACTGCTAATGTTGAGACTATCAACATTCTTGAGGACAATTTAGGCCTCCTTAACTGGGATCTTTCCCAGGAGTCTGTTGGTATTTCTAACAGCATCAACAAGGGTGAGGTATCCCTTTTATACTAGTCGGAATTCCAAATATAATTTGGAGTCCGCACCTACTACTGATGAAAAGGAGTAGGTGTTAGAGCCATGGCAAATGTTTAATTGGTATCAGAGCCATGGCAGCTTAACTGATGGACTACCAAATATATTGCCATGGCTCTGATACCAAATAAAGAAAAAGAGATCAGGTAAAACACCTGATTAATGCGGAAGAAGATCAGTCAGCAGCAAGAACACTTGATTAAACTGAACTTTTATTTATTTATATGGATGGAAGTGTTTGTTACAAGGGGAGAGAGAGATCACTCTTAGCAAACTAGAAAGAAAATTGAAAGGTAAAAAATTGGATGCCCCTCAACAAGGGTGAGGTATCCCTTTTATACTAGTCGGAATTCAAAATATAATTTGGAGTCCGCACAGGAAGTGGCTACGTGTGCTTTAATAATTGCAGTCGACTGGGCCACCTTGACAAAGCATACTTGTCTTTTACTTCTGTCTTCAAAGGATAAGAATCCTTTTGATACTTTATTCCATTACCTTTTGACTTTAAAGAAAAGAAAAGGTGAAATGTCCCTTTCATGGGTCCTTCTTGGATAAAGTAATAAGAATACAGCTGCTGATTCTATTTCGGTCCTTAATTTGGGCCATAGTGTAATGCGCCATTATCTTTGAAAAAAGATAATTAGTATTATCTTTGGTATTCTGAAAACTTGCCGTGTAATCCTGAACTTCCTTACTTTTTAAAGGAAGTAGTCTTGGATTCCTGTTTAGCCTTAAGGGCTTCTTTGAACTTAGCCCATATGTCCATAGGTTCTTCTAGAGTTTTGGAAGAGCTTGGATATAACGGGTTATTATACCTTAATATCAAAATTGTCACCCAATTCTTCTTCGGGTGACCTTCTCCGGCTAAGCAAGCAAATTGGTTTGCTTCTTTCCGACTATTAATTGATGTCATGGAAACATCATCATCTTTGAGAAGATAGCATTGCATTTTATGAGGATGAAATTTCCTTAGTACCACGGGATTCCAAACGGTAACTTAAAGGAATTTACAAAATGATTTTTAAGCTTCTCCATGCATAACTCATTGATTTGGCTATCGAGAAACGGGATTCTGAAATTTGATAAGATTCTTCATCATATCGAAAAGGATTTCCTGTATCCACATCTTTCGTAGGATTAATTTCGAGTTCGTTCTATGAATGATTTCAAATCATTCTCATGCCGATGATGGCTTCATCTGTTGGAAAAGAAATCCACCATCTTGAATAGAACTTTCTCTTCAGGACTGGAATTTTAAGGTGATTATATTCACAACTAAAATCCCACTTGAATATCCAAGGAATACCATATATGGTAAAAAAAGGTTAAGGATGATAATCCTCTTGGCATCTTATCATTGCCTTTTCACCGAGGATGATTGTTAGGTCCATTTTAGAAAAATATCTAAAAGATTCTCCGGGAGAATATCCAATTCTGGACCAAAATACTCCCACCACTGAAAGATCCAATATGGATAGTCAGTCTTGATAGACTGTGGGCATAGCTTGATAAACCATGAGTGTTTCCTGTGAGAATTCTGATAGAAAAACACATTAGTAAAAGCTGAGATATAGTCCCAGTAGTTATATAGGATATTTGTCGAACTCAATTTTCGACATTTGTTGGGGTCCAAACCCCACTCATTGTAAGAGATAATTCTCTTAAAGATGGCTTTGCTGTAAGAGATCGGACTATATTCCGAATCAGGATGCTGTAACGTATGGTGAATATCCATACTGGAGGTAGCCGAAGCTAAAATTTCTTCATAGATATATCTATGTTTGCCGTCAACAACAGGATATTGCTGTGTGTCAAAATATCTTCTTTGAATTTCCCAAGGATCAGGCATCCACTGCTCATCACCTGGTTGAAGATAAATGACTGTTTGATCTGCCCTTTTATTAGGGACATAAGGAGTCAGAGGAGTAAGGACTGCCTCTTTCATTGACTTTCCTTTTTGCTGTGATAACGGAGGAAATTGCTCCTTATTGTCAAGGAAATTATATTTTCCTTTACTTTTTCCCCGGCCTCTTGTGGTATAACCACGACCTTTGCCTCTCTGAGAGGTGCTCATGATCCCTGCAAGAATTCTCTAGTTAGAAAATCTGGAAAAGAATTAAAATCACCTTTGATATACTCAATGTCAAAATCAAAGGCAGAAAGATCCGCTTGCCATCCTGCAAAAATCTGTTTAGAAGCAATATTCTTGATATCTTTCTGTAATACCTGTTTAGCGGCACTACAATCAATACGTACCAAGAACTTCTGATTCAGTAAATCATCTTGGAATTTATGAATACACTTTACCAGGGACAGGATTTCTTGTTTAATAGTAGAATAATTAATCTGTGCTTTCTTCCAAGTTCCAGAAGTAAAACAGATTAATTCTTCTCTACTAGAGATAGGATTCTTCTGTTTTAAGATACCACCATAACCAATGTTAGAAGCATCTGTTTCCACAATTTTTAACCAATTAAAATTAGGCAAAGATAGGCAAGGTAATTGTTTTGCCTTAAGCTTAATTTTTTGTACCGCCTTAGTATGAGCTGTACTCCAAGAGGTTGGAACCTTTGTTAATCTGGAGTATAGAATAGAGGTATCCTGTGAAAGATTTTTATAATAGTCTGCCAAATAATTCAGACTACCAAGAAATCTTTGTAATTGAGTTTTATCTAAAATTTCATCAGGAAATTTAGAAGCAAACTCAATACTTCTGTCGATAGGAATAATTTTTCCTTCAAGAATGTTATGCCCAAGAAAGTTTAAGTTGTTTGAAACAACTTCATTTTGGAGCCGACACTACTAAACCATTTCGTTTAATAAGCTCTTTAAATATCTTTAAATGCTTAATATGTCGTTTCTAGAGATTTAGAATAAATTAGAATATCATCAATATAGACAATAGTAAAATCTGAATAAGGATTGCAAATCTCATTCATAATATTCGAAATTCAAGGAGCATTCTTCAAACCAAAGGGCATTCTTGTCCATTCATAATGTCCAAAGTGGTGCTTGTGGAAAGCAGTTTTATACCTATCTTCGGGGCAATTTGGACTTGTAACGACTTAAGGTCAAACTTTGAGAAGATGATCGCTGTAGATAAACGATCTAATAAATCCTTTTTATTAGGAATAGGATATCTAATCCATTGTAAGGGCAATTAAGAGGTTTGAAATTAATAACCAAATTGGGAACACCTCTTTCTTTCTCACCGCTTTATTGACATAAAAGTCTGTACAACTCCAAGGAGATTTACTTGGAGTAATCAACTTCTTATCCGTAAGACTCGGATCTCTCATGCCGCATAAAGTCAAATATTCTGATTTCATTTGACTAGGTCTAGCCTTAGTGGGAATAAACTGTTCATTAAAGCTAGATTCATAGGGTAAAGAAACCATATGCTTCTTTCTTTCCCAAAAAGCATTGGGAATATCACTACAGACTTCAGTAATAAATTGATTTTTAATTTGCTCAATTTTATTCTGAAACTCCTTACTGTTGAGTCTCTGCTGTAATTTTAAAGAAGTTATTTCTTCTTTGAGAAAGTTTAATTGACTTTCTTTAGCTACTAGATTTGTATTAATCATAGCAACCTGCTTTTGAACCGGAGGAGTTATGAACTCAAAGATAACTCTATTTTTATCAATAGTTGCATGAATACCTATATTAGTGATACTAGTAATAGGCATGATAGAGTTAAGGAAAGGATTTCCTAAAATAGTATGCTGAGACATATCTTTCACCAGAAGGAAGGTAGTAGATAAACAATGTCCTTCTTTGCAGATGAATACATCTGTTAATTTGTATGCAACCTGCATAGGTGCACCACTAGCAGTAGAAAGATGTTGAGTAGATTTCTCAAAATATTTAGTAGGAACTAAACCCTCTTGAATACAATTCAGATCTGCTCCACTGTCAATAAGGGCAACATGATTAGTGAGAGTGTATTCTCCTTTAATAACTAAATTAACATGGACATTCCATCTTTGGAATGTAATGTTATTAGCCTTAGTATAATTCTGAAATTCAAAATTGTCCACCATATTCTTATTGGTCTTTAAGGCTTTTATATCTGTTTTAAGGTTATTAACCTCATACTGTAAGTCCTGAATACTAGTAATATGAGAATTTCCTTTATATAAAGTATTAGGAAGTCTCATATGATTAAAAGAACCAAGGTTCTGTAAGGTCATAAAGTTTTGAAGATAATGAAGACCATAAATCTTTTCCTGTGGATTAATCTTAAATTTTCTTATCTTCAAAAGATTACTATAGTCTTGTGGTCTAGTAGAACACTGACTAGTCTTATGACCATTACGATCACACTTAATACAAAAATGAAGAGCTTTGGCTTTAGGCCTAAGTCTCTTCCAGTGCTGCTTTTCTCTAAGACTTTTTGGTTTTTTATAAGCCTTAGAATCATTGATTTTAGTAACTAGTATGTTACTATCCTTTTCTTTTATTGGAGACTGAACAGTCACCATATTCTTATTCACCTTAGAATGTTTTGTGTCACATTCAAGTACTCCAATATAATTATTAGTAGGACATTTTTTTATAGTAATATCCTTCTTGACAACAGGTGGAATAACAATCCTTTCCTGTTCTTGAATTACCTCTTTATTAGGTAACTTATTTTTCTTTTTAATTAAGGTATTTTCCTTAGGTAAATCTATTTTTACCTCGGCCATAAGCCTAGCCTCTTGTTTGGCTTTAAGAAAATCACTGATATCTTTTCTCAGAGTTGCACGCTCAACTTTGCCATTCAGAATTTTATGATTCTGATACTCTAAGCAAAACCATTTTGTCAGAGGAGTACAATTCCTCTGATGATAATCATAATAATCATCATAAGGTCTAAGCATAGGTTTCAATTCTGTAGGAGTAAAATATTTACTCAACTCTTCATATTTTAATTTATAAAATTGATAAGTTTCATAAGGTGTATAATCCATTTATAAAACAAAATCCATTTCTGATGCTGTGGGAGATTCCCTAGCTTGCTGTGTATAAATACCATGTGGTATTTGTTGATTAGAGATACGGATCTCTTCTATGGATTGATTATACTGTGTTGTAGATTCAGTTTCTGAAACTGAATGCCTAGAAGATTGTGGTATAGAGATCTTGTAAGGGGACCTCAAAGACAAACTTCTACCAACAAAAGGTTTCTTAAAGTTCAATATAACTTCACCTTCTGTTGTTTGGACTATCTGGTCTAAATCATTATTAATGATTGGCTGTGGTTGAACAGCGTTTCTGTAAATCCATGATTCTGGAAATTGAATCTCACTCCAAGGAATCATCCTGGGTGTTGCTACACTAGAAGTTAAAAGATTTGTGTCTATTAACACAGTCTTACCTGGTGTAGTTTTATGCCATACATTAGGTGTTAAAGTCTGTAACACCTTGTAGTGAATTCTATAAGTAATTCCTATCACTTTAGATCCAGGTAAAAAGTTATAACCTTTAGCCTGAATTTGTAATGATACAGAATCATAAAGATTTCTATCCGATAAAGCTAAACTTAAATTAGGATAGACATCAAAAATAGACCGGGTCCATGACAAAGACTAGTCTCTATTTGCTCCCATAAGGGACGGTAAATAGTCGAGACACCTAGCATCTCCGAAAGTGTTGCTTGGATACAAGCATTCATACCCAAAAGGGTCAATGGTCCGAAAGCAACCTGTATTAAGCCTATGTGAATAAATTTATAATTCTTCACATGGTGATATAAATCACGAGGGCTTAAAAGATTTAAATTATTACTCATGGAATTTAAACTAATAGTTTGTTCCATAGTTTTTACCGCAATTTTATCGGGTCAATTTTTCAATCCGGTTACCATATCTATATATGGTTTTGGGATCCATATTAGGGATCGTCCATTTATTCATTTTGTCCTGTGTGTCGAGATCATACTCGATTAATTCTGTGTTCTTAATTGAACTCAGATCATCATTATTTGATGATTGTGCCATGGGGGTTGAGGTGTTAGTGCAAAACAGGTAGAGTATAATGAATTATAACTATACTAAACAGTATAAAAACTATTCTTGATGTAATCATTGACACATCGTCTTCTTCTCCAAATATTATAAACAGTATAATCAAAATCAAGTCTTTAGTGCTTATATTAAGTAAAACCACGTCTGTCAACGCTTTACGGGGAGCAAACGGCCTAAACGCTTTTACGCTAAATCCAAGACAAAGATATACCCTACGACTTTGGACGCCCCGAGTTACCAATATAAACGTAAAGAAACAATAATGACCTTTTGCCAATGCAAATAGTCTTATTTTAACAAGAATAAAATTAAGTAATCTTAATTTTATCTCTAATAAGATACTATTCATAATACTGGAAAAGAAGAGTCAACAGTATTTTAGGATCCAGGCGGACATTCTTGTGGTCGGAAAACCGAGCCTTTAAGCAAGTAGTCCTAAAGAGTAACCCTCACACCTTTTTCCTTAATCATACTTATATCTCTTACTTATATATATATATTTTTTCTTTGGCTTTTGACTCATTTTATTCTATTTTTTTGGAGTTTTTATTTTATTTCTATTTTTATTTTTCTTTTCTTTGGATGGAAACTTCTTTTCTTTATTTTATGAAGCAACTAACTAATTTTTTTGTTTACATGTGTTTTTTCTTCTTCTTTCTTCCTCATTCTATTCTCGGACTTATTCAAATTGGGTAAGTTGAATTTTTATTTTGTTTTGTTTTTGTAATGGGGTAAAGGAATTGTGGTTTATGGAAGGCTAAAGAAAGGCTCGAGGAGGGGCTTACTAGCGGAAAATAATTCATAGGTTTGAATTTCTGGCTATATCGATCCAAAGAGGGCCTAAATTCTCGCTTAGGATATGGCATAGTGATCAAGCAAGTGGACGTGTGATTTCTCTATCCGATTTTACTTCTCCCTTGTGTCATTTCTCAAATGTTTCATTTCATATAAGGCTTTAGGCTATATTCTAACAGATTTGTAAAATAAGTACTCTAGCCTAGATTTCAGAAACTTACTCGCTACAACAATCATAGATACTCATGTAATATATTTATAGATAGATGCAAAGATTATTACCTACATATTAACCTAAGTTTCTAACAATTATTATTCGATGCAAAAGCTCATTGAGACTTCTAGATTGTTAAGAGCATAGAGAAAGAAAACAATACCAATATTCCTAAGTGTATAGCATAAACTTATTTATTTATATTTTTGAAATTTTTAACTTGAAAATAAATGCATATTAGACATATCTATATCCTAACAGATGCCTTAATTACACGTGTTTCTATGCCCCAACAAGAAGCATGCTTTGTCCTCAAAGCATTTAAATAAAGAGGATAGAAAAATACTATGGAAACGCGTGAAATTCTAAAATATCTGCAAAACAAGGTTAGAACATACTAATATAGAAAATAAAAAAATTGACGCAACTTTATAAGAGTTCCACCCATTATGGGGTTAACAAGAATAAAATTGCTTGGGACATAAGCATACACTAACTGGAATTAAAAAAAACTGACCTTATCTCCCGCTTTTATTCTTCATCCTCCTCATCCTCTTCTTCTATAAAGAAGTGAGGTTCCTTCGCGTCCTACCATGCCATGATAATTTGCCAGGCTTCCCGCCATTTATCATCTATTATTGCTAACCTATTAAACGCCACTTGGTCCGGTCCGGGTGTAGGGGTGTGAGTGCGCATCCATGAGGTAGCAAAGCGCCTCGAGGTGCTGATTTGTGAAAATGGTGAAGAACAACGGGAAACGTGGGAGTGAAAGGTGAGAGATGGAAGTTAGGTGTAGTGTGGGTTGTGAGTGTAGAATGAATGAAGTTTTTATAGGTTTTAAGTTGCTAAAACGAATCGGGAAGTTGCCAAAAAGCTTTTACGGCAATTTCCGGAAATACTAAAATTTTCAAACCCAAAAACGAAAACAACTCATATTCTTGATTCTAAAAACAACCCTAGTATCTTTTTGGTTGAATTTAGGATAAAACTACCTAACTTATCGAGATTTCATCCTACCCTATATTTATTCATAGATATGCCCATATCGGCAATATTCTCACCCTAACTCCGAAATAACTTCTAGAAATTAGGGTCATATAAAAATCATGCTGGAATAAATAATACAACCCCTAAACAATTTGGGAAGGTGGGATCAATATGAAACAACCACGCACAATGAAAATAACCACATTATATTAAGTTTTTCATTCAAAGTACATTTCACTACAAAATTCAAATCTAATGGTGAAATCTCAAAGTGTATTAAGTTTATAGTGGTGAGTAGTATTCCTTTTCACACGCTGGTGACCCTGGTTCGATCCCCAAAGAAAGCTTTATTTGATAAACGTAAAATTAAATAATTCTACTAATGAATAAAGCGATGAAACTCTAAACGAAAGTAAAACTACAACTGATTTGTTACTAGATTTATCAAAGATTTATACTCTCAATCCTATTGAGATATAGTGGAGTAGATGATTCGTTCCACTCCTAGTTCTTTCACATGTAATGTTTTCTAAGTCTAATAAATCTTAACTAAAGTCTAATGAGAGATTTACAAATTATAAACTATGATGCAACTACCCACAAGATATGACTAATTAACTACGGAATGCTGCGTTGATTCTATGATAAGAAATTAGGGGGGGATTGATTCCACTTTAACTCAACTTATATTACTAACGACGAATCGTTGTAATCCGAATTGAACTGCTACGCAGAACAATTGGTTCTTCCTAATCCCTAATTACACATGGCACTTCTACCAATTCATAACTATCATGTGAACAATTAAACCCATTCTCATGGTGAATTAATCGTTTCTAGAGTGGAATAGAAATTACGACGACTCTACAATAATTGGAATCAAGCTTTCATCAAGGCTTCTCAACCCCCTTTAATGGAGGTTTAGCTGAGAATCATTCCGCAATCATTTCCATATGAATCTAAACTAAACATAATATCAAGATTCCAACTTTATTAATTTAACAAACAATACTTGAAATCTAATTAATAATTAAGAAATGATATCAACAAGAATTTAAACTAGATCTATAAATGAAATGACAAAAAAAACAAATTGAATAATAATAAATTATTTTATTAATCTAATCAAATGAATAACAATATTTTAAAGGTTTAATCTAAAACAAGGAATGAAATAAAACTAAACTTAATTAAAAACCATTAAAACTAGATCTAGAAGCTATTCTAATGGCTACTTTCTATCCTAAGCTCCTAGATATCTTAAGAGTGAAGTCTTCTTTGTTGATAAGGAAGAAATCAGATCCAAAAATCGTGCATGGGCTTGGAGCCATGTTTTGGGCCTGAAAATCGGGCCTAAAACCCAATTTCTTCAGTCCAAAAAGGGCTCTTCAGCTGGATTCGGCTTCAACAGACTTTTTGTCCACTTTTGCTCCTTTGATTGGGCCAAAGCTTAGACCATTGGAAAGCTCTTCCCAAGCTGGTCGTTTTGACATAAGGTAGGCCCAATTTTAAGGTCTGAGTCCAAAGATACGGTCTTCGGAAGTTTTACTGACTTTGTGCACTGTTTTTGCCCGCGTGGACTTTGACTTTTCAAGGTCTAAGTAGGCTTTACAAAGGCTTTGTCTTATTGAATCTTGGCCTTTAATTACAGAACTCCTTAGCAACCAACTATTGCTCCTTTATCTCATCAAAGTGGCACATTTCTGCACATAATTAACTTTGAAGCCTGAAATGCATAAAAACACGTAATCAGTATTAACTCTTAATTATTACTCACATAATTGGTCTAAAAGTATGATTGTTAAGGGGTTAAAACTACAGTTTTGGGCTCTTATCACATGTAAAAAGTACCATCCTTGTCGCCTTTAGCGACTATTAGAAAACCCTTAGAGACTTTCCATGTATCCCTTGATAGTTGCTTCTTTACTACTACTTAGAGGTTTGAACTCTCTAAATTGATGCAAAAGCAACTCAAGGTCCTTACTCATGATCTTCGATTTCGTAGAGTTGGAATAAGGATTCGAACTAACCTAAAGTCTAGGACAACTACCAATTGGTTGTTACAATAAAGGGAACTAAGGAGTAAGGTTATAATACTAATGCTAGGTTTTCTTTCCTACACAACATTAAGAAAAACATTAAAGTTTGAATCATGCACTTAATACAAAAGACAATTTACTAAAGAAAGAAAAGTGGAGAGCTAATCCTCCTCATGTGATACTAAAATTTAGTTGTTGATTTGAAAAGTTTATTTATTCTTCCTAGACTCATAGACAAGCCCCTAATGGAAGAAAACTTGATCCCTAGCATGTATGACTCACTTAAGAGCTCATACATGATAGCAAGTGGAACCAAGCAATGACTTATCTCTAAGCTCATTGCTTTGATTCCTAACTAGACTCTACACCAACTATCATTTTGGGATAGGATGTAAAGTTAGTTGTTCTTCCTAAAAACCTACCAAACCAACAACAATTGTTTTTCCCTCACATGAGTTGGATTAACTCCCCAAAAGGGAAGTTAGCTCATGATCCTTGAGACAAGGAATTTAAACTAGAAAAACAAAGAAAGAGAGAAAAAGGAAGAAGATAAACAATCAAACTCACTTCTATTTATTTTCTAAAAGAAAATAAGTGTTTCCTCCATTAAAACTATTACAAGCTTTGTAATAAAAACTAAAAACTAAACTATGATTTTTTTCACTAAGGAACTAAAATAATGCCATGTAAGGAAAATAAGTCAAGGGAGTAAATAGATTGTCCCCCACTCTTGTCTAATTTCTTCTCCATTTGAGAGAAATCTCATTTCCTCCCACGTGAATCATCAAACCACATTGATTCATTTTTATCCACCACATTAAAACAAAGTGACACCTTGCCTTTTTTTTTCACTATTAACACCTAATCTAATTTATTACATGCAAGGTGTCAACTTTGCACCAATAATTTGTTATTTTTGTCTTGACATGCTCCATGATTGATGACTCATCCAATCTTGTGGCCCCACATAGTGGGTCCATGTGTAGTCCGATCGATGGTCCGGTATTTTGGGCGCTTTTACAACTTCCCGCCTATCGTAGAGTTCATGCATACGATTGTCCGAAAGCAGCTCTCTTGTCGCATTCGGAGTCCTGGTTCGAGAGGTAGGAGCTTTGGAAGTTTGATGCTTCTGTGTGGATTTGGGAGAATTCATATATACATCGTTCCTCGTGCTTTATTGCAGGTTTAACCAATATTTCCATGTTTACTGTAAATACCTGCAAAAGTATGAAAACATATTTATTTCATGATTATTAAACACATAATTAACCAAATTTATATGTCTCAATGGGGTTTCATAATACACTTTTGGGTGCTTATCACACTACCCCCAAACAGCACTTTGCTTGTCCTCAAGCAAAGAAGAGACACTAAAATAGATAAGTGGTAAAAAATGTGTAGTCCTAAACTAATTCTCGTTTCGCAGAGTGCGGTTGCATTGACCATATGCAACAAGGCCTTAAACCACTAGAAATTCCCTAGTGGACGAGTTATAGCCTCATGAGAGTTTTCCATAAAAGATACTCACAAACTTCATTTATACTACAACGACTTAGTGACAGAAACTCGTTTCCTAAATTAATCTTAGATATCCATACATCTCCTTAGCAGGGAACGAGGATTGATTTCTTTGAAACTCAAGTTAATATGTATTCAATAATTAAAACATCTACATATGACTATTCATGCAGTGAACTTTTCATTGAAATATACTAGCAAGGTTGTTTCTGGATCCCTTGGAGAGCGTACCTAAATGGGTTCTCACAGGTATGTGTCGAAACACAATTCCACTCAAAATTTTACCACTCAGGTTTTGTTAACTCCAGTGTGCAGTGGGCACACGTTTCCTCACATCTCAATGACAGTCAGAGGAGCCGATGTCGATCAATCACGTCTGCTACTTATTATCACACCACCCTACTCCTAATTGAGCTAGAGGTCTTTATTAGGTATTGTGGGGCTTAGGTGGATAGTGTACAAGAAAATGGAAATGGATAATCAAAATTTACGAGTATGAGAGAATAGGGTCTTCATATATTTACACTAGAGGAATCCTTGTTTTCTTTCCTTCTTCTAACTGAGTTTTATAACCTTGTTCTTAAGCCTCTAATGGATTTTTATTATTATATCTCTTTTTTTTTTTAGATGGCTTAAAAACATGATTCTATTTTTCTTTCCTGAAGCAAGTAACTGACTTTTATTTGGGACAAGTCTTTCTCTTTATTCTTTCCACATTTCATCCTATTTCTCATACTCATCACTTAGGTAGGTTCTTTTATTTGGTTTAATAAATGGGTAAGGAATTTTTGGTGAAAGTGAAAGGTTTGATGAACGGTTCAGTGGAGTGACTAACGGTAAAATTTGTAACAGGTAAAATTTTTTAGCTATGTCGATCCAAAGAAGGCCTAAATTCTCGCCTAGGGTTCGGGTGGTGATCAAGTAAGTAGACGCGTGATTTCTCTAATCGGAAAAACTACTCCTCTGTGTCATCACACACAAATCACTCATGTCAAGGTTTTTGGTTAGATTCTCACAGGATTTATAGTTTAAGTAACTAACCGTTGGTTCCAGAAACTTACTGCTATGTACAATCGATGATACTCAGTACATGAATATTCATGAAAAGATGTATAAACTATTGCATACGTATTATCTAAAGTTTTTTAAAAACAAATCCTAATTCGGATACTAATGTGAGATTTCTAGACAATTTTCATCATTGAAAAGGAAACAAGACTTTGTCACTAAGTACAATTATTAATATGAAAATAAAAACTATATAGGCTACAAGATGCCTAATTTTTTGCTCTGGGGTTTAAAGCACCCCCAAACAGAATGATGCTTAGTCCTCGAAGGATCAATAATTAAAAAAGAGAAAGTACGAGAACCGCGGAGCAAAATTAGGGCTAGATTCTTTGGAATAGAAAGGTTGGAGAGCATAATATATTATTCAGAAAGAACAAGAAAATGTTCAATAGCACACTAAACATAGCACCACCTAAATAAAAACAATAGCATACGAAACATGAAAAACAATAGCACACCAAGCATAAGGTTTAGCTAGATATATGTACAATGACAAACTCTAGTTTACCATCCAGTAGGATGTGAAGGTCTGGCATCCTCTTTAAGGAAATGCATTTCCTTAGCATCGCGCCAATAGATAATAGTCTGCCAAATTTCTGCCCATTCTTTGTCTCTGGATTCCCTCAAATTGGTCTTCATCTTTTCGTCCTTTGGGTAACAACGAACATGCCTCAGGTATTGAGCGGGACGCTTCCATTGACGAAACCTCAATGAGCGAATGATTCTGTTTGCTGGGCATATGGAATCCACCTTGACCCAGTCAAGAAAAGTAGCTGCAAACTGTGGGAAATGTGTCTTCATGATCCGGCAAGCGGTGACTGGTAAAAGTATATACTGATCCTGAAAAGTGCGAGCTCGTTTCAGGTTGGAGACAACACAACCTAAAATGTTAAATAATGCATAACCCTGATCTAGTGCACTGAATACGACGCAAGCAACCTCATTGGCAGTAGAAAAATGCCAATCTCCCATAATATTCAGGAGTACAAATAACATTGCAGTCCCCATGTTCATGGTCATGCTTGCTAATGGAATGGTGATGTTGCGCCATGGCACATGGCCATTGCCTTCTCGTTTGATCTCAAGACCATCACCATAAGAGTCTTAAACGCTTTGCCGAAAGGAACGGTAAGAATTATGATAGATGTAATGTCAAGATGCAGTAGGTTCGTGGTATGGAAGGTCCAAAGTTAGGGCAAGTTGTTGTTCATAAAAGATATGAGGTGTGTCACCAACTCGGATTGTGAACCCGTCTAAGTAGAAACCATGCGCATGGTTGAATCTTTGGTGTGTCTTCCATATTAGCATAAAAGTATGCAGCCAAACTTCGGAGAATAAGTTTGGTCAGGTTGAAGAATTAGGGAAGACCACCCAATGTTTGTGATGTAATCATGGAAGAGATGGACATAGGCATTGGAATCCATCATAGACTGAAAGGATTGCTCAGGAATGAGTTTGGGAGGTACCATGGATGATGAAGATGCAATGTTTGATGAAGATGCCATGGTGGGTGAGGAGGTAAAGAAATGGGTAACGATACCGGCAATTTGGATGGAAAAATGAGTATGTAAGAAAATAGACCCTCCTCAGTAGCACATGTTAAAATTGATATTAGTCACAATGGAAATGATGACAATCCTACTAAGCATTGTATACAAAAAGAAGACAAAAAGATAAGACAAAATACATAATACGGAAAAAACGTAATAACATATATGATTATATACTTATTGACTTAGTAATATCATGGATTCTTATATTGATCTTGGAGATGCATATTTTGCACCGCATTTTTTAGGTCTTCTATTTGTTGGCCGAAGCTGCATCCGAATGTCCCTTGGCTGGCGAGAGAGTACAGTTTGATTTTCCATTAGAGAGCGTGATTTTGCAAGGATTGAGAATGATTTTCCAAGATCTCCTCCTCGTTTCAACATCATGCGTTGCTTGGCGATCTTGGAAATCTGAAGAGTTGTGATGATGATATTCGACGGCGTGTAGTTCCCTCAAACCCCGATGAAGAAGTTTAATGCCTTCCATGGGATTAATAATATTCAGCATGGCATTTTCATCAAATAAATGGTCAGAATTTGAGCTTGGGTTGTTCTGCTTCATCTATCAGAGTATCAGGGGTCCAAAAACCAATGGAGTAGTCTGTTTGGAGTACCTTTATATATGCTCTTTGAAGGGGTGTTTCTGGAGAAATTATTGGATAACCCCAACGCATCATAATCTGCGTTACTAAAGTGGGTAGGGGTGCTGACCTTCTTGTTTTTCTTGGTGATTACGTTCGGAGGTGTTGGATCGGGCAAAAGTCATCTCTTTGAGTTTGCAAAATCCAAAGTAGGTGAAGTTGAGGCTTTGTGACTTTGATTGGTGTGATGTACCTACCACATTATGTCCCAACCCAGTGGAGCACAACACGTTGATTCTATTTCAAAGAGCCTTGAAGAACAATGTGATGTGTATTTTCGACGTCGCCATGAGATACGGTAGCTCGCAGTAAAGTTTTTGCGGAATCAAATGATGACTCTTGAAAAAGGGACTCCTGGGTATTTATTGGGATTTGAAGTATGTCGGAGATCATTTCCTTATTCAATTCCAATCGTTGTCCATAGGCATTGAAGAAGAATTTTCCATCTTCATATCCGCTAAATTGGTAGAACATCAAAACCAATTCTCGGGAATAACCAAATTTCTTTGAATGATATAGAAGAGAAGTCCATCCGCGACGTATGATTTTGGTGTCAAAATAAGGAGAAAACCGCACTCTTGAAAGTTTTCGTGTAGTCCTTTCTCTGCCGTTATTTTTTCTTGGTTGAGCCATTCTTGAGGGAAGGATAGTGAAAATTGTTTGAATAAGAATGGCTGAAAAAGAAGAGATTTATAGCCAATCTATGAGTCTATACCAATATGGAGTCCAAGTGTAGTTAATGACCCATGTGATTATGAACAGCATCATAGGGGATCCACAGTAAGTCTTTGTCATGTCATATATCCAAATACAATTAATGAGATGGTTTAATGTTAGAAAATACGGAGGAAAGTTTCACGGGGTAGTTAGACTTACGTAATTTCAGAAATGATGATCATAACTTCGGTAATAGAATATGGATAGAATAGTCGAAGTGCATGTGTGACAAGTGTTATGTGTACCTTGTAGAAGCGTCTTGCGATTTTTTCTCTGAACACCATGTGTATCCATTAATTATTTTGGTGAGTTTTGGATGGCCTTTCTTTATTATGGTTTGTTTATTTATTTACTTATTATTATTTTTGTTATTATTATTATTTTTTATATATTTTTATTTATTTTTATTATTATTATTTTTTATTTTTATATATTTTTATTTTTATATATTATTATTTTTATATATTATTATTTTTTATTATTATTATTATTATTTTTTAGAGAGGAAAAGACAACTAATATACACAAATATTTAATACGGAACTTCTCCATTTAATACGTAACCCGTACAAATGTGTGAGAATTATTTAACACACCATACTAATATACAAAATGAAAATCATAAAAAAAAAAAGAAAAACGGTTACATAGATCTAGATGTTCTGGATCATGTTATGCATGAGTGACAATAGAATAATGATAAACATTGTTATCACGATTAATGTGATAGCCCATTCGCGTTGCTCCTTTTCCCATCGGTCTATTTGATTCATTATGTTCAAGGAATTGAAAATTTGTGAAGAAGAATTTGTGAAGAGTGAGAGAAGGGAATGAGTGAAAGTGGAAAGGAGAGTTGTATTTATAACTTGATTTCTGACCGTTGGGCATCGACCGTTTGGATCGGGATTCGTTGGTTGTTCTGACCGTTGGGCTTTGAGAGTAGGCCCAATGAATCAAGGAGCAAACTCATATTTTTGAAAGTACTATATTCGCATAACATAAATAATTTCTCATTCAAACCATTTGAAGATACAAAATTATGAGAAATCAACCGATATATAATAATTTAGCACTAAAAAAATAAGAAAAATGCAATGCATAAGGGAAATAAATGGCATAGTCATTGCTAAGCCTAGGAAAATAAACAGCTACTGTGAATCCTCCGGGTTAGCAGAAGAAGAACCCGGGTTTCTACGTCTTCGGCCACGACGAACTTCAGGCTGAGCTGACTGGTCTGGAATGTGGCCTATAGACTGTAACAACTGATCTTGGAATTGCTGCTGATTTGCCATCATCATTCTCTGGAAACGGCCTTGGCGATTTCTCATTTCTTGCTGGAAGTCATTCTGGGAAGTAAGCATCTCTTCCTGGCGAAGAAACATCCTGCGCATACTAGTATTCATGTGCCTCAAGGCATCCATAGGAGTATTGATTCGGCGCATGGTATCTTCATTAAAACAGTCGGGTGGTGAAGGAGGAGGAGGAGGTACGTTATCATGCTCAATGTCATCTCTAGCTACTGGGTCCCAGTGGTCTAAAACACAAGTCTCAAAAATTCCAAAATTCTCGAAAGACCTTGTTTCAATGAAAGGAGTAGTGGACTGGAACCCTAAGTTAAGCATAAGCTGAGTAACAAGTACAGCAAGAGGAGCTGACCTGTTTGACGCGGTCGTAAGAATATGGCCCAGGAAATGGACCATACAGAAAGTGGTCTTCCTCTCCTGTAGGATCCACAGCAGGTGCAAGAAAGTCTTGTTCACGTCAGACGTCTTTGAAGTTCCAATGACGTTGTACGCCAGCCATTGAGTGACGGCTAATTGGTTACGTGGCGGCGAATCTTTGGTACACGCGCATTCGAGCGGTGTTGTACTCTCCCTCGAGAAGCGTGTCAAACATCAAATCCCTCGTGGTCGGATACTCTGACAATAACAGGGTCGGACTATCAGAGTTTATCGGAATCTGTGCGGTATTCGAAATCAACTCCAGTGTGAGTTCACGTTCCAACCTATCCGCCGTAATCCAAAATTTGTCACCCCGGAAACCTCCATTGTTGTAAAATTTCAACACTAAATCTTCGGAGTACTGAGCTGGAATTCGGTGCAATAGATATTCCCACTCTCTACTAGCAATTTCTTCATCGAAAAATGGGTGAAACATCCCGAAATTGTAGAGATTTGCGAAATTCCTCAAAGCGTAATTCTCCTTCGCCGTCTTTGCCATAGCACGGTATAGAGGATATTTTGAGGGTGCAAATAGCAAGAGGAGGTGGAGGAGATGGTGCTGGAGGAAGGGGGTTGAGTTTGGTGGACTTTGGCCCGCGTGCGCGGGTCGAATTCACCTCTGCCTAGTCGCTTGGTGATGTGTGTGGGGGACCAAGATCCGATTTTTGTGGAAGAAGAAATGAGAGGGGTGGACGTGTAGGTGCCTCGCGCGTGGGCTTTGTACCCGGATTTTTGATTTTTGGGTCGGGTCAAAATTTTGTCCCAAGCCCAAATGAATAACAGAAATTCCCCTTATGTCCCGAAATGTTTGAAATTTCAAGCGTGGAAATTGATTCGTTTCAACTCCAAATTGAACGGATGAGATATCAAAATGATCGGCATTAAAATTGCCATCCACTAGAATATGAAAAAATCACATTCAAACAATTTTTTTTTTTTTTTTTTTGTTTTTATTTATTTACACTTTTATATACAAATGTACAAGTCGAGAAGAACGTGTCAACAACACTGGAAGTTCAAATAAAACAACACATCAAAACAGCTTAACTCAGGCAACTTTCATGTCGGCTTTGGGCGAACCCAATCCAGCTAGATTGTGGCTTATCCTTTATGTTTTGGGGGCCTAGGGTTCAGGACGGTACCATCCCTGACCAATGTGCAATGGTCTAATAATAATATCACCCTTAGTACATATGGTATAGCCTCAAACCGCCCCGAAACGGTCACATAGAAAACTGATCGGGGTTGGCCTGGTGGAATCCATTGCCCATACGAACTAGGAAATGTCCGATGGTGCATATCACGACTCTCTTTGGGCACCATGCTGGGTGCTCATAAAAAAAAAAAAAAAACGAGTATATACATGTTGAGTCTTTTTACGTCAGATCCTCAAGACGAATGTGAGTCTTTTAACGTCAGATCCTCAAGACGATTGTGAGTCTTTTAACGTTAGATCCTCAAGACGAATGTAAGTCTTTTAACGTCAGATCCTCAAGATAAATGTGAGTCTTTTAACGTCAGATCCTCAAGACGATTCCCAACCTGTGGGAATAACGGGACGACGACGAAGTTTATCCTGCTGAGCTGGTGTCAGACAATAATATACCTTATACCGGCTCATCTCGGATAGAAGATCAAGACCTGGACAGAAAGGAGTTTGACAGTTCATACACCACCCCATCCTTTTCGTACGTCGCTTTCGAGCAAAAGTACTACGACCATTACCAATTCGAGATGGGTGAGATTTACACCAAATGATGAGTTGGAGTTCGCGAGGAAGAGAATAGAAAAGGGAAGAAAAAGAAGGATTTGAAATTTTTGGTACCCATTGTTTTCCGGAGGCACGTTTGCTTTCGATTATCGGAAGACATTTATACTTTCGTTTGAAGTAGAGTTTTGTGGACTAAGGTTCCGGTGCTTGCAACCACACACTCTAGGGATTTTTTAAAAGAAAAATAGAAGAGGGCCCGGCTACCCTAATGGCATACTTTTCTGTTTAAATACATGGAAAGAAGTACACTAGCGAATCTATTAGTGTCAGGTATTTGGATCATTGAAAAGAGTCTCTTCGACATCCGGAGCGCAACTCCTCGATAATGTTTAAAGGCGCTGGCCATTTACTTGAAATTCGCTACCATCATTTACGTTTTTCACAGAGATAGCCCCATAAGGGGTGACAGCAGAGACAGTGAAAGGACCAAACTATCGAAGTTTTTAATTTTCTGGAAAAATGTGTAATCTTGAGTTGTACATCAAAACTTTTTGACCGACTTTGAACTCTTTTCTCAATATGTGCTTGTCATGCACTCTTTTCATGTTGGCTTTATAGGATTTTGAGATCATAGGCATCACTCGAATTTCCTCAAGCTCATTTAACGCAATTTTTCTCTTTTTTCACCGCCACGTTAGTGTTATAATTGAGGCTTTTGATGGCCCATAGAGCCACGGTGCTCAAGTTCAACCGGCAGATGACAAGGCTTTCCAAAAACGAGGCGATACGGAGACATCCCTATAGGTGTCTTAAAAGCTGTTTTGTATGCCCACAAGGCATCAGATAATCGTAGAGACCAGTCTTTCCTAGATGGATTGACAGTTTTTTCCAAAATGGATTTGATTTCTCGATTAGAGATTTCTACTTGACCACTGGTTTGAGGATGATACGGAGTTGCCACTTTGTGCGTGACTCCATATTTCTTTACTAATGATTCAAAATTTTTATTGCAGAAATGTTTTCCCCCGTCACTAATTATAGCTTTTGGAATACCAAATCGAGAGAAAATATTTTCTTTTACGAACAAAACGACCGTTTTATGATCGTTAGCACGATATGCCAATGCCTCAATCCATTTTGACACATAGTCAACTGCTACAAGTATGTATAGGAAGCCATGAGAATTTGGAAATGGACCCATGAAGTCGATACCCCATACATCAAAGATTTCCACAATTAGAATGGGATTTAAAAGCATCATATTGCGTTGAGTAATGCGACCTAATCTCTTTGGCGATTGCATGCTTTGCAATGCTCATGTGCATCTTTAAACAGTGTTGGCCAATAAAAACCACATTGTAGAACCTTGGCCGCAGTTTTCTTACCACTAAAATGACCACCACAAGATTGTTCATGGCAGAAGGATAACACATCGTTGTGTTCCCGGTCGGGAATGCAACGGCGGATTAGTTGGTCCGAACAATACTTGAAGAGGTAGGGATCATCCCGAAATAGAATTTCCGCGAGTGGATAAAAAATTTTCCGGTCATTCTGAGACCAAGATAAAGGGACTTCCTCGGTAACTAAGTAATTTACTATGTGTCTGCAGCGTACCAAAGGGGACGAAAAAATAGAGTACAAGTGTTCATCCGGAAAGGAATCACGAGATAGGTTCGATTATCGGTATCAACATCAGCGACAAGTCTTGATAAATGGTCTGCAACCACATTTTCGCTACCTTTTTTATCTCTAATTTCGAGAGTAAACTCTTGCAAAAGGAGAATCCATCGAATCAACCTTTGTTTTGCATCCTTTTTCGCTAATAGATAACGAAGTGCCGCATGGTCAGTGTAGACAATAGTTGGAGAACCCACTAGGTAAGGACGAAACTTATCCAACGCATATACAACGGCGAGAAACTCTTTCTCAGTGGTGGTATAGTTACGTTGAGCTTCATTAAGGGTTTTACTCGCATAGTAAATGACAACTGGCTTATCTTCTCGGCGTTGCCCTAGTACAGCTCCTATAGCATAATAATTTCGCGTCACACATTAATTCAAAAGGTTTAGACCAATCGGTGGTTGAATTATGGGGCGGTAGTTAATGCAGTTTTAATATCTCAAAGGCTTGTTTGCAACTGAAACTGAAATAAAAAACGGCATCTTTAAGCAGGAGATTGGTTAAAGGTCTAGCAACCTTTGAGAAATCTTGAATAAATCTCCTATAGAAACTTGCGTGTCCTAAGAATGCACCAATGTCTCGAACTGTTTTTGGTATAGGAAGTGAAGCAATTTTTTCTATCTTAGCTTTGTCGACTTCGATTCCGTCCTTTGAAAAGCGATGTGTCCTAAAACTATTCCTTTAGTAACCATGAAATGGCATTTTTCCCAATTAAGAACAAGGTTTTTCTTCACTGGCGTGTAAAGACCTTTTCAAGATTTGATAGACAGACTATCGAAAGAATCTCCATAAATTGAGAAGTCGTCCATGAATACTTCCATAAACCGTTCAACCATATCACTGAAAATATGAAGCATGCGGCGTTGGAAAGTACAAGGTGCATTGCAAAGGCGGAAGGCATTAGATCTATATGCAAATGTACCAAATGGACAGTGAAGCGTTGTCTTTTCTTGATCGCCAGGGGTCTATGACTATCCGAAAATAACCTGAATAACCATCAAGAAAGCAGTAATAGGCATGACCGCTAAGCGTTCGAGCATCGATCGATGAATGGAAGTGGAAAGTGATCCTTACGGTGGCGGCATTAAGTTTGCGATAGTCAATGCATATTCGCCATTTTCTTTGGGATACGAAATGAAATGCATTCATCTTTATCATTTCGCACAACTGTAATGCCAGATTTCTTTGGAACTACGTGTACAGGACTCACCCAAACACTATCAGAGATAGGGTAAATAATACCCGCATATAGTAATTTTAACACTTCCTCTCGGACCACATCTTTCATGGTAGGGTTTAGGCGACACTGTGGTTCACGCGATGTCTTAGCATTTTCTTCCAAGTGTATGCGATGGGTGCACACATTAGGTTCAATGCCTTTAATGTCATCGAGGGACCATCCAATAGCAGAACGATGTTGTTGAATGACATTAATTAAATGAGCTTCCTGATCGTCAGTCAATTGTGAAGAAATAATAACTGGGTGACGACCATTGGCATCAAGCTGTACGTATTTTAATTCCGAAGGAAGAGGTTTTAATTCAGGGGTGGGCTGAGTGGGTATTAAAGATTCTTAAGGAAGGTCATCATCCATGTAGTAAACAGATTAATGATCATCCAAGTTACTTGACATCACTGTTGTAGGGTCAAATAATGGTACTGACTCTAATAACTCATTTACTTCTTGTGTATAATCATCGTCCTCAAACTCAGATTCGCTAAAGGAAAGAAATTGGTACACTTCATCTTCAGGAAAAGAGTTTGTGAAATACTCTTGCGGAATGTTTGTCAACCCCATTTGACCTCACCATCAATGTCGGGCTCACGGAAGTTGTTTCATCAACTTGAACACATTCACCTCGACCGAAGATTTCGAAGGACATGGTCATGGAACCATCTCTACAGTTAATAAGAGCATTAGCGATTGGCGAGGAATGGACGTCCTAAGATGATAGGAATGGAATCACATGCAACTTCTGTATCCAAAATAACAAAGTCTACAGGATAGAAGAAATCTTGGACTTTTACAAGGACGTTTTCCACAATTCCTTTTGGATACTTTATGGAACGATCGGCTAACTATAGAGTCATGGTGGTAGGTTTGAGCTCATGAAGACCTAGTTGTTTAAATAAATAATATGGAAGTAAGTTCACACTAGCTCCTAGGTCTAGTAGTGCAGTAGCCGTGTATTTGTCACCTAAGGTGCATGGAACCGTTGGTCTACCAGGGTCCTTGTATTTTACTATACCATTGTGTTCGGTGATGGAAGGAAACTGTTCAGTGAGGAACGCTTGTTGAGGAACATTAGTTCTCCTTTTTGTGGTGCACATATCTTTCAGAAATTTTGCATGTTTTGGTAATAGTTTTAAGGCATCGAGAAAAGGTAAGTTGATTGTTAAATTTTGAAAAGTCTCTCGAATTTCAGCAAAATTCTCATCAGGTTTATTCTTTGCCAAGCGTGCAGGAAACGGTGCCTTAGGGCGGAATTTGGCAAAGGGGTCTACTTGCTTGTTTCCTACATTCGGAGGTGTTGACTTTGTTGAATCTGGGGAATCTTCCGTAGGTTCATTATTAGAAATAGATTCCTTGGAACCCTCTTTTTCCTTTGGTTGATCATCTGGCATACGTATTTGATTGTCTACGAGTTTTTCGGATCGTAGAGTAGTGATTGCATGCACCTCACCTTGGTTGGGGTGCTTGTACGAGGGCATTGGTGAGTTCAAAGGTTTGTGTTTCTTTGGTTTAGGGTTTGGAACCGGTTGTGCAGGAAACACGCCTTTCGACTCTTTTCTTGCGCCCAATCTTTGAAGTGATTGTTGGATAGGCGTTAAAATTTGAGACTGTTGGTTCATGTAAGCCAAGAAAGTCTCATTTGTCCTATCCGTAATGGTTGGCGCAGGTTGTGCAACATGTAGTAGTTCTTGATTATTGCTTAGAAGTTGTTGATTATAGTTGGGATCTGGATTAGCTGGAACAAGGCTGCGGTTGGTTTGATAGTTAGCATTGGAATTATTTTGAAATTGACCTTGTTGGTATTGTTGATTATTTCCTTGGCGGTATGGAATAAAATTGTTGGTAGGTCGAACAGGTGGATTAGCGAAACACGGAGGAGCCCCCATTTGTTGGTTATTTTGGGCCAAAAGCGAAATTCGGATGTTGTCTCCACGGTGCATTGGGAATGTTGAATGCACATGCCTCCTCCGATTGTTGAGTAGGGGAAGCATATAACAAGGGACAATATGCATCAGGATGGTCAGGACTAAGACAAAGGACACAAGGAGCGGTGTCAACGTTCATGGGTTTTGGTAGTTGATCGTTTACTTGAACCGCAAGGGCATCTACTTTTTAGTTAGGGATTCTATCAAATTTTTATTTCGGGATCGGGTTTTACATCAAAAATAGATGTGGCCTTTGTAACATTGTCCTTTGATGACCTAGGCGACTTCGGTGTTACCCGGTGTGTACCTTTTTTCACTTGTTTTCAAGAAATGTATAAGCGGTAGCTCCTTTGTCCATAAAGCAACCACCGTTCATTATATCAAGAGTTTCTTTTTGATGATCAGAAAGACCATTAAAGAATGAGCGAACAAGGACAACTTTGTCCGGTTGGTGATGAGGACATTCTAACAGAAGATCGATAAAAAGCGACTCCATGCTTCCGTCAAAAAGGATTCATGAGGATTTTGACGAAAGAATTGAATTTTTGAAGCATTTCGGTTGTTTTCTTTCGAGTGTAAAATTGAAGCATGAAAGCTTGAACTAGTTTATTCCATGTGTCTATGGATGTGGTGTTGTCCTGCTAGCCAAATTGACGCTTTTTCGCTTAAAGTGAATGGAAACTTGTCGAGAAGCAAGAGTTGTTCCTTAGAGCTGGCTGGATGGTGAAATGTTGTTGCCACTTGTTGAAGCTCTACGAAGATGATTGTAAGGTTTTTCGTGCTCCAAACCATGATATATAGGTAACAAACTGAAAACGCGTTTGGTGGGATCTGAAAATCACCGACAATGTCCTCAAGTTTGATGCGGGGAAGAAGGTCCTTCTGTAATGCATATAGAAGTCGAGAGGGGCTTCTCTGGTTGGTGGAGGATCGTCGGCCATAATGACGAAGTTGATGGCGGCGAAGGATTGTGATGAAGGTAATTAGCGAGAAGAAGAACAATTTTTAGGTGAGAACTTACGCAATTGCTTATCGTATTTTTTTCGACGATAGGTATGTTCAATTTCTTTAGTGGAACCAGACCTTAATCTCATGCAAGCATAAAATTATATCTAACTTACAGAAGGAATTTAGTAGGACTCGAATTTTATTATTATCTTAAGCATTAGAGTTTAACAACATATGCCTAAGCTGCTGCTAACGTAGCAGTGAAGCTAGGAATACGTGTGCATAAACCAACAGCCAGGTCACAAGAGAGATATGAGGGAGGCTTTCCGTGCAAGCACGGTTCTAATTAAGTAACCTCAATCTTTCAAGTTTCCTAGACACCATCGGAATATGATTAAGATTTATGGAATTAAAATTTATGCAAGGCGGTATTAATTTTAATTTAATTTATTTATTTATTTATTTTTTTTAAGATTTATGCAAGGGTGAAAATACAAACATGCAAATATGATCTACTTATACAATACTAGGTGCAGTAGCATGTGAAGATACTCTACTCATACGTATAACTATACGAATAGGCAAGTTTGTGTCATCGATAAATACTTTCATACGTACAGGCAAATATACATCAGTAATACGTATATGTACGCTAATTTGTAAATCGATATTACGTAAACGTGTATCAACAGTAACAAGCAAATTTGAATCACTCATACGTATCTAAATACATAAGCATGCGGATATAGTATACATACGCAGATAAATACGACAAAACTAAACATGCAAGGTATTATACATAAACTAAAATCGACTCTTGTATTGCATAATAATTCGATTTCGACAATACTCATTGAGATTGCTAATGTCATATAGAGAGCAGCTTTACCCTCAGAGGGGTTTAGAAAGAACTTACCCAACTCAGATTTTAACCCTCGTTGGAATGTTCTCCTCTTTCTTGACAAAATCGACTTATTAGACAATACCGTAATGATATCGAGAGAAATATTAAACATGTAACAAGAAACATTTTATCGTAGAAAGACATATACCCATGCAAAAGCAGTACCATTAATATGTAAATATACATTAATATGCAATTCATGTCCGTGTAATCGTGATATAAATATTTACCGTTAATCTTAACTTGATTCATGCATAATTCTAGGCTAAAACTTAAATAATAATCCATAAATTTTTCCTAATACTATATACATGGCATACATGCAGAAAAAAAACATTAAAAAAAATTACAATAATACTGAAATTTTGGAACCTGTAGTTTCCCGCTTTTCCGCCTGTGAACTGAAACAAACGTTTCAATTCGTCGATGCGATTAATCCCAAAGGATTATCGAATTTTTCAGGTATAGCGCCAGATATTTAGGCCTGGAAATGGATCAAGGTAGATCAGGAGATGCTGGTGGTTGAACAGGAGCAACAACTGAAGAAATTCACCCTCGGACGCGGGCCCCACTCGCACACGCGACGCCACACCCGCGCACGCTTGTCCAGTAATTCAGAATACTTTCAAATTTTCTCAAAAGTCTTATAATCGCCTGTATTTATCTTTCCCAGTCCTAACTTTTGGTACCTGGAAGTGGAACGAAAAATCCGTGAGCTTACAGGTCTATTGCGAGGCAAAAATACGAAAAAACAACAAAAACGTAAAAACGAACGAAAAGGAAAGGAAGAAAGAGAATGGGGGTGCCCCCCTTGATGCAACTTCCGATCCGTAGCACAAGTCCTATGGCTTTAGAACAAAGCAGCGGCGCCATTTGATAGTTGCTTCTTTACTACTACTTAGAGGTTTGAACTCTCTAAATTGATGCAAAAGCAACTCAAGGTCCTTACTCACGATCTTCGATTTCGTAGAGTTGGAATAAGGATTCGAACCAACCTAAAGTCTAGGACAACTACAAATTGGTTGTTACAATAAAGGGAACTAAGGAGTAAGGTTATAATACTAATGCTAGGTTTTCTTTCCTACACAACATTAAGAAAAACATTAAAGTTTGAATCATGCACTTAATACAAAAGACAATTTACTAAAGAAAGAAAAGTGGAGAGCTAATCCTCCTCATGTGATACTAAAATTTAGTTGTTGATTTGAAAAGTTTATTTATTCTTCCTAGACTCATAGACAAGCCCCTAATGGAAGAAAACTTGATCCCTAGCATGTATGACTCACTTAAGAGCTCATACATGCTAGCAAGTGGAACCAAGCAATGACTTATCTCTAAGCTCATTGCTTTGATTCCTAACTAGACTCTACACCAACTATCATTTTGGGATAGGATGTAGAGTTAGTTGTTCTTCCTAAAAACCTACCAAACCAACAACAATTGTTTTTCCCTCACATGAGTTGGATTAACTCCCCAAAAGGGAAGTTAGCTCATGATCCTTGAGACAAGGAATTTAAACTAGAGAAACAAAGAAAGAGAGAAAAAGGAAGAAGATAAACAATCAAACTCACTTCTATTTATTTTCTAGAAGAAAATAAGTGTTTTCTCCATTAAAACTATTACAAGCTTTCTAATAAAAATTAAAAACTAAACTATGATTTTTTTCACTAAGGAACTAAAATAATGCCATATAAGGAAAATAAGTCAAGGGAGTAAATGGAGTGTCCCCCACCCTTGTCTAATTTCTTCTCCATTTGAGAGAAATCTCATTTCCTCCCACATGAATCATCAAACCACATTAATTCATTTTTATCCACCACATTAAAACAAAGTGACACCTTGCCTTTTTTTTCACTATTAACACCTAATCTAATTTATTACATGCAAGGTGTCAACTTTGCACCAATAATTTGTTATTTTTGTCTTGACATGCTCCATGATTGATGACTCATCCAATCTTGTGGCCCCGCATAGTGGGTCCATGTGCAGTCTAGTGGCGGTCCGGTATTTTGGGCAGTTTTACAACTTCCCGCCTATGCGTAGAGTTCATCGCCCTGATTGTCTGAGCAGCTCTCTTGTCGCATTCGGAGTCCTGGTTCGAGAGGTAGGAGCTTTGGAAGTTTGATGCTTCTGTGTGGATTTGGGAGAATTCATATATACGCCGTTCCTCGTGCTTTATTGCAGGTTTAACCAATATTTCCATGTTTACTGCAAATACCTGCAAAAGTATGAAAACATATTTATTTCATGATTATTAAACACGTAATTAACCAAATTTATATGTCTCAATGGGGTTTCATAATACACTTTTGGGTGCTTATCATCCCTCGTGAAAATTGTAACAAATCATTCACTAGCCAATTTATCCACCGAAATCAAATTCTTCCTCAAATCCGGAACGTGTCGAACATCCTTTAATAACCATGTACTATCTTTCAACATGACACGGACATCACCTTTGCCGACAATGACACAAGATTGGTCATCACCAAGAAAGACCTTTCCAAGGTCACCTTTGGTGTAGTTCACAAAGAACTCTCGATTTGAGGTCACATGGAATGATGCGCCAGAATCTAAAACCCAAGACTCCTTATTGTTCTCCATCGAACATATCAAAGTATCATCTTCCACTTCAACTACATTAGCTTCTTGATTCTTCTTGTAGTTGTCATTCCTTAGTGCTTGGCATCGGTTACTATAGTGGCCAGGCAAACCACAATTGTAACATACAATGATACTATCATCTCTAGGCCCATCACTAGGGGCATGAGAGTTCATTCTCTCCCTTCTATTTCTCGGTCTACCACGACCCTTGTGCACATGCATCCCTTCGCTCTCGGTACTCAAAGCCGAACTTGATGTTGAGGCCCCATCCGAACTTCTTCGAATTTTCTCTGCTAGTATCATATTAACCATATTGTCAAATTTCAACTTATTCATTCCCGCCGAGCCACTAATAGCCGTAACCGTAGCCTTCCAACTTGGAGGCATTTGTCCTATTAACGCCAATGCTCTCACTTCATCACTAAATGTAATCTCAACTGACTCCAATTGGTCTTTCGTTTGGTTGAATTCATTTAAGTGGTCCTTGAAGGAATCATTCTCCGACATTCTCATGGAGAAGAGCTTGGTAATCAAATAAACCTTGTTTGCGGCCGAAGGTTGCTCATACATGCACGTTAGTGCCTTCATGAAAGACGCCGTCTTCTTCTCATTTTTAATATTGAAGGCCACAGACTTCGAGAGACTCAATCGGATTGTCGCCAATGCTTTTCTATCTAGCAAATCTCATTCACTTTGCTCGCAACTCGCTGGCTTCTCTCCCATCAAAGGTTCATACAAATCCTTTTGATAGAGTATGTCCTCAATTTGCATCCTCCAATAACCGAAGTTTGTACCATCAAACTTCTCTATTTTGTAGCTTCCTTTGTCGGTCGTCATGACTTCCACTGAACCAAAACAACGGTGGAGACTCTCTCAGAGGAATTTCTTCAAACACCTAGCCTTCTCTGCTAAAGTGGAGTCTTTCCTCACACACCTTGTTCCAATGATTCAAACCGTAGTTCTGATACCACTTGTTGGGAGATTTCACTAGAAAGTCACACCTCAATCTAGCTACTTTCTATCCCAAATGATTTTAACTTGGAGCTCACACCAAAGAAATCACCCACCCAAGTCCTTCATAGAGAACTCACTTGCCAACTTCTCTTTCAATCTCCCAATTTCTGACATATCAGAACTCGCTACTAACATATCATCAACATATAGCAACAAGATGACGTAGCTGGAGTCGAACCTCTTGAAGTAGCAACAATGGTCAGCGTTGCACTTATAGTAGCCATTTCCTTGCATGAAGTTATCAAACTTCCGACTTGGGCACACCCGCCAGGCTTGGGCCTCCGTGCCCATGGGATAACTAGTACCGATATTGTCCCCCACTTAACCACCCATTGGACTTGGGCCACATCTTGGCCATGGGTGTGGAGTTTTATCCTAAAAGGCATCGGTACTAATTAGTGATCTTTCCACTTTATTAACCCATGATGAACTCCTTTCTTGTTCAATGTGGGACTATTTCTCTTTTCGGTCCACACACTCTAACAGTCAAAGACAAGGAACTCCAACATGCTTGAAGAACACTAACTTCCGATGTCGACTATAAATTTTCACGACAAAAAAAAAAATTGGACCGTGGTACGCAGACAAAATTGCCTTTCGAATATAACCTACATTAAAAGCACTTCCACTACCAAATTCATCTTTGAAAGAGTCTAAAGACGGAAGACATATCTCATTATCAAGTGACAAAAATGGATTTACTAAAGGGTTGTGGTATTTAGACCCCACTTTATGGGATTGGCACCCCTTTGACCAATTCCAAAGTCGGTATTGCACCGCCTCCATTAATTATATAAAAATATGGCTAGAAGTTGCCGTGAAAAGATAATGCCCACAATAAAGGGTTGTCGCAAGATGGCAAATCCATAGAAGGTTGTTGTCGTGAGTTCTTTTTTGTTTTAATTTTTTTTTTATAGCCACCGCAAAAAACGTCAGTTGCCATGAGATAGTTGTGTTCACCAAAATGGAGTATTTGCTTGTATTAATTACCAAAACTATTCTTTATCAACTTGATTACAAAGTTGCATCGAGTTGTTGCGAGATCCCACAATCCACGACATCAGGTTGTCGCGAGATCCCACATTCCACGGCAGTGAGTTGCCGCGGAGGATTTTTTTGTTATTATTTATTTTATTTTTTCACTTCAAATTTTGAACACACATGGCATACGAATACCTCATCTTCTTCTTTAGAATTTCTTCATACGCTCCAAGAACAACACCAAACCCATAAAAAAAAATGTACAATCGAGGCATAATCTTACCCGATGCCGTGAGTTTTTTTTTTTTTTTTTTATTTTTTTTATAACCACCACAAAAAAAGTTAGTTGCCACAAGATAGTTCTGTTCACCAAAATAGAGTATTTGCTTGTATTAATTACCAAAACTCTTCTTCATCAACTTGATTACAAGTTTTTCTTAGAGCATATGAAAAAAAATTGTCTTGAGATAGTAAGATTATGCCTCAATTGTACATTTTTTTATGGGGTTGGTGTTGTTCTTGAAGTATTATGAAGAAGCTTTAAAGAAGAAGATGAGGTATTTGTATGTCATGTGTGTTCAAAATTTGAAGTGAAAAAATAAAATAAATAATAACAAAAAAATCCTCCGATCCGCGACAACTAGCTGCCGTGGAATGTGGGATCTCACGGCAACCTGATGTCGTGGATTGTGGGATCTCTCGAAAACTCGATGCCGTGGAATGTGAGATCTCACGGCAACTCACTATCGTAGAACTATCAGACATATGGGGTGTAAAGAGACACATACAGAATAACCATTATTCATGTACCCTTTTGCCAAATGGGTGTCAATCTAATATAATATAAATTGGGTGTAAAGACCGCGACCCTTTACTAAACAAACCAAAAATATGCATTACTAGGCATTTTCTGAGAGAGCATGGGGATATAAAGTCTTCGTATGAATTCTACATGAACAAATTCAAAACTTAGAAGAATTTGGAGGATCATCTTGTGGAAAAGTCATGTAAGTTAATTCAAACGTTAATGGATATAATTGTTTTGGATATTTGGTTAATGTTTCTGTTTTTGCAGGAAAAGGTGGTGAATGTCCCTAAGAACATTATGTGCATATAACACAAAAAAGCTTTCAAGGAAGTTAAGGAACTAAGGGCACACAATACAATACTGCACTTCCCAATAAAGAAAAATATACATATGGTGAATGTGAAAATTATTTTAGGACCACCAAAATCCTACTTGGTCACAATTGCTCAGGCCCTATTAGGAAGAAGGGTTGATTGTAGAAACCACTATTTTGCTATTACTGTTTTGTACTATTTCTAATTAGTACATCCAATCATGCATACATTGTTGTTGTTGTTGCTACGTATTTCTGGTTGACATATAACAATATAACGAGAAATATTGTCATATCTGCCTATTGTCCCAAAATCACCTTGGAAATTATCGTGTGTCAGATGTTTCTTCTTTTGAAATTTACCCCTTGTTCATTTTCAGTTTAAAATTTACAATCTGCTAACATAGTAGTCGACATATCTATGGGATGTGGGAATTCTATTTCAAGTTACGAATATACAATCTGCTGACATAGTAGTCATAGACATGGTTTTTATAGTTTATTAGGTACCAGGGTATGCCCGTGCCTACGGCCTGTGAGACCTCAACGCCTTCCGCTACCCCAATAACTTCGATCGCGCCCGGTGCAAAGGCGACGCGTGCCTGCGCCGGCATGAAACAACCGCGTCGCGCCGGTAAGCCGAACCCCACGCTTTCGACGCGAAGCGACTTCGCAACTTCGTCTACGCCGGATTTATGGCGTATAATGGCGCCGGTATGAAACAACTTATCGTCATCTTTTCGACAAAGCCAGCCCAATTGCCCATTATCCATAAGCCCAACAACATCAATTGGGTCAGCCAATTGTGCAGTACCATGTCAAATTTGGAGGCCCAACAACTTATAAGCCCAGCCGCAATTGTTGACTTTTGGATAGATCCCATGGTATTTATTGCACTTAACAAAATTGTACAAATCCACTAAACACTTGGATCTGCCAAGTCATATTTTGGTGAGAATGATTACCTACCATTGGATGGGGCCTTTTGGGCCCCACACTTCCCTATTTTGTTAGATAGATTTAGCTTTGAACTTGAAGTCATATTCAAAATTAAAAAGGTTCCAGACTTTCCAGCTAGTTCCAAGTAAGCTTGGAAATCGTCTTCTTAGTTTAGCATTCTTCGTTAACCTCTTCGCTTCATAATTAAAACACAAAGCTTTTATCCAGTCTTAATCGTTCTAAAAAAGTCAGTTGCACTAGTCTTTACACATTTTAAATTCGCCTGTGATTTAAAGTTCTTACTTAGAAAACCATAGAAACAAAAATGTTTTTGGGTTTTTTAGACATTGGTCCTACTATTATTACGAAATTAGACTTTGGTCAAGAAATCCTGAAATATTAGGTTTTTGTCATACTTCTAGCCCTGTTACTTGACCGTCAGCCAACTTAGTTGACTGTGGTCATATCGTTTGCTCTTCGTCACACGTGCTTACAAGTAGGACTAAAATCTAACATCTAACTTATAAGTAGGACTAAACTCTAATATCTAACTTACAAGTAGGACTAAACTCTAATATCTAACTCACAGTAAGACTATTCTTTACTTGAAAGTTCTAATGGATCATTCAGATGGAATTTGATTCCCATATTGAGGAAAGTTTTTTCACGTTCTACAATAAATTGCCTCGAAATTGGCTGATATGTTTCATAAACCAATTCTCTCAGTGGGGAATAAATTCAAAGCACCGCCTTCAGTGGCATCTTTTGCGCTAGAAATAGTAATATGTATGATAGATAAGAAACTAAACAACATATAACCAGCATTAGACACTAATTATTTTATGATCTATATGATTTTATGTTAGAGTAATGATTTTTCTTGTTTGTTTATTTTTAATCATGCTAGGGTTCATATTTTCACGACACAATTTTTGATCGATGGATGTTTTACAAGTGTATGTATTGAATATCTGTGGGTATCAAGAACGTGTATCCGAGGAAAAGATTATGTGTATAATTCCAGAAAGTAGAATTGTCACTCAATGTTCAAGCTAAGTAAAAACTTATTATGTTCCAACGTTCCACCTTATATATAATGGACCGAACATGTAAATATTATATGAACCTTTATGGATGTCCTTGATTTGGATAACATGTTCCAAGATCCTACTAAAAAGATGCGTATTTATTTCTTTTGTGCAGTGACTACTTACTTTGTACTGAGATACTCACGACACCATAGTGCTTCTTCTATGCATGTGTTTCAAAACAATTTTTCTAGTTTCCTTCTTATATGTATGTGTTTTCTAAACAATTATTCTGGTTTCCTTTTGTTTTTTGATTCTCTGCGAGGCATATACTATGGAACTGGAAGAAAAACTTGCAAAACTTAGAGAGCATAAGGAAGAATTGCAGAAGATCGAAATAGGAGTATTAGAAGATACACATTGTCTAAACCATCGTCCTTTCTCACACTTAAAGATAAGTTAGTATTTGATCCATATAATAATGTCATTGTTAGGACATGGTCCTTATTATAAGTTAGATATTAGAGTTTAGTCCTACTTGTAAGCACGTGTGACTCAGGCTCAAAAAAGCAAACAGCATGACCACAGTCAACTAAGTTGACTGATGGTCAAGTAACATAAGTAGGACCAAAACCTAATATTTCAGTATTTATGGACCAAAGTCTAATTACTATAGTAATAGTAGGACCAATGTCTAAAAAACCTAAACAAAAATATTGCAATTATAAATTGTTGATTTACCTCGAATATAAAGGCCCTTCGCGAGTTTTGTATTACCTTAATATTTGCAGCCCAAATGATGTTGTCCAAAATCGACAATTCATAGTTTTTACTCACAAAATTGATATGCCCGAAAATAGTCAAACATTTCAACTTGGTCGTAGAATTGTTTTGTGTCAAATGAAAGGGTGCAAAGTGCAAACACAAACAACACCCGTCTTCAAAATGTGATTTGAACTTTCTAGTAAGAAACAGAATACGCCCCCGAAACCGTCTCCACTTCACTTCACCTTTTCATGTTACAACAGATTGTCAGTTTCATTACACACTCTCTCCATTTCTTGGGATAGGCACGCCATCTCCTTCTTACTGAAGAAGGTATTACTTACCTAGATTAAGCACCTAACAAGTTTACATGCATGTGTTGTGTGTACGTTTTAGGCAGTGTCTGGATAGATGAAATTTGGTTACTAATCTTGTTTACTGGCATAAATATATCAACAGTTTTATCGGTGCGTACACTGCATTGATTATAAAGGAAATTATTTGTAGGATCCTATGATACTTAAATATTTCACGAGCCAATACTCTTTTTTTTATGGCAAATTGCCCATTTTATTTATTCATTTACCAAAAAGTACAAGTAGCAATAGAGTAACTAAACAAAAGACTGGTTACAGACTTAGGTGCCTTATCACACCAAATAGAGGTAACACCCAAATGCATTTGTGAATATTCCGTATTCTGGTAAGTCTTTTGAGAAAGTAGTTATACCCCTACAAGTTCCTGACCCTCCCATAGGTTCTGAACAGGCTGGTGACTTTGTACCTTTGACTATTGATCTTTCCCTCCCCGAAGACCGAAAGGGGAAGGGCGTCGCTGAGACAACTGTTGCTCTCCGCCCTCCTCGGTTTGGAGATAGGAGGAGGGTGAGCAACGACATTTCCTTCTCGCCTTGATCTCCAAATTCTCCTGAAAGGGAGATGATCGTGGAGATGAGGCGTTGGGGCCGAACTGATGAACTTCCTGTTACTAACAAACACTCAGTTAATGATGTTGATATCACGCTTGGAGTTCTGAAAGTTGCGCGACTTCCTGTTGATAAAGTTGAAGCCAATATGGCTAGTAGTCTGGATCTGTCATTTCATAGATTTGTCGTTTATCTTGCCAAGGTAAGACTTCCTTCTCTGTACAATGTTTTGTTTCTCTCATTGTGTTACTTACACATCCTATATTCTTTTTCGGTTAGTGAATAACTTATTGGCTATGAAAGAGCCAATCTTTGCGACCTCGGCCGATCACAATTTGCCCGATGACATGGCCACCGGGCGAAATGAACCGGCAAGAGAGCTCTGAGAAAAGGGTTGAGGAACTGCAAACAAGGTAGACCAACTTTTGGCCAAAGAGAAGAAGTCAGATGCTGGTTTCAAGAACATGAGAGAAACCATCGCCAACCTCCGAAATTCTCTAGACAAAGCCCAAAGGGGAGCTGCCGAGGCTGCTTCTTGGAAAATGAAATTCTTGGAACTGCATTCTCAATTCACCACTTTGTAAGCAAAGCATGACCAAGTCTAGGGGGAGCTTCACCGTAGGAATACTAAGATGAGAACCTTTGGCCAAGCCATTACTCATGCAAATGAAGTCATGACAAACTATGAGAGCGCTCTCAAGGAAAAGCGTCTACGTTATGAAAAGAAGGATGGTGATCTCTTGGCAGAGACCTCTGAGTTCTATTCCAAGGTGGTCCAGGAGGTAAAGAAGAGGTCAACTGAGAATGCTATTCGTTTTGCTTTGAGAGTACTTGATGTTTCTGAAGACTCCTGCCATGCAACCAGACAAGTTAAGTTTGAGGAGGCAATTGATGCTACTGGGTATGTTTCTCAGGTGGATGATCAGGGGCGGGTGACCAACCCTTTCATCTTATTTCCTGACCTAAATACCAGTATCTCAGTGATTCAGAATGAACTTATGTCCGATGCCTCCTCCTCTTCTGAAGAAGACACCGATGATGACATGCCTCCCGTTCAACTTCCTTTCTTGCCTGTGCTCATTCTAGGTGAATGTTATGTTCAGCCTTCAACCATCCCAGCTAGTCCAACTACACAGTCAGTTCCTAAAAGTGGTCCAGGAGTTCTTGATGCTGGTGCAGCAGGAAGTACTGATGCTGAACCGAAGTTCGATTTTACCCCTGCTCAACAGGCTAAATAAAGACTTAGCTATTCAGTTCATGATTTAGAAAACATTTATTTTGAAACAATTTTTCTATGGGTCTGTAATATTAAGCTATGTTGCTCACATACTATTTATTTACTGAGCTCTGCAGCTCTTCTAGTTTATGCATGCATTTAAAACATTCGACATTATATAGCATATAATGACATGAACTACTATGCATATTCTACCCCTGATGCCCCCAAAGTTCATTTGGAACAATAATAGGAGACCTTTATAGGCTAAACAGGTTAAAATGAGGCATAACCAGAATCTGATCAGGATATCATGGGAGCCGTCCAAGTTTAACCGTAACTGAAAGTTTGATCGTAATAGGGAAACATGGCATAGAGGAGTCATGTGTCTATGCGAAGGTAACTGGGTGCCTTGAGCACAACACTGTGTTTAATAACGATAGGTCATATTTATTTAAAAAATAAATAGGTTATCACCATAACAACAGTGGGGGAGTCTTCCTCAGTGCAATCATGCCGATATTATTCCAGGCCAATGACTATGTACTATGATCTGGATCCAATCCAGATCTTCCCAGCAACCCCCTTTTGTGATGTTATGAGAGCGCAAGGAACTGGCTTACAGTTCGGTCTCCCAAGAACACTATCTCTGGTTACAAGTCAAACTGGCATACAATTTACTAAGCAATTAGTATAGTAAGATTCCCTAAAGGCTTAACCCATCGAGGATAATCTCAGTCTGAAAGAACTGGCGTACAGTTCAAGTTGCATGGGGATGAGAAAGGAACTGGCATACAGTTCAGCTTCCCCAAACTCAGTATCACTAGTTTCAAAGCAAATTGGCATACAATAGGGGTGGGCAATGGGCCGGGTCGGGCTAGCCCGTCCCTAAACATTTAAAGCCTTTCAGTTATTAGGGTCGGGTCAGCCCGGCCCTAAAGTCCCAATAGGGCCGGGTCGGGCCGAGTCATAAGTCTAAATTTCAAGCCCTAACCCTACCCTAAGCCCTCTTTAACAGTTTTGGGCCAGGTCAGGCCGGGCCTATATATTTTCTTCTTTTTACTGCATCAGTTTTAAAACTCATTTATATTACAAAAAAAATTCAAAGATTTGCAAACTCAAAGTCCTACCACTTTGAAATTTGAATAACAACCAATCTAGTAATAATTCTTGATAAGTCCAACAATTTAAAATGCATATCCACAATCTAATAAACTGAAGTACATAGAGACTCATATTTATATTTCAAAATTACAGTTAAAATGCACAAGACACATTTTGGAATGAGCTTTCACTGACATAAATCCGTTATTTCTTGTACTCAAATCTCACCAAAATTACATTTAACATTGAAGAACACAAAGACAAATAAGAGTATGGAATGAGTTTTTACTGACGTCAACCTATTTTTCATTAGGCTAGTGCCCATTGCTCATTATTATTCTTGGCGACTAGGTTAGACGGGGAGTTGTGAGGTGTACATGAGTTGTGAGATAGAAACAATTAGGTTTACAAGTTTTTATGATATAAGACAAGTTATTAGAAGTACCCATACGATAAGTGATAAATTACAAAAGACAGTGTTATTTTAATTGAAAACATGTAACAAGGAGTTGGATAGTTTTAGTTGTGTATTTTATAGTGAAATTATAACTAGGGCTTGGTTAGGGCTTAGTTAGGGTCGGGCCTATATTTCAGAACCTTAGCCCTGACCCTGCCTTAGAAGGCATTAGGGTAGGGTCGGCCCTGCCCTAAACTCTATGAGGGCTTTAGTTGTAAGGGCTTTATAGGGCTTAGGGTCGGGTTGGTCAAGGCCGGGTTAGGGTCGTTAGGGCCAAATTCCCACCCCTAGCATACAATATTCTTGAATAGATAGTAAGAAGATAATTCCCTAAAGGCTTAGTCCATTGTGGATAATAAATAAAGAGCAGACGCAAGGAATAAATTCGATTGCAAGGTAAGGAACTTTATTGATAACTAGAGAGAATAAACAATGCATTAAAAAGCATGAAATAACAATTTACTGATAGTACTTGCGAAGGTGCTCTGCATTCCATGGTTTGACAAGAACGTCCCCTTCAACAGTACGTAAGTAGTAAAAACCAGTTTAGCCAACCTTATCGATGATGTATGGTCCTTCCCAGTTGGGAACAAGCTTGCCATTATGCTTTGGGATCTGATAACACGATAAAAATGAATAATTCTACTCATGAATAAATGATGAAGTCTAAATGGAAGTAAAACTAAAACTTATACAAAAAAATTCTTATCAAAGATTTATACTCTCGAATCTATCGAAATAGAGTGGAGTAAAAGATTCGTTCCACTCCTATTTCTTTAGCATTCAAAGTTTTCTATAATTGCGAATCTATCCAAAGTCTAATGAGAGTAATGGTGGGATTATATTACGATGTAAATTCTAAGAACAAGATACGCTAACTCAAACTACGAAATGCTACAGAATACTAAGGTTTGAATCTAGATAAAGGATTAGGGGGGATTAAATTCACCTTGAATCTAACTTAATAAACTAGCATAGATTGTTGTAATCCAATTCTTACGTTCTTACGGTAAGAATTGGTCATTCTAATCCCTAATCAATCATGGCAATCTCTACCAAATAATGGCTAGCATGTGAGGAAGTCCAACCCATTCTCATGGCGAATCAATGACCTTCTAGAGTGGAATAGACTCTTACAACGATTCTACACTACACAATCAAGTTTTCATCAAGGCTTCATCAAACCCCTCTAATGGAGGTTTAGCCTTGATTCATCAAACTATCATTTCCATATGAAATTGAATAAGACATAATATAAAGATTATAACTTTACTATATCAATCTACTTAAGAATTAAATTTGAAATTAAACAACTAAGAAATGAATAACAAACAAGAATTGAAATTAGATCTAAGCAATTTTAAATAGCAAAATCGAAATTATCAAGAACTAACTATTTTATTTATCTAATGAATGATAAACAATTATTCAAATAACTAATCTAAAACAAGGTATGAAAAAACTAATTAATTAACTAATAAAAATTCTCAAAACTAGATCTAGATTATTCTCTAATGGCTACTTTCTATCCTAAGCTAATTTGATACTTAAGAGCTAAGTCTTGTGTGTGGAAATGGAGGAGACTAGATCCATATTTTTGTGCATGGGCTGAGGGTCCATGTTTTGGGCCAGAAAATTGATCCCAAAGCCTAAATTCTTCAGTCTACAGGGCCTTTTTCAGCTGGCTTTGACTTCAACAGGCTTTTCGTCCAGTTTTGCTCATTTGATTGGGTCAAAGTTTGGACCATTGGAAAACTCTTTCTGAGCCGGTCGTTTTGACAAAAGGTACGCCCAATTCCAAGGCCTGAGTCCAAAGATACGGTCTTCGGAAGTTCTGCTGACTTTGTGTGTTGTTTTTGCCCGCGTTGACTTTGACTTTTCAGCTTTTGACCGGGCTTTACAAAGACTTTTTCTCCTTGAATCTTGGCATTTAATCACAGAACTTCTTAGCAACCAACTCTTGCTCATTTATCTCGCCAAAGTGGCACATTTCTGCACATAATTGACTTCAATGCCTGAAATACATAAAAGCACGTAATTAGCATTAACTCTTATTTATTACTCGCATAATTGGTCTAAAAGTATTATTGTTAAGGGGTTAACACTACAGTTTTGGGCTCTTATCAAACCACCCCCAAACAGCATTTTGCTTCTCCTCAAGCAAATATGAGAAATTAACATAAGTGACCAAAAATGGAGTTCTAACTAATCTCATTTCGCCGAGTGCGATTGCATTGACCATATGCAACAAGGCCTTAAACCACTAGGAATTCCCTAGTGGACGAGTTATAGCCTCGTGAGAGTTTTCCAGTGAAGGTACTCACAAACTTCATCTATACTACAACGACTCAGAAATAAAACTATTATTTCCTTATTTATGTCTCAATTATCTATACATTCTCACTAGCAATGAATACAAAATAATCAAGTCGAAACCTAACCTAATATATGCATATTAATCAATCATCTACAAATAAACATATATACAATGAGTAATACTATGAGATGACTAGCAGGTCTGTTTCTGAAAACTCGGAATAGCGTCCTTAAGTAGGTCCTCACATAAATGTCAAGACAAAAACCACTTTGATTTTTCCGCTCAAGTTTTGCTACTCCAGTATGTAGTGGGCACACTTTACCTTACAATCTCAATGACACACAAGGAAGCCGGAGTTGATCAAACACATCTGCCACTTACTAACACACTAACCTATTCCTAATTGCGCTAAAGGTCTTTATTAGGTATTGCGGGGATTAGGAGATGGTTTAAGAAGGAAGGAAATGGATATTCAAAAAGGACAAGTCTGAGATAATAGAGGCTTCATATTATGTAACTAGAGAAACCCTTGTTTTTTACTTTTGCTTCTACACTTTGTTTCCATCCTTAGCCATATTTTTTTCCTTTTCTTTAGCTTTTGACTCCTTGATTCTATTTTTGGAGTTCTAACTCTTTATTTTCTTTTATATTTTTTTTGGATGGAAACTTAATTTTCTTATCAGAAGCGACTAACAAATTCTTGATTTCAAAGGTCTTTCTCTTTTATATTCTTCATCTCTATTCTCAGACTTATTCAAAGAATTGGGTAGGTTGATTTTTTTTGGTAAAAGGGTAAAGGATTTGCGGTTTATGAAAGGCTAAAGAAAGGCTCGAGGGGGCGACTAGCGGAAAATAATTAATAGGTTTGAATTTCTGGCTATATCGATCCAAAGAGGGCCTAAATTCTCGCTTAGGATATGGTATAGTGATCAAGCAAGTGGACGTGTGATTTTTCTATCCGGATTTTACTTCTCTTTCTTGTGTCATTTCTCAAATGTTCACTCATATAAGGCTTTAGGCTATATTCTCACAGTATTTGTATAATAAGTACTCTAGCCTAGATTTCAGAAACTTACTGCCAACAATCATAGATACGTACTCATGTAACATATTTATAGATAGATGCAAGGATTATTACCTACATATTAGCCTAAGTTTCTAAAAACTATTCTAATGCAAAAACTACATGAGATTTCTAGATTATCAAGGGTCTAGAGAAGGAAAACAATACTAATATTCCTAAGTGTACAGCATAAACCTTTTATTAAAAAATTTAATTTTTTTTTTATTTTTTTAACTAGAAAATAAGTGCATATTGTACATATCTATATCCTAACAGATGCCTTAATTACACGTGTTTCTATGCCCCCAAAACAAGAAGCATGCTTTGTCCTCAAAGTATTTAAATAAATAGGGTAGAGAAATACCATGGAAACGCGTGAATTCTCGGAACATCCGCAAAACAAGGTTAAACATACTAATATAGAAAATAAAACGGCGACGAACTCTATAAGAGTTCCACCTGTTATGGGGTTAATGAGAAATAAATTGCTTGGGACATAAGCAGACACTAACTGAAATAAAAACTAACCTTAACTCCCGTTTAAGCATTTTCCTCCTCGTTTCCCTCTCCAAAGAGAGGAGGTTCCTTCACATCCTGCCATGCCATGATAACTTGCCAAGCCTGCCACCGTGTATCGTCAACTTGTGCTAACCTGTCTAGTGTTACTATGTCTGATGGGGTGTAAGGAGAAACCGAATGAGGTTGCACCTGCAATCCCGACCAAGTCATTACTCAAAATGAGCAAACCACCTAATTGGTGGGTCTCATGACTTCAACCCTTTTTCAATCTGTGAACTAGGTATAGAATTAAGGTAGACAACTGAGCATGATGCGACAAACCAAAACAGGCATAAGAAGATACTTATGTCGCATGCTTTGGGCTCTCTTAAGACTAGCCACTAATACTTGGGGAATGTCATATCGGCGATGTCCCTCAGCTAAAGCAAGGAAAACGTCACCAGCGGTACTATTTGCAGAGGTAAACTGCCAATCCCCTAAAATATTCCTCAGGATGAATAACATAGTGGTGCCTACATTTAGGGACAGACTACCAAGGGCTATGTTGTAACGCCCTTGGTCCATTATATGAAATACCCCTCCCCCATAATACTCATGGAAATATGTATAGTCATAGAGGTATGCATTATCGGTTATATATCCCCACGTGTGAATAGGATCAGGTATTGGTATTCCCGAAACTAACGCTACTACATACTTATTGAATTCTAGTGGTGTGTCATCAACCGTGACGGAGAATTCTTGTTCTCCATCCTGGTTACAATAGAACTTAACATTATTGTAAAAAAATTCAGTAAGCTTAGGTGAATACGAGTCGTCTTCACTTACCAGAAGATGCCTCCATCCGAACTGCATGATCCTTTCGCGGAACCAATGTCCATAAGTCTCGCTCCCCAACAAGTGTTCGAAAGACTGCTCTGGTATTACTATAAGAGAAGTCATAACAAAACTACTCTCTAGAACAGCTGCAACGATCTTGGAACAACCCACAAAAAATTGGAATTTTTCTTGCCCACGGAGTTCAGGGCGCAGGGTGCGCTCAACCTATGCCTGGGTAGGGTGCTGGGTGGGCCTTGGTGATTTTCGAGTTCCAGGCACTTGGGCGCAGGGCGTGCTCACTTTTTGCCTGGGATGGGCACGGGTCGCGCTCAGGATGAAAACTGGAATTCCAATGTTTTAGGCGCAGTCGCTCGACTCTGTGCTTGGTAGCTGGTCGGGTGGGCTCGATGATGAAAATTCGACCGACGGTGCCTAGAGGCGCGGTAGTGCTCCATCAGGGCACGCGTGCTCCGACCTCTTTGAGTTGCTAAAATAGAGAAGAAAAATGGAAAACGTGGGAGTGAAAGGTGAGAGATGAAAGCGAGGTGTAGTGTGGGTTGTGAGTGTAGAATAAATGAACTTTTTATAGGTTTTAAGTTGCTAAAACGAATTGAGAAGTTGCCAAAAAGCTTTAAGGCAATTGTTGGAAACAAAAAATTTCCAAAAGCGAAAACGGAAACAACTCATATTCTTGATTCTAAAACAACCCTAATATCTTTTAGATTGAATTTAGGATAGAAACTGCCTAACTCATCGAGATTTCATCCTACGACAATATCTATTCATAGCCATGCCCATATCGGCAATATTCTCAACCCTCACTCCAAAACAAATTCTAAACTGGAGGATCATATCACAAATCATGTTAGAGTAAATAATACCACCCCCAAACAATTCGGGAAGGTGGGATTAACGATAAAAACAATGCACAATTTGAAAAGAATCATATTATATTAAAATTGAAATTCAAACAACATTTAACAACCAAATTCAAATTTAACTACGGAATTCATAAATTAACATCTGAACTAAATAAAAAGCAAATACAAAACAACATCAACTCATAATATTCCTAAACCACTCACTTCTGGTAGTGGAAGGCACATGGGAAGGTGATGGCTCCTGAGCTCCTGATGGGCCAGAGCCATCCATCCTGTGCCGACGACGCTCGTGCCTCACAGACTGCTCCTCAAAAGAAGAACCCGCCTAGGGTGGAAAGCGTGCAAGCATATCGTCTTGGAACTTGCGCTGAGCTTCCATCTCGACCCTCATCTGTTCCCAACGCTCATCCTCGCGCTGGGCACGAGTCTCAAAGTTATGATGCATGGTAGCCTGCCGAGTCTGGAGGTCTTCGCAAATAGTATTGAGAGAATGCATGCCACGATGAATCACAGTCATGCGTTCTGCATCCGACCTACACCTCTCCAAGGCATCGGCATGAAAACATGTCGTGTCCTCCTCATCCTCCTCCTCATCCTCTTCAACTACCCTCTATTCAGGCAACCTCCAAACTTTTTGGATACACTCCATATAAATATGAGGATTTCGGTGCTCTTTTAGGCAAATCCTATCAGACATCGGAGTCGTTCTCAAGGTCATCATGATCTTCGTTATCAAAACAGGGAGAGGTGCAATACTCTTCCCAACTCCCCTAATCATGTTACTCAAAAACTCCAAAATACAGAATTCATACTTCTGCTCCTGGAGTATCCATAGATCGTGAAGGCGGTTCAGACCGATGTCGCTGACTTTCTCCTTCCCTATGACATTCCTACCAATCCACTGAGCTACAGCCAGCTGGTTGGTTCTGAGAGACGACTGGCGAACACAATGCGAGCTCGCATTGTAGCTCCCTTTCGAAACAGTCGCATTCATTAAAGGCTCGACCCCAGTAAATTGGGAATCCTGTAATGTGGTATCGCGATGGCGTCTAGGCGGAATGCCTAAAATCTCAATCAACAACCCAATAGATACTTTTCTCCTCCTCCCAGCCACCTTAATAAAAATATTCTCATCCAACTACCTCGTCCTATAAAACTGTCGGACCAAATCTTCATGGTAAAAATCATCTGTCAAGTACCACAAACCACTCTAATCTCTCCTAACCATCTCCTCACCGTAAAATAGCGTGAAGTGGTCGGTAGTAAACGCGTGCTTCGGCAAAATCCTACATTTTTTAGCCATTTTAAGTGTTGAAAGGATTTGAGGGTTTGTAGAAGGTGTAGGAAACAAGGTGAAACAACCTTACAAAAAAAACGATGGTGGTGGCGCGTGGGTGGAGCGGCAGTTCAATTTTTTTTTTGATTTTTCAAATTTTTATAATGTTTTTGGTGGTGGAAATTGGTGGGGGAATGATTTGGAGAAGAAAATATGTTTTGGGAATGAACTTGGGCGTGGGCTAAGTTAGGTTTTTTTTTTTTTTTTTTTAATTTTGGTTCTAGGGTTGAAAACATGTTAATGGCGGTGGTGAAGGTGAAGAAGAAGAATGTGATGCGTTCTTGGGTTGTAATGTGGGCTTGGGCCCAATTCGAATCCCAAAAAAATTCAATTTTTAGCGCAACTTCAAACTAAAATTGTCGCTTTGTTATCGATCTGATTTTTGGGAATGAGATATGAAAATGATAAGGAGAGAATTTCCAATCCAATGATCCATAAAACACTCTATTCCGACCGTGGATGATATATAAGAAAATAGAAAAATGCCTCGTAGTGCATGCATGACGTAAGTTATGCGAACAAATGAACTCTAATTTCATAGATAATGTCAACCCGAATTGAAATACAATTAAATGGCCTAAACAACACAACTAGAAAGTTGAACAATCCAGGACGAAAACGAACACGCCACCCCCAAACAAATTTTAGACACAGAGTTTAGAAAATTTGTTTTAATTAAAGTCAGATTCCCGAGACTTCATAAATTACTATGTTTATGATTTTAACAATTTTTATTTTTTTATGAAAAAGATTTAATATAAGAAAAAAAAGAAAGCAATAAATGCATAATTCACACCATAGAAGAACATGACTCAAAAACCGAGAAAACATGCAAGAGTGGAAAACATGAATTATGTTAACCGTGGACTTAGGATCCGGTACTTATAGCCACACACTCTATAGGGAGGGCCCGGTTACCTAAATGGTGCACTTACCAATATATGAAAATGAAAGGAAGTACACCAACGAAAAGGTCAGTCTGCATAGATAGGGTCCTGTAAAAGGACTTCCTCTACATCAGGGGACAAAAGCTCGTGAAAATGTTTCAACCGTTGGCCATTGACTTGAAAGGTACTGTTGTCCTTGAGATTTACCAAGGTGATTGCCCCGTGAGGGGTGACTTCAGTAACCAGAAAAGGACCAGACCAACGGGTTTTTAATTCCCCTGGAAAAATATATAGACGGTAGTTGTAAAGTAAGACCTTTTGACCTACCACAAACTTTTTGCACAAGATTTGCTTATCATGAACATGTTTCATGTTAGCTTTATAATCCTTCATGAGGTCATAAGAATTGCTACGGATTTCTTCAAGCTCATTCAATTGCAACTTGCGCTTGACACCCGCCTCATCAAAATTTGAGTTAGGGCTTTTTATAGCCCACATAGCGCGGTGCTCCAATTCAACAGGAAAATGACAAGGTTTCCCAAATACAAGTCTAAAGGGAGACATACCTATAGGAGTTTTGAAAGCAGTCCTATATGCCCATAAGGCATCAGATAGACGCTTTGACCAGTCTTTCCTATCAGGATTTACAGTTGTTTCTAATATATTTTTGATTTCCCTATTAGAAACTTCTACTTGTCCACTAGTTTGTGGATGATATGGAGTTGCTACCTTATGTGTAACTCCATACTTTTTCACGAGAGATGCAACAACTCTATTGCAAAAATGTGTTCCCCCATCACTAATGATGGCTTTGGGAATTCCAAATCGATAGAAAATATACTCTTTAACAAAAAACACATCTATCTTATGGTCATTGTTACGGCAAGCTATGGCCTCTATCCATTTAGAGACGTAGTCCACGACAACTAGAATATAAATGAAACCATGGGAAATTGGAAAGGGACCCATGAAATCAATGCCCCATACGTCAAAAATTTATACCACCATGATTGGATTTAATGGCATCATATTACGCTTCGTGATTCGCCCAAGTTGTTGGCAACGAATGCACGTCTTGCAATGCACTTGGGCATCTTTAAAGAGAGTAGGCCAATAAAACCCACATTAACGAATTTTAGCAGCTGTTTTCATACCACTAAAATGGCCACCACACTCTTTGTCATGGCAGAATGAGAGAACCTTAATATATTCCCATTAGGGAATACAAAGATGAATAATCTGATCCGTGTAATACTTGAAAAGGTAGGGTTCATCCCAGTTGTATAGCTTAACTCTGGCCAAGAACTTTTTACGTTCATTTCTTAACCAATCATAAGGAATAATATCAGACGCTAAATAATTTACAATGTCAGCATACTATGGTGGGGAAAAAATAGCATATAGATGCTCATCAGGAAAAGAGTCGGTATGGACTCAGAATCACTATCATCGTCATTTGTAAGTCTAGATAAGTGGTCGGCAACTACGTTTTTTACCCCTCTTTTGTCCTTTATTTCTAATGTGAACTCTTGCAGGAGAAGAATCCATCGGATTAATCTCTGCTTAGCATCCTTCTTTGCGAGAAGGTACCTAAGGGCTGGATGGTCCGTGTAAACTAGAGTCTTAGAACCAACCAAATAAGGACAAAACTTATCTAAAGCATAAACGACAGCTAAGAATTCTTTTTCAGTAGTTGTATAATTCCTTTCAGCATCGTTTAAAGTTTTACTAGTATAATAAATAACAGTGGATTTATTATCTAGTTTTTTAACCAAAATAGCACCAACTGCATAATCACTAGCATCACACATGAGTTCGAAGGGTTTAGACCAATCGAGAGGCTGTATAATAGGTGCAGAAGTTAAAGCGGCTTTTAAAGTTTCAAAAACCTATTTACAGTTAAAATTAAAATCAAAGATGGCATCCTTTAAAAGCAGATTAGTTAACGGCCTAGCTATTTTCAAAAAATCTTTGATAAAGCGCTTATAAAAACCTGCATGGCCTAGAAAGGCTCTAATATCATGGACAGTCCGTGGTATAGGTAGAGTCACTATCTTATCTAGTTTGGCCTTATCTACTTCGATGCCATCACTAGATACAATGTGACCTAGTACTATGCCTTTTTTCACCATGAAATAACATTTTTCCCAATTTAAAACTAGACTCTTCTCTTCACACCGTGTCAAAACCTTAGATAGGTTAGACAGGTAGTCCGTGAAAGAGTCTCCATAGATAGAAAAATCATCCATGAATACTTCCATGAAACGCTCTACCATGTCACTAAATATATGAAGCATACACCGCTGGAAGGTACCAGGAGCATTACAAAGGCTAAAAGGCATTCGTTTATAGGCATATGTCCCAAAAGGACATGTGAAGGTAGTCTTTTCTTGGTCATCAATATCAATAATAATTTGGAAATAGCCAGAGTAGCCATCCAAAAAACAATAAAAAGCATGACCAGCTAGGTGTTCAAGCATCTGATCTATAAAGGGTAAAGGAAAATGATCCTTTCGTGTCATGGCATTTAAACGTCTGTAATCAACACAGATCCTCCATTTCATAGGACCATGTGTGGTAACATATTCACCCTTGGCATTACGTACTATGGTAATCCCTGATTTCTTAGGAACTACATGAATGGGACTGACCCATTCGCTATCAGAGATTGGGTATATGATACCCGCATCGAGTAACCGTAAAACTTCTTCCCTGACCACTTCTTTCATGGTAGGGTTCAAGTGACGCTGAGGTTCGCGAGAAGTCTTTGCATTATCTTCCAAATAGATATGATGAGTACATACATTATGGTCAATTCCCTTAATGTCGGATAGGGACCAACCAATCGCAGAACGATGTTCCCTAATCACCCTGATCAACCATGTCTCTTCCTCCTTAGATAATAGAGAAGATATAATTACCAGATGACTACCATCCGGATCAAGTTGAATATACTTTAACTCAGGAGGAAGAGGTTTAAGCACCAGGGTGGAAGGAATATCGATAAATGCTTCTAGAGGGTCCTCATCTTGAGTAATGAATACTTGCTTAGGCAGCATGTCTTCAAACTATGTATATGGAGCAACCGAAGGGTTTACGATTTGTGTAGACTCGAAGATGGTGTTGACTTCCTCTACGTAGGAGTCATCGACAAAATCTGAACTTCCAAAAGAAAGGAATTTATGCATATGGTTTTTTGGAAACGTGTTATTAAAGTAATCTTGAGCTAAGCTCTCGATCATGCTAACCTCTCCATTTATAGACGAATCTGGTAACTATTTCATCATTTAAAAACATTTACCTCAACCGAAAGATGGCCAAAAGATAAGGACATCGAACCATCGCGGCAGTTTATAAGCGCATTGGCAGTTACCAAGAAAGAACGCCCTAAAATGATTGGAACAGAGTCGTTAGCGACTTCTGTATCGAGAATAACAAAATCAACAGGATAGTAGAAATCCTGGACCTTAACAAGCACGTTTTCAACCACACCCTTAGGGTACTTAATAGATCGATCCGCTAATTACAACGTCATTTTAGTAGGTTGCATCTCTTGTAGACCTATTTGTTTGTATAGATAATACGGGAGTAAGTTAATACTCGCCCCCAGGTCTAGTAAAGCAATCGTCGTGTGGGAATCTCCTAAGGTACATTGTACAGTAGGACGACCAGGGTCCTTGTACTTAACGATTCCATTGTTTCCGTTAAAGTTGGAAATTGGTATGTTAAAAAGGCGTCTTTAGGAATATTTGTCTTACGCCTTTTAGTGCACAACTCTTTGAGAAACTTAGCATGGTGAGGTAATTTTTTATTTGCTTCCAGAAAAGGTAAGTTTATCGCTAGATTTTTAAAAACTTCCCTAATCTCATCAAAGTTTGTATCCCTATTTAACATAGCTAATTTCTAGAGAAACGGTGGTTTCTCTCTATATTTAGCGTATGGATCAACTGGATGTCTAACCTTTGCTTTCTGTTTCTTAGGTTGTGGTTTAACTGGTACCTCTACAGGGGTAGGCTCTTCAGTTTCTATTATTGTATCTAGTTCAATCTCCGGTGTAGGGACAACTGGTGGGGTAACTATAGGCATAGTTACTTTGTTATCAACCACTCTCCCAGAACGGAGAGTGGTGATGACATTTAGCTCACCTACATTTGCATTTTCCGTACTAGTATTACCATTCACCTCAAAGGTTGTGTTTGTTGTTTTAGGATTAACTATCACTTGACCTGGAAACACACATTTGGGTTGTACTTTCTCTTGAGCTAACTGTTGTAAGAAAAGTTGGATGGCTTGTAAAATCTGTTGTTGAGATTGCATAAAGGTATCGAAATGATCCGGTTGTGGAGGAGTGTTAGCTATAGGTTGTGTGACAGGAACTATGTCACGTTGATTATTAATTGGTGGATTTTGATAGTTATTATTATTAACCGGAACTTTACCTCTATTAGCATTATAATTATTATTGTTATAATTATTATAATTACCCTGACCTTGTCCTTGACCTTGTCGTGGTTGCACTTGGTTATTATAATTATTATAGTTACCCTGACTTTGTCATTGTCGTGGTGGAGCTTGGTTATAATTGTTTGCTTGCCTAACATTTTGATTATCAAACCCTGGAGGTGTTACTTGTTGATTATTTCTTCAACTGAAGTTGGGGTGTTGTCTCCAAGGGGCGTTAGGAATAGGATAACTATTAATTAACCAAACGTTATCTTGTTGTAATGTTTGTTGTTCGTAAATGAGAGGACAATCATACTGTAGTTTTAACCCCTTAACCATCATACTTTTAGACCAATTATGTGAGTAATAATTAAGAGTTAATATTGATTACACAAGTTTGTTTTTATGCATTTCAGGGCTTCAAAGTCCATGATGTGCAGAAATGTGCCACTTTAGCGAGATAAAGGAGCAAAGGTCGGTTGCTAAGGAGTTCCGTGATTAAAGGCCAAGATTCAAGAAGACAAAGCCCTTGTAAAGCCCGGTCAAAAGCTGAAAAGTCGACGCGGGCGTAAAACAAAGACACAAAATCAGTGAGAACTTCGAAGGGAAAAAAGGTGTCTTTGGACTCAGACCTCGAAATTGGGCCTACCTTATGTCAAAATGACCGTCTCGGAAAGAGCTTTCCAATGGTCTAAGCCTTGACCCAATCAGAGGAGCAGAAGTGGGCGAAAAGTCTATTGAAGTAAAATCCAGCTGAAGAGCCCTTTTTGGACTGAAAGAATTGGGTTTTGGGCCTGATTCTCTGGCCCAAAACATGGCTCCAAGCCCATGCACGATTTTTAGATCTGAAAGTATAAAAACAAAAGCTTGACTCTTTGTTAATGGTAGATAGTTAGACCTAGATTAAAAACTTGATTAGTTAGCCTCAATTAATTAGTTTTAGAACTTAGTTTTAGAATTTCAATTAGTTAATTAATTAGTTTTTCATATCTTGTTTTAGATCTAGTTTCATGTTTAATTAATTACTTTAGAACAAAGTAGATTATTAATTTAGTATTTGAATCATTGTTTTATTATTCATTAGATTAATGAAATAGTGTCCTTGGTAATCTAGTTTCATTTTCCATTTACTTATTTAGTTCAATTCTTAGATTCAATTATTTGTCTTGATTAGATTGAATAGATTTTTGCATGAGTAGTTTCGAATTGAGTTTAAACAAGTAAAGTTTCAATCTTTATATCATGTCTTGTTCGAATTTGATTGGGAATGATAGCGTGATGATTCTCGGCTAAACCTCCATTAGAGGGGATTGTGAAGCCTTGATGAAGGCTTGATTCGTGTTAATGTTGAATAGTTGTAATTTCCTTTCCACTCTAAAAATGATTAGTTCACCATGAGAATGGATGTAATCGTTCACATGCTAGTTATGAATTGGTAGAAATGCCATGTGTAATTAGGGATTAGGAAATAGCATTATTTCGAAGCGATTCAATTCAATTCTGACGATTAATTCGTCGTTAGTGGATTAAGTTGAGCTAAGGTGGAATCAATCCCCCTCTAACTCCTTATCATAGAATCAATGTAGTATTCTCATAGTTGTTTAAATAGTCGACTAGTTGCATCTTGTGGGTAGTTGCATCGTAGTCTAGTTATCATTTCGTAAATCTCTCATTAGACTTAGAGTAAAGTAATTAGGCTAGAAAACACAGCATGCGGAAGGATTAGGAGTGGAACGAACTTCCTACTCCACTATGTTCAATAGATCGAGAGTAGAACAATCTTTGATAAATTTAAGCACGTAATTAAGTTTAGTTTACTTACGTTTTGAGTTTTATCTTTCATTTCGTAGGTAAACTATCATTTTTATGTTTATCAGTGAGTCACTAAAAACTGTGAGGTGTGTTAAGCCCAGGTCGAGACCCATTATGAGGCCAGCAAGTGTCGCCTCATACTCTGCTTCATTGTTAGAGGTATTCCAACCTAACCGGATGGATTTCTCCAGTCACATGTTGTCAAGAGTAACTAACACAGCTCCAACTCCTGCGCCTCTGTCATTTGAAGATCCATCCACAAACAGTCGCCACCCGGAGCACGACTCTGTAAGGACCCGGAATTTTACCTATGGGTAAACCTGTCATTTTACGTGTTAGTTCAGTGCCACTCTAGGTAATTACATACTATATGGCGAGGTTTAACATTTATCATTTGGCGAGCTTGATTAATTGATATGGGTTTTTCATTGATGGTTAAGTTTATGTTGGGCCTATTGTATTTTGGGCCTTTATTTATATTAATAGTGTAAATTATGTGGGCTTATAACTGAATTGGGCTTGATTATGTGGGCTTGAGTAGAAATATCAATGTGCATGTGCTATTATATTGGGCTTGTTTTATATTTGGGCTTGCTTTAGAATATGGGGTCTGTTCTTTTAGTAGGCCTATTTTATGTTGGGCCTGCTCTAATATTATGGGGATATGTTTTACTTTAACCCACACGTGGCTTATGGAGGGATATGGATAAGCAGAAACACCTCCTGCTTCGAAAAAGAGGATGCGCTGGTCACCGATTATTGAAGATTTTGGGGATGACTCTCTCTCTCTCTCGCTCTCTGGAATAGCGGATCTCTGGCCCTCACTTTGAGCGCCACCAGGTTAGATATATCGAAGGTAAGTTCAGGTAAGGGATCAAGTTAGTTATTATAGAATCTTATGATTAAAGAGAGTTGCATGCAGTGGAAAAACAAAGGGGTTTAGAATTATATTCGTATATGAAGACACTTGTTCAGTTACATTGTTTGGGGTTGTTTCCTACTCTTTTCTAACTTTAATTGCTTTGAACGAGGAAAGCATTATAAACCATCAAAGAACTAAGTCGAGGTTTAACTGGTTCAAAACGCCCATTGAATTGTTAACTTGTCCATATTGGTCGGATTGGTTATGGTCGAAGCATATATTAATAAGTGAGTACATGATAATAAGTATAGTTTCTTGCGCTCAAGGCCAGTAACAAACTTGATTAATATGTAAGTGGTTGCTCTGGATATTGATGTTGGTTAAGCGACATGGATTGGGTTTATATAACCTGGTGGACTAATCAACCATAGATTAATTCGTTCTTACTTAGTTGTTGCTTGGCTTGCTGAACACATGAGGTGAAGGAACAACGACTTGGAAGAACGTCGGGTACATGATAGAAGTAGGGTCTATTTATTATTTTAATTGTCTTTACATTGAAGTAGGTCACTCTTAGTACTTAATAGAGTGATATGGTTATCGGGTACTAATGAGGATACACTATATGCTCTAGTTAGTTTTATTAGCTTGTTAGGTTGATGTAGAATCATGTTTTTGATAGTATATGAAAGTCTCACATTTTATACTAACAGTCAACGTATTATAGCTGAATTTGTAGCATTTTAACATAAGATAAATTCAGGTATTATTACTTGATAGTGAACTGGGATTCTAGTACATAGCTAACAACCTTGCAAGTTAAGCACAATTCTTTTACTTTAATTAAATCTGTGATAGTGTTTTCACTAGGTTGATGAATAGAGGGTTAAGTTGCTTATATTATTAATGATATCTTGGTAATATGATTCTTAATCTCTTACAAAATTGGACGTTAGAATGAGAATATTTGGTATTATTATTAAATCAAATAGTATTAGTGTGATAATTTGCATAGGCTGAATAGTTGCGGTGGAGCCGTAAATAGTTATAGCGGGTTCAATTAGTGATTAGTTACGGTGGAACCGTGAATAGTTGTTAGTAGAGAAACATGATTAGAACAGGAGTGAGGAGCCTATGCCGCCTTCCTCATCGGAATGGCTTAATCCATTTCCATAGAGCCTTACCCCAATAGGAGAACTACGATTGGCTTGATCTCTAAATGGGTACGTAGGCAGCCACCCGGCTCAACCGTTTCCATAGGAAACCCTCAACCCCTTGTAACAAGGAAATCGGTTATTCTGTATATGCTATTATGGTTTAATTTAGTTTTAACATATGATTCTACGTGTTAAGCATGATCTTAATCTCGAAGTACGTAATACCTAACAATCGTTATTAACGTTGATTGGTTAAGTGTTTTCTTAAATATTTGTTTATTAATTAAGCACGCAGGGACTTTTATAAGAAAAACGGTAAGCCAAGCATTGCGATGTAGTTGAAAGGTAAGCCATTAAGTAAATCTTGTCAGATGTTAATAAATTTAATTCACGTTGATTATTATATATTGGCTAACCATTTAACGTTGCGTGTTAGAAAGTGTTAAATGACAGGGACAAATAGGCTCCCAGAAAACAGGAAAAGGCGTATGTGCTCACTAAGAAAAAAAAATATAATGTGAAGCGTACTCTGATCGGCTAAGACGGTTCTTGTAGTTGTTCTTATTCCTAAATTTATTCATTTAAGTTGTTTTGTAATAATTTAGTATTTCTTTATTGTCTTGATAATGAATCCATATTAGGATGCATCCATTAGTTAGAAACTATGACATGGATTGGCATTCAATTGTGAAAGACCGATATAGGGTATGAGATTGGTTTTGGGGCGCTACAGCTACTTGATTTAACTAGCATTTGTCGAGATAGTTAAGTAGCCGGTGCCACGAATCAATATCTTTTAGTGGTTGGGTTTATGGCTGTGGTTTTAATATATTAAATGGAAGTATATTCTTTGATTTTCAGGTTAGGACAGGTTTTAAATTTATGAAATGTTAGAAATACAAAGGAAATTCTGCAGAATATTTTTTAGAACACGATGTTCAGGGGGGGTTTTATATTTTAGTTCTAGTTTGGACTCGTGTGAGTCAAACTTGCTCACGTCTTGGTATATTAGACTGTTGAATATTTGGATTGAGCTCTTTTATTCGAATATTCAATTGTTTAGAAAATCGGGGCGTTACAGACTCCCAAGGGTCTGGACGGGTATTCGGGGATTTAGGTAGGTTATGATCATCTGAACTGGGGATTGTTGAGTCGTACCAATGTAGGTCATTGGGAAATCTCCCAAGAATTCTGCTAGTGCCTGACCCTTCTCTGAGATTCGTAGGACATAGATAATATCATACTCTGACAGTTACACAGACCATTTAGCTAACCTTCCTGACCTGTTTGGCCTCTCCAGAATTGATCTTAACTGGTACTCTGTGATTACTCTGATAGTGTGGGACTGAAAGTATGGTCGTAACTTATCTTCCGCAAAAACAAGGGCTAAATCAACTCTTTCGAGTTTAGGGTACCTTGTTTCTGCTGGTAGGAGCGTTCGACTCAAGAAATAGACAGGTTTTTCAACCTTCTTTTCATCCTCATGTATCAGTACATAACTGATACCTTAGTCAGATGAAGAGAGATAAAGACCCAAAACTTCTCCTTCAACTAGTTTGGAAAGGATTGGTGGTGCCCCTACCGTACGTTTTGAGTTAATCTAATGCTTTTTGGCATTATTCTGTCCATGCAAATAAGGTATTTTTCTGCAGTAATTGAAACAGAGATTTGCACTTATCTGAATTCTTGGAGATGAACCTGTTCAAAGCTGCTAACCTGTCTGTAACCTTTTGAACCTCTTTCATGTTTTTAGGTGAAGGCATTTCTATGAGTGCCCAGATCTGATATGGGTTTGCTTCGATTCCTTGCTTAGTAACCAGATACCCTAAAAACTTACCTGATGAGACAACGAAAGCACATTTCATCAGGTTGAGTTTCATGCGATACTCTCGAAGAATGTCAAATGCACGTTCCAGGTGGGAGAGATGATCTCTTCGTCTTAGGCTTTTGATCAAGAGATCGTCTACATACACCTCCAAAAATATCGCCTATCAATCCCTCAAATATTTTGTTTACCAAACATTGGTACGTAGCTCCCGCATTTTTTAGTCCGAACGGTATGACCTGATAACAATACAGGCCATCCTTAGTTGTGAAACTAGCATGCTTGTGGTCTTCCTCATGCAATGGGATATGGTTGTAGCCAGAAGACCAATCTATGAAGGATAACAATTCATGTCTAGCCGTCACATCCACCAATTTGTCAATCCGTGGTAGAGGGTAACTGTCTTTTAGACACGCGCGGTTCAGATCTGTGAAGTCGATATAGATTCTTCATGACCTATTCTTCTTACGTACTGGTACAATATTAGAAATCCAGGTGGGGAAATTAATTTCCCTGATAAAATTAGTTGCCTTTAGTTTTTCAACTTCGGCTTTTACTGCTTTGGATCTGTCAGCACCTATTTTTCTCGGTTTCTATTTGACTACTACTGCATCATCGCGGACATTGAGCCGGTGGCAGGCCACATGGGACTCAATTCCTAGTATTTCTTCAAATGACCAAGCAAACATGTCTTTGTGCTCTCGTAGGAAGTGTATTAGAGCCTAGCGCTCTTCAGAACTCAGTAAGGTGCCAATGAAAGTGGTTTTGGGCGAGCTTCCTCCCACAATTTCTACTTCCTCTAACGGCTTCAGTGAGGGGGGATCCTCCCTCTCTCTTGGGACCAGGTCTGGGAGAGGGGGATCCTCCCTCTCTCTTGGGACCAGGTCCGGGAGAGGGGGATCCAACTGTAATTGCTATTTGGTGGGTTGCCCCATCTCCATTGGTTCAAAAAGGAGTGGGGACTACTTTGTCGCCAGAGCGTAGCATGTTTTGGTAGCCACCTGATATCCTCTGATTGTCTTAACTTTCCCATTATGTGGGAATTTTAGACACTGGTGATAGGTGTTGGGAACAGCGCAGAGTCTGTGCGGCCAGGTCCTGCCCAAGATCATATGATAGGGTGTGTTAGCTTTTACCACAACAAAATTTATGATAAGGGTTACTGGACCAGTAGCTACGGGAGCTGGACCTCCCCAATTGTTAGAGCTTTGTCTCCGCTGAATCCATACAGGTTGGAGTTGGTGGCGACCATCTCAGAGTCAGAAATCTGCAGTTTTTTTAATACATCATAGTATAACACATCTGCTGAACTTCCTTGATCAACCAATATGCAATGCAAATCGTAATCTTCGAAAGGAAGTGTAAGAACTAGTGCATCATCATGTAGACTCTGGATACTGAGACAGTCGGCCTCAGTGAAAAGGATGAGTGGATCTTTGTGGGGTAACATATTAACTTGAGCATAATCCGTAGTCAATTCGCTGTTCACGATCCTCATTTGCTTGGCCACGCGCATTTGGTATTGCGCACCCTTTTCTATGGCCTGCCCACTTCGCTTGCTTGCTTTTCCTGAAATCATGTTTTTCTGGAGCCAGCCATTGAGTGGTCCAGTTCCTGGGGGATCCTAGACTGACATGCTGATCTCCTCAGGTTGCACTACGTTCGCTTGCTCGTGTCTATGAACTGCTTCAAATACCCTCTTTCAATCAGGTCATGTAGTTCATTCTTTAGTATCTACAGGCTCTAGTACTATGACCCTTACTCTTGTGGAGCTTGCAGTAGGTCCTCTGGTCTCTAGTACCTAGGGAGCCTGGCTTGAGTGAAGCTGGCCATTTGAGGTAGGTTCTTGATCGAGTCCAGGACCTCATCTGGCATTTTGTTCATATCAGGGGCGAAGTTTCTGTCTATCGAGGGAAGAGCTTTTTCAGCTATTTCCATTCGTGGCTTCTTTTATGGTTTTCCATCTCCATTGTTAGCTACATTTTGGTACTGCCCTCTGGGCATTCGTCCCTTTGATTGGGATTCAGCCTTTTGGCAACCACGATAACGGTCCCTCTTTGGCTTTTAAGGTGAAAAGTTCATGTTCCCCTCTCAAGGGACCACAAAGGTTGCCCAATTAGTCTTCTTTGCTTCCTGACGTCTGTTTAGTACATCCTCCTCCCACCCTGCATGAGTTTCAACTCTGTCTAGGAGTTTCTCCAAATCATGGGGTGGTTTCCTGGAGAAGGACCCGAATAAGGCGTTGTTTTCATCTACCCCTTGTTTGAAAGCTATTATAGCAGTCTATTCGTCACAGGACTCTATCTGAATTGAAATTTCCATAAACCGTTGCATGTAAAACCTCAATGCCTCTCTGTCCTTTTTCTTGATGTTAAATAGTGCATCGATCCATTTTTGTTAGTGCTTGTTGCACGAGTACCTGTCTGTGAAGGTCCTAAACAGTTTTTCTGAGGACATGATCTGCCGCTCAGGTAACCTATGATACCACTGGAGCATGGATCCAGACAAGGAAGCTTTGAACTCTTGACACATGATGTGGTCATACCTTTCATATTGTCCCATGGTGGCACGATATCTGAATACATGATCCACCGGATCTGACTTGCCACTAAAGATACTGAACTTCGGTTGTCTATAACCGCGGGGATAGGACTTTCTCATTACTCGTGATGCGAAAGGAGATCTGCCTGCCCATATTATAGCAGACTGATCAAGGGAGTCCTGCATATTTCTTCCTTTACCAGTCATCATATATCTGACAGATTAGGTCATTTTTCTCAGTCTCCCATGCGCTTTCTTTAGTAGTGAGTCTCTTATTCTGGATTCTTTTTCGGTGTCGAGGGTTGACATCACGTTCCTAGTTAGTTGACTTTAATTCTGATGCCATATCCGAGTTCTCATCCGAATTGATGTACTCTGATTCTGATGGTTCACACCGAACTAGATCCCCACGCCTTGGGTTCCTAGCTTGACCGCCCTCTGGGAGGCCGTCTCCATCGAGATCGATAAGAGGCTCTTTCCCTATATCAGATTGATACAAATGCCTCAACAACTATACCTCTCGCTCGAGGTTGCTTCTTTGCTGTTCCAGAGCCTGTAGCGCCTGACTTGCCTGAATAGACTCTGGGTTGGTAAAAAAAGCATTCTCACCATTTTGGCGCTCTCCTTGAGTGTCATTTCCAAGGCCTACACCGGGAGCAACTGGTCCGTCGGTGCTGGTTACCTATCCTTGAAGGGGATTGCTCATATCATGGTGATCGACATTCTCCCCACTTTCAGGCATCTCGTGCTCTTCTTCTTTAATGGTGATGCTACGGGTGGTAGCGCCACCCTTTGTTTTCTTTGCTCCTGCCATCACTACAGTAAAAGTTTTTAAACTAAATCAGTCGTTCGAAACAAATATTTATCTGTTATCGTCCCCATAGACGGTGCCAAAAGATGTAGGGGATTTTCTGAGTATCCCCTGATCTTCCTCTGTGCCTTATGATTAGGAACCTCTTTCTTAACAGAGAAGGGATGAGATGATTTTGAGTTCAGGGTTAAACCGCCTGGCGGCTACCTACATATCTCCTTGTTTATTTAGAAGAATCAAACCCTATTTTGCATAGTTCTTAAGAGCGAATTCCTATGGTTTATATAGGAAGAGCTTTGAGAGTCCTAGGGTTAGGGTTAACCTCACCGCTTGCGAGTTCCCTTCCATCTTTAGACTCTATCTTCCTATTAGGAATCCTCTCCTTATGGAAGTCTGAATCTAGACCATATCTTATTAGAGGTAGGTTTACTTGTTGATCATAATATCCCATCGTATATGGGAAGATTATATCTAAAAGGTAACTCTTAAGATATGTTATTACGATTCCTTCCTTATCATCAAAAATCGCCCTCTTCAGTTTCCTTCTATATAGAAAATGTCCATATCAGTTCCTAACGACTTGGAGAACTATTGTGCTTAGAGGCGATTAGTCATGTGCCTGGCACATGCTTACTAAACACTCGTGATAAACACGAGATCACTTATTCATATAACTGATTCGATGGCTCTCATCTCATTTTAGTCATCTATAGTCCTGGGTCATTTCCCTCCCACGTGCCATTTAGTTAATGACAAGAATCCCCCCTACAATACCTATTAAAGTCCTCTAGTTTAACTAGGCATAGTTATCAGACCCAGCCCGAACACTGACGACAACTGGGTCACTGGGTCACCGGTTCGACCAGTGGGTCACTAGTTCAACCAATGGGTCAATACTTAAGTTGAAAATATTATATAATTCACTTAGTACATACATTTTCACAACTTCATTAGTGGTCCAGGTGGTCTTAGAGCCATTTCATTTTCCAATAAACCAAGGTTCGAGTCTATACAGGTTATGTTTTTCAAAATTAAAATGTTTCTTTACTAGTTTACTATTAGATGTTATTTATATTTCTTATATAGTTAATAACTAGCAAGAAAAGTTGTGGTGTAATGGTAGAGATCCTAGCTTGTTTAATAGTCACCTAAGGTTCGAGTTTTAGTACCAACAAATTAAGGACCGGCAGCTCAGACTAAACTGTCCGGGTTAAAGCAGTTTACAAGAAAACCAGACGAGTTAACCGGGTTTGGCCTGAGTCAACTGTTTAAACGATCTGCTATGTGACCCAACCCGGTTTGGTGACCGGGTTGCCAGTTCACCGGGTCAAATCCTTGGGCCGGGCCGGTCTGATAACACTACAACTAGGACTAAGGTGGTGTGATAATAAGTGGTAGTTATGATCTATCGACCTCAACTCTTTTGAATGTCATTGAGTATGTGAGAAAACGTATGCCTACTGCACACTGGAGTAAGCAAATCCTAAGTGAAAATTATGAGAGAAATTATGTTTCGACACATACTTGTAAGAACCCACTTAAGGACGCTATCTAAAGGATCTAGGAATGACCCTGCTTGTACAGTTCATTGTAAAAATTCACTGCATGCATGCTCATATATAAATGTTTTAATTATTGTGTATTTATTAACTTAAGTTTCAAATAAATTAGTTATTGTCCCCCACTAATGAAATGTATAGATATATGAGATTAATTAAGGGAACAAGCATTTGTTATTAAGTCGATATATTATAAATGAAGTTTGTGATGAGTATCTTTTCTGGAAAACTCTCACGAGGCTATAACTCGTCCACTAGGAAATTCCTAGTAGTTTAAGGTCTTGTTGCATATGGTCAATGCAATCGCACTCTGCGAAATGAGAATTAGCTTAGACTATACATTTTGCCACTTATCTATTTTAGTGTCTCTTCTTTGCTTGTTTGGGGGTGGTTGATAAGCACCCAAAATTGTATGATAAACCCCGTAGAGACACTACGAATTGGTTGATTATGTGTGTTTAATAAATGGAAATTAATTATATTTTCATGTTTTCACAGGTTTCGGCAATTATCGATAATTTTGTAGCCAAACCTGCGTTTTAGCATGAATAAGCGTTTGAACGTGAAGTCTTCTCTCTTTGCCTATTTAAATCTCAAGAAGGCCAGACTAAAGCCCATGGACTCAACACCAACCATTTCCGGTTCAAATAAAGATGACGATGCAGAAAAGTCGTAGAACTTCTAAAGATCATATCTCCTGATTCTCGACTCCAAATTCGCCACGAGAACTGACAAAACGATCAGTGCGGCGAGCTATACACGAAGACATGAAATTGAAAAAGTCAACGTGGGCCCATATAGACCCACCACAGGTCAAAGCACGTGGCCCCCATCATTGATGTGGAATCTTCATTATCTTGTTCATAATTGGAGACAAGATGAGAGGAGATAAAAATGATGGAGAAAAAGGCAAGTGGAAGACAAAGAGGAGCACTTATCCATTTGTTTAAGGGAATTGGAGTGAGCACTCATGTTTGGTAATTATTCCATTCCATGAGATAAATGTAAAAAAGCAAAGCAAAATAATGGATTCCATGTTTTAGTTTTAGTCTTTAAAGAGAAAGCTTGTAAGTCTTTAATAGAGTCATCTCCATAGTTGCATAAATAAAAACTTCTTCTTCTTCTTCTCAACCTGATTTTCTTCTTCCTTATTCTTCTTGTTTAAGTTCATATCTCCAACGATCATGAGCTAAAACCCTCCCTTGTGGAGGGTTAATGATGCTCATGTGAGGAGAAGCTCCATTAATGGAGTCTTTCATTGCTTACTTTTTCACAAGCTTGTTTTCAACATTAACTCCAAAATAGTTGATATTGATAACAAGCTAGGACTTATTAGGGTCTTCTAGAGATAGAAGACCATAACAACTCCTTATGCTAGTAGGTTTTCTTAGAGATAAGTTAAATCCACTAGGGATCAAACTCTAATTATTTTTGGGTTTGTCTATGAACCCAAGAATGATTATAGTTTTTATAATGAAGTCTTTAGAAATGGTAGTTATCCTTACATGAGTGGAGTTAACTTTCCACATCTTTCTCTCTCTATTTCTCTTTGTGTAAGTAGGTAAAAATCAAGTTTATGTAGGTTGTCAGATAAAATAAAATTAATTCAAGTGTAGTATAAGAACTTCAAAATAATTTGCTCATTAAGGTTTATTGTAGTTATTTGAGTGAAGTTGTGAACAAGTGCTTCAATGAAAGGTATGGGACAAACCCTTGCTCAAGCTAATTAGAACATAACTTGAGAACAAGATACTTGATATAAGTGTGAGTTGGAGCAACGTCTAATTAACTCTTATCAAGAGGCGTTGTACTACCATAACACGTAAGCGGTTATAGGTAAAATTTTAATTAAATTATTTACTAGATATTGGGATTGAAATCTTACTTGGGAAGAAATTACATGATAAGTGCTCAAAAAGTGCATTTTAACCCTCGATTATACCTCTTGTTTAGCTATCTTAGTGGACTAATAGTGCTTGTAAGTTATGTTTTATGATTCTACAGGTGAAAAAGAGAGTTTTGTAGAATATTAGATAAAAAGGGGTAAAACAAAGCAATTCGGAGCATTAAGGATCACATGCGAAGCCCATGGACTATCATGGAGAAGGCCAAGGAATTGAAGTTATGAAAAATGCGACTTGGACCTATTTTAAAGCCTATTTGGAAGCCCAAGGCGAAAGAATTTGTTTCTTGGACCAAAGCCCACAAAAGAGGAAAGAATGATGGAGCAAAAGAGGAAAAATAGACTCTCACGTCTGGGACGCAAGGATCGTCCGTCCAGACGCGACACTCGCATCTGAGACGCAAGGATCGTGTGTCCAGATGCATGAACCGACACTGTAGCCACTTCTTTCACAGTTTTGGAAACGAAGTTGGACTCTCAAAGAAGTTGATTTGTATTAGGAAACAAACCACGATTTGGGATGCTTCTAGAACTCATTGTAACCCCTATAAATAGAGGACCTAAGTGCCTCATGAAACTGGCCAATTCACTTACATTTTTGTCTCCAAAACTTGAGGCAGAGAGAGATTAATAATAAAAGATTCGGTTTTAACTAGTCGAGTATTAATAAATTAGTCTTCCTTGTTTTATGTTCTTCGACTCTTCTTCTTCTCGTTCTTCGTGTTATTCCTTCTTTATCGAAGGCTAATCTTCTCCTTCAAGGGAGAAGACGAAGTCGGTGCTTAGGGTTCATTGATTCTTCTGGTTCATGATATTCTCCAATCAGGTTAGGTCTTTATGTTTTTAGTTATTAGTTCCATTACCCAGACCAAGGGATGGAAATATAGATTAAGGTTTTTATTTATTGCAATTGAATATCATGCTAGTTTAGGGTTTTATTTATTGCAATTGAATATTTGCTAGTGACATACTTTTATTTATTGTAATTGAATATAACGCTAAAATAGGGTTTTATTTCTTGTAATTGAATATTATACTATTATTCTCTACTTTTCTTCTTGTTGTGTAGTGTTTTAGAGTAAGGAAAGTATTCATTGTGTTTGCCTTAGATGGTGATTCATTGAATAGCTACCGAAGCTTATATAAAAGGAAAGAAGATATTAATAGCATAAACATAGGAACAACCTTAAGTAGAGTTATTCGTTAACGATGTTTCGTCCAAGAGGCCATCGACACTCGCTCGATTGCCTAATTGTAGCCTACTTATGAGAACAACCATGAAGCAAAAGGTCACAGATCAAAGGTATCGGTGGATTCTAATCTCTTGAATTCCTTCTCTTATAAATTCTCAATAGTTTATTTAGTTTATTTTAGGGTAGCATTAGAATCTACAATATCTATAATCATAGTTTTTAATCCCTCTAACCCCCTTTCCAGTCTTGTCCTTCACATAATATACACTTAAAAGTGGAACGATATTGGTAAGAGCCCAAAACTGTAGTTTTAACCCTGTAACAGTCATACTTTTAGACCAATTATGTGAGTAATAATTAAGAGTTAACACTGATTACGTGTTTTTATGCATTTCAGGTTTCAAAGTCCATTATGTGCAGAAATGTGCCACTTTAGCGAGATAAAAGAGCAAAGGTCGGTTACTAAGGAGTTCCGTGATTAAAGGCCTAGATTCAAGAAGACAAAGCCTTCCTAAAGCCCGGTCAAAAGCTGAAAAGTCAACACGGGCAGAAACAGCACACAAGTCAGCAGAACTTTCGATGGCCGTATCTTTGGACTCAGACCTCGGAATGGGGCCTACCTTATGTCAAAACAACCGGCTTGGAAAGTGCTTTCCAATGGTCTAAGCCTTGACCCAATCAGAGGAGTAGAAGTAGAAGAAAAGTCTGTTGAAGCCAACAGCAGCTGAAGAGGCCTTTTTAGACTGAAAATATTGGGTTTTGGGCTTGATTCTCTGGCCCAAAACATGGCTCCAAGCCCATGCACGATTTTTGGATCTGGACATATAAAAACCAAAGCTTAGCTCTTTGTTAATAGTAGCTAGTTAGACCTAAACAATATAGATAATTCTAGATCTAGTTTCCAGTATTTTAATTAAGTTTTAGTTCCATTTTCAATTCTTGTTTTAGATTAAGTCTTTGAATCATTGTTCTTGATTGATTAGATAAATAAAATAGTTATTTTGTTAATTTCGATTTTGTCATCTCAATTTATAGATCTAGTTTTAATTATTGTTGGTTACCATTTCTTAGTTGTTAATTAGAATTTAATTATTGTTTAATTTAGATTAGTAAATTTGAATCTTTGATAATATGTTTAGTTTAGATTCATATGGGAATGATCATGGAATGATTCAAGGCTAAAACCTCCATTAGAGGGGTTGATGAAGCCTTGATGAAAACTTAGTGGTATAGTGTAGAAGCATTGTAGATCTATTCCAATCTAGAAGGTCGTGATTCGCCATGAGAATGGGTGGACGACTCACATGCTAGTTAGTATTAGGTAGAAATACCATGAACACTAGGGATTAGAACTCAATTCTTGCCGTAAGAACGTGAGAATCGAGATACAAGAATCTATACTAGGTTATTAAGTTGGATTCGAGGTGGATTCAATTCCCCCTCTAATCCTTTATCTAGATTCAAAACAATCATATTTCCATAGCATTAAGTAGTTAGATTCAACATAATCAATTTCATATAGGTATCGTGAGTATAACACACCTTCGTAAAGCTCTCATTAGACTTAAAAACGACTAATTAGATTAGAAAACAATTCCATGGTAGAGCACTAGGAGTGGAACGAACTTCCTACTCCACTATATCTCATAGGATTGAGAGTAGAGAAATCTTTGATAATATAGGCATCATAAGCTAGTTTTAGTTTTACTTGCGTTTGTAAGTTTCATCGCTTTATTTCGTAGGTAAAACTATCAATTTTATCATTATCAAATGGCGCCACTGCGGGGGATGGTAAGATGTCCTTATCTTTTGGCCATCTTACAGTTGAGGTAAATGTTTTTAAAATGATGAAACAATTACCAAATTCGTCTATAGATGGGGAGGTTAGCATGATCGAGAGCTTAGCTCAAGATTATTTTAACAACACGTTTCCTTAAAACAATATGTACAAAATTCCTTTCTTTTGGAACTTCAGATTTTGTAAATGACTCCTACTTAGAGGAAGTCAACACCATCCTTGAGTCCACACCAATTATAGACACCGGTTGCTCCACATATTGAGTATGAAGACTTGCTACCTAAGCAAAGTATTATTCATTAATAAAAATGAGGACCCCGACGAAACATCTATTGATTTTCCTTCCACCCCAGTGCTTAAACCCCTTCCCCCAGAGTTAAAATATATTCAACTCGATCCGGATGGTAGTCATCCGGTAATTATATCTTCTCTGTTATCTAAGAATGAAGAGACAAGTTTAATCCGGGTGATTAAGGAACATCGGTCTGCGATTGGTTGGTCCCTAGCTGACATTAAGGGAATTGACCCTAATGTTTGCACTCATCGTATCCATTTGGAGGATAACGCGAAGACTTCTCGCGAACCTCAGCGTCGCTTGAACCCTGCCATGAAAGAGGTGGTTAGGGAAGAAGTCTTACGATTACTCGATGCGGGTATCATATACCCAATCTCTGATAGCGAATGGGTCAGCCCCATTCATGTAGTTCCTAAGAAATCGGGAGTTACCATGGTACGTAACGGGAAGGGTGACTATGTTGTCACACAAGGTCCTATGAAATGGAGGATCTGTATTGATTACAGACGGTTAAATGCTATGACACGAAAGGATCACTTTCCCTTACCTTTTATAGATCAAATGCTCGAACGCCTAGCTGGTCATGCTTTTTATTGTTTTCTGGATGGCTACTCAGGCTATTTTCAGATTATTATTGATATTGATGACCAAGAAAAGACTACCTTCACATGTCCTTTGGAACGTATGCCTATAAACGAATACCTTTTGGCCTTTGTAATGCTCCCGAACCTTCCAAATGATTGTATGCTTCATATATTTAGTGACATGGTAGAGCTTTTATGGAAGTTTTCATGGATGATTTTTCTATCTATGGAGACTCCTTCACGATCGTTTGTCTAACCCGTCTAAGGTTTTGACACGGTGTGAAGAAAAGAGCCTCGTTTTAAACTGGGAAAAGTGTCATTTCATGGTGAAAAGGGCATAGTACTAGGTCACATTGTATCTAGTGATGGCATCAAGTAGATAAGGCCAAACTAGATAAGATAGCGACTCTACCTAAACCACGGAATGTCCATGATATTAGAGCCTTTCTAGGCCATGCAGGTTTTTATAGGCGATTTATTAAAGACTTCTCGAAAATAGCTAGGCCTTTAACTAATCAGCTTTTGAAAAATGCAATCTTTGATTTTAATTTTAACTGTAAGCAGGCTTTTGAAACTTTAAAAGCCACCCTAACCTCTGCACCAATTATACAGCCTCCCGATTGGTCTAAACCTTTCGAACTCATGTGTGATGCTAGTGACTATGCAGTTGGTGCAGTCTTGGGACAAAAACTAGATAATAAGTCCACTATTATTTATTATGCTAGTAAAACATTAAACGATGCTCAACGGAATTATTCAACTACCGAAAAAGAATTCTTAGCCGTCATTTATGCTTTAGATAAGTTTCGTCCTTATTTGGTTGGTTCTAAAACCTTAGTTTACACAGACCATGCAACCCTTAAGTACCTTCTTGCGAAGAAGGATGCTAAGCAGAGATTAATCCGATGGATCCTTCTCCTGCAAGAGTTCACATTAGAAATAAAGGACAAAAGAGGGGTCGAAAACGTAGTTGCCGACCACCTATCTAGACTCACAAACGACGATCGATCGATTCTCGAGTCCATCTGGGACTCTTTTCCTGATGAGCATCTGATGCCATTTTTTCAGCACCATGGTATCTTGGACATTGTAAATTATTTAGCGGCTGATGTTATGCCTTATAATTGGTCAAGAAATGAATGTAAGAAGTTCTTGGCCAGAGTTAAGTTATACTACTGGGATGAGCCCTATCTTTTTAAGTATTGTGCGGATCAGATTATTCGTCGTTGTATTCCCACTATACAATGAAGTTCTATCGTTCTGCCATGACAAAGAGTGTGGTGACCATTTTAGTGGGATGAAAACAGCCGCTAAAGTTCTTCAATGTGGATTTTATTGGCCTACCCTTTTTAAGGATGCCCAAGTGCATTGCAAGACGTGTATTCGTTGCCAACAACTTGGGCGAATCATGAAGCGTAATATGATGCCATTAAATCCAATCTTGATAGTAGAAATTTTTGACGTTTGGGGCATTGATTTCATGGGTCCTTTCCCGGTTTCCCATGGTTTCATTTATATTCTAGTTGCCGTGGACTACGTGTCTAAATGGATAGAGGCCCTAGCTTGCCGTAACAATGACCATAAGACCGTTGTATTTTTTATTAAAGAATATATTTTCTGTCGGTTTGGCATTCCTAAAGCCATCATTAGTGATGGTGGAATACATTTTTGCAACAGAGTTGTTGCATCCCTAGTGAAAAAGTATGGAGTTACACACAAAGTAGCAACTCCTTATCATCCACAAACTAGCGGACAAGTAGAAGTTTCTAATAGGGAAATCAAAAAGATTTTAGAAACAACTGTAAACCCTGATAGGAAAGACTGGTCAAAGCGTCTATCGGATGCCTTATGGGCATATAGAATTGCTTTCAAAACTCCTATAGGTATGTCTCCCTTTAGACTTGTATTTGGGAAACCATGTCATTTGCCCGTTGAATTAGAGCATCGCGGCTCGTGGGCTATAAAAAGCCTTAATTTCAATATTGATGAGGCAGGTGTCAAACTTGAGTTGCAATTGAATGAGCTTGAAAAATCCGTAGCGATTAAATGCGACCTCATGAAGGATTATAAAGCTAACATGAAACGTGTTCATGATAAGTATATCTTTGCGCCAAAAGAGTTTGTGGTCGGTCAAAAGGTCTTGCTTTACAACTCCCCGCCTACATATTTTCCCAAGAAAACTAAAACCCGTTGGTCCGGCCCCTTTCTAGTTATGAAGTCACCTTACGGGGCAATCACCTTGGTAAATCCAAATGACAATAGTACCTTTCAAGTTAATGGTCAACGGTTAAAATATTTTCACGAACTTTCGTCCCGATGTAGAGGAAGTCCTTTTACAGGTCGTCTATGAGGATGACCTTGTCATTCAGTACTTCTTTTCACTCCCATATAGTGGTAAGTGCACCATTCAGTAACCGGCCCTCCCTATGGAGTGTGTGGCTGTAAGTACCGGATCCTAAGTCCAGGGTTAACATAATTCACGTTTTCCAATTTTGCATATTTTCTCGGTTTTTGAGTCATGTTCCTCTATGGGGTGAATTATGTATTTATTGTTTTTCGTGTTTCTTATAATAAACTAATAAAAATTAAAATAAAATAATAAAAATAAAATAAAAATTCTAAAATCATAGAAATAGCAATCCAACAAGTCTTGGGAATCTGACTTTACACGACCCACGTTTTAAACAAATTTTGTGTTTAAAAATTTGTTTGGGGGTGGGCAATCGATCTTTCCATCGGGATTGCTCGAACTTTCCATTGGTGTTGCTTAGGCCCATTACTTGTAGTTCAATTGGGTTGACGTAATCTAAACCTAGAATTCCTTCGTTCGCATAACTTACGTCACACACGCACTTTGAGGCGTTCTTCCACCCTCTTATACGTCACCCATGGTTGGAATTGAGTGTTTTATGGATCATTGGATTGGAAATTCTCTACTGATCATTTCCATAACTCATTCGCCAAAATCGGGCTAGTAACGAAGCGGCATATTGAATTTGAAATTGCGCAAAAAATCGGAAAATTTCGGAATTCAAATTGGGATTGGGCCCAAACCTTTTACACATTTGTCGTCTCCTTCCTTCCCAAACCGAGACGCATTAATTGTTTACCTTTCAATCCCGCCGGTTACAAGTTAAATCAAACTTAGAAAACCAAAATAAAATAAAATATAGTGAGAGAGAAGAAAACCTAACTACACCTACACCAATAAAAGCAAAGCCAACTTAAATCTTCTCTAAACCATTACCACCACCACTGACTCGAAAAACAGCCACCGGTTCAAGTAACCACTGCCACCACCGTGTTTTAGTAGTTTTTTTCTTCACACTCGCCTCCCCACAGTCTACAAAACCATTACTTGTCTAAGAAACTTCAATGGCGCTTACGACGAGATTTTTTGTCGAGCACGCGTTTTTTTCATCGGTTTAGCCATTTTTACGGCGGAGATGATTAAGAGGCATTGGAACGGACTGTGGTACTTTCGACCGAGGAGTTCTATCACTATGATTTGGTAGAACAGTTTTATAAAAGCGAGAATTGGAGGGGATAGGATTTTCATAAAGTTAGGAGGAACGAGGAGGAAGGAAACGAGGCGGTTGTTGGCCGAACTGTTAGGAATTACACTTGAAAGCAACACCGGTAGCGACAATTCAGGAATCGGTATCTTTGGAGTTCTGCTTTGATGAAGGATACCGTCTGGAGGGTGAATACAATCCGACATCTCATTAGATCCGCCATGATCCATTTCGAGAACCAATCAACCGGTGTAGATTGGTGGATTGGTAGGAACGTCCTCGGGAAAGACAAAGTCGGTGATATTGGCCTGCAATATGCGCGACGTTCTCTGGATTTTGCAAACAAATAAGTATAATTTCTGCATCCTTGATTTAATGTTTAATGTGATTCGAGGAGTGGGGAAGAGCTTGGCCTCTCTTCCGTATTGATCACTAAGATCATGCTCTCCTTTAGAGTTGTCGCAAGATCTGCTCCTATTAAGATCAAATTGCATTCTAATGCAAGTATCTATAATGGATTGCATCCAAGAGACTTGGCCGTTGTGCGAAGAAAAATGGTTGAGTCGAGAGGATGAAAGGGAAGATATGACATGTCCGGATGAAGATGCATTAGATAATTCTAATTCTAATTTAGAACGATGCAAGTGTTGCAAACTGCCTTGTGGTGTGTTTATGATATTTGTGGAAATATCCGAGATAGACAGATTGTAGTTCAAAAGAAGCAAGGGAACCTTCAGAGGAGATTTGAAATGCTCGAAGGGGTTCTGGACGATATCTTGTCTAACATGGAGACTATCCACCAAAGATAAACAAACCCGGTATGCGATTTTCGATGCTTGAGATGGAAGCCAGTAGCTTGTTCGAATAGAGATGCTACGACCCATGCCACCCGTGGAGGACTCTGTTTTAGCCGAGTCCCGACAGCATGGCATGGCGTCGTCGCCAGCGACGATGGTTCAAGCTAATCTCCATCCCGGGGCCCATCATCATCACGAGAACTAGGTGTTCACCATCGGTTGTGTTATTTGTTATTTCATAATTTTGTTTTATTAGTTAGATTTTAATTCAGTAGTTAAATTTAAATAGTAATGTGTTTATTTAATGTTGTTTGGATTTAAATTTTATTTTTAATATAATTGGTTATTTTCGAAAGTCTCGCTTGTTTTATCATTAACCCCACCTTCCGACTTGTTTGGGGGTGGAAATATTTATACCGAGCATAAGTCGTTATATGATCATCTGGCGTGTAAAGTTGTATTGGAGGAAAGGTTGATAATTTGGCGATATCGGCATATCTATGATTTGTGTGGTGGTGGTAGCATGAAATCTAGGAGAGTTTAGAAGTTATTATTCTAAATCAAGTATGAAAGATACCAGGATTTATAGAAAATCATGGAAATGGTTTGTTTCCGTTTTCGGGTTTGGAATTTTTCTATTTCCGGAAATTGCCTTCAAACAATTTGGGAACTTCCCGATTCGTTTTGGTAGCTCAGAACCTATTTAAACTCCTTTCTTTCTACACTAACAAACCACACTACACCCCACCATCATCCCGCACCTTCCACTCCAAGTTTTTCTTTCTTTTTGCTATAAACCCCGGTTCAAAGATTCTACGAGCGCGGCCAAGCGCCTTCGTCGAGCGCGCCCTCTACATTTTCACGAAATTTTGTCAGGGCGCAACCCGCGCCCTCCTTGAGCGTGACCTGCGCCCAAAACACTGTAAAAGCATTCACACACGTAGCGACCCGCCTATATGAGCGCCCGGCGCCGCCTTCATTAACGGGAAATTCCAATTTTGGAGGGTCAATCCGTGATTTTTCTGGGCTGTTCAAAGAGTAGTTAAGATGATGACATCTCCTATAGTCATACCGAACAGTCTTTCGAAGATGTGTTGGGCACCGAGACCTATGGACATTGGTTCCGGACCAATGGGATCCTGCAGTTAGGATGGCGTCATCTACTCGGGTAAGCGATGGCGATTCATATTCACCACGACTTCTTGCTTATTTCTACGACCATGTTAAATTCTATTGTAATCGGGATGGAGACAAAGAATTCTCCGTCGTGAGTCGAAGACACGGCACATCAATTCGATAAAAATGTGGTCGCTTTAGTTTCGGGATTACCAATACGATCCGTTCACACATGGGCATATATGACCCGATAATGCATATCTTTATGATTATACATATTTCCATGAGTATTATGGGGAGGGTATTTCGAAAGTAATGGACCGTGGCGATATAGCATTGCCCTTGGTAGCCTTTCCCTAAACGTAGGCACCACCATGTTATTCATCCCGATGAATATTTTGGGGAATGGCGTTCATTTTCGCAAGCGATGCTGCGGTGACATTTTCCTCGCTTTAGCGTATGGGGCGTCGCCCGATATGACATTTCGAGTATTAGTCGCTAGTCTTAAGAGAGCCCAAACCATGAGGCGTAAGTATCTTCTTATGCTGTGTTAGTAAGCCGCATCATCGCGTAGTTGTTTACGTGATTACGTGCACAATTCACAGATTGGAAAAGGGTTGAAGTCATGAGACCCACCAATCGGGTGGTTTCGCTTCGTTCGCGAATAATGACTTGGCGGGATGGCAGGTGCGCGACCTCATTTGGTTGCCCGTACATCCCATCGGACATGATAACACTAACAGGTTAGCATTAGTAGATGATAACTGGCGGCAAGCTTGGCAAATTACAATGGGTGGCGGGGATCGCGAAGGAACCTCGCCTCACTAACGAGGGAAGAGGATGCTAAAAGCGGGGAGATAAGGTAAGTTTTTAGTTTTGTTAGTGTCCGCGCTTATGTCCAAAGCAATTTAATTCGGTTAACCCCATAATGGGTGGAACTCTTATAGAGTTGCGTCGGTTTTATTTCCTATATTAGTACGTTCTAACTTTGTTTTGCAGATGTTCCTGAATTTCACACGTTTCAATGGTATTTTTCCTACCCTCTTTATTTACAATACTTTGAGGACAAAGCATGATTCATGTATGGGGGGGGGGGGGTATAGAAACACGTGTAATTAAGGCATCTGTTAGGATATAGATATGTATAATATGCATTTGTTTCCTAGTTAAAGTTTCAAAAATTTTCAAAAATATAAATAAATAAGTTTATGCTATACACTTAGGAATATTGGTATTGTTTTCTTTCTCTATGCTCTTAACAATCTAGAAGTCTCACGTAGCTTTTGCATCAGAATAATTGTTAGAAACTTAGGTTAATATGTAGGTAATAATCTTTGCATCTATCTATAAATATATTACATGAGTATCTATGATTGTTAGCAATAAGTTTTCAAATCTAGGCTAGAGTACTTATTCTACAAATCCTGTGAGAATATAGCCTAAAAAGCCTTATATGAGCCGAAACATTTGAGAAATGACACAAGGGAGAAGTAAAATCCGAAAGAAAAAACACCCCTTCCACTTGCTTGATCACTATGCCATATCCTAAGCGAGAATTTAGGCCCTCTTTGGATCGATATAGCCAGAAATTCAAACCTATGAATTATTTTCCGCTAGTCGCCCCTCTGAGCCTTTCTTTAGCCTTTCATAGCCCACAAATCCTTACCCTGTTACAAAACAAAACAAAATAAAAAATTCAACTTACCCAATATAGAATAAGTCTGAGAATAGAATGAGTGAAGAAAGAAGAAGAGAAAAACCTGCGTAAACAGAAATTAGTAGTTGCTTCAGAAAAAGAAAAGAAGTTTCCATCCAAGAAAAAAAAATAGAAATAAATAAAAACTCTAAAAAATAGAATAAAAGGGAGTCAAAAGCCAAAGAAAAGAAAAAGAAAAATATGGCTAAGGATGGAAACAAAGTATAGAAGCAAAAGAAAATAACAAGGTTTTCTCTAAGTTACATAATATGAAGACCCTATTATCTCAGACTTGTCCTTTTGAATATCCATTTCCTTCCTTCTTAAACCATTTCCTAATCCCCGCAACACCTAATAAAGACCTCTAGCTCAATTAGGATTAGGTTAGTGTGATAGTAAGTGGCAGATGTGTTTGATCGACTCCGGCTTCCTTGTTTGTCATTGAGATTGTAAGGTAAAGTGTGCCCACTGCACACTGGAGTAGCGAAACTTGATCGGAAAAATCAGTGTGGTTTTTGTCTTGACATTTATGTGAGGACCTACTTAAGGACGCTATTCCGAGTTTCAGAAACGAACATGCTAGGCATTTCATAGTATTACTCGTAGTATTTATATTTGTATCATAGATGATTGATTATTATGCATGTATTAGCTTAGGGTTTTGACTTAGTTATTCTTATTCAGTTGCTAGTGAGATGTATAGATAGTTGGGACATGAATGAGGAAACAATAGTTTTATTTCTTAGTCGTTGTAGTGTAGTTGAAGTTTGTGAGTACCTTCACTGGAAAACTCTCACGAGGCTATAACTCGACCACTAGGGAATTCCTAGTGGTTTAAGGCCTTGTTGCATATGGTCAATGCAATCGCGACTCAGTAAAAGCGAGTAGATAGAACTCTATTTTTGGTCACTTATTCTAATTTCTCATCTTTGCTTGAGGACAAGCAAAATGCTGTTTGGGGGTGGTTTGATAAGAGCCCAAAACTGTAGTTTTAACCTCAGAATATCATACTTTTAGACCAATTATGTGAGTAATAATTAAGAGTTAACACCGACACGTGTTTTATGCATTTCGGTTTCAATGTCCATTATGTGCAGAAATGTGCCACTTTAGCGAGATAAAAGAGCAAAGGTCGATTACTAAGGAGTTCCGTGATTAAAGGCCTAGATTCAAGAAGACAAAGCCTTCCTAAAGCCCGGTCAAAAGCTGAAAAGTCAACACGGGCAGAAACAGCACACAAGTCAGCAAAAATTCCGATGGCTGTATCTTTGGACTCAAATCTCGGAATGGGGTCTACCTTATGTCAAAACAACCGGCTCGGAAAGAGCTTTCCAATGGTCCAAGCCTTGACCCAATCAAAGGAGCAGAAGTGGACAAAAAGTCTGTTGAAACCAACTGCAGCTGAAGAGGCCTTTTTGGACTGAAAATATTGGGTTTTGGGCCTGATTCTCTGGCCCAAAACATGGCTCCAAGCCCATGCACGATTTTTGGATCTGGACATATAAAAACCAAAGCTTAGCTCTTTGTTAATAGTAGCTAGTTAGACCTAAACAATATAGATAATTCTAGATCTAGTTTCCAGTATTTTAATTAAGTTTTAGTTCCATTTTCAATTCTTGTTTTAGATTAAGTCTTTGAATCATTGTTCTTGATTGATTAGATAAATAAAATAGTTATTTTGTTAATTTCGATTTTGTCATCTCAATTTATAGATCTAGTTTTAATTATTGTTGGTTACCATTTCTTAGTTGTTAATTAGAATTTAATTATTGTTTAATTTAGATTAGTAAATTTGAATCTTTGATAATATGTTTAGTTTAGATTCATATGGGAATGATTGGAATGATTCAAGGCTAAAACCTCCATTAGAGGGGTTGATGAAGCCTTGATGAAAACTTAGTGGTATAGTGTAGAAGCATTGTAGAATCTATTCCAATCTAGAAGGTCGTGATTAAGCCATGAGAATGGGTGGGCGACCTCACATGCTAGTTAGTATTAGGTAGAAATGCCATGAACACTAGGGATTAGAACTCGAATTCTTGCCGTAAGAACGTGAGATTTGAGATACAAGAATCTATACTAGGTTATTAAGTTGGATTCGAGGTGGATTCAATTCCCCTCTAATCCTTTATCTAGATTCAAAACAATCATATTTCCATAGCATTCGTAGTTAGATTCAACATAATCAATTTCATATAGGTATCGTGAGTATAACACACCTTCAGTAAAAAGCTCTCATTAGACTTAAAAACGACTAATTATATTAGAAAACAATTCCATGCTAGATCACTAGGAGTGGAACGAACTTCCTACTCCACTATATCTCATAGGATTGAGAGTAGAGAAATCTTTGATAATATAGGCATCATAAGCTACTTTTAGTTTTACTTGCGTTTGTAAGTTTCATCGCTTTATTTCGTAGGTAAAACTATCAATTTTATCATTATCAAATGGCGCCACTGCGGGGGATGGTAAGATGTCCTTATCTTTTGGCCATCTTACAGTTGAGGTAAATATTTTTAAAATGATGAAACAATTACCAAATTAGATGCCTATAGATGGGGAGGTTAGCATGATCGAGAGCTTAGCTCATGATTATTTTAACAACACGTTTCCTGAAAACAATATGTACAAATTCCTTTCTTTTGGAACTTCAGATTTTGTAAATGACTCCTACTTAGAGGAAGTCAACACCATCCTTGAGTCCACACCAATTGTAGATAGTTCGGTTGCTCCACATATTGAGTATGAAGACTTGCTACCTAAGCAAGTATTCATTATGCAAAATGAGGACCCCGACGAAACATCTATTGATTTTCCTTCCACCCCAGTGCTTAAACCCTTCCCCCAGAGTTAAAATATATTCAACTCGATCCGGATGGTAGTCATCCGTAATTATATCTTCTCTGTTATCTAAGAATGAAGAGACAAGTTTAATCGGGTGATTAAGGAACATCGGTCTGCGATTGGTTGGTCCCTAGCTGACATTAAAGGGAATTGACCCTAATGTTTGCACTCATCGTATCCATTTGGAGGATAACGCCAAGACTTCTGAACCTCGGCGTCGCTTGAACCCTGCCATGAAAGAGGTGGTTAGGGAAGAAGTCTTACGATTACTCGATCGCGGGTATCATATACCCAATCTCACGATAGCGAATGGGTCAGCCCCATTCATGTAGTTCCTAAGAAATCGGGGAGTTACCATGGTGCGTAGCGGGAAGGGTGACTATGTTGTCACACAAGGTCCTATGAAATGGAGGATCTGTATTGATTCTGAGACGGTTAAATGCTATGACACGAAAGGATCACTTTCCCTTACCTTTTATAGATCAAATGCTCGAACGCCTAGCTAGTCATGCTTTTTATTGTTTTCGGATGGCTACTCGGGCTATTTTCAGATTATTATTGATATTGATGACCAAGAAAAGACTACCTTCACATGTCCCTTTGGAGCGTATGCCTATAAGCGAATACCTTTTGGCCTTTGTAATGCTCCCGGAACCTTCCAAATGGGTGTATGCTTCATATATTTAGTGACATGGTAGAGCTTTTATGGAAGTTTTCATGGATGATTTTTCTATCTATGGAGACTCCTTCACAAAGCTGTTTGTCTAACTTTGTTTAAGGTTTTGACGGTGTGTGAAGAAAAGAGCCTCGTTTTAAACTGGGAAAAGTGTCATTTCATGGTGAAAAGGGCATAGTACTAGGTCACATTGTATCTAGTGATGGCATCGAAGTAGATAAAGCCAAACTAGATAAGATAGCGACTCTACCTAAACCACGGACCGTCCCGTGATATTAGAAACCTTTCTAGGCCATGCGAGGGTTTTATAGGCGATTTATTAAAGACTTCTCGAAAATAGCTAGGCCTTTAACTAATCGACTTTTGAAAAATGCAATCTTTGATTTTAATTTTAATCGTAAGCGGGCTTTTGAAACTTTAAAAGCCACCCTAACCTCTCGCACCAATTATACAGCCTCGATTGGTCTAAACCTTCGAAACTCATATGTGATGCTAGTGACTATGCAGTTGGTGCAGTCTTGGGACAAAAACTAGATAATAAGTCCACTATTATTTATTATGCTAGTAAAACATTAAACGATGCTCAACGGAATTATTCAACTACCGAAAAAGAATTCTTAGCCGTCATTTATGCTTTAGATAAGTTTCGTCCTTATTTGGTTGGTTCTAAAACCTTAGTTTACACAGACCATGCAGCCCTTAAGTACCTTCTTGCGAAGAAGGATGCTAAGCAGAGATTAATCCGATGGATCCTTCTCCTGCAAGAGTTCACATTAGAAATAAAGGACAAAAGAGGGGTCGAAAACGTAGTTGCCGACCACCTATCTAGACTCACAAACGACGATCAGACTGATTCTGAGTCCATACCGGACTCTTTTCCTGATGAGCATCTGTATGCCATTTTTCAGCACCATGGTATCTCGACATTGTAAATTATTTAGCGGCTGATGTTATGCCTTATAATTGGTCAAGAAATGAATGTAAGAAGTTCTTGGCGAGTTAAGTTATACTTTGGGATGAGCCCTATCTTTTTTAAGTATTGTGCGGATCGATTATTCGTCGTTGTATTCCCACTATACAATGAAGTTCTATCGTTCTGCCATGACAAAGAATGTGGTGACCATTTTAGTGGGATGAAAACAGCCGCTAAAGTTCTTCAATGTGGATTTTATTGGCCTACCCTTTTTAAGGATGCCCAAGTGCATTGCAAGACGTGTATTCGTTGCCAACAACTTGGGCGAATCATGAAGCGTAATATGATGCCATTAAATCCAATCTTGATAGTAGAAATTTTTGACGTTTGGGGCATTGATTTCATGGGTCCTTTCCCGGTTTCCCATGGTTTCATTTATATTCTAGTTGCCGTGGACTACGTGTCTAAATGGATAGAGGCCCTAGCTTGCCGTAACAATGACCATAAGACCGTTGTATTTTTTATTAAAGAATATATTTTCTGTCGGTTTGGCATTCCTAAAGCCATCATTAGTGATGGTGGAATACATTTTTGCAACAGAGTTGTTGCATCCCTAGTGAAAAAGTATGGAGTTACACACAAAGTAGCAACTCCTTATCATCCACAAACTAGCGGACAAGTAGAAGTTTCTAATAGGGAAATCAAAAAGATTTTAGAAACAACTGTAAACCCAGATAAGAAAGACTGGTCAAAGCGTCTATCGGATGCCTTATGGGCGTATAGAATTGCTTTCAAAACTCCTATAGGTATGTCTACCTTTAGACTTGTATTTGGGAAACCATGCCATTTGCCCGTTGAATTAGAGCATCGTGCTCTGTGGGCTATAAAAAGCCTTAATTTCAATATTGATGAGGCAGGTGTCAAACGCAAGTTGCAATTGAATGAGCTTGAAAAAATCCGTAGCGATTAAATGCGACCTCATGAAGGATTATAAAGCTAACATGAAGCGTGTTCATGATAAACATATCTTGGCGCCAAAAAGAGTTTGTGGTCGGTCAAAAGGTCTTGCTTTACAACTCCCGTCTACATATTTTCCCGGAAAACTAAAACCCGTTAGTCCGGCCCTTTCTAGTTCTTGAAGTCACCCCCTTACGGGGCAATCACCTTGGTAAATCCAAATGACAACGGTACCTTTCAAGTTAATGGTCAACGGTTAAAATATTTTCACGAACTTCTCCCCCCGATGTAGAGGAAGTCCTTTTTACGAGGACCACGTCTATGAGGATTGACCTTGTCATTTGGTGTACTTCCTTTCACTCCCATATAGTGGTAAGTGCACCATTCAGGTAACCGGGCCCTCCCTATGGAGTGTGTGGCTGTAAGTACCGGATCCTAAGTCCACGGTTAACATAATTCACGTTTTCCAATTTTGCATGTTTTCTCGGTTTTTGAGTCATGTTCCTCTATGGGGTGAATTATGTATTTATTGTTTTTCGTGTTTCTTATAATAAACTAATAAAAAATAAAATAAAATAATAAAAATAAAATAAAAATTCTAAAATCATAGAAATAGCAATCCAACAAGTCTTGGGAATCTGACTTTAAACGACCCACGTTTTAAACAAATTTTGTGTTTAAAATTTGTTTGGGGTGGGCAATCGATCTTTCCATCGGGATTGCTCGAACTTTCCATTGGTGTTGCTTAGGCCCATTACTTGTAGTTCAATTGGGTTGACGTAATCTAAACCTAGAATTCCTTCGTTCGCATAACTTACGTCACACACGCACTTTGAGGCGTTCTTCCACCCTCTTATACGTTACCCATGGTTGGAATTGAGTGTTTTATGGATCATTGGATTGGAAATTCTCTACTGATCATTTCCATAACTCATTCGCCAAAATCGGGCCGAGAACGGCGGCAAATTGAATTTGAAATTGCGCAAAAAATCGGAAAATTTCGGAATTCAAATTGGGCTTGGGCCCAAACCGCACACACGACTGTGCGTCTCCTTCCTTCCCAAACCGCACGCATACACTGTTTCCCTTTCAATCCCGCCGGTTACAAGTTAAATCAAACTTAGAAAACCAAAATAAAATAAAATATAGTGAGAGAGAAGAAAACCTAACTACACCTACACCAATAAAAGCAAAGCCAACTTAAATCTTCTCTAAACCATTACCACCACCACCCCAACTCCGAAAAAACAGCCACCAGTTCAAGTAACCACTGCCACCACCGTGTTTTTAGTAGTTTTTCTTCACACTCGCCTCCCCCACGTTTCAATGGTATTTTTCCTACCCTCTTTATTTACAATACTTTGAGGACAAAGCATGATTCTTGTATGGGGGGGGGGGGTATAGAAACACGTGTAATTAAGGCATCTGTTAGGATATAGATATGTATAATATGCATTTGTTTTCTAGTTAAAGTTTCAAAAAATTTCAAAAATATAAATAAATAAGTTTATGCTATACACTTAGGAATATTGGTATTGTTTTCTTTCTCTATGCTCTTAACAATCTAGAAGTCTCCGTAGCTTTTGCATCGAATAATTGTTAGAAACTTAGGTTAATATGTAGGTAATAATCTTTGCATCTATCTATAAATATATTACATGAGTATCTATGATTGTTAGCGATAAGTTTTGAAATCTAGGCTAGAGTACTTATTCTACAAATCCTGTGGAGAATATAGCCTAAAAGCCTTATATGAAGCGAAACATTTGAGAAATGACACAAGGGAGAAGTAAAATCGGATAGAGAAATCACCGTCCACTTGCTTGATCACTATGCCATATCCTAAAAGCGAGAATTTAGGCCCTCTTTGGATCGATATAGCCAGAAATTCAAACCTATGAATTATTTTCCGCTAATTAAGCCCCTCGAGCCTTTCTTTAGCCTTTCATAGCCCACAAATCCTTACCCTGTTACAAAACAAAACAAAATAAAAAATTCAACTTACCCAATATAGAATAAGTCTGAGAATAGAATGAGTGAAGAAAGAAGAAGAGAAAAACCTGCGTAAACAGAAATTAGTAGTTGCTTCAGAAAAAGAAAAGAAGTTTCCATCCAAGAAAAAAAAATAGAAATAAATAAAAACTCCAAAAAAATAGAATAAAAGGGAGTCAAAAGCCAAAGAAAAGAAAAAGAAAAATATGGCTAAGGATGGAAACAAAGTATAGAAGCAAAAGAAAATAACAAGGTTTTCTCTAAGTTACATAATATGAAGACTCTATTATCTCAGACTTGTCCTTTTGAATATCCATTTCCTTCCTTCTTAAACCATTTCCTAATCCCCGCAACACCTAATAAAGACCTCTAGCTCAATTAGGATTAGGTTAGTGTGATAGTAAGTGGCAGATGTGTTTGATCGACTCCGGCTTCCTTGTTTGTCATTGAGATTGTAAGGTAAAGTGTGCCCACTGCACACTGGAGTAAAAATAAACTTGAGCGGAAAAATCGAGTGGTTTTGTCTTGACATTTATGTGAGGACCTACTTAAGGACGCTATTCCGAGTTTCAGAAACGAACATGCTAGGCATTTCATAGTATTACTCGTAGTATTTATATTTGTATCATAGATGATTGATTATTATGCATGTATTAGCTTAGGGTTTTGACTTAGTTATTCTTATTCAGTTGCTAGTGAGATGTATAGATAGTTGGGACATGAATGAGGAAACAATAGTTTTATTTCTTAGTCGATTTGTAGTGTAGTTGAAGTTTGTGAGTACCTTCTTTGGAAAACTCTCACGAGGCTATAACTTCGACCACTAGGGAATTCCTAGTGGTTTAAGGCCTTGTTGCGATATGGTCAATGCAATCGCACTTTCAATAAACGAGAGTAGATAGAACTCTATTTTTGGTCACTTATTCTAATTTCTCATCTTTGCTTGAGGACAAGCAAAATGCTGTTTGGGGGTGGTTTGATAAGAGCCCAAAACTGTAGTTTTAACCCTGTAACAGTCATACTTTTAGACTAATTATGTGAGTAATAATTAAGAGTTAACACTGATTACGTGTTTTTATGTATTTCAGGTTTCAAAGTCCATTATGTGCAGAAATGTGCCACTTTAGCGAGATAAAAAGCAAAGGTCGATTACTAAAGAGTTCCGTGATTAAAGGCCTAGATTCAAGAAGACAAAGCCTTCCTAAAGCCCGGTCAAAAGCTGAAAAGTCAACACGGGCAGAAACAGCACACAAGTCAGCAAAAATTCCGATGGCTCTATCTTTGGATTCAGATCTCGGAATGGGGTCTACCTTATGTCAAAACAACCGGCTCGGAAAGTGCTTTCCAATGGTCCAAGCCTTGACCCAATCAGAGGAGCAAAAGTGGACGAAAAGTCTGTTGAAGCCAACTGCAGCTGAAGAGGCCTTTTTGGACTGAAAATATTGGGTTTTGGGCCTGATTCTCTGGCCCAAAACATGGCTCCAAGCCCATGCACGATTTTTGGATCTGGACATATAAAAACCAAAGCTTAGCTCTTTGTTAATAGTAGCTAGTTAGACCTAAACAATATAGATAATTCTAGATCTAGTTTCCAGTATTTTAATTAAGTTTTAGTTCCATTTTCAATTCTTGTTTTAGATTAAGTCTTTGAATCATTGTTCTTGATTGATTAGATAAATAAAATAGTTATTTTGTTAATTTCGATTTTGTCATCTCAATTTATAGATCTAGTTTTAATTATTATTGGTTACCATTTCTTAGTTGTTAATTAGAATTTAATTATTGTTTAATTTAGATTAGTAAATTTCGAATCTTTGATAATATGTTTAGTTTAGATTCATATGGGAATGATTGCGGAATGATTCAAGGCTAAAACCTCCATTAGAGGGGTTGATGAAGCCTTGATGAAAACTTAGTGGTATAGTGTAGAAGCATTGTAGAATCTATTCCAATCTAGAAGGTCGTGATTAAGCCATGAGAATGGGTGGGCGACCTCACATGCTAGTTAGTATTAGGTAGAAATGCCATGAACACTAAGGATTAGAACTTCGAATTCTTGCCGTAAGAACGTGAGATTTGAGATACAAGAATCTATACTAGGTTATTAAGTTGGATTCGAGGTGGATTCATTTCCCCTCTAATCCTTTATCTAGATTCAAAACAATCATATTTCCATAGCATTCGTAGTTAGATTCAACATAATCAATTTCATATAGGTATCGTAGTATAACACACCTTCGTAAAGCTCTCATTAGACTTAAAAACGACTAATTAGATTAGAAAACAATTCCATGCTAGAGCACTAGGAGTGGAACGAACTTCCTACTCTACTATATCTCATAGGATTGAGAGTAGAGAAATTTTTGATAATATAGGCATCATAAGCTAGTTTTAGTTTTACTTACGTTTGTAAGTTTCATCGCTTTATTTCGTAGGTAAAACTATCAATTTTATCATTATCAGATATCCTACTCATCCTTTACTTATTGAGGGATAATTAGGTTTTGATACGTTTCTGTTTTGTTCAACAACCATCATCCATATATCATCTCTTACGCACAAAAAGGAGCACGTGTCAAATGGCACCGCTGCCATTTTAAGTTGTTTATGTTTAACGTTTTCTTTAAAGATTAGAACTTTGGATCTTGAGGTAATTTTAGCCACATCATCCATCCTTTTAATAAAGAGAGAAGCTTGAAGGACATCTTAAAGACAAGATCTACCATCCAGGTTAGTCGAATCTTCATTCTTTTTATTTCATTCTTAGTATAGTTGCATCGTAGTTTAGTTTTATTGCTTTCTAGTATAATTGCATTTATGACCTTTTCAACAATTGAAGTTACAAGCCAACACAGTAAAACATCAAACTCTAATGTTTCTTGTCTAAATCTTGACAAACGAACTATCGTCTGTGGGCCGTTGTATTTAAGCAATCCAAGTGATTCACCAGAACCCTAAAAGGGACAGCTTTAGATAATGGGTGAGATACTAGCTGCAAAGCCCAACCCAGTTGAAGGAAAGTAGTTTTATTTTTATTTATTTATTTTTAAAAAAATCCAAAAAATTAGTATAATTGCATTTTAGTATAACTTAGAATAGTTGCATATTAGTTTAATTGCATTCAAGCATAGTAGGATAGTTTTTCATTATCTTCGCATAGCATTTTCTAGTGTATGCCCTGTCGTCTAGTAAGAACACAATAGTGGACAAAGTTTAACAACCGACTCACAAGAATACTAGACAAGATTGATACAATGGCCGCACACAATGATGGAGGTGTTGTGGACCTGAATAATCCTAAAGCTATCCCACCCATGCAAGCACTGCAAAGGAAGAAGCTGAGCGATTTCTATTCGCCAATCATTGGAGACCCACCCACCAGTATTGTTTTTCCAAAGACAGAATCTAACCAGTTTGAAGTTAGAGCATCAGTAATCTCTATGCTTCCAAAGTTCAATGGTTCAGACAATGTTCAGCCATATGTTCACATGAACAAATTTCTATCAGTCCTCAGAACTTTCAAGAACCAGAATATCAAAGATGAAAGTATCAAGTTGATTCTATTTCCACTCTCACTCGAAGGTCAAGCCTCCGAATGGTTAACTGCATAGCCGATCAATTCAATAGATAACTAGGAGAAGTTGAGAACGAAGTTTATGAAAAAAAAATTACTCACCCCAGAAGACTGATGCCATGCAGCAAGCTATCAGCAATTTCAAAGGAAAAGCGACTGAAGAATATCATTATAGTTGGGAGCGATTCAACAATCTACTAGTCTCGTGTCCACATCATGGATACGACAAGAGCACACTGGCTCATTTTTTCTATCGAGGACTCTCGATAATGAACAAGCAGATGATACAATCAATGCACAAAGGCAAGTTTAAATCAATGGATGGAGAGGAAGCTTACAACTTTCTAGAAAATTTAGCTGAAGAAACACAACAATGGACTACTAGCAACGATGATGTAGCTAGAATGGAAGGGGAGCCAAAGCAATTTGGTTACCAAGCACATGAACAATCAGATCAAGAACTGAAGTCTACATTGGCCAGCCTGGCCACTAGCATTGAAACTCTGAGTAAGAAATTCAACCGATTCTCCATGAATCCTTCCAAGATCAACAAGTCTCAAGCTAAATCTCTCCCAGTCATGCAAGCTAGTTGATACTGCGAAGTCTGTTCGGACACTTCCCATGCAACTCTAGAATGTCCTGGTTACTATCAACATGCATCAGTTGGAGAGTACAATATGAACTCATTTCAGAGGCCCAACCAAGGTGGTAATAACTTTCAAGGCAATTATTGGAGACAGAACGCTGGACCACCAGGTTCTCAAGATCAAAGTTATATTCCACAGACAAGTCAAGCTTCGCAGTTGGTTCCTTAACAACAATTATACTCTCAGTAGAATTCCAATATAAGTGGAGAGTTAGTGCCTGATCCTATGAGAAATTATGCCACACCTGCCAACTTGGTGAATGCTATTACTTTGCTATCACAGAAAAATAAGAAGTTTGAAAGTGTTCTAGGGCTTCTTGCACGCGATCTCATTTCAATCTCCGGCAATCTCAGGCAAGTCAATGTTCTAGAATGGAGTCTCTAGAGGCTAAGGTCGACCAACTCACTACTGCTTTGTCTGTAAAGACACAAGCCACTCAACCTAGCTTATTGGAACCACTATTAAGGAGTGAAGATGTATGCCACATTGGGAAAACTTCTAGTACTTATCACCTCCATGATCATGTCAACTCAGTTACTACTCTCAGATCAAGATTGAAGATAGACAACTAGGTTGACTTACCTTCTCATGATGACATTGCTACAGAGCAATCGGTCAAGATTTCAAATGAAGTTCAAAAGGAAGTGGGAGAAATCCTTTCCACTCCCATTTGTTAAGATAACCAAGACAAGATATGCAAGAATGCCAAAGAGAAAGAAAAGCAGACACATGCTGATGTGTTTGTACCAAAAACACCATTTTCCTATGTTTTTTGCTCAAAGCAAAAAGGACAAGCAATTTTTAGAGATGAAGGAGGCATTTGAGAAAGATAAAATAAATATCCCCTTTCTCACAGCCATCAAGCATTTGCCATCATATGCCAAATTATTGAAGGATGCGTGAAACATAAAGAGAAGTACTCATGTTCCAAAGCGTGCGTTTCTAGCAGGACAAACAACATCTATTATCCATCAGCAAGCTCCAGTCAAGCTCAAAGATCTAGGAAGTCCTACATGATCTCATGCAAGATAGGAGAAAAATTCACAGGTAATGCTCTTTTAGACCTTGGTGCTAGTGTTAATCTCTTGTCATATCATGTGTCCAAGCGTTGGGCCTGGAGAACCTAAAGCCTACAAAAGTCAAATTGAAGTTAGCTGACCGTTCTACCAAGATTCCCAGAGGCATAGTTGAGGATGCTTTTATTCAAGTAGCCGATTTCTACTATCCAGTGGATTTCATTGTGATAGACACCCAGGAGGCCTTTGATAAAATACCAACTATTCTAGGCCGACCTTTCCTTGCTACCGCAAAAGCTTTGATAAATTGTCACAACGGTAGAATGAAGATCAACTTTGATAAGATGTCCATGGACATAAATATCTTTCACCTGTTGCATAAGGATTGTGATGACACAGAAGGTGGAGAGGTGTACTTCCTTGATAGCATGATACAAGAATTCTTCCTGTCACACCCCGAATTTCGACAAAATCGGAAAAACAATATTTGTTCCCGACTCTTCGATTTTCGAGGTGTGATGCACTCTCAACTTCCAAAACCCATTATCCGATTAACTATTCCAATAATTTGAAACCAATAAAAATTTTAAATAAACAAAAGTCATCTTCATTACAAAAATTCGCAAATAGGATTAAGTTACAAATTTCCTTTCAACAACTCTTTAATTATAATTACAACTAAAAATACAAAACAACATTATCTCAACTGAAAATCTATTGCACCTCAAGGGAAAACAAAACATATCCTATAATGCGACGCTAACGCAAACCACAAGCAGCAACCAACCGTCTTCAACACTAATCTTGTCAAGACTTATCAACTGGGTTCATTTTATGAACACACCCGGTAAGCCAACATGCAAATCGTGTCAGCATTATAAACAATGATGGTATGAGTAGCCCTAAAATACAAAATATATTTATACATATACATACACAATCCATAAGGCAGTTAGTTCCTCCACCAAGGTGCCTTAACTTCCAACGAATAATACAACATTTTTAAATACAATAATTAAGGCAGGTAGCTCCTCCACTTAGGCGCCTTAGCTTCAAACCGTACTAAATCAACTGTATCTAATAATAGAATAACCAAACTAAGACTTACACTATACTTACACTGGTGTAAGCCAAATCACAGGGTGGGTCACACCTGCATAAATAATCAATTCAACCCACCCTTCAGCAGAACCATTGTGAATGTAACATAAATTACAATAAATCATTTATTAGAGCTTTAACATACACTTTGTTATATCATCACAATTATTGTTTAGAGTTTCTTCAAGTGTCTCTAGAATCACGTCGTCTCTATGTCTTACCTAGTTTCTCTGGCTACCACAATCGCTACCCAACGCCGAACATGTACATCCACATGCCTCCCCTCACATAATGAACCACTCCGTGTGTAGTTACCCTAAGCGGGATATCGTATACCAAGTAACCCCTACACAAACACTATTATGTGAGTACTGCCACTATTCAGCATAAAATATCGCACATCTCGTTCTAATTTTGCGAACGGAATAATCAAGTCACTATTCGGCTACGTCAGAAGGGTCATTCAAATTCACTGAAATGCCAGAAGGGCTAATCAAATTACTTACGCCAGAAGGGCCATTCAGATTCACTGAAACTCCCTAAGGAACAATCATATCACGTACGCCCATCACAATGGCCAAATCACATGAGTTGTGGTAGCTAGGTTCTAGGATTTTTGTCATGTAATTTATTCAGGTGTCATACATTTATATCTCATAACCATTTTACTATATCACGTGCATGTCAAATACAGTATTGCACTAAGCTACAATATTTAGAAATATCTCAATACATCTCAGAACACCTTTCATTCTTTCACGTGACAATTAATTATTGCACTAAGCCACAACCCCGAGGGAAATATCCACAAATATTATACTACCTCATAGTAGCATCTCACAGATATAATAATGGAACGTTTACATTTATTTCTCAAAGATATTGCATTTAATAGATATCCTAACATATGATATCATTTAACAGAACAACAATTTCAACATACCACATAACGTCACAATTGCTCCAAACGTACCGCATAACAATTTTATAGCGTTTTAGGAATATTATATCTCCTAAAATCTCAAACTCGTCATGTGTCAAAAATACACAATATCAACATCAAATCTTACTTAGCTAATGACAACCAAATTTATACAAGCTTTTACAGCATTCTATCATTGGATTAGTCCATAAAATTTACAACATAAAAAGTAACGTAATTAAACACAATAGTCTACAATCAAGGTCCAAAACCAAAGTCCAAGAGTCTAAACATTTGAAGACCCAATTGGATCTATTTTAATTTATATGGACATATCCCAAACAAAATAGAAACCGGCCCAAAGAAAACACTAGTTAGTTTCGGCCCAAGCCCAAAAGTCTAAACCCAACCAATTTATCCAACCTGACCCAATTGGGGACATAAATTGAAACCGGCCCAAAGAATTTAAACTAAACTGGCCCAACAACTTAAACTAATGTGGACCGGCCCAAACAACTTAAACTAATGTGAACCGGCCCAAACAATTAATTGGTTCGGCCCAAGCCCAACCAAAAACAAACAAAGTATCATCTCCCTCACCAGCAACTTTAGCAGCTCCCTCCACCACCAGCTCGAATTCTGGCCACCACCATCTCTCCCCTTCATCCCCTCTCATCCCAGTGGTTTTGATCCCAATGAAAACCCCCGTCACATTAATACACACAAAACTCCAATACCTAAACTTCAAAAATCACTCCCCAACCAAGATCCGACCACCATTAACAACTTCTTTGAGCTTTGACTGCCCCCCCCCCCCCCCACTCTACAACACTCAAACACGCTCCCTTCAATCAATTCTCAGACAACCAAAACAACTACAATATAAATTTCATCGAACCCTTCCTCCATACTAGATCGACATCTCGTCCGCCATTAACAACTATTCAAAGCTTCAACAGCACCCTACATCACCCAAACATCAAACCAACAATCTTCCCATACCACCAACAATTTTACCCAACCCCACAATCATAAACCAACACAACAACACAATAAACATAATAAAAGTTCAAATAAATACTGGGCGATTTCTTCTTTGGCTTGCGCCACCATTACCGACCTCAGTTCCAACAGTTCAATAAATTTTAGTAATTAAGAACAACAAACAATATATAACAGGTTTTAACAATACTCCAAGTTTTAACCATCCCACAATACGCAGAATAACAACAGGAGAATGAGCAGAAAATAAGAGTGGAAATCTTGGACAGTACTGTTATCTCTGTATAGACGTGAAATAATAGAAAAGCTAAACTACTCACATTAATTAAAAGCTCCACTAATCCCTCATAGTCCGAATTGTTGCGCTCCAACTCTCTAGCAAGCGAGTTTTTTTATCTCCGCCTCCATTTTATTTTATTTTTATCCAAAAACCCTATTCTCTGGAAAAATATGAATATATATTCTTGGGTCTGAAACCTAATCCCAACATAGACTCAGGCCCATAAATCAGGCCCACATATCCCAAATCCAATCCAACAAATTTTAAAAAAATTAATTAATAAATAAATAAATAAATACAAATTATAAATACGGGCGTTACATTCCCATTCGAAGATACAATTGAGAGTGCTCAATCTATAGAAAACTGTGATGAACCTAAGAACCCAACCACAGAGGCGTTGCTAGCCATGTTCTTGAAATCTCTACATAAAATTCAAGATTTAAGTTAGTAGAATGAAAAATTGGCAGAGAGAGTATCATATCTTGAGAAGATGAACTCTACATTTAAGGATGAACAACAGACTTCTACCCAGAAAAATCAGTTGCTAGAAAATCAGCTTAAAGAAGTTTTGGAAAAACAATAGAAACTAGAAACTGAAATGAGTTTTCTGAAGCAGAAAGTGGACCATATTAATAAGAATCATTGCATCGTTGAAGCTTCTTCTACACCATCATTGTCTGAATAAGATAAGTATGTGAACCAGTCTACCACCCACCTTGAGCGCATGTCAAATGGCACCACTGTCGGGGAGAAGGATCAAGGAGTATTTTTGACGACCCACAAGGTGAGACCTCCTCGTCCTCCAAACATTCGTCAGATTTGGGTAAGAAAATATGATCTCCTCACTCCAAATTGATAATACAAGATATAATATATAGTCTTAGGGATCTGACTTAAAAACACCTAACAAAAAAAAAATCATGGTAAAGGGAAATGTCCTTATTTTTTGGATTAATTTTGATTTGGACTAATTATACATGATTTTCTCTATTTTTGTGAGCTTAACTTTTATTTGACAGAGAAAGAATCATGTAATTCGGCATCAATGGTAACATCTTCCCTTTTTCTCATTCATTTCATTTACTTAATTTCTATACATTGAGGATAATGCATATGTTAAGTTGGGGGAGGGTGTACTTAAGAAATGAATTTCAAAAATTAGTTTTCAAAAACAAAAATATTTTTATTTCTATATCAGTAACATGAGAAAAATGAATTTTAATTATAAGTCTGGGATATAGATTCTATACTGCTTAGTGTTGAGTTTAATAGATAGTTGATATTATTGATTTCATTACCGCTTAGACTATTTATTATGCTCGAACATAGTTCTTGTTGATAGAATTCTTTATCAAGGCACCACCATAGTACTTGGTTAGTTTTGTGCACTTTTGCTAGAAGAGAGATTTAACCCCTAGTAAATTGGAAGTAGATTTTTTTAGACTTAGCCCGTGAGACTTGAGCTTTATACCCATTCTTTGGAGAGTTCTTATGAAAAATCTGAGTCTTAGTGACTTAACATCTTTCAGTTCTTTATGTCATTGTAATATAGTCTCATTATTCGTTGATTTGGTTAATCACGAAGTGATATCAACTGGGGAGATAGCTATTAGGTCTTGTAGTCTATTCGAAATAGAGTATCATACTGATAAGTCAAGTAGTGAACCCATTCGGCCTTTATCCCACTTAGTAGGACCAACATGTTAAACCCTTTTGAGACTTACATCAAGCCATTCCTTTCAAAACCCTTTATCTTTTACCCAACTCCAGACAAGGAGGAAGAAAGAGCACAAAAGGAAGATTACAAGAAAATATCAGAGAGATACAATGAAGACCATCATTCTGTTCTAAGTGAAAGAAGCTAGTGGAAAACAAGTATATCCAGTACTAATCAAGGATATACCACTGAGCTAAAGAAAAAAAAATGAACAGAATGAATGAATGGAAAAGCTAAAACAAAAGAAGAATTTTCTCTACAATACAGGATTTGAAGAAATCTTCCAAGAAAGAAGCAAAACCCTTAATGTTTTCAGAAACAACCTTTGAATCCTTTTTACCTTTTCTTCATAAACCAATACCCAAGCCAAGTTACAACCCATGACTTATCACTACAGTATGGTACGAAGTCTAGAATAGGTGAGAGGATATTAAAGTGAAGGACCCGACACTTCATACGTGTTTGACATTCTTTCCATGAGACTACTTTCATCCAGAAGTCCGTTTTTCAATGTAGTATGTGGGATGTCGTAATCATTATTTTTTTCCCCACATACATGAGGTAAAATAGTAGACATCTTTTGAGAGATTCTTTTATGAGAATATGACCGGTAAGGATTGAAAGTCGAGATTATCTGCCTATGGTAAACTAGGGATTTTATTTCTTGGATAGGAGTATAGGAGATTGACTGAGTACACACATAAGCCTTGATTGAGAATTTTGTCAATTTTTACTATCTCCGATCATAATCTATGAGTCTTTGCAGCAATGGAGACCGTCTGTTGGAGTAAGCACTAAGTGGGTAAGGAATTTCTCTCTCTAAAAAATACTATCATTCTTGAACATGCTATTGATTGATTTGGTGGGTATATCACCTGAAAACCCTCACGAGATTATAACTCGTCCTTTTTGGGGAACTTAAAAGTTTAAAGCCTTGTTGCATATGGTAAATGCAATCGTGATGCCTGCGAAAGTGAGTTAGGATTTTATTTTTGTTATTAGGATGTGATTTTGATCACTTATCTCTTTTTATCTTATTTGCTAATAGACTAGCAAAAGGCTAGTTGGGGGTTGTGATAAGTGCTCAAAAAGTGTATTTTAACCCTTGATTATACCTCTTGTTTAGCCATCTTAGTGGCTAATAGTGCTTCTAAGTTATGTTTTATGATTCTACAGGTGAAAATAAGAGTTTTGTAGAATATTAGAGAAAAAGGGGTAAAACAAAGCAATTCGAAGCATCAAGGATCACATGCGAAGCCCGTGGACAACCATGGAGAAGGCCAAGGAATTGAAACTATGAAAGATGCGATTTGGACCTATTTTAAAGCCTATTTGGAAACCCAAGGCGAAAGGATTCGTTGCTTGGACCAAAGCCCACAAAAGAGGAAAGAAGGATGGAGCAAAAGAGGAAAAATAGACTCTCGCGTCTGGGACGCAAGGATCGTGCGTCCAGACACAACGCTCGCATCTGAGACGCAATGATCGTGTGTCCAGACGCATGAACTGACACTGTAGCCACTTCTTTCACGGTTTTGGAAACGAAGTTGGACTCTCAAAGAAGTTTATTTGTATTAGGAAACAGACCATGATTTGGGATGCTTCTAGAACTCATTGTAACCCCTATAAATAGAGGGCCTAAGTGCCTCATGAAACTGGCCAATTCACTTATATTCTTGTCTCCAAAACTTGAGGCAGAGAGAGATTAATAAAAAAAGATTTGGTTTTAACTAGTCGAGTCTTAATAAATTAGTTTTCCTAGTCTTATGTTCTTCGACTCTTCTTCTTCTCGTTCTTCGTGTTATTCCTTCTTTATGGAAGGCTAATCTTCTCCTTCAAGGGAGAAAATGAAGCCGGTGCTTAGGGTTCGTTGATTCTTCTGGTTCATGGTATTCTCCAATCAGGTTAAGTCTTTATGTTTTTAGTTATTAGTTCCATTATCCAGACCAGGGGATGGAAGTATAGATTAAGGTTTTTATTTATTGCAATTGAATATCATGCTAGTTTAGGGTTTTATTTATTGCAATTGAATATTTGCTAGTGACATGCTTTTATTTATTACAATTGAATATAATACTAGAATATGGTTTTATTTCTTGTAATTGAATATTATACTATTATTATCTACTTTTCTTCTTGTTGTGTAGTGTTTTAGAGTAAGGAAACTATTCATTGTGTTTGCCTTAGATGATGATTCATTGAATAGCTGCTCAAGCTTACATAAAAGGAAAGAAGATATTAATAGCATAAACATAGGAACAACCTTAAGTAGAGTTATTCGTTAATGATGTTTCATCCAAGAGGGCATCGGCACTCGCTCGATTGCCTAATTGTAGTCTACTTGTTAGAACAACCATGAAGCAAAATGTCACAGATCAAAGGTATCGGTGGATTCTAATCTCTTGAATTCCCTCTCTTATAAATTCTCAATAGTGTATTTAGTTTAGTTTAGGTTAGCATTAGAATCTACAATATCTATAATCATAGTTTTTAATCCCTCAAACCCCCTTTCCAGTCCTGTCCTTCACATAATATACACTTAAAGGTGGAACGATATCCTACTCATCTAGGTTTTGATATGCTTCTATTTTGTTTAATGACCATCATCCATATACCATCTCTTACACACAAAAAGGAGCGCGTGTCACTACACGCCGTTTTGGAAAACGGAACTATCTTGTCTTCCAAGTTGAAATAGTTAGTAATATTTTATTTATTTATTAGAAAATTGAATGTAGTACGTACTATATATTTTATTTTAGTCTTACTCATACCAGCAAATTCAATTTGGTGACCTATGCTTGCTTTCTTTTGCAACGTGGGTGCGTTCTTGGAAACATAGATGGTAGAATGCAGTGGATGGCGACGCTTCATTTGGATTCGCTCTTGGAGTCTTTCTGATTTAAGTTTTATAGAGTGGACAGTTTTGTTGTGAGACAAATGTAATAGAGTTGGTTAGTAATTCTTGAATTCATGATTGAAGAGTTATTTTTTCGGTTTTAATTTGATCTCATTTTTCTATATCGTGTTTGGTAATAAGTTATTAGGGTTTCGTCTCATCCTTGGTTTTCAGATGATTGAATAGGGTGACGATTGAAATAATTATATCTTGGAAAATTCCCTATTTTAATTTTCTGGAAATTCGGGGTGTGACAATTCCTATCATCCTTCATATAGTTTAAATTTACTTGCTTAAGTAGTATCATCAATCCTTCAATCAAAATCCCACTCTCATCCCCGACCCTTTCTCTTCTCCTCAATGATTTGAATGTTAACTTTCACAATACCAATAAGTGTTCAATAACCTTTACTCCATATTGCAATGATGTTTTAGAGAGTGTAAGGTACAAATAATTTGATTAGGAGTAAGATAGAATAGCTTAGTTTAGGAGTGTCGAACTGCATGCTTAGATTGAGTTATACATCATTTTTACTTCTTATCAACTATATATCAAGTCTGGGAGTAAGTGGACTCATGCGATTCATATGACTTCATATGCACGTGACAGATCGCCTTTAAGTTAAATATGTTCTCTGAGTCGTTAGCAATTGATATAGACAGTACCTGAACTTATATGATGGAAACATGAGAAGGCGGTCCTTGATGATAAGAAAGGAATCTTGGAGGATATCATGAGAGTTGTCCTTTAGGGATAACCTTCTATCTAAAGAAGGGTTAGTTATCACAACCAATAAAGGAACTCAAATTGAACATGATGCAGTCCAAGTGCAGACTTCCAAATGCGGGGGATTCCTAATAGGAAAGTATAGTCCTAAGAGGGATATGAAATCACATGAGGTGAGATAAACCCCTAAACCCTAGGATTCCTAACTCTCTCCTATAAAAGGGAGTGAGATCCACCTCTATGAACTATGCGTTCAGGGGCGGCTTAAGATAACTTGAGGGTCTAGGCAAAATCCCATTGGAGACCTTTCTAATATGAGTTTTATTACTTTTATCCATGAAAGTAAAGATTTCTCAATATCCATAGTTTTCTTTTTGGTTACATGGCCCATTGTTCTTGTTTGGACCAACAACAATTATAAAATTCTCATAATTGTTATAAGAAGACCTGAAAATTGAAAACATAAACAACCCACAGATCATAAGTCATTAGGCTTAATTTAAAACACAAGCAATTCAATAAGATGGAATATTGGGCTACAAAGAATGAGTCCCCCTATAGGTTGAGGCCAACACTAGCTACCTCACTTGCCTATAGGGTAAGTCGACCCTGCATTTAGGGTTTGATTTCTCACTCACAAAAGGTATACGTAGGCAGTCGCATAGCGGTTCAACCCTCATATCATTATAATCTCTTCTCCTTCTTCATCATAGTTCTCAAGTCTTGCATCACACGATTCAGTAGGGGATTGTGGGATACTTTCCATGTATAGATGAAGATGCAACCATTTACATTAATGACCGCGCAATCTCAACAAACAACTTATAGCTCACCTACAAATTGGAGATATAAAACTATGTTGGCTTGATTCCAATTATTCTGCACAATTGGATGAGTAGGCATCTTCATCACATATAGAGAACAATCATTTATTTTCTCCAAAACCTTCTTCTTCTCCACAGAATACTTATAATTATTTTATTCAATTTATAAAGGGAGTATTATATATTCCAATGTAATTATATTTATGTCATTATTACTTACTAAATTACACATTTACAATTATATTACAATGTAATTCCGTGTTTATGAGCAAATACGCTTAAGCTTAGAGTGTTGTAATCTCAAATTAAAATGTTGTAATAACAACATTTGGTATGATAGACTCATATACACTGGCATTTCTCGTGTTCATTCCACTATCTTAACCATCATTTTCTTATGTTCCAAACTTCCAATACCATAGGAAACATTTTCCTGACTTTATCTACCACTTACTTAACCTACGACACCATTTCACATTGAATCTGTGAGTACCCTCCGTTCTACATTTCATATCACTACAGCACACGTGTCCACACACCAGGTCACACTTCACCAGCTCGTACCAAACCATCAGGACGTAACAACGACCCAGACTCAGGTCATCCCAAATACCAGTTACAGCCATATATGGAAACAAATGATCTAGCGCAATCCTGGAGCTCAATCAACGCACCAATCAAGGAGACATTTACTTTGTAACATCAAGAGTAATGTCAAATCATCAAGATAACACAAAATATGGATCTACACTTAACAATAGCCTAGAGCAAATAAGGAAAGTCAGCTCAAACATCTATAAATAGAGAGAGATGAACTACGTGAGGCTTGATTCAAGTTTACCCCGAGAAACTTGATATGTAGGCAACTCTTATCCCAAGAAAGAGTGCAGTCACTCCCTATCAATCCTAACCTCAGGAATTAGACCCCAAATTACCAAACATCTACATTGGCACCATCTGTAGGTTCGTTCTCTTAAGAAAACACACAAACCATTTTCTCAAGCCCACGAAGCTGGTCAGAAAACCACCATGGAAGCACAGTTACAAGCCTTAGCAGACCAAATGAAGACTCTCCAAGATACTTTTATAGCCCTTCAACAAGAAAACCAAACTATGCACGAGCAAACCACCTCCAACACCAACAATGGCACTCCAGACGCAGTTGAGAACAATGCATCCCAGTCACAGCCCTCACCACCACCACCAACCAACGACTAGAGGACTTCGCCCAGAGATTGAAAAAGTCGAGCGAAAAGACCAAATCGCACAAAAGATGCTCCAGTCATACAAGGCATTACCATTCACCACTGAAATCAGGGACAAGCGGCCCCCCTCAGAGTTCATCTAACCAAAGTTCCCGTTGTACAACAGTAGCTCATGTCCAGGCCAGCTCGCTTCAGCCAGATCCTTGTACTTTAAAGTGCAAACTCTTTCCAGCCAGCTTAAAGGAAGGAGCATTAAAATGGTTCTACACACTCACTCCTGATTCAATCAGCAACTTCGACAAGCTGGCCAAGACGTTCGTAGCAGAGTTCGTCCACAACAGGAAGAAACAGGCCGACCTGGACTCCTTATTCCAACTAAAGCAAGCACATGGCGAGACTATCCGCGCTTTCCTAGGACGTTTCAAGAAGAAACTCCTATCAATGGAGCCATGCCTCAAGGACAGCTTTGCAACTTCTGTATTCACCAACGCCCTCCTAAATGACTTCGACCTCGCAGGGTCTCTAATGCGCAATAAACTAGAACCCCTAGACGACCTATACCACAAAGTTGACAAATACATAAAGTATGATGAATGGATGGCCCAGCGCAAAGGCAAAGAAGTCCTCGTAGTAAGCGATAAGCGGGGACCCAAAGAAAGCAACCAGCACTTTGGCAACAACAACAAGAGCAGCAGCTCCTACAAGCCCTCATACACCAAAAGAGAGTTCTCTAACATCTCCAGGACGCCAAGCCATATCCTGTAGAAGATATATACAACACCTTACTTCAAGCCAAATATCAACAAGGTCATAGCTATACAAGGACATCCATATTGCCACTTCCATAAACTCCACCACCATGACACCAACGAATGTTGGAGTCTCAATCACTACCTCCAAGACTTAGTCTAAGAGGGCAAATTGAAAGAGTTCCTGCCAAAAAATGACTTAAGGCATAAATTGAATGCCAATCGCAACAGAAGCAGGAGTCAGAGCCATGAACGACCTGCTCGCAAAAGGAGCAGAAACAGAACAACCTGACGATCTAAATCTCTAGGTCGGTTGAGGCATAACAGGAGACAGCACTCCTCCGATCACGGCGAGGAAAAGGTAATCTACATGATTACAGACACCTCCAACAACGAGACCTTAGGTCGTGAAAAGTGCAGGCGTGTAGGAGCGTTGCAAGAAATGTACCACCTCTCCCATAAAGCTGAGGTGATCACTCCTACCAACTCTCAATCTATGACCTCCATATCATTTACCGAGGAAGATCTCGACAACGTGTGCCTACCCCATAATGGTGCCCTGGTAGTGCACGTCAAAATCAACGGGTGGATAGTCAAAAGGGTCCTAATCGATCCAGGCAGCTCCTACGACATCCTTTTCTACTAAACATACAAGGATATGCACCTGCCAGACTCAGTGATGATAGAGTCAAATGCACCACTCTATAGATTCAACAGAGACCGCCAGGGGCGGAGCCAGGAATTCTATCGACGGGGGGGGGGCAAAAATCCCAATAGGTTACAACATAAAGTAAACAAAAAATGTCAGCCAAGCCCAAAATATGTTATAAGCCCAACAGTTTAGATATTACTTACTACAAGCCTAACATGTTTCAGGCCTAAGAAATGAAAATGGATCTGGGCCACCCAAACACTATCATCTCTACCCGCTTGCAAACATCCATCTCCTTTTTCTACACTACTATATTTTTTTTTATCAAAATTAAAGAGGGGACAGTGGCCCCTGCTCCCCCCCGTGGCTCTGCCCCTGGAGACCGCACCCGCACAGATGTCATTGGAGACGTCATCCTACCAGTCTCCATTAGAGAAAGAGAGGACATGGTCAAGACTTCAACACGCTTTAGTGTGATTGATGTCAAGTCGTCCTACACCACCATCTTAGGCTACAAGTGGATTCACAAGATCCAAGCAGTCCCATCCACCTTACACCAAGTCCAGCGGTTCCCTGGACCCCGAAGCATCATGGAGCTCAGGAGCAACCAAATAGAAGCTTATAGATGCAATCAAGTCAGCGCAACAACCACAGCCAAAACTCAAGTCGTCCAAGACAAAGACGTCCCAAAGCTGCAAGATCCTCAAGCATCCAGCTCACAAGCACCAGCAACAGACAAGTTCATGGAGAAGCACGCACAAATCGAACCTGGAGAAAAAGTCAATTTGGGAACAAATGATGACCCAAAATTTGTTTATGTAGGGGCTGATTTAGACCTCAAGCTCAAGGAGCAACTTGTCAAATTTCTACCTTTTAATAAAGATGTTTTTGCTTGGTCGTATATCAATATGCCAGGAATCGACCCTCAGGTCGCTTGCCACAAATTAAATGTAGATCCAACTATAAAGCCTATCAAACAACGACTTAGGAAGCTTGCACTCAAATTTTAAAAAGCCATCAATGAAGAGATAGAAAAGCTCAAAAATATTGGATTCATTAGAGAAGTCGAGTACCCGACCTAGCTAGCTAACATCGTAGCCGTTCCTAAGAAAAATGGCCAGGTACGACTCTATATAGACTTCACCAACGTCAACAAGCATTGCCCAAAGGACAGCTTCCCCCTACCAAAGATTGACATTCTGGTAGATCAAACTTGCGGACATGAACTTCTATCATTTATGGACTCATACAGTGGGTACAATCAGATACCACTTGCAGAAGAAGACCAGGAAAAGAAGTCCTTCATAACCAAACAAGGAACGTTCTGCTACAACGTCCTACCATTCAGCTTGAAGAACGCTGGTGCGACCTACCAGAGACTGGTCACAAATATGTTCAAAGACTTGATGGGCGACACTATGGAAGTCTACATAGACGACATGGTAGTCAAAAGCAAAAAAGCTGGCGATCACATTTCTCACCTCTAAGAAGTCTTTGAAAGATTGTACCAAAAAAAGATGAAGCTCAACCCAGCAAAATACGTATTTGGAGTAGCCTCAGGGAAATTTTTAGGATATCTCGTTTCACAAAGACGCATTGAAGCACCCAAAACAAATACGAGCTCTCTTAGAAATGCCAGAGCCAACTTCCTAGCAATAAATCCATAAGCTATCTGGCATGGTTTCAGCCCTCAACAAGTTCATCTTACGTGCATCTGACAAATGCAGACCGTTCCTACAAATACTCAAGAAAGGCACAACATTCACTTGGACAGACGAATGCCATAAAGCCTTCAACGACCTGAAGGCTTACCTATCAACTCCTCCCGTCCTGTCCAAACCAAATGAAGGAGAAACACTTGGGCTTTACCTTGCAACTATCAACTTTGCCATCGGCTTAATCCTCTTTCACGAAAGCGAGGGAATCGAAAAACTAGTCTACTTCACCAGCAAGACATTGGCAAATGCATAAAAACATTACTCTGCAATAGAGAAAACAATGTTGCCTTTGTTGTACTATACTCGGAAGTTCCAACCTTACTTTCAGGCTCACAGCATCAAGGTCATAACAGATGTACCCATCAAGCAGGTCTTGAGTTCTAACAATAAAACAGCCCACATGGCCAAATGGGCTGAAGAACTCGGAGAGCATCACATCGAATTCGTTCCCAGAACGTCTCATAAAGGCCAGGTCATTGTAGACTTCCTTGCTGACTTCCCCATCGAAGATGTCAATTGGGAACCTGAGCCCATCACTTCACTCCATCAACCAACCACCCCAGACACGTGGCACCTCTACGTAGATGGAGCGTGCAACAACAGCGGTAGTGGACTGGGGGTTGTGTTAACTTTACCAAAGGGAACACAGCTACAAAAGTCAATCAAGATCGATTTTGCAACATCCAACAACGAAGTGGAATATAAAGCGTTAATCACAGGCCTCTGCATGGCACAACAACTACAAGTCCAAAAGCTCAAAGCTTATAGTGACTCGCAGCTAATCGTCAAATAGATCACCAAAGAGTATGTCACAAATGGAGCAAACCTCACCAAGTACGCTCAAGTCATCAATAACATCATCAACTCTTTCAAAATATTCGCTTTGGAACACATTCCCCGAGAAGATAACAGACATGCAAACAGCTTGGCTTTCTTAGCCTCGAAAACCCAAGAGTCATGTCCCAGCACATTCTACAATGATATCCTGGAGAGGCCCTCCTACCAGCAAGAAAGTGTCAACAGCCTCACAGACTTCCAGCCCTCATCTAAAGAAGAAATCACTCAATCGTGGATAGGCCCATTTCTGAAATTTATCTTACATGGTGAGCTCCCAACAAAAGCAAAGAATGCTCGTGCCATACAATTTCGAGCTCCCAGATACACCGTGATCAACGGACAATTATTCCAAAAATCCGCAGTAGGACCCCACATAAGGTGCATAACTCCATGCGAAAGCCAACTCATCTTTGATGAAATTCACAAAGGCGAATGTGGCAATAATGCAGGAGCAAGATCTTTGGCTCATAAAGCAATTGCCCAATGGTATTATTAGTCAGGCATGCACATCGAGGCAAAGAAGCATGTTCTCAAATGCCACCAATGCCAAACATTTGGCCACAACCACCTAAGTCTAGCACGGGAATTGATCAACATAGCCAACCCGTGGCCTTTTCACATGTGGGGGCTAGACATCATGGGACCATTCATCCCACAAAAGAAAACATGACTCAAATACGTCCTGGCAGCCACAGATTACTTCACCAAATGGGTTGAGGCAATCCCACTTGTTCAAGTCAAGGAAGTTCACGTTATCAACTTCATATGGACCAATATCATCACAAGATTTGGTCTGCCCCACACCCTCATCATGGACAACGGAACCCAATTTGCTGGCAAGCAAGTTAAAGCATTTCTACAAAAATGGCACATCACTCAAGCATTTTCTACACCTAGATATGCACAAAGCAATGGCTAAGTAGAGGCCACAAACAAAGTCATCAAAAAAAATCTTCAAAAGAAGTTGGAAAGTAAGAAAAGTCAATGTCCATAATAGCTCGAGAATATTTTATGGGCATACAGAACAACAGCCAGAGCCAGTACCAATGAGTCTCTATTCACATTTTGCTTCGGAACATAGGCAGTCATACCATTAGAACTTACAATCATAACCACACGTTCTGAAATCATCAAATCAGGAGAAAACGACAACATCTTAGCTAAATAAGTCAACCTCTTGGAAGAACGATAGGAAACATATGCAATATCCTTAGCTCGGTACCACCAAACAATCCAACGATCTTACAATAAGAAAATCGTCCCAAGATCTTTTCAAGATGGCGACCTAGTCCTCAAAAAGACTTTAGCACCAGCCAAGCTTGACCCAACTTGGGAAGGCCCATACATAATTCACAAAGTCGTTGAAAATGGAGCTTACTGGATCAAAACTCATATCAGTGATGTGCTTCCCCGACCTTGGAATACAGCTTTACTCAAGCGTTTTTACTAATAATTTGTCTCCATATGTATTAAGTAGTATGAATAAAAATCCATCAGCATTTCGCATATAAAAGTCATCTTTGCATTACATGAGTACCACGCATCTTGCACCAACAACCCAACCTGAAACATCAAAGTATCAGGTCGTACACCAACACCATGGTTAAGCACAACCCAACTATAATTACCACACAATGGTTAATTATCAATCAAATCCAATCCACGATCCCCCAAGCCACAAATCAACTTAGCACCAATGCCAAAGTTAAGCATGATTCAATTGTAATTGCCAATCAAAGGCCAATTATCAGTCAAATACAATCCTAGGGACCCCCAAAAGGGCCCCAAGTCAACTGAAAGCCTTTGAAAGGGTTTAGTGTGGATCAACTGTAATTGCCATTCAAAGGCCAATTATCAGTTAAGAATCAATATGGAGTTCCCCAAAAAAGAACAACTCAAGCAGTACACACACATAAGGAAGCCTAGGTGCCAACTACGTGCATCTATCAGGTCGTACATAAACATTTACGACCTAAAAAGGCATCAGATGACCTACAAGCATCTACTACTATGTAACACAAATTATCAAATAACAAATCAAGAAGCAATGGAAGCAATCACATTTATACAAAATTCAAAGACAATATCAATTCATAACAAGTAAGTAATTTGAGTAATTTAAGTAATTTTTACTTCTTACAAATTTGGTTAGATGCTAGAGGCCCCCAGGTTATCCTGAGAAAACGACCTCAGCGCCCCTATCATAAAAAAAAAACATCAGTTAGCAGTATCAGAAGGATGTATAGTTCAAAAATTCATCACTCAAAATTATAAGACACAATCAGAGGACACAGGGAAGATTTTCCACATTCAAGGGCTTCAGTGGGCAACCCTCTTCACCAAAAGGGCCACAAGCTGGATCACTACTTACATTCAGCACTTCTGTGGCAACATCTTCAGTTAGCTGAGCAGCTAGAGCAACACTCTGGTCGGTTGGTAGGTCAGGTCATCTACTAGTATCTACAATAGTACTGTCCACAACTAGTGTTGTAAACCCACTTTCAACCGACCTCTTGATGGTTTTGTACTTATGTTCTAGCTCCATGAAATCATCCACTAGAACGTAAGCATCACCACTCTCTACAAGATCGACCAGGTCATTATATTTAGCTTGAGCTCGTTCAGCAACGTCGTGTGATCATTTGCTCTCAGCAATCCAATGTTGAACCTCCACTCTTGAAGCATCAAGTGATGGTTGCAACAAAGCCACCTTCCCAGCCAAATCCCTGACCTGCAACCTCAACCTAAACACTTTAGCTCGTTCCACCTCTTGCATAGCCAGCAGCTTGTCATAGGCATCCTTGGCAGCATCCATCTCCTTCTTGTACAGGTCAGAGATAGTTGTCATCTCCCTCAGCTTCCTATACATAGCCAGGACCTAACAACCAACAAAATAAGTCACAAAGCAATAAATACCAGTACAAAACAAAAGCTCAGAGCGGAGGGACACTTACAAAGCAGATGGAGCGATCCATATCTTTCAGGTTCACCTCCAAGTCTTTCCCAGTCTCCAACTGGTGTCTATCTACATCCAAAGCAATACTCTCCAACAACCTTCCAGCAACTAGTGAAGACTTGAAGCTGCAGTCCCTATTCTTCACCAGCCTGGTCAACCCACTCATTGGGTCATAGTAGGTGACCAGCCTATCTAGGACTTCAGACTCAAGAGCAGCTTGTCACTGGGGCGACTCTCCGGCCCCCTTTTATTTCTCTCGAAAGCAACCGCTCCGGTCCTCACTAACCTTCTTCTTACCTGGGCATCAGCCACCCCCACATCAACAGCCAACTCCTTCAGATTCATCTTATTTAAAGGAGCCCGACCTGAAGAAGTATGACCTTCCCCCGCACCAGGTCGTTCCTCAGACTCAGTTCGGGTCCCTCTTGACCCCCTCAGACTTAGCCACCTCAGAACGCCTCTTCAGCTGAGGCCTCCGGAAGGAAGCAGGAGCATCACCACCTCCCCCATCACTCCCACCAACACGACTAGCAAGGTCACTATCACCTCCCTCAGAACGTCTAGAAGCAGAACGATTATCAGCAGCTCCTCCAGCCATTCTCACTCCAGAAACAAGTTGCCTTCTTTGGCTCTCCCTCTCCATCCCAATGTCCGAGCTAGAATCAGAGATGTCAAAAACAAGCTTACGAGCCCTTTTCTTTTGCTCCACCTTCTTCTGGTTGATCTTCTCTCCTCCATGCTTCTTAAAGTAATGTGCAACCTCCCCCAAGATAGCTCGTTTCTTCTCCTAACTCAAACAAGCAAACTTTTCTATAACGTCGATGTTTCTTCTCTCCTCCATGCTTTTTAAAGTAATGCGCAACCTCCCCCAAGATAGCTCGTTTCTCCTCCTAACTCAAACAAGTAAACTTTTCTATAACGTCGATGTTTGTGTGCCCACAAATAGCAACCTCTGCAACAACAAAACAAAACTATTAGAACGTTCAACATATCAAATACAATACATATAATACGACCTATAAAATAGCGACCTACCATCCCACTTTATAGTACGGTTATCCAACTCCCAATCATAGAGGCTGTAATTACCCACAACCAATAATGGCCTACACCCCTCATTCCTCCTTACTTGCCCCCCACAATCACAACAGATTTCCCCTTCATGACCTGCAAACTAAAGTTCATTGCAGACGACCTCTTCACAAAAAAATGTTCTAACACATCTGATAAACAGATGTTGTAACCCCTCTCATTCAACAAATCCAACACATGGAAAACCCTCCAACTATTCTCTACAAACTGACAAGGGGCTTTTCCATAAAAATTTAAAACTTCTACAATAAGCCGTGAGAACCGAAGCCTCATCCCAACCTTCAACTGACCATAATAAACCACCACACCCCCATCCTGAGGAACGTAATCACTATTAAACACATTCATTTCTCCACTCAGGTCGTATATAGTCAGGTCGGTCTCTACCCAACCAAACTCCTCCCTCAGAGCAGCATAACAATCTACCGACCTAGGCCCTGCCTCCTCAACCATTGTCTCCACTAAAGAAGACGATGAAGCGTCTCCTCCACTACGTGCCCTAACACCACAATCTTCATCACTAACAATTCTCTCTCTCCACTAATCCAACTCCACTTCTCCACTCAAACTATCATTGGTCATAGACATTATGAAAGCAAAAAGAAACAAAAGATCAAGTTTTTAGATTCAAAGAAACGTACCTGAAAACAAAAAGATGAGAAGGGTTGGTTTTTCTTTTCTCTCTGCTTTTTCTTCACTTATGTTGGTAGAATGAAAAATGAGAAGCCTTTCCCACACGAAAACCCCTCAGCTGCACAAGCCTCGAGAAAAAACAAATCGTTTCGTCTTCCCACAAAATCCATCATAACTTGCCCACAAACTGCCGCGATTTGGGCCCATGGATCAAGTCCAACAGTTCTCACACAATTTCCAAAACCATTCAAACGAACCAGCTATACGACATGTGTTTTAAAACTTTATTTTACCCATTCTTTTCACACCACAACTGTCCAAAGAATGAATAAAATAAAGGGGATTGTGTAAGTACCATCCGTTCTACATTTCATATCACTACAACACACGTGTCCACACACCAACTCGTACCAAGCCATCAGGACGTAACAACGACCCAGACTCAGGTCGTCCCAAATACCAATTACAGTCATATATGGAAGCAAATGACCTAGCGGAATCCTAGAGCTTAGTAAACGCACTAATCAAGGAGACATTTACTTTGTAACATCAGGAGTAATATCGAATCATCAAGATAGCACAAATATATGAATCTACATGTAACAACGGCCTGAAGCAAATAAAGAAAGTCAACTCAAACATCTATATATAGAGAGAGATGAACTACGTGAGACTTGATTCAAGTTTACCCCGATAAACTTGATACATAGGCAACTCTTATCCCAAAAAAGAGTGCAGCCACTCCCTATCAATCATAACCTTAGGTCATTGACCCCAAAATACCAAACCTCTACAATCTGTTAGTTATTCAACACTACTAGAAAAATTGTGTGATGAAATTAAGAATACAATGTCTTAACATGGAAGTAGAATGTAGTGTAACAACCAGGATCCTCCTTATGTGTATGTGCTGCATTTTGTTTGGCGGGGGGGGGGGTAAATATATTAATTAAATTAGCCTAATTGAAACTCTCTTCTTCTTATTTTCAATATGAAATCATGCTTATTAAAGAATCCTACTTTTTATTTATTTATTTGTTTTAATTTATCTATCTATTTTATTATTTTAATTTATTTACTTTATTACTTCATTGTTTTTTATGTAAATGATATATAATGGTTAGTTTATAAAGGTGAAGTGGGGTAAAACTATAAAAGTGTGAGTGGTTTGTTCTCTTGGGAAGAGTATAGAAAGAGGATTGCAATTTTTTCGTAAAAATGGAAGCGGTATTGTATTAAGTCGAATAAATCTTTACAAGTACATTTGAAGCCCTTAGCCCTTTCTCGGGTGATCCCTACTTAGAAGCAACTTCTACCAATGAGCTTTATATATTGTAGTCCATTACTATCTTCTTCAAGAATTTGGTTCTATTCCTTCGTTTTGGGGTTAGTAAAGCTGTTACTATCCTCTTAAAGAGGATTCCAATTTGGTTCTCAATTTCGTTGCATATAGAGAGGAAAGTGGAGAGAAATGCATAAAAACCTAGAATCAAAATCAGTGCATTTTAAAGCCCGCAGACCCGTCCCCATATAAAGTTCAAGCCCGGCCCATTTTACCACCTTCACAGTAAATGGGTTTCGAGTCGGGTACTATTCAGGTCCAATTGTCAACTGTGGAACCATCAACCACGTAAGCAAAAACATTTCAATTTTTTATGCAAAAGAGATCAACACTTGAAACAGTGGAACTTATTACAGTAGACTTTACACAGAAGAGAAGAGAGAGAGAGAGAGAATGGAAGAGGAGAGTCCAAGAAGTCCAGAAGCAAAACTAGGATTGAGATTAGAGGATTTATGGGACATACAACAACCTCAACTCACTCCTTCTGAGAAACTCAACTCTTGTTTCGAAAGCATCCCTGTTTCTTCATTCCCTCCTGCTGCTCCCTCTCAAGGTATCACTCAATTTACTTTATTCATTGTATCTCGATTCACCAAACTCTACTTGTTACACTTTTCTTATTACAGATAATTATATTTGTGTTGCTCATAATCATACATGCTGAGTGACTGAGTGCTAACTCGTTCTACATTCCTACTGAGAATGTGTTCTTTTTTTTTTGTTTTGGATGCTGGCGGGGTTCGACCCCCAGACCTCTGGTATCATCACCGACACTATAGTGTGAAATTTCTCATCTTCTGGGGCATCTCCAATCATGTCGATAGAGTGTCGCATCACAAGTTGGGGAAAGTTTTTCGAGATAAGTAGGGGGCGTGCTTTAGTGATGGGGAAGAGTTTCACATGTGGGTCATAAACTGATAATAATGTATCGCCCGTGATATGAATACCTCCAACTACATGTTCCACTGAAATTAAATTTACACGACAATCCTGTGTCCTACTCCTGAAAACTCCTAATATGAATCTAAGAAACTTTTTGAAGATGTTTTGCTCCTTTGGCTCAAACAAGTCTTTGAGCCTTCTCTTATTGTCAACCATGCCTTACAAACTTAAAATGCTGGTCCCTTTCACTATTATCTGAAGCTTCATGCTTGTGATCCATAACTTGTTTGATGACGTTGAGAGAGAGAGAGAGTAGGCTGTAAAAATTGATGTGATAAAAAGTATCTGCCTTTCTGGTCATGTGCATATGTAATGGTGAAGTTCTTCAGAACTAAGTTACATTGACACGGATAGGTGTGTCCGCATCCGACACGGATACGAAGTGTCTGACACGGTGAAATATCAAAAATTGGAGTATATCACATACAAAATGTGTCCGACACGGATTACTTTTGATATATGGTGTGTCCATGTCTCATAGGTTAAAAACAGCAAAACAAATGTGAGCAAGGGGAAAGCTAGCCAACTCTGCCAGTTTTTACCTTTACACTGCATGTGGTAGATTACTCTGGTGCATTAGTTACTGCTTTGGACAGGATTCTGCTTCCCTAAGTGTTTCTGTGGGGAGAAATAGGGATAGATAAGTGGGGAAGAAATAGGGATAGATAAGGTTGTTATTCCCATACACAGAGATTAACAGGATACGGGAGCACTTAGGCTGTGTTGCTATTACTCTGATTTTTGTAACTGTAAATATTGATCTTCACAACAGGGAATTTGAGCTAAAGGAGTGATTAAGGGAGAGGAAATATGTGGCTCCAGCCTATCACATTGATGGGTGCTTACTTAAAAGAAGATCTCTGCTTTGCTAAGTGTCTATGCCGCTCTAAATCTCTCCTCCGAGCTAAGGGAAGAATTCGTATGGAATTCAGGCCTCGGACCCTTTGCTATCCTCAACAACAAGAACCTTCTTATGCATAAATTCTTGATTTAAGTATCTAGTTAATTTCAAATTACTTTACCATATTAACAAGTTGGGTCCTAGATTTAATCTTTCGAAATAGCAAATCCCCATTCCCATTTTTTGACATGCATGGCCCTATACATTGAGAAAACTGTGCACTCATGGATAATGGAAGTTATGCTTCTTTTTGACACTCCTTTTCCATTTTCTTTGTGCATATATTTAGTTTAGGCCTGAAGTAGGAGTATCTCTCATTGTGTATGCTTAAAAAATCTCTTATTGGGCTACATTGTTTCTATCTCATAATTGTGCTTTCTTGATCTGCCCTTGTTTTTGTGAATTCAGATCTAATTATTCAGATGTAAATAGTGACTGACACATAGCATTACATTTTCTTGGCTGACTTGTCTTCAGTAATTGATATAACCTCGAACTCCAGTCTGGCAGAGGCTGTCCAAATACTGTCCAAGCACAAATTACTGAGTGCGCCAGTGCGGAATGTGGAGGCACCTGAAGATGCCAGTTGGATTGACAGATACATGGGCATCGTAGAGTTTGCTGGAATTGCTGTTTGGCTTCTGCATCAGGTTTCTACGCCTATCATTATAAAAGAGTTATACTTGTGAAGTCTAAATAATCTAATCTTTTGAATGTCAATCACCAAACACCCTTCTCTTTATTACTGTGCTCCTTCTCTACCCTAAACTTAATGCCAGTACTTGTTCCTGTTAAGGAGAGAAAAAGATGTCATTGACTTGAATTTTGCTCTAGTTCCGGTGTAACATAATACACCCAAGTATCTGCTCAGCTTTCTACCAATTCACGCCTCATTTGTGTTCCTATATCGTAAAAGGCTGAATATATACTTCGCTTACCAGTATCAGAAAAAGGCCATAGTACTATAATGCTTTTTTCTTGTTTTGTTCCTGTACTACTTTGACGCTGGTATGTAATTTTCGCTCTTAAATTTTAATTAAGAAAAACTAAAAGGCTGGAGGAAGATTATCCAGCCTAGAAAGTGAGAAAGTCCATAACTTGTTTTTAATTTTTTACCTTCTTCAGCAGTGTGAAAACTGAGTACATTGTTTTTGCAGTCTGAACTTGCAGCTCTCCGCATGATGGGTGGATCTGCAGGCATGGGCCTAGTTACAGGCAGAGTAGCAGCTGCAGTAAGTGCTGCCACACTGGGAACACCGCCATCTGCAATAGTTGGAACTGCTCTTGTTGCTGCAGCTGGTGCTGGAACGACTGCCGCTGTTGGACCTGGGCACTCAGGTCCAGAAGCTGCCGCTTCAATGGGTGGAAGCTTTTTCGAGACTCTGACTTCTTCAGATTTCTATAAGAATACAAAGGTTGCTAATACTTAGTCTCTTCTATGGGCTATTTGTTTAGACATGCATATAGAGTGTTGGTTTTGGATTGTTGGATTTGTTCATTCTGCAAAGTACTTCATATCATGTATAATAATTGATTACATGTTTTCAAATGTAAGATGATTTGCATGTATTATATCATGTTGATGACCTATGATATGACGTGTCTTTTTCTTCTTCTCGTTTTGTTATATTCCTTTATCCTCTTCATGTATGGTGATTCTCATCCTGAAATATTCAAACAATTTATATAAGATATGGACATTTTACAGATAAAAAACTATTCTATGTCATATTAGCCAAGAAAAATCATATTATACTTTTGGATTAGTAGTGTCGCCATGGCTAGTTTTAGACAGAATCTCTTATTCTTGTTTTAGGTGAACAACCCACCGTTGTTTTTACGTCTTTTATATGTTAATTTTTATCAATTGTTAACACTTTACTTCCATAGTGAAATTTGATGACTGTACAGTTCTACTTTCTTATAGGTTCAAGACATCTCTGGTTCATTTCGATGGGCCCCATTTCTTGCGCTGCAGAAGTCTGACACTTTCCTAACCATGCTGCTGTTGCTATCCAAATACAAAATGAAGAGCCTCCCAGTGGTTGATCTAGGGGAAGTAAAAATTGATAACATTATCACACAGTCTGCTGTTGTTCACATGCTGGCAGAATGTGTTGGACTCCATTGGTTTGAAAACTGGGGCAAGAAGAAGCTTTTTGAGCTTGGTTTACCAATTATGACAAGGGACCAACTAATCAAGGTGCTCGGTTGTTCTGTCTTGCATGGAGTGTTTTAATTTTTTTGTGGTAGGATATAAGCATAGATCTATGTCACGAGTATATGAGAAATTGACTGTAGAATAAGTAAGATATATTCATGTTCTTTATACTCCAAAAAGTTGTGTGGTTCTCCTCCTTTGTCTTCCAAATAATGTTCCCAAGTATGAAAAGTTGGATTGTTGACCTTGGAGCCCAACCATGAACCACCCAAGGCTTAACCAGCTGGCCTCTGGGTGCCTTCACCTTCAAGACAGGGTTCTTCTATTTGGTACCTTCACAGTTGATTGTAATATTCAGTCTCTTAAACAAAAGTTTATGATTTGTTTGTTTTTTTTTTAATTTTTTATATGGAGATGGAGGGGGGAAGGGGAAGTATTTCACTAGAGTTAATAACCTGGATCTTTTAACAGGTACTCAAGAACAGATGTTGGCTAGTGGCTACAAGTCAAACTAATGGCTTGTCAATCCCTATTTGGAGCTGCATGTTTTTCCTTTTTCTTTTTCACTTGCCGGTACTTGAATTTTCTAGCTATAGTGACTTTTAACTTTTTGGAAATGGCTTTCATATAGGTGTACGAGGAGGAACCAGTTCTCCAGGTATTTAAACTGATGAGAGAAAGTGGGATCGGTGGTCTTCCGGTTGTTGAAGGTAGTGGAAGGAAGGCAATTGGAAATATAAGTATCAGAGATGTTCAGTTCCTTTTGACTGCTCCAGAAATATACAAAAATTACAGGTTGGTAGCCAGTTTGATTTAGTTTAGTCATCATGTTTGCCTTGTGTATATAGTCTCAATAGAATCTTGGAGAAGCGTGTCATATGCGTGTCATATGCCACGAAAAAAAAAGTGGTAAGATGAAATATTTCTCATGTTATGTCTAGTGTTTTGACTTTTAACCCTAGATAGTTATGAGATGGGCATTACGTTAAGTTTCAAATCCCCTAAGGCAAACTTCAAGGTCATTTAAAACCTGAGATATCATGCTCACCTATGCTCACCTGTGTCATCCATCTTTGTCAAATATAACCACTTTCTGCGCTATCAATTGTACAAGTCCCAGTTGGTACACTGGGATGGTGAAAAGGAACCTCAAGGCACACGCCTTTAAGATAAAACTCTCTAAATAAGTAAATAGAGTAAATACTAAAATGAAAGAAAACTATTCATGTTACTAATCCCATAATTTTTAATGATACATGATACTGATCAGATTTAATTTTTTATTATTTTCTCTCATGATGCAAAAAGAAAAAGACATTTGAGTGGAACAACTTATTTGGCATATTAGGGTTAACAAACTTTTTTGGTTAGCTAGAGAGTGTATCCTATCCTATTTAAAGACAGTTTGGACTTGTCATCTGTATGATATGAGTCCCCCCATTATGTCACAAAAATTCTGTCATTAATAGAGTAATGTTAATTGAATTGTTCATATCTCAATAGCTATGCATTGTACCAAAACCAGTTACTTTTGCGATAAAAAATGGTTAAAAAACTCAAATGTTTACATGTTCATGCAGATCAATCACTGCTAAGAACTTCCTTAATGTGGTTCGAGTTCACCTGGAGGAGCAACATGAGGTTTCACCCATGTTACTTGGCACAGTTACTTGTGGAAGAGACAACACTATCAAAGAAGTAATTCAGAGGCTCGACACTGAGAAGATACATCGAATATATGTAGTGGACAAGGATGGAAATCTGGAGGGCGTTATAACACTTAGAGACATCATCTCTAAACTGGTGCACGAACCGCGTAATTATTTTGGAGATTTCTTTGATGGTGTTGTGCCAATGCCTCAGAACAGCAGGGTTTAAAGCTCTTGTAACTTTCGGACGGTGTTAGGCAATTGTCTCTGTAGAGCAAAGGTTGAGATTTCTTAATCTTGTAAATATCGATCCTTGACTGCATCTGGAGGAGGCGTGGTAGTCATGTAGCTTTGATTGTACCATGTGTTCGTAGATCTAGACAATTTGAGGTCCTTTTTTGCTAGTATGCAAGCTGATTTATGTGTCGTCATAGGCAGGTCCTCTGTAAATGCAGGCAATTTGTTGTTGTATGCTTGTTGCTACTGGTTTTAACATAATAAAGAACAAACTACCGAAATCTGCCTTGGAATTATTCAGTGTCAAATGTTTCTCCTCTTAAATTTCCACATGTTCATTTCGAAATTGAAAATTTACAATCTGCTGACACAGTAGTAAACATATCAATGATTTCTAAAGTTCGTAGATGTTAAGCTTTGAACCTGAAGTCATATTAAAAGGGGTTCCGCACTTCCAGTACGTTAGTTCGAAGTAAGCCATAAATCTTCTTAGTTTAGCCTTCGTCATTAACTTGTTCCCTTCATCAAACACAATCCCCACAAACCTTTTCAGTAAAATCCCACAAAGGCCCAAATGATGTGGCCCAACCGGCCAAAGGCCTAGTGACTGGACCCAAATAGTCAAACAATTTGGACTGGGTCAAAGAATGAAAAGAACATTCTATCCTCGTACCATGTTTAATGAAACAAACACAAACAAACACTTGCTCAAAAAAGTGATGTGACCTTTCCAGTACGAAACGTTCCAAATAGATTCCCCCGAAACTGTCTCCACTTCACTTCACCTCTTTGGCATCCACTCAAAATTTGTATTTATATACACACTCTATTTTTCATTAAAAAAAAAAAAAAATGACACCTACTTGTGAAGAAGGAGAAGATGTAGTAAAAAGTTTTACATCCTCAAAGAATGTGAATAAGTTTGAGAAAATTATACTTGATTTGGAGTCAAATTTTAGTATGTCGAAAAATAAACAACAGTCTTATTTATTAGCGGTGGATGGAATTTTAGGATTATTAAGAGATAATGATAAGTTGGCGAAGCGAGTAGATAATGTTATACAAATGGCAATGTTGAGATTAGAGGAAGAGTTTCGTGGTGTGATGATTAGGAATGTGCTTCCGTTTGATGAGGAGAGGATTTGCGGGTCGATTAGGAGGATATCGTTGTCTGTGGTATCGAAAGATGGTTTTGAGACTTCTGTTGATGATGATCGCGAGAGGAGGGTTAGTTTAGGGGAGGATTTGTGTTTGGATTTGGTAGATGCGGATGCTGTTGTGGATTTGAAGGAGATTGCGGAGAGAATGATTAAGGCGGGGTATGAGAAGGAGTGTTGTCAGGTTTATACTAGTGTTCGTCGTGATGCGTTGTATGATTGTTTCTCGGTTCTTGGTTTTGAGAAAATGAGTATTGAGGAAGTGCAGAGGCTTGAGTGGGGTTTGTTGGATGATAAGATGAAGAAATGGATTCATGCGGTTAAGGTTGTTGTTAGGTTTGTTTTTTCCGCCGAGAAGCAGCTTTGTGAACAGGTTTTTGGTGTTTGTGAACGGATTAGAGGAGAGTGCTTTACGGAAACTGCAAAGGCATGTCTGATGCAACTGTTGAATTTTGGTCAAGCTATTGTGGTCGTTAAATGTTCGCCCGAGAAGTTGTTTCGAATACTTGACATGTATGATGCGCTGGCAAATGTGCAGTTGGAGTTGAAAGCATTGTTTTCAGATGGTTCGGGTGATTCTGTGTGCGGTGAGGCTGAGAGCTTATTGACTGGTCTTGGTGAGGCAGCTAAACACACATTTGAGGAGTTTGAGAATGCAGTTCAGAGTGAGTCCTCCCGTAAGCCGACACAGGGTGGTGAGATTCACCCTTTGACGCGTTATGTGATGAACTATATCAAGCTGCTTGTTGATTATAGTGATTCTCTAAATCTTCTTTTAGAAAATGACAGAAACAGGTTGCATAACCGAGAGGGTGATGATGCTGTAACTTTGCACTTAGACAACATATCTCCTATGGGTCGACGTCTGCAGTTGTTAATCTCTTCACTGGAGTCCAGCCTTGAGCATAAGTCAGAACTCTATGAGGAGCGTGCAATGCGGTATATATTTCTCATGAATAATATCCTTTATATAGTTCAAAAAGTGAAAAACTCAGAGCTGGGGAAACTTTTAGGAGATCAGTGGGTACGGAAGCGCCGCAGCCAGATACGTCAGTACTCTACATGTTATCTGAGAGCCTCTTGGAGCAAAGTTCTGTCTTATTTGAAAGATGAAGGAATTGCTGGTAGTGGGAGCTTTAGTAACATATCTAAGGTTATCCTTAAGGAAAGGTTTAAGAACTTCAATGCCACCTTTGAAGAAATATATAAGGTCCAATCAACTTGGAAAGTTCCAGATCCTCAATTGCGTGATGAACTTCGGATCTCTATATCGGAGAGAGTCATTCCAGCTTACCGCTCATTTATGGGGAGGTTCAGGAGCCATCTCGAGAGTGGACGACATGCTGGTAAATACATAAAGTACACAGCAGAGGACATAGAGAACCATTTGTCTGATCTATTTGAAGGATCACCAGGAATTCTGCAGAACATAAGGAGAAAATTGAACACATAGCAGCCAGTTTATTTTTTGAAGGTGAGTCCTCTACTCTTTCGAGGACCTGCAATTTTGAATCTAGAAGTCTTACTGGGTTTTTTTTTTTTTTTTTGGTAGTTAGTGCTTTTGTATGTCATTATAGACAGGATAGAAGAGGAACCATCTTGACCTCTTTCCGGTATACACAATAATTATATACATGTATATCTTACTTATATTAAAACCTTTTTTCGGCTAAGTGAGCTTTATGTATTTAAAGTAATGATCACAAGATTACAATAATTTTTTTATGGGTGGACTGCATCATTGTGAATGTACGCAGCCCTATTAAATTGGACTCTTACACCTCCACCAATCGTTTGCAGAAAACCCAAAATTAGATACTCAAATTTGAACGTTGTATATGGATAGTGGAGTGTGCCATTTTCCTTGAACGGTATTGTGTTTTTGGGCATAAATATGCGGATAGGAAGCTGATTAGTTACTGGGAGAAATTTTGTTTGTTTGTCTCTTTTGCTAAAGTTATAAAGGGTCCTTAGCATACCCCTCCCTTCAGCCCCCACCCCTACACTATTAATTTGTATTTTGATATGTACATTCATCCATGTCATGCTGAAAAATTGGAAAGGTCACTATGTCTATCTAATATTGTGGTACACCAGGTAGTATGTCAGGAATGTCAATGAAATTAGTCTCACATTGGAATACCACGTTTATAAGTCTGGATCTCACCCCAAATTGGTAACAAGGCTTTTATGAGTGATAGTGAAATTGGGAAGTCATTGGTGCTAGTGAGATCCATGCATCCCTACAATCTCTATTAAACTCGATGATTCAGTTGGAGTGTAATGACATGGGATGTAAGTTGGAGTGTCAGTGTAGACTGCGACTTAGGTGGAGTCTCATAACGTAGTGTGTATACCAACAGTGTTATTGGTGAATGTGGAGGCTGTAAGGGGTGTAATCAATCAACACAGATGATTTCGACTGGAGCAGGCTCTCTGATTGTATAGTACTCTAGTCCTTATAAGTACACTGGCGCTGCTCAGTGGTTGTTGATGTTCGAGAAGGGTTTGTCTGAGATGTCTTCAAGAAGTGTTCTGGGCTTCTCTCACTGACCGTGCTATTGTGATAAAGATTGAGGACTTCTTGGATTTAGGTCGAAGGTGAAGATTTTAGGAGTGTGGACTGAAATTAGTCCTTTGACAAGTAAGAAGTTCAACACCAAGATTTCAGTGTGGGATCTTACCCCAACCAGTAGCGAGACTTGTTGAGGGTGAGTCCCAAAGTCCAGGTTGGTGTAGTTCCCATTATTGTGAAGCATTTCACTTTGTGGGTCCACTGGAGCATTTAAAGAAGTTTCAGTGCTGAGTGCATAGCAATCTTGAATTTTTATGAGGGTGAGTCCCCCGCTCTTTTGGGATCTGCACTTCTGAATCCAGATCTCTTATTGTGTTCTTTCTTGGTTGTTCTTGAGTTAGGGATAGACTATTCTCATTGTATACAGGATAGAAAAGGAAGCGCCTTTCCCCCTTTCCTGTATAAACAATAACTTTCACACACACACACACACACATATTTCCTGACCTGTGTCATTATATTTTTAAAAATTAGAGATATACTTTGTGTCCATATATATGTTTTTTTGGGTGAACATTTCCTTGACAGTTCTCGTGGTTTTAGGGATAATTTTCCAAAATGGTGTTTAGATGTGAAGGTAGGATAGTGACTAGTTGCTGGGAGAAAAAGAATAATTGTTTCTCTTCCCTTAGTTTAAGTTATGAAGTTTTAATAGTTATGCAAGTAATCCACATAACCTCATTGATTTGCATTTTGATATGAAAAATTGTCTGTGTCATGTGTAAAAGTTTGAAAGATCATAGTGTCTATCCAATATATTGTACATCAGTGAACTTTAGGAGTGTGAATCGAAATTAGTCCACATCGGAGAAGAGTTCAGCTCACGGTATAACAGTGAATCTCACACCAAGATTGTAATGAGGACTTGGAGAATTAAACGGAACTCCCATGTGTCTATGGTGGGCCTAAACCTAATGGGTAGTCAAATGGGGACAATATTGTTGCTAGTGTGATCCATGGCGTGTAGGCCCATGGTTTGGCAATGTATTGAACCCTACAAGTGGTGTCAGACCGGATGGTTAGGTTGTGTGTAATGAGTAATGATGAGAAGGCAGAGTTGAACCCATACAAGGTGGAGCCTCAGCGAAGGCTGCGACTCTGGTGGAGTTGCTTAACAAAGTGCCCCTGTATAAGAAAGATGTTGCGCTGTTGGTGGTTGTGAAGCCTTGATGTGAATGCAACAACATGGATGACCAGTAGGCTCAAGTATACTGGATTTGCGAAGTAGGTCTCGGTGTCAGACAGTTGTGTGCCTCGAGATGACATAAAGCCATAAACAAGTAATCTGGCATGATCCTGTGATGGCGATGAAGATTAAGGACCCTGGATTTTGTCCAAGGTGGAGACTGCTAGGAGTGCAGTGAAATTAGTCCTTTACCTCCAATATTTAGTGTGGGATCCTACTCTGAAGTACTAGAGAGGCCCTTTAGAGTTTAAAGTTAAAATGCCGCCCTTGAGAACTGACGAACAGCGGCCCAAATCCAACATTGGCTATGTTGGTGACATTATTCTAGCATGGGCCCAAGGTTTGGCGATGTACAAACTTTACTAACTGTACAGTCCTACTGTCAGCTATGTCAGATGAGGATGGCATTTGTTCTCTTGGGTGATAGAGCTATTTGAATTTCTTTACTTGGGAGAAAAAACTCCACCCAAAGTCCACATAGTGATTCAATTTGAAGATGTAGTTTCATTACATGGGAAACATTTCCTTTTCTGGGCCATTTGGACATCAACTTTAAGAGAGCAGTCCTATTGCTATGGAATATTTAGTATCTTTTTGTTTAAAATCATTCCATGGATTTTCTGTCCTAAGGTTGTTACGTGGCTGGTCTGGATTCGTTAGTTGTTTACCACCTCTACTTTTATGGTAGTTCTTTAGTCTTTTACTAGTTTACTTGTGTGTAGTCTGTTATATGAGTTTTGTGAACTTTAAAGGTTGTTATGTGGCTGGTCTTGATTTGTCAGTAATTTACTGCCACTACTTATCGGCAGGGGCGGATGCAGGATTCAACAATAGGGGGGGCTACTAACACTAATTCTCACTACTTTTTTTTTTTTTTTTTTGGAGTGAATAGTTACCACTGTACTTTTGGGTTTTGAGGAAAGTTAGGGGGGGCTACAGCCCGGGTCAGCCAACTCATAGATCCGCCCCTGCTTATCGGGTGTTTTAATTTTTGGTTATTCATATTTTTTTGAACAAGTTCTGGGGGTTAGGCAGACCCTGAACCTGCATCAGAATCTCAAGGATATCTTCACTAGAATTTCTCATCCAGAGAGTGTACAAAGTAGTCACAAATCCACATCTGCAAGACTAGCAGTCTGTAGGCCTATTTGACTCTCTATTCACATTAACAAAACTAACATTAGTACATGAGAATACAATACTCCTAATAGCGAGAACTGTATTTGGGCAAAACCAAGGAGCTTTTATTCTATTTATTTTTTTATTCTATTTTTGTTTTTCCTTGCAATAATTGAACAGCTATAAAGGATTCAGATGCCACCACAACTTTCCTCTTCCCTCTTCCCTCTCATGAAAAGCCCTTCAAGCCATGGAATTACAGTAAAAACTCCTTCGGGACCATAGTACATGGAATGTACGTCCTGGTATCATACCGATCTATGTCCTCCTGAATTCTGGACATCAATGTAGTTGTTGATCTGAAATGTTAGGGTGAGTTCTTTAAGAGGGCTTTGAAGTAGTCGGAGTACGTTCCATTTTCCTTCGCCGATCAAATAGGGCGCTATTTTACTTTGTAGTATGTTTATATGGGTTTTGTGGCCTTCAGAGGTTGTTTCCAGGCTGGTCTGGATTAGTCGGTAGTTTACCACAACTACTTGTAGGGTGCATTTTAGGCATGGAGCCCTGCAGTTCATGATGGATTCTTAACCCTCTCATAGCAAGAGGAACATCTCTTGGTCCTTTTGAAATTATCAAGCTGAAGTTGTCTTCCTTTCTCAAGAAATACCTAGATCGCACTGATTTAGTATCTGCAGCGTTGTTATATCAAGCTCCCCAAAAAATCCTTGTAGAATGTCAGTGAACCTTAGTCTATTCACTATATGATTACCTATGCTTTGCTTTGCTCATATTTCTTTTTAACCATTGTCAAGTTCAATGTCATGGAACGAAGTAACTCTTTGCAAATGCTGTACACCCTAATTCTCCTTTTGTGATGAAATATATATCTGCTTCTCCTTCGTACATATATGTACCATCTCCCGCTTCTATTTTCAAAATTCATCTCTCTTTGTACATGTCTGAATGAGGTTTTACAATTCCGTGTGGTGGTATCTTGGTAGCTCATCAAGTTTGAAAGCGATGGACATGTAGTCTCGTCAACTAACACCAGGTGAGTCGGTAAACAGAAACTAAAACAGTCTTTGAATCTGTAAATACAGCGCACCCCTTGAGAACGAGGTTACAACTGAAGAGAGTGATACTGTTTTAAAATTTGACACTCCTCTTTGGCAACGGATCTCTAATATAGTACCAGTACAACAAATTGATGTCTGAACCCACATAAATTCACAGTAACCTACTCTGGTTGTACTAGAAAGCATTTAGCAGTCGGAACTTTTTTTTAACCACGTTGCTTTTAGCACCATAACCACACAGTCGATTACATTCCAATTTCCAAAGAACAGCTCTTGGCGCTTACAGAGAAAATAATGTGAATCAACTAATTTATGGGCCCCAGCCCAACGAATCTGGCTTTAAAGTCTAGCATATGGCCAAGGGAAAAGCCCAACTTCAAATCCTTGGGCTTTGAAGCTATTACTTATATGGGCTTCAGGCCCATTCTCTGTATACAAAAAGTAGCCGTTGCCTGTTTTCCTGAAAAACAAAACCAAATGTTCCCTCCAAAAACACCACTCTTGAAATACATCTCCTCATTTCACACCCACACTTCAATCCCACCACCATTTTCTCTCCTCGCAGACAAATGCACTTCAATGAACCACCTTAAACAAATCCACGCACAACTAATCACCACTTCTCGCATTCACGACAACTACGCCGCAAGCCGAATCCTCAATTTTACCGCACTTTCACCCTCGGGCGATTTAGATTACGCTTTAAAGCTATTCAACAACACCCAAGAACCCAATTCATTTATGTGGAATACCATTATTAGAGCACTAGCTAATAGCCCAAACCCATCTCAGGCCATTTTTATTTACAAGAAAATGCGAGAGTTGAATCTTTCGCCAGGTAAGCACACTTTTCCGTTTGTTTTAAAAGCTTGTGTTAATTATTTTGATGTTTTATTAGGTAGACAGATTCATTGTCATGTTTTGAAGTTTGGGTTGGAGTTAGATTTGTATGTAGCTAATGGTTTAATAAGAATTTATAGTGTGTCAAGTAATGTCGGTGATTCGCGTAAAGTGTTTGATGAAATTGGTGAAAGAAATTTGGTTGTTTGGACTAGTATGATTAGTGGGTATACGCAGAATTTTTGTTTGAGTGAGGCGTTGGTGTTGTTTGATTTAATGGTGAATGAAGGGGTAGAACCAAACAGTGCGACTTTAGCGTCTGTTTTGTCTGCGTGTGCTAGGTCGGGTTCTTTGGATTTGGGACAACAGATTCATTTGTTTATTAAGGAGAAGGGGATTGAATTGGGTTTGATTCTTGGGACTGCTTTGGTTGATATGTACGCGAAGAATGGGGTGATAGAGATGGCTGAGAGGTTGTTTTATGACATGCGTGAGAAGAATATTGCTACTTGGAATGCTATGATTTGTGGGTTGGCTCGTCACGGGCATGCTGAAAAAGCTCTTAAGATTTTTTGGAAGATGAAGAGGGAGCCGGTTGAACCAAATGATATTACCTTTGTTGGATTCTTATCTGCTTGTTGTCATGGTGGTTTAGTTGATGAAGGTCGTGATATTTTTCGTTCTATGACGAGGGAATATGGGGTCGAACCAAAGATTGAGCATTATGGGTGTATGGTTGATCTTTTGGGACGCAGTGGGAGATTAGTCGAGGCTGAGGAGTTGGTAAATGGGATGGTTTGGAAAGCTGATGTGGTACTTTTTGGAGCTTTGTTAACAGCATGTAAGAACCATAGAAATATTGAAATAGCTGAGAGAGTGGTGAAGAAGATTCTCATGTTGGAACCTCATAATCATGGGGTTTATGTTGTTTTATCTAATATGTACGCAGAAGTTGGTAGGTGGGAGGATGTTCTGAGGTTGAGAAAATTGATGAAAGATGGAGATTTAAAGAAGGTTCCTGGATGGAGCCTTGTGGATGGTGATAAGAAGCATTTATAGAGGCCTAAAGAATTAGCATGGAAATCCAGGGAAATGCACTTGAAGAGTCATATCAGGACATTTAACTGTGCGTAGAAGACTGGGGTGCAGAATAATGTGATGCAGAGCTGGGATCTCAGTTGGTTATGTAGATAGGCAACACAACAGAAGGAAAAGAGTAAAGATAGTACCAGCAAAGCAGCAACATTGTCTTCTCCACATTGGGAAGGTGGAAAACTCAAACTAGAGCCGTTCGGCCCTTCCAACAATCATGACATGCTAAATTTTCCAAGTTAAAGTGTGTGCGTGTTCTCTGCCTATATCGACATAAGAGTAACTGGAGACTTGGAGTTGAAGCTCAGCTTTTGCAAGACATAAGGGTCTAAAGTTAATGTGTCTCTTATTAACTTGAAGTACTGAACTGAAGTTCAAATGTTGCGGGGGGGGGGGTGTCGGCTAAAGGTTTAGAGGAATCTTTCATTACTTTGAGAAAAGGGGCTATGCTTGGTTATCACGTTTTAAGTTATAAGGTCGAAAACCAGAAAATCGTGTTAGGTGCACAATTGATGATAGAAAGGTAAAGTTATTAAGCCAACTTTTGTCAGAAAATGCCTTAGATAATTCGAAAAATGGTAATTCTTCCACTTATAGAAGGTTTGTGTTCTATATCTTTAATTAAATGTCTGATATATAAAAGTTTTGAATTCTTGTTGGGGCTGGAATGCTATGAGTGAATCTCTCAATTCATTGTATGGGTGGTTACTTGCCTCTACAAATTGTAGCTTAGCAAACAAGCAGGGCTACCTGGAAGGTAATTGAAGAATCACGGAAAATGTTACTTCTATAATTTAGGCCTACATTGCACTTTTCCTGACCAGATATTAAACCACACTGCACACAGTCTCATAGTTCCAGCAAGTAATAAAAGAGGCACTTGAAATGTAACTCTGAAAGTAGCCAGAAGAGCAAAATCCTTGAAGAATCTATCCAGAAAATCCAGAAATTTGAGGCACTGAGCCCCCTCAAAGTTGGATGTGCCGTGTGCGAGAGTCTAGCTTAATGCCTGACCGTAGGTTCCTAAAATTGATTTATGTGTTGATTTAAACAAGAATTTGAATTATTCTTTGGTTGCTCCAGTTATACATGTTACATTTCTCAGATTTTGTTAGGCAAAATAAGGACATCTCACCCCACCTCTTTAATAGATTGTTCATTTGCTCTTTCCCTTTGCCTACTGCTTGAGTCTTGACAGAGTCACATTTTAAAAGAAAATTGACTGATTGTTTTGTACTTGATAAAACTGCTTGCATACTATGTGGTATTAAAACGCGCAAAAAAAAAAAAAAACGAAAATGTGTGAATTGTCTTTTGAATTACTAAGGTAGCAAGGTGGTTGCCTAAATAGAGAGACTTCGAAGTAGCAATAAAGTATTTGTATGGCCGTTTGAAGGTTTCCAACAAAGAAAGACTCGTATCCAACAGAAGTCAATATCCACCTGATATCTTCAGTCTTCCAAGTCCTCTAACTTGATGCAATAATGAAGAAGGACAGTGTCAATTTCTGAACGCGGTCATGTTATTTGCAAACAAGAAGCAGCCATAGCCCTCTCTCTCTCTACTATATATAGAGCCATTCCCATTAGAGCCACTCCATCAACTTACAAATTGAATTAATACCCGATTTTTTGTGGATATGATATTCTCATAATGGATAACATGCCCACAAAATTTCATCCTATTTGGATATGTCTAACTTTGCGAAAACTAGTGTTCAATTTTGAACATTTATCTAACGGTCCAGAATTTTCCGATTTCATAATAACATTTGATTAGGTTATACATATTTGAATGAGCCGAAATTGGGTGGGCATGTTATTCATGGCAGTGGCAGGGAGATCATATCTATAAAATATCATCCCTTAATTCAACTGGTAGGATGAGATATGGCCTTATACGTTTTAGGAGTGGCTCTATCCCACGCACACAAACGGAAATCACACTTCTAAATTAAAACGGGATCCCTCCTCCAATTTAAAAACGGGTTTTTAAAACTTAATTAAAACAATTTGTTGAGAAATTAAAACAGGTTTTAAAGACTTGATTAAAATAATTTGTTAGGAAATTAAAACGGGTTAGCGACTAAAACATAAATCACGATTTGTTAGAAAAATTTTATATGTATGGTTATGATTGTTGAACAAGTTTTTAAAAGAGTCGGTGCGTAACAAATTTACTTAAGTTACTTAAAAAATTTACTTTCTAACAAATTTACTTAATATAATTAAAACGGGGTTAGTGACAAAAACAAGAATCACGATTTGTTAGAAAATTTCTACATGTATAGTTATGATTGTTAAGCAAGTTTTTAAAAGAGCCGGTGCGTATGCACAGGTCTAACAAATTTACTTAAGTTACTTAACAAATTTACTTTCTAACAAATTTACTTAATATATATATATACTAGAAAGTAGACTTGTGCATACGCATCGACTCTTTTAAAAACTTGTTCAACAATCATAACTGTTTCGGCAGTAAACTGCTTCAACACAACGAGAGAAATGGTAAAGAACGCACTAAGAAACAGAGGAATTTGATGTTGGGGGAGATGAAACTGAACCAAATAATGGGCCGCCACGCACTCCAAGATCTGTTTTCTAGGGATCAAGTTTCTACGTAGTTCCTTATGAAAAATAATGTGGTATTTATATAGGTAGAGTAGAGAGTCCTTGTAGCTCAAGTAGTCTTGTTGCTTGAGTAATTGTGATAGAATATAACTGTCAACTGATAATTATCTTTTTGATAAGAAACGAATCTGGACATAAATCAATGTACATTAATGGCAAGCCATGTGGCTAAGGTTCAGCCTTAACCACATAAGTTAATAGGCCTGTACATTGATCCATGATATTGCGAATTGGGCTTTAGCCCTGTTGATTAAATGAATAAAATAGAGACCCCTACTAATGGACGTCTGCCACGTATGTGGGGGTCGAACATCGCCCTCTTTGTGCTTAACAAAGTTCACATGGCAAAGAAGAGAAAAAAGCAAGGAAAAATGGAATACTGAAAATAGTGTTTAAATGTATATAATAAAGTGTCGTGTGAACGTAAACGATAGGAAAATGGATAAACTGAAAAAATTCGTGAATTAGCGGAAACGAAATAATGTCAAATAAATGTAGACGGGACGCAATGACGTAGTTAAATAAAAGATAGCCGAAAATGCACAGATAAAATAAAAGATGCACATAAATAAAATACGGGCGAAAATATCAAAAAGAAATTGAGTGCCTAATACTGTACCGAACGCATTTCGTAACAAAGCGAAAGTGATGTCGATGACGCGTACCAGCGGAATAGCAATACTAGGATTAGACCGTTGAAAACTATGGAGAAAAATCCGCGAATTATCCGACGGAACGGACATAAATCGGCGAATTACTGTGAACAAAATAATATGAATTCGATATATGTCCGAAATAACGAGAAGATGTCACGTGAAAATACTACAGAAACTAGGACTCCAAAATTAAATCCGGATTGGATAAGGCTTATCATCAAGTCTTGCACATGAAGTCGGTTTGGCTAAATAGAATTACATACGGACTTAAACACTGGACCAACGTATATATAAACAGATGACACATAGAAATACATGCTTAGCACAAATCGTAGAGAGAAGGCACGATCTAGCACTGATAAACGGTAGAAAACAAAAGTAAACACCACCGTGTTCTCTGAAGTACTAAACCATTGTGACTGGAAGTTTCCGTACTGCCAGGGCGTTAGTTTCGCTGAAGAAAAGTTGCGGGTAGACGAAGAAAAGGTTAGTATCGTCCTCATCCACCTATACGTTCTTATTGTTCCAAGTAACTCCTCTCCTCATCGTCTTCATCTATCCTTACGAACGCACCAGTAAAAAGTGATCGGAAAGATCACGAAAAACGGCTCATCCACAAAGCCATCCTGTTACTGGCGCGTCAAAAGATTTGGTTGTATCTTTTGCTACAGCAAGATTTGAGAGCGGAATACTCACCCCAGTATAACTTGGATTACGAGGTAAAGCACACTTTGTGCGTTATCTTCATTTTGTGTTACGTTTTTTTTTGTTTGCATGGGCGTTGAACTGTTGAATTCCCTTCCTTAGGATGTCGGCTGTATTCAACATGTGGTGGCGATACAAAAGGAAGACGGTGTGGTGTGGTGCGCGACTTCGGCATAAGCTGCTGAAGAGGGAAGACGAAGATGGCGCTGAACCAAACCAATTTGAATAAACATGCTATGGTGCAACGCCTTCTAAGGAAGGGCATAATAACCGCACTTAATAACTTGGCCCGGTGCATTCTGAAGAGTGAATACCAAACAAGATACGGTGAAACGCCCTCCAAGGAGGGGCACCGTACCTGTGTCCCAATGAGTTGGCCTAGTTCGTCCTTGTGGACTCAGTGAACCCGGTTTTCGAGCAATCTGACCCGATTATTCTTTTCTTTTTGTGCAGGTAGAACTACCGTACCAGACAGGCGAAAAATACTCGAGAAGAAAACTCGATGACGATCGCAGACTTGGTGAGGTAGAAAGAAGGTGACAGATACAGTGACTACCTGGAACCGCGTCGATGGTCGCTTAAGGAAATATAGAAAATACTAGGACTCGAGAAATTTGAGATTGAGGAAGTGTATGAATTTGAAACGAAAGTCGAAGAAGATGAAGTAGTAATGGCTTACACACAATTAAATTGCAGGAATGCAATTCCGTTGAGCAAAGAAATAGCGCAATTACTGGAGTGGTGGCAAATTACACCGGGACAACTGCCAATATCGTTCTGGTTACTCTTTACGAGAGCGCACTGTTTACAAAATGAATTTAACAGAAGGTTCGGGGCTCAAGAAATCTTCGCGATTGATCTGACCGAAAAGCCATACCGCGACGAAAAGGGTACATAAAATTTGAAGTTGAATTCAAGGATTCAAACGAAGTTTTAAAGGGTTCCCAAAAAATATACACCGGATGGGATAGATTTCGTACCGCCATGCGGGAAGTGGAATCCGACGAGTTTAAAGTGCCGAACAAATTTCGAGGTAAGCCAAAACATAAGTATTGAAAATTGTACTACGAGTAAACTGTTGACTAACACGAGTTATTTTTGTGTCTAACAGAAAACGTGAGTACACTACCAGATATTGAATTGGACAAGGAAGTAGAGAACAACCTTCGTTTCTTCTTTCATGAATGCTCTGACGAAAGATTGGTAGATTTGAGCTACTTTGATAATATTGTTAATTTCCGACACTATGGGGGTATCGAACAACGGCCCGATAGGTCCAAGGAGACACATAGTGAAATAGCGAAGAAGAGTAAGAGTCTCAGGAATGCAATATTTGGCAGCGATAGTGATAGTGAAAAAGAAGATGGAACGGAGTTAACACAGCGAGAACTAGTACTGAGTTTGCCAAGCACAAATAGCCAATTGTACAAAAGAAGATGTGCCACAAGAAAACGGGCGAACGGAGATCAAGAGAGGCAACCAACGTTACAATGTATGATGCCTCGAGGGACGAGACTACAATGCACAAAACATCCCAGACGAAAGATAATACATCCGCAACATCAAGAGGAAAAGGTATGTACCGTAGAAAACATAGATATGTAAAAGTGTGGTGAGATGTAATATCTCATTCTGGTTTGGTATATACAGGAAAAGAATGAAACAGTGATACTTACAAAAGATAGTGCAGCGGAGAACACAAAGTTGGTGAAAGAAAATAAATAGCAAAGCAAAATGCAGGAGCAAAGAATCCAACAACCACTGGCAAGTACTGTCAGGGGTAATACTACTCATGGAGGAAAACCACAGAATCTGTTAATGGTAAGTTGACCGTTGATTTTTACTATTGCGTTAGGACGGTAAAGAAATTTGTGTCCAATACTAAACCGATGAAAATTGCAGATGAAGCAGAGATGTTCAAGCTTGGAAGACGAAGTGAAGGGATCGCCCGGGAGTACGCCAATGGAAGGGCTTGAAAAATATCAAAAATGTGACCAGAATACGGAGAACATCGGAGAATATGACAGAGCCATGTCAATGATTTTCGATAGTATAAACCAAGTATAATAGTATTATTTTTATCAGTTATTGCAAACTTGTGTTTAAGTTTGAAAAATGATGAAATCATATATTTTTTGCCGCAGGTTAAAACGGCGGTAGTACGGGCCAAAGAAATTCATGAAAAAATCGCGAAGAAAAATATCGTTCCGAATGAAGTCAATGCCTTAGAAAAAATAGAGACAGTGAAGATACTCAACCAAAAATTGGAAGAGGCAAACAAAGCGTTAAGTGGAACCATCAGAGAGTTAAAAGATGAAAATAAAAACTTAACCGAGCGGACGGAAGAAGCAGAGGAGAGATCGTACGAAGAATTTGGGAAAGCCTGTGAGATAATGGAGGAACACAAACACTTAAAAGCGGATGTGATAGAATTGAAGTCACTCGTGGCGACCAAAGATCAGGAACTTAAACGTGCGCAAAAAGAAGTAGAGAAAAATAACAAGCGAATGACAGATTTAAACGAGCGGCTCGGCCAAGATCACGTGCAAATGGCACACTGTGAATCGTCCGTAAGACAATTGACAGAGACTTTAATAGAAACGGGAGATGAACTAGAACGTGAGAAGATGAATTACAAAGATTTGTACGAGTTGTATATGCGAAAAGTTGGGAAGAAACCATTGGATTTTCCCAAACCAACGATCATGTGATTGCGAGTATGTAATACCATAGAGCTAAAAATTCTTTTTATGAAAATAAAAATAAAGTATGTGTTGGCTATTGAATATCATTGTGATGTCAGATAACATACCTATATAAAACTTAGTGTTGTTGATTTACGAATGTAAAAGAACGAGACACCCCCATGTAGAGAAAAAAACCTCCCAATATAGAACCATTGGAGAAAATTATTGAAAGGCAAAGGGGACATGATTGTCCTCAATGAACCTAGCTATTCAGGTGTTAAATTATTTGTACCGAACGTGAATCAAGGCCTAACAACTGTTGGAGTTGTCACAGGTTCAAAGTCGTCACCCGTGCACTGGGACCAAACTAAAACACAATGTCATTGCCTTAGTAGTGGAATCAGCACGGATATTGTATTATGGGAGTATTGCAATAATTGTTCCGAGCAAGAATAACTATCTTATTGACTCGGATTTCCGTCAAGTAGGCATGAATGCGACTTACTTTGACCGAAAAAGGCATAATATGGATGACCTTTCTGGAATGAACGTTAATGAATGACATTGTTGAACGTAAGAGTACAGATGAATAGAGTAATGTAAAACGACAACCAAACTAAGAGAATGGAAGTTGAATGTCTTTATTGATGGATAAAATAGAACGAACTACATAGATGGATAGATTTGTTATTGATGGAGTAATGTAAAAATGCAAAAAATTTCCTAACGGTAAAACTTGCGCAGGTGGTAAGCATTCCATGGCTTCTCTATCATTCTTCCAGAAATAGTACGGAGGAAATATGACCCCTTAGATCTTTGGACGATCTATGATGTAGGGTCCTTGCCAATTTTCTCCAAACTTTTCTCGATTCTACAAGCTTTGGTTTTACAGAGAAGAACCCGGTCTTGATAACAAAAAGACTTAGGGACGGATCTTCTTGTCGAAGTTCCGTTTCATGTCACTTTGATACTTAATAAGCCGTTGTAGTCCCTCGTAACTAACCTCATCAATAAGAGCTTTTGACCGAGCCAAAGTAGTGTCATTAGAACCTCGCTGTTTCAACCGCGAATCGACCGAGATATACTTGGAAATCAGTTCAGAGGTAAAGATCGCTTCAGCGCCATATGCAAGGTTAAAAGGTGATAATGCAGTTGAATATTTTGGCGTTGTCCTATAAGCCCACAAGATACCGGCAACTCCTTGACCCAATTTCCTTTTGGCGCCGGTCAAACGCCTTCTTTAGGTTGGCCAAAATCACCTTATTGGTGGCCGGCTGCCATTGGCTTGCGATGATGATAAGGTGCGGAGAAGTTATGCCGTATCTTCAAATTAGCACGTAAATCCATTTAATTTCTTCAAAGATCAAATTGTTTACCATTATCCGATACAAGTGCGTTAGAGATGCAAAACGACAAACAATATTTCTCCATAAAAAAACATTTTGACGCGTTGGAAGCATGGATTTGGACCAAAGGCTTTGCTTCTACCCATTTGGTAAAGTAATCGGTTGCCACAAGAAGGAATCGTGATACTACCCGGAGCTTTAGGTAAAGGACCAACAATGTCTAAGCCCCATTTGGCAAATGGCCACGGGCTTAGCATGGGATGCAACTCGAAGAATGTAGTTTACTCATATTATCGTGCTTTTGGCATGGCTCACACCTCTCGGATAGGTGTTTTGCATCCTTTTGCATCTCGCCACCAATAGTCCCCGCGGTCATAGCCTTATGAGCTAAACTTCGCCTTTGGAGAGTGGCTTCCGCGATAAGCCGGAGTGAATCTCTTCCAAAACTTGAAGTCCTTCCTGTTTTTGAGAGGCATCGCAACATAGGGTTTAAGTCCGAGCCTTCATGCGATATAAGTGCAAACTTCCGTCAAGAATGTGATATCACCAAAACTTCCATGCATCGCGTTTGATTCTTTCAGCGAGTTTTGGTTCTGGCGGAAGCAAAGAAACTTGCAAGTAGTCTATATAAGGTAGACACCAATCTTCCGCATCAGAGATTATCACTGACTCTGATAGTATCATATCGGGAACTTCAGGACTATCATCCGCTTCATGTACCAACTCACTATCCGTTTGGGAGCTTAATTCAGAGGAGGAACAAATGGGTTTATAGATTCTAATGGAATATCCAAAGTATGGTCATGTTGTGAATTTTCCATCTCCCTTTTCCGCTTCTGAGTCATGATTGGTGCGATTATATCGCGGGTCGATTTATTTTTGCGCATAAGCAAAACAAGTAATTGCTTTCATGTACATACAAGTCATGAAATTCTTTTTCGTAAAGTCAATGCTTGGCTCTTTCGGAACTCCACGTTGATGTGTCTTGACTCTTCGCTTCTAACGGGCGGATAGATAAGCCAATGAATCAGCAAGATGACGATGTCATTTCGGGTCTTTGAGTGATAGAGATGCTATCAAATTGTCGAGCAAGGTTATGTATCAAACCAAGATAAGCCGCCATACGGTCATCTCTTGCTTCAAAGGACCCGCCAAACCGATTGGTTACAAAGGCGAGAATCCGGTATAACCTGGAGCTTTCGCGCCCCCAGTTTCAAAGTTGTTCTCAAGGCACAAACGGCAGCCTCATACTCGGCTTCGTTATTTGAAGCGGCGAAGCCAAGTCGCACAGATTTCTCAATCTTTTCTCCCACGGGTTTAACAAAACGCATCCAATTCGCACCCAGATTTATTATGAGAGCCATCCGAATAAACAATCCATAGGTCAATTGATTAGGAATTGCGTTGCAAGTTGGTCTTCGCCGCCCCGGTTATTGGTGGCGAATCGTCTTCCATAGATTCTTCTTGGCGCAAGAAATCGTCAATAGGAGAATCATCAATCGGAAAATCAGCTATCAAAGAAGCTAGAGCATGTCCTTTTCAGCAGATGATCGACTTTCAAAGACAATGCTATATGCACTAAGATAACTTTCCCATTCGGGCTAATCTGCTTTTGATTCCCGTGCATTATGAAAGATCTTGCGTAAGGGATACTCAAGATAAACTCGACCAACCTCCCCCGAAGTATGGTTTTAATCGACGAGCGGCATGAACCAATGCAAGTGCCATTTTTCCATCTTTGAATAACGAGACTCGGCTCGGTTAACGTCTTTCGATAAAAAGACGGGTCTACCATCATCGACGAAAGAACGATTGCTAACAGCTTGAGTTGTAGCCGCTAGGTACATGCCAATCGGTTGACCGTTGAAGGACTTGTCAATATAGGAGGATCGACCAAGTATTTCTTCCGGTTGTTGCAATGTCATCTCACAATCAATGTTCCAAGTTGCCCCCTTTAAAGTCCGGAAGAAGGGATGACAACGATCGGAATATTTAGAAATAAATCTATGAAGATGCGCAAGCCGACCAAGAAGCCGTTGAATTTCCTTCTTATTTTTGGTGATGGCATATCAATAACGGCACATATCGATCGGGGATTAGCCTCAATACCTCTACGAGTCATGAGGTATCCTAGAAATTTTCGAGGAAGAGAGGCCAAAAGAACATTTGGCGGGATTGAGTCTCATGTTATACTTGTTAAGCATATCAAAACAAGTTGAAGATCGGAAAGATGATCACCAAGTAAGCTTCAATTTAACGACTATATCATCAATATAAGCCTCCATTATTATCCCCAGCAGATCGGAAAAAATTGTATTGACAAGCTTTTGGTAGGTTGCACCGGCATTTTTCAGACCAAAAGGCATAACAGTGTAGCAGAAAATGCCTTGGTATGTAATGAAAGCGGTGAACTCTTGGTCATCAACATTCAAAGAGATCTGGTAGTACCCTAAAGAAGCATCCATGAAAGATAGGCGTTGGAATCCCGAAGTGGCATCCACTAGTTCGAAAATTCGTGGCAATGGATATGGATGAATCGGACAAGCTGCGTTAAGGTTTGTAAAATCAATACAAATTCTGATTTGTCCGTTCTTTTTTGGCACTGCGACGACATTAGCAAGCCATTTCGGGTAAGTAACTCGTCGGATAAAGTTAACCGCAAGTAGCTTATCAATCTCCTCTTTAACTTTGAGCTTCCGATTAGGTGCCATTCTTCTTGGTTTTTGGCGAACTGGCCTGAAACTTGGATCAATGTCAAGTTTATGACAGCAAATGAAAGGTCTATTCGGCATTTCCTCAATTTTTCAAGTTTAAGATACGCTTTATTTCATAAAAGGAAACCAACTCTTGTTGTTCTATTCGCCGAAAGTTCAGCCGAAATAAAAGTGGTTTCTTCATTTGAATCTCCTACTTGCACTTCCAAAAGTCGATCCCATCATTTGGGCGCCCTTGCACATGAGCCTCAATATTATAGATGGAGGGCACGCCGCTTTGGTAATCGTGAAGAACTCAGGCGGGGCACTTGCAAGGATCGATTATTACCTCGAACTTCAGATTTTTATAGTCATCCATTGCTTTGTCATGACAGAATGGGCGGATACCGGGTCACTACTTAACCTTGCAAATATGCCCGGAGAATGGGAACTTGACACACTAATGAAATGTGGAGACTACAGCCCCCATGGAATGTATCCAATCTCTACCCAAAATTGCGTTATAGTGGGATCGACAGTCCATCAATAAGAAATCGAGCTCAACTTCTTTGTTCATTAATTTGATTGGTAAGGTAATTCTTCCAACCGCTGAAGATGTTGTCCCGTCAAAACCGATGATAGGATTGTCTTCGGCGATGATCATACCCTCGCGAAGTTGCATCTGAGAATAACATCCACTGAAAATGACGTTGGAAGTGGCCCCTATGTCGATCATTACTCGTTGAACACGAGAAGCACCTATAGACACAGAAATTATAAGCTGGCCATCACCGAGGGTGATATACACCACGGAGATCATCATCGATGAATCGGAGGGCTCTTTTCGAAGTTTCGTCGGATTCCTTTGACAAAATCGACTTTGTTGATACGGTTAAACTCACCAACATAACTAACTTTCAAACGCTTTTTTATTCTTACTCGACTTTTGGAAAGAGACTCAACATGAGAATGGGAAACATTAATGACATGCTCATAAGTTGCAAAGAACTATTCATATGCGAGTTTTTAATAAGATATTCATTTAAAAGTCCTTTCTCCACTAATTTCTGAATCCGACCCCGAGAGAGCGACAAAGTTCTCGCGGTCATGGCTATAGTCATTATGGAATTTACACCACAAAGCTTTGTCCCTTTGTCGCTTTGGTATCTTTCTCGAAGTGGATAAAGCGGTGGAAAGAAGATTCCCACTTTTCAACTTCTCATATATAATGTGAGTACTTGGCATTGGCGGGTCGGTTTTAGCTCGGGGTAGAGTTTTTCCATCACGATTGAAATTGACTTGCTTTCCGACCATCATTCTTTCCATCGTTATGTTGTTGATCCGATCCGGTATCCTTCGCTTAAAATTTTGCTCTCGTAAAAAATCTTTACTCGAATATCTTTGTCCCTTGCTTTCGCCGATAGGTTCTCCTCGATCTGAGATGTGTTGTTCAGCCCTAACATACGATCGTATCGAGTTTTTTAGGACATCTTTAATTAGAGAGTAGTAAAGATCCCTTACAATGAAGTTCGAACTTCCGCCTCTTTCATAATATAATGCTTCTTTAAAGGCGAAAAGAAGCATCCCATCGAAACTTCGAACATCCGCTGCGCCTTCCGAACCTAGTAACAAAAGTATGTAACTTCTCCACGTTGTTGCTTGATGTTTAGAAGTTTAGTCGACATCCTTTGGCGCCTTGCAATTGTGGCGGAAACGATTAACAAACTGATTTTCTAGTTCATTGAATTAGTGAATTGATCTTGAAGGCAACTCACTAAACCGGTAATGCTTCTCCCTTTAGAGTCGATGGAAAGAGCTTACATATGAGCGGATCATCTCCACCCCATAACACCAACTTATTTTTGAACGATAGAACATGCAAGCCGGGATCTCCTTCCACTCATCATAAAGTTCAAAATCGGGTTGTTTGAAGTCGGGATGGTGGTAAGCTTCTTGAATGTCGATCGAAAAGTTATCAAGCACGCCATCATCGGGACCGCCAAGTTTTTCGTTCTTACATCCCTCGACTCTCTATCGTTAAGTTCTTTTGCAATCAACTCTTTCACGGTTGTTGTTGTCCGTTAGAGTTAAAGTATTGGCTCGAACAACCGGATTTGGGCCCGGTCGTGCCCATGTGGAGACGGATACCTTCTATTATCTCTTTATGGAGTTAGAGATCTTTGGCGGTACCCACGATCACTCCGACCGGTGATTGTCTTTGTCTATCCCTATAACCACTGTCTAGGCAGGTAGTCACCCTGGCCGGGTGGTCGGAATAATTATACCACTTCTCCATGTTTTGTTGTTTTTTTTGGGATGCCCGCCTTCCCGACCGTGGTCGGACATATCTCGGATGGCGGTCTTCCCGAAATTGCTTCTCGAGGTAAATCTTCCCTTTGAGATCGGACATGTCTAGGGTAGTAGTTATCCCCGCCAATCCGATTCTCCCCATAAGTACGGTAATAGGGTCATTACTCCTGAGAGTGCAATCGGTTGATTGTGCTTGAGAAATAGCACGTTTCGGTGAGGACGGCGAAGTGGATCGTCAAGACGGTCCCATACACCGGAATGGCTGCGTCCCCTTCGTGGTCGCCTTGATGTTGTTGAATTTGCAACATCGCCCATCGGCCTTTGCCTCCTTTTGCCTTCCTTCTCAAATTCCTATTTAAATTTTTGACTCGCCGAAACTCCGCCAACCGTATTAGGGGTGAATTGGTCATTACTATCACCTTTTCCGCTAGTTGGCGTGGAGAGTGATGTCCACGCCCATATCCATGTCGGTGAAGGATCGACATGGACAGACGGGCGGACCGCATGGAGGATTCTTGACTTGTCGATTTTCTTGTTGCAAGGTCTGTTAGGGTGGCGGCACTTGTAACGCCTTTTGAGGCGGAGGCGGTGGCGGTGGCGGATTCTTCGCTACGCTATCGGATGTTGAGAATTGATCCTACTACTAGGAGCAACTTGATTGTTCAACAGTTCATGCATAGGCCGATTTGAATTTCGAGGGTTACGATTCTTGTTAGTAGGAGGAATATGTTGACTATTTGGTCTACTTCTCGTGCTTACCATATTGATTGTTTCACGTGATAATGAATTCTCTTTCCCCACAGACGGCGCCAATTATGTTTCGGCAGTAAACTGCTTCAACACAACGAGAGAAATGGTAAAGAACGCACTAAGAAACAGAGGAATTTGATGTTGGGGGAGATGAAACTGAACCAAATAATGGCTGCCTACGTACCCAAGATCTGTTATCTAGGGATCAAGTTTCCACGTAGTTCCTTATGAAAAATAATGTGGTATTTATATAGGTAGAGTAGAGAGTCCTTGTAGCTCAAGTAGTCTTGTTGCTTGAGTAATTGTGATAGAATATAACTGTCAACTGATAATTATCTTTTTGATAAGAAACGAATCTGGACATAAATCAATGTACATTAGTGGCAAGCCATGTGGCTAAGGTTCAGCCTTAGCCACATAAGTTAATGGGCCTGTACATTGATCCATGATATTGCGAATTGGGCTTTAGCCCTGTTGATTAAATGAATAAAATAGAGACCCCTACTAATGGACGTCTGCCACGTATGTGGGGGTCGAAACAATAACCATATATATAAAAAAATTCTAACAAATCGTGATTCATGTTTTCGTCGGTAACCCGTTTTAATTTCCTAACAAATTATTTAATCAAGTCTTAAAAACCCGTTTTAATTTCTCAACAAATTGTTTTAATTAAGTTTTGAAAACATATTTTTTAATTAGAGGAGGGATCCGGTTTTAATTTAGAAGTGTGATTCCCTTTTTTAATAGGATAAGGATTCTCGTTTTAATTAGAAGTGTTAGATATTTCTTTTTCAATAGGGGAGGAATCCCATTATAATAAGATAAGGATTCTCGTTTCATTTAGAAGTGCTAAAATTTCTCTTTTCAATAGAAAAGAAATTCCTGTTTTAATAGGAGTTGATGACGTGAAATTTTAAGAGAGCTATAATAAGCATCACAATTGCACCACTAATATTAAATAACTTATATACAATTTCAACATAGAAAACCAAATTTAGACATTCATCAACAAAACCAGTGAATAAACTATAAATCTAAATTTTAGTTTTGAACTAAACCATCAAAGGCCAATTCAGTTTACAATTAGTAATGCCGACATAAATGACCAAACTTCAGCCTACAAGCTGTCAATTTGCAATCAAAACGTCTACTAATTTTTAAACTCGCTGCCTCAACTATTGATTCATTAATCCCATGACTGTCAAAATTATACGAAACAGTTCGTCCGATTTAGAACTTAAGAAAGAATCAAACGAAATCGTATTCTTCAATGCAACATTCTCCATAATTTTGTCACCCTCCATTGACACAATATGGATGTCTCCACCGCTCCCCTTATTAGAAATTTCTGTAGTAAGGACGATCTGGGTGACCATTGATTCGGCTTGAAATCTCGTCATTGTTTTCCTATACTTTAGAGTACCGTGTCGTTCCCATAACCTCCAATCACGAACCCAATAGGATGAACAATACGACCGTAGCTAACTGGTTTTTTCTTCAATCTTTCCTTACCCATGACTATACAGATCCGGTTTTTCTCAGTCTTGATGTCATACCCGACTAAAATTAGCTTTGAATCATGTTTTAAATTTATTTTTTAATAGGAGGAGGGATCAAGTTTTAATTTAAAAGTGTGATTCTTGTTTTTAATAAGAGAATGATTCACGTTTTAATTAGAAGTGTTAGATATTTCTTTTTCAATAGGGGAGGAATTCTAATTATAATAAGAGAAAGAATCCCGTTTTAATTAGAAGTGCTAAAATTTCTCTTTTCAATAGGAGAGTAATTCCTATTTTAATAGGAGTTGATGACGTGGAATTTTAAGAGAGCTAGAAAAATACCCCTTGTGGGAGTTTTAATATTAACACTAGAAAGTAGACCCGTGCATACGCACCGACTCTTTTAAAAATTTGCTCAACAATCATAACAAATCGTGATTCCTGTTTTCGTCGCTAACCTATTTTAATTTCCTAACAAATTGTTTTAATCAAGTCTTAAAAACCCATTTTAATTTCTTAACAAATTGTTTTAATTATGTTTTAAAAACCCGTGTTTTTTAATTAGGGGAGAGATAACATTTTAATTTGGAAATAAAGAGTTTTTATGTTACTATTTGAGTTTTGGTTTTAAAAGGAAAGGAGATTCCCGTTTGAAGTTGGATTCTAAAAGGAAAAGAGTTTCCCGTTTTAAGTTAACTATTAAGTTGATGACGTGGAATTTTAATAAAGTTCGAAAAATACCCCTTGTGGGAGCTTTAATATTAAGACTAGCTTGTAGGCCCGTGCATACGCACGGGCTCTTTTGAAAACATTTAGAATTTTTTTTAGAAAATTGGGACTACTGTTTTAGTCGCTAACCCATTTTAATTTTTAACAAATTGTTTTAAATGAAGTTTTAATTAAGTTTTAAAAGTCCGTTTTTTCAATTGAGAGAGAGATTTTGTTTTAATAGGAGAATGATTCCCGTTTTAATTAGATACGCTGGATTTTTCCTTAATTTTCAACATGGGAGAAATTTCCATTTTAATAGGAGAAAGATTCTTGCTTTAATTAGAAGTGTTATAATTTGTTTTGATAGGAGAAGAATTCTCGTTATAATAGGAGTGAAATTCCCGTTGTAAAAAAAGATTTCTGTTTTTCAAATAGAAGAGAAATTCCCGTTTTAATAAGAGATGACGTGAAATTTTAATAGAGCTTGAAAAATATTCCTGTGGGAGCTTTAATATTAAGATATAGATATAGATATATCTATAGATAGATAGATAGATATCTGAAGAGAATTGAACTCCTACATCAACACAAGCTTTTATATATATATATATATATATATATATATATATATAAGAGAATTGAGCTCCTACATCAAGTGTAATCAACACAATCCTCTATATTTCAGTGTTATAGAGATTGTAAAGGATTCAAGCAAACAAGTGACCAAGTCAACAGAAGTTAAGTCCGCATTATTGTCCAGCTCAACACACTAATATACAACTGTTTCTATTTTTGCATTTGTTTCGGTAGTATAAATACATGAGAATGTGTAATAATAAGATGGTGAATTCCATGCATATCATTTTTTAGTTTTTGTCTCAAAATCCATTTTAGTATCAGAGCCACAATCACTGCTCGGTGTCAAACCCCTTTTTTTTTTCTTTTTTTTTATAGATTTCATCAATTATGAGACAAGATTCTTATTACTAGTATTCAAATCAATCGTTTCTTATCTTCAATTTTATCTTCAAAGTTGATTCAATCAACTAGTTTAATTCAATCAGTGAAATCCATTGTTCATTTCAAATTTCTTCTCAAAATCAAATCAGTCAACCATCAAATCTGAACCAAGGGAATCCAAATACTTATGTAGAAGCTCTAACTACAAACATCTCGAATCAACAACAACAGCAGCAGACTCAATTTTATCATTCTAGTGCTCTTTCAATGGCAGTTCCTCCAGTCAATACCTCATATTTGTTTCCAAACATCTCTCATATGGTGTCGATCAAACTTAACAAGGAGAATTATCTAATGTGGAAGCAGCTATTCTTACCAATCTTCATCACTTTTGATCTTACTGGATTTATTGATGGTACTAAACTCTCTCCACCAAAGTTTCTTATCGACAACAATGGTAACATAACCACTCAACTCAATCCTGCATATATTACATGGTTGAAGAAAGATCAAATGTTTTTTATCTGGTTGAATGCTATGTTATCTGAGGACTTGTTGCCATATGTAGTTGGTTTGTCTAGTTCTAGGCAATTATGGTTAACATTAGAAAAGAGACTTGCTACAATCTCTACTGCTCACATTATTCAGTTGAAATCTCGCCTACCAAGCCTTGTAAAAGGAAGTTCTTCCATGGCAGAGTATTTACAGAAAATCAAAGTTATAGCTGATAGCTTAGCCGCTGTTAGTGCTCCTATGGCAGATTCAGATTTAGTGTATCATACACTAAGAGAACTTCCAGCTGATTATAGTTCATTCACCACCTCTATAAGAACTAGGTCTCAGAATGATCCAGTGTCGGTTGATGAACTTCACAGTCTTATCTTAAGTGAAGAATTAGCAATTGATGAAAGAAATGGTGCTTCGGTTAATACATAACAAATGCAAGCTTTTGCTGCTTTCATAGACTCCAATAACTATGGTAGAGACTCAAGAGGATATCACAGAGGGTCTGGAAGAAATAATAGAGGAAATGGTAGAGGTTTTTAATTACAATAACAATGGTCATACCAATAGAGGAAGGGGCAACTACAATGGTTATAGCAATGGAAACAACTCTACTACTGCTACATATATAACAATGGAAATAATTCATTTAACAGTCAAGGTGGACCTTCTAGTGGCAATAGTAATTTCTCCAGCACAAGGCATCAATGTCATAAATGCAATAAGTATGGTCACCTGGCCATTGACTGTCATAATAGAATGAATCATTCATTTAATTTGTAGGTAGAATTCCTCCTAGTAAGCTGGCTATGCTTGCTAGTATGACTGATGATTTCAATGAGTCTCAATACAATGATTCTCAAAGGTTCTCTTATTCTAGTCCTCATTCTAGTGCTTCTAATTACAATGGTGCTTCTTCATCATCATCTCAGCCTTCAAAGGATTCATATTGGTATGCTGACACAGGAGCTACCAATCACTTGACATCAGATCTCTCTAATCTCTCTCTCCATTCAGATTATAAGGGGACTGACAAAGTTATGGTGGGCAATGGCCAAGGTTTGTCTATACTTAATACTGGTTCTTCAGTTTTTAAATCACATACATCTCCTCACATATTTTATATGAATGATATATTACATGTCCCACACATAAAAAATAATCTTCTTAGTGTCCACAAGTTTGTTAGTGATAATCATTGTGTTCTCATATTCATTCCTACTGCTTTTTATGTCAAGGACATTGCATCGGGGAGGATGCTTTTCCAGGGTCAAACTGAGAATGGCCTTTATCCTCTACATCTCACCAACACTTCCAATGTCACTTCTCCAACTGCTTTCATTTCAGCCAAAGCTTCTGTTTCTACATGGCACACAAGACTAGGTCATCCTTCCACTGATGTTCTTCATAAGCTAGTATCTTCCAAATATATTGATGTTCAAGGCTCCACAAAAATTGTATTTTGTTCCAATTGTGTCATAGGAAAAAGTTCAAAATTGTTTTGGTACTTCTACTTGTAAAACATTTGCATCTTTGCAGTTGTTACACATTGATTTGTGGGGTCCTTCTCCTATTTTTTCAATAAATGAATTCAAGTATTATATGCTAGCATAGTGGATGATTATACTAGATATTGTTGGTTTTATCCATTAACTTCTAAATTTGAGTTTTGTGGTGTGTTTCAATCTTTTGCATCTCTTGTTCAATCTCTCTTAAATCACAAAATTAGATGCATTAGAATTGATAATGGTGGGGAATTTACCAGTACTTTGTTTGAAAATTTTCTATTAAAAAATGGTATAAGTCACCAGTTTACTTGTCCACATACACCAAAGCAAAATGGTGTAGTGGAAAGGAAACACAAACATATTCTTAATATAGCCAGAACTTTGATGTCACAATCATATGTTCCTCCTAAATATTGGGTTGAACTCTTTTCCACCTGTGTGTATCTCATAAACAAACTTCCCTCTCCTGTTCTTTCTCATAAATCTCCTTGGGAAATGTTGTATAATAGACCTCCTTCCTACATGAGTCTCAAAGCCTTTGGTTGTAGGTGCTATCCATGGTTAAAACCATACACCTCTAATAAGCTTGAACTAAGATCAAAACGTTGCATCTTCTTAGGTTACAATTTGAATCAAAAGGGATACAAGCGTTTAGATACATTATCCAATAGAATCTACATTTCCATACATGTAGTTTTCAATGAACATGATTTTCCATTTAAAACTTCCACTTCCACACTATCTAAACATCAAATCTCTATTCAAGAATTCTTACTATTCACTTTTTGCAATGATTCTGATATTTCTTCTTCCGAAAACACTTGCATTACTTCTTCTGATACTCCCTCAATTCCTACATCTTTGTCCTCCAATGATCACCTCTAAAGCACGAACGCATGTGGGAAAGAGCTGTGTCCGCGTCGGACGCGGACGCGGCTCGGACGTGCGTTCTACGCAGTCAACATGGTCAAGACACGGTCAATCCTCTTGGACGCAAGTTAGGACGCGTTTGGGACGCAGTCAAACTAGGTCAAGACGCGGCTGCTCACTTGCTCAGAAAAGGTGAGGTTACCTACAAGCCTGCAACTTTATATATTCCTTTTCTTTTTTCTTCATCTCGTGTATTTGCTGAGCCCTCACTTGCTTTTGGTTCAATGAACAAATTAAGATTATTTGTCAGGTATCATACAATTCAAATAACGTCAGTAAAAACTTAAGTGTGAAAGGATAACAATAGCCATCCTCTGAAATTCATCACGCTCCTGCTGCAGCTTTTCAATTTGAGCTTTGAACACAGCAACAACTTTAGCTTCCTGATCAATGAAAGTTTAAAGGGAAACAAAATTAAGGGCTTCAAAGCTAAAAATAATAACTATACAAAATGGAACTTGCTTTGCTGCCCGCCAATGCCTAGAATGGAAGGAGCTGGGATGCAAGGTGATTATGCTACCCCCATTGTGATCCTATTGTTCTTAGAATGTAAGGGGCTATTTGTTTTTTTGGGTTAAGTTATAATAGGGTCTTATAAGACCATGTGTTATAAGAGGGTCTTATAAGATGGTCTTATAAAGTGGTTTGTTTTTCATTTTAAGTTCCTCTTATAAACACTTGTAAAAATAGAAAAAACAAATACATGACATCTTATAGATGTTTATTTGACAAATATAACCCTATTTTACATCACATTTAATTTGAATAGATTAATTTGAAACAAACGTATAGTTTGATTTTCGGTTTCAAATCAATTTTGATAATTAGAATATCGATTTTAAAAAACTATCTTAATTGGCAGTGGTGGTGGTAGTAGTGGAGGTGGTGATATTGGTTTTAATAGCGCGGTGGTGGTGGTGGTGGTAGTAGTAGAAGTGGTGGATGTCTTAATAGCACGGTGGTGGTGGTGGCGGTAGTGGTAGTGAAGGTGATGATATTGGTCTTAATAACACGGTCGTAGTGATGGTGGTGGTGGTGGTGGTAGTGGAAGTGGTGGTGATTTTAATAGCACGATGGTGGTGGTGGTGATAGTCTTAATAGTACGGTAGTAGTGGTGGTGGAGGTGATGATGGTGGTGGTAGTGGCGGCAGTGGTGGTGGTGGTGGTAGCCCGTGGTGGCTAGGGCAATGAAGTTATTTGGAGAATAAGATAATAAAAAGGGAATAAGAGATAAATGAGGCTAGGGGTATATGGATGGGGGTGTTTGAGTCATTTTTCAAGTTATAAGACTTATATAATTTAAATAGATCCAATTTTGGTACTTATAGAATTAGAGCCTCTTATAAGACATTTATAGTAGAATGCCTCTTATAAGAGGCAAAAAACAAACTAAAAAAATGTCTAAAATCATTTGGCCACATCTTATAAGAGGCAAAAACAAATGGCCCCTAAGCGTAAGTAGTAAAGGATCACAGTAGCGGAAGCATGGGAATTTGGAATCTCCTGTTTGTGTTGGCAAATGGTTAGAATATATCATATACGGGGAATGTTTTGTTAAGACTTAAGAGGTAAGACTCATAAGAAATTTGATTAAACACTATATTAATATGTTTGTTTAATTTTGTGGACGTTTATTTTGAGTAATTATAAATTTTATGATATATATGAATTAGTTTATAAATTGTAATGTTCAATTATTAAAATAAAATAAAATTACATATATTATTTAACTCCCGCGTCCAATTTACGTCTGCGTCCTATTTTTTTGAGTTACAGCCAAGTCTCGCTGTGTCCGTATCTGCGTCCGCGTCCGCGTCAATGTCTGCATTCGTGTCCATGCAACATAGATGATCACCAGTCCCCAAAATCACCAATTACTGATCCTCAGCCATCTACAACACCAACTAATACTTCTAAGAGCATTTGCAATGCAGGTGATAGAGAGGGGGTAGTGATAATTATCACCTACTTGGGTCCAAAACTGCTGTGCAATGCAGGGTGATAATGAAGGTGATAATTATCCCGAGTTCAAAACGAGGTGAAACCAACCACCGAAGTTTATCATCGACTTGTTAACTTCGGACGGGATGTTGGATTCCGTCGGATTACAAAACTCACCAGACGGAATCCAACATCCCGTCCGAGTCCTAACGGCTACCAACGGTCAAAAAGTCGAACGGTCAAAAACGGTCAAAAAAAAAACTTTGGTATATATACAACATTTGTTTCATTTCAACTCACACTTCCAACAATCATATATCATATTTCTTCTTCTTTAAAATCAGTTCTTAAAAACCAAATATCAAATGGCATCAACTCAAGCATCTCAAGCAAGTGGTAGCACTCAAGCAAAAGCTTAGAGCTCACTTTAGCATGTCCGATGATCAAGCTCTATGTCTTGCTTGGATAAAAATTAGTGAAGACTCTATTGTTGGTGCTTTCCAAAATGCAAAAGGATTTTGGAATCGCGGTAACAAACGAAGTTCAATCAAGCACGGGTCGGATAGGTCTCCGATTCAATTAGCGGAAGGTGGAAATATATTTCAAAAAATGATGAACAAATTTGTTGCAATTGTGAATGCGGTGGAGGCTCGACATGCAAGTGGTACAACAATACAAAGCCGTAATTACAACGTTGTCAATTTGGAATTTATTGATTATCTTAGTCTTAGTCTAATTATTTCCGTCTTCGCCTAATTATCTTAGTGTATTTATTATTTCCATTTTAGTCTTAGTCTAATTATTATCTTAGTCTAATTATTATTGCAGTTTAATTATCTTAGTCCTAGTGATTATTTTAGTCTAATTATCACCATTTTTTTTAGTTGTCCGAGGCAAGGATGACGTACCAACTACAAGAAAAATCGGCTTTTTCACTTGATCATTGTTACGTTATACTCAAGGATAATCCAAAGTGGAGTAACGTTTTTTGAGGCAAGGTCAAGCCCCACAAAGGGAAAAGGTCGCAAAAATGATGGTGAAGATTCAACTTCTAATTCACCAAGTGTTGGTGGAGTTGAATTGGAGGGTTCTCAAGAAATAGAGCCGTCCAAAAGAAATGGAGCCGCCTCTTGGATCGAAGAAAGCCAAGTCCAAAAGGAACCAAGAAAAATCATTTGGTATGTTGGAGGGTTACTTTTTACACGCGTTTAGAGGATACATTTATTTGGGATGCAAATGAAACACAAAAATGCTTAGAACTTAGGGAAAGGGGAACTTGCATATGGTCAAAGAACTGTGATGGCAAGAGAAAAAAAAATCGGATTCAAGCAGAAAAAAATCAGGTTCAATTGAAAAAAAAAATCGGCTTCAAAAGATGCAATATGAAGCTAAGATTTTAGCGACCGATACAAGTGTCCTCCATCCCGATACCGCTTTTATAATCGAGCAACAACAAGCTGAAATACGTGCTGAATGGGGAAGGGCTAGAGGTGGTTCTAGCTCTAACTAAGCTTATGTATTTTAATTATCTAGTATTTTATTTTAATTAAAGCACTATGTATTTTAATTAATGCACTATGTATTTTAATTTCAATCGTCTTTTTAATTAATGCACTATGTATTTTAATTTCATTGTATTTTTAATTAATGAACTATGTATTTTTATCTAACTGTTTTTTTTAATTAATGCACTATGTATGTTCTGTCCAATATAATTATTTTCATAGAAATACAATTACCAATCAAATTAAAATACATTGTAATATAGTTCATTAAAATACAACTGATTAAATACGTTGGAACTACATAGGAAATACATTAGGAAATACATTAGGAAATACATAGGAAATACGTTGGAACTTAATAGTTCACGTTAGGAAATACATAGGAAATACATAGGAAATACGTTGGAACTTAATAGTTCACGTTAGGAAATACATAGGAAATACATTTTCATTTCCATTTTAATTTTCGCCTCCTTCTCCTCATCCGGATCCGACCAATTTGGATCATAAATTGGTACCGGATCTATTTGTTTCTTCAATGCCACCAATTAAAAACATGTTCAACTAAGTCCTTTTGAAGATTAGTATGTGTAACTTCATTTTCGATCTTATTTCTTGCTTCAATCATCTGATAGACAAAATGAAAACCATCATCTTCCTGAAAGAGCGCAGGTATTGTTTCTTTTCCTCGACCTTTCCAATTCCAAACTCCACTTTCACGCTCATTCTCAACAATCATATTATGCATTATAATGCATGCCTTCATTATATCTCCAAGAACAACAACACTATGACAACGCTAAGCCTTAACAATATGCCATCGCGCTCGCAAAACTCCAAACGCCCTTTCAACATCCTTTCTTGCAGCTTCTTGACGTTGAGTAAAGATCTTTTCATGCTTATTTCTTGGATAACGAATGGCTTGAACAAATGTGCCCCATTTTGGGTAAATACCATCGCAAGATAATATCCCATATCATAGTCATTACCATTCACATTAAATGCAACAAAGGAGCCTCACCTTGCTCTAATGATTCAAAAACATGAGAACGATGAAGCACGTTAATGTCATTATCGCGAACCGGTAGGTCAAGAAGCAATGCCGGATCCAACAATGTTTGTCCAGAACGGCTTCAAGTATCAAAGTTGGTTCCTTCTTGTACCCTACATGTGTTCCGCCCATCCACTTGGGCAATTCTTCCACACCGGTGCATACGATCGATTGATCCAAGCATTTCCCGAAAACCCCTTTTGCGATTTTCAGCTAATATCCTAGCGATGTTTGCCCTTCACTTGGTCGCTCTCAAGTACTCTTCCTCAAACGCCGCGGATAATTGCCTTGCACCAACGCTTCATAGATACATTTGTCGTGGAATCTCCAATTTGTAAATACTCATCCGTTGAATCGGAAGAACAACCGGTTGCTAATTGTGCAACCGCAGCCTAGTCCCTTTTGTAACCCGAAATTGCTTGCCAACCCAATCCATCCACCTTGTCTTTAAAGTAATCGCCGAATGATGCAACAAGATGCAACATATACATAAAAAGCTCTCTTGTCATCCCCGTACCTTCGCCTAAACTTATGAGGAGGCCACCTACAAGGTGTTGTGAAGTAATCCATCATTATCTTTTGTTTCATGAAATCACCACCATCTCTAAACGTACTCTCTCCGCCTGCCGCATCCATCCAAGCGTTTGTCTCAGATCCACATCTTCAATTCTTTCAATGGCTGCTTGAGTCATTAATGCCCCAAAGGTGGATAATAACCGCAACCTCCTCCTCCTCCTCCTTCAGCCTCATCATATCATTATGCTCATCTCTTACTTTTTTCCATGTAGTCATCTTCGCCAAGTACCGTAAGATCTAACGGTGAAACCGTAAGATCTAACTATTACTACTAGATCCTCCCCATAACCTTTGGTTATATGTAATTCTTTTCTTCTCTAGACATTTTTCCTATTTTTTAGCTTGGTTGTGGGGAAGAAGATGGCTATGTTGTTTGTTTGATATAAAAGATAGAAGAGTAAAACTAAATATGAAAGGTAAGGTCACATATGATAAGGTCACATGTGATACTTTGATTTTGGTCCACTTACCAATTGACAACACATTTTATTAGATTTTTGTTCACTCTCCAAGTGACAACACATTGTATCCAAATGTCTATCCATGTACCCTCAATAATTCCAAATGGGCCACCATCCATAATTGCATTGTTTGGAATAGTAAAATGTGCGGAGGAGGAGGGCTTAAAAACCAGACGGGATGTTACATTCCGCCTCGGTCTAAAACCGACGGGATGTTACATTCGCCTGGTATCCCCATACACTATTCCCCGCATTAAGGGGCCGTAACCAAACCACCAAAAAATGAGTGATATTCCAAACTAAAAATTTGTTTGTTTCAACAATGACAGAAATGAGTGAAACAAATGTGAAACGAAATAAACTAATGTTCCATTTTGGAAACATACTTAACTTATAAGTTTTAATTTTTTTTTGGCCATAACCTCATTTGTTTTATTGACATATTCATATAAAAACCTGCTAATATACTTTGAAAATAATAAAGAAGACAAACAACAATCATGAACAACACCCAAGTCTAACACGTAAACTTCGGTAAAAACTAACTTATAATTTCTTAAAAAATTGGACATAACCTCCTTTGTTTAATGACATATTCATATCCAAAACTCATCAAAGAAAAACCGCTAATCAAAAATTCATTACAAACAACAATCCCAAACGCCATAAGACAAGTAATGGCGCACGCTTATTTATTACAAACTACAAAAAAAATATCTATCGAGACCTCCTCCCCTACGAGAAGGTCCGGTCGAAGAGCTCTCCCCACGCCGTTGTCGCCTCTCCGGTTGAGCTTGAGCTTGAGGTACTCCACTTCCAAAGATTCTCCAACTCTTGCACACGCCTCAAGCTCCAAAGTTCGACACGTTCTTCTTGTAAGTACTCAAAACTGCGACGAGAGGACTCCATGAAGGACTCACGATGGCATAAGTGAGAGAGTCAGAAGTTAAGGAGCTCGACCTTACTTCATCCCGCTTAACAAAACAAATGCAAGTTAGGGGTTATAGTGAATACTAATAATAACAAATCATAAATAAATTCAAATCATACTAACCTCGGCTAAGCCGAATCAGATCGACAAAATGCTACCAATGCATCTACCGGTGGAATAGGTATTCTCATATCTTGCCCCCCGAAGTAATCATGCTCCAATGCCAAAGGTCATCATCATCAAATATCCGTGGAGTTCTTTTATGCATCCGAATATCATGAAACACCCCGGTCGTGGATCGCGGGCAACTCCTCTCCTCCTGGGAAATGAATGTCGGGCCTCAATGCTCCGAGTAACCCCCTTCAAAATTGGTGCCCCGTATAACGCACCTAGCAAGAGACCTCGACCAACCCTCTTCCAATATAAGTCATAGTCGCCTCGTGAAACCGAAAAGCCCGATGCGTCCGCCACTCATTTGGGTTTGCTCTATAGTGTGAAAGAACAGCAGGAAGAATATCGAGGTCATCATATCCATAGGTGGTGGGTAAGGTATAACAATCTCTCCGTGATACTTGCCGCCAACATCCGTCCCCCAAGGTACCATATGATCGATTCTATAAGTATCATTCATTTGAGAAAGAAACCTTGCTCTATGACACATATATGATAGTCTACGGTACTCACCGTTCTCGGAACATCCGGAATATCCGCATAAAGGGTCCGAAGATGAAGGACTCGCCCGTGGTTGCCACTCAATTCGACTAGCTCCTAAAAGCTCAATCTGGCGGACGAAGTGTTATGAATATTATGTGATAGGTCCCCATACCCCCTCGCCTACGATGAAGCCCCCATGCTTGAATACGTGGAATCAGGTCATGAGTCTCATCCTCTTCCAACCTCTTCAACACGGGATGCATCACAACTAAAATGCTCGCATTCACCAATAATCGCCATCAATAGATAAAATACAATATCAATATATATATAAACATGTCAACATTAATAATTAGATAAATAAATGAAATGAAACAATAACTTAATAAATAAGACTTACCGGTATAATCCAAACAAAGCCAAGACAAATTGCCTTTAGCGCTTTCGCCTCAACTCATGAGGTCTAGCCACGCGGTAAAGGTATGCTAAGATGGATTGACCCCCGGTCATAATCCCACATCCTCTCTACGCCGGAGAGACGGCCATCCACCCGACACGTAAATAACTATCAAAGATATCCAAATAATACCGCACCAACAAAGTAGAAGAGGAAGGCACGCACATACTCGTGGATCGACTCCTCACCAATATGATAGTCTTTCGGCTTCTCCTTGAGTCTATTCAAATATCTCACAGTAAACCAACTCATATTTATAGCTCCTCCCTTTAAACTGCTTTCACCGATAATCTCAAAACTTCGTCTTGCTCATCATCTTCAACCAAATCAAAACATTCAAAGAAACTCATCACGTAGTAAAACCTCTAAAGTTTCATCAAAAGGAACGGCATCTCCATAACCAATTGGGATACCCCCGGAGCATTGTGAAATCAAGAGGGGTAATCCCAAGCTCACCCCATGGGAAATGAAATGTGTGGGTAGTTGGCCACCACCGCTCAACTATCCCAAACAACAACGCTGATCATTTTGTCCCAAATTACAATTAAAAACTCCCAAATGGTGTGGCGGATATAATATCGATAGCTGTGACAAAATTAGGATCCGTTTTGATTTCATACAACGCCACCACGACATTAACATTTGAAAGTGCACAACGACTTTCCATAAGTGTACTTCCTACATTCAACAAACACTAATACGATAAAATTCAAACTAAAATAAACTAATATAAACTAATACAAATTCAAACTAAAATAATACGACAAATTCAAACTAAAATAAACTAATATAAACTAATACAAATTCAAACTAAAATAATAATGACAAATTCAAACTAAAATAAACTAATATAAACTAATACAAATTCAAACTAAAATAAACGACAAATTCAAACTAAAATAAACTAATATAAACTAATACAAATTCAAACTAAAATAATACGACAAATTCAAACTAAAATAAACTAATATAAACTAATACAAATTCAAACTAAAATAATAACGACAAATTCAAACTAAAATAAACTAATATAAACTAATACAAATTCAAACTAAAATAATAACGACAAATTCAAACTAAAATAAACTAATATAAACTAATACAAATTCAAACTAAAATAATACGACAAATTCAAACTAAAATAAACTAATATAAACTAATACAAATTCAAACTAAAATAATACGACAAATTCAAACAACAACAAACTTGATATAAACTAACATAAAAATAATAATAATTAACTTAAAAAAAAATCAAAACTTACTTGAGATTCCGCCACTCGATTTGCTTTAATGTCGGACCGATGTTGACGCTTAATGGTGGGTGGTCCTCGATTTCAATAACGGTGGAAAATTAAACCCAAGTTCAATTTCGTCCTCCTCGCCCACATTACGCGTTTCGACGACGATCCTTTTTTGCCCATTTTTTTGGAAATTTTGACATTTCCAAACCATCGGAATGCTCTTGATGTGGTGAGGTTGGTGGGGATGGGTTGGGGATGGAGAAGTCATTATGAATGGAAATTTGTGTTCAAAGGTTGTGAATGGAGGCTACAAAATCGAATTTTGGCTGGAAATGAAGTGAAAATGGAGCTTTGTTCGCGTCGCTGTCATTGGTATTGAGCCATCGGGACGGGATGTTACATCCCGCCTCGTTATAAAATATCGACGGGATGTTACATTCCGCCTCGTGAAAAAAAAAAACTCAGACGGAATCTAACATCCCGTCCGAGATGTTTTTATCACCTTTGCATTACCGCGGCTTCACCTTGTTTATCACCGGGTTGGTGATAGAGGGTGAAAAGTGAGGAGGTGGCGGTGATAGAGGGGGTGAAAGTTATGACTTGCATTGCAAATGCTCTAATACTTCTTCTTCACTCATTTCATCTACAAAATTTCAACGTACTCATTCTACAACTACCAGAGCCAAAAATGGCATCTCAAAACCAAAAGCTCAACTCACTATCAAGCATCCTATTCCTCAGGCCTTACATACTACTTTCTTCCTTACCAGTCACACCTACATGTTATACTCTACTCAAGTAATAAAAGACCCAAATTGGAGAAATGCCATGGTGAGTGAGTATAATGCCCTTATCAAAACTGGAACATGGAAACTAGTACAGTGGTACCCTATTCACCCAATCAAAATCTTGTTTGATAACAAATGGGTTTTTCGACTAAAGCAAAAGGCTGATGGCTCTATCAATAAGTTTAAAGCACACCTTGTTGCAAAAGGGTTTCATCAGAAATATGGCCTAGATTACCTTGAAACATTCAGTCCTGTTGCCAAACCTACAACTATAAGACTTCTTCTCTCCTTAGCTGTTCATTTTCAGTGGGATGTTAAGCAACTTGATGTTTCAAATGCATTTCTTCGTGGCCGTCTAAAAGAAACTGTATTCATGAATCAACCAAAAGGATTTGTGGATCCTCAAAAACCAAATCATGTCTGTCAGTTGATGAAATCTCTTTATGGACTCAAACAAGCTCCTCGAGCTTGGTATGAGGAGCTATTTCAAGTCTTACTTTCTATTGGTTTCATTCCTTCAATTCTCAAGCTGATCATTCACTGTTCATTAAAAAGGATTCAAGTTCTATTACTTATGTCTTAGTCTATGTTGATGACATATTGATTACTGGAAGCTCCTCTCAAGTTTACAGGGGAATTATTACATAGTTGAGTACTAAATTTGCCATGAAAGATCTTGGATCTATTCACTTTTTCTTGGGTTTAAAAGTGAAACGAAGTACAAGAGTTTTATTCTTATCTCAGACCAAGTACACTTATGACCTTCTGACTAAATCCAAGATGTTGGTGGCCAAATCCTCTGCAACTCCTTTCTCTTCTAGTTGCAGACTTGATAAACACTCAAGTGAACCATTGACTGACTCAACTGAGTTTAGATAAATTGTAGGAGCTCTTCAGTACTTGACTCGAGTAGACCTGACATTGCATTTGCAGTCAACACTGTTTGTCAATTTATGCAGAATCCAAGAGTTCCTCACATGATAGCAGTTAAAAGAATTCTCAGTTATCTTAAAGGGACTCTAGACTATGGTATGTGGATTGTTAATAGTCTACTTAGAATTCAAGCCTATAGTGATGCTGACTGGGCTGCTTGTCCAATGGACAGAAGATCTATTACTGGTTTTTGTGTTTATCTTGGTTCTAACCTTCTCTCCTGGTCTGCAAAGAAACATCATACAGTAGCAAGATCATCAACTGAGGCAGAATACAGGGCACTAGCACATACAGCTGCAGAGATTGACTGGATCTGTTTACTTCTTCAAGATCTTAGAATACCTTTATCAATGCCCCCTCTCATTCATTGTGATAATATTAGTGTTATTTCTTTGTCGAACAACCTAGTGTTTCATGCTAGAACCAAGCATGTTGAAATAGACTATCACTATATTAGGGAGCTGGTTACAAGGAACCTAGTTGATGTTCAGTACTTGAGTACAAAATATCAGTTGGCCAACATTTTCACTAAAGGACTTTCTTCACACAGGTTCAAACCCCTCTCTGACAAGCTTTCACTCAGAAGCTCACAGTTCAGCTTGAAAGGGGGTGCAAAGGATTCAAGCAAACAAGTGATCAATTCTGCATTTGTTTCGGTAGTATAAATACATGAGAATGTGTAATAATAAGATGGTGAATTCCATGCACATCATTTTTTAGTTTTTGTCTCAAAATCCATTTGAGATTACCAATGGTTACTAAAGTTTTGGCTCTATTAGGAATAGGAACACCTGTTCTCCTACTTGTCATGCTCATATTACCCTATCATGTTATCTGTAAACATAATGAACAACCATTTCAGTTCTTCCAGCATCTTCAAGGGTGTCAAAAGGGTCAAATTTCGGAAGGGATTTATAAACTAAAACAGTATCTCGAAAAATTTGGATACCTACATTACAATGATCATGCGTCTCATGCACATGATGACAAGTTTGATAACCTCTTGGAGTCCGCAGTCAAGACTTACCAACTCAATTACCATCTCAAGGTAAAAGTCTAGACACTCAAACTGTTAAAGAAATGATGACGCCCAGATGTGGTGTTGCAGATATAGTTGGTGGAAGAACACGGATGTTATCAGGAAAAAATAAGCATCACCATGGTCCTAGTGTTAGGACATATATCAAGTTTCCTATAAATAAATTACATGATAGGAAACTTCCCATAGAATTGTATCAATCCCTTATTCTTCTCCTAGAATTATGGGATTTACTTGTAACGATTAGTCTTTATAAACCCATGTAATTGTTACACTAATATATACAAGAAATAATAATTTTATATGGTATCAGTATAGGTATCGATCCTCTCTACAAACCCTAGCCGCCATCTTCCTCGTTCTTTTTCCGCTGCCTACACACACCATGTCTACACCTGAAAACGAGACTAGCTTACCAGTGAGAACGAGTAATGGTTACCAGGAAGTATTATCCTTGTTGACCCCTGAACGCCTAGATGGCACAAACTACATTGAGTGGTCCTTAAATGCTCGGAATAAACTTCGAGGCCGGAAGCGCTGGGGATTCATCTCCGGAACTAAGGCTGCTCTAGTCGACACTTCCTCCATTGAATATGAGGTTTGGGACGACGACAATTGTATGATTAAATCATGGTTGCTTGATGCCATGACTAAGGATATCAGATCCTTGTTTCTCAAATTATCTACTGCAAAGGAAATCTGGGATACTGCTAAGCTCACCTACTTTGTCAGTCAAGATGCTTCCAAAGCATACCAATTGCATTGTGAGGTATTATCTATCCGTCAAAATGGTGGCATTGTTATTCAATATTTTGGGAAGTTATGCAAATTATGGCAGGAATATGCTGCAATTGATGATTGTATTATGGAGTGTCCCACTGATATTGGGCGATATACATCCAAGGTTAATTCCTAGAGAGTGTATGCCTTTCTCGCTGGCTTAGACTCTTACTTGGATGGGGTTCGCAGTCGCGTTCTTTCCACAGTCCCTCTCCTAAATCTTCAAACGACTTATGCCATGATATGTGTTGAAGCCAACCGGCATGATGCTATGATGGGCAGTGCATCTGTGGATAGCATAGCTATGGCTGCTCGCAGAAATTTATCTCGGCATGATCCGAAGAAAGGAGGGCGCAAATGTAGCTGATAACCCGTAAAAACTAGACTAGATTATTCTAACTTCATTCTTACGGTATCAATTATTTATTTCCTACTCTCACATATATATTCATTCAATATATAGAGTATGGAATCGCTCCACTTTTAAACTAGCAAGACATAAGTGAATTCAATTAATCAAACACAAGGAACCAATGGTGAGAACAATGAGAGTAGTGTTGTGATTTATTTAAACTAAAACTAATTATAAATTTAACTAATTTAACTAATTTAACTAAGCAATTAAAAGGTGAATTTAATGAATTGGAAAAACATAGAGGGGGGAAATTCCACCATATAATTTGATTGGCTATTAGTTAGTCATCGAATCGAATATTGATCTCTAGTGAATACCAAGTCCTCTCGAATCAAGATTCCACTAGCATGATAGTTTAGCTCCACCACAAATCTCTTTGATGGTGGCTCTAAACTCTAGTTCATCATTATGAGGTTTATCTCTAAACACTCATAATAATGAACTTGAAATTCTATTCTAAATAACAACTATTCTAACAAGCAATCATCCTCACATAGTTTATTTAACCTCCTCTAATTGAGTTTTTAGCCTAGTTTCATTGGATTCATTGACAATAAACAATAATAGGAAGACATAATTAAATTAAACTAAACTTGATTAAAATAAACTTGAAATAAACGAATAGAATAATAGTCTAAGAATCAAATGAATTAAAACTGAAATTAAAACTAATGTAGAACTAAGATTATGAATAACTAATTATAAATTTAAGACAAACTAAATCTATGAATCAAATATTGAATTAGAAACTAAAACTTGAAATACAAACTAACTATTGATTCTAAACTAATTAAAAAACTAACTAAAAACTCAGTTTTCTGATCTAGAACTAGGTAACTTAATAGCTAAGTCTTTGTCTCTTCATATGGAGGAGACAAGATCCACAAATTCATGCATGGGCTGAGGAGCCATGTTTTGGGCCGAAAAATCGAGCCCAAAATCTTATTATTTCAGTCCACAAGGGGGTTTTCAGCCGGATTTGACTTCAACAGCTTTTTCGTCCACTTCTGCTCCTCTTATTGGGTCAAGGCTTAGACAAATTAGAAAGCTCATTCCGAGCCGGTCGTTTTGACATAGGGTAGGTCTAATTCCGAGGTCTGAGTCCAAAGATACGGCCTTCGAAAGTTCTGCTAACTTTTGTGCGATGTTTATGCCCGCGTTGACTTTGACTTTTCAGCTTTGATCGGGATTTAAAAAGGCTTTTTCTCCTTGAATCTTGGCCTTTTATCATAGAACTTCTTAGCAACCAACCCTTGCTCCTTTATCTCACAAAAGGAACACATTTCTACATATATTCGACTCCAATGCCTGAAATACATAAGAACACGATAGCAGTACTAACTCTTACTTATTAATCACATAATTGGTCAAAAGCGATATTGTTAAAGGGGTTAAAACTACAGTTTTGGGCTCTTATCAAACCACCCCCAAACAACATTTTGCTTGTCCTCAAGCAAATATGAGAAATTAGAATAAGTGACCAAAAATGGAGTTCTAACTAATCTCGTTTCGTCGAGTGCGATTACATTGACCATATGCAATAAGGCCTTAAACCACTAGAAATTCCCTAGTGGACGAGTTATAGCCTCGTGAGAGTTTTCCAGTGAAGGTACTCACAAACTTCATCTATACTACAACGACTAAGAAATAAAACTATTGTTTCCTTATTTATGTCTTAATGATCTATACATCTCACTAGTATTTAAACAAGAATGATCATTCTAAAACTTAAACTAATACATGCATAATAATCAAATCGTCTTAAGACAAACAACTATACAATGAACTATGATATGAAATGCAATGGCAAGTCCGTTTCTGAAATTTTTGGGTAACGTGCCTAAGTACGTAGGTTCTCACAAGGAATGTGTCAAAACACATAACACTCTGATTTTTCCACTCAAGTTTGCTAACTCTAGTGTGCAGTAGGCACACATTTCCTCACAATCTCAATGACAATCCAAAGAAGCCGAGGTCGATCAAACACATCTACCACTTACTATCACACCAACATATTCCTAATTGAGCTAGATGTCTTTATTAGGTGATACGGGGCGTATGTATTGGTTAAAGAAGGAAGGAAATGGATATTCAAAAAGACAAGTATGAGAAAATAGGGTCTTCATATTATATAACTAGAGAAAACCTTGTTCTTTTGCTTCTACACTTTGTTTCCATTCTTAGCCTTTTTATTTTGGCTTTTTGACTCATTTTATTCTATTTTTGGAGTTTTTATTTTATTTTTATTTTTATTTTCTTTTCTTTGGATGGAAACTTCTTTTTTTTTTTTTTTTTTTTTTTTTTATGAAGCAACTAACTAATTTTTGTTTACACAGGTTTTTCTCTTTTCTTTTCTTCACTCATCCTATTTCTTAGACTTATCTAGATAGGTAGGCTGATTTTATTTTTTATTTTGTTTTATTGTGTAAAGGATTTGTGGTTTGCGAAAAGGCTAATGAAAGGCTCAGTGGGGTGACTAGCGGATAATAAATTTCATATAGGTGTGAATTTCTGGCTATATCGATCCAAAGAGGGCCTAAATTCTCGCTTAGGATATGGTGTGGTATTCAAGCAAGTGGATTTGCGATTTCTCTACTTGGAATTTACTTCTCCCTTGTGTCATCACTCAGATATTTCACTCTTATGAGGCTTTTAGGCTAGATGCTCACAGAATATGTATTAAGTACTCTAACCTAGGTCTCATAAAAATACTGCCAAGTACAATCAAAGATGCTCATGCAAGATGTTCATGAAAAGATGCAATAACTATTACCTATATATTAATCTATGTTTCAAAAATTAAATCATAATTCAAGTACTACGTGAGATTTCTAGACTAATATCATCATGGAGAAGGGAACAATACTATTATCACTAAGTGCCTAGTATAAACAATATTTATGATTTTTAATTTTTTATAAAGAAAAGTGCATAATTTACATCCTAAAAGTGCCTAATATTTGCAAATGTTTCTATCCCACCCCCAAACAATCGAACGCTTTGTCCTCAAAGTGTAAAGAGACAAGGAAAGAATTTACCATAGAAACGTGACAAAATTGGCGTGCACTGTGAATGAAATATTGTAAAGATGATATGATAACATGAAGCACAATTAAACTGTTACGTACTAACTAACACAAACTCTACTGGAGTAAACATGACAGGTAAGGGTGGAAAAAAGATTTGAAATGAAATACCAAAATATGCCACCCCCAAACAAAATTGGAAAACTCTTTTTAAGTTTGAAAATGTTTGTTTGGCCTATACTCCAGAAAGGTGGTATGTTACAAAAAATTATATGGGTCTTTTAAAGTAAGATTCCCTAGACTTAATGTGATATATATATATGTATTAGCATGCAGTTTACCATACATCAATAATCTAAATAATTGTGGATTTTTCCATAAATAGTTAACACGTAATACACCACCAAACAGAATTAAGCACCAAGATTTTCTATGGCATGGCTTAGTAGAATGGGAGTGAATTCTGATGGATCTAGAACCTAATCGAGCATAAAGTTTCTTCTTTTTCTTTGAACGAAAATGTGTCCAAGTGAATAATCGTGAGAAAATGGATGGTTGTGGAAGATATGTAGGGTATGGATAAATTTTAGATTGAAGGAATGGAAAAAATGAGTGCGTGGTTTTAGCATAAAACTTATTGGTGGCATGAGTTGGTATTAGCACACATCTGAAAAACGAAGGTATCAGGTGGCTCTTTAGGTAATTCTTGAGAGGGTGGATCATCATAGGCTCTTAGAAACTCGTCGAATTCCTCATCTAGGTTGTTCGCATCCATATAATTATGGTATTCATTTCCATCTTTGAGGAATTCATCTATCTTAATTGTCTATTGTGAGGTTTACTCCATCTCTTGTAGTGTCGGAAGGCAGGGTGGAAAATTCTTTCGCTAGTTCAGTTATGTTCAAGGAGTCAAAATTGTGATCTTTGTCTTCTTCCATAAGAGGGGTATCTACTAGTGTGGGGACAAGATCGTTGGAAGCAGTAATGTGATATACAAAACTCTCAATAGACTTAACTTCACCTTCTACAGGAAAACCTAGTTGTCTCTGCTTTTGTCTAAACATGTTAACTTCCATAGAAAGATTTCCAAAAGAAAGAGTCATTGAGCCATCCCGACAATTGATTTGGGCATTGGCAGTTGCCAAGAAAGGATGCCCTAAAATGATGGGAATGGAATCATGAGCAACTTCTGTGTCGAGAATAACAAAGTCAGCTGGATAGTAAAAATCCTGAACTTAAACGAGAATGTTTTCAACTACACCCTTGGGATACTTAATAGAACGATCGGCTAACTGCAAAGTCATTTTGGTTGGTTGAAGTTTTGTTAGACCTAGTTGTTTATATAAATAAAAAGGGAGTAAGTTAACACTCGCTCCCAGATCTAATAAAGTAGTTGTTATGAAGGTATCACCTAAGGTGCATTGTACAATAGGACGACAAGGGTCCTTGTACTTAACAATTCCGTTATGTTTAGATAAATAGGGATATTGTTCAGTTAAGAAGGCTTCATTGGGTATGTTGGTTTTCCTCTTCTTGGTGCACAACTCTTTTAGAAACTTAGCGTGTGCAGGTAGACTTTTTATAGCATCTAGAAAAGGTTGGTTTATAGTTAGATTTTTAAACACTTCCCTAATCTCATCAAAATTCTTGTCTTTTTTAGACACAATTAGTCTCTGGGGATACGGTGGTTTATCTCTATTTTTAGCATAAGGGTCAACAGTATTATTAGTATTTGCTTTAACTTTAGCCATTTTCCACCTAGGTGTCCATATTGGAACCTCTACAGGTGTAGGGTCTTCAATTTCTATTATTGGGTCTTGTAATGTTTTCCCTTTTGGTTGTGGTTTAACTGGTACTTCTACAGTTGTAGGGTCTTCATTTTCTATTATAGTATTTAGTATGGTATCATTTTTAGTTTGCGGGTGATCTTTAGGCATAGTCACTTGGTTATCAACTACTCTCCCTGAACGAAGGGTAGTGACTTCTTGTAGGTCCCCTGGGGTTATATTACCATTACACCGAATACTTTTTATTTCAAAGGCGGCGTTTGTTGAGTTAGGATTAGGCACTGCTTGTCCTCGAAACACACCTGTTTGGTTATTATTTTGGCTAGGAGACATGTCAATAACCTTTTGGCACAAAGACTGCATTATTTGCATCGTTTGTTTCATCATATTAGAGTTTTGATCATGCTGATATTTCATCAAGTTGGAGTTTTGTTGCATAATTTGATTTTGTTTCTCCAACAAGGTCACTACTATTTCGTTTGTAGATGGTTGAACTGGAATTAAGGCTTGTTGAGCGTTCATATTTTGACGTTGATAGTTCTGGGTCATGGGTACTAAACCTCTATTCTGATTACCTAAGTTTCCTTGTCCTTGATGTTGAGTTAACTGATTGAAATTTGATGGTTGTGGTGGTGGTTGTGCATAGACAAGAGGACAATAGAAGTCGGAATGCTCAAGACTAAAACAAACATTACAACGAGTAGATTTAATGTTCATGACTGGAGTGGGTTGTTGTTGAATAGAGATGGCATCTACCTTTTTAGTGAGGGCATTGATAAGAGTTTTAAGCTCAGAATCAGGTTTAACCTCAAAAGAAGAAAGAGTGGAGCGGGAAGAGTCGTTACCTCCCCAATTGTTGTTCCTCTTAGATTGATCTTCTAAGAATGTAAAAGCCTCCAAGGCTCCTTTACTAAGAAAACTATCCCCAGTCATGATATCTAAAACCTCCTTATGACGACATAAAAACCCCTTGAAGAAGGCACGAACAAGCGTGCCTTTCGCAAGATTATGATGCGGGCATTCAATGAGAAGATCAGTGAAACGATTCCAGGCCTCTGAAAAGGATTCATGAGGATTCTAGCGGAAAAAATGAATCTTTTGAAGCATTTCATCTGTCTTCAGTGGTGGGTAAAACTATTCCATGAACAATTGAACAAGTTGAGCCCATATGTCCACAGAGTTTGGTGTTTGGGCAGTTAACCAAGACGCCGCCTTGTCGGCTAGGGTGAAAGGAAACACCCTAAGTTTAACTTGATCCGAACTTACGCTAAGATGATGGAATGTAGTGAGAACTTGTTTAATCCTACGCATATGCTGGTAAGGCTTCTCGTGGTCTAAATATATTAGGGGGAATTCGAAAATCCCCCACTAGGTCTGCAAGAATGGTGCACAACTTAGGGCCATCGTTTAGGGCTTTATAAAAATCAGAGAGAGGAGTCTCTTGTTCTTTAGCCATTGATGCAGGTGTAGTGTGTGAAATTATAGATAGGCGTGTGGTATTTATGTCTACGAAAAACAAGCCTGATTATACTAGAATTAAAACTCCTCTGACAGAAGAGGCGAGGAGTGGAAGAAGGAGTTCTTGAATGCCTCCTTGCTATACGTTTGAATAGCGTCTTGTGTACATGATCTCAGTGTTTGTATGATGTTAGAAACACTGAATAACTTGAAGAAATGAAAGCTTGAACTAACCTATGAAAAATCGGGCTGGTACACAAGAGGGCGAGGTCAGAAATGGCCTTGGTAGGGCGCGTGGTCGGCCCCTTCAAACTCGAGTTACAGTGTTTTGAGCGCAGGTGGTGCTCAAACTTTGCCTTGTATGGGCGCGGGGCGTGCTCAGGTGGAACTCGAGTTACAGTGTTTTGAGCGCAGGTGGCACTCCAACTTTGCCTTGTATGGGCGCGCTCAGGTCCAAATCGAGCTCCAGGTGCTTCAGCGTGGGGGGCGCTCGAACTTTGCCTTGGGAAGGTGCAGGTCGCGCTTAGGTAAAACTCAAGTTCCAGCGCTTTAGGGTGGAAATTTCGAAGTTTTGTTTTGGCAAGGCGCTGGTATTTCGGGTAAAACTCAACTTCCAGGCGTTTAGGCACGAGGGGCGCTCGAGTTTTGCCTTAGTAGGGCACGGGTCGCACTCCGTGTATTCCTGCGAGGAAAAATTTAGTTATGAAACAAAGAACCACAGTTATAATCAAACAAGGGTGGGTGGGTTATGGGACTTTGGAAGACTAACAATACTAAACGAGATCTAAGATGGCAGCGACGCCATTTGATAACCCGTAAAAACTACACTAGATTATTCTAACTTCATTCTTACGATATCAATTATTTATTTCCTACTCTCACATATATATTCATTCAATACATAGAGTACGGAATCGTTCCACTCTTAAACTAGCAAGACATAAGTGAATTCAATTAATCAAACACAAGGAACCAATAGTGAGAACAATGAAAGTAGTGTTGTGATTTATTTAAACTAAAACTAATTATAAATTTAACTAATTTAACTAATCAATTAAAAGGTGAATTTAATGAATTGAAAGAACATAGAGGGGGGAAATTCCACCATGCAATTTGATTGGCTATTAGTTAGTCATCGAATCGAATATTGATCTCTAGTGAATACCAAGTCCTCTCGAATCAAGGTTCCACTAGCATGAAAGTTTAGCTCCACCACAAATCTCTTTGATGGTGGCTCTAAACTCTAGTTCATCATTATGAGGTTTATCTCTAAACACTCATAATAATGAACTTGAAATTCTATTCTAAATAACAACTATTCTAACAAGCAATAATCCTCACATGGTTTCTTTAACCTCCTCTAATTGAGTTTTTAGCCTAGTTTCATTGGATTCATTGACAATAAACAATAACAAGAAGACATAATTAAATAATACTAAACTTGATTAAAATAACTTGATTAAACGAATAGAATAATAGTCTAAGAATCAAATGAATTAAAACTAATGTAGAACTAAGATTATGAATAACTAATTATAAATTTAAGACAAACTAAATCTATGAATCAAATATTGAATTAGAAACTAAAACTTGAAATACAAACTAATTATTGATTCTAAACTAATTAAAAAACTAACTAAAAACTAATTGACTAACTAAAAGCTCAGTTTTCTGATCTAGAACTAGGTAACTTAAGAGCTAAGTCTTTGTCTCTTCATATGGAGGAGACAAGATCCACAAATTCGTGCATGGGCTGAGGAGCCATGTTTTGGGCTGAAAAATCGAGCCCAAAATCTTATTACTTCAGTCTACAAGGGGGTTTTCAGTCGGATTTGACTTTAATAGCCTTTTTGTCCACTTCTGATCCTCTTGGGTCAAGGCTTAGACCATTAGAAAGCTCGTTTCGAGCCGGTCGTTTTGACATAAGGTAGGTCCAATTCCAAGGTCTGAGTCCAAAGATACGACCTTCGGAAGGACTGCTAACTTTTGTGCGCTGTTTATGCCCGCGTTGACTTTGACTTTTCAGCTTTGACCGGGCTTTAAAAAGGTTTTTTCTCCTTGAATCTTGGCCTTTTATCATAGAACTTCTTAGCGGCCAACCCTTGCTCCTTTATCTCGCAAAAGGAACGCATTTCTACACATATTTGACTCCAATGCCTGAAATACATAGAACACGATAGCAGTACTAACTCTTACTTATTAATCACATAATTTGTCAAAAGCGATATTGTTAAAGGGGTTAAAACTACAGTTTTGGGCTCTTATCAGTAGCCATTATAATGGAGATAATCACGTTATTGAAACATGTTTCAAACTCCATGGCTACCCGGATTGGCATCCTAAGGGTAAGAAGGTATCTGGTACAAGTTCTACTTTCAAACATGTTGTTCCTCCAACCCTTCAACTGAGTGAACCTTCTGCAAGTTTTGTGGCATCAACTGGTTTGTCCAAATCTGTTCTTAGTTTTTCTACTTGTACTACGTCTAGCAATTGGATAATTGACACAGGTGCTACCGATCATATGACATGCATCTCCTCTAACTTTAGCCAATTATTTGCATCTCATTCTAAACATGCCATTACTAATGCCAATGGTGCATCAACACCAATTGTTGGTATCGGTACAGTTATTTTACCTACTTAATTACCTATTTCTGATGTTCTATTTGTTCCTTCTCTTGCATGCAATTTGCTCTCGGTAAATAAATTTATCCAAGCTTATAATTGTGTTGGCTTGTTCTTTCCTACTCACTGTCTTTTTCAGAACTTCCATACCAAGGAGAGGATTGGCAGTGGTAAGCTGGGTGATGGATTGTACTATCTAGAAGGTGATGCTCCACCAGTTAATAAAAGCTTGTCACATGCAATAAGTTCACAGAAATTGGAAGACAATATAAAGCAAATATGGTTGTGGCATAAAAGATTAGGTCATCCGTCACTTGGTTATCTTCGACGGCTTTTTCCTTCATTATTTATTGGCTGTAATATTTTGGATATGGTTTGTGCAACTTGTGCTCTGTCTAAAAGCCATCGTACTCATTTTCCTTCGTCAACAACTAAAAGTATAACTCCTTTTTTATTGATACATTCAGATGTGTGGGGGCCATCTCCAGTATCTACCCCCACAGGAATAAAATGGTTTGTTTCATTTGTGGATGATTACACTAGAATGACTTGGGTATATTTGATGAAACATAAAAGTGATGTCTGTATGATATTTCGATGTTTCTATCAAATGATACTCACACAATTTGGTATATCTGTCAAAGTTGTTCGAACTGATAATGGAGGTGAATTCTTTAAGCAAGAATTGACTAATTTTATGCATTCTAATGGAATCATTCATCATACTCCATGCCCAGAATCTCCTTAACAAAACGGCACTGCAGAACGGAAGAATCGCCACCTTCTGGAAATTTCTCGCTCCTTGTTGATTGGAGGTAATACTCCAAAATATTTATGGGGGGAAGCTCTTAGTACTGCTGTGTATTTGATGAATAGAACACCATCTAGTGTTCTTTCTTTTCGACGACCTTTAGATGTCTTTGTGAGAACAACGATTGTTTCACCTCATGTTCGTTTGCCTCCACGGATTTTTGGATGCATAGTTTATGTGCACTTATCCTCCAAACATCGCACTAAACTTGATTCACGAGCTATACGATGTACCTTTGTTGGATATGGAACAATTCAGAAAGGATATAGATGTTATGATCCCATTACTCACAAATTTTATATCTCTATGGATGTTGTATTCCATGAATCCGAATTGTATTACTCCACCAAAGAAACCTACACCGCACGGAATATTGAAACTTTAATTCCAGACGGTGTTGAAGGTAACACTAGTGGGGAGAATACTCCAGAAGGTGTTCCAGAATGTAGTATTGCCGGTATTGAGAGTGGCACTAGTGGGGAGAATACTCCAGAAGAAAGTATTGTCGGTGTTGACCATGCTATTGATCTACCACCAGATAGTCCAATCCATCACGCAACATCATCACCGCAGCCCTCTTCTGCATTACCTGAGGTATCTCCTTCTCCTTCAACTGAAAATACTTTAAATTCTCACTACACCCTTCCACCACGTACTAATCGAGGAATACCACCTATTCAATATGAACCTGACCCCAATGCCAAGATCAAATACCCAATAGGTAATCATGTTTCCTCATGCAAACTCTCGAACTCATATGCATCTTATGTGTGTCAATTATCATCTGTCTCTACACCTAGTACATTGCAGGAAGCTTTGACAGATACTCAATGGACAAAGGCTATGGATGAGGAAATGGATGCTCTTAAAAGAAATGGCACTTGGGATCTTATTGCTTTACCATCTGGAAAAAAGACTATTGGCTATCGATGGATATTAACCATCAAACACAAAGCAGATGGTACTATTGAAAGATTTAAAGCTCGCTTGGTGGCAAAAGGATATACTCAATCCTATGGTGTGGATTATCAAGATACATTTGCACCTGTTGCTAAACTCAATACAGTGCGAGTTCTCTTATCCTTAACTGTTAATAAAGACTGGCTTCTTCTACAGTTTGACGTTAAAAATGCTTTCTTGCATGGCAATCTCATTGAAGATGTGTACATGGATCCACCTCCAGGAATTTCCAAATTCAAGAATACTTCATTAGTATGCAAGCTCAAGAAGGCTTTGTATGGACTCAAGCAATCTCCACGGGCATGGTTTGGTCGATTCACACAATCTATGGTAAAATTTGGGTACAAACAAAGCAATGCTGATCACACTTTGTTCTTGAAGCATAAAAATGGTAAACTCATTGTGTTGATCATATACTTGGATGACATGATAGTCACAGGTAATGATATTGATGAAATTTCCTGTCTACAATGTCATTTGACTTCTGAATTTGAGATGAAACAACTTGGCAATCTCAAGTATTTTCTCAAAATTGAGGTTGCACGCTCTAAGCATGGTATATTTCTATCTCAAAGAAAGTACATCTTAGACCTGTTGACCGAAACAGGGCTTCTCGGGTGCAAACCAGCCAATACACCCATTGAACAGCACCACTCACTTTCCCATTGCTTGAGTGATCCAAGTACAGACAAAGGACGCTACCAAAGACTTGTTGGGAGATTGATTTATTTGTCTCATACTTGACTTGATATTGCCTATGCAGTAAGTACAGTAAGCCAATTTATGCATGATCCACGCAAGCCACATATGGATGCTGTAGAGCGCATTCTGAGATACTTAAAATCGACTCCGGGCAAAGGTCTATTATTCTCTAAACATGGACATTTGAATGTGGATGGATTTACAGATGCCGAATGGGCAGGTTCCGTTGATAATCAAAGATCTACCTCTGGCAATCTCACTTTTGTTGGGGGGAACCTTGTGACTTGGAGGAGTAAGAAACAATTGGTAGTCTCGAGATCCAGCGCAGAAGCTGAATACCGAGGTATGGCATTAGGAGTGTGTGAGTTACTATGGCTGAAAATATTACTAACTGAATTGGGATTTCCTCCTCTACAAGCAATGAATCTCTATTGTGATAACACGTCTGCCATAGAAATTGCTTATAACCCAGTTCAACATGACAGAACCAAACATGTAGAGATAGACATGCATTTTATAAAAGAGAATCTTGATGCTGGCATAATCAGATTTTCCTTTGTCCGATCAGCTCAACAACTTGCAGACATTCTTACTAAAGCTGTGGCAACCAATGTGCTAACCTATTCTCTTATCAAGATGGGCATGAATGACATCCACGCACCACCTTGAGGAGGGGTGTTAGGATTTATATCAAGTTTCCTATAAATAAATTACATGATAGGAAACTTCCCATAGAATTGTATCAATCCCTTATTCTTCTCCTAGGGATTTACTTGTAACAATTAGTCTATATAAACCCATGTAATTGTTACACTAATATATACAAGAAATAATAATTTTACACCTAGTTCTCTACATAGTGTATCACACTTCAGCTTCTTCTCAATACGTCAAAGGTGGCCACCTTCTAAGTCTAATCTCACATATAGCTTTGATTCTGCTTCTATACAGACAATAAACATGAACACATTAAGTCCTATAATTTATTGAGCTTTCGCTACATGGGCAACTGTGACTCATTTCACATATCTGGAAACTCATAACGACTCAAATGCAGATATATTGATTGGGTTCCATAAGGCTGATCATGGTGATAACAACACTTTTGATGGGCCTGGTGGTGTTCTGGCTCATGCTTTTGCACCAACAATTGGATGGTTTCATTATGATGCAGATGAACGTTGGAGTACAACTCCTACAAATGGTACTTTTGATTTAGAAACCGTTGCATTGAATGAAATTGGGCACCTTCTTCTTGGACTTGGACATAGCTCAGTTCCAGGTGCTATTATGTTCTCTATTTCAGATGGAATTACTAAATGGGATTTGAATACGAACTTTATATGAACTCCCTCGATAAGGGGAAAACGTATATTCATGTTTGCACACTAATATACAGAAAGTCAAGAGGCTTGCATTTCATTATACATCAGTGGTTGGTTTGTAGCGACTCTTATCTTTAAAATTTTAGGGAGATTTGCAATTTCCAGGTTAATTCATGTGCCTACTTTTCGTGTCTCGTAGCCAAAAAGGATGACAACAATCTTAATTCATTCTATGAAATTCGGGAATACAATTTCTTCGCATTGCATGTGCTCAATTCCTTCAGTGTAAGTAAAAGAGAAGAGACTTTGCAATTCCTTCAACATGTCCAAGGATGTCACAGGACTACAGAAGAACGACTGTGGGATGTACCCATATTCAACCAGCATTTTGAGATATTTCGTTCCCATCATTACAACGATCATGACCATGTAACTGGCTCCGAGTTCCACACATATTAGAGCGTGCAGAAGACTTGTATGTATTACCCTTACTCTGAATGGTTTCTGTATCACAAGTCAAATCGTATCCACTTTTCCAGACATTGGTCTTCACTCTTCAGTCCGATGGCTCAATAGAAGGACTCAAAGCCATAACTCTAGAGTACACAAGCTATGCTCCATGTTACTTCTCAAACGAAGTCAGCTCTACCACCACATTAGCATGCCTAATTTCATTTCGATTGAAGGAATTTCCTAGACCTTAATAAAATAGCTCCCGGTTCTTTATATGAACAAAAAATCTTACAAAGGTGGTGCCAATGGACGCATACTAAACACATTAAAACTGCAGAGTCAACAAATACACACAATGTTGCAGGCCGGCATCTCGCCCTCTTCAGAGTTTTTACTGTAGAATAATAAACGGGTGTATCTAGGTGCTCTCTCTCTCATAAAGAGCCATACTCAAATTAGTGATTCATTAAATCGAAACGTGATCCTAATTATATTTGCTGTTTATGGGTGACGACCATATAATAGTAAAGGTTAACAACCATGCAGAAGTAAATGTTCGAAGACTATCTTAGTAGACAAACATGCCAGTTAATTCTTTTGCTCGTTCGTGCAAGCAACCAACTCTGTCATTTGCTAATAGAGCTGCATAGGAAGCCAGACCTGTCCGCACAAGTATGTCCGTCCCTGTAAATCCAACTGGCTCTCCAGGCTGACAATGCGACAATGTACACATCTCCATGAGTAGATATCATACCTATTACAACAAGAAATAGAAAAAATACGCACTATTAAAGCAGCTTTAGCCTGTAGGTGGAATGATTTAACATCCTTCAAGCGTCAAGATCATCATCAAATCATTAAAAAACATTTACTGCTTATTGCACCAATATTCAGGTTCTGTTTTGGGTTTTTGTTTTTACTTTTGTTTCTTTTCTTTATTTTTTTTCCTTTTGAAATTTAAGTTTGAATATAATAATGGAAAATCAGAAAAAAATTTAAGACTAAAAAAAAATTGAATATGAAGTTACACCTTACAGATTTGAAACTAAAAGCTAGACAAAAATGAGAAGGAAAAACCGAAGAAGTCAGCAAAGAACACCATGAGCAGCAGTTGCTTGAACCAAAGGGAGCACTGATTTTGAATACAGAGAATTCCAGAAATGTAGTTGACTACAATGGCAGAAGATCTAATAATGAGAAAGAAGATGTGAAGATGTGATTCCATTGTAGTAGGAACATAGTTCGTGATTCCGAACGAAACGTCAGAATTCCGACGGATATTTCGGTTTTCTTAAAAACCAAGACGGCATCGAAACGATATATAACAGCATGTGCCGCTTGGTAATTTTGTAAATAAGTGAGAAACTAACTTGAAATGACAAAATAACCACAATTAAAGGGGTAAAACCGACAAAATCTTTCTCCTCTTCCCCTTCAAAGACCACCTAAGTTCAACGAGATTTGAGTTCCGATGAAAAGAAGATCGCCTGATCAAGATCAATTAACCAACAAATTTGAAAATAGTATTTGAAGGAACTATCTTCCTTGTTTTTATAAAGAAAAATCTGTTTTTTTAAACATAATAGGTGAGGTATTGTAATTGATCTCTGGAATCTAACTTAGATTTCTTTGTGTTTATTACTTTTAATGTATTTATTTGATTCTCATATGTTAATTTCATCAACTGATTTCCATCAAATGTCGAGTTTGATGAATTGATTTTTTCTTTGATTCAACTTTTCAACTGGTTTTTTCTTTGATTAGATCAATTGAATCACTGATTTTGAATTGAACTGATTTTTTTCTTCACTTTATAAACGGATATGATGAAGTTTCCCATAATTTCCGGCCTCAAGTAAATTTCCGATGAACTTTGCACCTTGTAAATTCCGATGCATGGGGAGGAACGGAATTTCGGTTTTTGGGGTTGTCGGAATTCCAGAGATTTCGGAATCCCAAACTATGAGTAGGAAGCATCAAAGCGATTACTACACAGGCAAAATTAACAAGCCGGCTTGGAGCGTAAAAGCACTTTTTCCTCACCTTTCTACATCTCTAATTGTAACCAAAAGTGAAGTACCAACTGCTAAACTACTTTACAAACACACTAGCAACATTCCAATGATTTGAAAACCTACTTGAAGAAAGTCTGTCTTGACTGAAGTTTGAGCTCTCAAAGAGTTGCTAGCGTGGCTAAGATTATGTTATCTTTTTCTTTTTTTGAACTGTAGGAGTTCAATTTCATTCGTTCAAATTCAAACCATATGCATATACATATTACAAACTATGTAGGTAGGATTACTATCTCTACTTTCTTAGGTTCGATTGCAGGACGACTAGTATGTTATTATGTATGTACAAGAGAGTCCCAATTACAAATAATATCATAGTAGCCCACTCCTCGACAGCTTGGAGACGCACTTGAGCAATCAAACAACACTTCATTGATCTCTCCCGCTATCTTTTGAAGTTCCTTCTCCTTATGCTAGAAGATCCTCAAGTTTCTTTCCTTCCATAAACACCACATCATAGCTCTTGGAATATGATCCACTAGTCATTTAGCTTTACTAGATAATGGACCCACAATCAACTCCTTCACCAAGACCTCTAACATTTAAAGACCTCCAACATTTAATGCCCCCCTCTATTGAATGAGAAGAAGAATAGCTTCCAAACTTCAATTGTTATAGGGCAATTCGAAAGAACACATCCAATGATGTCCTCTATCCCTTTGGAAAGTTGGCAAGATTTTGTAGATGCATGCCCCTTCGGTTGAGATCATCAATCGTTTTGATCATTCCCAAATAAGTAAGCCAACAAATAAAGCTACTTAGAATGAGATGGAGGTTCTCCATATCTATCTGTGGAAATATTACGATTTCCCCTATAGCCTCAAGATTCAACAAGAACATTCCTTGGCTAAGCCAAGTAGAATGATTTCATGGTGAACTCACATTCGGCTTCCCAAATCCTCTTTCTAGCATCCACCTCCCCGAATCTACTCTCCATTTCATAGATGTATTCTACAAAAGTCTCGAACCGCTCCATTTCCCAATCATTGAGACCTCTTCTATGTACTGCATTCCACACGACCGCTTCATTGCTCATTTCCGATATCAAAGCTTTCTTCTTACGCACCAAATTATAAATGTCCCCAAATTGCTTAAGTGAGATTTCCCCCACCCAAACATCCTACCAAAATGAAATGGTCTCACCGATTCCGAGAAGAAATGTTACGCCTTTTTTTTAAGTCATCCAACTCCCACTAGTTAAACTCCTCCAAAGAATCCTCCCAAACAGATTTGTCAATAACTTCACTGTCCAATTACTTTCACCGGTTCCAGGTAGAAATCTCACACCTTTTTTTTAAATCATCCCAACCACCACTTGTTAAACCCCTCCAAAGAGTCCTCCCAAACGAATTTGTCGGCAACTTTAAGATCCACTTAATTTCCCCCTCACCAGGCTTGTCCACTACCACTCTCCTCCATAGATCTTCCTCCTCCTCACCATATCTCCAAAGTCATTTTGATAAGAAAGCTCTGTTGATAAGTAAAATCAGTAAAGTCTATCCCATTTCACCATGAGCGTCTTAGTCTTCTCTTCCTCCCCACCCCACAAGAATCTTCTAGAAAGCTTCGCCAGATGTCTAGAAACACCCATCATAATAGGATACAAGGAGAGGTAATAGTTTGGAAAAGTAGAGAGAGTAGACTCTAAGACAATGTTATTTTAATTGTTTATTCAATGAGACACCGTATCACAGTATTTACTGTCTTAGCCAGGAATAGTGAAAGAGCATGTAAATTTTCCTATTGGTAGGTGTGTGCACCAAAACTGTGTAAAGTCCCAAATCAGATAATAATGAATCAATGCTCCAATTTATATGGTGTGCTCTCAACCCTTAATAGCTGCCAGTCCTTTTGAATTAAGACCCCCCGTAAATGTTTGAGGTCCAGTGGTGGCTAAGATTGGAGAATGTGCCAGGATCGCGCTCTCAGAGTTTGGTAATGTCATTTAAGCAATGCGAACTGATTGGAAGGAAATCTATGACAAAACGGAATAACTACAACATGCTATTCATAGATTCAACTTACACTAGTTCTATAGTATTGGTATAAAAATCATTACCAATGCAAATTAACATTTTCATCATGTGTCATTGACTGGTAGGTTATGCTCCTAACGTAAATACGGGCTCCTTGTTTATCAGCCATAAACTTTGACATTCTGAAGTTAGGCCATACCTTTTAGTATTGGAACCTGAGAAACTATAGTGTAGTTGCTTCCTGGGGTTGACAGCTCCCGTTAGAGGTCTCATCCTGAGAAATGATAGAATTCAGCAAATGTGTAAGACAAACATGTTAACAAACTTACATAACTTCAATAAGAACACTCTGATTGATGAATTTTACCATGTCAGAGAACTGATCTCTAATACAGTACATAGACTTGACCATTGTTTCTAAATCATCTTTGTCAAATTGAATCTTCACCTCTGTTTCCCCTGCGTTAGGCTGTGCGTCATCATGGAGCTGCATGAGTAAGACTTTTTGTAAGGCAAACTTTAGAAAGTAAAATATACCTAAAATTACATTCAAGTTAATAGTGTACGTAAATGAATTACCTTAAAATTAATAATGGCAAGCGGTTGAGTAAGTTCTGTCTCTTGGTTTGCAAGATTCCAAGTCATTGTTTTCAAGCGGGGGATAGTGAGCTGAAAATATTAAACTTAAATTTGAGAAGTGCATGAGTTTTAATGAGATAAATAAATAAAATTGGTAAAACCTGGTCCTTATCATCTCTCCATTCTTTTTGAAACTTTTGCAGTAAAAGAGTAAGTAATCTTTGCAATTCTGGTGAGACCTCTTGAGGGAACAGTTTCTGAATCTCATCCTTGTTATTATTATTAACACAAACACACTTGCGGATCAACACGCGAAGACATACCAAAAGCTGCATAACAGAAAACCCTTTTGTAAATAATTACAATTTATAATAATAAACAATGAAGAAAATGAGTTACAGGATCAAGATCGCTATCATTTGGAAGTTGAAGCAATCCTCTGAGTGTATCCCGATCAGTTGCATCTAGACCCGTTTTTCGAGTCCTCCACAGAGTCTGGAGTATATACTCCACTGACTCCTTCGACGTCGATCTCACCAGCAGTGGTAAATGTCCCCAGAGTGAATGATCCATCATTCCAAAATGTCCCACCAATCACTTCCTCAGATATAGATATTGGTTTACTCTGGCCCGGCCCACGTTTATCTTCTTAGTTACAGTCCATAGTTTCAATTGGATTTTGCTAGTCCAGTCCATCTTTACTCTAGTTTAACCCTAGCTAGGTATTATTAGCTTTTCCTTGGACCAGTGCCTCATGTAAGCTCGTAATGAATCCCTGGCTGGAATCCTGGATACTATTACAGCCATTTCTGTCCAGTGTCCACACTCCACAGTCCGCACTAAGTCGTCCACATGATATCATCATATCAGCGCACTTGGCATAAATTGTTCTCAAATCTCAAAACCCGCATAAAAAAAATAAGAGGACGTCTATGGTGCGTCGGGTGCACCCAAATTTCGCATACGCAGGATTTTCAGCCACATATTTTGAAGGGTAAAACCGGAATAACCTGGTGAAGAAGTTTCAATTGGGTCACTAAGCTACCCATTAAACCATTAGTTGCAGCATACTTTAGTTAAACTACTACATATAGCATATACGTTAGTATCAAACAATAAATGACATATTGAATCTAGTGAACGAGATTAGGCATAGCTGGAAGAGGAGATAGTGTTGATGAAAAATTCGGTGGGACAATTGGAGCTTTAGGAAGCACCTGTGACCTATTAGCTCGAGACATAGTTGCATGTGGCTTTTTGAAGGGTGCGGTGAAGTATTGGGGTTTATACTAATACCAATCGATTTCCCCACTACACATGTATTTGAACACAATTTAACTCCAGACAAATTTCTAAATATTAACTACAACCTATGTTAACATACCCAACTCGCTAAACAACTATTAACAACAGATAATAATGTAAAGCAGAATTAAACGCATACCACAACACAAAGATATACCATGGTTCGGTCAATGATGTCTACTTCCACAAGAGCTAGTCATTTTATAAAGTGGGAATGAATATTACAATCTCTCATTTCAATCTCTCACCTTACTAGATCACTCTTCTTTTTTTATAGGGTTATCTCTCTGTAAAAGTTATCTCTCAATCTTGATAGCTTTCAAGATTGGGTTTCCTCTCACTTTTGTGATGTCTCTCGTGTGTTTGGTTTTGCCAAAAACCCAAACTTATGATGCAAAACTCGTGGTTCCGCAAAAATAGAATCTTGCCAAAATAGGCATGGGGCGCGTGGTGGCTTCGAGGTGTACTACAACGGGCGAGAGGCGCTCTTTGCCTTGGACGATGTCCGGAGGCGAGTCTTGAGTGTGCTCAGATTTGCCTATGCGGTGGCGCTGGTCATGCCTTGGACGATGTCGGGCTCTTGGCCTTGGTGTGCGAATGAATGGCTTGTGGTGGCGGCGCTCTGTCTTCTCCACACAAGCTGAAAATGAATTTATCTTCTCTCCTCATGTGAGGGATAACTCTAACATGAAGCACTGTGTTGACTACATATTGTAGAGAGTCCATGCTCATTGTCCTTCCTCTATAGAAGCAAAACTTTCGTGCAAAGTATTAGGAAACCCCGTTACTTGCTTGTGGCACTCAAACCTGTCTTATATAAACCCAAGATTAGGTACTTCAGTAATATGATACTTTTATTCACATAGTCAATAATATGGTACTCAAAGTTTCATATACTTCAATAGTATGATACTATAAATCACATATTCCATAATATGATACTATTCATTACATATATTTCAGGAATATGATACTATAAAGCCCATAATACTTCAATAATATGATACTCTTAGTCACAAATTCAATAATATGATACTCTAAGCTACATATACTTTAATAGTATGATACTATTAATCCCATATTCAATACTATGATACTAGTAGTTTCATATATTTCGGGAATATGATACTATTAATCGCATAATACTTCAATAATATGCTACACTTAGTCACATTTTCCATAATATGATACTTCAAGTTACATATAATTCAATAGTATGATACTCTGAGTTTGATATACATTTAAGTGCTACAAAACTGGTGTTGAGATTGCGTTTAATCATATGATAAAAGTTTGTGTTTAATCATATGATAAAACCATTGTATCTCAAACTATTTTTCCTAAAAAGTCGGCATACTACCTGAGATTGCGTCTAGTTAGTGCAACTTTGTTTTGTATGTCATTACATTATGGATTCCAAATAGTAAAGAAGATTTATGTTAAAAAGAGAGTTATGGAGTTCTGACAGGTTATTTTCATACTTGTCATGTGTTCACAGTGCAAACGTATTACATCAGATTGTATCTTAACACAGATAAGTTGTCAACAAAATTAGGATTACATCAGATTGTATTACATCAGATTGTATCTTAACTGCTAGCATGGCTGAACAGACATAACAAAATGGGCTATTACCGAAAAAGTTACAACAAAATTAGGAAAAAGACACAGATAAGTGCTTCAGTTTAAAAAAGTTGTCAAGCGCTTGTCGAGTGCTTCAGATACATACATCGTGAGCATTATAGAGTTGCAATCATAAAAATGTCAGGTTACATCTTACCAAGTTAACACTTGCAATCAGAAAAAGAGAGAAAAAGTTAGAATACATCTTACAAGGAGCCATCTTACGAAGCTATAACTGTGCAGAAGTTCAAAGTTGAACTTTGCATTACACATTACATTTTTCAATTTATTTTTAGGTTTGAGAATTCAAACAGAGTCATTTTCAGTGTAACAATGGGTTTCGCAGTCAAAGTGGTTGTTTTCTTTCTTGATGCCATCTTCACTGCATCACGAAGTCATTGAAATCCCTAGCAGCTCTTGCATTTCAAATACCTTTCTCCAACATGTAATCCATACTTGGTAGTCTTAACAATCCTCCTCCCCTTACAGTCTTTTGTATTGCATTCACAGTTTACCCAAGGGCACTCGTTCATCCAATGGTCTGGCTGACCACACTTAAAGCATTCATTTGTTGATGAGCTTGATCCAGAAAGTTGATCAGAAACAGCTTCATCTAACCATTGCAAATAACTTCGACATGAATCATGCTGACACTTCAAGTACTTCCTTCCTGGATTGCTTGTTGTTTGCAATTTGCCCAACAATCGGATCCCATCACATGTAGCTTCTTTATAGCGAGAGTACATAAATTAGCACTCAATAGCGGAGTGCCCAAGTTGATCACATACCTGACATTCAACCTGTGGTGAACGAAACATGTACTTCTCAATTTGAAACTTATGAAGATAGCGACAATGAACAAATGTCTCGATCAGCAACTAATGCAGAAATTAAACTTTTTAATAGGCTACTTCAGACTAATAGCTCAACCAAGTTCAATTATTCAAGAATTAGTAATCCATAAAGGAAGGAAAACCTTCACACAACCAACAAATTTTTTCATGCTCTTTGTACTTGATAAATTTATCTCTCTTAACATTTCAAAGATCAAATTCTTCGTGCTCTTTATACTTGATAAAATTCTAAGTGAAGAATGACACTCAATAACTCAAAATTTTCTCTTATTTACCCCTAAAACTTAAACTTAATCAAACTCATGAATTTAAAGGGAAATTACCTTCATTTTTGCAAAATTAATGTGCTCTTATGCTTGCTTCGTGCTTCTTATGCTTGATTGGATCTTATGCAGTAGCAATAACTGAGAATTTTTTTTAAAAAAAAAAAGTAAAAACCCTAAACCCTAACCCTAGATGTTTATATAAGAGAAAAGTAAAAGGAGGGACGGGTTATACTGTTGGAGCATACGGAGGGAACAAATGCATTGACTAACTTATATTAAAACAGTAGATGTAGCATACTCCAATTAAGCCACTAGATGTAGCATACTACTATTAAATTACTATCTGTAGCATACTCCTATTAAACTACTATCTGTAGCATACTCCCATTAAATCACTATATTGGATTTAATAAGTATTCCGAGCGATGGCAAAGTAGTAGAGCTATATTGGAAAAAGAGTCTTTTCCAATGCGTACATCATAATGCAATATGCATGTCAACGATAATTTGAACGCGAAAACGTAGCCGTAATTTGAATGTGAACACTCAAGTACCACACATACCTGTAATTTGAATGTGAACACTTAAGTACCAAATATATTCGTAATTTCATTTAAAAACATAGCCGTGATTCAAAAACCAAACCACAATGTTTAGGCATTGAAACACAAACTTAAACACTTAAGTGCAACCCAAGAGTGAAACACCAAACTACGTTACAACCAGTCAACCACAATTCTCATATGCTATTTATTGTATCATAGACACATGCTATAATGATTGAAAGAAGATGAGGGCTTCTCACATTGTGTTTTTCTGCATTTTGATTTACATTTCTTTTCATAATTACTTGTCCTACTTTCTACTATATGAGGCACTAGTATATATGCTATTATTTGATACTAGGACTACTAAATGGCATTGCATGTAGTAGCTTAATTACAATTTAGTAGAAAGTCCATTATATTCTCTTTTCTCTTATTTTATGGCTGTCTCCATCAAATGAAGTCCAAATGTATGTTAATTACCAATAAGAAAAGAAAACAATACCTCTTATTTTATGGCTGTCTCCATCAAATGAAGTCCAAATGTATGTTAATTACCAATAAGAAAAGAAAACAATACAAGTTTACAATTTGATATTATGAATGTCAGCTATACAATACATAATATTTATGTTCTACCTAATCTAATATGAGCAGAATACTTATGCTGTCATTTTCTTTTCATGTGCAGAGTACTTATGTTGTACCTAATCTAACTTGAGCAGCCATCTAACTTCTCTAAAAAAATAAAGTAAATCAAAATAAAAAACAAAGGCTCCATCAATAAACACGCCCCAAATCTGAAACAATTATATACCTAAGATACGTGATTTTTCTAGAAAAATTTCGATCGAGTCTCCTCTGTCATTTTCAACATTTTCATAAAAGACTTGTCATAACCTTAAAATTAAAACAATGTACTTCTTAGTTATTAACCCAGCTACTTAACCGTCTCGACGAATGCTAGAGCAGTTAAATAACCGGTTGATAGAAATGAGATCGCTGCAATAGAAAGACTTAGTACGCCAAAGAACTTAAATGTCTCGACTAATTACAGATCATCCAAGCACCTCGTACAAAGCCATTATCGAAAACACAAATTAAATATATACTTCTGTGTCCAATAGCTATCAAAAGGTTTACATCATTAACAAATGGTACTTACTATACAACTTTCAAAAAAAGAAACAAAAGAGGTCCAAAGATAATACCTAGGGACCTTCTGAGTTCTGATGGTACTTACATCAGAACCCTCCAATTGATTTGTATAACACACATGTTCTGGATACTAAAAAGCATACTCCATCTAAGAACTAATAAACGATATCCAACTTGCCACATTACAATTGATATGTCGAAAGTAACCTTTAACAAAAAGAAAAAGTTTCATGTTTTTACCTAAAACTCTACCCCACATTACCTACAATGGTACCACATCAACTATCCAACATTGCACCTCCATTACACAACTTACACAGATATGGACATAAGTTATAAAGTTGTATCATCCAAAAACAAGTTTTATTCCCAAGCTTAGCAACCTAGCTCTCATTCCTGTAACAATTGCCTTTTTGACCTAGTTACTCTGACAGGTGCTTGTTCTTTTACATTTGCACAGACCTGTATCGCTTTCTTCTCACATCTTGGTACCGGTTCACGGGATCCCAGCACTGCTATTGTGTCAGAGACTAATGGAAGCATAGCATCTAAGGGAGCAAGACATGGAGGCATAGTCAGAGACCTAATGTGAACTAGTATAATGTGCTATATAGCTGAAGCTAGGTCGTACAAGAACAATCTTACATAAGGAATTACAAGCTATTCTTAATGGCTTGAAATTATATATACTACCAGGTAGGTTATAAGAAGATAGAGATTGCAACTGACTCGAGATTCTTAACAAGAAAGAAACCATGCCATGGTCTGTTAAAAATGAGGCGATAGAGATTTGGGAGTTAATGCAACAGCCTAGTCAAGTGAAGGTTATTAATTTTTTTTAAAAAAAGTCTAATAGAGCAGCTGACTTTTCAGCCTCCCTAAGGGGTCTAGAAGGGAAAGAAGATCTTACATCTAGTAATACTGTTTATGTAGGAAATAGAAATAGGTTGTTATTAGCACGAAAACATAAAATATTCATTAAGTGTTGGTAGAGTTTCACCAAGTTTTGTCGGCAATGCATTTGTCTCCTTCGAAGTCTTCTTTTTCTGCGGGTATTTTCTCTGATACTTTTGGTATTCCACGGTAACGTTGTAATCAGGTTGGAGGAGCTCTGAAAATATTTTGAATTCATGTCATTACCACTTGCAATAATAAGATGCTTCAGAGTAGTGTGGCTTATAAAATCCCCACGCCGTGACGATAACAATCTCATTAGGAAATTTAAAATTAATATTGGTTAGACAAACTACCTGGAGTGACATCAAGTGAAGAATGTCCGGGTCGTCGGCGCAGGCAAGTTTTATTTGGGAGGCCAATTTTAATTGCTTGGATTTCTCTCTGTTTGTCCATATCTGGCTTCTTCTTTACTGGACCAACTAGATAGGGAAATAATAAACATTTTAGATAATAAGTCCTCAAGTCCTTATACCTTATAAAAATTTCTAGAAAAATTTAACTTTCATGATACACAAATAGATAAGGATGATAAGACACTATCGACTTACCATCCATTCCACAATCCCCAGTGCTTTCCACAGTAGTCACAACAATAGGTGGACTTTGTGGATGACAACCTGTTGAACCTGCTACCTCATCGACGGAGATTGGAGCTGCTTGCTCAATCGTCTCGGACCTCTTTTTCACCAGAACATCTATATACGCCACAAAATGATATATATTAAAAAGGCAGATGAAATGGGCGTATATAAAACATCTTCTATTTAAAGAAATTCACACTCTATAAAGCAACAACCTCTATTTTAACATTCTCTACACAATCTTAGAACATCACTTAATTAACTTCCCATAATTGGTCCATGTAAAGACAAGAGCAGGAGTACTTCTGTTTTTTAATTTATCAAGGCAAATTCAAACTTTGAAGATGGTAATAAAACACATTAAAGTTGCTAGGATGAACAGACTTCCTTCTCCTCTCTCCAGTGCGCCTTCCGTGTCCACAGAAGTAGGGAGTGCCTCTGTGTTGCAAAAGGCAAACACGGCCAGGGCCAAGGAGTGAAGAGTGACGACAGCCTACTTCATTGGAAAACCCTATTTGTCACACTCTCCCATGATTTTGAACACATAACCCCTGAACTCCTCGCCAAGAGCATCTCCATTAACCTCTAGTGAAATTGTCTTTTCATAATTATGATTGTAATTGTTTATTGATTTTAATTATTATACACATACATTACTTTATAATATAATAAAACGCGGGAAACACATTGCTCAATACTTGTTCTCGGTTACTTTTAGTGGATTCTTAACTTCGGCATAGCACCAACCTTGGATAACATGTAAAAGCCTCAAAGGTGTTCCCATGTCATGAGAAACCGCATCCAACACGCCCTGTGTTATTTTTCCAAACTCATTTTCAATGGAGTTATTATGCACACAACCAAGTTTCGAATTTTTAATAGAGCCCAGATTAGGTGATCATGAGACTGTAGAAACTACATAATCCTCTACAAAACATGCACATCACATGTAATGAAAATGAAAATATCGAAAACCTGTTTGGTGAAGAAACTACGTATACATTCCAGTCCAAACATTATCTTTTGGGTGCCTATAAAACCTTATTGATGAACCATTTAAATTTTGATCTTTTGGAAGTCTAGTCTACCTACTAATACAAACTTGCAAAAGTCAGGACCTTTATCCACTTCTTTAATTAAGTTAAGTTGATACAAGTTGGGGTGTACTAAACCTTATTTTTTTTTTTTAAAAAAAACTGCATCATTAATAAATGAGGTTGAAAACATGTTTACCTTCACGCATGTCTTGCATACCACATTTTGCATGCATTGAGGTGATAATGTTGTCAACCGGACTCGAAGAATTAGTTGCATAACCAATTGTCGCAAATTCCAACCCGTAAGCATCAATGATAATTATTACTTTGGGAATTCAATTCTTTGATGCCAATATGTATTTAGACAATTCCAGGTTACCATTACGTATTTCTGGCTCGACTTGGGGACGACCACTAGCAATGCCTCCTTCAACATTCTCTACACATCAGTTCAAATATGTGTTTATTCATTTACACTAAAGAGTACATCATTAATTCGATAATACTGTACATCACAACCTAAACTTACCACCATGAGAAGTAGGCAGTGTTGTAGTCAGCGGCATATTTTCATCTAACAACCGCACATTGACTGGAGATGGGACATTGACTGGTTCGTTTACTACATTGATCCGCTCACCTTGTTCACCGACTTCTATGTCATCAGAGATCTTTGTCTTCACTTTCATAAGTTGGTGCCAAAAAGATCGGACTCACTACTCATGTCATTGGAGCCTTCACGAACACCACTCGCACTCTCATCACAATGCATATCTTCACTTACATCAGCATCACTCCCGGCTTCACCAACTCTTACTATTTCTGAATGCACGGCGAGCAAATCTTCTGGGATTACTTGCTCAGTGATACTCTCGAAGAAAGGCACAAGCAATTGAGCAAGGCAGAAAGAGCGTTTCCTCTGCACCAAAACACAAAAACAAATGCAGTTTTAGCTTCACAAGATATACATGGATAACTATCCACATAACAAAAGTTGAAGTTACTAGCAAGAAGAAGTTTTAAGGGAAATCTCATCATATAATAATCAAGCTACTTTCTAAAAGCATGCATTCTAACCAAATGTCGTTAAGAACATGCATTCGAAGCAAACGTCATTCTAAACAAAAACATAGTAAACACACGGAATGAATTCATAACATATTAACCTCTTCAGTCAACTTTTCCCTCAGCAATGCCTGGTGAGGGTGCAAGGGTCAAATCTGCGTGACACTGTGGCTCCTATACCACTCCAAGTAAGCTGCATGACTTGCCTCGGTGAACTCTACTTGTTCCTCCCTAGTATAGTCAGACGTACACCAGATTTCCCAGTCTGCGCATATTTCTTTGGACGGCTTCCGAGATTTAGGATCATCTTTCCACCTAGTAGGTGGATCCGGTATGTGTTGCTTCCGCCCAAACTGCCTCATGCATCTTTCTGGCATATACCTCTCTACAATGTCGAAGTGTATAAGCCATGTCGATATGGGCTTCGTATATGAAGCGTTCAAAGCAAACTGGGGAGCATTCACCCAAGCATCCCGTGGCTGCCATATTATCTAAAATAGCAAACATCATACCAAGATTAGCATATACACTTATTTGGCATTCACATTCACACATAAATAAGTAGTGATCAGCTCCAAACAACCTAATTGCATTGGTTTTTTACGACGTGGCTAATTTGTTTATGCATGACAGATATCAAGTATAAATGCATATCGCTAATACCTAAATATCTACTTAAGACAACCATTGCACGACTAACCTTATCCGCACGTAGCGTGTCCATCTTTGCACTTAGATGCTCATATGTGAGCTTTAAAGGTCTATATTTGACGTGTTTCCATCGGCAAGCAGCTGGGAATTTAACAAAAGTAGGACACCTTGGTTGACACATACGAATCCTTTCGTAAAACCATGCCTAGAAGCAAACATCCACAATTACAATCCAATACATAGTTAATTAATAAAGAACAATCTATAAAATAATTTGAAGCTACAGTGTTACAACACTTACCAACAGTAGAGTTGAAGAGCCATAAACGTTCAAAACAAAATTACAGTCACTTTTGCGGCCTTTGTTATTTTCTTTACGATGAACTGATGCCCGCATGAGTGACCTGAATAGGAATGCAAGCACAGCAGTACCCCAAGCATACGAGGCACAATTCTCCGTATCGGCCAGGAATGGTAGATACTTCATATGCACATGCTAACCTCCTGGCTCTGAAAAAACTGTGCTTCCAATGAGGGATAACACAAACGCAATCACACGTTGTGCTTCGCTCACACCTGCTCGTCGGCGTTCGAAGGTAGTTTGCAGCCATCATAATTTCACTGATTTCCCTCTTACCTCTGACTCTGGAGGACTTAGGCCCAAATATTTCTTACATGCTTCATGAGCGTCCAATTTTGAGTTGCCCACAATTGGTTTCCCAATTACATTTAAGCCTAGAATATAGGCAACATCCTCTAGTGTAATTGTTGCTTCAAAAGTTGGAAAGTGGAATGAATTAGTCTCTGATCGCCAACGGTCAACCAAAGCAGATATCAAGTCCCGGTCCCCATGGAACTGGTCTATTTTTTTCAAGTGCTTGAAGCCCAAACCCGCGACCATTTTCTTTTGGGCTTTAGATAATATCCAGTCATTTACCTTTTGATTGTGCTCATGTATACGGACCACTGGTCGAACCTGTTACTCATTTAGACAATTTATTGAATGTTAATTAATAGAAGCAAACTAAAAACTTAAAATTAATAAATAGTTGAAGATTGCTAGTTACCTCTCCGTCCATGAGCAAAGATGATATATGATCATCTTGTAAGTATAAATGCTTTGCATAATTTGTAGTCCATTTGTCCATCTTTGTAGGGTGTAGTAAGAAGTACATTAGTAGAAAAAAGTTAGAGCCGAAATAATTAAACTAGAACAGTTCATACAAGAGATAAGAGATTAAACAAATTGCACGTTACATGGATTGAATATCTTATGATAAGGTAGTTAAAATTAATGAAGGGAAAGTAATGGCCAAATCACATATCGAAATCACACATCGAAAACAATCTTAGGCAAAGGAGTTGAATGTTCTTATTAATTGAACATTTAATAGTTGCAACATAATTTAACAGAGTTTGCGCAGATGATTTCTGCAGCTGATCAGCAAAACGCAGCCCCAATTTGAAAATGAATAAAGACATCACATAACACAAGCAACGAGAGCATGGCAGCTTCTAAAATACTTCTTAGTAAGTTTCACATTAAATTGAATAGAATATAGGTGTTAGTCGATGCATTTTGCATGTTGTATAGGGAGAGAGTAAAAGTAATCTACACAGTTAAAAGGTTACGCAGCTCACAGTTTAGGATAGTTCTTCTTGTATTCCAAATACTCAGAATATACCCACGCTACAAATATTAGGATAATCCTAATGAAGAATGAGACCTGCAATAAATACATATTTGCAAAACCATATCAGTTACAGACTAACATATAATAAGAAAAAATGTGACAATTGACAAAGAAAGGTATTGATAGAGGACTAGACGCATACACACACCCACAAAGATAGAGCATCAAAAATAATTATCATACTTATTATGTGAGAAAAGATATGTTGCAAGATCAAAATGTACACGATCTGAGAGTTATTAATGGTTTCATAATTCTTCTGTTATATAAACTGCCGATGAGAGAAGGCAAATACTCATCTTCTGACTATTCTTTTATTATTTACCGCGATCAAGACAGTCATGACTTCATGGGAGTTGGGGCTACTTTGGATGCATTTTAGGTCCATAATTTGGATTTCTTACTTCCCTCAATCTAGAGTACTCTCCACATCTCTAGTCTGAAAAATTATGCAAGAGTAGACCAATGGGAAGAAAACGTTACTGTAAGTCCTTTTTACTCAATTTTTCTATTTTTCGGTTTGATTAAAGGAGTAGTAGCTACTCTATATATCAATGAGGATGAGATATCGTACAGTACAAAACAGACACATGAAACACAAAAGTAAGACATCAACAAGACAGACCACACAAATAGCAAAATACGCCCAGAAGGTACAATACTTCAAGCTATATATCAAAGATATCCAAAAAAAAAAATAGTAAAAACGGATATCTCTCTCAACCTGTGTTGCATAAGTACGGCGTGGACACAACATATCTACCCTCAAAATGCATTGACAGCTCTCTAATTATCTTCTCATATGACTTAGTCGTTCCCTCAAAATGCAATGACAGAGCTCTAATCGTCTTCTCATATGACTTAGTTGTTTCCTTAAAATGCAATGACAGAGCTCTAATCGTTTTCTCATATGACATTGCCCTTCCCTCAAAATGACCTGACAGAGCTCTAATAGTCTTCTCATATGACATTGCCCTTCCCTCAAAATGTAATGAGAGCTCTAATTGTCTTCTCGACACAACATGGCCGAAAATGGCAATGCTTCATAAACTAGTGCCCCTCTAAAGAAAGTATTCGCTGGAACCAAGCAAGAAACTATAACTCCTTCACCAATCCAAGGACGTCCAAATAAATCTCAAACAGAGAGCAAAATGACACCAAATATGCCAAGAAAATGGAGATTGAATGAGAGTGACTGGCACACTCCCCATTCGACATACACAAAGGCCTAAAGCTCGCAATCAGTTTTCTCCTCCCAAAAAAGATATCTCTGGTATGGATATTATTCTTGGTGGTACAACCAAGTAAGAAACAAGAATCAGGAAAGGACTTACCATGCACAAATCTGTGCTTCTTAGTTCTTATGGACAGAGAAGGCCTGCACAACCTTCTCAAATGACGGAAGACTCTCCTCTGAAAATCTAGCCCTCGCCCATTCTCAAACCTATACGTGAACTCCCACAAAAAGATCTTAAGACTTTGGCGAATACCGTATCCATAAGGATCAGGTGATGACCCATTAATATCTCATTTTTATCTCTCTCCAATTCATCATTAACCAAAGCAGATTTCAAGTCTCGATCCCCCATTGAACTGGTATATTTGGGTATTAATCATCCAAACAAACATTAAATAGATTGCCCAGGACCAAGGCAACTGTTATATAGGGGTTTTTTTACTTAACCCCCCACGGATGTACCCCCATTTTGCGATAACCCCCCATTTTATCTGTTTTGTGAGTACCGTCAGTTGATATTTTTCATATTGGCCATTTTACCCCTATTTAAAATTTGTTAAAACCCCCCATTTTTAACATACGTCTTTGACCATTAACCAACCTTCTCAAAAAATCAGAAAATTAGAAAAAAAAAAATCAGAAGTTAATGAAGCTTGAAACACAAATTTATGTTAAAGTTTGTGAATTCACTATTAACTTAACATATCAAAGGAAGTAAAATCAAAAGCAATCAAGACCCAAACTATCTAAAAAAAAAAATCCATCATTTAGGTCCAGGAGGAGGAGCACCACCATAATAATCCAATGGTCCATTATCTCTTCTTCTCTTCTTCTTACAACAAACAAACAACAAACTCAATACAACAAACACTACTACTCCACCAATAGCAATCCCAACCACCGTTCCAATCGATATCCCATTCGAAGACGGAGATGGTGGTGATATCCCCGACAATGGCGATGGCGGCGAGGGTGGTGGTTTTCCAAAAACCGACGTGGGAGGTGATGGTTGACTGCTTGTATTTCTAGGAGGTGGCAGTATATAGAGATTGTGAAGGCATGGTCGTGGTTGGTGTCGGTGTCACCGAAGGCGGCAAAGAGCCTGCAGGCATTGTAAGAGGTGGTGGGGAGGTGGCAAGAGGTGTGGGCGGTGGTGCTGCCGTAGGTGGCGGTGGAGAGGCAGAGGGTGGTGTTGTAGCTGGTGGTGAGGAGGTTGTATTGGGAGATGGGGCTGGTGGTGATGGTGGTGTTGTTGGAGCTAGTGAAGCTCCGGGTGATGGTGTTGTTGACATTTTACAATTTGAGGCTACCTCTCAAAATTAAAGTTTGTATTGTGGGTTTTTTCTCTCTCTCAAAATTAACCCAAAATATTCCCGCTTTATAATAGGGGTAAAATGGCCAATATGAAAAATATCAACCCGACGGTACTTACAAAACAGACGAAATGGGGGGCAATCAGTAATGATTTTCAAAATGGGGGGTTATCGCAAAAAGGGGGTACATTCGTGGGGGGTTAAGTTAAAAAACCCCTTAAATATATTGTCCCAACTAAATTATCAACTAATTGGCCGAGTCAAAATCGACTTGACGAGTAAGGAAAATAATTTGTTTTAGTAATTGAAACAATGAAACAATGAAATAAAACAAGCTTATAATGAGCATATAATTTTTTTATAACAAGCTTATTTGTGATACGTACCATTTAATAATATCTTTCACTCCACACTTCTTTGTACATTGAGGACACTATAAATTACCCACACGAGTTAGTAGTACAAGTACAAAATAAGATTTAGAATCCATATACCGCTTCTACACAAGAAACAACAGTACAAACCCGTCGACCTCAAAGCTTTGATGCATTTTTCAAAAGATTGTTAACCAAGACAATACGAAGTTTCTCTAAAAAAATATATATATATATATATATATATATATATATATATATATATATATATATTTTTAAATATTGTTAACCAAGACAATACGAGTTTCTAAAAAATATATATATATATATATATATATATATATATATATATATATATATATATATATATATATATATATATCAGACTTTCTTAGACGGACGTCTGTTTCCAAACTTTACTTAAAAACCGAAATTTCGAAATACTAAATATACTCTTACGAAGGGTTTTCTCATTACTCGCTCCTTTTTTCTCCGAAGTCCAAACTTACATTACAATTTCCCTCCCTCCTAGTACTCTCTTTCTCTCTCTCATGGGGTTCCTCTTCTCTCAAATTCAAGGCCTTGACCCCTGACCGCTTTGTTTGTACCATGTACTTGAGTGTTTGGCTGCTTGGAAATAACCGACTTATCCATGTCTAGTAGGCTCTCTAGGCTCCTGTTGGTATCCGTCCGAACAAATTGTGCCATTGCTTGCACTGTGTAAATTTTTATGTGCAAATCTTGGAGATAGAGGGTGGATGCACCATTGGACTCAGCCTAAGAGAATTTTTTTATCCTCTTTTTTATAATACACATATTTTAAAATATTCCTAATAAGAGACCGTATCCAAATCCTTTAAGGTTTGGAATCAAGCCTTACGTATCTCTTAATTCATTTCAAGAATTATTCCTCTTTCTAGATTTTCTAGGCAACTTGTCAAAGCAATAACTTTCCCTTCATTCATCCAAATGGTACACCAATTGTTAGCATACCAGTTTTAACAGTTATTGGAAATTCAGAATAAATTATTAGAAGATATTAGTAATTACAGGTAAATTCTTAAGAATATAGTCATCCTGAGTAATATATCTTTTACCAAAAATACCTGTAACAAGTATCTTCTTATAATTTAACAATAAGTTAGCCGTTCTTAGAAGATCCCAGCAACAGGTATTTCTGGTAAAGTATATTAGACTCAAGATGGCTATATCCTGAGTCTAATATAATTAACCAGAAATACCTGTTACTGGTTTCTTCTTAAGAATATAGTCATCCTGAGTTTTCTATTATCCTTTACCAGAAATACCTGGAACATGCATATCACATTGCGAGAGGAATAGCCTGAACCCATACCGATAAAAAACATCATCATCTTTCAAACTAAGTTTTGAACGTAATCACCAACGAAGTTTTGGCTTCAACAATCCAAACTACAATAACTCGTTGGTGATTACGCTACAAAGGCTTGGTTTGAAAAGATGAAGAGGTTTTTTAACAGCTAGGGTTCAGGCTACTCCTCTCGCAATGTGATCATTGGTGAAGCCTACAAAAAGGTAAATGAAAGTAGATCTCTATTCGAAATTGCCCAAAGGATTACCTTAGCATGCCAATTTTAACAGGTATTGGACATTCAGAATAAATTATTAGAAAATACCAGTAATTACAAGTAACTTCTTAAGAATATAGTCAAGAGATCCTGAGTAATATATCCTTTACCAGAAATACCTATAACTAGTATTTTCTTATAATTTAACAATAAGTTAGCCGTTCTTAGAAGATCCCAGCAACAGGTATTTCTGGTAAAGTATATTAGACTCAGGATGGCTATATCCTTTAGAAGTTACCTATTACAAGTAACTTCTGAGAATATAGTCACCATGAGTCAAATATAATTAACCAGAAATACCTGTTACTGGTTTCTTCTTAAGAATATAGCCATCCTGAGTTTTCTATTATCCTTTACCAGAAATACCTATAAAATGCATATCACACTGCGAGAGGAATAGCCTGAACCCATACCTGATAAAAAACATCATCATCTTCTAAAACCAAACCTGTCCAATGTAATCACCAACGAGTTTTGGCTTCGAACAATCCAAACTACGATAACTCGTTGGTGGTTATGCTACAAAGGCTTGGTTTGAAAAGATGAAGACAGTTTTTTAACAACAAGGGTTCAGGCTACTCCTCTCGCAATGTGATCATTGGTGAAGCCTACAAAAGGGTAAATGAAAGTAGATCTCTACTCGAAATTGCCCAAAGGATTACCTTAGCATGCCAATTTTAACAGGTATTAGACATTCAGAATAAATTATTAGAAGATACCAGTAATTACAGGTAACTTCATAAGAATATAGTCAGGAGATCCTGAGTGATATATCCTTTACCAAAAATACTTGTAACTAGTATCTTCTTATAATTTAACAATAAGTTAGCCGTTCTTAGAAGAGATCAAAACAAAGTATTTTCGGTAAAGTATATTAGACTTCGGGATGGCTATATCCGTAACTTTCGAGAATATAGCCACCCCGAAGTCAAATATAATTAACCGTAAATACAATCCCATCGGGTTTCTTCTTAAGAATATAGCCATCCCGAAGTTTTCTATTATCATTTACCGTAAATACCTATAAAATGCATGGAATCATGAGAGGAATAGCTTGAACCCATACCTGATAAAAAACATCATCATCTTCTCAAACCAACCCTTTCCAACGTAATCACCAACGAGTTTTGGCTTCGAACAATCCAAACTACGATAACTCGTTGGTGATTATGCTACAAAGGCTTGGTTTGAAAAGATGAAGACGTTTTTTAACAACAAGGGTTCAGGCTACTCCTCTCGCAATGTGATCATTGGTGAAGCCTACAAAAGGGTAAATGAAAGTAGATCTCCACTCAAAATTTCCCAAAGGATTACCTTAGCATGCCAATTTTAATAGGTATTGGACATTCAGAATGAATTATTAGAAGATACCAGTAATTACAGGTAATTTCTTAAGAATATAGTGAAGAGATCCTGAGTAATATATCATTTACCAGAAAAACTTGTAACTAGTATCTTCTTATAATTTAACAATAAGTTAGCCGTTCTTAGAAGATCCCAGTAACAGGTATTTCTGGTAAAGTATATTAGACTCAGGATGGCTATATCCTTCGGTTACCCGTTATAGCCACCCCCGAAGTCAAATATAATTAACCGTAAATACCTATTACGGTTTTTCTTTAAGAATATAGCCATCCCGAAGTTTTCTATTATCCCCCTTGCAAAATTAATTATTTTTCTACACCGTTCCTTATGTATATTTCATTGTCTTATTTCTTCTTTTGCTTTATAAATGTGCATCAATCATCCATCGGATAGTGTTCCTCTATCTCATCTCCCGCCATCCGGTTCTCATGTAAGATGAGCTTTAATTAGTGTCGTACTACTATAATTGCTCATGCATTGTCCAAAAGTTTCAGTTTGGCTATATATTGTGTCACTTAGTTAGGGGTGGTCATCGAGTCGAGCAAGCCGAGTATTGGCATGCTCAGATTTGGCTCGTGAGTTTTCGAGTCGAGTTCAAGCTGAGCTCAAACTCAAGGTCGAGCTCTACTTTGTGGTCAAACTCGACTAGTTTTGAATTACAATTAGCTCGAGCTCAACTCGGCTCGACTCGTTTTACAAAACGAGCTCGAGTGAAGCTTGAGCTCGAGACTCGTAGCTTGTGAGCTTGCAATCCTTGCATCTGGAAACAGTGGCATATCTGCATATATACTCAAAATTGTTGAATAAACCCCATTTTTGTATGATTTAAGTACAAAAGTTCCAAAAAAAACATTACATTTCAGTTTTCACAATGTAGGAAGCGCAAAATAAACCCTAATTCTCGAAAACACCCCTCCCTCCTTTAAATACCTTTCTTCTTCCCTTCTTGGAAACAACGATTTTTTAGAGAAAGAAAAGAGAGAGCAGCTAAGGCATTGCATTCGAAAACTCGCGAACCCCTTAACGGGTTCGGGTTCGAAGTTTACTTCAAACCCATGTCTGAATCTTAACGTGCTCAACCACCTTTATACAAACAACATTCTTTATCATCCGACATGTATCGAGATGAAGCATGGTTAAGAAGAAGACAACAACAAAAATAGAAGAAGCAAAAGTGTTACAGATGATTATCTAGATGAACTTAAAACATGTATGGAGTTGGGTTTCGGATTTGATTCACTGTGATTTATATCGGTTATCGATACTTTTCCGCCTTTGGAGTTTTACTTTGCTATTAACACACAGTATAATAACAGCGTGTCTAAAATCCCATCTCCATGCCGTTTTTACCTTGTGGGTTCATAAACATTACATTTCAGTTTACCTTGTGGTTTAATATGTTTATGGGCTTGGGTATTTTTCTGGATCATATATGATATATAGAAAAAAAAATTAATAAAATAACGAGTAGCTCGCGAGCTACTCGACTCGAACTCGAACTCGAAACGAGCCTAAAACTAAGCTCATATTTGACTCATATTTTTTTCATGAGCGAAGCAGGCGATCTCAAACGAAGTCAAGACCGAAGTTGCTCATGAGCACCGAAGTCTCATGACCGACCCTACGCTTTAGTACTTCTCCATGTAGGAAAACAAAGTTTTAGTTTCATCGCAGATCTTTTACGTTTGTTATTTCTGCTGGATAAGGGTAAACATCGTCTAATGAACCCTTCTAGGAATCCTTAGGACAAGAAAATAATTTTTTTTGTTCCAGTCCAAGATAGACTCTACCTGCAACCACCTACTCCTCAACAGCCTACTTCATTGGTTATGTAATTCGGTAACTCTTACTAACTTCCAACTCTTTCAAATAAAGCTTTTTTTTCTTTGTGTATATACTTTGTAAAGACAGATTACTCTTGGTTTTAAATGGGAGATATTACTGCCATTTGACATGGCATTTCTTTAACTATTAACCTACTAGGAGAACCTTAGCATTCACCTCCCTCACTTCTAAATGTTTCCGGGTAACTATGTATGTAAGCTCATAGTCTTAGAATTAATTTTTGCATTTAGTTTACATCGGTTTATACTCATGTTCCTAGACGTATTTTTTGAATATTTTTTTGAATGAAAATTCAGTATTTTTGAATATTCTCTTCCTAAATACATGGCCCTCCACACCCATGTATGAAAATTAAACTCAAGTGCTGCTTGTGTGTGCTATACTTTTTTCGAGGAAGAAAAGATAGGGCCTAAAACACCCAGGTGGTGCCTAGAGTGAGACTAGAATCCAGATTTATTTTCTCTATTAGCCGGCCCTGAGATTGTGGGGACCCTAGGCCAACTCTTAAATCGAGGCCTTGTAAAACCCAAAAAAGTCCAATAGAAAAATCATTATGCAGATTTTGTTTTTAGAACATTAATTAATTTTATATCTCTTCTACCATCAGAACATGGTAACCTTATGGTTTCATAGCTCCAGCCCAAGTTCAACTCCCTTGTATGCATTTTGCCACACAAATAACAAAGTGAAAACAAAACTGAGCCTAGTATGTACTGTAGGTAACCTTGAGTGGGGGACTTTTCATTGGTCTATTATGTGGGGGCCCTAGGCGTTGCCTATCTTTGCCTACCCTCGAACCGCCTCGAAAGTGTTATATTACATGCAACTCTCTGGAGTTTGCTTTTTATCCATACATTTAGGCCTTAACTTTAATTTGTCTTAGGAACGACTAGGTGTAATTGTAATCCAAAAATAGAAAATTGATAAAATAAACTAAGATATTAACTAAAATATTAACCGAACTATTAATATGATTTCAATTTAAAAAATTGACAAAATAAACTAACAATTTTTTGCTTTTCATAAAAGATAAATTAAGAAGAAACCAAAAATAAAATAAAGAAAAGGCTTGTACACTTCAATTGTGTAAAGGGTGAATACTTGTAGTGCTCACCTGGCTTCGCCACTGCTCACCCTCACTCAAATTTCTAACTTCGCCAATGCACTCAAAATATAAAATGAACATAAAAGAACACTGGAAATTACCTGGTCTTGAGGCCAAAGCCGTCTCCAACCAGAAAATGAACACGACAATCTTCAACAAATAAATTTGGGGGGGGGGGGGGAGTTTAAAATCCTATAAAAGTGAGAAACAAAAGAAATTAGTGAACAATGGGGTTGTAATACCTACTTGAACTGGGTAGAGGATCGCGCAAGAAATATTAGGAGACGGAAGTTTGAAGAGGCCTGAAACAAAGTTGTATGAGAAGGGGAGCCAAAAAGACGCGATGAGCAATTAAGTAAAGATGGTTAGTGTTTTCGGAGAATTGAATTCGGTTGAATTTATTTGAACCGACCCCAAATTTTAAATTAAATAAGGTGGTTTAAATACCAATGAAATATCAGTCGAAATAACTGATATCCGAGATATTTGTGATTTCCCAGTGTTTTAGGTGGCTTTAAGGACACGATTCAATTCAATTTTTTCATATGAGGGCCAACAACGAAAAAGACCGCCCAAAAACTTGCGGCAAATTTGGGTCATATATCAAACGGACTCCTACCATCAACCCACGAAATATTGGTCCTTATCAACGATTTATCCCATTCAGTTGGGATTAATATGTTATATATAGGGGTGGCAGTTTTGTACACGACCCGCTAACCCGACATGAAATTAGCAGGTTTGGGTTAGGAAAAAAGGCTTTTGGGTCATTTAAGGGTTGATCCAATAACCGATCAAATAAATGGGTTGGGTTAGGGTCACATATGTTAACCCGTTGGTAGACCCGATTAGTTCTCGGGGCTAATGGGTCAGGACATCAACCCGTGACTAGGGCTGCAAATATAGCAGGTTCGGGTCGGGTTTCGGGTCAAACCCCTTTACCATATTAGGATCCATCGGGTTTTGGGTCGGGTTTCGGATATCCATATCCATTAAAAACACAAAAGATATACTATTTTAATGATTTTCATATATAAATGTACGATATAAATTAATTTTTAGGCATCAAATTATGAATCTTGTTAAAATGGTTAGAATCTCGGGTCAGATTCTAGTCACAAACGTAGAAATCATATCTGTTAAAATAGATTCGGATATGGTCGGATTCGGGTTGAATCCCGTACCATTTCCAGCCCTACCCGTGACATGTATAACCTGTTTTAAGATATGGCTAGGATGGCATAGATCCAGTACCTTGCCATGCAATACACCCTCAACTTGTGTGTATGAGTGACCCAGATTCACTAGCTTTTTCTCTCTCCTGACGCACACTAGCTTTTGTCATTTTATAAAATCTCACTATCCCAACAACCTAAAATATACGACTAAAAGGAAAAGGATTAGCTGTCATATTGATTCATTCGATAAAGATATGTTTCATTATTCAGTTTTCATTAATATGTAATTAAATTATTGATGGTTTTTGAAAATTAATACATGTTATATATATATCCGACCTCTGTAAATATAATTGTGAAATACTAAATATTTTGCATACAGGTTGTGTGTGAACCCCCCGACTTCGGATTGGATCGGATAAAGTGCTTTCGGAAAAATTGAGACATGTACTAGAATGAGTACTAGAATGACAATATTGATTTCTTGAAGTTGTGATTGATGTCTATAAGAAGACTTTAAAGTTCGGTGGTATTGATGGGTTTTACTATGCCTTCAACATTATTGTTTACACGGGTCTATATTTTGGAATGTATGATTCTTTGAAGCCAGTTCTATTAACCGGAATTATGGATGATTTTTAATACGGAATATCTGATATACTAAATAGAATCGGAACTAAATTTTTGACTTAAACCCCCACGGATGTACCCCCCCCCCCCCCATTGGCAATAACCCCCCATTTTAAAAATCCTTACTGATTGCCCCCCACTCTGTCAGTTTTGGGAGTACCGTCAGTTGATATTTTCCATATTGCCCACTTTACCCCTTAAAAAATAGCCGTTGTATTTATTTGTATTTTTCATTTTCCTGGCTTATTTAAGACCAGACTTGGACCAAACTTGGACCCACGAAAAACTTGTCTTCTCCAACACGATTCTTTCCTAAACCAATTTTTTTGCTCTCATGGGTGGTGGTTCGGGCTCTGAAAAGGTTTGGTCATTCTAATTCATCTTCTCTCCATGCCTTCATCTAATTTGTTTCACTAGCGTAGATCTGTATGTTTAATAGTCAAAGACCTATGTAAATAATGGGGGGTTTATACAAAACATATATTGAACAACATAGATGGGGCACTAGCGTAGATCTGTATGTTTAATGGTCAAAGACCTATGTCAACAATGGGGGGTTTATACAAAACATATATTGATCAACATAGATGGGGCACTAGCGTAGATCTGTATGTTTAATGGTCAAAAATCTATGTAAGCAATGGGTTTATACAAAACATATATTGACAAATTAGATGGGGCACTAGCGTAGATCTGTATGTTTAATGGTCAAAGACCTATGTAAACAATGGGGGGTTTATACAAAATATATATTGACAAATTAGATGGGGCACTAGCGTAGATCTGTATGTTTAATGGTCAAAGACCTATGTAAACAATGGGGGGTTTATACAAAACATATATTGACAATTAGATGGGGCACTAGCGTAGATCTGTATTTTTAATGGTCAAAGACCTATGTAAACAATGGGGGGTTATACAAAACATATATTGACAGTTTGGGGGTTTATACAAAACATATATTGAATTATGGGGGGTTTATACAAAGCATATGTTGATCAACATATGTCAATTTTTTCAGGTACCAACTACAATGTCATCAACTAACAAAGGAGAATCATGCTTTCTGTGTGGGGATGTTAGTCATTGGAAGTTTGAATGCCCTTGGCTTAACTTTTCTTGTGTTAAGGAATGTGGAGATACTATGATTGTTCGCTAGAGTTCCAAAGAATGCAGTTTTGGATAGAGATTTCTTAGATGTAAGGGAGCACCAAGATGTGGCGGTTTCAAATGGATGGATTTGGAAGTTGATGTGAAAGAAAAAGGAAAGGTTGTTGTTGTGAATGAGGAAGTTGATGTGAAAGAAAAAGGAAAGGTTGTTGCTGTGAATAAGGAAGAGGATGAGAGAAAAGGGAAAGGTAAACTTAAGTTGTGTATTAATGGTCCTATAAAGATGCACATTGAAGGCAATGTATCTGATGTAACTGAGCTTGTAAGGAAACTGAACATGTGATTTGTAATGTATCTGTGAATGAGGGAGTGGTTGTTACGTTGTACCTGTTGTATTCAAGTCTACATTTAATAAAAATTCTCAAATTTGCAACAAAACATAGCATATAAAGCCAACTAAATTAACAAAACAATACAACATAGCACATAACATAGCAAAACAACAAAACAGAGCACATGACATAGCAAAACATAGCACTTCCATTTTGAGAAGTCTGACATGACAAAATCTAACTTAAGTCTGACAAAATATAACAACATAACACTTCAAGTTTGACATGACAAAATCTAACTTAAGGCTGACAAGAATAGCTACATTCAAGACTCTGCAACAGAAGAAGCCTGGGAGGACCTCCTTGATCTTTTTCTTGGAGGTGCCATTGGTGGCATTGGAGGTATATTCACACTGTCTTGAGTTTGAATTGGTGTAGATTGGCTAGACTGTGGGGACCCCGTGAATTTCCAAATAGTAGCTCTTCCATTGAAGACCCTTTGTTCATATTCAACATTGGTTTCCCCCGCCCGCTAGCTCCTCTTCTTCTCTGCCTCCTCTCCCTCTCCCTCTTGCAGGTCCTTGGCTCCCATCCACCTCTGGTTGAACTTGGTTCCCTTCCACACTTGTAGTTCCTTGGCTTCCAGGTACACTTGGAGGGACTTGGCTCCCATCCACACTTGGAGGTACTTGGCTCCCATCCTCAGCAGTTCTTCCCCTTCCCCTACCCTTTCCCCTACCTCTACTTCCTCTTCCCCTTGCATCCAGTTCACTTTCAGGAACTTGACTCCCATCAGCAGCATTGATTGGTCTGCTTAGAAAAGGGTTTAGTAGTGGGCTTGTTATAGGTCTCCCAGGCCTTCCTCTTCCTCTATGAGAGCCTCTGGCAGCTGCAGTTGCAATTGCATTGGCTTGTGCATTTGCTTCTGCATTGGCATTGTCTCTCACTGCACCTCCCTGACAACCTCTGGCATTATGCCCATAAGCTTAGCACCTTGAACATCTTACTGCGTTTGATTCATCTGCACCTCTTCTTCTATTCACTTTTGGCCTCCCAGGCTGCCTGTTTCTGATTGGTGGAAAGATAAACTCAGCTTCAGTTGGCTGTTAAAAAAAAAATTATAATATTAGGGCTAACTCTAAAGATTCACATATTAAAGCTTATTTCAAATTAGGGATAAGTGTCTCACTGTTGCCCACTCATCTTCATGTAAGTAAGGTGTGATGTGACCACCACAAGCTCTTTTATAAGCTGCTCCAGTAAAGTAAGGGCTACAATACCTATAGCAACAATGTATGAATTATTAACATATATCATCATTAACAAAGGACAAGACAATATGTACTGCTCACACTTACTCATGCCATTGAAATGTTCTAAGCTTGATTACTGCTACAGCATGAAGACAAGGAATCCCAGTGAGTTGCCATTCACCACAATCACATGTGTGCAAGTTTAAGTCCACATTCCACCATTTACCATATATATGATTCACTAAATACTTTTCCTGGATTTGAGAACCACTGACACTCATGTTTCCAATCTTGTTACATCTGTCATCTATGATTACTTTAACCCTTGGCACCAACTCATTGTCACCTCATACAACAATTTCATTTGTAACACCATCACCATTGACACCATCTTCACAATGGGCTTGTCCCTAGCATCCAGTATGTAGCTATTCCAAGCTTCAGAAAAATTGTTTGACATTTGCTCACACTTGGACACATGATCAAAGTGTGATCATGCCCATACCTTTAAGGTCTTCACCCATCGATACTCCTTAGCTCCACTATCAAGTTTTTCTAGGTCCTGCATCAACTTATCAAACTCTGTTTGTGCAAATGCTTTGGCAGCACACCAAGCTTCATAGTCAACTCCTCTATGCTTTATTTTCATGTTCTGGACCATATGCCTAAAACAGAACCTCTGGTTGCAGTCGGGGAAAATAGTCTCCATCTGCCTTACATAATCCTTTTCTTATCGGAAATTATAGTCAACTTGTCATGATGCTTGTTCAAGTGTGGTGCCATCTTATCCAAAAAATCAGTCCATGACTCTGTGTTTTCTGAAATACAAATATAGAAGGCAATCGGAAACATTCCATTATTACCATCCAAAGCAATGATGGATAGACACACACCTCCATGTTTTCCCTTTAAGAAACAACCATCTAGTCCTATCATAGGCCTACACCCTTGTACAAATCCATCTAGAGCATCCTTGAAAGCAACACACAGAGTTCTAAAAGTATGGAAATTCTCATGCCTAGAATGTATTGCAACACTTCTAGGGTTAGAAGCAACAAGTTGCCTACACAACTCAAGCAATTTTGCATATGAAAGATCATAACTTCCATGTATTTTCTCCATTGCTATGGTTCTTGCATGCCAAGCCTGCCAATACTTAATCTTTACCTGAAACTTATGCATCATTTCTTCTTTGATGTCATTAGGAGTAAAACTCCTATAATGCAACCTCATTTCTAACTCAATTCGACTTGCTATCCACTTGGCATTTGCCATTGGATTCCTGTCTTCTGCAGCACCAACACATGTATGTATATCATTCATGCTTCTACACTTCATTGTATGACCATTTGTCATCACCCTGACATAACACCTCCATTTACAATCCTACGACTTGCATTTCCACTCCATCAGAAGATATGATCACTAGATGGCTACCATCCCGAATCAAGGCGGATATATTTCAACTTAGCGACAGGAAAGCGCATAAGCATAGGGGTGGGAGGAATGGGTAAAAAGGATTAGGAGGGGCCTCGGTTTGAGTAGTGAATACCTGTTTATTTAAGAGGTCCTCAAACTCAAAAGAAGGAGTAAAGAAGGATCTAAGAGGGGGTAGGCTTCGAAAAGGGCATGGACATTCTCGAGGAGAGAGTCATCGCCAAAGTCGAACCACCGAATGAAAGGAATTGGTGCATCGATTTTTCGGCGGAAAAATATTGTTGAAATAATCTTGAGCTGAGCTTTGGATCATGCTAACTTCCCCATCTATAGATGAATTGGATAACTGTTTCATCATTTTGAAAATATTTACCTCAATAGAAAGATGGCCAAAGGACATTGACATCGAACCATCGCGGCAATTAATGAGCGCGTTGGCAGTAGCCAAAAAGAGACGCTCTAAAATGAAAGGAACAAAGTCGTTAGCGACTTCTGTGTCTAGGATAATGAAGTCTGCTGGGTAGTAAAAATCCTGAACTTTAACCAGCACGTTTTCAACCACACCCTTAGGATACTTAATAAAACGAACAACTAATTGCAATGTCATTTTAGTTGGTTGCATCTCATGTAGACGTATTTGTTTATATAGATAATATGGGAGTAAGTTAACACTCTCCCCCAAGTCTAATAACGCAGTCGTCGTGTGGGTATCCCCTAAGGTGCATTGTATAGTAGGACGACCAGGGTCCTTGTACTTAACGATTCCATTATGTTCAGATAGAGTTGGGAACTATTAAGTTAAAAAGGCGTCTTTTGGTATATTGGTGTTCTGCCTTGTAGTGCACAACTCTTTTAGAAACTTAGCATGTTGTGGCAAGTTTTAAATAGCTTCAAGAAAAGGTAAGTTTATCGTTAGATTTTTAAAAACTTCTCTAATCTCATCAAAGTTAGTATCCTTGTGTAACATGGCTAGTCTCTGGGGAAACAGTGGGTTCTCTCTATATTTAGCATATGGATCAATAAGAGTTTTAACCTTGGCCGCTTTCCTCTTGGGTTGAGGTTTAACTAGTACCTCTATAGGAGTAGGATCGTCAATTACTACATCGGTATCTAGTAAAGTATTAGGTAAATGACCAGGGTGGGGTAACAATAGGCATAGTGACGACGTTATCCACCACCCCGGAATCCGGAGAGTGGTGATGACATTTAACTTACCAACATTTAAATGTTCATTAGTAGGAGTACGGGGGTTACTTCAAAAGGTTGTGTTTGGTATTTTAGGATTAGGTATTGCTTGACTCGGAAACACACCTTTTGGTTGGGCTTTCTCTTGGGCTAAGCTTGTTGGATGGAATGATTAATGGATTGTAGAAGTTGTTGGTTAGAATAATCAAAGGATTGTAATATCTCGTTGGTTAGTTTGCGATAAGAGCCCAAAAACCGTAGTTTTAACCCCTTAATAATACTATTTTTTAGACCAATTATCGGAGTAATAAATAAGACTTAATGCTAATTACGTGCTTTTTATGTATTTCTTGTGCATGGAACTCAATTATGTGTAGAAATGTGCCACTTTGGCGATATAAAGGAGCAAAGGGTTGGTTGCTAAGAAGTTCGTGATAAAGGCCAAGATTCAAGGAGACAAAAGCATTTATAAAGCCAGGTCAAAAGCTGAAAATTCAACACAGTGTAAACAAGATTACAAGTCACAAAACTTTCAAGACTATATCATTGGACTCATGTCTCGATTTGGGCCTACCTTACGCCAAAACGACCTAATCGAAAAGAGCTTTCCATTGGTCTAAGCCTTGACCCAATAAAGCGGAGCAAAAGTGGGACGAAAAAGTCTGCTGAAGTCAAAGCCAACCGAAATCGGCTCTCGTGACCGAAGAAATTGGGCTTTGGGCTCGATTTTCCTAACAAAACATGGTTCCTCAGCCCATGCACGAAATTGTGGATCTGGTCTCCTCCTTTACATAAAACAAGACTTAGCTCTTAAGAAAGATATAATTAGATAGCTTAGAATAAAAAGTAGCCATTAGAATAGCCATTAAATTCCTTGTTTTAGATTAATTATTTGAATCATTGTTCTTCATTCATTAGATAAATAAAATAGTAGTTCTTGTTAATTTCGATTTTGTCATTTAAATTTGTTTAGATCTAATTTCAATTATTGTTTGTTATTCATTTCCTAGTTATTAATTTGGATTTCAATTCTTGAGTAGTTAAATTAGTAAAGTTAAAATCTTTATATTATGTCTAGTTTTAATTCAATTGGAAATGATAGTTTGATGAATCAAGGCTAAACCTCCATTAGAGGGGTTTGATGAAGCCTTGATGAAAACTTGATTGTGTAGTATAGAATCGTTGTAAGAATCTATTCCACTCTAGAAGGTCGTTGATTCACCATGAGAATGGGTGGACGACCTCATATGCTAGTTATGAATTAGTAGAAATGCCATGTATAATTACGGTAAGAATTGGTTTACAACAAATCTATGCTAGTTTATTAAGTTGGATTCAAGGTGTAATCAAATTCCCCTAATTCTTTATCTAGATTCAACTCTTAACATTATGTCATTATGCTATTTGTATCTTGTTATTTGAATTCACCAGTAGTATAAATTCCCTTCGTAAATCTCTCATTGACCTTGGATAGACCATCAATTATAGAAAACTTGAATGCTAAAGAACTAGGAGTGGAACGAATCTTCTATTCCAACTCTACGTCAATAGATTAGAAAGAGTAGAAAACAAATATCTTTGATAATCTAGTATAAGCCACAGTTTATAGTTTTACTTTCATTTAGAGTTTCATCGCTTTATTTGTGAGTAAGACTATCTTTTTACGATTATGAAATGGCGCCGCTGCCATCTTAGTACTCTTTAGTATTGTTTTCTTTAGAATTGATAGTTTTCAAGCTCCCATAACCCACCCACCCTTATTTGATTCTCACTGTGGTTGTCTGTTTCAGCACTGCAATTTTCCTCGAAAAAATTACTCGGAGCACGACCCGTGCCCTGGGCAAGCCAACTTGGAGCGCGACCTGCACCCACTCGCTTGGAATTCCATCTTTGGCCGAGGCGACTGCTTCGCTAAAAAAAACATGAGCGCACCCCGTGCCCACACGCCTGGAATTCCACATTTTGCCTGAGCGCGACCTACGCCCTCCCAAGGCTAACTTGGAGTGGGACTTGCGCCCACACGCCTGGAACTCGGTTTGACTGAAGCGCAACCTCGCCCTAGGCTATTCGAAGCGGACGGCGCCCTCGCTAAAACCGCCCGATTTCCACAGGTTTGATTCAAAATTCTATTTCTTCAAGATTTTCAGTGTTCTAACTTGACTGAGCACGCGTAAACAAGACGCTATTCATAAGCGAAGTAATGAGGCTTTCAGGTACTCTTTTCTTCCACACCTCGCATCTTCTGTTAGAGGTTCATACTAGCATATCAAGATTGTTTGGAGTGTTGTTGTGTTTCATTAAGATTGGTCTTAGCTTTGCATAAGATTAAGGTCAGGCCGAAGAAAAATGCCTAACGTAATTAACCAACAACGGCAACAAACACGTCTTTCTAGTATACCACTCACTACACCTCTAGCTAGCATACCACACACCACATCTGAAATAATGGCTGAGGAAAGAGAGTCTCCTCTCTCAGACTTTCACAAAGCCTTGAACAATAGCCCTAAATCTTGCATCGTTTTATTCCCCCAAATATATTTAATTTGTTACCCGTTTTTCATGGGTTAGACCATGAAAAGCCTATCGGCACATGTAGGATTGACCAAGTCCTTACTACATTCCACCATCCTACGGTTGGTCTTGAACAAATTAAAGCGAGGGTATTTCCCTTCACCTTAGCCGATAAAGGCGGCGTCTTGGTTAATTGCCCAAGCTGCCTAATTGCAATGGACTCAGAGGCTAAACTTGTTCAACTATTCATGGAACATTTTACCCACTGCAGCAGACCGATGAAATGCTTTCCAAGATTCATTTCTTTCGACATAATCCTCATGAATCATTTTCGAGTTGCGTTAGTTAGATGCCTTTTCAAGGGACTTCTACACCACCATAAAGAAGTCCTTGACATAATGAATGGGGGTAGGTTCTTAAGTAAAGGAGCCTCAGAGGCTTATAATTTTTTAGAATATCAAACTAAGCATAATAATAACTGGGGAGGTAGTGATGATATCTCCCATTTTGCTAGTTCTTCTATATGCTTAAAGCCACCGGTATGTTTGAGATGAAACCCAATCCGGAACTGAAAAATTTAATTGAATCTCTAACTAAAAAGGTAGAGGCTATTTCTGTTCAACAAACACCGATCCCCGTCATGAATGTCAACTCCAATCCTTGTAATTTCTGTTTGAGTCCAAAGCATCCCGACTCCTATTGTCCTTTCGCCTATGAACAACAATAATCACAACAAGATAACGTTTGTTCCATTAATAGCGAACCTAACGCAGCTTGGCGACAAAACCCAAACTTCAGTTAGTGAAATAATCAACAACCTCCAAGGTTGTTTAACCTAAATGTTAGGCCAACAAACAATTACAACCAAGGTCCAACAAGGCAATGATAAGGTCAGGGTAATTATAATTATAACAACCAAGCTCAACCACGATAAGGACAAGATCAGGGTAATTATAATAATTATAATAATAATAATTATAATACTAATAGAGGTATCGTTCCGATAAATAATAACTACCAAAATCCACCCATTAATAATCAACATGACATAGTTCCTGTCACACAACCAGTAGCAAATACTACTCCACAACCAGATCGTTTTGATACCTTTATACAATCTCAGCAACAGATTTTACAATCCATCCAACTTTCCTTACAGCGGTTAGCTCAAGAAAGTGCAACCCAAAGGTGTGTTTCAGGACAAGTTTATACCTAATCCTAAAACACCAAACCGACCCTTTGAGGTAAACGTAATATCGGGTAAACAAAAATACAAAACGTAGGTGAGATAAATTCCATCAACACTCTCTATTCAAGCAAAGTGGTGGATAACAAAGTAACTATGTCTATAGCCCACGGTTGTCCCTACACTAGATATTACACTAGATACGAAACAGAAACCGATGATCCTACCAATCGTAGAGGTACTAGTTAAACCACAACCTAAGAAATAGAAAGCAAAGGTTAAACATCCGGTTGATCCATATGCTAAATATAGAGAGAAACCATCGTTTCCTCATAAATTAGCTATGTTAAACAAGGATACAAATTTTGACCAGATTAGGAAAGTTTTTAAAATCTAACGATAAACTTACCTTTTCTTGAAGCGATTAAAAGTTACTTCACCATGCTAAGTTTCTTAAGCAGGTTGTGTACTACTAGGCGTAAGACAAAGATTCCTAAAGGCGCCTTTTAGCGAACAGCGGTTCCCAACTTTAATCTAAAACACAATGGAATAGTTAAGTACAAGGACCCCGGGTCGTCCTACTATACAATGCACCTTAGGGGATACTCACACGACTACTACTTTATTGGACCTGGGCGGTGAGTGTTAATTTACTCCTTATTATTTATATAAACAAATAGGTCTACATGAAATGCAACCTATAACAATGATGTTGCAACTAGGCGATAAGTCTATCAAGTATCCTAATGGTGTAGTGGAAAATGTCTTTGGTTAAGGTTAGGGATTTCTACTATCCTGCAGATTTTGTTATCCTCGATACTGAGAAAGTCGCTAACGATTTTGTTCCAATCATTTTAGGATGCCCTTTCTTGGCAACGCTAGCGACTTATAAACCGCGATGGTTCGATGTCCTTGTCTTTTGGCCATCATTCCGTTGTGGTTAACGTTTTAAGAAGATCAAACAGTTGCCTTCTACAAATATTGATGGAGAGGTTAGCATGATTGAGAGCTTAGCTCATAATTATTTCAAAACCACATTTCCGAATGCCCAGATGCACAAATTCCTTTCTTTTGGAAGTTCCAACTCCGACAAATACTCCTTGGACGTAGAGGAAATTGAGGAAGATTTCCTTCAACTCTTTTGCAACACTTCCTGCCACCTCGCGAGTCCCCCCACTGCCAACATCCATTTATCCCCGTTATTTTATGGCCGGAAGATAAATTTTTCACCCTCTATCCTAGTGATTCTTTTGACCCACCTATTGAGGAATGTCTCGCATATCTCAAGGCTTCTAATGATCTAGACCTGAGAGCTCTAGCTGACACTCATTCATCTTCCCTCACCAATATTCCTACCCTTTCAAAGAAACCTAGAGTTTGCGCTTAACCCTTTTGTTTCTTCTGTACTTAATAATTTTCTAAATCCTCTTAATACAGAAATAATTCCCAAGGAAAATGCACTTAACACCTTCATTTTAAGAATTGAGACAGTTCCCACCCACACCATGAATGAGTTTTGTGCGAAACCTACATTCTCATTTCTTTCATTCCTTACGTCTAAAATCATCCATATCCACCATATCTTCCACAAACATCCATCAGATTTCGCTTTCATTTCAATAAGTTGCGTCGTAGAGAATATTGGTGCTTGATTCTGTTTGGGGGTGTATTCCATGTTATTTATTTATGGAAAGACCCCCAACTCTTTAGACTGTTGATATATGAAACACTGAAAGATATATATATATATATATATATATATATATATATATATATATATATATATATATATATATCCAGTTATTTGTTAAAGTCTCGAGCATCTAACTATAAACGGCTCATTTTGTTGTTTGGTGTAGTTCCTTTCATTTCCATATATTGGTAAGTGCACCATTCAGGTAACCGGGCCTTCCCTATGGAGTGTGTGGCTGTAAGTACCAGATCTTAAGTCCATGTTAAACATAATTCACGTTTTCCACTCTTGTATGTTTTCTCGAATTTTGAGTCATGTTCCTCTATGGTGTGAATTATGTAATTATTATTTTATTGTTTTTCTTATATTAAATATTTTTCATAAAAAAAAATATAATAAAAATTGTTAAAATCATAAAAATAGTAAGTTAGGAAGTCTCGAAATCGACTTTAAAAGACCATTTTTTAAAAACAAATTTTCAAACTATGTTGTCTAAAATTTGTTTGGGGGTGGGATGTTCGTTTTTCCGTACTAGATTGTTCAACTTTCCATTTGTATTGCTTAGGCCGTTTAATCGTATTTCGATTCAGGTTGACATTATCTATGAATTTAGATTTCATTCGTTAAACAACTTACATCATACACGCACTTGAGGCATTTTCCATCTTCTTATATGTCATCCGTAGTTGGAATAGAGTGTTTTATAGATCATTAGATTGGAAATTCTCTCGATCATTTCCATATCTCATTGATAAATTGGACTGGTAACAAAGCAGGAATTTTAGTTTGAAGTTCTTTTTAAAATCGACAAAAATCGAAAAATTATTTTGGGCTTGGGCCTAACGCGACGCATTATCGTCTCCTTCCTCCAAATCAAAACAGAATCGCGATTTCTTTCCAATTCAGCCATTATGAAATTCAAAACCTAACCAAAAAATAAAATAAATAAACCTCAATACACCCCGCCCCCATAATACAATTCCAACTTCAAATCTTCCAAAACGCTCCTCCACCAATCCCAAAAATTTCCACCACGGAAAAACACCCAAAACTCAAAGAAACTCGAATCGCCAGACCACCCCGTGGCACCACTATGGTTTTGTTAGTAAGGAGTCTCAAAGTCCATTCCCATAGTCCTTTTAAAACCCCAAATTGTTCTACAATATCAATGGCTCAAAGAAGAAGGTTGTTGCGGAACAAGCGTTCTGACCCGACCGCTTGCGTGCCGCTTTTCTGATGACGAGATGATTAGAAGGGGTTGGAATCGGTTGTATTTTCGACGGATGATTTCTACCACTCCGATTTGGTTGAATAGTTCTATAAGAAGAGGGAGTTAGACGGTCAGAAAATTTTCATGAAAGTGGCTGGGACTAGGAGAGAATTATCGAGAGAGAAGTTGGTTGAAATTTTAGGCATTACGCCTGGACGCCACCTAGAAGCCACCGTGTAGGAATCCCAGTATACTGGAGTTCCTACATTGATGAACAACACCCTCATGGAGGGTCAATATAATACGACTTCTCATTGTGCTCGAATCTCTGTGAACCAACTAACTGGCTGTAGCTCAGTGGATTGGTAAGAACGTCATTGGGAAGGAGAAAGTGAGCAACATCGGTTCACGGGTTCCGCATCGCGTTCTCTGGATATTGCAAGAGAAGAGGTATGAATTATGTATCCTCGGGTTTTTGCTAAATATGATTAGAGAAGTTGGGAAGAGTATCGCACAATTTCCTATTTTAATTATGAAGATAATGTTGTCTTGGGGGAATAAACCAAAAACTGAGCGGAGCATGTTGAAATTGCAGGCAAATGAAATCAGTTATAAGGAGTGTATCCAAAAGACTTGGATGTTGCCGGAAGATAGGGTGGTGGATTCGGATGATGAAATAGAGGAGATGACATGTTTGGATGAAGATGCTTGGAGAGGTGTATCGCCTCGATTTAGAGCGCGATGTCAAGAACAGACACTAGCGTGCGTTGCATTTACGCTATTTGTGAAGATATACGAGATAGGCAAATTATAGTTGAAACAAATGAACCTTCGTGACGAAGTTTTGAAATGCTCAAAAGGGTCGGGAAGATATCTTGTGTAACATGGATACTATCCACCCGGCCACCGTGCAGGCCCGATTATCTGATAATAAAGGATGAGATGGAAGCCTTTGTTTTGAAAGTATAGATTCTACGACGCATGCCACCCTTAGAGGGTTCTGTTTCAGATGATTCTGAGAGGCATGAGCGTCGTCGCCAAAGAACGGATGGCTCGAGCTCTTTTTCATCCTAGGCCCAATCTCCATCTCAGGGTCCATCTTCATCACGTGGCTAGGTTTTCTAAAAATATGTGGTTTCGATGTTATTTAGTTGTTTTTATTGTTTTTCTTAGTTCGGATATTAAGTTGTTTAAATTCAGTAGTTAAATTTAAATACGGTTGTTAAAAGTTATTTGAATTTCCGTTTTAATATAAGTTGGTTAATTTTGAATTATGCGTTGTTTTTATCATTAATCCCACCTTCCCAAATTGTTTGGGGTGGTATTATTTAGCTTAGCATAATTCGTTATAGGATCATCTATTTTAAGAAGTTGTTTTAGAGTGAGGGTTGAGAATATTGCCGATATGGGCATCGCTATAAATAGATATTGTGGTAGGATGAAATCTCGATGAATTAGGCAGCATCTATCCTAAATTCAACCTAAAAGATATTACGTTTGTTTTGGAATAGAGAATATGAGTTGTTTCCGTTTTCGGTTTTGGAAATTTTATTATTTTCGGAAATTGCCTTAAAGCTTTTTGGCAAATTCCCGATTCGGTTTAACATTTTAAAACCTATAAAAACTGTATTCATTCTACACTCACAACCCCCAACTACATCTCACATTCATCTCTCACGCGTTTCATTCCTAATTTACCTTATTTTTCTTCAAGACTTCGCCTAACAAATTTACCCGGCTCCCGACTTCTGCTTGATGGAAGGAGCCACCGCACCTTAAGCAATCGGGCGTCAGAGAAATTCTACCCCGAAGCGACATATGCCCTCTCCGCCCCCAAACCTCGAAACCCACTGCGCCCCAAAACACCGGAATTCTAGTTTTCATCCAGAGGCGTACCCGCACTCCATCCCAAAGCTAAAAGTGAGCGCACCCTACGCCCAAGTGCACGGAACTCAAAATTCAACAGAGCACAACCCGCCCATCAGTCCATACCTTGAGCGCACCTTTGCACTCGACTCGTGGGCACCAAAATTTCCAGTTTTCCAAGGTTTGTTCCAGGATCCTTCGCAGCTATTCCAGCAAGTTTATTAGGGATGACTTTCCCTCGTATCATACCGGAACAGTCTTTTGAAGACTTATTCTAAAGTGACACCCATGGTGCGTGGTTTCGCGAAGTGATCATTCTAGCAGGATGGGAGCCACTATTGGTAAGTCCTGATGAGCTTTATTCTCCCGCACTTATATCTTATTTTTATGATAATTGTAAGTTCTTTGATAGACTAGATGGAGAACAAGTGTTCTCCATCACCATTAGGGATGAACCAATGGAAATTTCTAGGTTCTTGATAGCCTTTGTGCTTGGATTTGCTATGCTGGCCGAAATACAAGACTCATGGGCCTATTTGGTAGATAATATGTACATGTATAACTATGATGATTTGCATGAGCATTACAGGGCAGGAATCTTTAGGATTGAGGACTAAGGGGATTATAACGTCGCCCTTGGTAGCCTGTCCCTAAATATAGGCACCACCATATTATTCATCCTGATGAATATTCTAGGGGAGTGGCAGTTTACTTCTGTAAATAGTACCGCTGGTGACGTTTTCCTTGCTTTAGCTGAGGGACGTCACCGATATGACATTCCCCGAGTATTAGTGGCTAGTCTTAAGAGAGCCCAAAGCATGCGACATAAGTATCTTCTTATGCCTGTTTTGGTTTGCGATCATGCCTCGAGTTGTCTACCAGAATTATGTACCCAGTTCACGGATTGGAAAAAGGTTGAAGTCATGAGACCCACCAATTGGGTGGTTCGCTCATTTCGAGTAATGACTTGGCCGGGATGGCAGGTGCAACATCATTTGGTTGCTCCTTACACTCCATTAGACATAGTAACACTAGACAGGTTAGCACAAGTTGACGACACACAGCGGCAGGCTTGGCAAGTTATCATGGCATGGCAAGATGAGAAGGAACCTCATCTCTTTGAAGAGGGAAATGAGGAGGACAATGTTTAAATGGGAGTGCAGGTAAGTGTTACTTACAGTTAATGTCTGCTTATGTCCCAAGCAAATTTTTTTTCTCATTAACCTCATTACGGGTGGAACTCTTATAGAGTTGCGTTAGTTTTCTTTTCTATATTACTCTTTCTGTAATTTCGTTTTGAGGATGCTCTTCATTGATTGTATGTGACCAAAAATGGGGACCAACAAAAGGGGGGAACGTATGTGAGATAACTTAAGTCTCGCTTATGATCCAGTGCTCAAATATTTTGCCGCTTATAGTTAAAAAAAGTCAGGAGGAAAACATCTTATCGTCTCAACCTTCTCTTCCCTTCCTTTTCAGGTAAAATCCTTTGCTGCCTCACAGTGTAAGTTCTGAAAAGGTAAAGGAATTCTTCTCTTCCGGTCAAATCCTCCACTGAGAACAGTGTTGAGTTCGGAATAGAAGTTCTTATATATTTCTCCATTCTCCTTGTGCTGTTTCTTCTTGGGTAAAATCCTCTACTGCTAACAGTTTGAGTTCCAACAAGAATCATCAAAGAATGGACCTTTATGAATTTGAGTGTCCCTTCAAGGGTAACACGATAGGCCAAGATACTCCACAATCTGTTCAGGAAACGACCAGGGAAATGGAACCAAATGCTACAAACATAACGATGACAAAAAACAACAGCAAGAAAATCTCTTACGCAGAAGCAGCTCGTCAGCCCATACAACAACAGGTGGAAGTGCATGAGCTTCCAACCCCAGAGAAAATGGGTGACTATCCGGCTATTACAATACCGAGAAAGCGATGAGAAAGGTTTGCAATCTTGTAAATTTCGCCGGTGGGTCGTATTGATTTGCAGAAAGTACCTATTGAGAAAGTCGTGAGATCGCCAAAGAGAATCTGGAAGCCTACGGGGAGTGGTGATAACGCCCATTGGCAAAGGATATTTGTTCTTACGTTTCTCCAATGCTGCCGACGATTTAAACGGTGTGGGCAAAAGGAGCTTGGGACTTTGACAAAAGTCCCATGAGAATTAGCCGATGGACACCGAACTTTTGTCCGGATAGCCAGAGACAGTCTCATGCTCTAGTGTGGTTTCGATTTCCAGGACTGGGACAAGAATTCTGGGAACCGAAACTCTCATGTCCATTGCGAGGGATTGGATATCCAATGCAGATTGATGAAAACACGCTTTTAATCGGGGAATACGGGTATTATGCCAAAATTCGGTGGATGTGGATTTATCGGCTCCCATACGTCGGATATATGTCAAAACCAAGGCGGTGAAATTTTGGCAATCGGTGGAAATTGGGAAGCTGCCAAAGATGTGCACACACTGCAAGATTATCGGACATCTGGTTACCGAATGTAGGAAACTCAAAGGAGATATGCAAACTACTAGAGGGAAGGAAAACAAAGAGAAGGAAGTCATGATAGATTTAACACGGTGGTTGATCATCCAGGAGAGAAACCAAGAAGGAAAAGAGGCCGTGAAACGCGGACCAAGCCGGATCTAGTAAGCGGGGGGAGGCGTGGCGGCCAAAATCTGAGAACGTATGGCGGAGACTCTAACTCAAAATAGATTTGAGAATCTAGAGGTGGAGGAAGTCCATATCTTGGAGGAGCGAGGAGCATGGTATAGAGAAGAAGGTATGGGAATCTCTTGGATACAAACAAAGAAGGAGATACTGCTCAGGCAGTTGAGAAAGTCCAGAGAACCTCTTCGCTGGTCCAGATATGTGAAACACCTGTGAGGGAGGAGGATAACATGACGTTGGAGAAAACCCCAGAGGGTAATTGTAAGGCTCCTACAATCCCTATCGGAGGCAGGGGTTCACCCTCTCGAGGGAGTGATATATTTCCAGAGACTACACCTGCGAGGGAGGAAGAAATCATGTCTTTGGAGATAATCCCAGAGGGAAATAGTACGGTTCCTACCATCTCTATTGAAGGCAGTGGTTCACCTTTTCGAGGGATTGATATACCTCTAGAGAATAGATCGGCTGGGACTGCAGTCGAGCCAAGAGAGTATTTGAGTCCCACTGCCCAAAATAGCAGCCTAAGCACTTTGGAACTGGAAAATTCTCCGGGAAAGATGCTTGCAGACTCAGAAGCTGAAAAAATTCTAAAATACATAGGGGTTTTGAACTCTCAAGAGGAAGAGAAACCTCCGGACACAGAAACATCAACACCTTCCCGATGGGCAGATTTGATAGAGGAAGGGGAGATAGAGGAATCATTTCATATCGATGAGAACTCAAGGTCGGATTCTCGGGAAGGACAAGGACTATCTACCAACAGTGGAGTGAAACCACAGTGGCAACTACAACATCGACACCCCCTCCAGGTCCAGGTCAGAATTTGGAAAGAGGATGAACTAAAAGGGATATCTCTAGTTAGTCAATAAAGCTCCAATATTAGCGATGAGGTGCATCTTTTGGAATATTAGAGGAATCGGAAACGATAAATCACAAAATCGTTTAGCGAAGTTAATCAATAAATGGGAGCCAGATATTTTGGGCATAGCAGAACCGAAGATCAATCCTCAGGATATGCCTATGTCTTTTCTCCAATCACATGGGATGAGTACAAATTTTCTTTATAACTCAGGACGAAGTCAGATTCCAAACCTTTGGCTGTTTTGGAAGTCATCTATCAACCCTCCTAATCTTACGTGACCTTTGTTCCGCGGCAACATCTCACAGTGGAGGTGGAGGGGTCCATTATCACTATTATCCACGCTCATTGTATCAGTATACAGAGGAGACAGCTCTGGGCTGAACTTCAGCACATCAGTAATACTAATCTACCATGGCTCTTAATGGGGACTTCAATGCATACTTGAGCTGCTCTGAAAAACAAGGTGGTAACGCACCATCGCCGGGGGCAATGAGCGATTTCGTGAATGTGTGAGTACTTCTCTCACCTTATGGAAGTTCCGAAAGCAATGGGTTTCACCACACTTGGTGGAATAAGCAGTGGGCGATTTAAAATAGTGGGAAAGCTGGATAGAATGTTTTGTAATGCTATATGGAGCTCCAAATTCCCAGGATGGAACTATAAAGTGTGCAATAGAGTTTGTTCGGACCACTCTCCCTTAGTGGGACGCAGCATCGAGATTCCGAGGCCCAAGAACGTCCCTTTCAAATTCTTTAATATGTGGTGCTCTCACCCATCCTTCAGAGAGGTGGTACAACAGAGTTGGGAAGTTCCTATCCTAGGACACTCGATTTTTGCTCTAACCCAAAAATTGAAGAGGCTAAAAGGAGTTTTGAAGCAGTGGAACAGGGAAGTCTATGGAAACATCAAAACTAAGGTGGAATTGGAGTCAAGGATTCTAGAGCGGATGCAGGAACAGTTTGACCAAGGAAGTATGTCCGAGAGTTTCACCATGCAAATGCTTGATCAAGAAAACAAAGTGGAGGGGCTGTTAGAGCAAGAACAGAGTTTTTGGAGGCAGAAATCGAGATTGAAATGGGATAATGACTTTGATAGAAGTACCAAATACTTTCATGCACAAGCCAATCTCAAAAGAAGTAAATCAGTGATCACCGAGATGAGGAATAATGAAGGGATCACTATGGATTCTCAAGATGAGATTGGAGACTTCTTGATCAGGCACTATTCGGAGAAATTCAAAAGAGTCGAGCATGACATTGACTGGAATCTTATTCACTCTATGCCCCAGATTATCTCGGAAGCAGAGAATGTAGCGCTGACAGTACTACCAACAGCTCAAGAAATAAAGGCAGCAGTTTTTCTTGAATGCGGATAGTTCTCGGGGCGGATGGTTTCATCGGGTTTTTCTTCCCATCTTCTTTGGGACATAGTGGAATATGATGTAGTAAGGGCGATAAGCTATTTCTTCAGGAGGTCTAGTTTGCCCTTTGGTTTTAATTCTAACTTCATAGTCTTAATTCCAAAGGAAAGAAATGCAAATCAGGTGAGCAAATACAGACCGATATGCCTCTCAAATTTCGTCTACAAGGTGATCACGAAGATTCTGGCATCTAGATTAAGTCCTATAGCTGAACGGATCATCAGCAAGGAGTAGTATGGATTCATCCCGAATAGAAACTCACAGCAAGCCATTGGTTTAGCCTCGGAGTTAATCAATGAGCTGAAAGCACCCAGACGTGGAGGAAGCATAGCCATAAAGATTGATATTTCTCAAGCTTTCGACACTATGGACTGGGAATTCTTATGGGCTGTACTCCAGCAACTGGGATTCAGTGGGACATGGATACAGTGGATTAAAGGTGCTCTCACAACCAATTCTTTATCTATCATGCTAAATGGAGGCCCCCAAGGTCACTTTACAGCACAACGAGGTCTCAAGCAAGGTGACCCCCTCTCTCCCTTGTTATTTGCACTGGCTGAGGACTGCCTGAGCAGAAATATCAGCCATATGGTCAGGGAACAGAAGATTCTGCCGATGGTGGTGCATGCGAAATACTCTAGTCCGTCTCACCTTATGTTTGCGGATGATGTATTCATTTTCAGCAATGCAAACTCAAGAAGCATCAAGAATTTAGTTAAGATTTTGAACAGGTATCAGGAGTCCTCGGGGCAGCTCGTAAACAAGGACAAATGCAAGATCTTTCTCAGTCCTATGAACAATAGAAGAAAGAACCTTATCAAGGGGAGTCTGAACATGAATGAAGGTACCCTTCGAGAAAAATATCTAGGGGATCCTCTCATCAGTGGGAAAGTAACCAAGGCGGCTCTAACTCCTTTGATTGACAAAATCAGAACAAGAGCCTCAGGGTGGGCTGGGAAGATGCTATCATTCCAAGGAAGGGTAGTGCTAGCTAAGCATGTCCTTAACAGTATCCCTGTCCACAACATGGCCATGTACAAATGGCCAAAAGCGGTGGTAAAGGAATGTGAAACAATTATCAGGAACTTTATCTGGAGTGGCAACCTAGCGGAGAGGAAGGCTATCACCGTATCTTGGGAGAAATCATGCAAACCAACAGAGGAAGGAGGACTAGGAATAAGGAGGCTCAAAGATATCAATCTTTCCATGCTAATGAAACAAGCTTGGATTTTATTGACTGAAGAAGGAGATTGGCCAGAATTCATGAGAGGTAAATACACTAACCGAACTGGAGGTTGGTCCAACTTCAAAACTTCAACAGTTTGGACGGGTATTAAATGGGCGCTCAATGAAATGGCACCTCTACATGGCTGGAATGTTGGGAATGGAGAGACAATAAATATCTGGAGGGAGAATTGGCTGCTGCAAAAACCCATATGTGATTTTTTTCAGGAGGAAAGAACAGAGATTCTAAAGTATCAGGCTAGACTTAGTGAATTCATTCAGGGGGATCGATGGGCTTTCTCTATTGAAATGTCGCAAGTTCTTCAACACTTGGGAATTGATACTTCTAAGCTGCCACAGCCGGATAGTTCAAAAGAGGACTCAAGAGTTTGGATGGCTTCTATTTGGGAAGTTTATGGCGTCGGCACGCACATGAGGCTATCGAGAACAAAGGCACCGCAGCCGGCATGGAGTGAATTTATTTGGAGATCCAAAATACTTCCGCGAACACAAGGTATTGTGTGGAAACTAGCTCATGGGGCGGCAAGGACTGATGATCAGCTACTGAGAAAGGAAGACCCACCTCGATCTCGATCTTTGTCTATGCAGAAATCGAGGAAACGCGGCTAGATCATGTCCTCTTTTCACTGCCCATTCGCCAAGAGGGTTTGGAGCTATGCACGCAGATTTTTCACATTCAGCGAGAGGTGGAGTCATTTTCAGAGATGCGGCAGCCAGAGCAAACATTACAGACTCACTCATCCCGGACATGTGGAAAGCGTGTTCATTGACGATCATGGTAAGTTTGTGGAAAAATAGAAACAAAGTCATGTACGATAACAGAGCTTCAAGCTATCGCAAGTGTGCTTCCTAGTCAGGAGAGCGATCATAAGAGCTCATCATAAGTCCTCGGGACATATGGAAAATTCAGTACATGATCTCCAGATTCTCAGACATTTCAAGCTCCAGCACAAACTTCGAAGAGCCCCAAAAATCTTCGAATGCTTTTGGCTCTTACCCCCTCCGGGTATACTCAAGATAAATACTGACGGGTGCTCAAGGGGAAACCCAGGACGATCAGGATGGGGGTTTGTGTTCCGAAACTACAAAGGAGAATTCCTGGGAGCAGCCGCTGGAGGACTGGGTACGTCCACAAACTACATGGCAGAAACAATGGCAATTGTGCAGGCTGTAAAGCAAGCGCTCGAACTGGGATGGAGATATATTTGGGTGGAATGCGACTCCTCATCTGTTGTTCACGCTTTCCAGAATAACAAAATGCATTGGAGAGTGAAGGAAATATGGAAATCTCTTATGGGACAGGCAGAATGGATAAATGTCACTCCATCTTGGAGAGAGACTAATTTGGGAGCAGACAGCTGTGCCAAACAGGGGGCTGCTCTATCTCAGGGAGATAGTATATGGTGGGAATCTAGACCCTCTTTCATGAAAAAATTGGAGAACCACTATACTACATATTTTCGTTTTGTCAACTAGATAAACATAATCTAGTAATGACCTTGTATTCCTTTTTCTTTTTCTGTCTTGTCACTTTAGATTCCATGTAACTCTTATTCTTTTATTAATCAATTACCTTTAGCCAAAAAAAAAAAAACCTTGTTTTGCAGATGTTCCAGAATTTCATGCGTTTCAATAGTAATTTCCTACCCTCTTTATTTAAAATACTTTGAGGACAATGCATGCTTCTTGTCTGGGGGGGGGGGGGGCAGGCATAGAAACATGTGTAATTAAGGCATCTATTAGGATATAGATATGTATAATATGCACTTATTTTTTAGCTAAAAAATTCAAAAAATTTAAAAATATAAATAAAACGTATGCTATACACTTAAGAATATTGGTATTGTTTTCTTTCTTTATGCTCTCAATAATCTAGAAGTCTCACGTAGCTTTTGCATTAGAATAGTTTTTAGAAACTTAGGCTAATATGTAGGTAATAATCCTTGCATCTATCTATAAATATGTTACATGAGTATTTATGATTGTTGGCGATGAAGTTTCAAATCTAGGCTAGAGTACTTATTTTACAAATCCTGTGAGAATATAGCCTGAAGCCTTATATGAGTGAACATTTGAGAAATGACACAAGGGAGAAGTAAAATCCGGATAGAGAAATCACACGTCTACTTGCTTGATTACTATACCATATCTTAAGCGAGAATTTAGGCCCTCTTTGGATCGATATTGCCAGAAATTCAAACCTATAAATTATTTTCCACTAGTCGCCCCTCTGAGCCTTTCTTTAGCCTTTCATAAACCACAAATCCTTTACCCTGTTACAAAACAAAACAAAATAACAAAAAAAAAAATCAACCTACCCAATTCTTTGAATAAGTTTGATAATAGAGATGAAGAATAGAAAAGAGAAGAACCTTTGAAATCAAGAATTCGTTAGTCGCTCCAGATAAGAAAAGGAAGTTTCCATCCAAATAAAAAATAAATAAATAACAGAAAATAAAGAGTTAGAACTCCAAAAAAAAAATATAAAATCAAAGGAGTTAAAAGCCAAAGAAAAAAGAAAAATATGGCTAAGGATGGAAACAAAGTGTACAAGGGTTTCTCTAGTTACATAATATGAAGCCTCTATTATCCCAGACTTGTCCTTTTTGAATATCCATTTCCTTCCTTCTTAAAACCATCTCCTAATCCCCGCAACACCTAATAAAGACCTCTAGCTCAATTAGGAATAGGTTAGTGTGATAGTAAGTGGAAGATGTGTTTGATCGACTTCGGCTTCCTTGTGTGTCGTAGAGATTGTAAGGTAAAGTGTGCCCACCGCATTAATCGAGTGAAAGCTTAAACTTGAGGAAAAATTAGGGTGGTTTTTGTCTTGACATTTATCTGAGGACCTACTTAAGGACGCTATTCCGAGTTTTCAGAAACAGACCTGCTAGTTCATCTTATCGTATTACTCATTGTATATATCTTTATTCATAGATGATAGATTATTATGCATATATTAGCTTAGGTTTCGACTTGATTATTCTGTATTCATTGTTAGTGAGATGTATAGATAATTGAGACATAGATAAGGAAACAATAGTTATTTCTAAGTCGTTGTAGTATAGATGAAGTTTATGAGTACCTTCACTGGAAAACTCTAACGAGGCTATAACTCGTCCACTAGGGAATTCCTAGTGGTTTAAGACCTTGTTGCATATGGTCAATGGAATCGCACTCGGCGAAACGAGATTAGTTAGAACTCCATTTTTGGTCACTTATGCTAATTTCTCATATTTGCTTGAGGACAAGCAAAATGCTATTTGGGGGAGCCCAAAACTATAGTTTTAACCCATTAATAATACTACTTTTAGACCAATTATGCGAGTAATAAATAAGAGTTAATGCTAATTATGTGTTTTTATGTATTTCAGGCATGGAACTCAATTTTGTGCAGAAATGTGCCACTTTGGCGATATAAAGGAGCAAAGGGTTGGTTGCTAAGAAGTTATGTGATAAAGGCCAAGATTCAAGGAGACAAAGCCTTTATAAAGCCCGGTCAAAAGTTGAAAAGTCAACATGGGCAGAAATAGTGCACAAGTCAGCAGAACTTCCGAAGACCATATCTTTGGACTCAGGCCTCGGATTTGGGCCTACCTTATGTCAAAACGACCGGCTCGGAAAGAGCTTTCCAATGGTGAAAGCCTTGACCCAATCAGAGGAGCAAAAGTGGACGAAAAGTCTGTTGAAGTCAAAGCTAGCTGAAACAGGCTCTGTGGACTGAAGAAATTGGGCTTTGGGCTCGATTTTCCGGCCCAAAACATGGCTCCTCAGCTCATGCACGAAATTGTGGATCTGGTCTCCTCCTTTACATAAAACAAGACTTAGCTCTTAAGAAAGATATAGTTAGATAGCTTAGAATAAAAAGTAGCCATTAGAATAGCTTTTAGATCTAGTTTTTGAATTTAATTAGTAATTAATTAGTTTCATTCCTTGTTTTAGATTAATTATTTGAATCATTATTCTTCATTCATTAGATAAATAAAATAATAGTTATTGTTAATTTCGATTTTGCCATTTAAATTTGTTTAGATCTAATTTCAATTATTGTTTGTTATTCATTTCCTAGTTATTAATTTGGATTTCAATTCTGGAGTAGTTAAATTAGTAAAGCTCAAATTTTTATATTATGTCTAGTTTTAATTCAATAGGAAATGATAGTTTGATGAATCAAGGCTAAACCTCTATTAGAAGGGTTTGATGAAGCCTTGATGAAAACTTGATTGTATAGTATAGAATCGTTGTAAGAATATATTCTACTCTAGAAGGTTGTTGATTCGCCATGAGAATGGGTGGACGACCTCACATACTAGTGATGAATTGGTAGAAATGCCATGTATAATTAGGGGTTAGAACGACCAATTCTTACTATAAGAACGTAAGAATTGGTTTACAACAAATCTATGCTAGTTTATTAAGTTGGATTCAAGGTGGAATCAAATTCCCCTAATTCTTTATCTAGATTCAACTCTTAGCATTCTGTCATTCCGTTATTTGTATCTTGTTATTTGAATTCACCAGTAGTATAAATTCCCTTCGTAAATCTCTCATTGACCTTGGATAGACCATCAGTTATAGAAAACTTGAATGTTAAAGAACTAGGAGTGGAACGAATCTTTTATTCCAACTCTACGTCAATAGATTCGAGAGTAGAAAACAAATATCTTTGATATGTCTAGTATAAGCCACAGTTTATAGTTTTACTTTCGTTTAGAGTTTCATCGCTTTATTTGTGAGTAAGACTATCTTTTTACGATTATCAGCCTGCATATAAGCTTCAAAACGATATGGTTGTGAAGGTGTAGTGGTCACAGGTGGTGTGACTGGAACTATCTCACGTTGATTATTAACGGGTGGGTTGCGATAGTTATTAGTAACCGGAACGATACCTCTATTAGCATTATAACTATTATTATAATTATTATAATTACCTTGTCTTTGTCTTTATCTCGGTGAAGCTTGGTTGTAATAGGTTGATGGCCTAACAGTTTTATTATTAAACCTTGGAGGTATAACTTGGTGATTATTTCATCAACTAAAGTTGGGGTGTTGCCTCCAAGGTGCGTTAGGTTCGCTATTAATGGAACAAACATTGTTCGGTTGAGCGGATGGTTGTTCATAGACTACAGGACAATTGGAGTCGGGATGCTCAAGGCTATAACAGAAATTACATGGAAGAGTGTTGACGTTCATGATAGGAGTAGACTTTTGTTGGACATAAATAGCTTCTACCTTTTTAATGAGAGATTCGATCAAACTTTTAAGCTCAGGATCAGATTTAACCTCAAACATACTGGCAGCCTTAATGGTGGAAGAAGAATTACTGGACCGGGGGATGCCATTACCCCAGTTATTTTGACTCTTAGATTGATCTTCTAAAAACCTATAAGCCTCAGAGGCACCCTTACTTAGGAAACTACCCCCAGTCATTATGTCAAGAACCTCTTTATGGTGAAGTAAAAAGGCTTTCGAAAAAGGCACGAACAAACATGTCTTTCACAAGGTTATGATGTGGACACTCAATGAGAAGATTAGTGAAATGATTCCAGGCCTCTAAAAATAATTCATGAGGATTCTGGCGGAAGAAATGAATCTTTTGAAGCATTTCATCTGTCTTTAGTGGTGGGTAAAACTGTTCCATAAATAATTGAATAAGTTTGGACCATGAGTCCATAGAATTAGGCGCTTGGGCAGTTAACCAAGATGTCGCCTTATCGGCTAGGGTGAAAGGAAACACCCTAAGTTTAATTTGCTCCTGACCAACGGTAGGATGATGAAATGTGGTAAGAACTTGTTCAATCCTACGAATATGTTGATAAGGTTTCTCTTGGTCTAAACCATGAAAAACCGATAACAAATTAAATATATTTAGGGGGATTCAAAAATCCCCCACTGGGTCTGCAAGAACTATACAAGACTTAGGGCTATCGTTAAGGGCCTTATAAAAATCAGAGAGAAGAGTCTCTGTTTCGTCATCCATTAGTGCAGGTGTAGTGCGTGGTATTCTAGATAGGCATGTGCGTTGACGTTCGCAATAAATAACAAAAGATGGTTTACTAGTACCAGACCTTAATCTCATACAAGGCTAAGGCCAATAAGAAACAAACCACTAACAATAGTCGAACAACCCTGATATGCTAGAATTAAAAACTCCTCTTACAGAAGAGGCGAGGAGTGGAAGAAGGAGTACTTGAATGCCTCCTTACTACCCGTTTGAATAGCGTCTTGTATACGCAATGTCAGTTTATTCAAGAAGTTGAAAACACTAAATAACTTGAACGAAGAAATTTGGAAACTAACCTATGAAAAATCGGGCTAAGTGCTGGGCGTTTGAAACAGGCGTAGAAGGGCACACGCGCGCTCTTGCTTGACTCAAAGTCCAGTGATTTGAGGGCGTGCTCGCTCCCAAAATAGAACACATTGGGCACGGGCGCGCTCAGTGTAAAATTCCAAAAAAAAAATATTTTCCTAAACCAAACAAACACAGTCAGAACCAAACAAGGGTGGGTGGGTTTAATGGTTTCGGTAGGGACGAAAATACTAAAGGAAACGAATTTAAACAACATTATGATGGCATCAGCGCCATTTGATAATACGTAAAACAATAGTTTTACTTACTCTTAACTATTTATGCTATGAATAAGTGAAACTAAAGCTAAGTTTAATGCCAGATTATCAAAGTTATCTATTCTCAGTTATCGTGAAATATGTGGAGTAGAGAATTCGTTCCACTCCTAGCTTGTTAAACATAAGTTTCCGCTAGTTTAATCGATTCTAACAAAAGGAATGAGAGTAATGAATTGAAATTATACTAATATGGCGATTGAACTAATTTAGATGTTTTAACTTATACTAGGATAATTGAATACTAAAATATGAATATGGAGAAGGGATTAGGGGGATTTGATTACACTTGATGTATTCCTAATATGCTAGTGTAGATTATTGCAATCCTCACCAAATAAGATTAAGTGTTTGATCCCTAATTACTCATGGCAATCTCTGCCAACTAATAATTAGAATGTGAGGAAGTTCAAGCCATTATGATGCGAATCAAATAACTACTACTAGAGTGAAACACTTAAAAACAATAATCCTAATTAACACATCAAGTCTTCATCAACCTTTATCAAACCCTTCTAATGGAGGTTTAGCTAGAAGTCATTAGACTATCATTACTATATAAATAAGAAGAAGACATAATGAAGAGCAAACTTGGATTTTATTAATCTAATGGAATAAGGAAGAATAAACAACTAACTTAAAACTAATGAAAAGCTATATGAATTAAAACTTAGGTTTAAACTAAAATAATAACTAAGTATTGGTTCTAACTAAGTATATCTAAGTAAGTATCTTGAGAGTTATGCCTTAGTCCTCTTTATATAAGAGAGGGCTAGGTTTACAATTTCGTGTTTAGGCTTTGGAGACATGTTTTGGGCCCTTAAATCAAGCCCAAAACCTAATTACATAAGTCCAAAAGGGTTTTTCTGTTAGAAATTACTGCAACAGCCTTTTCGTCCACTTGTTCTCTTCTGATTAGGTCAAGGCCTAGACTTTTAGAAAGCTCTTTTGGAGCCGGTCGTTTTGACATATAATAGGCCCAATTCCGAGGTCTGAGTCTAAAGATACAACTTATGGAAGTTATATTGACTTTTCTGCTCTATTTTTGTCCGCGTTGACTTTGACTTTACAGCTTTGACTGGGCTTTAAAAGGTTTTTTCTTCTTGAATCTTGGCCTTTAATCATAGAACTTCTTAGCAAGCAATCTTTGCTCGTTTATCTCACAAAAGTGACATATTTCTTCACATATTTGACTCCAATGCCTAAAATACATAAACGCACGTAAACAGTACTAACTCATATTTATTATACACATAATTGGTCTAAATGTAATATTATTAAAGGGTTAAAACTACAGTTTTGGGCTCTTATCATGAATTTTTCAAAAATTTGGCTAACAAAAAAAAATGAAAATTCGGTTGTGCTTTTGTTATTTTTTATGTACTTTTGTCCTCACTCTTAATTTAAGTCCCCAACTCTTACATTTTTAGTGATAAATTAATCGAAAAGCTTTGTTTTTATACTTTTTGGGCAATATTTAAATTGTCATGTCATGGTGCATGTATTTTGAAATTTGAACGGTAATTTCAATCTAAAAACAAATAAATAAAGGTACCGAAGGAGATTAATCCGATCCAAAGTCACCTCTACTAACTATATATACTAGTATACTACATTATAGTGGGGGACTGAGCGCATGAGCAGAGCCCCTGCGCATGCCATGGTTGTTCAATTGAATGTTATTCTCAGCTCGTGTTCAATCCGACTCACGATCAAACGTGGTCTGACAAATGCAACCAATGGTCTCCATGTAAATAGTGTATTTAATCACTTAAGTTACCAAACATAACAAAATCAATCGAAAAAAAGTTTTTTAGAAGCAGTCGAGTGAGTTTTTTAGAAGAGAAGAGGAGTGGTCAAGTGATTGAGAGAGAGAGAGAGAGGAGTTTTTTAGAAGAAATAATTTATATATTAGCAATTTTTTAAAACAATAATTTATATGAACAAATTTTGATAACCTAATTTGTATAACCTAATTTATATAGACAAGGACGAAAATTAATTTGGGAAAATTAATAATACAATATGCACCATACACAGTCAAATAACCACTAAGATACATATTATCCTCAAATAACCAAGATACTTGTACTATATAGGCATTAAAAACATACAATTCTGTCCAAATGGAAACATGTGCCCAAGGATCCACATCTTCTTCTTCACCTATTCAAATTAACTTTCGTCATCTGTACCTTCAACCTTTTCTTTTGAGGGTCCAACTTTGATAGGCTACACTTCAACACACCATTTGTACGGAACTACACTTAAATCCTCACTATTAGAATCTTCATCATACGGAACTAGTCGCACCGAAGGCCTCCTACATTTGTATTTTGCACAGTCCAACTTTTGTACCCTGAAAATGGCACATTTCATACGTTAAAAGTTCACTACAGAATCATACGATGATACTGAAATAATTCAAAACATAATGCATGCTACGAAAGTAATAGCTTACTTCATGTTATGTTGTCAACTTGATGATGTCTTCGGCCTGCTTCGGATCAACAGCAAGAAGCTCTGCTACCAAACCTCATCCATCTTCTTCACCTTCATAGTCAACTTCTTCAGACCTGGTATTCAATTCAAGCATCAAACTTTTATAATATTCACTTTCTTCAGTAGCAGTGACTTCATCTCCACTTTCTTCATAAGGACCAACAGCGACACCACCGTCTTCATCATCCCTTACTTCAGTACACGCCAACAAGAGTTAAATACTAACCCCACATCATGGACTTTGTGGCACCAAATTTGTTTCCTAATAAACCAAGTGAAATAGTGAAATAATGTACCTATTGAACTAATTATATCAATCGTGAGGATGAAAAAAAAATTGCTTACTTCCATATCTTCATTATCACGTGGAATATCTTCAAACCCTAAAGCTGCTAGAGCTGCGCTCGGTACTTGGTCAGTATCCTCCTCCCCAATGCTAGGTACTTGCTCAGTATCCTCCTCTCCAATATTCAACCTCCCACTCTTGTTTGTTGTGCTAGGTTTAACAACGACAACATTATCGCCAGAAACCTTATCATTGTCCACAATCATCAATCTTCTGCTGCTCTTACCACTCATGTTTGTAGTGATAGGTTTAACAACCACAAAATCATCGACAGAAACCTCATCCATAATCATCAATCTTTTGGTCCTCTTAGCAGTCCTTTTCTTTGTGCTAGGTTCAACAACAGCAACATTATCATCACAAACCCCATCATTATTGATAACCCATAAAACTATAGTTTTACTCACTTAATAAATGATGAAACTTAAATACAAGTAAAACTAAAACTTTATACTGTTCTAGATTGTTTATCAAAGTTATTATACTCTCAAATGCTATCGCAATAGAGTTGGAGTAAAAGATTTGTTCCACTCCTAGTTCTTTGGTATTCACGTTTTCTAAGCTTATTATCGGTCTATCCAAAGTTAATGAGAGTAATGTGGAAATTATACTACGATGGCAATTCAAATACTAAAATATTAACTACGATAATTCAAACTACGGAAATACTAAGGTTTGAATCTAGATAAAGAATTAGAGTAATTTGATTCTACCTTGAATCCAACTTAATAAACTAGCATAGATTGTTGTAATCCAATTCTTACGTTCTTACGATAAGAATTTGTCGTTATAATCCCTAATCATTCATGGCAATCTCTACCAAATAACAACTAGCATGTGAGGAAGTTCAACCCATTATCATGGCGAATCAACTACCTTCTAGAGTGGAATAGAATCTTAAAAATTAAAACAAGTCTAATGGAGGTTTATTGAATAAAACTATCATTTCTAAATTAAAACAATAAATAACTAATTAAACTTATAAATCTAATTGAACAATAATAATGGTGATTCAAAATGGATTAAACTGAATTTAAAACTAATTTAGAACTAAGAATATAAATACTAATTATCAATTTAAAAGAACTAAATCTATGAATGAAAGCTTGAATTCGAAATTGAATATTGAAATATAAACTAAATATTTTATTCTAAGATTCAAAACTTGTTCTAACAACTAATAAAATTGACAACTATCTAGATTAATCTATATAAACTAATTTAATGAATTAAAACTAATTTTATATTACAAAAACTAAATTTTATGAACTAGAACTAGGTTTAGATCTAGATAACTTAAGAGCTAAGCTATTGTCTCTTGATATAGAAGAGCTAGATCCCCAAATTCATGCATGGGCTGAGGAGCCATGTTTTGGGCCGAAAAATCAAGCCCAAAACCTAATTTGTTGAATCCAAGACTTCCAATTCTGATTGTGTTACTGTAATGCAAGGTTTCACCAACTTATACTGCTCTCATCGAGTCAAGGTCTAGACCACTAGAAAGAGCTTTCTGAGACGATCATTTTGATATAAAATGGGCCCAAATCTGAGGTCTGAGCCCAATGATATGGCATTTTGAAGTTCTGTTGACTTTTCTTCAACTTTCTAATCCGATTTGACTTTCACTTAACAACTTAACTTGGGCTTTTTAAGGGCTTTTTCTCCATGAAACTTGGGCTTTCTTCATAGAACTTTCATAGCAATCACTTTAGCTCCTTTTAGCTCCTAATTAGTAACAAATTTATATTTATTCAACTCCGGAGCCTGAAATACTCAAAAGCACGTAATTAGTGATAAACCTATATTATTAATCACATAATTGGTCTAACAGCTATATTGTTAAGGGGTTAAAACTACAGTTTTGGGCTCTTATCAAACCACCCCCAAACAGCATTTTGCTTGTCCTCAAGAAAATATAAGAAATTAGAATAAGTGACCAAAAATGAAGTTCTAACTAGTCTCGTTTTGCCTAGTGCGATTGCATTGACCACATGCAACAAAGCCTGAAACCACTAGGAATTCCCTAGTGGACGAGTTATAACCTCGTGAGAGTTTTCCAGTGAAGGTACTCACAAACTTCATCTATACTACAACGACTAAGAAATAAAACTATTGTTTCCTTATTTGTGTCTCAATTATCTATACATCTCACTAGCAATGAATACAGAATAATTAAGTCAAAACCTAAGCTAATATATGCATAATAATCAATCATCTACGAATAAACATATATACAATGAGTAATACCATGAAATGCACTAGTAGGTTCGTTTCTGAAAACTCGGAATAACGTCCTTAAGTAGGTCCTCACATAAATGTCAAGACAAAAATACTCTAATTTTTTCGCTCAAGTTTCACTACTCCAGTGTGCAGTGGGCACACTTTACCTTACCGTCTCAATGACACACAAGGAAGTCGTAGTCGATCAAACGCATCTGCCACTTAATACCACACTAACCTATTCCTAGTTGAGTTATAGGTCTTTATTAGGTGTTGCGGGGATTAGGAGATGGTTTAAGAATGAAGGAAATGGATATTCAAAAAGGAAAAGTCTGAGATAATAGAGTTTTCATATTATATAACTAGAGAAAACCTTGTTCTTTACTTTTGCTTTTACACTTTGTTTCCATTCTTAGCCATATTTTTTTCTTTTTCTTTGGCTTTTGACTCCTTTGATTCTATTTTTGGAGTTCTAACTCTTTATTTTCTTTTATTTATTTATTTATATTTTTTTTATTTGGATGAAAACTTTCATTTCTTATTTGAAGCGACTAACAAATTCTTGATTTCAAAGGTCTTTCTCTTTTCTATTCTTCATCTATATTCTCAGACTCATTCAAAGAATGGGTAGGTTGATTTTTTTTTTTTTTTTTTTTTGTTTTGTAAAAGGTTAAATGATTTGCGGTTTATGAAAGGCTAAAGAAAGGCTCAGAAGGGCGACTAACGGAAAATAATTCATAGGTTTGAATTTCTGGCTATATCGATCCAAAGAGGGCTCAAATTCCCACTTAGGATATGGTATAGTGATCAAGCAAGTGGACGTGTGATTTCTCTATCCGGATTTTACTTCTCCCTTGTGTCATTTCTCAAATGTTTCACTCATATAAGGCTTTAAGCTATATATTCTCACAGGATTTGTAGAATAAGTACTCTAGCCTAGATTTCAGAAACTTACTGCCAAACAATCATAGATACTTATGTAATATATTTATAGATAGATGCAAAGATTATTACCTACATATTAACCTAAGTTTCTAAAAATTATTTTAAAGCAAAAGCTTCGTGAGACTTCTAGATTATTAAGAGCATAGAGAAAGAAAATAATACCAATATTCCTAAGTGTATATCATAACTTTTATTTTTATTTTTTTTGAAATTTTTGAAATTTTACTAGAAACAAGTGCATATTATACATATCTATATCCTAATAGATACCTTAATTACAGGTGTTTCTATGCCCACCCCCAAACAAGAAGCATGCTTTGTCCTCAAAGTATTTAAATAAAAATGGTAGGAAAATACCATGGAAATGCATGAAATTTTGAAATATCTGTAGAACAAGGTTAAAACATACTAATATAGAAAAAGAAAAATAGATGCAACTCTATATGAGTTCCACCCGTTATGGGGATAAAAAGAATTAAATTGTTTGGGACATAAACAGACACTAACTGAACTAAAAAACTTACCTTATCTCCCCCGTATAATCATCATCCTCTTCTTCTTCAAAGAGATAAGGTTCCTTCGCGTCCTGCCATTTATCATCTACAATCGCTAACCTGCTTAGCGCCACTTGGTCGGATGGGGTGTAAGGTGCAACCTGATGAGGTTGTATCCTCCACCCTTGCCAAGTCATTACAGGGAAAGATCGAATAATACAATTGGTGGGTCGTGCAGTGTCGACCCCAACCCAATCCGTTAAACGGGTACAAAAAATGGGAAAGAAACATAGCATGCTTCGACAAACTAAGACAGGCATAAGAAGATACTTATGCCTCATATTCTGGGCTCGTGCTAAACTAGACATTAATGTCTTGGGAAGGTCATATAGCAGACATCCCTCATCTAGAGCAAGGAAAACGTCGCAAGTAGCGTCATTCGCAGAAGAAAAATGCCGCTCCCCTAATATGTTTAGCATGATAAAGAACATCACCGTGCCCACGTTAAGAGACAAGCTACCAAGGGCTACGTTATATTTCCCTTGGTACTCTACACGGAAAATTCCTGGCCCCATAAGTCTCATGCAAAAACTCATAGTTGTAGGTAGAGAAATTATCAACTATGTAGCCCCATGGGTCTTGAATCTCAGCAGGCATAGAAAGCTCAACAACAAAAGCCAACAAGAACTTGGTTATTTCCATTGATTTCGTCATTAATGATGATGGAGAACACGTGTCCTCCATCCATCCGATGAAAGAATTTACAATGGTTATAAAAATACAAGGTAAGTGCAGGAGAGTAAAGTTCATCAGAACTTACCATTAAAGATTGCCATCATGCTTGTATGATTATTTCTCAAAACCAAGATCTGTATGTGTCGCTCGAAAACAAATCTTTGAAAGACTGTTCCGGTATGACTGTAGGAGATGTCATCCAAAACTACTAGCTAGAACAGCTGAAAATGATCCTGGAACATCCCACAAAAAATCAGAATTTTTCGTGCCCACGGATGTCAGCGCGCGGGGTACGCTCAACCTATGCCTGGGTAGGGCGCGGGTTGATAGGGTTATATACTAAAATCATTACTTTTGTATTAACTCTAATTCTTTATATTTTGAATGAGAATCATATGGGCAAATGTTATGCATATTATATATGTTATTAGTTATATGCATGTGTCTAATACTTTATGTTGTAGATGATATGGTGTGAACACACAGAAGATCATATCATCAGTACCTTATAAAGTATAAGTAATCGTTCACAACCTAGATGGATTTGGACAAACCATTGGTACGGTTGTAGTATAATATGGTATTAGTCTATCTTGACAATAGGATTACACTAGTACACTTTGTGTGTATTGAACAGGACCAAGTGAGGTTATTTCTCCTTATACTGACTATATAAGAGAACAAACACCTCTGTTATTATAGATGCTTGTCCTCTTAATCCGGATATAATAACGGGCACTTATGTGCATTGTACATTGCTTTAAATAATCAATGAGTGAGATTCATTTGTGAATCAACAAACTCGATGGATTTGGTAATGACATTGTATGTAAGGTGTGCTGTTGATTATAGAAGGAATCCGTGTCCCGCAGGAAGTCGGGTTGATGATGTCCCCGTGAGGAGCTCAAAAAGATTGTCATGTAAACCCTGCAGGTGGATTTATTCTGACATGACAATGAGGTTGAGTGGTACTACTCAAGGACATAAGAAGTTGATTAATGTAGTTGTCAGTAACTTGACTTAATCAAGGACATTCGATATCTTAAACACGGGGAGATCAACTAGCATATAATATGGAGCCCATAAACGCTGACACGTAATTTGGGATTAGGGCGATAATGCAACAATGGCCTTTAGTGGAATAAGCCATTTGTTGACGAACTTGGGTTGTGTGTTCGGGGCGAACATGGGAAGCCCTAGCCCGTCAGGAGGCCTAACCCTAATTTCTCCTCATGGTCCCTGTTGTAGCCTATAAATAAAATACTCTCTCTCTGGCCGAAATTAACTATTCACTGTATTAGAAAAAGAGGCAAGGAAAGATAGATCCAAAATTGGATATAGCTTTGTGAGAAAGAAGGGGATTGGTAGATCGTTGCCCACACAACGTCCAATCTGTTCTAAAGGAATACAACAGAAGATCAAGGGGTTGATTTCAGATTTGATAAAGCTTGGATTCTCAGAGTTATCTAAACCGATTCTCTAAGGTATGTTTTCCAATCACAAATCGTGGACACCCATTAATTTCGTTGCGCATGGTGTTTGCGGTTTGTAGAAATATTGATTCTGAAAATAACGGTTCCTACACGGGTCGCGCTCAGGTGAATTTCGAGTTACAATGTTTTGGGCACGGGGCACACTCACTTTTAGTCTTGGTAGGGCGCGTGTCGCGCTTAGGGGAAATTCTCTTTACTGTGTTTTGGGTGCAAGTAGCGCTCAACTGAGGCGCAGGTGCGCTCCAAGCTGCTTGAGTGCTGAAGTGAAAAAGAAAAAGAAGAAAAAATTGGGAGTGAAAAGTGAGAGATATGAGTTTTGTGTGGAGAATGAATGAAGTTTATATAAGTTTTTAGTTTCTAAAATGAATCGATAAGTTGCCAAAAATCTTTAAGGCAATTGCCGGAAACAAAATATTTCCAAAACCTAAAACGGAAACAACCCATATGCATTATTCCAAAACAAACCTAATATCTTTTAGATTGAATTTAGAATAGCAACTTCCTAACTCTTTGAAATTTCATCCTACCACAATATCTAATAATAGCCATGCCAATATCGGCAACATTCCCAACAATCATCGGAAAATTACTGCTAAAATTGTGGATCATATAAAAACAATGCTAAAAGAAATAATACCACCCCCAAACAATTCGGGAAGGTGGGATTAACGCAAAAATAATTGCATGCTTAGACAAGAACCAAATTAGAATAAACTAGAAATTCAAATAACAATTAACTACTGAATTCAAATTTAACTACTGAAGTTAACAACTTAACATCCAAACTACTGAAAACAATAAAAACGACATCAACACAACAAATAACAAGAAATCTAGCTACGAGATGAGGAAGGGATAAGAATAGAAATGTGAGTGATCAAGAATGGAGAAGCCAAACACCCCACCCCCAAAAAAAATTTTGAAAATAGGTTTTTGAATTTTTTTTTTAAAACGTGGGCCTTTTAAAGTCAGATTCCCATAAACTTAATGTGGGGTCATTTTACGTCAGATTCCCCTAGACGGTGCACACCCCCATACAACCAAGAAACTGGGGTGGCACAGAATAGATGATGCATGGTCAACTATAAACTAGTAGTCGAAAGAGTTTGGGGTCTAGCCATAAAAACATGATACTAAATGCACCCTCAAACAGAATGAAGTTGTATAATTGGAAACAATCATGTAGAAGAATAAAAGAAAACTTATGCAACCCCTCAAAAAACATATGCAAACCATCATGTTGTAGCTATGCTAAAAAGTTTGAATGACCCAAAAGATGAATTAGCAATACTTTAGGTTAGAAAGGAATGAAGTCTGGATCCTGGTGTCTTTCATGAGGCTCAGATGCGGAAAAATAAGACAAACTAGGTTTCTCACTACACTCGGTCAAAGCTTGGCTCTCAACTACGAGAATGGTGTACTCATAGGATTGTGTGCTAGGCAAACACTCTTCATCATGAGGGTTGAAAAACTTATAGAGGGTCTCTGAGGCAATTGGCTCAAGGGCAAAATCGAGGTTCCTTTAAAATGGTGGGTGAATGGATGGCTTAGTTGTGGTAGATGGTTAGATTATAGGAGGTGGTAACTCAGGTGGATGGTGGTTGGTTGGTGGTTTATCAGTTGGTGGATCCTCACATGCTCTTAAGAAATCATAGAAATCTTCATCTAGCTTAGCTAAATCCATAAAGTTGTGGTTCGTGGCTTTATCTTTAAGAAATTCATCTATTTCTTCCATTGTTATTTCCTCAGCTGCCAAACTAAATTTTGATTCACATTGTGCTAACGAAGTTACTTCCTCTTTTTCTTGCACATTAACTTGTTCATGCCTTAGATTAGATTTGTTAATCTCTATGTCCTCACCCTCTTTCTTTAAAACACTATAAGTATCCTGAATGGCATCATTCGAATGTGTTGAGGAATCATCCAGCCAAGTGTGGTTAGCAAACACAAAGGCCTGGACATGCTCAACAGGAGGGTCCATATTAAGAGAATGCCAATAGTTATCAAATTCTTCCTTCGTCACACCTTTATAAATATCATCTAAAGTGTCATCATTATATTTATCGTCAGATGGATCAGTGGGAGGTTCCTCGGAGGCATCGCTCAAATTTGAGTGGTCATAAAAAACTAGTCCTAAAGAGTTGTCTTCAAGAATTTCCTCATCCAGGTGGGGTGTGGAGTCAACATAATGGTTAATGGGAGGGTCATGGGAAGGTTGTTCTAGTTGTGTGTCGATCTCTGGCAAGGTTGAAAGTTCTTTGTTAGGTAAGGAGATCATGGAAATCATCTGGGCTATGTTCTGAAGCATAGTTAGGTTCTGAAGCATAGTTTGGGAAATTTAGTCTGGGAAGGGTGGCGAACTAGATGGGTAGGTGATTTCTGGCATGGTGGAAGGGTATGGCTGGTATGGTGTGTTATAGTCATAGTTATTGGTGTTTGGATATGATATGAGTCCTTCTTGGGATATAGCGTTTGAATGACTCTAGTTAACTTCATACTGTGATGGGTTAGGTTGAGGTTGAATGGCTGGTTGAATGTTATTGGTGGAACTCCATGAATAGTTTGGATGACTAGAAAACTCTTGATTGTATGGGTTACTATAAAAATCTGAAAATTGAGGCTCATAATTATTATTATATCCTATAGTAGGCTCAAACTCTTGATATGATGGGCAATGAGAAGCCCAATGGTCAAGACTACCACAGCATGAACATGGTGAAGGGTTTGCATAATAATCATATGATTGTTGGTCTACATATTGATATGCCATATTGGTTTTACAAATATATTATAGGATAATTAATATGCAAACAAAACTCTAACTATAAATTTTTAGATAGGCATGTACTTTGACGTTTACGATAAACAAGCTTGATTATACTAGAATTGAAACTCCTCTGACAGAAGAGGTGAGGAGTGGAAGAAGGAGTACCTGAATGCCTCCTTGCTACGCGTATGAATAGCGTCTTGTATATGCAATCTCAGTGTATTGAAGAAGTTAGAACACTGAATAACTTAAAGTAATGGTAGTTTGAACTAACCTGTGGAAATCGGGCGGTTCGAGGAAGAGTCATATTCATATTAACATAGGTAGGGCGCTCATAATTAGCATAGGTGGCTGGTCAGGTGAAACTCAAGTTCCGTGTCCTTCAAAGACGGGGGCTTTGAACTTTGCCTTGGTAGTAGGCTGGTCGCTCAAGTCCAATTCGAGTTCCAGGCGATTCAGCGTGGGGGGTGCTCGAGTTTAGCCTGGTATGGGCGCGGGACGGGCTCAGGCTTGTTCTTTGAAAAAAAATTTAGTTCTGAACCAAACAATCACTGTTAGAAACAAACAAGGGTGGGTGGGTTTAATGGGAGTTTGGGAAGACTAACAATACTAAAGAAAACAATACTAAAGGGAACTAAGATGGCAGCGGCGCCATTTGATAACCCGTAAAATGATAGTTTTACTCATGAATAAATGATGAAACTTAAACGCAAGTAAAACTAAAACTTTATACTATTCTAGATTGTTTATCAAAGTTATTCTACTCTCAAATGCTATCGCAATAGAGTTGGAGTAAAAGATTCATTCCACTCCTAGTTCTTTAGTATTCGCATTTTCTAAGCTTATTATCGGTCTATCCAAAGTTAATGAGAGTAATGTGGAAATTATACTACGATGGCAATTCAAATACTATAATATTAACTACGATAATTCAAACTATGGAAATAAAAAGGTTTGAATCTAGATAAAGAATTAGGGGAATTTGATTCCACCTTGAATCCAACTTAATAAACTAGCATAAATTGTTGTAATCCAATTCTTATGTTCTTACGATAAGAATTTGTCGTTCTAATCCCTAACCATTCATGGCAATCTCTACCAAATAACAACTAGCATGTGAGGAAGTTCAACCCATTCTCATGGCGAATCAACTACCTTCTAGAGTGGAATAGAATCTTAAAACTATTTCTACACTACTCAATCAAGTTTCCATCAAGGCTTCCTCAAACCCCTCTAATGGAGGTTTAGCCTTGATTCATAAAACTATCATTTCTATATGAATTAAAACAAGTCATTATTGAATAACTAATTAAACTTATAAATCTAATTGAACAATAATAATGGTGATTCAAAATGGATTAAACTGAATTTGAAACTAATTTAGAACTAAGAATATGAATACTAATTATCAATTTAAAACAACTAAATCTATGAATAAAAGCTTGAATTCGAAATTGAATATTGAAATATAAACTAAATATTTTATTCTAAGATTCAAAACTTGTTCTAACAACTAATAAAATTGACAACTATCTAGATTAATCTATATAAACTAATTTAATGAATTAAAACAAATTCTATATTACAAAAACTAAATTTTATGAACTAGAACTAGGTTTAGATCTAGATAACTTAAGAGCTAAGCTTTTGTCTTTTAATATAGAAGAGCTAGATCCCCAAATTCGTGCATGGGCTGAGGAGCCATGTTTTGGGCCGAAAAATCGAGCCCAAAACCTAATTTGTTGAATCCAAGACGTCCAATTCTGGTCGTGTTACTGTAGCTTGAGGTTTCACCAACTTATACTACTCTGATCGAGTCAAGTTCTTGACCATTGGAAAGAGCTTTCTGAGCCGGTCATTTTGATAGAAAATGGGACCAAATCCGAGTTTTGAGCCCAAAGATATGGCCTTTTGAAATTCTGTTGATTTTTCTTCAACTTTCTAATCCGGTTTGACTTTCACTTAACAGCTTGACTTGGGCTTTTTAAGGGCCTTTTCTCCATGAAACTTGGGCTTTCTTCATAGAACTTTCATAGCAATCACTTTAGCTCTTTTTTACGCCTAATTAGGAACAAATTTATATTTATTTAACTCCAGAGCCTAAAATACTTAGAAACACGTAATTAATGATAAACCTATATTATTAATCACATAATTGGTCTAACAGCTATATTGTTAAGGGGTTAAAACTACAGTTTTGGGCTCTTATCAATTATTCACAATCATCAATCTTTTGGTCCTCCTCAACGGAGTGCCAAGGCTGGCAATATTTGACTTTTTTATGGGCTTCTTACTAACTGATTTCTTACTAGTCTTTGTAATAGGGATAACATTTTCTGAGGCAGTTGCAAGACATGCATGCTTCTTCAAGGGCTGAACATTTTCCACCTGAGTTCTACCCTCGTCAGTCTCCCGATATCTAACAGATCTCATACTATGCCTTGTCACTTGGATAGCTTCATTAATAGTACTAGTCTGCCTCACAGGTGGTGTCTACTTCTGGTGTGTTCTAATTCCCTCTGACACATTTTCCACCTCATTTTCCACCTCTTCTTCAAACTCACCATCATCACTCTCCTCCATCGCTTTCACCTGTCCCACTCGTCTGGTGGTTAGCTGCGTAAAAGGTCGTAACGCTTAAATTGAAAGTCATAATTATAGAATAACAATGCAAAAACAATGTGTATAGCAACCACTTACAAAAGCTCGCGGGCAAATCATGACAGCATCAATCAGGTCGTATGCCCATGCTCGATCATTCAATTCCTCCTGTGAATGACAAATACAATTTTTAGAACTCTATATAAACTGTGAACAAATCTATACTAGCTTCTCAAGACACTGTATAACATGTCCTTAATATATGTGACTAGATACCTTTAACAGCTTATATAGTATCTAGAATGGCTTGTTAACAACTTAGATACTATCTTTATCATTTAACGTTATTATTTTCTTCAATTTACAAACTAACCTCGAGCGCATCCCTTACGACAGCCTTGGCTCTCACCGTAGCTAGAAGTTCGACCACACGCTTAACTTTGCAATTTCTCTTCAACAACTTTCTCTCCCAGGTACATCCACGGGTGGTTTTGCCAAGAATCTTCACCCACCCAAGTAGAAAAGGGAAAGTGTTAGGATCCAGTCGGCGAGGCCCCAAGGATGGAATATGGAGGTAAACCCACAGGCTGAAGATAACTGCACAGCCATGAAGGCAAAAATGAAAAGTTTCATGTGGAGTACGCTTGAAGTGATGGCTAAGTTTAGTGTAGAGCGACTCTACCCCTTCCTTGATACCTTCAAAGACAAGGTATCCCCAAGGAAAACAATCAAAGGTCTGAAGATTGTCAACAAGGTCAATATGGATTACACTTAGACCCTTCATCCCCGTTGGAATCAAGAAGACTCCAAGGGCATACAACCGGTTCAGTCGGTATAAATCTGGGAGTAAAGATGGGTTTCCTTCGGATCGGGTCTTCACCCTATCCCTGACTTTCAATATGTTATCCAGAAGAACCCCTGCTTTATGCGTTTTGCATTTTTCCGCTTCTTTATCCAAAGGAAAATACTTCCTCCCGAAATGTGTGGGATTATCCTCCTTCATCTCGAAGTAATAGTGAAGAGGTTCATTGGTGGCAAGTCCAATGAATAAAGCGACATCATACTTCTTGAAATTCAAATAACCATCTCTAACTTTGTACGTAAGCTTAGAAATCTGACGATTCAAAATGGCAACAATCAAGTTGTTATGGGTAATTAATGAATAGGCCTTGTTATCTTCTGGATCTATTTGCTCTTGGGTGCGAAGCAGGAAACCAAACGGAGACATTCGAAAGTCCTCCAATTCTACTGCATTAAACTTTTCAAAGAACATTTTATGAAGCCTACTGGGGTTGCATTGGGTTGTTATGTCAATCCTCGTTCCACCTTCTTCTCTAGAATCTTCCTCATGTACAACTTTCTTTCTCATCCTATATACATAACAAAAGTAACATAAGGTGTGATTAAAGTGACCACAATGTCTGTTTTAATTTTTTTTCTTCTGTTCCGTTCTCATAAACACCAACAAAATAAAAAAAGGACCAAATCAAACCGAAAAATGCCTAAACAGACATTGTAACCTAACTACTCAAAACAAGAAATCGCTAAGCACACAAATTATAACCTAACTACTCAAAACAGACAAATAAACAAACTAAAGTAACAATTATATATATTCCAAAATAGAGTAACAAACTAAACTAACCTTCGATTCGTGGAGCTCCAAGCTTCGGTAAATAGTATGTGAGAGAGTGAAACGGGGGGAAAAAATAAACCTTCGAAATGGAGAGAAAATTAGGTTATCAAAAACTGATATTATCAGGAGTAGCTACTGAGGTGCCATAAGTTTAGCTTTGGGTGTTGTGTAGATGAAACTTGAGATTTGGACGAATTTAATTCGAGAACTTGACCAATTTGTCATAAGGCCCCCGTTGTCATAAGTTGACGAGAGTTTTCCCCCCTTTCTAAAGTATTCCAGTACATTGCGTTGCAATGTCTGTTTAAAAAACTTTTGAATTTGAATTTCTATCAAAAACCTTTTCAGTTACAACTTTTAAAAAACTCGTCAAATAACTGAAAAATGAATCTGTAAATCCTATTTGAAAAGATGTGTCCTTTCTATTCAAAAGTAAGCAAACACATGCATTACACAATGGCTTGATAGCCAAAAACTTTTTTCTCACACAATGGCACTACCTCCTGAAGAAGAAGATGCCAACCAGAGCCTCTACATCCCCCTTGAATTATGCCAAAAGATACTTGCACATGGTCCACTCCAATTGGTTCAGAAATCCAAATTTGTATCCAATGATTGGGAGTCGCTCGGTTATGTGAGTTCATTCATAACTGATTTTGTTTTGAAGAAAAAAGCATTTTTGGGCTACGTGATTCAGACCAACCACTTTTCCGAACTCTATACTTCCTTCCTTTCAAACATTTCTCACATTCCACCAATTCCTACTCCAAATTTGGATTTCTGCCCAAATGGTGTTCAGATCATGGTATCTTCTAGTGAAGGTATTATTTGTCTGTGTGAAAAGCATTTTAGAGACACCAAATTTTATGTATGCAAACCCACAACTCATCAATTGCGTATGTTGCGTAGGCCTAAGATTAAATTCTAGACAGAGTGTATGGGCATGTCGATGCATTCAATTGAACCTTTACAATTCACAATAGTCCAATTGTCTAAACCAAACCACCATACTGTAATTCGAAGCTGAGACAATAAAAACAAGTGTGTCATTGTCCATTTCATTGAAATTTTCAACTCCAACATTTTGAAGTGGAGAAGGTTGGAAAACCTATGTTTGTCCTTCAACACTTAACACATTCAGATGTAACCTGGAGTTTTAGCAAAGGGACATCTACACTGGTCTCTTTAGGATGTTGGAATTTTGGCATTCCATATTGGTGTTGAAGAGTGGACAAAGGTGGCACTTCCCCCTCGACCTCCACCCCAAACGGTTACAAGCTCTTTCAATTCCAGGGCATTATTGCTATCATGTACACCTTCTGGAATTGTCCAATTCATGCTAGATAAATCAAACTCTACATATTGCAAGACTACAATGCTAGGGTGTGGAGTCGACTGCTTGAGTTTCTCTTGGATCACTTGTATCAAACATTTCCTTACCCATAATTTGTTAACCTTTTCTCCATCGATGTTGTGCTCTTCAAGTGCGAGTCCTGGCTAGTGTGGTACAACTTACGTACTAATAAAGTTATGTCGGACGAAAAAATCAAAAAATCAGGCAGCAGCAAAATCCTACCCATAATGTCAGACTTCATTCCGTATGGAGGAATTTTCAACTAGCCAGGGATGGAAACTTGTTAGAATTCTACAACTAATACTACAAAATTACTATATATTTTATTTTGTTCCCAGTCTTTATCTAATTATGTATTTATATTGAACATTCCAGACTTATTGAATGTTCTCAATATTTATGTTATCAATCATGTCCACATATTACCATTCCACACGCTGTATAATTATTCTATGTTTTATTGTCAGCGTAAGTATTTTATCAGGCCTTCTCTTAAATGGATTATCCGTTAATAGACATGGTGTGTATTTGACAACTTATTTAGTGTCTTGAACAACATATATAATGTCTTTAATAACTTTTTCATTTACGTTTATTACATGGTCTTGCGCAAGACATTATATAAATTGTGCAAAACACTAAATAGCTGCGTCAAGACACTATATTACATATCTTCATGGTACGTGTTATATCTTCACGTTACGTGTCTAAAAATGGTTCTATTGTCAGACTCAGCCTTGATACACTTTAATTTTCAATTTGACAGATGCCTTGAACAACTTTTTAATTTACGCTTATTAGCTTGTTTGTGGCCAGCTTATATATATATTTTCTGTTGCAGTATAATTTAAGAGAAAGCCTATTTTTTAGCCCATATCTTCTGTTGCAGTATATTTGAAGCACACTTACACAATAGTGCAGTTAGAGAAAGGTGTTAGCAAAATAGCCAAGTACATAGCGCAACATGCAAATCAACCTAGTACGTACATGCATGGCGAAATACATATACATAAGCAAAATATCCATATACATCGTTTTTGCACCAACAACAGGAAAATCAACCTAACCATTAAAGCAATAAGACCAACAAGTAGGCCAATAATGATGAGAGCCATGTTCCTAAGTAAAACTGATTGGTTGTTGTGCTCAATTTGCATGCAAGTCTCCCCGTAGTAGTAGTGTTGATTGTGGGTATGGGTTGTACAGGTTGTCTCTTCTAATGTCGATTGAACTCATTGTAGTAATTGTTGATTCCTTTCTTTTCTCGAAAGCAAGAACTCCGCCTCTTCGATAGAATTACATCCAATGTCGTCTTGGCCAGCAAATTTGTGTACCTGCTCACGAAAATGGTTCACAGTCCCATGTACTAAGGTATTTAGAAAGTAAACGGAATTATAAGAATTCGGTTCGAAAAACATTAGAGGGAGAGAATTTCAGTTACCTCATCCCTGCAGCTACTCCAGTGCCTGCATATACCTGGTTGCCACCCTCTAATGGCCGCGTAGCAGAACTTTGCCATGAGATTTAGAGAAAAGGAATGTAATGCTACTAAAAAAGTAGTGCAGAATGAAATTCGAGTATGAAGGATTTTATTTAGTTGGGTGATAGTGAAGCGTCATAGGACATTCACTCACTGCTCTAATAATAATAATAATAATTAAACAAAATAATAATGAAAAGTACAAAGATAAACATCTCGAACAACTAAGCATTCTCTCTCTCTCTCTCTCTCTCTCTCTCTCTCTCTCTACATTCTTCACCATTTTCAATGTTTTTCTCAAGAACATCAATTGTGTCATATACATTCCATTATATGTATCATAGTTTGTTTTCTGCATTTCTTGAATGGGGAAGTCAGTTATTAAGTTAAACTTTCAACAAAATGTGGACAGTCACTTCAAATATTATTTACAAAATCTTTTGGACTAAATTTATGACTACAAAATTGGTAATATGTTTAGCAAAGTGGTAACAAATCAATAAAATTTAGCTTGCCATAAAAAATGAAATTTTTACCGAAATACCGGGAGATCTGGACACGTTGTTCTCCTAAATAGTTGTTGCCTGAATCAGTAGCAACCTCTTCATCTCTTACTTCAGGACCAAAGTTTTGTTTTTACCGAATTCTTCTCACCCTCTCTCCCTACTGTATGGATTTACACCGAAAGTAAATTAGATCTTAGGTTGTGAGGGGAAGGTAATGTTAGGTCTGAGGTTGGTTTTATATAGTCTGAAATTGGCTTAAAAACAACGGAGACCTAATAACTATAGGATGGCGCATTTACAGAGGGAAAACCCATTCTCAATCCGAACTTATATTAGTTTAATAGCCCGGCTCTTAAAAGGACGTCCATTTACGGACATGTTCTATAGTGTCTTTCTCAGCTTATATTAGGTCGTGCAAAGCTTACATAGTGTCATATATAAGCATAAATTAAAAAGTTAATAAATATAAATTACAAAAGGTTTTGAAGACACTATATAAGCTGTTACCGACACTATATAAGTTATTCAAGACACATGTCTGTAAACGGACTAGTCTGTTTAAGAGCCGGGTCCATTTAAAAGGGGGCTGGTGCAAAAGAAACAAATGAAAATTCATTTGGGGTGTCTTGTGTACAAACCGTCCAACACATGGACCTCAAGCTCTTCGGTTCCAATGCCATTCCCCCAATACGAGTACGTAACTAGAATCTTTCATGCAATCTGAAATTTGGCTTCTGTTTGTTTGTTTCACCATAATCGACATACTCTAATTCACTCCACGAGGGTGATAGTGACAATTGTTGTTGTTTTGGCAGTGACAGTGGTAGTGACGATGAGTTTATTCGAAAATTTTCACTCAATTCAGCTGAGGAAATCGAAGATTATCGAACCTCTTCAACATCAACTCATTAAAGTTTCATTAAAGGTATAGATCGATTGTTTGTTTTCCGTTTTCCCTTTTAAAATTGCTATGCAGTAATTTGCGGTTCATGTTTCTTCTTTCTTCAATGGAACAATATCCTCGATATGTACTAATTTGCAAATTCAAAAATTAGAGTATAAAACGAAAAACAACAAACAGTGCTTTCAACATTAAATTGTTGTTTAAACATGAACGCTCTGATCAAAATTGGTACTTTCAACAACACAAAACTAGGTTGTCATATGCACATAATTCAACAATGCTTACTAGTATGACATTAAATTGATAACCCATGACATTATACTAGCATTCTGATTATATAATGACAGTAATTACATTACAATATGCGGATTACCAAAACATTAAGCTTAAACTTCGCTTACGACATCAATCATCTTTTTAAACTTCAAACTCATCGTACAACTCCACTTCCACTATTCCACAGGGGAGAACATAACTTATGCATGTCTCCTTTGGCTTCGCAGGATACCAAACGCCTTGCACACTTCCTAGTCTTGGTCTTTTCGAAAGCAAAAAAGTATCAAATTCAATCTCCTCGACAATACTCATCTCTGAATCAGCCTCACAATATTTTCTTTTCATCGACTGCAAGAATTAACAATAAATTATAACAATCACAACCAAGTGCAAATTACAATAACACATAATATTGAACCTATATGATGCGACTCTGTAATGTCACAAGGGAATAGAAATTACCGTTTTTCCAGCAGGGGGTGGTGGGAGATATGGTTGTGGTATACGCTCTGGACGGGGGGGGTAGAGAATGAAAATTCTTCTGGACTATCAAAACCACCAAGAAAGTTAAATGCCGAAACAAAATCTGGGGAACGAAGAAACTTCATTGTCAATGCCATTCTGACATTTTGGGCCACACAAGATAACTCAAATCTAACAGAATCTGCTTCTGATCCAAAACGACCGACAGGACATTTACCCAACAGACACTCTGTTAAAACTTGTAGGCACCTCAACTTCTCTAATGGCAGAGACTTGTGCTTACTTTCGATCTTGCCAGACTAAACAACAAACTCAAAAGAAAGTACATTTAGGCTACGAAGATTCCTCTTTATACAAAAAATGTACCCATCAAAAACTTCCTCACAATCGCATATCATTTCCCACAGATATTTCGCCATGAAATTCACACACTATAAGAAAGCTGACTTTTAGCCACAGACCAAAACTGTGGGTAAAAGGCTTTAGCCACGGCTATCAGCTGTCGCAAGTCCGTGGGGTTTTGACCTGTCGGTAAAATGTTAGCTATAAATAATGACCATGGGTAATCGCGACGGTCCATGCACAGCTCAAGCCATAGGAACTTGCCATCGTGGAATGACCATGGCAAACGCCCGTCGCAAAGTGCCATAGATAATGACCGTGGGAATAGCCATAGCAACTACCACAGCTTTCGACCATGGTGGCATAAGCCGTGGCAAGTGCCATAGATAATAACCGTGGCATAATCCGTTGCAATTATTTTTGTGAGAGATAAAAGATGTGGCATAATCCGTGGTAAAAGTACCTCTGCAACACACATCTTTTTGCATTATCTACGGACATTGGCCGTGGCTAAAACGTTTTAGAATTAAAAAAAAACAAAAATAATATATATTTATATACTATTTTTATCCACTTTTGCCTTTCAATCCAACTAATAATCCATTCATCTTAATAACAATATTACAAAGAAACCACATTCCCAATCAAAATTCCTTTGCCGAAAAATAGATAAAGAGACGACTATTCATACAAGTAAAAAAAAAGTATGTAGCATTTATTACCACAAACTCAATATAATATGAATTTCCAAATATTTTTCAATATATTTCATCATCCGTACAAGTAATAATGCCTTAGTTCACCTCGCACATGTTTTTCCGTTACGTTTTATCATTCCCTTGCACTTGAATACTTTCGAAAATGATTTGAAGTCCTAGCTTCATAGAACCCTAGCCTTAATAACCTTTTCATGAGCATCCACCTGCATACAAATACCTACATACAAATGAATCACAAGGAAATGATATTAAAGTCAAAATCCCATAAGTCTAAAAGTCGAAACCTAGATGAATGGAGAAAAGTCATAGCACATAGCAAGAGCATTTCTATGTGCTACAATTAAAACTTAAATTAGCATCTCACTTTGTTTTTACTTGCTCTAAAAAAATACCATCTAAAGGAAATTAAATTAATCAATGGACAGTGGTTTCCACTAACTTGGGCTTGACATCTACTCTGCATAACTCGTTGAACTTGGGCTGCTCTACATTGCCTAATTGTATCCAATCAAGTCGCATTCATCATGTGTATGTGCGTAACATATATTTCTAATTTTTATAAGCTATGTACAGAAACTCCAGAGAAAAAATGCCACATGTTCTACTAATGTACGTAAAAAGATGAGATGATGGAGATTCTTACTGAGAGAGTGGTTGGACCAGCATGAGAGGTGAGTTGCTACTTCTAAGGCCCTCCTAAACTTCAGTATTGGAGGAATTTTGGTACTTGTCGTCCACCTGCAAAAAGTTATATTTGTGTAAATAAAAATCACTAATTGTACTATCCAAATTATGCAGAGACCATCTTATTGTATGTCGTGATCATATATTGATTACGATTGAATGGTTACACTATATGATCGATCTGTTGAAATTGACATAATTCCCATACATTCACGGAGGGGCGGGCACTCTATATCAGAATTAGCGTTTGCTTCCGGGCAAGGACTGCATTTCCTAAGAAGTGGCAACCCAAAGGAAATAACCGAGGTAATCACGGAAATAAGACATATCTCAATTACCTGACAGTAAAGAGATTAACCAGATAAGACAAAACACATATACACAACCATAAATATAAGGAAGTTCGCCATAAGGCCGATTAGAAAATTTCTAAAAGTATAAGTTCGTTACTAACCTTAACTCTATTTCCTCTTTTATGTAAATACTAAGGTATGCCCATGCCTACGGCCCGCGAGGCGTCGACATGCCTACGGCGCTACCTCGACGCTCGACGAGCCTTACAGTCGGTCTACGATATACATATATAATAAATATAAAAATGACAAAAGCAAATAACAGAATTTCTGTACCATAGGGAACTGGAAAATGTTTTAGAAGGTAGTATTCCACGACTGACATCGATGAAGAGAACGTCATGGCAAAAGTTGTTGTAGCACTCGAGACCTGCAATTAGACCCTCACATTAAGTCTAGCAAAAATAAGTAAACACGTAACTACAATCATTTATTGATTTATTTTATGAACAACAAGTTGGGTTTTACGAAGGGTCAACAATTTTATTTCCTGGATGTGAATCGACGAGAACATCTTGAGATGGTGATAGGGTGATCTATTCTCCCAAACCCACAAATGTAGATATTGCAAAGCAATTGTGGAGGCAAACTAAAGACGGAAAGAAGTAGGGGTGATCCATAGTTCCAATTAATATTATGCCCTCTCTATCTCATTACAAGTTCTAGCTAATGTAAGAATGGTGGCCGATACACACACGGGAGGAATGCCAAGTTCCAAGAATAGAGGACCCAATATGAATCCACCACGAAGACCAAGGATCCCCCGACCACACCAACTAATATACCACAAAGCTGTATAAAATCTAGTATACCATTCAAAATTAGAAGAGGGTGGTGCAATGGTGGGATGCTAGACCAGGAGCTATCCTATCCCAAACCTCGCAAAAGTAGGGCTCGTCATTTTCATCACAGTTACATGGTGAAAAATGACAAAGCTGGAAAATTTTGAGATAGGTTGCACAAGGTACAAAATATAACTGCCCTTCAAGCCAGGAAGCATATACCGCATCATAAACAAAATGCCCATCTCCAAAGAGAAATAAGAAATTATAATGGATAGGAAGACCTCAAATGAAGGAGGATGGAATAAAGAGAGGAATGTACTTCTAGATAGAAAATACAGATTTTTAATGCTACTAACCTTTTCCACCACTTCTTTATCCAGGTTGTTCTTCCCAATCTCGACGACGAGCTTTCGAACGGTAGCGTTAAGTTTAGAAATTTTGTGCTAAGAAATTTCATAACAAGAATATTGGATATTCTAGTAAAAAGAAGAATTGGGAAAAGTGAGTGCGTATTTTTTACCTACATCAAACTCAAAAGTGGATGACATGCAAGTGTCCTCGAATATTTTTTAATATTCATTCGCAAGATAATATCACAAGTACTTACGCTATATGTCTTTAAAAAATGTAGATAGAGATAAAATTTTGTAAAACAGCTTTAGTTATCATTCGACATTTTTCAATCTTGCAATTAGCTAGAGTATCATGCATGAATTTCTGCGGCAAAAGAATGATCATTATCTGATTAACATACCATCCCTTCCCTACCATCGCTCTGGGGTTTCTCTTGGTTTAGCGGCTCATTGGACTTCACCGATTATAGTCGTCTTTGATTTCTCGGATGCACCCGCTTAGTTCTGCTTCCATCACAAGAACAGGACAGACTATCAGCGCGGGCCAAGCCAACTCAAAGGGCCATCCCCGAACGCATAAGAGAGAGGTTGGAAAAGGACCCCGTAGCCCAGACCCTGCTGAAAAACGTGAGCAGCTCTTAAGTTAGAAGTTCCGCTCGAGTGGAACGGTTGTTGGTGCTCTATTTTTTCATATCCTCTTGTTGGTGAGTTACCTCTTCCCTTCCTTCCTTTCTATTTAGGAAGTGAAAGTAGTTTTAGGGTGCAAGCTTTGAAGTAGCGCGCTACCCGCTAGGTTCAATCAAATCAATGAATCAGATTCCCACTTACCCAGTGGGGATAAAGACTATCAAGTCGACGTTCCTCAGGACTTGCCCGGAAGGGAGAATCAATCTCTTCGATCGACGCGATATCCAATATATGATGTGATTTGTTGACTTATCCCACAGGTTTGTTTCCGCTTTATTTACTAATTAAGGCGAGTTTCCGGTTTCATACGCATTCGAGAAAAGCAAAGCCAATCGGGAAAGATGGGAACTCTAAAATCATTCTTGTATCTATTTTCTAGTCCAATGGCGATTGGATGCTTGATGAATGCCCTCCCTTTACAGGTGCATTACTCCGGATGAGGAACCACCATTGGTACTAGTCCGGAGGTCAATACTAGCGAGAGTCCCACAACTACGCTTAGTTCGTTAGGTATAACGTGTTTGGTTAGCTTTAAAGGCCAAACTAACCCGGTCGCTTTTGCATGAGCCCCGTGGAGTCAAGTTATGAAGGTCTATCGGTTTAAAAATATAGAATTAAAAATAGAGCTCCTTCGGCTCTAAACACCATCTTGGCTTATTTGGTCTATCGGTTACTTTCGGCTGATAAGAATTCGGTGTTTAGCGAGGACGATTTGGGCTCCCGGGATGGCTAACGATATTCAGATCCTTCTCAAAAATGAAAACAAAGGCCAAGGCACCTCTATGGTCCTAAGTGATGCATCACGCAATTTCAGTGAAATATTTCTCCAATTTAAGCATTCTTTGCCGACATATTAGTAGGACGGGTTATGCAAACTTCAAGGTAGAAGAATGTACTAAAACATCATATATCTCACCTCGACTTCGAGCTAGTTTTGTAATTGCAGCAAAGTTTTCTGGAAACTAGATCACCTTCGATACTGTAACGTGCTACCACCTACTCGGACAACCAAAGTCCTCAAGGCGCCCTCCTTTCACTAGCTAACTTTACCGTAAATTTTTCTCAATGTACCAAGAAACCAAGCCCGCTAAAAACTGCACACATTTATCATTCTAACGTTCGAAATATATAAAAGTTGAACCATTTTCATAAAGATAGTGACTTCGTTGAAGTCATCTCTCGACGACTAGCGTTTCATCCACGAGAGAAATAGAGAAACCGGATGCTAAGGAAAATAGATTCAAAGATGACGAAAGTATGAAGTTCAGATAGTTTCATGCATATAATTAAATTCAAGAAGCAATATGTATAATCAAATTAAAGAAACAAATTGACTATCGATCATAAGTTCTATAAAGAAGGCATACAAATCTGATCGAGTGGTTGAGCGGAGGAGGAGAATCGGTCTAATCTCGGGTAAACCCCACCGGAGTCATAAGGAAAATACCAGTTGGACCACCGGTAAAGCCATTGGCTAACGCCCGTCTACATATGAATAGAAAGGCAAGCCATCTTCCTGGTCTTGTCGACCCCCGAGGCATTGCGTTATCCAATTGAAGTTCTATGGGTTCAGTGATCACTTATGATATTCCCTAGGTGCAAATTACTGAAACATTGCAAGTTAAATTTCCATTAGTACAAGTCTTATTTAACTGACCTCCAAGGGATTCACCAGTAATCCCGATCTTAGAATGGTCTATATCCTCTCTTTCAGAAGGTAATCAACCGGTTTTATCGGATCCCATACCGCCACAACTATTTCTTTAATAGAGAGCTCTTCATAAACCACAATAGCGGGACACGGCCAATATGATCGGACAATTGTAATTTGCACCTCCAAAAATGACATAACTACAACAAGTACGGGTAAGGCATCACAAATTTAAACGGGACATGCATATTACCGTATCAAAATGAAAGGCATTGTATAACCAATTTTTCAGATTGTATAAGCTACCGCACTTGAATTAAAACAAATATGTATATCCAAAAAAGGAAGAGGAATTAGACTTGATCAAGTATAAAGGTAACAAACAGCAAAGTGGGCATTTCCATCTCAATAATGGACGTCATCTGAAATTCAGAAACATGTGTCTTTAGTTCAAAAATTAAGCGAGACACTCCATTACTCCGTTGGAAAATGCCATTGTCTTTAAAACATCAATAGAAAACATATAATCGGATACATCGGGAAAACATCCAAAGTACATATTATGCATATAAACAGTTTTTGTCAAAACAAGAAAATGAAAGGATATACGTACATCTCGGTATGTGGTTATATGTGCAGCTCGTTCACCATGATAGCGAGAATCAATTGCAATAGCAATATATCCCCTAGAAGCAGATGCCTTGAAACAATGAGAAAATATCACGATGTTGCACATATGTAGAACGTAAGTGACTAGAAGATTTCTAAGGACAAATACATTTCAAGGATGTATCAAGCTTTTAAAGTGCAAGAAACGAAAACATATTAAAAGATATTGTAAATGAATGTGTCTACCTTGATCAGAACGTCTACTACGAAGAGCATGAAGAAAATCCGATCGAAGCTTTTCAGCTGTTACTTCATTTCTACTTGTTTGACTCTCCATGTTAACACGTACTCGTCTTTCTCTCTGCTTATTCTTCACAACTCATATTTATAACACGTGGCTTCACAATTCATATTTATAACTACAGTAAGGAAGGAAGTCAAGGTTGTATCTGAAAAACCAAATGAACCTTACCATTGGGATAAAAATCTAAAATTGGTGATGAAGAATCAGTCATCAATTCCCTGTAACACAAGGGAAGTGCATGCGCACTAGAAACACAACTCTAATCACATATTGTGTTGACAACCAAGTACCAATAGCAAAAAGGATAGTCTTAAATGCAAACCTTGCAGCAGGCAATACACCCATTAACTGATCAAATGGCTTGAACGGTGTCCCAGGTGTGAAATGAATTTCACAATGCTCAATATTAAGAAAATCAGAAGCAAATGGCGCATAATGATATGGATAAAACCTGGAGAAAATAGAAATATGTGAAATTCTCACTTACGCCAATTTTACCTTGTCTTCTTCATCCCAATTTCTAATTCCTTCTTATGTAAACATACACCTCTTCTTTCTATCACCATCAGCCCACCTCCTTTTCCTAATTAGACCCAATACCATATGTGGTTTTTTCTAAAGTGGTACACCCATTAACAATACAATCATTCAACAATATATCTGAGAAAGTCAGAGAAATGAGAATTAGTTTTGCACAGATCAAAGCCAATCAAAGTTTCTCTTACCATTGTCAGCAGCATACCCCTTCGTAATAGTAGTGCATAACCCAGCACATTCCTTCAATATATTTTAAAACCTACCAGAAATAGAAAAACATGACATAAGAAACCCAAGAAGTTTGTATTTAACAGGGGAAAAGTGGGCCGAACAGATAAATCTATTTAAAAAGGAAGATGCCAGCAAACCTTAGTTACAGTATTCGCAAATGTACTACTAATACAAGCATTTAAAAACCAATATAACATAGGAACCTTAAGAAATGCAAACTGCAGGCATCCATTCACTCGGTCAGAAACAGAAACAAAACTGTACTACTAAGAACAACGCCTTGAATCATTGGAGGGAGTTTCCTTAACTGATCAACCATCAAAGCTAAAAGTGGAGGCAGTTATATCATCCATTTCTCTGGCATATACAAACAAACTCGTTATTAAATCTAAAAGCACAAAATAGCAACCTACATTATCTAACACCTGCTACATACTTATTTCTGCAAGGCAGATGTTTAGGTAGAGTAGCCAACAACAATGTTGCTTGTGCTTTTTCCAGCACAGATTGCTTGCAAAATCTCACATGCTCTGGTATCTTTGTCGTCCATCACCAACTGAAATATAGAAATTTTAGTAATTAAAATACATGAATGCAAATAAGAAGAAAAAAGAATGCTAAAGCAGTATATGGTTAAATAAACAAAAATATGACTCCGATTAGGACAAGGGAAATTCAGTGGCTTATTGATATGGAAAACAGTGCTCTGGAAGAAGACTGACATTGCTAATCCATCCAAAGATACATTATGGCTGTTGTTGGCGGTGTGGAGATGAATTCCTATTCTCATATTATGGGAGGGTACACAAATACACGATACACAAATTATATCAACATGTCTTTGCCAACTATAGCCAGGCACTGAAGTGATTTTACTTGCCTAAATTTTGTTTCAGACCCTGAATATATATGCTGCATTCTTAAATTTCACTGAATCTCAGATAAAGATCAAAGGGAACACTTCTGAGATTATCCTCGTCATACTGCAAATGAGTACTAAAAAGCAAGGAAATAACATAACAAGTAGGTTCTGCCAGCCACTTCAGCGTCAAACAAAACCTACTCATCAGTTCACTTGACGTAAATTCAATTAACTTTCGAATATATATTCTATGACAAGAGCAATAACATAAATCACAAAGCACATCATAAGCAAATCACGAGTCCAGAAGGCAGGCAGTGTCAGAATACCTGAATCACGAGCAACATAGCAACACAAGAAGAGATAAGTTCTGAGGGGATTTGCATTGCAACACTCTGCTCAGAAGTATTTGTTGGATTTGGAGGAGTTGGCATCACTGACTCCAATGTGCAGGAATTTGTGGATTCATGATTAGCCAAATTGCCAAGACCTGGATCAGAAGAGGTAAAAGATCGCCCAGCAGATATGCCAGAATCGGTTCCAAAATGCCGATTATCTGCAGAATCTAAAGCCTCTCCCACTCTTGTAAACGCATCTTCCCCAACTTTCAAAGAGGACACCACCTATAATTTCCATCAAAGCAGTATAATTACTCAGACAGAAGGAAATAAAAAGAGTGATCATGCAGCATCTATTTAACTAAAATCCCAGGTTATATTAAAAAGAAAGATAAGCACATAGGACGAATAAGAGCTACAATGAAGAATCAATAAAACCAAAGATTTAAAAAAAAAAAAAAAAAGGCGATCCAGGATTTCAGTACCTCCACAGCTGCATCGACCATGGTCTGGGCTTTCAGTCTTGAGGTTTCAAGAATTTCAACCACACGTTTAAATCAGACAACTGTAATGTAAGTGTCATCTTCCAATACTAGTGTCCCTTTGTCTTTCTTTCTTTGCCCGTTTTTTAACTACTCTGGAGGACTTCATCATTCATATGTCTCAATTCCAAAACCAATGCTTCCTGTAAAGTACAGAAGCAGACACCAGCTTTGAAGCTCATTTCCAATATTCTCGGGAGATTTCAATTCAAACCGCATCAATGCTTTCTTACGCCTACTCCTGAGTCTGGTTGGGAGACTAACTTGGTTTGCGCTGGAAACTTGTACATTTGATACAGCTGAACTAGTTCCTAGTCTGAGTGAATTAGTATTTGAAGAAATTCTTTCTGGAGGTTTGAGTGATTTTGCCTGTTTCTGTACCGTAGCTATTTGACCAATGCGTTTAATTTTACTAATTGATTTCTTCTCTTCTTCAGAAGGGTCCTACAGAAGAGGTCAACATTAGATAACAAATAAAAATTAAACAAGCAGAGTATTTCAATTGCATGGATAAGGTGCCATAAAAAATATATAACAAGTAGAGTTGCATGCATATTTAGTAACTGCAGATGATAGTAACAAACTAGAGGGATTTGACCAGATAGGAGTAATATATAATAGCAAAACCGTGTATAAATTATAATAAAATAGGGGTAGTTCAGCTGCTGAGTCCACTGCTCTGTGACTAAATATTACTTCATATGCAGATCAACAAAGCTCGGGGAGTATGTGGAAGTATAATGGTTTGATGAGTGTACGCGGGATTATTGCGAGGCAAAATAAGTGATTATGGGACAGTGCAAAGAAAGGTGTGGCACTCATAGTAGTTTTGATGAAAACACGGAACACGATTGGGCATCTCAATAGGCACATACAACCACTACATAAGTAAACAACCACCTTCTTCCTTTATAATTTATATAGTTAAGCGGCGCTTAATGCACTATCGGTGTAGATGTACTTACAATGGTGGCTTGCAGAAAATTCCCATCTCCACATCACGGACTAGTTGGAATTTTCTAGATTCCAAGAAGAACCTCTAGAAAACTCAAACCTCTCGGGCTACTTTAAAAATTCTCACCTTCAAGAAACTATCAAGAGATTAGGTGTTAGTTAGAAAAAAAAATGGATAATTATCAAAGTAACAAGGCTATATGCTAATACTTACCAAACACTTGAATTGTAGACACTATCTTATTCAACTCGGGGAACTAAATCTGCATATTCTTATGCTTCAAGGGACAAATGAGGTTGCTTTCACTTCATAACCTGCAAAACCAATCAGTTCCACCTTTTCCCTCCTCCTTTATCCGGGCTTGGGACCAAAGAACACAAATATCTAGTTTGCATCAAGGAGCTAAAAAGGGTTAGATTAGTACAAAGAATCCGCCACCTTGAAAAAGTAAACAAACAACCACACAATTGCAAGTACCACATATAGCACAACCAAAATATCTATAAAACAAGCTCATTCAACATATAACACAACCAAAATATCCATAAAACAAAATAACACATCGAAAGTATCCATAACAAAACAACGTATCCAGAAAGCAAAGTAACATGTCAAAAATCCTGACTTGACTAATACAAAATAAAATACTTCCATGCCCAAGATGAAAATGACACTATGTGTCTACTAAAAAAGGGGAAATGGCCTTCAACAACGAGGGGGGAGAAACTGCAGAAATTCCTTAGGCCAAATAACATGTCCCTGCCCAACTTGACCAAGGGTACGAAAGTGATTATAGGGCTCGGGTGCACAAGTAAGAACCTACGATGTCGAGATCAATGTAAACCAAGAATTTTCCATCCCCCAAAGTTCTATTTCCAATCTTAAATGTTGGATCAACTTTTTTCACCCTCCCAGATGCAACCTTTCTCAAGGGCCAAAAGGCTCTCACATTGACTTCAGCATTCATGTAATCAGGTCCCTTCAAAAATAGAAAAAAAAATAAAATAAAATAACATTAGTTAAAATTTCAAATACACAAACCATTAAATTTTACTATTACTATGAGAATAAAATTAAGTCATATGTATTCGTACCTGAGAGAATATATCATGTGATCCAGAAGAAGAGGGTCCAACAGGGGAATTACATGTGGGTGGCATCTGGCAAACAAGATTCTGCCACCGTTTCATTAATCGATTTACTTTTCCATCAAATGAGTCCTTCACTCATCAATTTTCTTTTCAAACTGATTTTTAACTCCTCGGTGACCTTAATCTGTTTCGATATCTCTTCCTATAAGGAGCGAATGCTTAAATGAAGACTTAGAGACACGAGAACCCATGACCATGCGCCCTCTTGAGTCTTTACCAACAACCTGTGTACTTGGAGATTTTAATTCGAGGAATAAAAATAAAATTGAGCAAAGTATAAATTCATACCTTTGTCACAACATCATTGTCGCATCCTTCAAAGTCGGAGTTGGAGGTCGTGTTAGAGTTCAAAGGGGAACGTTGAGAAATCTTATCCTATTCAATGGAAAACATAAAAAAAATCTAAAATCATATAGATAACACAGATGTATCACTGACTAAGCATACACTTTTAAATATATATATATATATATATATATATATATATATATATATATATATATATATATAAGTGATGCATTGACTAAGCATCCAAGAAAAAAACATATAAAATAAAGACTTACTGCCAAACTCTGTCGTTGGGGTGTACCAGTTTTTTTAAGTGTGTGCATTTCTACGTACATATCACCCCGATCAACTTCTTCCACTGACACACCTTGTTTCTTTGCAATTTTACGGCGATAAACTTGTCTTTGGTGTCCTCCCCACAGTTTGGTTCAATTTGAATTTGCGGTTCGAATATTTCTCGCACTTAATGGCTACATAACATACACAAATTAAGTTACAATTTGCTTTGTATCTTATAAGCTAGTAAGGACAGTGCATATCGTATAGTATATCGTTAGAATGTCTAAGACAGTACCTTAAATTCATCTGAATGACAATGATTCACAAAAGCTTTCCAATCCTCCAAAGGGATTCCGTCTGGTGCCTTCATTTTCACAATTTCTAGATCCTTACCAGCAACATATTTCTTTTTCAGTTCACCCTTGTGGCTCCTCCATGCGGCCATGACTTTATCCCGAACATACTTACAGTCTACCCCCTTGTCTTCGTCACCATTAACAAATACAAAAGTGTCGTTCAAGCTTTTAATGATTCTGTTATAGTGAGTTCCTTTACTAAGTTTCATCATAGTTGGCCAATCCTTATAGAAGCATGGGATCTCATAGTCCACAAGGCGAGCAACTTCACTAGATAGCCTGCTGACACCTTCTTTAGGAAAATCAGGCTGGTTATAGATATTAAGCCAAAGTTCAATTCTTTGCCCCTCTTCCAAATGATCGGATATAGGTAGAGTAGGACCTCTAGTGTTATCTGAGCGCGGTCGTGAAGTAGCAGACCCACCTGATAATGCAAAAACTGATGATGTTATACAAGGATGAAATGGAAATAATTAACTTAATCAGATAATCATGAATTATTAACTAATTACTAGTGTTAGTGTTGGGGGAGTCCTCTAGTGGGTGAGCTGAACGGGGATGTGCTAGTAGCCATAGTACAAAAGCGATAACTAAACTCGCAAATTAAACAAGCACTTGCATATGAGTTAAGTTAATAATCAATACAATAAGGATCAATGTACAAATAACAAAAATGAATTTAGAAATTAGTCAAAATGTGAAACACTAATTTAAAAACGTGAACCACTAATTTAAATATGAATTCAGAAAAAAAAACAAAAAACAGGTTTAAATATGTAATTCTCATAACAAAAGACTTCATATAATAAAATAACATCTCATTTCTTTCTAGGTATTTTTCTTGGTTGATAACCTCAACAAAGAAGAACCATATTCTCTTCATTAAAGATCAACTCATCCTCCATAATGCGTTCGGAATGATAGGCCTCATAAAATGATTCATCCCAATATATTTTCTCGACACTACTCTTGTTGAGTCCATATCGAGTAAACCTTTCTTGGAACCTCAATAACCACATGCCAATCAAGATTATTTGGGTCTTTAGAGTAAAAAAAGACTTGGGATACATGCTTTCGATAAGAATGAATGGCTCATCATTCATTTGAGATGAACCAAGCATATTGGATAGATTGACCAACAACGGTTTTGACTCGTTATCCACCTTTACACCGTTTGGGAGCTTAACCCAATCGCGACTTGAATAACACTTGGTTTGTAATCAGTATTTGGGTACTCTAATTGAACAATTTTCCTAAGAACACCATAGTATTCAGCAGATGCTTCTATAGGATTTTTATCCTTAGCACTTTCGTTTAAAAGGTAGTTGGGCACTTGGTACAAACTTCCACTGTTTTGGTTTCTTCTAGTCAACTCATAATCTTTGGTGACAAATAAAAACCATTGACTGCATACTTCTCATATGTTATAGCAAAAAGCGTCTTTGGTCCCCTTGCTATTTCTATAAAGCTCGTCATCTTTTCGGGTTTTGAACATCAAGTTGTCTCCTTAACCATGGCATGAACTCGTCCTTTTCAGGTACTTTGAATTGGCCAGACTTTCTTCCTGTGTTTCTCTTGCAGACCTCGAGGAAGTTATTATACTCTCTGTTCAATATCATTAATAAAAGCACAATAAATAATATAAAAATGTCACTTTGGTAATTGAAAAATACATACACGTAAACTACAATAGACTTACTTCTCCCACATTTCATACTTTGGATGACTTTTCAATATCCACTTACGTGCTTACTCCCACTCAACACCCTCTAAAAGGTAACATTTACTTGGACCAAGAGGACCTACTTCATCAACTTCATCGAGCAAACCAGGAGGCATTGTTACCTCAAAACCCTCGGTGCACTCTTCTAGCTTTTGAAGGAGGCCACCCCCTCCTTCATATCCTCCACAGTATATCATTGTCTCCTCCTTCAAGTATCACTCAGCAATGCAACCTTCTGGGCGTGCTTTATTCGTAACATAATCCTTGTACTGCTTCATTAACCTTTAAATAACAAAACTTAAATAGAAAGTACAAGAAATAAAACCAAATAATCATGTGAAAAGTTTTTGATCTAAGTATACCTTTCAAAGACATACATCCATCGATAGAACACTGGTCCTAACACGCGGGCCTCATAGGCTAAATGAATGGGAAGATGCATCATTATGACAAAAAGCGACGGAGGACACATCTTCTCAAGCTCACATAAGGTTCTGGCCATGCCCATCTCAAGTATAACCAAAGAATCAACATCAATTCTCCTCGAGCATAAAGCACGGAAAAAAGTACAAAACTCAATATACAGCCGGGCCTCCTTCCGATCTTTTTATATGCGTGTTGGATCAATACATGGGAAGTAGATGTTGCATTAGAATGTGATAGTCATGAGACTTCATCCCTTTGAGTTCCATGGACCCCTCCTTGACAATAATCCTCCAATTGCTACTAAAACCAGCAGTGCCAAGATGTTTCTTAAGGTGGTAAAAACAATGACTTCTCGGCGGGTGTAAGACAAAACACTCCACGCTTTTACGATTATTGTGCGTCACCCAATACTTCTTCTTTATCCCCAAAAGTTTCAAGTCTTTTGCGTGCATTGAGATCATCTTTAGTTTTTTCGTGTCCAACATCAAAGCAATAAGAATTTCACATCGTTCTTCTCGGTGTGCATCACATCAATGTTATGAGGAGCGGGGAGTTCTTCCCAATATGGAAGAAGTTTAGAAAATATTGACCGCCTTGGAAAACTAGAATCACTGTCCACATCTTCCCCATCCACATCTTCTTCATCCTCGGAGTCACCACCTCCCCATTTCCTTTTCTTGCACTTTCCCCATTTCACTTTGAGATTCTGAGTTAACTCTTTAACCTTCTCCCCAGACAAACGCAGGGGTTGTGACCTGAGTTCTTCTTCCTTGTTGAAAGTAGATTCTCTCACATCAAGTCTATTTGGATCTAATTGAGGCAAAAATCGTCTATGACCAAGATAAACATTTTTCCCTCCCATGAACAAGTCTCACGTAGATGTATTTAGACCACAAAGGGGACATGCATATCTCCCCTTAGTCCTACATCCGGAGATGTTCCCAAAAAGCTGGGAAGTCATGAATTGTCTATAAAGAGAACTGCACGCATATTGAACACATCACCCCTATTAGCATCTTTGACTAGCACTCCTTTATCCCACAAGGATTGCAATTCATGGACCAACGGCTGTAAATAAATATCTATATCATTCCCAGGTTGTCGTTGTCCCTCAATGAGTAGTGCTAGGATAGTGAATTGCGGTTTCATACATAGCCAGGGAGGGAGGTTATATGTGACACACATCACTGGCCAAGAACTATACGATGTGCTTTGCATTCCAAAGGGGTTGAACCCATCAGTGGCAAGGCCCAATCGAACATTACGTGGCTCGGAAGAAAAACTTAGGTATGTCCTATCAATGTGTTTCCAAGATGATGAGTCAACTGGGTGACCCAACTCACCATCCCCCAATCTATTTGTAGAATGCCAACACATAGCTTTAGCTACCCAACCGACACCGTACATTCTCTTCAACCTATCCCCAATTGGAAAGTACCGCAACTGCTTCGCAGGTAGTCTTACACGGTTTTTTCTCTCCTCAATTGTTGCAATTTTATATCTCGACACCTTACAAGTAGGACATTCTTGCAACAATTCATTTTTCTTCCCCCAATATAAAATACAATCATTTGGGCATGCATCGATCTTCTCATAAGTTAGCTGACTCTTTTAACTAATTTTTCAGATCGATCACGTGTCTTTCGGAACTTTATTATCCGGCCGGTACGCTGCCTTAAATGGCTGAAGCAACTTTCGGTAAAACTTATGTCGGACCACCCACGTGTAACTTTGATTCAAAACGAGCTTTTTATGACAAACCTTAAGACAGTGAAATTCTTGCAACCGGTAGGGTATAAAGCACTCATGGCCTCTTCAAAGTTCTTATCGACAATATCGATTCAAGCATCATCAATGCCGGTGCCTCTCCATTATCAACTCGAGACCTCTAAGAAATGAATCTAACTCTTCACCACCAAATTCTTCAGCCACGGTAGTAAATGCATCATTTATATTCTTCTCATGCAAATTAGAGTTCCCATGGGACTCCACATTGGATCATGTCTTTCTTCACCATGAAATATCCGGTTTAAATATGTTGGGTCGAACCGGTTTTATAAATGTGATACCTCACGAGTTAAGTAGGTTTTGCTTTCCCTCCATTTTACACACCACGACAAGGACCGGCATTAAGAGCTTATTACGGTAGTTTTTACCACAAAGTCCATAAAATAGTTTACCCCATTTATAAAGCGGGTGTCATGGCAGTCTAAATTCACCCAACTACTTCTATCATTTGGAGAAAAACCCTCAATGATGTATCTACAAATAAACAAGAATCACACAAGTTCAAACTATATACAAACTAAATAGCATGATCCATTCATGAATACACTTATCCCAAGCCTCATCTCAAGCAAAAATGTCTTACCAAATTAACAAAATCTCTAAACATGAATTATTTTACTGGACATAAATCTATATTTAAAGCCTAAGCAATAATTGTAATGAAAAAGAAAAATATTTGTAAATGATAAAGCAAAGGAGACAATAACAAAACAAATTAAAAATCAATGTAAGTCCATTTTTTAAAGGAATATGTGTGCAATATATATGCTCCAACTAAGAAAACTAAAACTCAGCCATCTAGGGAGGTCACATTGATTGAAAACAAATATATATTAAAAGAGCATATCCAAATGAGCTATATTGAAATTAAATAAATCCATTTTACATAGTTGTTTTATTCACACATACAACCAATAACAAAATACAATTAAGAATTTGACAACTCACCTCCGTAGTAAGTAAAACACCTACAAGAGAACCCTATGAGCACTGAGGCGTCACCTTCTTGAGCTGAAAAAAGCGTAACAAATAAATATGCTTATAGCAATATATTTCAAAGCAACAAAGAATTTGTATTTTAATAGTTATATATTATGACTATACAGTTCAAAGTTCAAACTAAAAAAGTAAGTGGCAAACCAAGCAAAATTTGTGTTTTGGCACATACAAATTCACCAATGACAACAATACAAACACAATAAAAATATTGCCGATACTCCCAATTTCGAAAACACACAAATTGAACCTCCAATTGAATTCATAGTGAAACTCATCCCCTCAAACCCAGCAAATAATGTTTTGTAAAGCATATACAACTATTAAAAATTGATTTTTCCAAAATAGAAAAATAAGAAAATTAAAGGATAATAGGTTAAAACCAAAGAGAAAGAACCAAGGATAATAGTTTGGCGATGGAAAATCCTATTTAAAGTTGAGATAGAAAATTAATGTTCTTTAAAGTTCTAATAATAGTTTGTTGTGTTTTGGAAATGGCATCCTCCTTAGATATTTTATAATACTCAAGCGTAACTATCAACAAACACTTTGTCAAAACCTTCAGGGAGTATTAAAAATTAAAAATTGTCACATGTTAAAGATCAGCCATACCTCTTCAAGTGAAACCAGACTATTGACCGGGTTTAAGCTCTCACATGAGCACCAGTTGTAACACACTAACACTTAAAAGTTGAAGCTTACTTTATACTTTTAGTTTCTTCTTCTTGTTGTCTGTACAATATTATTTAATAAATGGAGAGGAGAAATAATACTAAAGATAGTATATGGATGGAACCGATATCCTAAGTTCCATACTAGGTCGGCCACTCTTGGCCAATCTTCGTTACCTCTTAAGGTGCTAAGGTGAGCAGTACATAACAAAATAACTCTACAAAGTTACTGAGACAAAAGAATCCCGGTTGGAATCTATATGGAAGCAAAATTATTAATTAAATTTCCACGAGAAAGGGGTTGGAGAGTGAATTTGATTTTGATTACCGATAGTTTGGCGATGAAGATGATCGAAGGTAATGAATACGAAGAGTTGATTGCCTACTCAAACGTCTTTGAATTGCCAAGAAGTCCGAAACAACAAAAAAGGGAACACCCATTACTCAATTTCCATCCAAAACAAAAAAAAACCAACCTTTAATAAAACAAAAACTTAAAAAATAAAACTCTAAACATTACCTTTGATGAGAGAGAGAGATTGAGAGAGAGGTGATGGTGACGAAGTTTGTTTGAAAGGTGGTGTGGTGCAGTGGACGGTGGAAGCCGATAAGAGAGAAGGTGAGAGAGGCGATTGGAAGAGGTTTGTTTAGAGAAATTTCTTGTTATCGTTTTTCCTTTTCTAATTTTTCGGGAGAAGGAATTTTTTAGAGCTACGGCCCAAACCTCTCCAAATAATTTTCCGGCTATCCGTCGAATTATTACCGTGGGTTAAAATCCACACCTATCACATACTATCAAGATCTGATCCGGCCGGTTCAAACCGTAGGAATACAACGGCTATAGTATGGAGAAAGGTAGCCAAATAGTGTCCGTCATTCTACAACTATTATAAGTATACCAACAGCTACCAACTATAGGAAATGATTCTACAGCTTGGAGCCGTGGCAAATGTTTCGGGTCATCCGTGGCTAAAGGCCCATTTTCTTGTAGTGACGTCAAATCCCCAGGTCCTCAACAAATCTATGTCCACAGCCAGCCTGTAGAATTCTTTAGTAACCATCGCCTTCATATCTAGCTTGAAGTTGTACAACTTATTCACCATCACAATAAAAATCTCCCACAAATGAGCCAAAGTATCTATATCTTGGCACTTTGGTGACTGGGGATGCCATTTCAAGAAATGCTTAAAACTATGATTATTCACATAAGCCACTAGTGCCATAGAACTCTTGCCTACTAGCAAGTATTCATCAAAAGTTCCACACTCTACATGCCATCTCCACCACTTGTTCGCCTTCTCCCTTTTATAAAAATCCCTCACAGAACTCTTCCCTTCGCGAAAATCATCAAATTCTACACACAAATCCGAGATAAATCAAATCATTGGTATCGAATAAAAGAAACAATCGATCGATTAGTACTACAGTATACTTCCATTATTAGATACCATATAAGCCATACAACAAAACTGAATTGAACAGTCTCATGAACACTGACAATAGGAGACTATATTGTACAACCTATTTTAGACACTAAATAGTACAGTCCAACAACATCTACATATATATTTTACACGGAACAACTTTTTAATTTACAATTATTAACTTGTTTGTAAGCAGCTTGTATACGACACTCTATACACTGTGCACAACATTATATAAGCTGATAACGACACCATCAAAGATTGTGAAAACCTATATACGATGTTCACAATAATGGGGATGTTACCATAACTGCGCCAAGGATTTTGAAAACCTATATATGCTAACAAATATTTTCTCTTTTTTCGCATACTAACACCTCTGAGTACATCAGTAGGAGAGATTAGGTGATGTCTAATACCAAAGCTACGAGATTTATTAAGTGATATACGAAAACATGTACTGGTCTTCTCACACATCCATATCTAAAACATGATCGGGGGCCAAACATGATAATCAAAACCAAAAACATTATTTACTCAAACATCATTATCAAATTGAAAACTTAAAAATTGTTATCAACACCTTCAAATGATTGAAAATTACCAGGAACACAAAGAAATTGTTTCTCCTTCAAATGATTCTCTTTACCCTGCTCTAACAACATTTTTGTGGGAAAGAAACATAAGGCACTGTAGGGAATTGGCGAGGAAAAAATGGGGTAACTGTTCTGATTCTCCAAGAACAGATGTGTGGGAAAATAAATAGAGACAATTTAGCGCGAACTATAGGGACAAGAGAGGGAACTGAAATGAACTTCATTGGATTGGAATGCATGGAAGAGGGAGATGAAGATGAAGTTCTCTTTTCTAACCAAGTACATAAGATGATGGCTAGAGAGAGAAGAAGATGAAGTCTTAATAAGAAAAGGTTCAACAGGTAATTACACCTGTTGGTAAAAAGGGTAAAATGGTATTATCAAGAGAAAGGCAAAAGGGCAACACAATAAATTTATGTTTTTGGCTGACATCAGCAAGTGGGTCCGATGTCCTATTGTGGAATAAATTAGTGGTCAACATTTTCAACGCCCAAAACTGATATGTTCGCTAATTTGACGTCCGATTGTGATATTCCCCTATTGTTTATTGGGTTTCATGTTCAGATTTTGGGCCGGTCTAGAAGACTCGGGCTACAATAGGCTATCCACTAGACGCCCATAACCTAGTGGGTTCATTTTAAGCTCTTGGGCTGGGTGAAGTCCAAACGGCTACTGAGTTTGTTTGACTTGAATGACAAGCTACCACTAGGAACGGAACTGAAGGATGTGGATTTGGGCAGATTCGATTTCTCCTATATCCTATATGACTCTGACTGGTTCCAGAAAAACCTAGACCGATTTAAATTCCAAGTCAGGGTTAGGTAACTTTCTCGACTATGGAAACCTATTTATTGTTTAATTACTTTTAGTAATTTTCTAAAACCACAAGATGGAATCATATACAAGGTTAAGGGACGTTATAAGAGAAGTGTATTTTATTGGCACGGACACTGCGAAATCACTCAATATTATTGGCGGGGTTTCTAAATTAGTCCAGACTCCAGACTAGTGCGAATTTTCCCTCCATCGCGAAAGAGGAAAACCGGAATACTTGAGCAACAAACCGATGGAAGCAAGTAAGTATTAATTTATTCACATTGTTTTCTCCCTAGGGTTTAGAGTTGTACAAACTTCTGCTTAGCGCCTCTGTCTTGTCGAATACTTCTTGGTTATACAAAGCAACTAAGGAATTGCTTTGTTGATTCGTTTTTCTTTGTGATTAAAAAAAGGAGGTTATAATCCAGCAACACCTAACCGGTTGGCCTTTAGCTTTTTCTTTGTTGTTTTGCTTAGTGATTGATTTTTTCGTTTAGGGTCTAGTCATAGCGCTTCAGTTCTACAATGGGAAAGGATTACAATAAGACCATAAGAGAAGATGTGGATCATAGAAGTAAAGAACAAGAGCTTTGAGTGCCCAAAGAGAAGAATTTCTGTATCAACAGAAAAGGGGAAAGAGCATTGTAAAGATTCAAAAAAGAGTCAAAAAGTTTCTAGGAAGAAAGAGTGTACATCTTCTGGGATGTATAAAGACTATGGGGGAGAGATAGAGTCCGAGAAGGAACCTTATGGCCCGAAACGTTATAAGGCAAGGGACAGGGAAAGAGAGGAAGAAAAACATCGAGTAAGGGCGAAAGAAAAGTTTGAAGAGGTGTCTAATGCACTTAGACAAGAATTACCATCGACCACAGTGGAAGGAGATGAAAATCTTGTTTTTGGAGATGATGACAAGGAATTTTACAAGTCATTAGACAAAGCTAGTGAGTTAGCTTTAAAGAAGCAGGATTATGGAGCGACATTTGATCCTCAAAAATTTGCTCTCTTAGGTCTTGCTATTAGAGATCAATCAGCGGGCAGCCAAAACCCTCCATTCGAAAGCAAACTTGTCATTACAGAAATAGAGGAATTTGTTTGGGCTATTAAGCTTAATAAAGAAACTCATAAGCGTGAGGGTAAGGGTGATGTTATGTACATGGCTGAAGACAAAGTGTTAACATCCTCAGATCAGGAAACCAAGGATACTCTTGGTTGTTACCGAGAGGTAATTGATATTAGTAAAGGCAAAAACCCTGTAGGTGAAGAGGAGGAAACTGTTCCAGATGAGATGATTGAGATCTTCCGTGAAGTCGTAGTTGGGAAAGGACTATCAGGTGCAATTGTTTAAGGAATGGGGAGCACTTCAAGAGACTCTTGAGTGCGGTATTATCGAGAGGTTCGATGAGTTTGGTCGAGTAATGACCCAAAAGGAGGATTTTCGATGGTTTTCTCAGAAGTTTCATGGGAAGGTGCCAGGCACAAGAAAGCTTGAAAAGCGTAAGAAGCGTTACGAAGCAGAACTGAAACTCAAGCAGATGAAGTTTTCTTGACACGCCTTCATATTCGGGGAGAGGACGAGGGAAGCTCAATATCAAACGAAGATACAATTTCTTGTGCCTATTAAGGAATTGGAACCAGAACATCGTCAATGACTATTTTTTGTCAGACTTTTGCACTGCATTTGTTCGCATTCTCTATTCTCATTCATCCACTAATATTAATTAGGGTTAACTAGTATTCCCCCCCCCCCCCCCACTAGATGGGAAATTAGGGTCTCCCCCCTAAATACACACAAAAAAAAAGTCAAAATGGGTTGACCATCTAGTGGGGGGGAAATCCTAATTGGCTCATCGGGGGGGGGTAATACTAGTTCACCCTATTAATTACAAGTATGCAAACTGTGCTACACCGAGGTTTTTTTTTCCTAAGTGACATTAGGAAGTTTTTTTTCTAAATTCTTAATAAAAGAGGGCTTGTTCTAAATTCAGGGAGGGAAATGGAGAATAATTAAATAATTTAAGTGACATTAGGGGGGTTCTTCTAAATTATTAATAAAGGGGGGCTTTCTAATTTTTGTGAGGGAGGTGTTTATAAATTGAGCAAATAAGGAGATTTCAATTTGCCTACTCGATTGTGGAGAGCGGGTTCCTAAAAACCCAACTATCATATAGTGTAGAGATTACACATTTGCACTCTATTAGAGCATTCCCAATGCAAGTGAGAAACAAGGGAAATTGAGAGTTTTCACTGCTTCGGAGCAAAAAACCCTTGCCCAATGCAAGGGTGACAATGGCGGTGACTTTTGACTAAGTGAAAACGAGAGTAGCAGTTGCTACTGAGATAATAGCTGAGTTGTGAGTTTCGGATGGAATGTTTTATTCCGTCTCGTGTGTTTTTTTTTTTTTGGTTTTTTTTTCAGACGGTATGTTTTTTCAACTTTTTTTCTATTTTTTTTAACTTCAGATGGGATATTTCATTCCGTCTAGCGCATTTTTTCAATTTTTACATTCAAAAGGAATAAAACATTTTGTCCGAGGTTTAAAGTCACCTCTGCATTGGGCAACCTTTTCTTGTTTTTCACCACAAAATAGCAAAGAGGGAAAATAGAGGGAAATAGTCCTACGTGGAGGTGAAAAAAAGTTGATTGCATTGGGAATGCTCTTAATTATTGCTCATGTGACAAAAGTTGAAACTAACTTTGAAGAGGTGAAGGGGCGCACGCCCCCTAATTTGCCTTGGATAAGGGGCGCACACCCTCATGACGTGAAGATGGACGACCCTATGGGATCGACTTTGAGAAGTTTGAACGATCTGATCACATCGTTTGAAACTGATGTTGCTGGTCAAGTTTACACAAGGGGCGCACGCCCCCTTGCCGTGCACAGATAGGAGTCCAGTTTTTAACAGACAAACCGAGTTGTTTTAGAATTTCATTTCTCATCGAAATTTTGGAATCCTATATATATGAAGTTAAGGTTGTTTACCCACAAGTCATACAAGATAGAAACCCAATTTTGAGAGCAACCAAAATTGAGAGAAAACCCTTGTAATGAGAGAAAACCCTTATAAAGAGATAAAGTTTGTAAGGAGATATTAGTGAAGAGAGATCTAGTAAGTTTGGAGAGACTTGAAAGGAGTGATTGTAATATTCCTTCTCACACTTATAAAATGATTTGTTCTTGTGGAAGTAGGCATCATTAGCCGAACCACATTACATCTTGTGTCTCATTGTGGTAAGTTACTTTATATTACTATTGCTTGTTTGTGATAGTTAATTCCATAGCTTAGAATTGTGGTTGTTGGTTGTAGTGAAAGCCTAGATTTTTCATTTAGAGTTTAGAGTGTTCATATTCAAGCTATCTTAGTAGGGATCGATGGGTACCGTTTTCTCTAACAAGTGGTATCAAGAGCCGTGGTTAGATCAATTACAAAGGTTGTTATTCCAAATCTTGTTCGAAAGGTGTTTGATTAAATTCCTAAGAGAAGGGTTTGAGTTGAAATAGTTTGTTGAGATGGATCATTCTATAAACACTTGCATGACAAGTCTAAATAGAAGTAACTACACTATTTGGAAAGCCAAGATGGAAGACTTGTTTTATTACAAGGACTTGGCACAACCCATTGAGAATGGAGGAGAAAAACCGACAGAAATATCCGATGCAAATTAGAAGATTAACGCTTGATAGAAAAGCTATTTGGTTCATTCGACAGTGGATTGACGATAGTGTATTCTACCATGTATCCCAAGAGACTACCACTTTTAACCTATGGAAGAAATTAGAAGACCTCTATGAGAGGAGGTCTACAGGCAACAAAGTGTTACTCATTAAGAAGTTTGCTAACTCGAAGTAAAAGTTGTAACAAATGGAGCCCAATGTCAAATTTGAGGCATAAGCATCAACTATAAAATTGATTCTCCATGTCTATTTAAGTCTCCATTCTGTCACTTGAGTTGAAGCTCTTCCCACCCTTGCTTTGACAATTGACTCGAAATTGAAAATAAAATGACCTCCTAGTCAATCACAAAGAAGGATAAATCCAACTATAACACTAAACAAAGAATTGGAGTCTTTGGAGAGTTCAATTCTTACGATTAGGTGGCACAAAATTAGCATGTAAAATAGTTTAAGATTTAGGATGAACACGTTCTGGGGGAATATGATCGACTTGCACCAAGTGCTCAAACAATAAATAGTTATGCATACAATCAGGTAGCTACAACCTTACCAATAAGAAAAAGAAATTTTCTCAAAAAACAAATTAATCCATTGAACAAATTTGATGTATATCATAACAGTACTCTCTCTCTCTCTCTCTCTCTCTCTCTCTCTCTTCCATTGCTGAGATATGAACCCGGGTCACTCACTACACCAAATCAGGATATTTGAGACACTTTAAATGACCTTTGTCAAGCGTCTTTGCTATCCACACGTATACATGCGTCTTTGTTCCGAATTTCATGGACCATTTGTTCACTCATGCACGCGAGCATCATCACGTACGTGATAAGGCTTTCAACCAAATATGTAGGCCTTTTCTCAAATTTCCCTCTCAAATTTGCCACAAACACATTTGAGCTTTTTTCTTCAACCTCCAAAGCTGATTTTTCTTTTTCTATTTTTTCTTCAACCTCATTTCGAATTTGTGTCTCCTCCTTCCAGAGAGCGATTTTAATTGCGATTTGCTCCTCCTTTCAATGAAATCAGAAACCCTAGAATCTCCAAGGCGATAATTTATACGCTTCTTCTCTCAATCAAGCTTACAAGCTTTAATTGTGATAATTTAATTTTTCTTGTAGATTATATTGTTACATCTGTTTCAGTCCATTTATCAATCAAGCTACAGGATTCAATTCATTTTACAGGTTTTCATTGAAATTCAGTCAAGCTTTAACTGTGATATGCTTTGTTGTTTTTATTCAAATCAAGTGTATGTAGTGTTTGTTTCTTTAAATGATGAATTGGATATGTGATTGTTTAAGCTATAATTGTTGATTACTTAGCTTGCTATGATGTTTTTTTTCAAATCAAGTATATGTAGTTCCAATCTATTGTCATTGTTCATATTTTGAACTTAATCTGAAAATTGATTTAGCTTTGAAATCGAATTTTGATCGGTTAGGGCTCACATTGTCCATATATGTTTTTATTTGATGAAACAAGTGTATATCTAAGTATCTAACTACTTTCAATCCCTTGTATAATGAATCGATTGTTTGTTAACTAATTAGTAATATAAGTACCCGATTTAATTTCTCTGCTCTCAGTTGTTCTTATATTATTTGTTGAAATGTAGGAACCGATGAAGCAAAAAGCACAAAATGAACCATTAAAATTTAACCCCATAATTAGTAATATCAGGAGATTCTATGAGCACACTATATTTTTTTGGTTATTTGGATAAATGTTAAATTATTTTGGAAGTGGACAATGTTATTATTAGTCCTTGTTTAGAGATTGCATATCGTTTAAAAGTTGTTTTTCGCTATTCAAGTTAATGAAGCTTGGATCTCTAAAATCTGAATCATATACTCCCTTACATCTTGAGCGGTTGTTATTGTACATTTGTTCATTTTTGTAATTTCATTTTTTTTTTGTCTCTTAGAAAACATTTATAAGGTGTTTAATCGTTATACTCTTATCTATTTCACTTTGTCTAGTCTTAAAGTAAGTTTTTAGACATTTTAATGTGAATTAGGATTTCACATTGATAATTGAGTCCTATATTAGTTTCTATATCATTAGGGAGTACTAGAATTGGGTCTAATTAGTATTTTGAGGTTATTTAGTATAAGGGTATTTTGGAGTTATTATTAATTCCAAATTTAGGGTGTTTTATTTGTTTTAGAAGTTATTTTCCTATATAAGGAGTTGTAGGCCTTTGGCCATAGTTAGTTTTTGGATTGAATTGAATTTATTTTAATTGAGAATTCGTTTCTTTGCAATTGTGATTTCATCAAATTGGTATTGGAGCTAGATTTCAAAGCTTCTATTGCCTTTGAAGGTCTTGGTTAATTGTTCTTTTTTATTAAAGAAGATAAAAGAATTAGTGGAGAAAAAAATCGCTTCCGCAACTCTATCAAAGGTATTATCAATTGGTTTATTGTTTCGTCTGCAAAAATGATTTGATTTTTTTAGTTGAGAATAAAAAAAACGTGCTACTGTTCATCGATATTGTTCACCGTGTTACTGTTCACATCACTATTCACTGCAAAAATAAAAATTATTATTCTCATGGCGACGACAATTAGAGAACTTAATGTGAAGTTTGAGGCATTAGAGAAGAGTGTGAATGATATAATTGAGAAAATATCTGGTTATGATGAGAAGTTCATTGCTTTGGATGGATAAATTGAGAAATTGAAAAAGGATCTGACGACTTCTCTCGATGTACGTTTTGCCGAGTTACGAGATTTGTTGACGAAAGGAAAAGAACCTCATAGAGATAATTTGCCTCCTCCCATTATTGTTAATCGTCCTCCACCAAGTGAGCGTGAGTTCAAGCCAAAGGTTGATATTCCAAAGTTTACAGGTATTTTGGAGCCCGAAGTTTGTCTTGATTGCATTTCCACGATAGAGAATGTGTTTTCTTCTCAAAATATGTCAGAAGATCGCAAGGTTTCTTGGGTTGCTACTAGGCTTCGAGGTTTTGCTTTGATTTGGTGGACAGAGTTTCTCCAACAATGCCTGTGCCAGAATTTGGGTCAAGTCACTACATGGGAGCGTATGAAAGAAGCTTTGCTTACTAAGTTTATGCCTATAAATTATGTGCAATAGTTGTATGGGAAGTTGCAAGATTTGAAACAAGAGTCTAAGTCTGTGCAGGAGTATACCGAGTCCTTTTATCGTCTGCAATCACATTGTAACCTGCCAGAGAGTGAGGAAGTTCGCATTCACCGTTATCTGCATGGTTTTAGGGGAGACATTCGTTATGATTTAGTCCATGTTCGGATTAACACCTTGGAGGAAGCTTACAGTTTTGCTAGTGAGTCTGAGAAGAAAATGAGTTACTTTTCCTCCATGTCATCTTATAAAGTTACTCCCATAGGTCCGAAGAGAATTGTTAAGTGTTATAGTTGTGGTCAAGAGGCTCATGTTCAAGTAAATTGTCCTAAGAAACCAGTTCTGACTATTGATATGGAGACATCTCAACTTGAGACGATAGAGGAAGGGCAAGGATACACAACTGAGGGAATTCTTACTCCCGCAGATAAAGGGTTGCCTATGCTTATGGCTCATGTTTCACCTATTGTAGAGTCTACACATGGTAATGTATTTCAACAGAGTGCTACTTTATATAATCCACTGGCTTCTAAGACTTGTCCTGCTCATGTGGTTTTGGATAATGGCAGTAGTATTTCTTTGATTTCTCGTCTTGTGGTTGACACACTTGGTTTGAGTACTATGATACATCGTCGACCTAAGAAGGTGCATTCTTTCAGAGATAGAGATTTTGAGGAACTGGCAGAGACAGTTCGAGTTGGTGTTCACATGGGTGATTTTTGTGACTATGTTCTTTGTCATGTGAGTAGTCTTGATGCATGTGACTTGGTCTTAGGCACCACTTGGTAGTATAGTGTTCGAGCTGTTTATAGTGCTTGGGAGTAGACTTATCGTATTTCTCAGGGTCGACGTGTCTTTACACTGCGTAATCAGCCATTACATAAGATGTCGTCTCATCAAATCGTGCTTGCTAAAGTTGGGAATAATGCTTATCTGCCACCTCATCATCGTAGTGATTGGAGATCTAAGAAGACTTTTAACTCATAGGAGTCGAGTTCTTCAAGTTGGGGAGTATGATGTGAATTAGGGTTTCACATTGATAATTGAGTCCTATATTAGTTTCTATGTCATTAAGGAGTACTAGAATTGGGTCTAATTAGTATTTTTAGGTTATTTAGTATAAGGGTATTTTGGGGTTATTATTAATTCCGAATTTAGGGTGTTTTATTTGTTTTAGAAGTTCTTTTCCTATATAAGAAGTTGTAGGCCTTTGGCCATAGTTAGTTTTTGGATTGAATTGAATTGATTTTAATTGAGAATTCGTAGAATTCGTTTCTTTGCAATTGTGATTGCATCACATTTTTTTCCCATTGTGTGGTATTGCGAATAATTTCTTTCATTTCTTTAGGATATGGCAGACCTTCAGAGCATCCACACAGGTATATTTTGATAACTAAATATATGAAAGTCACTAAGTGTCGTTGAATATAATTCACTATTGGTTTTGTTTTATGTAAAGAGCCTAAACAAAAAGAGGAAAATGGCTAAGAAGGAAAAAGCTCCATTACATGTTGTTATTCCTAGAGATATTAATGAAGGGAAAAGTATATAAGTTTTATGAAGTATGTTGATTACTAACGGTTTGTGTTATATAAAGAGCTCGACACAAATGAGAAAGAAAGCAAAGAAGGATAAAGCTTCAAAACAGGATTGTTTTGGCTTGAGATATGAGTCAAAGAATATATAATTCTACTTCAAGGGGAGAGGTAATGTCATTACTAAAGGTATACAAGTTTTATGAAAATGTCGTTTACTAAAAGCTCATACTACTTTGAAGAGCTCTAAGCAAGGGATGAACATAATTGAAAAAGAAAAGGCTTCAATATATGCTGCGTTGACTAGAAATGAAAATGGTGGAGTACGATTTATTGATTCAACGACAAAGGTTTGTTCATTACTAAATTGCTGAAGTTAATAAATTTCACTGAATATGTTATCTATTAATAGTTTGTGTTAAGGGCTCAAACCAAGGTACAAGAAATGATGAAAAGGAAAAAGAAATGCATCACTGTATGTTGAGGGGGGAAGTGAGATAAATGGAGCACACAGGTCTGATTCACTAGCTAATCCTGTTGCTACAGGTTCTCAAAAATTAATTGACCAATATATAGTCTAAAACTATGTGAAACAACTACCTGATCTTACAATTGAAAATCTAGCTAAGTTACCATTGCCTGATAGCTTAAAGTTATTCTCAATTTCAAGATCATGTGCTAGGATGAGCCATCAAGGTTCAATGCCTTCATTTATATCATGATTTTTTGAGCAACTTGCAGGTAATGAATTTTGAGGAACATTTTTATAGAACAACCTTAAATTTTTCTATTAAGTTCATTAATGGTAATGAATTTTGGATGGGTATATATATTTTATCTTTTTCAAGGTCGTCGTCAAGTGCTTTCCAAGTTCCTAGGCAGCATGATGGACACTCTTCTGGTACATAAACATTTTTTTCTCAATCACATATGCAGTACATTTTTTCATGGAAAGAACGGAAATAATTTTTATGTTCATTACTTCAAGTGATTGGATTTTCTGATCATAACTTCTCTATGTATAAGCTAGAATAAATATAAATCATAGTGATATGATATGATCATTGGTATATGGTAATGAAGTTTTTAATTAACTTCAACTAATCAAATACAAACTATTCTACAACCTATAACATCATATCATATTTGTTCTCATATACAATTCTTATTGATTCATAAAATACATTGGCACATAGCCTAAGAATTGAACCGTAGGTGGAAACTTTTGATTTTTACTATCTTGCAAATTTTAACCAAATTATTAAATAAGTACATTGACCAAAGTCGGGAGTGACAAAATCTATTATTTAAGCGTAATAATTAATTTATTGTGTATCAATTTAGCAATGTTATAATTTAAATAAAGTGTTTAAGAGAGTAATCAAATTTGGCATTCAATTCTCTAAAGAGGGCAAATTAAGGTGGGGGTTAGGGCTTCACAATTATAGTATTGGCCCTCATAGGCCCGACCTTCATTACATAAAAGGGTTAGGCCTCAAGTCTTGAGGGCTTCATGGTTTGAGGGCCAGGCCGGCCCATTTTACACACCGAGCCATAAGCTTATCAAATATTTACATTAGTACTACTCCCATTAGAAAAATGATGTAGTAGGCCTATTAGAGTCATTTCATAATTCAGGTCCATGTGGGCCCAATAATACAAGTCCAGCCCATTCAGCTTAGGTAAATGTAAAGGTTGTATATGGTTAACCTTATTGATAAGAGAAATTTAACTGGAGAAAATAATTGTTTGAGGTTTGAGGTTGATTTGATCGAGTTCATATGATACGAACTGCCAATGTATCAAGTTCTCTCTACTAGAGAGGGGGGGGGGGACTTGAATCAAGTCAGACGTAGTTCCTCATCCTCTTTATATAGGCAAGGTGCTCGAGCCTCTTGCTCTCCCGCATCAGGTCAGATTCAGGTCTTCAGGTCACTTGTGAGCCATGATGGCGAGTTATAGGCATTTACTTCGATGCATACCTAAAGCTTCGGTCTTGATGGTAGTCATAAAGACATACGTTACGAGCCATTGTGGGATGGGGAGAGTGAGCACTGAGGAGATCGCTTCTAGGCAAGTGACCTTCCTCTTTTTGTGTATGTAGATGGTGTATGGTTGTTGAACAAAATAGAAGCGTATCAAACCTAATTATCCCTCAATAAGTAAAGGATGAGTAGGGCATCGTTCCACTTTTAAGTGTATGTTATGTGAAAGACAGTACTGGAAAGGGGGTTTAAGGGATTAAAAACTATGACTGTAGAGATTTTAGATTCTAATGCTAAACTAAACTAAATTAACTAAACTATTGAGAATTTATAAGAGAGGGAATTCAAGAGATTAGAATCCACCAATACTTTTAATCTATGACCTTCTGCTTCATGGTTGTTCTTACAAGTAGACTACAATTAGGCAATCGAGCGAGTGTCGATGCCCTCTTGGACAAAACATCGTTAATAATTAACTCTACTTAAGGTTGTTCCTATGTTTATGCTATTAATATCTTCTTTCCTTTTAAGTAAGCTCGGGCAGCCATTCAATGTATTACCGAGAGCAACATCAAGGAGTACTTCCTAATAGGGCGGCCATTCAATGAATCACCACTTAAGGCAAACACAAATAATACTTCCCCTAGGCAGCCACTCCCTGAGCTACCCCTTCTAAGGCAACACAAAGAATACTTTCCTAACTCTAAAGAACTATACTACTAGAAGAAAAGTAAAGAACACTAGCATGATATTAATATTGCAAAATATAAACCCTATTCTATATTTCCATCCCCTGGTGTGGGCAATGGAACTAATAACTAAAAACATAAAGAACTAACCTGATTGAAGAACACCATGAACCAGAAGAATCATTAAACCTTAAGCACTGGCTTCATCTCCTCCCTTGAAGGAGAAGATTAGCCTTCCATAAAGAAGGAAGAACACGAAGAACGAGAAGAAGAAGAGTCGAAGAACATAAGACTAGAAAGACTAATTTATTAAGACTCAGCTAGTTAAAGCCGATCTTTTATTATTAATCTCTCTCTGCCTCAAGTTCTGGAGACAAGAATATAAGTGAATTGGCCAATTACATGAGGCACTTAGGTCCTATATTTATAGAGGTTACAATGAGCTCTAGAAGCATTCCAAACCATCATTTGTTTCCTAACACAAATAGACTTCTTTCAGAGTCCAACTTCGTCTCCAAAACTGAGAAGAAATTGGCTACAGTGTCGATCCATCCATCTAGACGTACTATTCATGCATCTCAGACGTGATTAATGCGTCTGGACGCTCGATCCATGCGCCCCAGACGTATAAGCCTATTTTGTCTCTTCTGCTCTATCCTTCTATCCTCTTTTGCGAGCTTTGGTCCAAGCAACAAATCATTTGGTCTTGGGCTTCCAAATAGGTTTTAAAATAGGTCCAAGTCGCATTTTTAATAGCTCAAATTCCTTGGCCTTCTCCATGATTGTCCACGGGCTTCCCTATATGATCCTTAATGCTCTGAATTGCTCTGTTTTACCCCTTTTTCTCTAATATTCCACAAAACTCTCTCTTTCACCTATAGAATCTTAAAACATAACATACAAACACTATTAGTCCACTAAGATGGCTAAACAAGAGGCATAATCAAGGGTTAAATAGCACTTTTTGAGCACTTATCACAACTCCCAACTAGCCTTTTGCTAGTCTCTTAGCAAATAAGATAAAAAAATAGATAAGTGATCAAAATCACATCCTAATAACAAAAATAAAATCCTAACTCATTTTCGCAGGCATCGCGATTGCATTTACCATATGCAACAAGGCTTTAAACCTTTAAGTTCCCCAAAAAGGGCGAAGTTATACTCTCGTGAGGGGTTTTAGGTGATATACCCACAAAATCAATCAAGAGCATGTTCAAGAATGATAGTATTTTTCGAGGAGAGAGAAATTCCTTACCCACTTAGTGCTTACTCCAACAGACAGTCTCCATTGCTAACTACATTGCTGCAAAGACTCATAGATTATGATGGGAGATAGTAAAAATTGACAAAATTCTCAATCAAGGCTTATATGTGTACTTAGTCAATCTCCTATACTCTCCTATCCAATAAACGGAATCCCTAGTTTACTATAGGTAGATAATCTCGACTTTCAATCCTCACCGGTCATACTCTCGTAAAAGAATCTCTCAGAAGATGGTCTACTATTTTACCTCATGTATGTGGGGAAAAGAATAATGCATACGAACATCCCACATACTACCTTGAAAAGAATAATGCATACAAACATCCCACATACTACCTTGAAAAAACAGACTTCTGAATAAAAGTAGTCTCATGGAAAGAATGTCAATCACATATGAAGTGTTGGGTCCTTCACTTTAGCATCCTCTCACCTATTCTAGGCTTTGTACCATACTGTAGTGATAAGTCATGGGTTGTAACTTGGCTTGGGTATTGGTTTATGAAGGACATGTAAAAAGGATTCTAAGGTTGTTTCTGAAAACACTAAGGGTTTTTCTTCATTCTTTGGAAGATTTCTTTAAATTCTGTATTGCAGAGAAAATTCTTCCTTTGTCTTAGCTTTTCCATCCATTTTTTTCAACTTTTTTTTTTTTTTTTTTTTTCGATTGGTATATCCTTGATTAGTACTGGATATGCTTGTTTTCCACTAGCTTCTTTCACTTAGAACAGAATGATAGTCTTCATTGTATCTCTCTGGTATTTCCTTGTAATCTTCCTTTTATGCTATTTCTTCCTCTTTGTGCCCCTCGTATTCTCAGAAACATATGGGTATGGCTGATAAAGATTTTGGCTATACTCTTTGTCTGGAGTTAGGTAAAGGGTAAAGGGTTTTATGAAAGAAAATGGCTTATTGTAAGGCTCAAAAGGGTTTAACATGATGGTCCTACTAGGTGGGATAAAGGCTGAATGGGATCACTACTTGACTTATCAGTATGATACTCTATTTTGAATAGACTACAAGACCTAATGGCTATCTCCCCACTTGATGTCACTTCGTGATTAACCAAATCAACAAAATAGTGAGACTATATTACAACGACATTAAGAACTGAAAGATGTTGAGTCACTAGGACTCGGATTTTTCGTAAGAACTCTCCAAAGAATGGGTATAAAGCTCAAGTCTCACGGGCTAAATCTAAAAATTCTACTTCCAGTTTACTAGGGGTTTAAATCTCTCTTCTAGCAAAAGTACACAAAACTGATCAAGTATTATGGTGGTGCCTTGATAAATAATTATATCAACAAGAACTATGTCTGAGCATAATAAATAGTCTAAGCGATAATGAAATCAATAATATCAACCATCTATCAAACTCAACACTAAGCAGTATAGAATATATATCCCAGACTCATCAGTAAAATTCATTTTTCTCATGCTATTGATATAGAAACAAAAATATTTTTGTTTTTGAAAACTAATTTTTGAAATTCATTTCTCAAGTACACCCTCTCCCTACTTATGCATGCATTGACCTCAATGTATAAAGAAGTAAATGAAATGGATGAGAAAAAGGTAGGATATTACCATTGATGCCGAATATTAGAATTAGTTCAAGAAACAAATTTTTAGGTCTTTTTACGTCAAATCCCCAAGACATAATGTGAGTCTTTTAAAGTCAGATCCTCAAGACTCTTGAGTCCTTATAGTCAGATCCTCAAGACTAGTATTCCCACCCACTAGGTTCCACTTTGTAGGAATTCTTCTGATCTCTCTCAACATGTGATTGACAAAATTATACCTTGTACCAACAATTTTCTCTTAATGGCTGTAACCCAGGACAAGTTTCAGTATGGCAATTCTTACAGCAACCTAGCTTACGCACTCTCCTCCTATGTGCAAATGGACTTTTACCTAACCCTACACGAGCCATAGAAATAATCTTCCTTTGAAGGTCAACAGGGAGTAAATCCTATAAACTAACAGGTGGGGAATACTTAGGTTTCCATCTCAAAACTGATCTTTCGATAACATGCTTACTTCCTGTAGACATTTTTGCTCGATCTACTAGAATTCCTTCCTTTGAAACTTGGTGACTCAGCACTATCCCTTCCTTTACCATGAAGTGACACTTTTCCCAGTTCAGAACTAAGTTGGTATCGCAACAACGTTTAAGGACTAAGGAGAGATGATGCAGACAATCCTCAAAAGGACATGTGAATGTGGTCTTCTCTTGGTCTCCAGGGTGAATATGGATCTGAAAGTATCCTGAGTAACCATCAAGAAAGCAGTAGTAAGCTTGTCTAGCTAATCTTTCTAACATCTGATCGATGAAAAGCAATGAAAAATGATCTTTCCTCAATGCGCTATTCAACTTCCTGTAATCAATGCAAACTCTCCATCCAGTCTGAATTCTGGTTGGAATCAACTCATTGTTCTTGTTCTCGATTACTATGGTTCTGGACTTCTTCGGCACAACTTGAACTGGACTAACCCATTGACTATCAGAAATAGGGTAGATAATGTCGGCGTCAAGGAGTTTAACATCCTCTTCTCAAACTACTTCCTTCATCTTCGGATTAAGCCTCCTCTGTGGTTGCTTAGAAGTCTTGGAATCCTCTTCCAAATGAATTCTATGTTGAACTATCATAGGGCTGATCCCCTTGATATCATCAATTGTCCAACCTATAACTGACTTGTATTCCTTTAAAAGTGCTACTAACCTGGATTCCTGTTCCTCAGTCAAATCTGATGCAATAACTACTAGGTAGGTTCCCAAATCTCCCAAGAAAACATACTTGAGTGTAGACGGCAAAGGCTTCAATTCTAGCTTAGGCGGCTCCTTCTTAAGCTCTTTAGATGGTCCATCAGGCATAGGCGATTCAAACTTTTCTTTGAACTTGCTATCATCCATATAGGTGATGAATCCAAAATTGCATTGATTGCCTCGACACTAAGTTCCTCACAGTCTGAGTCTTTAGAGCTTTCAACAACTCGTTAGCAGGATATGATTGAGTCAGATAATCCTGTGCTAACGCTTCAATCATGCATACCTCGTTCACAACACACACCTCCTGTGGTTGCTGTAACATATGGAAAACATTGGTCTCGACTTTCATATTACTAAAGGATAACGTCATATTATCATTTTCGACAGTTGATGAGTGCATTTGCAGTGGCCAAGAATGGTCTGCCTAGAATGATTGGTATTTGCCTACCAGATCTAAGTTCTGTGTCTAATACTACGAAATCAACCGGATAATAGAAATCTTTGATCTTGACTATGACGTCTTCAATGAGTCCTTTAGGTATCTTCACTGATCTATCTGCCAACTGTAAAGTAACATCAGTCTATTTAAGATCCTTCAAGCCTAATTTCTTGTAGACAAAATATGGTAGAAGATTCACACTTGCACCCAAATCTAATAAAGCTTGCTCCTACAAAGAATCTCCAATTTTGCATGTAACAGTTGGACTTCCAGGATCTTTCAGTTTCACAACCGATAGATTCTGTAGGTACGATGAACATCTTTGAGCTATAAAAGCTTCTTCTGGAATGTTGGTCTTCTTCTTCACTAGATTTTTCATGAACTTGGCATACGAGGGAACTTGCTTGATGGCGGTCAGAAATGGGATATTAATATGCAAATTCTAAAATACATCATAAAATCTCCTTCAGACCGGGTCATCCTTTTACGGTATTCACTAGTTTGAAGGAAATAGTCGCTGGCGGATTCTTCAATATCGGTTCTCTTCTTTCGGCTTTGGTTGGCTTGGTAACAAATAGTGGAGTGACAGGTGGAGTCACTCATGATGGATTCTTCTTACTTACTTACACAATAGTTCCTTCAGCTTCTTTCTCAATAGTTACTTCAGTGGGTGGCACAACACTAGATATATCTAGAATGTTAGAACTGGGTGGGATGGTGGGAACATAAGTTACCTTAGGCTCCGCAGAATCTTTTCCTGGTTCATAGACAATCTTGTTCTCAACTTTCTTGCCTTACCTCAGAGTGGTAACAGCATTAACTTGTTCATGGGTAATCTCAAGGTTATCCACCTGCAGGACACCTCTTCCTTTCGGATTTGGCTCTGGCTGGCTTGGTAATGCTCCTTTCGAACTTTCTGTCAAGGCAGCAGCGATTTACCCTATCTGGCCTTGAATGACACTAAAGTTACTTTCCAACTTCTGGGTTCTTTGATTTATCTGTTTCAGCTTATTGACAATGGTGGTGATATATAGCTTCTTCCAGATGTGGGATAACTGCTTTGCTCGACTGAGGCATAGGGGCAATATATCCACTCATAAGATCTGGTACAAACTCTCTGTTTGTGTTAGCTTGGTATTGCTGGTTCGGTATATTTGTTGATTTGATTTCTTTATGGTTCTTTGGCGGTTTTGAACCGATCATCGGGTTATTCGAACCGATTTGACTAATTTTGGAATCCTGGAGGAAAATTCCTCTGATTTGTATTTTGTGGCTTCCAATAATTCTGTCTCTAATTGAACTGGTTATTTCTTCCTAAAGAGTTGATACTACATGCCTCTACATTAGTATCCAGATAGTATGAACACTCTTCAGTGGTGTGGCCTTCATCAGAACATAGCTCACAAATGGCATAACAAGGCTTGGTTGGCTGAGGTTTAGCTTGGAAATTGTTTGCTTTTGGAGGATTCATAGATAACTAATCAAACTTCTTGTTTAGAGTTTCAAGTCCTGTTGATAGGTGATAAACGATAAAATTGAATAGTTTACCTACGAAATGAACGATGAACTCAAAACGTAAGTAAACTAAAACTTTCTTATGAGCCTATGTTTATCAAAGTTTCTACTCTCAGGTCTATCGAAATAAAGTGGAGTAACAAATTCGTTCCACTCCTAGTTCTCTAGCATGGAATGTTTTATAGTCTAATTTGTCGGTCTTAAGTCTAATGAGAGCTTTACGAAGGGTGTTATACTACGATACCTATATGAAATTGATTATGTTGAATTTAACTACGAATGCTATGGAAATATGATTGCTTTTTAATCTAGATAAAGGATTAGAGGAGAATTGAATCCGCCGAATCCAACTTAATAACCTAGCATAGATTCTTGTATCTCGATTCTTACGTTCTTATGGCAAGAAATTCGAAGTTCTAATCCCTAGTGTTCATGGCATTTCTACCGAATACTAACTAGCATGTGAGGTCGTCCACCCATTCTCATGGCTTAATCAAGACCTTCTAGAGTGGATAGATTCTACAATGCTTCTACACTATACCACTAAGTTTTCATCAAGGCTTCATCACCCCTCTAATGGAGGTTTTAGCCTTGAGTCATCAAACCATCATTTCCCATTGAATTATAACTACTCATCATATTAAAATTCTAACTTAACTAAATTAACTAACAATGTTTCAATCTACTTAAACTACGAAATGATAATCAACAAGAATTAAAACTAGATCTATAAATTGAGATGACAAAAATCGAAATTGACAAAATAACTATTTTATTTATCTAATCAATCAAGAACAATGATTCAAAGACTTAATCTAAAACAAGAATTGAAAATGGAACTAAAACTTAATTAATCTACTGAAAACTAGATCTAGAATTATCTATATGGTTTTAGGTCTAACTAGCTACCATTAACAAAGAGCTAAGCTTTTGTTTTTATATGTCCAGATCCAAAAATCGTGCATGGTCTTGGAGCCATGTTTTGGGCCAGAGAATCAGGCCCAAAACCCAATTCTTTCAGTCCAAAAAGGCCTCTTCAGCTGCAGTTGGCTTCAACAGACTTTTCGTCCACTTCTTCTCCTCTGATTGGATCAAAGCTTAGACCATTGGAAAGCTCTTTCCGAGCCGGTTGTTTTGACATAAGGTAGGCCCCATTCCGAGGTTTGAGTCCAAAGATATGGCCTTCAGAAGTTCTCACGACTTTGTGTTTGTTTCAGCCAGGTCGACTTTTCAGCTTTTGACCGGGCTTTAGAAAGGCTTTGTCTTCTTGAATCTTGGCCTTTAATCATGGAACTCCTTAGTAACCGACCTTAGGTCCTTTATCTCGCTAAAGTGGCACATTTCTGTACATAATGGACTTTGAAACCTGAAATGCATAAAAACACGTAATCAGTGTTAACTCTTAATTATTTCTCACATAATTGGTCTAAAAGTATGCTCATTCTGTTACAGGGTTAAAACTATAGTTTTGGGCTCTTATCAAACCACCCCCAAACAACATTTTGCTTGTCCTCAAGCAAAGGTGAGAAATTAGAATAAGTGAGCAAAAATGGAGTTCTAACTAGTCTCGTTTCGTTGAGTGCGATTGCATTGACCATATGCAACAAGGCCTTAAACCACTAGGAATTCCCTAGTGGACGAGTTATAGCCTCGTGAGAGTTTTCCAGTGAAGGTACTCACAAACTTCAACTATACTACAACGACTAAAAAATAAAACTATTGTTTCCTCATTTATGTCCCAACTACCTATATATCTCACTAGCAAATGAATAAGAATAACCAAGTCAAAAACCTAAGCTAATGTATGCATAATAATCAATCATTTATGATACTGAAATATATATACTATGAGTAATACTATGAAATGCCTAGCGTGTTCGTTTCTGAAAACTCGAATAGCGCCCTTAAGTAGGTCCTCACATAAATGTCAAGACAAAAACCACTCTGATTTTTCTGCTCAAGTTTCGCTACTCCAGTGTGCAGTGGGCACACTTTACCTTACAATCTCAATGACAACAAGGAAGCCGGAGTTGATCAAACACATCTGCCACTTACTATCACACTAACCTATTCCTAATTGAGCTAGATGTCTTTATTAGGTGTTGCGGGGATTAGGAGATGGTTTAAGAAGGAAAGAAATGGATATTCAAAAGGACAAGTCTGAGATAGTAGAGTCTTTATATTATGTAACTTAGAGAAAACCTTGTTATTTACTTTTGCTTCTACACTTTGTTTCCATCCTTAGCCATTTTTTTTTTCTTTTTCTTTGGCTTTTAACTCCTTTTATTCTATTTTTTCGGAGTTTTTATTTTATTTCTATTTTTATTTTTCTTTTCTTTGGATGGAAACTTCTTTTCTTTATTTTCTCAAGCAATTAACTAACTTTTGTTTTTACACCTGTTTTTTTCTCTTCTTCTTTCTTCCTCATTCTATTCTCAGACTTATTCTAGATTGGGTAGGTTGATTTTATTTTTATTTTGTTTTGTTTTTGTAACAGGGTAAAGGATTTGTGGGTTATGAAAGGCTAAAGAAAGGTTCAGAGGGGCGACTAGCTGAAAATAATTCATAGGTTTGAATTTACGGCTATATGGATCCAAAGAGGGCCTAAATTCTCGCTTAGGATATGGCATAGTGATCAAGCAAGTGGACGTGTGATTTCTCTATCCGGATTTTACTTCTCCCTTGTGTCATTTCTCAAATGTTTCGCTTTCATATAAGGCTTTAGGCTATATTCTCACAGATTTTGTAATAAGTACTCTAGCCTAGCTTTAAACTTATCGCTAACAATCATAGATACTCATGTAATATATTTATAGATAGATGCAAAGATTATTACCTACATATTAACCTAAGTTTCTAACAATTATTCTAATGCAAAAGCTATTGAGACTTCTAGATTGTTAAGAGCATCTGAGAAAGAAAACAATCCCAATATTCCTAAGTGTATAGCATAAACTTATTTATTTATGTTTTTGAAAATTTTTAACTTGAAAACAAATGCATATTATACATTTCTATATCCTAACAGATGCCTTAATTACACGTGTTTCTATGCCCCCCAAACAAGAAACATGCTTTGTCCTCAAAGCATTTAAATAAAGAGGGTAGAAAAATACCATGGAAACGCGTGGAAATTCGGGACATCCGCAAAACAAGGTTAGAACATACTAATATAGGAAATAAAAACCGACGACTTAACTCTATAAGAGTTCCACCCATTATGGGGTTAATAGAATTAAATTTGCTTGGGACATAAGCAGCATACAATAACAAAACTAAAACTTACCTTATCTCCCCGCTTTAAGCATCCTCCTCCTCCTTAAAGAGATGAGATTCCTTCGCGATCCCCGCCACCATTATAACTTGCCATGCTTGCTTTCGCCATTTATCATCTACTAATGCTAACCTGTTAAGTGTTATTATGTCCGATGGGATGTACGGGCGACCAAATGAGGCTGCACCGCCATCCCGCCAAGTCATTATTCGCGAATGAGCTTAACCACCCAATTGGTGGGTCTCATGACTTCAACCCTTTTAAAATCTGTGAATTTTTCACGAATACGTAAACAACTACGCATGATGCGGCTTTTACTAAAAACAGGCATAAGAAGATACTTACGCCTCATGCTTTGGGCTCTCTTAAGACTAGCGACTAAAACTCGGGGAATGTCATATCGGGCGACGCCCCTCGCCTAAAAAGCGAGGAAAATGTCACCGCAAAAGATCTTGTTTGCAGAAATGAACCGCCATTCCCCAAAATATTCATCGGGGATGAATAACATGTTGGTGCCTACGTTTAGGGAAAGGCTACCAAGGGCAATGCTATATCGCCTCGGTCCATTACTCGAAATCGCCTCCCCATAATACTCATGGAAATATGTATAATCATAAAGGTATACATTATCGGTCATATATGCCCATGTGTGAACAGGATCGTATTGGTAATCCCCAAAACTAAAGTGACCACATTTTTATTGAATTGATGTGTCGTGTCATCGACTACGATGGAGAATTCTTGTTCTCCATCCTGATTATAATAGAATTTAATGTGGTCATAGAAATAAGCAGTAAGCTGTGGTGAATATGAATCGTCATCACTTACTAGTAGATGACGCCATCCTAACTGCAGGATCCTGTGTCGGAACCAATGTCCATATGTCTCGGTGCCCAACACATCTTCGAAAGACTGTTCAGGTATGACTATAGGAGATGTCATCTCAACTACTCTTTGAATAGTTCCAAAAAAAATCTTGGAATGATCCTCTGAAAATTTGAATTTTCCGCGTTCACGAAGGCGGAAGGCGCAGTGCGCTTGGCTTAGTGGGCGCGGGTCGCTTCGTCGGGTTTTACAATAACAGTGTTAGGGCGCGAGTCACACTCCAGCAGGGCGTGGGTCGCGCTCTGAGTAAACTTTCTGGAAGTGTATGAAGTGGGTGCGCCTGGCGCTCGGCGTAGCGCGCGCCGTAAGTCTTTGAAACAAAAGTTTGGAGGAAAAAAAAAGAAAAACTTGGAGTGAAAGGTGAGGGATGATGGTGGGGTGTAGTGTGGTTTGTTAGTGTAGAATGAAGGGGGTTTAAATAGGTTCTGTGCTTCTAAAACGAATCGGCAAGTTGCCAAATTGTTTAAAGGCAATTTCGAAATAGAAAGATTCCAAACCCAAAACGGAAACAACCCATCTTCTTGATTTTCTAAAAATCCCGGTATCTTTTATAATCGGATTTAGAATAGTAACTTCTAAACTCTCCTAGATTTCATGCTACCACCACACAAATCATAGATATGCCGATATCGCCAAATTCTCAACCTTTCCTCCAAGACAACTTTACCGCAGATGATCATATAACTAATTATGCTCGGTATAAATATTACCACCCCCAAACAAGTCGGAAGGTGGGATTAATGATAAAAACAAGCAAGCATTCGAAATTAACCAATTATATTAAAAATAAAATTTAAATCCAAACAACATAAAACAAACACATTAATATTTAAATTTAACTACTTAATTAAAATCCAACTAATAAAACAATCAAAACCATGAAATAACAAATAACACAACCTGATGGTGAACACCTAGTTATGTGATGAAGATGGACCCCGAGATGGAGATTGGCTTCAACCATCAGACCGGCGCGACGACGCCATGCCGGCCGGACTCGGGCTGAAACAGAGTCCTCCACGGGTGGCATGCGTCCGAAGCATCTCTATTCGAACAAGCACCGCGGCTTCCATCTCATCCCCGACATCGCGATATTGGGCTTGTTGATGCCTTTGGTGGATAGTCTCCATGTTAGACAAGATATCGCGCCCGAACCCCTTCGAAAGCATTTCAAATCTCATCCGAAGGTTCGCTTTGCTTCTTTTGAACTACAATCTGTCTATCTCGGATATCTTCACAAATACCATAAACTAACGCAAGGCAGTTTGCAACACTTGCATGCGTTTCTAAATTAGAACTACATTTATCTAATGCATCGCCATCCAGACATGTCATATCCTCCCTTTCATCCTCCGACTCAACCATTTTTTCTTCAGACAACAGCCAAGTCTCTTGGATGCAATCCTTATAGATACTTGCATTAGAATGTAATTTGATCTTAATAGGAGCAGATCTTGCAACAGCTCTAAAGGAGAGCATGATCTTAGTGATCAATACGGGAAGAGGCGCCAAGCTCTTCCCCACTCCTCGAATCACATTAAACATTAAATCGAGGATGCATAAATTATACTTATTTGTTTGCAAAATCCAGAGAAACGGAAGTAGGCATTGCAGGCCGATATCATCGACTTTGTCTTTCCCGAGGATCGTTCCTACCAATCCACCGAAGCTGACTAGTTGATTGGTTCTCGTGGTGATCGGGCGGACGAATGAGATGTCGGATTGTATTCACCCTCCACGACAGTATCCTTCATCAAAGCAGGAACTCCAAAGATAACCGATTCCTGAATTGTCGCTACTGTGTTGCTTTCTGCCGTAATTCCTAACATTTCAGCCCAACAACCGCCTCAAGCATTACTTCCTCCTCGCTCCTCGCTACCTTTATGAAAATCCTATCCCCTCCAATTCTCGCTTCTTATAAAACTGTTCTACCAAATCATAGTGATAGAACTCCTCAATCGAAAGTACCACGTCCGCTCCAATGCCTCCTAATCATCTCCGCCGTCGTAAAATGGCTTAAGTCGCCGAAGCAAACGCGCTGTTCGCAAAATTCTTCTTCGTCAGAGCCATTGAAGTTTCGAGACAACTAATGGTTTTGTAGACCGTGGGGAGGCGAAGTTTGAAGAAAACTACTAAAACAACGTGTGGTGGCGGTGGTTACTTGAATTGGTGGTGGCTTTTTTTTGAGTTAGGTTGGTGGTGGTAATGGTTTGGAGAAGATTTTAGTTGGATTTGAATTTCTTGGCGTGGGTGTAGTTAGGTTTCCTTTTTTTATTTTATTTTTTTTTTTTTTTTTTTTTTTTTTTTTATTTTGGTGTTTAAGGTTTGTTTTAAACCTTGGTAACCGGCGGGTTGAAAAGGAAAGAAGTGTGCGTTTTGGGAAGGAAGGAGACGCACAGACGTGCGTCCGGTTTGGGCCCAAGCCCAATTTGAATTCCGAAATTTTCCGAGTTTTCGCGCAATTTCAAATTGAATTTGCCGCTTCGTTACTGGCCCGATTTTGGCGAATGAGTTATGGAAATGATCAGTAGAGAATTTCCAATCCAATGATCCAAAAAACACTCAATTTCAGCCATGGGTGACATATAAGAAGGTGGAAAAATGCCTCAAAGTGCGTGTGTGACATAAGTTATGCGAACGAAGGAAATCTAAGTTTTAGATTACGTCAACCCAATTGAACTACAAGTAATGGGCCTAAGCAACACAAATGGAAAGTTCGAGCAATCCAGATGGAAAGACCGATTGCCCACCCCCAAACAAATTTTTAAACACAAAATTTGTTCTAACGTGGGTCGTTTAAAGTCAGATTCCCAAGACTTGTTGGATTGCTATTTCTATGATTAAAATTTTTTTTATTTTATATATATATATATATATATATATATATATATATATATATATATATATATATTATATATTTTTTTTTAGTTTATTATAAGAAAAACGAAAACAATAAATATATAATTCACCCCATAGAGGAACATGACTCAAAACCGAGAAAACATGCAAAAGTGGAAAATGTGAATTATGTTAATCTGTGGACTTAGGATCCCGTACTTACATGTACCACACACTCCATAGGGAGGGCCCGTTACCTGAATGGTGCACTTACCACTATATGGAAGTGAAAGGAAGTACACCAATGACAAAGGTCAATCCTCATAGACAGTGGTCCCAGAAAAGGACTTCCTCTACATCGGGGACGTGGGTTCGCGGAAAATGTTTTAACCGCTGACCATTAACTTGAAAGGTACCGTTGTCATTGGGATTTACCAAGGTGATTGCCCCGTAAGGGGTGACTTCAAGAACTTAAAAGGACCGCACTAACGGTTTTTAGTTTCCCCGGGAAAATATGTAGACGGAGTTGTAAAGCAAGACCTTTTGACCGACCACAAACTCTTTGGCAAGATTTGCTTATCATGAACACGCTTCATGTTAGCTTTATAATCCTTTGCGAGATCGTAAGAATCGCTACGGATGTCTTCAAGCTCATTCAATTACAACTTGCCGTTTGACACCTGCCTCATCAATATTGAAGTTAAGGCTTTTTATAGCCCAAAGAGAACGGTGCTCTAATTCAACGGGCAAATGACATGGTTTCCCAAATACAAGTCTAAAGGGAGACATACCTATAGGAGTTTTGAAAGCAGTTCTATACTCCCATAAGGCATCCGATAGACGCTTCGACCAATCTTTCCTATCAGGGTTTACAGTTGTTTCTAAAATCTTTTTGATTTCCCTATTAGAAACTTCTACTTGTCCGCTAGTTTGTGGATGATAAGGAGTTGCTACTTTGTGTGTAACTCCATACTTTTTCACTAGGGATGCAACAACTCATGTTGCAAAAATGTGTTCCACCATCACTAATGATGGCTTTAGGAATGCCAAACCCATTTAAAATATATTCTTTAATAAAAAATACAACGGTCTTATGGTCATTGCTACGCAAGCTAGGGCCTCTATCCATTTAGACACGAGTCCACGGCAACTAGAATATAAATGAAACCGTGGGAAACAAGGAAAGGACCCATGAAATCAATGCCCCAAACGCCAAAAATTTCTACTATCAAGATTGGATTTAATGGCATCATATTACGCTTTTGTGATTCGCCCAAGTTGTTGCAAACTAATACACGCCTTGCAATGCACTTGGGCATCCTTAAAAAGGGTAGCCTAATAAAATCCATATTGAAGAACTTTAGCGGCTGTTTTCATCCCACTAAAATGGCCACCACACTCTTTGTCATGGCAAGAACGATAGACTTCATTATATTCCCACCGGGAATACAACGATTTAATAATCTGATCCGCGACAATACTTAAAAAGGTATGGCTCATCCCAAGAGTATAACTTAACTCGCCAAGAACTTCTTACGCTCATTTCTTGACCAATTATAAGGCATAACATCGGGCCGCTAAATAATTTACAATGTCAAGATACCATGGTAAAAAAAAATCGCGATACGATGCTCATCGTGAAAAAGAGTCCCGTATGGACTCGTAATCACTTTGATCGCCGTTATGAAGTCTAGATAAGTGGTCGGCAACTACGCTTGACCCCTCTTTTTGTCCTTTTATTTCTAATGTGAACTCTTGCGTGAGAAGGATCCATCGGATTAATCTCGCTTAGCATCCTTCTTTGCAAGAAGGTACTTAAGGGCTGCATGGTCCGTGGTAAACTAAAGTTTTAGAACCAACCAAATAAGGACTAAACTTATCTAAAGCATAAATGACAGCTAAGAATTTTTTCGGTAGTTGAATAATTCCGTTGAGCATCGTTTAAGGTTTTACTAGCATAATAAAACAGCTGGACTTATTATCTAGTTTTTGTCCCAAGATCGCACTAACCGTGATAGTCACTAGCATCACACATGAGTTCGAAAGGTTTAGACCAATCGAGGTCAGATAATTGGTGCAGAGGTTAGGGGGCTTTTAAAGTTTCAAAAGCCCGCGACAGTTAAAATTAAAATCAAAGATTGCATCTTTCAAAAGCAGATTAGTTAAAGGCCTAGCTATTTTCGGAGAAGTCTTTAATAAACCGCCTATAAAACCCCGCATGGCCTAAAAGGCTCTAATATCATGGATAGTCCGGGTTTAGGTAGGTCGCTATCTTATCTAGTTTGGCTTTATCTACTTCGATGCCATCACTAGATAATGATGTGACCTAGTACTATGCCCTTTTTCACCATGAAATGACACTTTTCCCAGCTTTAAAACGAGGCTCTTTTCTTCACACCGTGTCAAAACCTTAGACAAAGGTTAGACAAATAGTCGGAAGGAGTCTCCATAGATAGAAAAATCATCCATGAAAACTTCCATAAAGCACTCTACCATGTCACTAAATATATGAAGCATACAACACCGGAAGGTACTGTGAGCATTACAAAGGCCAAAAGGCATTCGCTTTTATAGGCATACGCTCCAAAGGGACATGTGAAGGTAGTCTTTTCTTGGTCATCAATATCAATAATAATCTGAAAATAGCCCGAGTAGCCATCCGTAAAACAATAAAAAGCATGACCAAGCTAGGCGCTCGAAAGCATTTGATCTATAAAAGGTAAAGGAAAGTGATCCTTTCGTGTCATAGCATTTAAACGCCTCAGAATCAATACGATCCTCCATTTCATAGACCTTCAGGTGACAACATAGTCACCCTTTCCGCTACTTAACCATGGTAACTCCCCGATTTTTAGGAACTACATGAATGGGGCTTACCCATTCGCTATCATAGATTGGGTATATGATACCCGCGATCGAAAGTAATCGCGAAGACTTCTTCCCTAACCACCTCTTTCATGGCAGGGTTCAAGCGACCGAGGTTCATGAGAAGTCTTCGCTATCCTCCAAATGGATAATGATGAGTGCAAACATTAGGGTCAATTCCCTTAATGTCGGGCTAGGGACCAACCAATCGCAGACCGATGTTCCCTAATCACCCGGATTAAACGCGGTCTCTTCATTCTTAGATAACAGAGAAGATATAATTACCGGATGACTACCATCCGGATCAAGTTGAATATATTTTAATTCGGGGAAGAGGTTTAAGACCGGGTGGAAGGAAAATCAATAGATGTTTGGCTCGGGTCTTCATTTTGCATAATGAATACTTGCTTAGGTAGCAAGTCTTCATACTCAATATGTGGAGCAACCGGGCGGTCTACAATTGGTGTGGACTCAAGGATGGTGTTGACTTCCTCTAAGTAGAGTCATTTACAAAATCTGAAGTTCCAAAAGAAAGGAATTTGTACATATTGTTTTCGTGAAACGGTTGTTAAAATAATCTTGAGCTAAGCTCTCGATCATGCTAACCTCCCCATCTATAGACTAATCTGGTAATTGTTTCATCATTTTAAAAACATTTACCTCAACCGTAAGATGGCCAAAAGATAAGGACATCTTACCATCGCGCAATTTATAAGTGCATTGGCAGTTGCTAAGAAGGGCTTCTAAGATGATTGGTACAGAGTCGCTAAGGACTTCTCAGATCGAGGATAACAAAATCAGCAGGATAGTAGAAATCCCGAAACCTTAACAAGCACGTTTTCCACTACACCCTTAGGATACTTAATCGACATTATCCGCTAATTGCAACGCTATTTTTTTGTAGGTTGCATTTCCTCAGAGACCCATTTGTTTATACAAATAATATGGGAGTAAGTTAACACGCCCCGTGTCTAATAACGCCGTCGCCGCGGTGGGAATCTCCTAAGGTGCATTTTTATAAAGAGGGACTACTCAAGGTCCTTGTACTTAACAATTCCATTATTTTCGGATAAAGTTGGGAATTGTTCAGTTAGAAAGGCGCCTTTAGGTATGTTGGTCTTACGCCTAGTAGTGCACAACTCTTTAAGAAACTTAGCTGATTAGGTAGCTTTTAATAGCTTCGAGAAAAAGGAAGGTTTATCGTTAGATTTTGAAAACGCTCCTAATCTCCTCAAAGTTGGTATCCCCGGTTAGCATGGCTAATTTTGAGGGAACGGTGGTTTCGCTTCTATATTTAGCGCATGGCTCGAATTTGATGTGTAACCTTGGCTTTTCGCTTCTTAGGTTGTGGTTTAACCGGTACCTCTACGCTGGTAGGCTCTTCGGGTTTCTATTTTGGTATCTAGTTCGATATCCGTGTAGGAGTATCGATGGGGTAACTATAGGCATAGTTACTTTGTTATCAACCACTCTTCCGTAATCGGAGGGTGGTGATGGCATTTAGATCACCTACGCATTGTAGTTTTCCGTGCTAGTATTACCGTTTACCTCAAAGGTCGTGGTTTGCGTTTTGTGGTTTGGTATAGCTTGTCCCCGAAACACTTTTTGGTTCTTTTCTTGGGCTAACCGTTGTATGCCCCGATTTATGGATTGTAAGATCCGCTGGTTTGATTGAGTCATTGATTGGAAAAGTTGTTGGGTAACTTGTATAAAGGCGCCTATATGATCCGGATGTGATTGTGTAGTAGTCACGTGTGGTGCGACCGAACTATCTCACGCTGATTATTTATGGGTGGGTTGTGATAGTTACTATTGTTAACCGAACGATACCTCTATTGGTATTATAACTATTATAATTACCCCGACCTTGTGCTAAACCTTGTCGGCGCTTTGGTTGTTATAATTATTATAATTTCCTCGACTTTGTCCCCCGCCCTGCCTAGGTGGAGCTTGATTATAGTTGTTCGCTTGCCTAACATTTTGGTTATTAACCCTCGAGGTGAAACTTGTTGGTTGTTTCGCCAACTAAAGTCAGGATGTTGTCTCCATGGGGCATTAGGAATAGGATAGCTATTAATGGAGCAAACATTGTCTTGCTCTAATTGTTGTTGTTCATAGGCTTAGAGGACAATAGGATTCGTGGTGCTCATGACTCAAACGACATTACATGGGTTGGAGTTAACATTCATGACGGGATAGGCTTTTGTTGCACAGAAATAGCCTCAACCTTTTAGTTAGAGATTCGATTAAATTTTTAGTTCTAGATCGGGTTTCATCTCAAACATACCGGCGCCTTAACTGTTGAAGAAGAACTAACCGCTGGGGATATCATCACTACCCCCAATTGTTATTACGCTTAGTTTGATCTTCTAAAAATTTGTAAGCCTCCGGAGGCTCCTTTACTTAGGAAACTACCCCATTCATTATGTCAAGGACTTCTTTATGGTGATGTTGAAGTCCTTTGAAAAAGGCACGTACTAACGTGTCTTTTGCTAGGTTATGGTGTGGACACTCTATAAGCAGATCGGTGAAACAATTCCAAGCCTCCAAAAATGATTCATGAGGATTTTGTCGAAAAATGAATCTTGGAAAGCATCTCATCCGCCTTTAGGGTGGGTAAAAATGTTCCATAAACAACTGAACAAGTTTAGCCCACGAAGTCCACAGAGTTAGCGCTTTGGGTAGTTAACCAAAGACGCCTTTATCGGGCTAAGTGTGAAGGGAAATACCCTCGCTTTAATTTGTTCCGCATCAACCGTAGGATGATGGAATGTTGTAAGGACTTGTTCAATCCTACGATGTGTTGATAAGGTTTTTCATGGTCTAAACCATGGAAAACGGGTAACAAATTAAATATGTTTGGGGAATTCGAAAAATCCCCAATCGGTCCGCTAGAACGATGCAAGATTTAGGGCTATCGCCAAGGCTTTGTAAAAGTCGGAGAGGAGTCTCTCTTTCTTCAGCCATTATGTGTCGTGTGGTTGGTGGAATAGTAGCTAGAGGTGTAGTGATTGGTATATTCGATAGATTTGTTTGTTGACGACCGACGGTTAATTACGCTCGTGTTTTTCTCCCACTGCACCTTTAATCTCATGCAAGTCTAAGTCTAAACACGCACAACACTCCAAACAATCTTGATATTTTAGTATAAACCTCTAACCGAGATGCGAGGTATGGAAGAAAGGAATACCGATAGCGCCCTTGCTTCGCTTTATGAATAGCGCCTTGTTTACGCTGTTCAGTGTAAATAACAAGTTAGAACACGAAAAACTTAAAAATCGGGTTCAAAACAAAAAAATCGAAAATTTGGCTTAAAGTTAGTTACAAGAACTTAGCGCTGGTCGCGGCTGGCCCATGTAACTTAAAATTCCAGTGTTTTAGGGTGGGTCACGCCAAGATGGGGGCGGTCGCTTTTAAGGTTCCAGCTATAGGGCTTGTGTGCGCCTTATAGGCCGACGAGCCAAAGGTAATTTTGTCGCTGAATTTTTCAACGCTGAAACGGATAACCACAAGATGAATCAAACAAGGGTGGGTGGGTTTAATGGGACTTAAAATGACTTATTCTACTATGAAAACAATGCTAAAGTGCAACTAAGATGGCAGCGCACCATTTGATAAAACATAAAATGAATAGTTTACCTACTTAAATGAACGATGAACTCAAAACGTAAGTAAACTAAAACTATTTTATGCGGTTATATTTATCAAAGTTTCTACTCTCAATTCTATCGAAATAAAGTGGAGTAACAAATTCGCTCCACTCCTAGTTCTCTAGCATGGAATGTTTTATAGTCTAATTTGTCGGTCTTAAGTCTAATGAGAGCTTTAATAAGGGTGTTATACTACGATACCTATATGAAATTGATTATGTTGAATTTAACTACTTAATGCTATGGAAATATGATTGTTTTTAATCTAGATAAAGGATTAGAGGGAATTGAATCCACCTTGAATCCAACTTAATAACCTAGCATAGATTCTTGTATCTCGATTCTTACGCTCTTACGGCAAGAAATTTCGAAGTTCTAATCCCTAGTGTTCATGGCATTTCTACCAAATACTAACTAGCATGTGAGGTCGCCCACCCATTCTCATGGCTTAATCACGACCTTCTAGAGTGGAATAGATTCTACAATGTTTCTACACTATACCACTAAGTTTTCATCAAGGCTTCATCAACCCTCTAATGGAGGTTTTAGCCTTGAGTCATCAAACCATCATTTTCCATTGAATTATAACTACTCATCATATTAAAATTTTAAGTTAACTAAATTAACTAACAATGTTTCAATCTACTTAAACTACGAAATGATAATCAACAAGAATTAAAACTAGATCTATAAATTGAGATGACAAAAATCAAAATTGACAAAATAACTATTTTATTTATCTAATCAATCAAGAACAATGATTCAAAGACTTAATCTAAAACAAGAATTGAAAATGGAACTAAAACTTAATTAATCTACTGAAAACTAGATCTAGAATTATCTATATGGTTTTAGGTCTAACTAGCTACCATTAACAAAGAGCTAAGCTTTTGTTTTTATATCTCCAGATCCAAAAATCGTGCATGGGCTTGGAGCCATGTTTTGGGCCAGAGAATCAGGCCCAAAACCCAATTCTTTCAAATTCACAAGGCCTCTTCAGCTGCAGTTGGCTTCAACAGACTTTTCGTCCACTTCTTCTCCTCTAATTGGATCAAGGCTTAAACCATTGGAAAGCTCTTTCCGAGCCGGTCGTTTTGACATAAGGTAGGCCCCATTCGAGGTCTGAGTCCAAAGATACGGCCTTTCGAAGTTCCCATCGACTTGTCTTTTTTCACCAAGATCGACTTTTTAGCTTTGACGGGCTTTTAGAAAGGCTTTGTCTTCTTGAATCTTGGCCTTTAATCATGGAACTCCTTAGTAACCGACCTTAGCTCCTTTATCTCGCTTAAAGTGGCACATTTCTGCACATAATGGACTTTGAAACCCCGAAATGGATAGAAACACGAATCGTTAACTCTTAATTATTACTCACATAATTGGTCTAAAAGTATGCCCATTATGTGGTTAAAACTACAGTTTTGGGCTCTTATCAACCGTCGCTTGATATTTTTCATATTGGCCATTTTACCCCTATTTAAAATTTGTTAAAACCCCCATTTTTTAACACACGCCTTTGACCATTAACCAACCTTCTCAAAAATCAGAAAATTAGGAAAAAAAATCGGTTAATGAAGCTTGAAACACAAATTTATGTTAAAGTTTGTGAATTCACTATTAACTTAACATATCAAAGGAAGTAAAATCAAAAGCAATCAAGACCCAAACTATCTAAAAAAAAAAATCCAACATTTAGGTCCAGAGAGGAGCACCACCATAATAATCCAATGGTCCATTATCTCTTCTTCTTTTCTTCTTACAACAAACAAACAACAAACTCAATACAACAAACACTACTACTCCACCAATAGCAATCCCAACCACCGTTCCAATCGATATCCCATTCGAAGACGGAGATGGTGGTGATATCCCCGACAATGGCGATGGCGGCGAGGGTGGTGGTCTTCCAAAAACCGGCGTGGGAGGTGGTGGTGGACTGCTTGAATTTCTAGGAGGTGGCAGTATGTAGAGATTGTGAAGGCATGGTCGTGGTCGGTGTCGGTGTCGCCGAAGGTGGCGAAGAGCTTGCAGGCATTGTAAGAGGTGGTGGGGAGGTGGCAGGAGGTGTAGGCGGTGGTGCTGCCGTAGGTAGCGGTGGAGAGGTGGAGGGTGGTGTTGTAGCTGGTGGTGAGGAGGTTGGAGATGGGAGGTGGTGATGGTGGTGTTGTTGGAGCTGGTGAAGCTCCGGGTGATGGTGTTGTTGACATTTTACAATTTGATGCTACCTCTCAAAATCAAAGTTTGTATTGTGGGTTTTTTCTCTCTCAAAATTAACCCAAAATATTCCCACTTTATAATAGGGGTAAAATGGCCAATATGAAAAATATCAACTGACGGTACTCACAAAACAGACGAAATGGGGGGCAATCAATAATGATTTCCAAAATTGGGGGTTATCGCAAAAGGGGGGTACATCCGTGGGGGGTTAAGTCAAAAAAACCCCTTAAATATATTGCCCCAACTAAATCATCAACTAATTGGCCAAGTCAAAATCGACTTGACTAGTAAGGACAATAATTTGTTTTAGTAATTGAAACAATGAAACAATGAAACAAAACAAGCTTATAATGAGCATATAATTTTTTTATAACAAGCTTATTTGTGATACGTACCATTTAATAATATCTTTCACTCCACACTTCTTTGTACATTGAGGACACTATAAATTATCCACACGAGTTAGTAGTACAAGTACAAAATAAGATTTAGAATCCATATACCGCTTCTACACAAGAAACAACAAGACAAACCCGACCACCAAAGCTTTGATGCATTTTTCAAAAAGATTGTTAACCAAGACAATACGAAGTTTCTAAAAAAAAAATATATATATATATATATATATATATAGGGTTATATTAGATATCCCCCCTCCCCATTACTAGTTGTGCAATTATATATTATATTTTTTCAAAAATATTAGGATACCCCCTGAATTGCAAGATCCAACGGTTATTTATATGATTTTTTTTTCAGATGAAGAAATCTAACCGTTGGATCACTCAAATGGGGGTATCAATAATATTTTGAAAATGGGGGTAACACTAATTGCAACTAGTAATGGGGTAAATCTAACTAACCTATATATATATATATATATATATATATATATATATATATATATATATATATATATATATATATATATAAACCGAAATTTCAAATACTAAATATACTTTTACAAAGGGTTTTCTCATGACTTATTCCTTTTTCTCTCCTCAAGTCCAAACTTACATTACAATCTCCCTCCCTCCCTGGGTACTCTCTTTTCTCTCTCATAGGGTTCCTCTTCTCTCAAATTCAAGGCCTTGACCCCCCTGACCGCTTTGTTTGTACCATGTATTTTGAGTGTTTGGCTGCTTGGAAATAACCGACTTATCCATGTCTAGTAGGCTCTCTAGGATCCTCGTTGGTATCCTTCTTCAACAAACTGTGCCATTGCTTGCACTGTGGTAAATTTTATGTGAAAATCTTGGAGATAGAAGGTGGATGCACCATTGGAGTCAACCTAAAAGAGAACTTTTTTATCCTCTATTTTTTATAATACACATATTTTAAAATATTCCTAATAAGAGACCGTGATCCAAATCCTTTTAAGGTTTGGAATCAAGCCTTTACGTGATCTCTTAATTCATTTCAAGAATTATTCCGCTTTCTAGGTTTTCTAGGCAACTTGTCAAAGCAATAACTTTCACTTCATTCATCCAAATGGTACACCAATTGTTAGCATGCCAGTTTTAACAGGTATTGGAAATTCATAATAAATTATTAGAAGATACTAGTAATTATAGGTAAATTCTTAAGAATATAGTCATCCTGAGTAATATATCTTTTACTAGAAATACCTGTAACAAAGTATCTTCTTATAATTTAACAATAAGTTAGCCGTTCTTAGAAGATCCCAGCAACAGGTATTTCTAGTAAAGTATATTAGACTAAGGATGGCTATATCCTTCAGAAGTTACCTGTTACAGGTAACTTCTGAGAATATAGCCACCCTGAGTCTAATATAATTAACCAGAAATACCTATTATTGGTTTCTTCTTAAGAATATAGCCATCCCGAAGTTTTCTATTATCCTTTACTAGAAATACCTGAAATATGCATACTGCTATGCGAGAGGAATAGCTCGAACCCATACCGATAAAAACATCATCATCTTCTCAAACCAAGCCTTTGCAACGTAATCACGAACGAGTTTTGGCTTCGAACAATCCAAACTACGATAACTCGTTGGTGATTAGGCTACAAAGGCTTGGTTGGAAAAGATGAAGAGGTTTTTTAACAGCTAGGGTTCAGGCTACTCCTCTCGCAATGTGATCATTGGTGAAACCTACAAAAGGGTAAATGAAAGTAGATCTCCACTCGAAATTGCCCAAAGGATTACCTTAGCATGCCAATTTTAACAGGTATTGGACATTCATAATAAATTATTAGAAGATACCAGTAATTACAGGTAACTTCTTAAGAATATAGTCAGGAGATCCTGAGTAATATATCCTTTACCAGAAATACATGTAACTAGTATTTTCTTATAATTTAACAATAAGTTCGCCATTCTTAGAAGATCCCAAAGAATGTATTTTACGGTAAAGTATATTAGACTCGGGGATGGCTATATCCTTGTTAGTTACCGAGAATATAGCCACCCCGAAAGTCAAATATAATTAACCGTAAATAATTGGCATCGGGTTTCTTCTAAGAATATAGTCATCTTGAGTTTTCTATTATCCTTTACTAGAAATACCTATAAAATGCATATCATTGATGAGGAGGAATAGCTTGAACCCATACCGAAAAAATATCATCATCTTCTCAAACCAAGCCTTTCTAACGTAATCACCAACGAGTTTTGGCTTCGAACAATCCAAACTACGATAACTTGTTGGTGATTATGCTACAAAGGCTTGGTTTGAAAAGATGAAGACGTTTTTTAACAACAAGGGTCCAGGCTATTCCTCTCGTAATGTGATCATTGGTGAAGCCTACAAAAGGGTAAATGAAAGTAGATCTCCACTCGAAATTACCCAAAGGATTACCTTAGCATGCCAATTTTAACAGGTATTAGACATTCAGAATAAATTATTAGAAGATACCAGTAATTACAGGTAACTTCTTAAGAATATTGTCAGGAGATCCTGAGTAATATATCCTTTACCATAAATACTTGTAACTAGTATCTTCTTATAATTTAACAATAAGTTAGCCGTTCTTAGAAGATCCCAAAGAATGTATTTCGGTAAAAGTATATTAGACTCAGGATGGCTATATCCTTCAAAAGTTACCTGTTACAGGTAACTTCTGAGAATATAGCCACCGTGAGTCAAATATAATTAACCAGAAATACCTATTACTGGTTTCTTCTATAGCCATCCTGAGTTTTCTATTATCCCCACTTGCGAATTATTTTTCTACACTGATCCTTATGTATATTGCATTGTCTTATTTCTTCTTTTGCTTTATAAAATGCAGCCCATCGGATAGTGTTCCTCTATCTCATCTCCCCGCCATCCGGTTCTCATGTAAGATGAGCTTTAATTAGTGCCAAACTACTATAATTGCTCATGCATTGTCCAAAAGTTTCAGCTTTGCTATATATATTGTGTCACTTAGTTGTGGGTGGTCATCGAAGTCGAAAGCAAGGGAGTATTGGCATGCTCAGATTTGGCTCGTGAGTTTTCGAGTTGAGTTCAAGCAGAGCTCAAACTCAAGGTCAAGCTCCACTTTGTGCTCAAACTCGACTAGTTTTGAATTACAATTAGCTCGAGCTTGACTCGGCTCGACTCGTTTTACAAAACGAGCTCGAGTGAAGCTTGAGCTCGAGACTCGTAGCTCGTGAGCTTGCAATCCTTGCATCTGGAAATAGTGGCATATCCGCATATATACTCAAAATTGTTGAATAAACCCCATTTTTGTATGATTTAAGTACAAAAATTCCAAAAAAAACATTACATTTCAGTTTTCACAATGTAGGAAGCGCAAAATAAACCCTAATTCCCGAAAACACCCCTTCCTCCTTTAAATACTTTTCTTCTTCCCTTCTTGGAAACAACTGAGAGCGAGAGAAAGAAAAGAAAGAGCAGCTAAGGCAGCTACTCGAAAACTTCGCAACCCCTTAACGGGTTCGGTTCGGAAGTTTACTTCAAACCCATGTCTAAATCTCAACGTGCTCAACCACCTTTATACAAACAGCATTCTTTATCATCTGACATGTATCGAGATGAAGCATGGTTAAGAAGAAGACAAAACAACAAAAATAGACGAAGCAAAAGTGTTACAAATGATTATCTAGATGAACTTAAAACATGTATGGAGTTAGGTTTCGGATTTGATTCACCAGATTTAGATCGAAAGTTATCTGATACTTTTCCAGCTTTGGAGTTTTACTTTGCTATTAACACACAGTATAATAACTGCGTGTCTAAAATCCCATCTCCATGCCGTTTTTTACCTTGTGGGTTCATAAACATTACATTTCAAGTTTACCTTGTGGTTTAATATGTTTATGGGCCTGGGTATTTTTCTGGATCATATATGATATATAGAAAAAAATAATAATAAAATAACGAGTAGCTCGCGAGCTACTCGACTCGAACTCGAAATGAGCCTAAAACTAAGCTCATATTTGACTCATATTTTTTCATGAGCGAAAATAAAGCCGATCTCAAAACGAGTCAAGCACCGAAGTTGCTCACTTGTTAATCGAAGTCTCATGACCAGCCCTACGCTTAGTACTTCTCCATGTAGGAAAACAAAGTTTTAGTTTCGCTGCGTATCTTTTTACGTTTGTTATTTCTACTGGATAAGGGTAAACATTGTCTAATGAACCCTTCTAGGAATCCTTAGGACAAGGAAACAAATTTTTTTGTTCCAGTCCAAGATAGACTCTACCTGCAACTAGCTACTCCTCAACAAGCTACTTCATTGGTTATGTAATTCGATAACTCTTACTAACTTCTAACTCTTTCAGATAAAGCTTTTTTTTCTTTGTGTATATACTTTGTAAAGACAGATTACTCTCAGTTTTAAATGGGAGATATTACTGCCATTTGACATGGAATTTCTTTAACTATTAACCTACTAGGAGAACCTTAGCATTCACCTCCCTCACTTCTAAATGTTTCTGGGTAACTATGTATGTAAGCTCATAGTCTTAGAATTAATTTTTTGCATTTAGTTTACATCGGTTTATACTCATGTTCCTAGACAGTATTTTTTTTGAATATTCTCTTCCTAAATACATGGCCCTCCACACCCATGTATGAAAATTAAACTCAAGTGTTGTGATAAGCACCCAAAACTGTAATATTAAACCCCGAGAGACATAGCATTTTGGTCGATTATGTGTTTAATAATCATGTAATAATTATATTTTCGTACTTTTGCAGGTTTCAGCAATTAAAATGAATATAATGATAAAACATACATTGAAGTACGGGAATACTGGAATATTTGAAGTTTCCCACTCAACCCCCGTGAAGCCCAACAAAGCCTGACTAGAGCCGAAGTTTCCAAAAGAACAAAACCAATGCAGAACAGGTCCACATATAAAGAAGCAACAAACTTCCGAAGCTCAAATCGGATAAATCTAGATACCGACGTTGGCTAGTGAAAACACTGGCGATTTTAACTCTATGCAGACGAGAAGTCGTAAAACGCCAAAATCGGGCTGGCCACTAAGACCCATCTCTCAGGCCCAAAGGCACGTCAAAGATAGGCAAGTGGCAAGTGATGGGTTCAATTTGGTGCCACCTTTGGAAGAAGAAGGAAAAGGGCACTAATTCAATGTTTGAATTGAATTGGGCTAAAATGCGAAAACAAAACATAAAAACGAAAACTTAATAAGTAAAAGACAAAAGTTATAGCAGATGAAAACAAAACTTTGATTCTCAAAGTTTTGAACAATTCAATTAGCTAACTAACAAAACTCGATTAAGGCTTCACAAGACATCCGGCCTATAACAACCTCATTATTTCCCCAAACATTTTCATGCTTTAGCATGTAATTAGCTTTAGTTCGTTTTCTTTTCGGTCTTACATTACGTCATTTTCATTCTAGCGCCTTTTAAATCTTTGTGTAAGTTATTTTACCTTTAAAAATTTCTTTTCTAGTTTAATTCATTTTGCATTTATTTACTTAATGTATAAGAAGTTTTATTATTCCTTCTATGACCATGAGCTAAAATTGGGGAGGGTTATCTTCGCTTCGTGTGAAAACGGATTGACTCTTTAATATTCTAGAATCACTACTTAGGATTTAGGCATAGATTAGACATTTTTCGCTACCAATTTGGAGTGCCGATGCCCCAAAACAAGCCTTTTCTTGTCGTGACCCAAAATGTCTTAGAATTGATTTTCGGTGTCGATACTCTCCAATTTTTTATTTGGTTTACAGAGCTGAAATAATATACCATGAGATGAGATATTTTTTAAACTCCTTATGTTAGTGCATGGCCTAGAGATGTGGGCATAAAAGGGATCAATTAAACTCAAGACAAATTAGAGATGTAGTTATGTGGTAATAAACTGTTGAAAAACGATTCTTGCATAAGCATGACTAACTTTCTCCCTGTTTCTCCATCTTTGTTTACCTACATCAAAATCACCGTAGTAATTTACATTAATTGCATGACCGTAAAATTAATTAAACTAAAAAAAAAAAAAAAAACCTAAAATCCTACTCACCAAAAGTTGTAATTCCGGGCCATGGAACCTTTTGTAGAGCCTTAAGGTTTGGACGATCCCTTACTCGACCTATCCTACCAAACCCACGTGAGTAAGGTAACTTGATGAAAACGTACGACTATACGGACTTTGGACTTGGAACTTTGGTCTTTGGACTTTGGACTTCGGACTGTGGACCTCGGACTTAATTAATCAAGAAAACCAATGAACGTGAAATAAAATGCGTGTAAATCATGTTGCTTGTGTGTGCTGTACTTTTTTCAAGGAAAAAAAAGATAGGGCCTAGAACACCCAGGTGGTGCCTAGAGTGAGACTAGAATCCAGATTTATTTTCTCTGTTAGCCAGCCCTGAGATTGTGGGGACCCTAGGCCAACTCTTATATCGGGGCCTTGTAAAACCCAAAAAAGTCTAGTAGAAAAATCATTATGCAGATTTTGTTTTTAGAACATTAATTAATTTTATATCTCTTCTACCATCAGAACATGGTAACCTTATGTTTTCATAGCTCCAGCCCAAGTTCAACTCCCTCTGTATGCATTTTGCCACACAAATAACAAAGTGAAAACAAAACTGAGCCTAGTATGTACTGTAGGTAACCTTGAGTGGGGGCCTTTTCATTGGTCTATTATGTGGGGGTTATATTACATGCAACTCTCTCGAGTTTGCTTTTTATCCATACATTTAGGCCTTAACTTTAATTAGTCTTAGGAACGACTAGGTGTAATTGTAATCCAAAAATAGAAAATTGATAAAATAAACTAAGCTATTAACTAAACTATTAACCGAACTATTAATATGATTTCGATTTAAAAAATTGACAAAAATAAACTAACAATTTTTTGCTTTTCATAAAAGATAAATTAAGAAGAAACCAAAAAATAAAATAAATAAAAGGCTTGTACACTTCAATTGTGTAAAGGGTGAATACTTGTAGTGCTCACCGGTTTTGCTTAATGCTCACCCTCACTCAAATTTCTAACTCCGCCACTGCACTCAAAATATAAAATGAACATAAAAGAACACTGGAAATTACCTGGTCTTGAGGCCAAAGCCGTCTCCAACTAGAAAATGAACACGACAATCTGCAACAAATTAATTGGAGGGGCGGGGGAGTGGTTAAAATCCTATAAAAGTGAGAAACAAAAAAAATCAGTGAACAATGGGGTTGTAATACCTACTTGAACTGGTAAAGGATCGCGGGAGAAATATTAGGAGACAGAAGTTTGAAAAGGCCTGAAACAAAGTTGTATGAGAAGGGGAGCCAAAAAGACGCGATGAGCAATTAAGTAAAGACGGTTGGTGTTTTCGGAGAATTGAATTCGGTTGAATTTATTTGAACAGACCCCAAATTTTAAATTAAATAAGGTGGTTTAAATACTAATGAAATATCGGTCGAAATAAGCGATATCCGAGATATTTGTGATTTCCGGTTGTTTTAGGTGGCTTTAAGGACACGATTCAATTCAATTTTTTCATATGAGCGCCAACAACGAAAAAGACCGCCCAAAAACTTGCGGCAAATTTGGGTCATATATCAAACGGACTCCTACCATCAACCCACGAAATATCGGTCCTTATCAACAATTTATCCCATTCAGTTGGGATTAATATGTTATATATAGTGGTGGCAGTTTTGTACACGACCCACTAACCCGACATGAAATTAGCGGGTTTGGGTTAGGAAAAAAGGCTTTTGGGTCATTTAATGGTTGATCCGCCGAACCCGTCAAATAAATGGGTTGGGTTAGGGTCACATATATTAATCTATTGGTAGACCCGATTAGTTCTCGGGGCTAATGGGTCAGGACATCAACCCGTGACTATGGTTGGAAATGGAGCGGGTTTGGGTCGGGTTTCAGGTCAAACCCCTTTACCATATTAGGATCCATCGGGTTTCGGATATCCATATCCATTAAAAACACAAAAAAATACACTATTTTAATGATTTTCATATATAAATGTACGATATAAATTAATTTTTAGGCATCAAATTATGAATCTTGTTAAAATGGTTCGAATCTCGGGTCGGATTCTCGTCACAAACGTTGAAACCATATCCGTTAAAATGGATTCGGATATGGTCGGATTCGGGTTGAATCCCGTACCATTTCCAGCCCTACCCGTGACATGGATAACCTGTTTTAAGATATGGCTAGGAGGGCATAGATCCAATACCTTGCCATGCAATACACCCTCAACTTGTGTGTATGAGTGGCCCAGATTCACTAGCTTTTTCTCTCTCCTAACGCACACTAGCTTTTGTCATTTTTTTAAATCTCACTATCCCAACAACCTAAAATATACGACTAAAAGGAAAAGGATTAGCTGGCATATTGATTCATTCGATAAAGATATGTTTCATTATTCAGTTTTCATTAATATGTAATTAAATTATTGATGGTTTTTGAAAATTAATACATGTTTTATTATATATACATATATCATGAGGATAGTGAAACATATCTTTATCGAATGAATCAATGTAAAATATTTTAATTGTTGATAGTGAGATTTATAAAATATATATATTTTATAAAATACTAAATAATTGTGAAATACTAAATATTTTGCATACAGGTTGTGTGTGAACCCCCCGACTTCGGATAGGATCGGATAAAGTGCTTTCGGAAAAATTGAGACATGTACTAGAATGAGTACTAGAATGACAATATTGATTTCTTGAAGTTGTGATTGATGTCTATAAGAAGACTTTAAAGTTTGGTGGTATTGCTGGGTTTTACCATGCCTTCAACATTATTGTTTACACGGGTCTGTACTTTGGAATGTATGATTCTTTGAAGCCAGTTCTATTAACCGGAATTATGGATGATTTTTTATACGGAATATCCGATATACTAAATAGAGTCGGTACAAAATTTTTGACTTAAACCCCCACGGATGTACCCCCCTTTGGCAATAACCCCCCATTTTAAAAATCCTTACTGGTTGCCCCCCACTCCGTCTGTTTTGTGAGTACCGTCAGTTGATATTTTCCATATTGCCCACTTTACCCCTTAAAAAATAGCCGTTGTATTTATTTGTATTTTTCATTTTCCTGGCTTATTTAAGACCAGACTTGGACCAAACTTGGACCCACGAAAAACTTGTCTTCTCCAACACGATTCTTTCCCAAACCAATTTTTTTGCTCTCATGGGTGGTGGTTCGGGCTCTGAAAAGGTTTGGTCATTCTAATTCATCTTCTCTCCATGCCTTCATCTAATTTGTTTCACTAGCGTAGATCTGTATGTTTAATAGTCAAAGACCTATGTAAATAATGGGGGGTTTATACAAAACATATATTGAACAACATAGATGGGGCACTAGCGTAGATCTGTATGTTTAATGGTCAAAGACCTATGTAAACAATGGGGGGTTTATACAAAACATATATTGATCAACATAGATGGGGCATAAACAATAGATGTTTAATGGTCAAAAATCTATGTAAGCAATGGGTTTATACAAAACATATATTGACAAATTAGATGGGGCACTAGCGTAGATCTGTATGTTTAATGGTCAAAGACCTATGTAAACAATGGGGGGTTTATACAAAACATATATTGACAAATTAGATGGGGCACTAGCGTAGATCTGTATGTTTAATGGTCAAAGACCTATGTAAACAATGGGGGTTTATACAAAACATATATTGACAACTAGATGGGGCACTAGCGTAGATCTGTATTTTAATGGTCAAAGACCTATGTAAACAATGGGGGTTATACAAAAATATATGACAGTTAGGGGGTTTATACAAAACATATATTGAATTATGGGGGTTTATACAAAGCATATGTTGATCAACATATGTCAATTTTTTCAGGTACCAACTACAATGTCATCAACTAACAAAGGAGAATCATGCTTTCTGTGTGGGGATGTTAGTCATTGGAAGTTTGAATGCCCTTGGCTTAACTTTTCTTGTGTTAAGGAATGTGGAGATACTATGATTGTTCGCTAGAGTTCCAAAGAATGCAGTTTTGGATAGAGATTTCTTAGATGTAAGGGAGCACCAAGATGTGGCGGTTTCAAATGGATGGATTTGGAAGTTGATGTGAAAGAAAAAGGAAAGGTTGTTGTTGTGAATGAGGAAGTTGATGTGAAAGAAAAAGGAAAGGTTGTTGCTGTGAATAAGGAAGAGGATGAGAGAAAAGGGAAAGGTAAACTTAAGTTGTGTATTAATGGTCCTATAAAGATGCACATTGAAGGCAATGTATCTGATGTAACTGAGCTTGTAAGGAAACTGAACATGTGATTTGTAATGTATCTGTGAATGAGGGAGTGGTTGTTACGTTGTACCTGTTGTATTCAAGTCTACATTTAATAAAATTCTCAAATTTGCAACAAAACATAGCATATAAAGCCAACTAAATTAACAAAACAATACAACATAGCACATGACATAGCAAAACAACAAAACAGAGAAGCACATGACATAGCAAAACATAGCACTTCCATTTTGAGAAGTCTGACATGACAAAATCTAACTTAAGTCTGACAAAATATAACAACATAACACTTCAAGTTTGACATGACAAAATCTAACTTAAGGCTGACAAGAATAGCTACATTCAAGACTCTGCAACAGAAGAAGCCTGGGAGGACCTCCTTGATCTTTTTCTTGGAGGTGCCATTGGTGGCATTGGAGGTATATTCACACTGTCTTGAGTTTGAATTGGTGTAGATTGGCTAGACTGTGGGGGACCCTGTGAATTTCCAAATAGTAGCTCTTCCATTGAAGACCCTTGTTCATATTCAACATTGGTTCTGCCCCTGCCCCTGCTAGCTCCTCTTCCTGCTCTGCCTCCTCTCCCTCTTGCAGGTCCTTGGCTCCCATCCACCTCTGGTTGAACTTGGTTCCCTTCCACACTTGTAGTTCCTTGGCTTCCAGGTACACTTGGAGGGACTTGGCTCCCATCCACACTTGGAGGTACTTGGCTCCCATCCTCAGCAGTTCTTCCCCTTCCCCTACCCTTTCCCCTACCTCTACTTCCTCTTCCCCTTGCATCCAGTTCACTTTTAGGAACTTGACTCCCATCAGCAACATTGATTGGTCTGCTTAGAAAAGGGTTTGGTAGTGGGCTTGTTCTAGGTCTCCCAGGCCTTCCTCTTCCTCTATGAGAGCCTCTGGCAGCTGCAGTTGCAATTGCATTGGCTTGTGCATTTGCTTCTGCATTGGCATTGTCTCCCACTGCACCTCCCTGACAACCTCTGGCATTATGCCTATAAGATCTTACTGCATTTGATTCATCTGCACCTCTTCTTCTATTCACTTTTGGCCTCCCAGGCTGCCTGTTTCTGATTGGTGGAAAGATAAACTCAACTTCAGTTGGCTGTTACAAAAAAATTATAATATTAGGGCTAACTCTAAAGATTCACATATTAAAGCTTATTTCAAATTAGGGATAAGTGTCTCACTGTTGCCCACTCATCTTCATGTAAGTAAGGTGTGATGTGACCACCACAAGCTCTTTTATAAGTCGCTCCAAGAAAGTAAGGGCTACAATACCTATAGCAACAATGTATGAATTATTAACATATATCATCATTAACAAAGGACAAGACAATATGTCGCTTCACACTTACTCATGCCATTGAAATGTTCTAAGCTTGATTATTGCTACAAACATGAAGACAAGGAATCCGGTGAGTTGCCATTCACCACAATCACATGTGTGCAAGTTTAAGTCCACATTCCACCATTTACCATATATATGATTCACTAAATACTTTTCCTGGATTTGAGAACCACTGACACTCATGTTTCCAATCTTGTTACATCTGTCATCTATGATTACTTTAACCCTTGGCACCAACTCATTGTCACCTCATACAACAATTTCATTTGTAACACCATCACCATTGACACCATCTTCACAATGGGCTTGTCCCTAGCATCCAGTATGTAGCTATTCCAAGCTTCAGAAAAATTGTTTGACAGCTGCTCACACTTGGACACATGATCAAAGTGTGATCATGCCCACAGCCTAAGGTCTTCACCCATCAGATACTCCTTAGCTCCACTATCAAGTTTTTCTAGGTCCTACATCAACTTATCAAACTCTGTTTGTGCAAATGCTTTGGCAGCACACCAAGCTTCATAGTCAACTCCTCTATGCTTTATTTTCATGTTATGGACCATATGCCTAAAACAGAACCTCTGGTTGCAGTCGGGGAAAATAGTCTCCACTGCCTTACATAATCCTTTCTGCCTATCAAAAATTATAGTCAACTTGTCATGATGCTTGTTCAAGTGTGGTGCCATCTTATCCAAAAAATCAGTCCATGACTCTGTGTTTTCTGAAATACAAATATAGAAGGCAATTGAAAACATTCCATTATTACCATCCAAAGCAATGATGGATAGACACACACCTCCATGTTTTCCCTTTAAGAAACAACCATCTAGTCCTATCATAGGCCTACACCCTTGTACAAATCCATCTAGAGCATCCTTGAAAGGAACACACAGAGTTCTAAAAGTATGGAAATTCTCATGCCTAGAATGTATTGCAACACTTCCAAGGTTAGAAGCAACAAGTTGCCTACACAACTCAGGCAATTTTGCATATGAAAGATCATAACTTCCATGTATTTTCTCCATTGCTATGGTTCTTGCATGCCAAGCCTGCCAATACTTAAATCCTTACCTGAAACTTATACATCATTTCTTCTTTGATGTCATTAGGAGTAAAACTCCTATGATGCAGCCTCATTTCTAACTCAATTCGACTTGCGATCCACTGGGCATTTGCCATTGGATTCTTGTCTTTTGCAGCACCAACACATGTATGTATATCATTCATGCTTCTACGCTTCATTGTATGACCATTTGTCATCACCCTGACATAACACCTCCATTTACAATCCTACGACTTGCATTTCCACTCCATCTTATCACTGTCATTTCGTGTCTGCTTCAATATGAACTTATTACTAATAGCATAAAGTTTAATGTAATCCCTTAATTCATACCTGTCTTTCCAAGTCTGACCAACCTCCAAAATCAATGGTTTTACACCACTAGTAACACCTTCATCAGTGGGTATGTTGAATGTTATGTTTACAACATCACTAACTTTACCAGCATTGCTTACATCTTTATCAAGCTCATGCTCATGCTCTCCAACAACATAGGCATCAAATTCAATATCACTATCACCTTCAGAAGGGATGTATTCCTCATCTATTGATTCATAACTGTGGTATGCCTCTTCTGCATCAATCTGATTCACATCAACTTGTGGTCTTTCTGGCCTTGTTGGTCTTTCTGGTCTTGCTGATTTATGAAACAGATCTAGTAAGTATATATCATAACCTATTTCTTGTACAGTACAAAATAAAAATAATATGTAAAATAATATGTAGGGGCCCCTAATATGTAACATACCATTGTGTGTTGTCACATTATCAACTTGAGCAACATTCTATTCCACTCCAAAGTTCAAAAAGTCAAAGTTTAAAGTGTCATCAAACTCACCATAGCCTGTTTTATCTGCTAAAATCAATAAAACATTTTTCAGAAATATGAAAACATCTCAAGAAAAAAGATAATAAAGAACAAAACGTACCTGCAACTTGAGAACAAGATTCTTGGGAGTGAGAACTTCTCCTACTATTCCTCTTCCTTTGGGTAGAGCTTTGAGACTTTTCTGTATCACCTACACCAAGCCCATCACCAACACCAAGCCTATCACCAACAGTATTGGACCCAAACCCAAGCCCATCACCAACAGTATTATATTCCAATAATTTTTTACCCTTAAAAGAGCCACTTGTCAAGTCCATCATCCTATCAACTTCTTCAACTATTGGCCATTCATCAAGATCAAAATCTTGTCCTTTTCTTGCATGGTATGCCATCAACATATATGACATCATCATCACTTTCTTCTGCTTCATAGTCTGTGGGTGGATACTCACTAGAATTATCCTCATCATCAGTACTGCTCAGTACTTCCACTTCAATAACTTTGACATACAAATGGCTATACCCTCTCCTATCTCTACTTGCATAACCCCACATATAAAACAAATCAGCATCAGACACAATTTGTCTTCTATTTTCTCCATCAGCCCAACTAATCTCAAGTATAGGGTTTGGGGGACAATCAATTTTACATGTGATCCAAGCAACCAATTCGACCATATTTGCTACATCACCATCAATCATGTCTGTATCAACTGTGTTCCCACCCACATACACATTATGCCTAACACCATCCCTAGTTGCTTCTCTTCATTCTCCATTAAAATGTATCCTTAAAACCCTATACCCTCTAATGGACATTCTTCGAAACGGAAACACAAGATCACAAATCAAACACAAGATTACAAATCAAACATTTTTCTGATCATACAATCATCATTACAAAGGGAACATGAATATAAACTTCCAAATGTTACAAAATAAACACCCCAAACTACAAAACAACCCGACGAACATAAATGTGAAGTTTTTTTAAAATTTCATACGAAAAAGTAAATAGTGAAAGTGAACTTACCAGTGAAATAAGTGAAGTGAGAACGAAAGAGAAAGACGGAGAAGTGACCACAATCAAACGAGAAGAAGATCAACAGTGTTAGAGAGAGAGAATGATCGGATAAAATTAGGGCACATTTAGGGGGTTTTACACAAATTATGTTTATGTTTTATCTTTTTTAATGTGGGGGGCTCTCTTTCAAATATTCCCACTATATAATAGGGGTAAAGTAGGAAATATGGAAAATATCAACTGATGGTACTCACAAAACAAACGGAGTGGGGGGCAATCAGTAATGATTTTTAAAATGGGGGGTTATCGCCAAATGGTAGTACATCCGTGGGGGGTTAAGTAAAAAAACCCCTTATTTAAATTACTTAATTAAATACGTGTATTTTATTTATGAACATTAATAAAATGAGGTGCCTAATGAAATTTTGAAATTATGTGTATTTTTCAACAAGGAAATTTTGGGATGATTATAGCATAGTACAAAATATGAGGATATGAGTATTTATCGATACCCAATTTCTCAATATGCATCGTGGATATATCCTCCTCTTTGGGGATATTTGATATTGTTTCACCAATAGTACAAAATATCACGATATATCGTGATATTTCACGATAAATATCCATATGTCAACAAAAAGATATATAAATATCACGATATGCTTAGAGATATATATAAGACTGCAAATATCCATAATATTTTGGCGATATTTATTGATATTTTGCGATGTTTTGGGATATTTGACGATATTTTGTGTAGATTTTCGCATTTAATATTTACTATTATATTTCAAATAAATATAAATTATTAAATATCATGATATATCAAAGAATATCCATAAGAGGGCATCTAGGGTGCATCAGGGTGTATGAGTGCGCAGGAATGAGGGCATTACTTCTTTGTTGCAATACACCAATACTTTTGCCTATATGAGTGGCCTAGATGCTATATCTGTTGAGTACACCACAAGACATTAGCTTTTTGGTTTTATTAACCGGATTGATTTAATTTGGATAGGTAGCATAAAATAAGCGTGAAAAACAATAGGGGCATCGCGCGTGCCAGAATGCTAGTTCAACTGTAAATATCAACGATATTTACAATATATGCGATATTTTGCAATATTTTGAGATATTTTGCGATATTTTATGTAGTTAACAATTGTATTTAATATTTGAGGTTAATATTTATGAGAAATATTTATCATTATATTTCAAATAAATATAAATTATATATCAAGATATATCAAGAAATATCCACAATATCTATGATATTTGTCGATATTTTGGATATATCCACGATATTTGCATGTGAAACCATAGTACAAAATATCAGAATATGGCAAAGTATCGATCCCTGATTTATGGATATGTATCGTGGATATATCTTTCTCTTTGGGGATATTTGACATTGTCTCATATGCAAATATCGTGGATACATCTAAAATATCGATAAATATCGTAGATATTATGGATACCGAACAGTGATAAGAGCCCAAAACTGTAGTTTTAACCCCTTAATAATCATACTGTTAGACCAATTATGTGAATAATAAGTAAGAGTTAATACTGACACAGCGTTTTATGCATTTCGGGCTTCAAAGTCCATTATGTGAAATGTGCCACTTTAGCGAGATAAAGGAGCAAAAGTCGCCAGAACTTCCGAATGCCATATCTTTGGACTCAGACCTCGGAATGAGGCCTACCTTATGTCAAAACGACCGCTCGGAAAGAGCTTTGCAATGGTCTAAGCCTTGACCCAATCAGAGGAGCATAAGTGGACGAAAAGTCTGTGGGGAAGCCAACTACACTGGTGAAGAGGCCTTTTTGAAATCGAAAGAATTGGTTTTGGGCCCGATTCTCGGCCCAAAACATGGCTCCAAGCCCATGCACGATTTTTGGATCTGAATGTATAAGAACAAAAGCTTAACTCAGTGTTAATGGCAGTTAGGTTAGGTAGATAGCTTAGAATAGAAAGTAGCCATTAAAATAGCTTCTAGATCTAGATTTAATTGTTTTATTTTATTAGTTTCAAATTCTTTATTAGATTAAACCTTTGGATCTTGTTCTTCATTTGATTAGATCAATAAAGTAGTGTCCTTTATCAATTTCGCTTTTTTTGTCATTTACAATTTATTAGATCTAAATTCAATTCTTGTTACCATTCAATTCTTAGTTATTAATTAGATTCCATTATTGTTTAATTAAGTAAATTTCAATGCTTTATATTATGTTTAGTTTAAATTTAAATGGAAATGATTATGAATGATTCAAGGCTAAACCTCCATTAGAGGGGTTGAGAAGCCTTGATGAAAGCTTGATTCCGTTTAACGTAAGAGAGTCGCCGTAATTTCTATTCCACGAGAAATAATTAGTTCACCATGAGAATGGGTTTAATTGTTCACATGCTAGTTATAAATTGGTAGAAATGCCATGTGTAATTAGGGATTAGGAAGAACCGATTGTTACGTGTAGCAGTTCAATTCGGATTACTTACGACTTTCGTCGCTAGTGGATTAAGTTGAGTTAAGGTGGAATCAATCCCCTCTAACTCCTTATCATCTAATCAACGAAGCATTCCCTTAAGATTCGATAACCGACTAGTGCATTTCGTGGGTAGTTGCATCAGTAGTCTAATTCATTCATTCAGTAAAACTCTCATTGACTTTAAGTAGAGTATTGAGACTAGAAAACAAAGCATCTGGAAGGACTAAGAGTGGAACGAATCACTTACTCCACTATATCGCACTATTGATCGAGAGTGGAGGCTTTGATAATTGTTAGTAAAAGTTTAGTTGTTAGTTTACTTACTTTGTGAATTCATCAATCATTTCGTAGGTAGACTACTCATTATTATCATTATCAAATGGCGCCGCTGCCATCTTAGTTTCACTTTGATTATTGTTTTAAGTAGTGTTAGTATCGTTTTTAAAGTCCCATTTCACCCACCCACCCTTGTTGAATCATACCGTGGTTGTCCATTTTATAGTTGAAAAATTTCGGCAAATTTTACGACCGAAGGCTTCCTCCTGAGCCATGACCGCCCTATGTTATCGACACCGAGCGACCGCCCTAAAAACACTTTAATTTGAAAATTTGAGCGCCGAAGGCCCTATGCGGCTAGAAGCGCCTATCTTTGCTTCTATCTGGTGGCCTCTATGTTAAATTTTTCGGATTTCGGCGGCTTTGATTGAACTTTGCTCTTTCATATTTTTCAGTGTTCTAACCTCGCTATATACACCGAACAAGCGTAAACAAGACGCTATTCATAAGCAAGGGCCTTGTCGGGTATTCCTTTCTTCCACACCTCGCGATCTCCCGTTAGAGTTTTATACTAGTATATCAGAATTGTTTGGAGTGTTGCATGTTTAGTTAAGCTCGACTTAGTCTTGCATGAGATTAAGGTCCGGGTAGAACAAAACACCAAACGTAAATACACAACAACAAACAACAAACAAGTCTATCTAGTATACCACACACTACACCTCTAGCTACTATTTCACACACACCACCCGATATAACGGGGAAGAAAGAGAGACTCCTCTCTCGGACTTCTACAAAGCCTTGAGCGATAGCCCCAAATCTTGCATCGTTCTAGCAGACCAAGTGGGATTTGAGAATCCCTCCAAATATTTTAATTTGTTACCCGCTTTTCATGGTTTAGACCATGAAAACCTTATCGGCATTACGCGTAGGATTGAACAAGTCTTAACAACATTCCACCATCTTACGGTTAGTGCGGAACAAAATTAAATTAAGGGTATTCCCTTTCACCTTAGCCGATAAAGGCTGTCTTTGGTTAACTACCCAAGCCGCTTAATTCTCGTGGACTCGTGGGCTAAACTTGTTCAGCTGTTTATGGAACATTTTTACCCACCCCTAAAGACGGATGAGATGCTTTCCAAGATTCATTTCTTTCGACAAAATCCTCATGAATCATTTTCAGAGGCTTGGAATCGTTTCACCGATCTGCTTATAGAGTGTCCACACCATAACCTAGCAAAAGACACGTTAGTTCGTGCCTTTTTCAAAGGACTTCAACATCACCATAAAGAAGTCCTTGACATTATGAATGGGGGTAGTTTTAAGTAAAGGAGCCTCTGAGGCTTATAAATTTTTTAGAAGACCAAACTAAGTTTAAATAATAATTGGGGGTAGTGATGATATCCCCCTTTCGCCTAGTTCTTCTTCAACGATTAAGGCTACGCCCGGTATGTTTGAAATTAAACGATTCATTCGAAGCTTAAAACTCTAATCGAATCACTCACTAAAAGGTAGAGGCCATTTTGTACAACAAAAGCCTATCCCCGTCATGAATGTAAATTCAAACCCATGTAGTTTCGGTTGAGTCCCCGAAAGCATCCCGACTCCCATCGTCTCTATAGCCTATGAACAGGGCTTGTTCCATTAATAGTGAACCTAACGCCCCTTGGAGACAAAATCCCAACTTCGGTTGGAGGAATAACCAACAAGTCACACCTCAAGGGTACAATAATCAATATGTTAGGCCAACGCACGCTTTAACCAAGCTCCACTCACGACAAGGACAGAGTCGAGGGTAATTTTAATAATTATAACAACCAAGTGCAACCTCGACAAGGTCAAGCACAAGGTCAAGGTAATTATAATAATTATAATGCTAATAGAGGTATCGCTTAAGTAAATAATAACTATCAAAATCCACTAATAAATAATTCACGGAAATAGTTCCAAAGAACAACACCCGTGAACACTACACCCACCCAACCGATCGCCTTGACACCTTCATACAAGTGAGCCAAAACTTTTCCAAACCATGGCTCAATCTAACCAACGGCTTCTACAATCCGTTAATAATTTAACCCAACGGTTGGCTCAAGATAAAGCCCAACCCAAAGGTGTGTTTTCGTGTAACGCTAATACCTAATCCTAAAACAACAAACACAAACCTTTGAGGTAACCGATAATACTAGTAATGAATATGAAAATGTAGGTGAGATAAATGCCATCACCACTCTCCGCTCCGGCAGAGTGGTTGATAACAAGGTAACTATGCCTATAGTTACCCACCAAGAGTCCCTACACCTACTATTTTACTAGATACCGAAATAGAAACTCAAGAGCCTACCACCTCGTAGAGGTACCAGTTACAACACAACCTAAGAAACATAAAGCCACGTTAAACATCCGGTGATACCATTGCTAAATATAGACGTAAAACCACCGTTTCCACAAAAATTAGCCATGTTAACTAGAGATACAAATTATGAGGAGATTAGGGACGTTTTCAAGAATCTAACTATAAACCTTCCTTTTCTCGAAGCTATAAAAAGCTACCACACCATGCTAAGTTTCTTAAGGAATTGTGTACTACTAGGCGAAGACAAATATACCAAAAGGCGGCTTTTTAACAGAACAATTCCCAACCTTATCCGAACATAATGGAATTGTTAAGTACAAGGACCCTCGGTCGCCCCATCGCATAATGCACCTTAGAGATTCCTATACGACGAATCGCGTTATTAGACCTGGGGCTAGTGTTAACTTACTCCCATTTTATTTGTATAGACAAATAGGTCTAGACAAAATGCAACCCACTAAAATGACGTTGCAATTAGTCGATCGGTCTATTAAGTACCCTAAGGGTGTAGTCGAAAATGTGCCGGTAAAAGTTCGGGATTTCTACTATCCGCTGATTTTGTAGTCCTCGATACGTAAGTCGCTAATGACTCGTCCCGATCATTCTAGGCCCTTTCTTGGCAACCGCCAATGCGCCATTAATTGCCGCGGATGGTTCAATGTCCATGTCTTTTGGCCATCTTGCTGTTGAAGTCAATGTTTTTAAAACAAGGACACAGTTACCCGATTCGTCTATGGATGGAGAGGTTAGCATGATCGAGAGCTTTGCTCGAGATTATTTCAACAACACGTTCCCTGATAATCATATGCCAAACATTCTTTCCTTTGGAAAGTCAGACTCCAACATTTCCATTCCTACACTAGTCAATACACATATTAGTGATGAGGACGGGATAGATGACTTTCTCAAAGATGTAGAGGACTACCATAGTAATGTGGATATGACCAATCTTGATGAGGAATTTGATGAGTTTCTTCGAGTAGGTGACAATTCACCCTATCAAGAACTAACTTGCACAACATCCACCTCGATTCCCTCCTTCCACCCCTTTCAAAGGAATCTCGAAGTTTGCACTCGATCCTTTTGTTTTTCCCTGTGCTTCATAATTTTTAAATCCTCCTAGCAAACGGATACTTCGGAAGGACAAACTACTTGACACCTTCATTTTCAGAATTGAGACAGTCCCCTACACACACAATGAATGAGTTCAGTGCTAAAACCACATCCCTCGGTGTGTCAGGCTGTCTTTCTACAACTTATCCATATCCACCATATTCTCCACACCCATTCACTTTTCCACACTTATTTACTAGAACACCCACTCATTCAAAAAATTAAAAAGAAGGTGCATGATAGGTTACACAATAGGGTAATCCGACTTCCCCTTTCATATCACTAGGTTGAGTCATAGGGAAAATTGGTGTTTGATTGTGTTTGGATATGTTTTCGGGATATTTATTTATGGAATGATCCACAACTATTTCGGTTGTTGATATATGATCAACCGCATGTTCATACATATGTTTTAGATAAAGTCTTGAGTATCCGACTATAAACCACTCAAATTTCTGTGTTGGTGCATTTTCTTTCATTCCAATATATTGGTGAGTGCACCATTAAGGTAACCGGCCCCTCCCTATGGTGTGTGGTAAGTACCGATCCTAAGTCCACGGTTCACATAGTTCACGTTTTCCACTCTTGCATGTTTTTCTCGGATTTTTGAGTCATGTTTCTCTATGGTGTGAATTATGTCTTTATTGGTTATTGTTTTTCCTTCTAAAACTAAAAAAAAAAAAAAAAAAATAAAATAAACATAGTAATCTAGGAAGTCTCGAATCGACGACTTTAAAAAAGACCATATCGCTAAAACAAATTTTCTAAGCGTTGTAAAAAAAATTTGTTTGGGGGTGGGGTGTTCGTGTTCCGCATTAAAATATTTTTATGTCCCATTAGAGTTGCTTAGGCCGTTTTATTGTATTACGATTCGGATTGACATAATCTATTAATTTAGATTTCATTCGCTCAAGATAACTTACGCCATGCACGCACTTCGAGGCGTTTTCCACTATCTCGTATGTCACCCAAAGTCGGAATAGAGTGTTTTATGGATCATTGGATAGGAAATTCTCTCCTGATCATTTCCATATCTCATTAAAAAAAATCGGACATGTAACTAAGCGGGAATTTTGATTTGAAATTCAAAAAAAAAAATCAAAAAAATCAAAATTTCGATTTTGGGCTTGGGCCCAACCCAACCACCAGCCCATGGAGAGAGCGGCCGCGCTTTACATTCTCACCGAACAGTTCATCATTTTTTCATCTTCCACCGCCATTAACACCAAGCTTAAAGCTTAAACCTAAAACAAAAATCAAAATAAAAAGAAAACTAAAACAACCCACGCCAAAAATCAAATCCCAACCCCAATCGACTTCAAACACCAATCAAAACAAACTCCACCAATTTAACCCAAGAAAACCAACAAAAAATCAAAAAAATTGGTGTCGCCGCCACCACACCGCCACCACCGTTGTTCTTTCACCGGTCAAGCTAAACCACCACCACCACATCATATTTAAACCCTCACTCTATTCCAAACACTAGATGGCTCAACGCCGAATTATACCGGAGCAAGTTTTCACTGCAGACCATTTCGCGCCGTTTTATGGTGACGAAATGACTAGTAGAGACTGGAATAGTCTCTGGTACTTGACCGAAGCCTTCTACCACGAAGACTTGGTCCGACGTTTCTACAACACCAGGGAGTTGGAGGGGAGTAGGATTTTTGTGATGGTAAGGAAGAAGAGAAGGGAGTTGACTACTGGGCTGTTGGCTGAGATTCTAGGCATTCCACCTAGAATCCATCTTGAGGCCACCTTACAGGAGCCCCAGTTTGACGGGGTGGAGCCATTGATGGGCGCATCGGCCATCAATGGGAGCTACAATACAAACTCCCATTGTGTTTCGCCAGCATCCAGACCAGGACCACAACCGGGCTACAGCCCCTGGATTGGTCGGAATGTCCTAGGGAAGGACAAGGTCGGCGACATCGGTCCGACCTGCCTCCACGCCCTATGGATACTCCAGAGCGTAAGTACGATTTCTGTATCCCGAGTTTTTGCCGAAAGCATGATAGGGGGGTCGGAAGGTCTTTGGCACCTCTTCCCCGTGTTAATCACCAAGATCATGTCAAGAAGATGAAAGCAGCCCGCCACCGGAGGATTTACATTACCCCCGCGACCGAACACGCCAGATCTATAGGGGAGTGTGTCCAACAAGTTTGGAGGAGGGCGGAGGATAGAGAGGAAGAAGAAGAGGATGGTGGGGCTGGGAATGAAGAGGAGGAGGATGAGGATGCCTCCGAGGATGAGGAGGACATGACCGCTTTTGATGCAGATGCCTTCCGAGGTGTGTTGGTGCGACGCGTAACGCATGGCTATGCTTCATAGGGGCATCGCTCACTAAACACTATGCCAAGACAGACCTCCGGACTCGGCAGCGCCACTATTCATCACAACTTCGAGATCCGCACCCGGAGGGAGGATGAGAGAGGGAGCGAGATGGAAGATGGAAGCCCGGTTTAGAGTGGATATGCTAAGCACGCTTCCCACCTCATATAGACTCGCCTCCCGAGGACACAGCAGCTACGAGACATGAGCGTCGTCGGCCGAAGGACGATTTCTTCTTTGGACCTTCCGAGCCCGTGAGCCACCACTAGAGATTGTGCCCCCTCCCCACCACCGACGCAGGTGTTTTAGAGGAGGGAGGAGTGATAGTCGAAGTTATTTTTGTTTTATAAGTTGTTGTTTTATTTATTTTTGTTGTTTTTATTGTAATGTAATTTTTATTCTCGTGAATTTGAATTTTGTAAGTGAAAGGACCTCGAATGAAAATTATAATATAAGGGTTATTTTCAAGATGTGTGCTTGTTTCATATTGATCCCACCTTCCCAACTTGTTTTGGGGTGGTTTTATCATTTCAAGTCGTATTTTTATAAACCCTAGTGTTAGAGATTTCATCATGAGTAAGGTGAAAATATGGAGTTTAGGTCTATCTATGATTGAGAATCATTGTAGGATGAAATCTAGATTAAATAGGTACATTCAATCATAAAATCCAAATAAGAGATAATCGGTTTGAATCGTAATCCGTGATATGAAGTTGTTCCGCTTTCAAGTTTGGAAATTTTAGGATTCCGAAACCGCCGTAATTAGTTTTGGCAACTTTCCGATCCATTCTAGCAACTTTAAACCTATATAAACTTGATACAATCTACCCTCACAACTCACACTACACCTAAACCCCATCACTCACCCTTCACACCCGCATTCCCATCGTTTTCGCCTCCATTTTCACAAAAATCGAACTCGAGAGATGGCTCAAGGCCTCTAGTTCAGCGCTACACTCTACACTTCGCCGAAAAAAAATTTGCACCAAGGCTTCCAAGCCGACCGCCGCTAAGTTACTGGAATTTAAAATACAAAAGCCTATTTGAAGCCGCCTCGACTTCTCGGACCAGAAAAATTCCAGCTTTTTTTGGCAGTTCTTGGGTCGTTTTGCAACTATTCCAGAACGTAGTTTTGAGATGACATCTCCATAATAATAATACCGAACAGTCTTTCGAAGATTTGTTCCAAAGCACTTACGGTGCTTGGTTTCACGAGGTGATCACATACGTTGGTTGGGAACCTCTTATGGTAAGACCGGTTGAACTTTATTCTCCAAAGACTTGCATCTTATTTTTATAATAACTGCATTTTCTTTGAGAGACCGGATGGAGAACAAGTGTTCTCCATCACCATCGACGATGAACCAATGGAAATTACCGTGTTCTTGCTAGCATTTGTTCTTCGACTTGCTATATGGCCGAGATACAAGACCCATGGTGCTATTGGGTCAATAATATGCATGTCTATACTTATGAGTCTTTCAGACGAGGCTTATGGGGGTGCATTTTCCAGATTGAGGACCAAGGGGACTATAACGTTGTTCTTGGTAGCCCGTCCATGAACATAGGAACTGTTATGTTTTGGATTATGCTAAACATTTTAGGGAATGGCGTTTTTCTTCGTGAATGACGCCACTTGCAGCCGCTTTTTTGCTTTAGCCAATGGACGCCGGTTCTATGACCTTCCCGTGACTTTGATGTCTAGTTTAGCACGACGAGCCCATACCATGAGGCATAAGTACCTTCTTATGCCCGCTCTAATTTTCATATTATGCTATGTTTCTTTCCCTGCTTTTTGTACACGTTTCACGGATTGGATTAAGGTAGACACGGTCGCACCCACCAATAGTATTATTCGATCTTTCCGCGTAAATGACTTGGCATGGGTGGCGGATACAACCTCACCAAAGTTGCACCCTACACCCCATCAGACCAAGTGGCACTTAATAGGTTAGCAACCATAGATGATAAATGGCGTGAAGCCCGGCAAATTATCATAGCATGGCAGATCGCTGAAGGAACCTCACTTCTTTATAGAAGTAGAGGATGACGAAGATGACTAATAACAACGGAGTGGAGGTAAGTTTTAGTTTCGTTAGTGTCCGCTATGTCCCAAGCAATTTAATTATGTTAACCCCATAATGGGTGGAACTCTTATAGAGTCAAGGCGTCGCTTTTATTTCCTATATTAGCACGTTTCTAATTTGTTTTGCAGATGTTTTCAATTTCACGCTTCAATGGTTTTTTTCCTACCCTCTTTATTTACAATGCTTTGAGGACAAAGCATGCTTTTTGTTTGGGGGGGCATAGAAACACGGGTAATTAAGACATCCGCTAGGATATAAATATATAATATGCATTCGTTTTCTAGTTAAAATTTCAAAAATTTAAAAAATATAAATAAATAAGTCATGCTATATACACTTAGAATATTGGTATTGTTTCTTTCTCCATGCTCTTAACAATCTAGAAGTCTCACATAGCTTTTGCATCGTAATAATTGTTAGGAACTTAGGTTAATCGTGAGGTAATAATCTTTGCATCTATCTATAAATATATTACATGAGTATATCTATGATTGTTAGAAAGAAGTTTTCAAATCTAGGCTAGAGTACTTATTCTACAAATCCTCGCGGAGAATATAGCCTAAAGCCTTATATGAGCTAAAACATTTGAGAAATGACACAAGGGAGAAGTAAAATCCGGATAGAGAAATCACACGCCCACTTGCTTGATCACTAAACCATATCCTAAGTGAGAATTTAGGGCGCTTTTGGATCGATATAGCCGTAAATTCAAACCTATGAATTATTTTCCGCTTAGTCGCCACTCGAGCCTTTCATTAGCCCTTCCATAAACCACAATTCCTTTACCCCGTTACAAAAACAAAAAAAAAAAAAAAAAAAAAAAAAAAAATATATATATATATATATATATATATATATATATAGAAAAAAGGATGGAAACAAATTGTAGAAAAAAGTAAATAACAAGGTTTTCTCTAGTTACATAATATGAAGACTCTATTATCTCATACTTGTCCTTTAGAATATCCATTTCCTTCCTTCTTAAACCATCTCCTAATCCCCCAGAACACCTAATAAAGACCTCTAGCTCAATTAGGAATAGGTTAGTGTGATAGTAAGTGGCAGATGTGTTTGATCACCCCTCGCTTCCTTGTTGTCATTGAGATTGTAAGATAAAGTGTGCCCACCGCATTAATCGGAGTAGCTTAAACTTGAGTGGAAAAATCGAGTGTTGTTTCTTGACTATTATTGTGAGAACCTACACTTAAGGACGCTTATTCCGAAGTTCTCTTAAAACAAACCCGCTAAACATTTGATAGTACTACTCATTGTATATATGTTTATTGTAGATGATTGATTATTATGCATATATTAACTTAGGGTTTTGACTGGTTATTCTTATGTAATTGCTAGAGAGATGTATAGATAGTTGAGCATGAATAAGGAAACAATAGTTTTATTTTCTTAGTCGTTGTAGAAGAGATTTGAAGTTCATGAAGTACCTTCATTTGGAAAACTCTCACGAGGTTATAACTCGTCCACTAGGGAATTCCTAGTGGTTTAAGGCCTTGTTGCATATGGTCAATGCAATCGCGACTCAAATAAACGAGAGAGTAGTTAGAACTCCATTTTTGGTCACTTATTCTAATTTTCTCATCTTTGCTCGAGGACAAGCAAAATGTCGTTTTGGGGTGGTTTGATAAGAGCCCAAACCGTAGTTTTAACCCCTTAATAATCATACTTGTTAGACCAATTATGTGAATAATAAGTAAGAGTTAATACCGATTACGCTGTTTTTATGCATTTCGTGCTTCAAAGTCCATTATGTGCGTAAATGTGCCATTTTAGCGAGATAAATGAGCAAAAGTCGCCAGAACTTCGAATGCCATATCTTTGGACTCAGACCTCGAATGAGGCCTACCTTATGTCAAAACGACCGCTCGAAAAGAGCTTTGCAATGGTCCAAGCCTTGACCCAATCAGAGGAGCAGAAGTGGACGAAAAGTCTGTGGAAGCCAACTGCAGCTGAAGAGGCCTTTTCGATCGAAGATTGGGTTTTGGGCCCGATTCTTCGGCCCAAAACATGGCTCCAAGCCCATGCACGATTTTTGGATCTGAATGTATAAGAACAAAAGCTTAACTCAGTGTTAATGGCAGTTAGGTTAGGTAGATAGCTTAGAATAGAAAGTAGCCATTAAAATAGCTTCTAGATCTAGATTTAATTGTTTTATTTTATTAGTTTCAAATTCTTTATTAGATTAAACCTTTGGATCTTGTTCTTCATTTGATTAGATCAATAAAGTAGTGTCCTTTATCAATTTCGTTTTTTGTCATTTACAATTTATTAGATCTAAATTCAATTCTTGTTACCATTCAATTCTTAGTTATTAATTAGATTCCATTATTGTTTAATTAAGTAAATTTCAATGCTTTATATTATGTTTAGTTTAAATTTAAATGGAAATGATTGCGGAATGATTCAAGGCTAAACCTCCATTAGAGGGGGTTGAGAAGCCTTGATGAAAGCTTGATTCCGCTTAACGTAGAGAGTCGCCGTAATTTCTATTCCACGTAAATAATTAGTTCACCATGAGAATGGGTTTAATTGTTCACATGCTAGTTATAAATTGGTAGAAATGCCATGTGTAATTAGGGATTAGGAAGAACCCATTGTTCTGTGTAGCAGTTCAATTTGATTACGATTCCACTCGCCGCTAGTGGATTAAGTTGAGTTAAGGTGGAATCAATCCCCTCTAACTCCTTATCATCGAATCAACGAAGATTCCCTTAGTAGATTCGATAACCGACTAGTGCATTTTTGGGTAGTTGCATCGTAGTAGTCTAATTCCCTTCGTGAAAACTCTCATTGACTTTAAGTAGAGTATTGAGACTAGAAAACAAGCATACGGAAGGACTAAGAGTGGAACTAATCACTCTACCCACTATATCGCACTATTGATCGAGAGTGGAAGCTTTGATAATTGTTAGTAAAAGTTTAGTTGTTAGTTTACTTACTTTGTGAATTATCAATCATTTCGTAGGTAGACTACTCATTATTATCATTATCAAACAAGCATGTGTGCAATGTGGTGTGTACTCCAGATAGCAAAGATCCGGGCCTCATATAGGCAAAAGTAATGGTGTATTGCAACAAAGAAGCATCGGCCCAAGGCCCTCATTCACAAGCAAGACTCATACACCCCGATGCACCCTAGATGCCCTCTTAATAAAAAACCCCGATTCCAAAAATTGAAATTTGAATCGATCATTAAAAATTTATTTAAATTTCTGACCCGAATTGTTGTTCTAGATGTAAGGAGGTCCCACTAACCATAGTTAGCAATTCGGCGAATTATTCGTTTAATTCGGAAAACGTTTAAAAATGGCGTATTTATCAATGATACGGAATAATTCGTTAATTAGGCAAGAAATCACTAATTCGCGAATTATTCGTATTTTCACTATAAGTTTAGTATGTTGTCAAATTTTATCGTATTTTTAAAATTTTAGCTTCGTATTATACTCAAATTACTTACGAACGGGAACTTTTGCCGTTTCCGTTTTTTTTAATCCGAATTGAAAAAACCAATTCTTGTCGAAACTCAAATTTTATTCTAATATTTTCCGTATCAAATTTTTGCCGTATTATAAATTGCTAACTATGCCACAAACCCACTAATTTAGACTAAATATGTTAAAATTTGTCGGGTTAGAAAAATTAAAATAAAAGGCCTCTTAAAATAAAATAGGAATAAATAATTTTTAAAAATTTGTCTGGAATTTCTAATAAAATCGTTGAAATTTCGGGTGGAATTGTCGAAATTTTGGATGGCATGGGTTGTAATAATAGTATTTGGCGAGGGGAAAATCGAAAAAAAAAAGAAAAAAATAGCGTATGAGAAAAAATTGTAGGTGGGGGCGCGTTCTTTAAAGGAGAGAGATATCCTAGAGCATATCGTGATTTTTATGTAATATGTATCCTTTTATGATATCTCGATATATATCACGATATATCGCAATAGTTTGTACTATGGACTATAGTATGTCAAAAGAAATGACATACCCGAACAATAGTGTAATAGGGTATGCCTTTCGTACCATTTCTCCTGATCTTTTTTGGATGAGTATAGAAGTGGATAGAAATGAGGACCCAAATAATGTCGATAGGCAGGTGCCATCATCATGGTTCAATTCTTGAGTTTTACTCTTTTACCCACTTAGTATAAGAGGGTCAAATTAATTATGGCTAAAGCTAGTTAGCTAGGTAGGGTGCGGTGGCTTTATTGCCCAAAACCAGACGTGAGCTAAGAGTGCCACATGTAAGAAGCATTTAAGTTGAGTCAAGTCAGTGAACAACTCCATGTGTACCTGTAAATCTGCAACCAGATTGAATGGCTTTCTCTCATGTTTTATGAAACTTAATGTAACATAACCCATAGTCAAAGTCAATTCCAATCAAACTAATACCTGCTGAACAATCAAACCACACAATAATGAGTTGATCTGAATTACAAACACTAGTTTTGAGCACATGGCATGCCACGTGTCTATCCCACATTAGTTTGTACTAATCAATTTTATCATAAAAAGAAATAAAAAAATGTTTAATACTGTTTTACCCCTAAAATATAACAATTATTATAATGATGTAAACACAATTATTTCATAACTTAATAAGCAAAATATGGACAGAATAGTCCAAATAATTTCTATTGATGGAGACAACTCAAGCAAAAAGTTGGCCCATGCCAACAGGAAATGAAGCTTTATCTTTATGGTATATTACGTTTTAGCCCCTAAAATTTAATAGTTATTTCAATTGCATTTAGCTTTTTTTTTTTTTTGCTAAAAGGTAATTGATTAAAAGAATAATTTGAAAAGATACAAAGGAAAAGAATAAGTTGAGAAAAGTTGTCTAGTGTGAGTAACATCATATGTGCACCCACCTATTACAGCCCAAAATCAATAAGAGAATCGAAAATAGGTAGTGAAATGGTTCTCCAGGTTTCTCATGAAAAGAGGCCTTGTGTCCCACCATTTACTTTCCCCCCTTTGTAGTGCTGCTTCATGTCTCAAACAACTGTCCGCTCCTAAGTTAGTTTCTCGCCATGTTGCCGTTACATTTATCCATTTGGCTTTCTCCTTCAGCTGGCTCCATTTGGTTCTAACTTTCCAATGCACTGTGTCCTCTTGAAAGGCTTTAACCACTGAGGAAGAATCCGATTCAACCCATATATATTTCCATTCCAATTCCAGAGCTCTCTGAATCCCTTCAATAACAAGCGGTTTACGCCATATAGTTAGTAGCAATACCTAAACCCCTGCTGCTGCGCCCCTAAGAATTCTCCTTTGTAGTCCCTTAGTACTATTCCCCACCGCCATACCTGGATTTCCCCTGGAGCCTCCGTCTACATTCACTTTTAGGATCCCAGGTGTTGGGGGAAGCCAGTAGCATTCGATAATTTGAGGAGCTTTTCTGGCTTTATGTGGAAGCTGGAAGGTGTGCAGAGCTTTCATGTCCTTCATGCAGTTATTCATAGTACCGATGAACGATGGTAGCTCGATGATTGCTCTCCGGCTAGGAAGCGGATATTGAAAAAACTGGATTTCTTCTCGCTCATATATCGCCTTTGTTCGATTTTTCCGCGATCGACCATGCAAGTCAGCGAGCAAGCTTTCCACATATCCAAGATCAATGCGCTTATGATGCTTGCTTTGTTGCACAATATCATTGAAAGATTCGATACTTGGTCGAATACTGAAAATTTGTCGCAAGATGATTCCAAACTCTTTTTTGCCGAGGACGATTGGTACAAAATGTGATCGAGAGTTTCTTCTTCCGCTACATATCTGAAGATCGCGAAGCAAGCTACGTCTTCCTCTTTTGTAACTGATCATCTGTTCTCGATGTCCCTCTTACTAGCTTCCATGCAATGCCTTGCATTTTAGGAAGTATCAAGGCACTCCATATGAACTTGCAGCCCTTATGCTTCACTGCTTTCTTCCTGATGTCCTCATGTGCTGCTGCTACCGAAAATAAACCCTTGCCATCAGAAAGCCATACTCTCTCATCTGCCTTAGAGTCATCAGGTTGTTGGAGAGAGAGGTGGTTAATACCGATTGCCTGAAGCACTTGTGAGAAGGTACCTGAGAATTCCCAATACCGACCCTGAATGAACTCCTGTAATCTTCCTTGAAATTTCTTGATAATCTTTACTTTCAGCTGGGAAGAAATCGCAAATGGGTTTCTGCTGTAACCAGTTTTCTCGCCAAATATTAATAGATGCCCCATTACCCACTATCCATCCATGAAGTTCGGTCATTTCCTTAAGAGCCCATCTGATACCCCCAAACTATCGATGTCTTGTAATTGGTCCAGTTGCCAGATCTGTTTGTGTATTTTCCTCTCATAAACTTCGACCAGTCATTCTCCTCTGTAAGTAGTCCCCACGCTTGTTTCATGAGCATGGAGAGGTTGATATCTTTTAGTCTCCGAATGCCTAGTCCACCTTCCTCTAAAGGTTTGCAAGTTTTTTCCCAAGACACCGTGAAAAGATTTCCTCTCGGTAGGGTTACCACTCCATATGAAATTTCGATGATTCTCTCACATTCTTTGATCATCGATTTCGCCATCGTAGATCGCCATATTGTGGATTTGGAATACTTGTTTAGAACATGTCTCGCTAAAACAACCCTTCCTTGAAATGATAGCATTTTCCCCCATCATCCCCCGCCTCTTTTCCTAATCTTGTCCACTAGCGGTGCCAGTGCCGCCTTTGTTACTCTACCCATGATCAATGGTACTCCAAGATATTTCTCTGGTAAGCTCCCCTCTTTGATTCCCATTGTTTCCTGAATCAAATCCTTCTTTCTGCTTTGCATTGGGCTTAGAAAAATCTTGCATTTCTCCTTATTTATGAGCTGTCCTGAGGTGTCTTGATACCTGTTAAGAACCTTCACAACTTGCTTAATACATCTCATGTTTGCATTGTAGAAAAGAAAAATATCATCCGCAAACATCAAATGTGAGGGACTACATTACTTAGAGTTTATCACCATATGCTGTATCTTTTTCTCCAAAACTAGTCTACTGATGCTTCTGCTTAGGCAATCCTCCGCAAAAGCAAAGAGCAAAGGAGATAGAGGATCTCCTTGTTTAAGACCTCTGCCCGCAGAAAAGTTCCCTTGAGGACCTCCATTTATCATGATAGACATTGTGTTGCTTTGGAAAAGTGCTTGAATCCACTAGATCCATCTTTCATTGAACCCCACTTGCCGCTAACGCCACGTAAAAATCCATCCATCGTGTCAAATGCTTGAGAGATGTCCAGCTTTATCCCTATGCTTCCACCATGTCTAAGAGTCTGTAAATCATTCACCAGTTCCGATGCTAGGCCAATGGCTTGTTGTGAATTTCTGTTAGGGATGAAGCCATATTGTTCCTTGCTGATGATTCGTTCTGCTACTGGACGCAGCCTTGTGGCAAGAATCTTAGTGATGACCTTGAAAATGAAGTTCGAGAGACATATCGGCCGAAATCTGCCTAACTGATTGGCATTTTTCTCCTTTGGGATAAGCACAATGAAGTTGGTGTTAATACCAAAAGGCAGTCTAGATTTTAAGAAGAAGTAGCTGATGGCCCTTATAAGATCATACCCTACTATATCCCAACAATGATGGAAAAAACATCCGGAGAACCCATCAGGACCTAGGGAGCTGTCTGGGTTCAAATGAAAGACGGCCGCTTTCACTTCTTCTGGTGATGGAATGGAGGTGAGGAAATCATTATCCTCATCATGCAGGTCTTGAAGCATAGCATGTATAAGTTCCCAGTCCATGTTATGCTCCACTCGCCTGAATTTTGTAGTGTAGTGGTTGACAATGTATTTGTCGATCTCCCCCTGAGTGTAAAGGGTGACGCCCTCCTCATTTCTCATTTCTGTGATCAGGGACTTGCTCTTGTTTCTATTGGCCATTGCGTGAAAAAATTTTGTGTTCCGATAATTGTCTTTTTCCCATTTTATTCTTGACTTCTGTCTCCAAAATTCTTGTTCCTGCTGTAGCAGCAGCTCCACTTGATTTTCTTGGTCCACCATGTTTATCACGAATTCCTCCATAACATTCCCACTCTCAAAATGCTCATGCATCAGTTCGAACCTCTTGGTTTCTTCCTCTACCTTGAATCTGATATTACCAAAGGAGTCTTTATTCCACTTCTTTAAAACTGCCATTAGTCTCTTCAGTTTATGAGTGAGAATATATAAAGAATGTCCCATTATTGGCTCCTGCCAACTTTCCATCACAACTTCTTTGAATTTCGGATGGGAGCACCACATGTTGAAGAACTTGAAAGGCATGTTGTTGGGTCGCGGGATACTAATACTACCTCCCATTAAGGGTGAATGATCCGAGCAAATTCTGCTCTCCACCTTGTATCTCCATCCTGGAAAAGTGGAACTCCAGTTCACATTACATAGCATTCTATCGAGCTTGCCCAGAATTTTAAATTCTCCAACTTGCTTATTCCACCAAGTAAGTTGAAACCCAGAGTTGGGAACTTCCATCAGTTGATTGTTGTTCAGGAAGTCTCTGAAATCATTCATAGATGCCGTGGGGTTATTCCCCCCTCTCTTTTCCGAGACACTTAAGTAGGCATTGAAGTCTCCGAGAATCAGCCAAGGCAAATTTAATGAGTTGATGGTGGATAGTTCTAACCAGAGATGTCTTCTTTGCACATATAGACAATGGGCGTGCACTATGGTAATTAGAACATTGTCAACCATCACTGTAATATGCTGATTTGAAAAGTGGATCATATTGGGAGGTGAAATTGAATCCTTCCACATGAGCCAAAGATTAGGAGTTCTTTTAGGATCCGAATTAGGATTGAAGTAGAAAGCACTACTCATTCCCAGTGATTGAAGAAAACTCATGGGGAGATCATTGGGATAAATCATCGGTTCTGCAATACCCACAATCTCCGGTTCCCATTTATTAATAAGCTTGGACAGTCGATTCTGAGACTTGTCATTTGCTATACCTCTAATATTCCAATATATGCACCTCATTGAGAATATTGGATATTTATTCTGGTTGATGTTGAAAGTCGCATTATTCGTCCCGACCCTTAATTCTAGATCTTGATCTGGACCTGGTGGTTGGAAGAGTGTGAGATTGTAACTGCCATTGTGGTTTGTATCTTTCTTTGCTGATTTGAAGTTGATCGTCTACTTCCTCTTCAATCATATCACTCCAGTTCGATGATTGCGAAGAGGTAGGATCAGGAGGCTTAGATTCAAGTTCCCTCACTTGTTGCTTTTGCACCAGTAGGTGCAGCACTTTCTCCGCTTCAGAGTCTGCTATGTTTAGTCCCATTGAAGCCATATGGATACGAGATATAGACTCTGAAGTAGAGACTCCTTTCTCAAAAACCGGGCTGTCTCCATTGTGCGAGATGATCAAATTCTCCTCTCTCAAATGAGGTGATGGTTCTGCTGCTGCTACAATCTCAGTTTGATGGATCACTTCCTCCTCTCGAGTCTGCCTAGGGACATCGACCTCTCGAGTCTGCCTAGAGCCGCAGACCTCTCGATTCTGCCCAGAGTCACAGACCTCTCGAGTCTGCCTAGAGTCACAGACCTCTCGAGTCTGCCTAGAGACACATGCCTCATCCCCGGAACCCAGACATGCTTTCCCCAGAACATGATCTGTAGGAGAGAATTCCTCTCTCAAAAGAGGTGATGGTTCTGCTGCTGCTACTCTGTCAGATTGATGGCTCACTTCCTCCTCTCGAGTATGCCTAGGGACACCGACCTCTCGTGTCTGCCTAGAGCCACAGACCTCACGATTCTGCCCAAGATATCCGCGGACCTCACGAGTGCGCCTAGAGTCACAGACCTCCGAAGTTGCGCTTAGAGAGACACAGGCCTCATCTCCAGAACCCATACCATCTTTCCCCAGAACTTGATGTGTAGGAGAGTATTCCTGCTCTCTATCATATTGCTGCACATATCCATAATCTACTTGAACACCCTGAGTACCCCAAGTCTCAGCGTGTTGCTCATGACCAGAAGCTTCTTGCTCATGCTGAGAAAATCTAAGATCAGGTGCGGAACGTGTAGGAAACTTTGCTACCTGGTCAGAGACCATATGTTCCTGATCCTCTATAACATGAACCTCTTCCACTTCTCCTAGCTAGTCAAACCTGTTCTGGACATCAACCCCTCTATGTTTCTCCGAGGCTTTTGGTCTCCAGATAGTCTCCCCTTGCTTGCTGCTCTCCCCTGAGTTTCGTTTCCTCCTTTGAAAATTTTCTCCACCATTTTCCGGGAGGGGTGTGGCGTCCACCACCACCTCTTTATCCTTGTTTGTCCTATCCTTATCCTTGTTGTGCTTCATATCCCTTCTTAGCTTCCTGCACTCTGTGACCAAGTGACCAACAATTTTACAATGCGTGCACATTTTTGGTAGTTTCCCAACCTCTACTGTTTGCCAGAAGTTGAAATTCTTAGCTTTGACGTAGATTTGATCCGGGATAGGCTCTGACAGATCCACATCCACTAAGATGTTAGCGTAGTATCCATACTCTCGATTGAGTGTTTTCTCGTCTATTTGCATTGGATAACCCACTCCACGTGCAATTGACATGAGGGATTCGGGCTCCCAGTATTCCTGTCCTAGCCCTGGAAACCGATCCAGACCAATCCATGAGATTGTCTTTGACTATCGGGGTTGAAATTTGGAGTCCATTGACTGATTCTCATAGGGTTCTTATCAAAATCCCAAGAACCCTTTGCCCAAACTCTGTTTAGGTCATCTGCATTCGAAAATCTTAGAAATATGAACCCTTTACCAATAGGTGTAATGAGCCACTCTCCTGTTGGTTGCCAGATTTGTTTCGCTAACATTCGCACCCTGTCAAGTGGGACTTTTTGGAGGTCGATGCGTCCCACCAAGCAATGCTTGCAATAGAGCAACCCTTTCTCATAAGCTTTTCCCGGTATGGTGACAGCAGGGTATTCTCCCATTTTTTCTGGAGTTGGCAACTCCTGAAATTCCACTAGCGCCCTAGAGTGTTGCTTTGTCGCATCCGCATAGGAAATCCTTTGTGCTTCTTTTTGAGCTGAATCTTCAGCTCGAACCACGTTGATGATGGATTGCAGTGGTGGTTGTAGCTTTTCATTGGACACCTTATAGGGGTTCTCAAGCTCATAGATGTCCATGACTGACCCTTCCTCTCCAGAACGAACTTTAGCTGTCAGCAGCAAAGGATTTTACCCGAATGAGGAAGAAATCATGAGCTAAAAAAGGATTAGACCGATTCCTGAAGCTCGTCAGAACACCCACTATACCTTAGTGGTGGATTTTACCTGAGAGCAAGGAAAACCAAAAGATGCCAACTTGTCTGAGAAAATAACCGGAACACTCACTGTTGGGCAGTGAGGGATTTTACCCGACTACAAGAGAAGACAGAATTGATAAAAGGGAACTAGTTCGTTGCACTATCCAGAACATTCACTGTTAGGCAGTGATGGATTTTACCTGAATAGGAAGGAACTTTAGGATTGAGAAGATAAGAAAGCTTTGTCTAAAGAAAGTTTTACTAAAAGCGGCAAAATTTTTGAGCACAGGATCATAAAAGTTATTTATGTTATCTCGCACCCACTCGCCCAAGTTTTGGTCCCCATGAAACAAGCGCATGAAAACCAAATCCGATCTGCATTTAGCTGACTCTATTGAAATTTAGGATAAAAACCGAGGACAAAACCGTCTGAACTGGTGCGAACAGATTTGCCACGCTCAAATGGCTCATTTCCCTACTCCTCATTACAACGTAGAATAGAATTACAAGCCAAATCCTGGGCAGTTTAAGCGCCTATTAATCGCCGCTTAATCGGCACATAAGCGCTATGCCCCCTTCGACTGATCCGATCAACAAAAAATTTAGAGGTATGAACGGCTAGGCAGTTTAAGCGCCTATTAATCGTCGCTTAATCGGGGCATAAGCGCTATGCGCCCCTCGACCAATCCGATCAAGAAAAAATTTAGAGGTCTGAGCGGGTGCAATAAAACGGGCGATTTCTTCGCTTAATCGGCGATTAATCGGATAATCGGTATAAAAAAAGGATCGATTAATAGGTTTATATGTTTTTTTTGTTAAATTTAAGCCAACAAAAACTAAGTGAAAATCTAGGGTGCGTAGAGTGTACCCATACGCAGGCCTCTCAGCCACTCATATAGGCAGGGACTCGTGTGTATTGCAAGGCAAAAGTACTGTGAACGGCTAGATGTCCTGCGCACACGTACAGCAGGGTGCACCCTAGACATCCTCAAAAACTAAAATTTCCAAAAAAGAAAAGCTCACGAATCTATATATTGAAGAGTTCGGTATATTGAAAACGTTTCACTTCACGGAGGAAATAATCAAAACCGTAAAAAGCGAAAAACAACCAAAGAAAACTCGTCTTGATCCGGCTATCACTCCACCACTCAGGCTTGTAGTTTTTTGACTTCATTTTGTTTTAGGTTGTTATATGACTTATATGTGACATATGTATTATAGGTTAGCTAAGTCGATTAATTACAATTAATCCCCGATTAATTCCGATTAATCGCTATAAGCTTTTGGAGCGACTTGCTCCCGATTAGTGCTTAAATTGCATAATAGTGAAGTCATAAACATTTCCGACATTTAGTGAAATTACATCAATTCCGACATTTCGAATTCATCGACAAATATCATGGATATTTCTTGATATATAATTTAGAGTAATTTATATCCGATTTATATTTATTTGAAATATAATGATAAGAGGATAAATATTCCTCATAAATATTAACCTCAGATATTAAATACAATTGTTAACTACACAAAATATCGCAAAATATCTCCAAATATCGCATATATTGTAAATATCATTTAAATATCATCGATATTTACAGTTGAATATATTCTGGAGCATATTGTGTATATCGTGATATTTATTATGTAATATGTATCTTTTTCTGATATCTCAATATATATATCGCTATTGTTTGTACTATGGACTATAGTATGTCAGAAGAAATGACATACCCGAACAATATTGTAACGAGGTATTGTAATCGGTATTCTAAAATAGGGTATGCCTTAACAACTTAACTTACCATTTTTCCTGATCTTTTTTGGATGACTATAGAAATGGATACAAATGAGGACCCAACCAGCCCAAACAATGTCGATAGGTAGGTATGGTCATGGTTCATTTCTTGATTTTAACACTTTTACACAAATAAGACTTTTACCCACTTATTAATACGTCAACCAAATAAGACTTTTTGGTGAAATTAATCATGAGGATTAATCTTGGCTAAAGCTAGAGTTAGTTAGGTAGGATGCAATACACCAGTATTTGTGTGCCTATATAAGTGGCCCAGATGCCTGCGCATGGGTACACCCTGTGCACACTAGCTTTTCGGATTTCAAAATTAGTCTAAATTTCGAATATAAAGGGGTCGAAATTTGATGAATTTCGGTTTTTGGATTTGTCGGAATTCCGAGAATTCCGAACTATGTATCTAACCAAACAGAATTGTGTGTGGCCCAAAGGGCCCCATCCGGCGACTACAAATCTTCCTCACAAAATATGACATGGCTAATCCAAGTGATTTAGGGGTTTGTGCAATTTTTTATATTCCAAATCAGTATCCATGTGATCTATCTAAAAACACTCAAAAGTCAATAATTATGGGTGGGCTTAAAAACTAATTAGGCTAGCCTATAAACTATTGGGCCTCCAAATTTAACATGGTACTGTATATAGGGCTGGCTCAATTGATACTATTGGGTTTATGGATAATGACCAATTGGACTAGTAGAGGAGATAGCACCAAAGGCGCGTCGAGTTCATCAATGTCGTACGACACGGGCATACCCAAGTAATGAACAAAATATAAAAATAAGAAGAAGGCCAAATAAGAAATAAATTTGTTTAGTACTAATTCGTAATTAACACCAATAATTAATACTTTAATTCGTAATAATACTGTAGTAATTGAGTCATAGTAATAGTAATTAACCACTATGCGATGGTCATAATAGATGGTCATCGAGGCTTATATCATGATCCTCATCAAAGCCTACTTCACAGCAAAGCCCAAAATATCGAATTAAGTGAATATTTCGATGTACCCAAAAATGGAAAAATATCGGATATATCGGAAATATCGGAGATATGTATTTTTTTGTTGACCAATCAATTTTGTTTATGTCGATATAAAGGAAATATCGTCGATTATATCGGAAATATCGTCAATATATCGATCAAAGTCAACAATATCGATCAAACTCAAAAATTTATAGTGGATATATCGGTCGATATATATCATTATATCGGAAATTGCGATATATATCGGAAAAAAGAGGGATTCAATATTCGATTGAGATATATCGAATATATCCATTTCGGTGTACCAAAAAAATGATATATATCAGATATATCGGCGATATTTTGGGCCTTGCTTCCCTCACTTCTCTAACCCAATTAGTCAATATGCTACACCTAGTTCCACACGATTTTAGTGGCACCTTGCTCATAAAAGCACCACATGGGAATATCTCCCTCTATCTCTTATTCTGATAGGGTGTATTTGAGATCAAACAACACAAACCCTATTTTGTAAGTACCTCTCGTTACCATTCTATCAAAACCCTACACCCATCAACTTTCTCCTTCACGCCTTTGCCACCAACAATTAATGCACATCGTATCAGCCACATACTTGTGTCTCTGATATGCCTTGTTTTGTAAATGAGTACTTTCACAGCAGACTTGGGGACTCAAAACAAACAAGGACGCCATCAACAATATGTTACTATCTGCTCTTATTCAACCCACGTATATAATGGCTCCCCATAACCACTTCTCTCCAGCACTCTAATCTATTTCTCAAAATTACCACTCTCAAGCTCTCTTTCCAAACTAAGAGAGACAAGGTCTGGTTTTTAAGAGAGAAACTCTAACACTTTCAAGGTCTTCATAGTTCTGAAGTTTTGAAGCAAACATGGTTCTTCTAAGGAAAAGTAAGGACACTAAACTTGCGCTGACTAAACTTGGTTTGGCGGTATATATTTTCAAATGCCAACACTAAGTGAAAATGATTAGTGTTGTGAGGACCATAATGTTAATATGAATCAACGCCCCTAAACTTAGTGCTCACTTTACATGGTTCGTGTTCTTGGTTCTTCAGATCTATTAATATAGCATATGTTACATCATACTACTATAAGAAAAGGAAAAAATCTGCCTGAGTTGCATATTCTTAATTTGGTTCAGATATGGATATGCCATATTTTGTTGTATATGAGGAATTCGAGACCTTAAATGACATACTTGTTACTTAGTTCAAATTAAATCACTAATAGTTACATAGTCTGTGGATTTTGTTTGATTATTGGCATATTTTCCACATATTAAATTGTGAAAGATTGGTTCTTGGACAAATGAAACATGTTTTCCAACTAGAAGACTTGTTGGTGTGTTTGTGTTTAGCTTGCTTCTTTGATACTTGTGTTGAGCACATATATTTTGATATTCATATATTATGATCTTACCTCTCTTACCTTGGTAGCTGTTTTATATGGACTTGTTTTCTATTGTAGGTGCATAACACCAGCGACCACCCAGAGTACCTAGAAACAACTATAATATTTATGAACGTGTCAATTTGGTGCAATCAGAGTTGGAGATTCTTAAACTTGATGTGCAAGATCTGAAAAGGGCTTTCGAATTGGCACTAGCGGAACTCAAGGACAATGTTACAACACTTCATAGCCTATTTTATGAATGGAAGGAACCCATACTGAAAGATATACATGAAGGCATTGAGATAATTGATGCGGAGAGCTACGAAGAAGATGTCTTTAAGACACCTCCCCTTGTGAGAAGATGTAATATGTTCCCTTCACCGGATACTCCTTTTGCAAAGAGGAGGATAATGACAGAGGTAATTGTGTGAGTTTGCTACTATTTCTCTACTTACATTAAGGTCTTTACTTTCATATTCTTGACTTTTGAACAATTTTATAGTCTGATCTATTGATGGTTTGTTGGTTGGGATGTTAACAGAGTGTCAAATTGAAATGTATACCACATAATGTGTCATATTCAAAACTAATTTCATAATACTTAACACACCTCAATATGTTACATAGAGTATCATATTTCAAAATATACCACATAAAGTAGGATATGCAGGACTGATTTCATAGTAGTGAACACACTTCAATATGTAACATAGATTGTCATATTAAAAATTAGACCACATATAGTGTCCTATTCAGAACTGATTTCACAGTCGTGAACACAACTCAATATATCACATAGAGTATCATATTTCCAATTAGAGCACGTAATGTTTCATATTCCGAACTACTTTCATATTTATGAATGAACACACCTCAATATGTCACATAGAGTATCATATTTACAATTAGAGCACGTAAAGTGTCATATTTAGAACTGCTTTCATATTTATGAACACACCTCAATATGTCACATAGTAATTTATTCGCTTTCTAGATTGAATCGGACAACAAGGTTGAAGATTATCCATTTAAAGATGTGAAGGCAGACTGGGTACAACCTCACGTACTACTAACAGTGGAGGAAGCAACTGTATTCCGCTCAATATACTCACCTTATGGAAAAGCAGGGTAAACGGTGTTGGCTTATGTACATGGTTAATTTCAATAGAACTTCATCCAAACCATACTGAATTCCTTTTCTTTGGTGTAGGGACTTCATCGTGGACTTCAACAGATGGTCGGAGAACAAATCCACATTTAAGTGTTTACTTGGGAATGGCAGAGTAACTAGCTTCGTATGTTACGATTGCATTTTGTTGCACTATTTTTTAATTAGAAACTACTAATGATTTTGGGATTACAAAATAATTTAATTACCTTGCTACTTGTTATATTTGGTGTAGTTGGTCTTTGCTTGGTGTGCGTACCTGAACGCGGAGGAAAACAGCAAGTCTACGAACTACAATAGGCACTATTACTACCCAATGCTAATAGGTGCGAGTAAGGTATGAAGTGAAAATGGTTTTGTTCTATAATAAAAGGTTAACATGATGATGTACCTTTTGAGTACCCAATGTTGTTTTTTGTAGGTTAAAACCAAAAATGATATGCAGCTAACTTCCACGGCTCGTGCAATTAAATTGGACAATGATATTAGCGAATATCGAAGGGTAAGATGATTCTACTATGACTCATGGTTTGATAAGACAGTTCCCAACTTTGGTAGAGAGTTCCACCTTGAACTACTATTGATTGTGGTTGTGTAGTGGTTTGTGCCCGTCGTCGATAGTAATCACTGGTGGCTATATGTCTTTGATCCTAGTGCTCGCAAAGTTGTGATATTGGACTCTCTTGCGGGTAGCGCATCCTACATTTATGGAGGGACGGATTCGATGAAGTATATGGTGAGTTTTGTAACTTAAAAGTATTTTTGTGATCATTTGAGAATATCTCACAGTCCACGTTTCATGTTTTTGAACTAAATTTGACTTTTGTGTTTTCTTAGGTTACGAAAATGCACTACACTTTGTCTCTGATTGGGGATTTCCATGCCAAAAATTGTGATGTGAAAGACTGGGTTATTGAGAAATGCAAAGATGTGCCACAACAATGAAATGGGTATATATCTTATCTTATGGACCTAATTAACTTATAGTTTCAAATTTGAGTTTAAAGCAATCTTTGAAAGTATAGTAACTACGTATCTTTATATGTATAGCTTCGACTGTGGGGTGTTCATGATGAAATTCATGGAGCTTTGGGACGGGGAAAAGTTGGTACATTGGTTTGATAAGGTAACAATTTGGCACAATCTAGTATGTTTCTCAATATGTCCAATTAATTATCTATAGTTTGGTTACCTTAAATCTTCATTTTGACTAACCATGCGGATTTCTATATGAACTTGCAGGAGGATATGGCTTATTTCCGGCAACAGATTGCTGTCTCAATGGTAATGTCGAAACTAAACAAAATGCGCCCATAGATGATATAGAGAACGTATGCTTCGAGAAGTTTGCACGTCTTTTTGTTGCCTTGATAGTTTGGAGACGTTGAAACTCGAAGACCTAAGTTTTTTGTCCATCTTTTAATTAGCCTTTGCTCTAATCTCTATCGTAGTGTTGTTCTATTTGGCATTGCCTCAACCAAATTGACGTTGGAACTCGAAGACCTTCGGTTTTTGTGAATCTTGTAATAGTGTTGTTCTTTTGGAAACTTGCATATTGTAACAGATTCGAAATGTAAGTTGACTTGTGGTGGTCTGTTTTGGTTATGATGGTATACAATGCTATTATTTCTCTACTTATATTAACTTTCATATTCATGACTTGTGTATGATTTTATAGTCTAATCTATTCATGGTTTGTTGGTTAGGATGTTCACAGACTGTCAAATTGACAATTATACCACATAAAGGGTCATATGCAGAAATGATTTCATAGTACTGAACACGATTGAATATGTCACATAGAGTATCATATTACAAATTATACCATATAAAGTGTCATATTCAGAACTGATTTCCACGCCTGAATATGTTACATAGAGTATCATATTGAAAATTATATCACAATAAGTGTGATATTCCGAACTGATTTCATAGTACTTAACACACCTTAATATGTCACATGGAGTATCATATTAAAAATTATATCACAATAAGTATGATATTAAAAACTGATTTTATAGTACTGAACATGCCTAAATATGTCACATAGAGTATCATATTAAAAATTATATCACAATTAGTGTTATATTCGGAACTGATTTCTTAGTAGTAAACACATGTAAGTATGTCACATAAAGTGTCATATTAAAAAGTAAAGCACATAAAAGGTGATATTGTCTGAACTGCTTTCAACCATCATATCTTCATTCCAAAACTAAAATGAAGTCAATTTAACAGAACAGACACCATTTAAAAAGGAAAAGGAAACAAGCCGAATTTTTTATTTCATAAAAGAGTTCATAAGCTAATACAATTAGTCCATTCTTCAAACAAGTAGCTCATGCAATACAACTACGATACTTAGCTAACATAACTAAAACAAGACCAACTCGAGCCCTAAGTGCTAACAAAATCCAGATACTTCATTCCAACGTCATCACAGTCAAATCCATAGCATCCACAATCAAATCCATAACATCCACAGTCAAATCCAATGCATCCTCAGTTGTAAACCCCCTGTTAATCTCATCAACATTCGTTTGCTTTTCGGGGGTGTTGCTTTATTATGCTTTCCAGCAGTATGGTTCATCGGTTAGTAATTTGTACACTAACTCCCCCCTAAAATCAGTCATCGAGTTTTGGTGTAATTTTGGGAAGTGATCAATGGAACGTGCCTTCCACTCCATGAATTTGCACACAAATAGTCCACAATCCACCCTAAAGCTCAAACAAAAGAAGTATTAAAAATATCACATCACATTTCCAGTGTTCCACAAACTTTATCACAAAAGAACTAGGCTAGAAGTACTTACGAATCTGGTCGTTGTTGAGGGAACTTTCCAATTTCCAACAATGTAGCCTTTAAAAGGGGTTTCTTGCTCTTCTTCTGCGCAATGTGTTCATTTAAAATTGTATAGACACATTCCATCTGTGTTGCCATTTCAATTTGATAGAAGATATGACAAATATCATCAGTCAGAAATACTCTAACAAAACCTACAACTTAAGATAGACAACAAAACAGTTTCACATGCAAGTACACAAACTCAAGTTTAGTAACTCACTACTTTCGTGGCATTCTTGTAGGGAACGGATGTGAGGGGATATCTTGTGTTCATTGAATCAAAGTGCGTCCATACGTTATCCATCATGTTATAATGTAGGAGCATCCAATAGTATCCCCCATTTTCTTTGACTGTTTTTCCACTATTCAGAGGAAAGAATAGATTCTTAACATTTTCGTGAAGTTGATGCAGTGGATCAATCAAAAAAACCTTCTCAAGGTGTTTTGCCCAAATCACAGCAGTCTGTCAAAAAATATTAATAATAACCTAATAAGAATACCTCATAAGAATACCGTTAAGAATATGTAATGAATATATCAATACCAATAGTATGCAACACTGTGTATTATATAACCCTAGGTTTCGAACATACGCAAGTCATAGTGTCAAAGTAATGGCTAAGTGGTATGTTCTGAGGCTTACGACCAGGATAAATTTTCTTCTCTATCTCTTGAGGATACCAATTTAATACCTGTATAGTGCATCCCAGAAGTAAGTCAATTTTCATCAATGATAAATGAGAAGTTGAGAACAAAATGTGTGTTTGGCTTACCTGGCCATTAACAAATCTATCAAGCAGCAATTCTTCCAACTGTTTACCGTGTACTTGAATTGTGTCTCCATCCCAAGCAACGGTGCTGCAATGAAACACATACAATACATACACCAGTTAATACAATAACATATACATCTCGGTGACGACCTATTCAATTGTCATTGCAAATACATATAACTACGCATTCTTTACAGTCAAATGAACAGTAGGCATCATAAAAGGTTTTCAGATAGACTTAGATTTTACATACTTGACATGTGCAGACTTGAAAAACCTCCCAACCACTAGCTGCTTTCGAGAATTAAAACATTGAAACGTTGTTGAAGATTCTACTGAAAGTAGCTTTTCACCAAGATTTGTTATAAGCGGACAGTCGTCAACACATATTACCGTATTCAGTTTCTGTTTTCCCTCTCTCTCATTCTTCTTCTTCACTTTTTGTGTAGGCGTTCTCGTCCTTTTCTTTTGATTTATAACCATTGATCGCAACTCCGGTTGTAGCTCCTCTTTGTTGGCTTCATTTGTTAGCATCACATCCACTGGAACAGACGGTGTCAATGGCAATGCTTGGATATCATTATCTCTAAAAGGTGACATCTCCTTTTCAGCCTCAACCCCAGGCTCCTTCTTGGACTTCTCTTTAGCATCCTCTTCTCTTTCTTTTAATTTGGCCTTCAAGGCTTCATTCTTTGCCCGCAGGCTTTGATTTTCTTCTTCCAACTTAATACACCTTCCCCTTAAGTCCTCTTCTGTTGGAATCGGATCACTTGTCAACATAACAAGCCCACTTCCTTAAATTTGATTTCGGCGGTCACCTGAAAACACCGATAATAACTTCACACAATAAGAATGCAATGTAAAGTGTTCATTTGACATTGAAAATAGGGGATTTGTCTGGGCAAAAATTACATTGAAAAAAACTACTGTCAAATGCATTTGACATGTGTCATGATCAATGTCAAGTTCATTTGACATGGGAAAGAAGCTGAACTTCACAAGTGATAAAAAATCAAATCAATATGAAATGAACTTGAGATTGCAATAGAGTTCCGGACAATGAAAACTACTTCCATAATTGGAATGAAATTCTGATGACATCGAAATTTCAAAGAAGACTGATATGGGGAAGGAAAATGACTTCAAATTCTAATACATTCGCTCACCTTGTCCACGGTCAAATTTGACAAGGCCTGAGTATTACAATATCCCATCTTGTTAATGAAGGTACATAATCAGCACCTCTATTTGGCATTGCATCAACCAAATTGACGTGATCGCACAACCAGTACTGATATCAAGAGCCACAAAAAAAAAGTTAGTAAACATGTAAAAAATGAAATTAATAATAAAATGACAAAAAAATAAGGCTAAACTAGAGTGAATTCAGATTGTAAGTTACCAAAAGAAGAACTGCGCAAGATTTTACTTTTGTAGGCTCACGGTAGTACATCTTCATTCGGCACATAAGGTTTTGATGTATCACTTTTGGCCAGGATACTTCATTCATTTTTTTTACACTCTCCAAGTACTTCAAAAACCACCACTGTGTTCTTGATGGTGTTGGAAAGAGAAGAGTGGTGATAATGTATAATGAAATAAGTTTGATGAAGTCATCTTCATCCTACTTACCATTCCATGAATTCACCACTTTATAAATAGCATTTACAATCAATTCCTTGGACAAGTTCTTTTCTCCGCCAAAGTGACGAGTCACAAACCCCGTTTTACTCAACTCGTCCGAATCTACATTTGTAGTCACATGACTCCCATTCATTGGCATACCAAACACTCTAGAAACATCTTCAGCTGTTAATTTGACAAACACCTCTCCTAATTTGAATGCTTCTTCCCTTTCATCGTAAGTTTTAATAATATCCACTATGATGCTTGTTTTTTTTACCAACATTTGTTTGTCCAACAAATCATCAAAGAACACTCTAAAAATGTGACCAAATGGTGTTCTACCCATTAGATCATTAAAATCAACACCAACTTTTGACTCACGGAGTTTATTGGCAAGATAAAAAAATTAGTAACAAGCTTGAGCGAAAAGGATAAGATTTCATTTCTTTCTTATCTTCATCCACTACCTTCTCTTCCTTCTTGTTCTTGTTATCTTCATCCACTCTTTGAACTACCATTTCCTTCCCTTCCTTCTTCTTAGCTGCTAACTGTATTTCCTGTAGATTATGCATGAAAATAAGTAATATAATAGAATTTATTCAAATTCAATCATTTAATAGCATTACATTCCTCTAAATAATCCAACCTCAAAAAACTCAAATGCTTATACTTAAAAATCCATAAATTAACAACAAGCTTAAAAATTGTCTTTGACCTTCTCTCCCAGGCATCGTTTTTTGCTCCCCCTCCCCATTGACTCTAAATGCACATTTTCCTCATTTTTTCTTTTCTTTGATGTATCAACTGCTTTCATAGGTGTTGCTTTCATCCTTGATGGTTTTTTATTGTTAGTCGTTTTCTTCTTCATTTTATGTAGTGATTTGCAAGCTCTGTATTTTTAGGTTGTTTGAAGTTTGGAGTTTGGTTCTACCATTTAACTGTTGTCGGAAGTTTGGAGTTTGCTGTTTTTACTATTGATAGAGAAGAAAGAAAGAGAAAAGAACAAGGCTAAATGGGGTTTGACATTCGAATTATGGGCTTTAGGCCCAAACTCAACTTTAACACACTGAGATATGCCACATAAAATATCATACTGAGAACCGCTTTCATAATAGTTAACACTGAAATATGTCATATAGAGTATCATATTCCAAATTATACCACATAAAGTGTGATATGAAAGACATTTTATCAATTCAAAAGACTCATGGACTGACAAGTTCCAACATTAGTGAACTTCTTCCTGAACTGCAAAATCACAATATCTATCCGATTCGGGAAGCCAAAATAAATACCGTTGTAACAATATAATTGCTCTAACTATTACAACAATCGCTAAATCTTCTGAGAAGCTTAGGAACAACTGCTTCTAACAACAAAATTACTCTACATTGTTCAATTGCACATCTCTTTCCCTTACATCAAATATCTGTCATGCGGAAAAACACCCGCCCATCCTCACTACAAAAATTCTTAACATTGAATTTTTCTGGAGTGTTATACCCAATATCATAACCTGGAACATCACCACTAGGAACATGACCAATAACTTCACCATTAGGAACATCACCACCACTTCTTCTTGTAAGTTCAATAGAAAATCAAAATAAAAGAGTTGCGCGAACCATACAATCTAAGTTTACACTATAACGTCATCCCCATCTAAGTTAAACAAGTGTGAAACCAAAACATGTGTCGTACCTTGCTCACCATTGTGTTTATGCGGATGTGGACACCTAGGCTTTGTGTGCTCCGTAGATTGGCAGTTGCTACACTTGTACCTTCGAGATCCTGGTGTTCCTTTATCAAATCTCACTAAGGCCACAAAACAAACAACATTTACTTACTTATAACCCAAAGAAATAAAATGTCATGTGCTCTAAAAGGAAATTTCTAAAACTAAAAGTGAGATGTACATGCATGCATGTTATTATGACTTCCCACACCTTGTAGCAATATATTTTGATGTAGGTAAAAGATAAACGGACACTCTTATCAATGGCAACTGTTATCCACAGGTCTATACGGAAATTAATTTTATAACATCAAACTTTCAAATTACACCCTGTATCTCTGTTCAACTCGTCATCTTCCTCACGTAGGTCGGCAACTCGAGCAGTGCGTTTAACATAGTTGCGGTTAATACTTGGACCTGTAAAATAGTGAAACACAATGAAAATGTTGCCGAAATAAAATAGAATCAACAACTAATCAAAAGATACAATTGGAAATATAGACATTACAAAGTTGGGACCATACCAAAGAAAAAATCGCAAAGGTAAATAAAACTTACCTCCATCCTTCGGATGCAAGAGTGGACATGTGGGTTTTGTGTGACCTGTCACACCATAATGGCCACACTTATTCTTATTCGTCTCATTGTGACCTTGAAGTCTGCTAAGATTTTGCGGTCGGCCTTTGGATTTTACATGTGGGGGATCATTAACTGATTGCCGATGTATGGTTTTAGGCGGAGTAAAAGGCATCTCAAAAGGAACACGTGGGCTGCCTTCATAACCTGGTAAAGTCTCATCGGTTATTGGATTTTCTGTTGGACTGTTAGGCATCTCAAAAGGAGCATGTCAACTACCTTCAGAAGCAGATGGAGTTCGGTTCTTTGTAGAAAAAGAAGCGAAAAAAACTTTGAAAGCTTCAGTGCTTTCCGCTGTTTGGGAGGCCCACGAACATATCTGCCTACATTAGGTTGTAAGATCACTGAAACATATAACAGAGGCCGCTCGGTCAGAAAAGTTGGGTTCTCCTAATCGAACAACAGATTTAGCATCCCATGTCCATCTCCTTAAAGAGCAGCCCTGAGGTATCACACCAACGTCCTCATGTTTGTAAACTGAAATGATATGTCTACATGGAAATCCAGATGACTCAAATAGCCCACATGAACAGCTAGCATCCTGCAATACAACATTGTATCTCACAGTCGACCTTTTTTGCCTATTCAAATGGCGACTCATGGTGTACACATGAATATTGTCATCCACATCTTTTTTATCGTCTGCAGTGTACATCACTTCGTCCTTTAATTGCTTCTTAAAACAATCAAAAGCAGCTCGCATATATATAGATGCAGCCTGATTTGCATAATCGTTCAAGTGGGTATGAAGGACTGGTTTGGTTACATTCATCATCACCTCTTCCTCGTGCTTTCGGTGCCGGATATTTGCAACTACCACTTCCATTTTTCCAAACAGCTCAAACAATTGCATTCCAACTTTCACATGAAGTTGGATTACGGAGTTTATACTCTCACAACGTTGGGTGCTTCTGCAACCGGCAAAGAACTCACCATGGAGATATGATTCTGCCCACATCTCTTTTTTCTTGTATATCATGTTCACCCATTTGTTATTACTGACTTGGAATTTTTTCACGAGTGTTTCCCACCTTTCTTCGAACTCATTGGACGAACACTTCATAAACATAATAGAGCAGAATTTTTTTGAAAATCCAAGGATGTGGATATTTTTTAGGCAATTTTCCATAATGTGCCAACAGCACAAGCGGTGTTTCGAATTTGGGAGAGTAGATCTCACAGCCTCGCGCATTGCCGGGTCACCATCAGTGATCACTGACTTAGGGTGTTTGTCATACATCGCGCCAACTAAAGATTTCAATACCCACTCGTAAGACTCCACACACTCACCCGTCAACAATGCAAAACCAAACACTACTGTTTGTCAATGGTTGTTCACTCCAGCAAACACAACAATCGGCATCATGTACTGGTTGCTCTTATATGTTGAATCAAACAACAATACATCTCCAAAGCAACTGTAGTCCGCACGTGAGGTGGAATCTGCCCAAAACAGTCTAACCAGCTACCCACCCTCATTTAAGTTATAATTGTAATGAAATAAGGGATCTCCCTTCACCTTGTTATCCATGAAAGCCAACAGTGTGTTGGCGTCACCATCAATACATCAATTTCTCTTATCAAGCCCCATATGATTATACAAGTCTTTCTTCAAAAAACCAACACTTGAGAAACCTCCAGCCCTATGTACAAAAACATCCATCACCTTGCATTTACGAATACCAACATCAACTAGGCTCGTAGCAAATTTCAAATCTTCTTCACTTACATTTCTATGTGATCTTAAGAACATCGAGCTCGGATCTGGTGCAAGTGGATGTGTGTGTTCCCCAATAAAATCCTTCACAACCCACAAATTTGATTCAAAATCATAACCAACTTCAAAGCGAGCTTTACATTTAAACCTACTGATGGCCTTCGACGCTCTGGATTCGATGTCGCGTTTTCTGGGTGTCACCTTGTTTACATTTCGTTCACCAGTAGCTGAGCATAGAAATCTCCGCTTAACACGAACACCATCTGTACGCATTCTATAAGTATATTTACGAACACTAAAACCGACTAACTTTGCATATTGATTGTAAAGTGCGAAAAGCCTCCTCAGTCATCTTGAACTGCATAGAATAGAATGTTGCTTTGTCTACTTCGAAAACTCTACTAGCCTCACACCCGTCACTGTCTCTATCACTGTTCTCATGAATTTCAACATTTTCACCCTCTCGCATAGATGTGACATCCACAAAATCACTATTCTCATACGTAAAACTATCAAAACATGAATTTCAAAGCCAATCTTCTTCGTCATCAGGAAGTGATTCATCATCGGATTGCTACATGAAACAAGTGCACTTTTAGCGCATATTCACTCGTTTTCTTACTCTACGAAGTAATCACAGTGGTAATAGTAAAAAAAAACACATAAATGCTTGAACAGTATAATGGTCAGAACCAAATAACTATGGTGCTCAAACTATATACCACTTTGGAAAATTTCAATGTCAACTTCATTTGATTTAATGTCAACTTCATTTGACATTAAATCATACACCATTCAATTATGAAATTTTACCTAGACATGAAAAATAGAAGGAGCCAAAAAAAAATCAACTAACCTCATACTTATAATTGTTGAAGATCAAAGTACACTATGAGAAATGGAGACAATAGTTCTCAAGTTGAACGGATTTAAGTGAGAGGGAAAAGTTTAGTTCGCGTCATTCTAAATGTTAGAGGGAGAGAAGATGTGTTGTTACTTTCTTACCCTTAACTATTCATTCTACTTATAGTATACTCCTATTAAACTACTACATGTAGCATACTCATATTAAATTACTAAATGTAGCATAACACTATTAAACTACTAGATATAACATACTACGATTAAATTACTATATATAGCATACTACTATTAAACTACTAGATATAGCATATAATTAAGCATCCAACAGCAAATGACATTGTAGTCTACTTGCCATTAGATATCAGTTATATATATCATCCGACCTCATATATTATACTATTTTTGTTTTTTTTTTTATAAGTGAATTCAGTTTATAGAAATGAGGTATGATCCGACCTCAAACTTATTAATCCGACCTCAAACGATTCAAGCACAACTCTTTTTTGTCTCTTTTCCGACTTTTTAGTTTCTGCCATTTAAACACAACTCTTTTTGATTTAGAGAAGAAGGAGCATTTACGTTTTTACCTTTAGTTGTTGTTCACTGTTTCTTTTCCTCAAAACTTAAACACCCGGTCAAAAAATTTAAAATGTGTGGTGGACAGCCTTCGCAACCTAGCTTTTCGGAAAAAATAAAACTAAATACATCGCACTTTTAGACTATTTTGTCTCTCTATCTGATAAACAGTGAATGAGAGAAAAGAAAAATCTCAGCATTGAAGTTGTACCATCAAATTTGCAGCTGGCCTCTCAAGTCATCTTGATTAAGGGAGTAGGAGGTGGCATTACATGACAGAACTCTCTCAATTTGCCACGTGGTGACATCAGGATAGAGCCGTCTTGTTTGCAAGGAAGAGTGGAAGACAGATTTGTTTTCGTTGTCTCTAAAAATTCCAACATAATTCGATTAGGTCTACCATTTACATTAACAACCTTTCCCTTTTTCTTTTTCTTTTCTGGTAAAGATTTCATTAACACCTGTATTGCCATATTGTGATTGTAGTTGGAAAGGCAGCGTTGAGTATATGGAACCCACGCTTTCTGACATGAACAAATCAACCACCCATGTTTATCATTCTCGTCATCATTTTTCTATACCAACCATTTATTTCTATCTAGTTACTTCTTTCATCCTTATCTAATGCAAATATCAAAGATAATTTCTTCTATTTTAGGAGTTGTTGATGATTTTAGTTAGTTGGTGATGGAGACTTAGTGTAATCATGTCATGAAAGCAATACTTAGAGACAGCAGTTACATGCATGCATATTGAACATTTTCCTAATTCTAATTAAAAAGTAAAAGTTGCAACTTGGATATATTCATCGAAAAGTATTACTAATAAAGTTTAAGTATTGTAATTTGTGTATATATAAATTATGAATTAGAACTCAGATTTGAAGGGAGGGAACTGTATACACTGGAAATGCATGCATTCTTACTAAAAAATATGTAGATACAAAATGATAATACAATATGAAAGGTTGTTCACTCATATTTGCTCTCAATTGACTGGACGTACTGAAACAGAATATGGATATTAAATATTATCCAAAAAATATCCAAAACCATATTTAGAATGCAAATATGCAATATAAGTTCAAGACATAAAACTATGAAATCAAAATTATATAGCTTCAAATATCTTATTACATATTATCAGTACCCTCCACTCTCAACTACTCGTGGTAGACTATTTGTCCAGACTACAAACAGGTCGTGCATACGACTTAAGGTCAAGTCGTCCAAACGACCTAGGAAACGTAACCGCTGCAAGCTAGGCTACAACATCATTAATGACATATCATTACTTCATAACGGAAAGAGTAAAAGCAATCATCAAGACAGCGTAAAAGGTGGATCTACGCCTATGAAAGGGCGGACATTCTCTTTATCTCCAACTCAATCACTCAAAATGAACTATGTCTGACTTGATTCCAATTCATCAGAGAACTGGATACTTAAGCAGCTCAGAACACCGACCTGAGTTCAGTTAAACATCTTATACAAACTCTATTTTCCGAGATTGTAAGGTCATGACTAAAATGTCGTACCTCTACACATATAGTATAAAATATGCCATTTGCTTTCTTATGTGATGTCACTATCTGAGTTTCATGTGCAATACTAGCAAAATATCTCCTCTCTCTGAATAACCCTTCTCAAGAAAGAAAAAAGTGGAAAAAGAATACATGAGAATTGTTTTGGACCTTTATGATTATTCAGCTTTAATTTGCACGTATATATGGATGTAGCATATTGTTCCGATGAGTGGCGCGTGCAGAATCATGATCGTACTTCTTCATAGAAACTCATGTACAAAGTTCTTGTACGTGTATGTACTTGTCTATATATACGGCCAACTGGATCTACAGTTATAGAGTACTTAAGTACCCGAAGTAAAGTTGAACATTCAATCTTTCACACTCCCTCACTTCTTTCACGATCTTTTTTTTTTTTGCTAATCTTTTCACTTCTTTTAAGTTAAATGGTAGCTAGCGTGCGCCGTGGGTCAGGAAGTTACTCGATCGGCTTTAAACATATCTTACTCATGACACCATAGAGGCGACACATGATGTGGGGTAATTCTGCATGTACTGGTTAACTTGTATTTGAATTCAAATATTCTTTTGTTAAGAGCCCTTCCTTAAAATTTTGTTATGGTCACAAGATGCATAAGTGCATAACACTATATAATACATTAACTCCGGATTGCAATCATGCAATTGCATGTTATGTAGTTAATAACACTCAACGAAAAATATTGTAAGCTATTGAATTATCCTTTTGTAGTTTTGTGTAGATAATTTGTGGGACAAATAATTTTAATTCAACAAGGGGGGAGCCGTCGGTGGGGTTCGAACCCACGACCAGTGGTTAAAAGCCACGCGCTCTACCACTAACCTAAGAAGGCTATTTACCATTAACGTATTACTTTTCAATCTCATTAGATAAAACCATTTTTGCTATATACACTCAATTTCAAATCAAAACCATTAAACGCATGAACTTACTTCTTCCTGACAGGAAATCACTAGCTTCAATGCTCTGCTGAGAGCTATTTAACCTAGCTGCCTATTGATCTACGCGTGCTATTCTTTTGCATTGCCTTTGCGAGGAGCTCGTTCATAAGTTTGTAACATTATCCCCGTCATCAATAAAACATTTAATTGTCAAATAATCTACTGCTGTTATTGCACATGGGATCCCATTGCACATTTGCACCACATATTAAGTCAAGACTCGAGAATCTCTGACGCATTTGTGGGTGCCAAATAATCCCGCCTTGTCTGCCATAAACGAAAATTCCTCCAAATTCATAGGCCCAAACTAGTAAAGCACGTACTAAGCCCAAAACTCAGTCCAAGAGAGAATTCGGTGATTAATAGTTTATGAACTTAAGGTGCAATTATGTGTGGAATAAAGATTCGGTTTGACCAATAGGGTCAGAGGCCCTTTGTACGGACTTACAAGAGTCAAATCCCATGGTGGATGTGTGGAACTTAGATAATAGAGAACAAGAACTTTCGTGTAAACTTATTCCAAGGGTCTTGTTTGAGATTCACTCCATTCCCTTACTGCACCACGTGCGCGTCTTAGCATGTTCACCAACTATTATTTACAAGATTTCTTCCTCGAGTCTCGAGGCTCCCCTTCACCCAAAAAAAAAAAGTCTCGAGGCTCCCAACATTGCCAAATCCGTGAAGCAACATTTCCTTCTCTCCTAATCCATAGACCAAATTTGCATAACGAGTGGAATATTGGAATGAGAATCAAGATAATAATACAATATCAATACGGAATATTCACGTTTACTCTGATACCCCAATGTTTATCCCCTTTTTTTAACTCCAATTACGTTTCATTTTGGTAAACAACTCCAATTACATTTCAATACATTTTTTGCCAAAGTTTTCCATAAATGCCCTTCTTGTTAATATTGCGTTAATTTTTGCGTTAATTTAGAATGTTAATATTATTATTCTAGACACGACAACTCCCCCAACCCAACGTGTATATATAGACACTCACATTCACTGTGTCTTGATCGATCACAAGGGTGGAGTACATAATTAAACTAAAAAGAATCCCAAAACCCAGTCCAACAACAATTTTAGTATTCAGTTCGACTATCGATCAATTACATTTTAGTGGATATTGTCACTGTTTTTGTAGGAGAAGATCGAGGTGGACATTGAGGGGTTTTGTGATTGAAATGAATAATCTCAATTATTCGTCTCTTAGGTCTTGAACGAAAATGACTAGCTACAAATATAGGAGTTTTGTTTGATTTAATTTTAGGAGTGTTTGGATCCTATTTATTTATTGGCAAAAAGTGTTTATTGATCAAAAAAATATTTTTTGAAAAAATAAATGTGTTTGGTCTCTATTTTTTTAAAAAATTGTTTTTCATCCAAAAAATATTTATTGGTACGAAAAACTGGTTTTATGATAATTAGGTAAAACTTGTTTTTTAAGACAAAAAACTGTTTTTTTTCTCTCTCTCATTTGTGCCAAAGGCAAAGTGACAACCCGCTTATTTTCTCAAAAAAAAACTAGTTTTTTTTTTTATTAAATCTCGATCTCTCACTCGAATAGCATCTCTCACTCGATTTCTAAAGGTAAAAAGATCCTAAAAACGTGATTTTTTTTTTTTTTTTTAAATCTATTATACATGATTTGCATCTATGGATCTGTATAATCAATCATCACACACTTGCACAATATTTTCATTGACTTAAATGGCCTGCTCTGTAAGGATGCAAAAGATTGCACAACAACTGATGAAAGAAACATAATTCGATTTTACTATTTCAGGGGTTATAGATGTGGCTTAACAATGAGTTTGGTAGTGAAATCATGGTGTTTGCATAGAAATTGAGCTGTGGAGGAAGGATTCTGTGATTGGAAGTCGGTGGTGTTGACTAGGGGTGGGGTTAAATTGATGAGTGGTGGCGGTGGTGTTGTGTAATTGATGAGTGGTGGCAGGTTGATTCGCGGCAGGAAGGGATTGGGGTAGTAAATTCGATTGTTGGTGGTGACTATTTCGGCCCCCACAAATGTGGCCCAATAAAAGCCCAATTCAATACAAACTCACACTCAGAGCCCAAAAGCTCATGCTCAGAGCTTATCTACAATAAAGCCCACACTCAGAGCCCATGTTCAGAGCCTATCCTCAAAGCCTACATACCTACACATAAAATCAATATCAATTGCGCACATATTTTGCGAGTCAAACAACTTCCACAACTTCATCCACATTCAAGATTCACTTCCATCAACTTCATATCGTGTGATAGTTCTCCCGCCTGTTCTCCAACTTCATCCCACGATTGGAATATTGGAGAACGAGGAAGTAACTATCACCAATCCTACCTATAAAATCCAGCCTTCATCATTTTCCAGAACTACGCAATCGAGACTTGATCCCAAGCAATATCTTTAGGTATGTAGGCAACTTCAAAACCGAAGTCCAGTCTCAACTCTCCCCAACAACCATCTCCTTCGCAATCTCCTCCGAAAAAGACCACTTCCGGCTAATGGTGTGTTTAGGCAAATCTTGCTGAAACATATTTGGCGCCGTCTGTGGGGATACCCTCAACCACAAAACAAAAGTTACGTCAATGGCTTCTCGAAAAACAAACAACGGTGAAAGTTTCTCTCTTGCCGCACAAGTTCTGCACTCACCTTATGCTGTGAATTCACTTTCCAAGTCCGATGGTCCTCGGCCATCTACGACTGAGAGTGGGTATTCATGTAGCCGATCCAACAACTCAAGTTGACCATCGTCTCCGACAATTGGAGGGCAAGAATAAAAATCTGAAGAACCAGCTGCGTCAACTTCTCGAAGATGATTCAGAGTCCATGACAAAAAGTGTTTGGGATCGTTTGAACTCTGAAGCATTTTTGTCAAAAACTCCAAGCACAAACTCCCGCACCAAGAGAAACCGTGCGAGTCACTTACGAAAGGCTTCGCGCAAACCGAATGTGCAACGCCGAAAGCCAACACTTTCCAGTGTAATCATAAGCGAATCCACAAACTTCTCTACCGACCTTGATGTCGACCACCCTATGAGGGATCGCCAACTCACGAAAGATTATGTAAAGTCCTGAATTCTTATTAAGGGTAAATTAGTAAAAGACACTCGAACCTTAGGGACGATTACATATGTGGCCAGTCGGATAGTCGTTAGCATGACGTAACGTAAATTAATTTCACACCGACTGAGAAAAACCAAGTTAGTTCATGAAAACCACTTGGAAAATTCTAAGATTTCATAACACTAGTTACTTAGAAAATACGAAAATCGAAAAAAAAAAAAAAAAAAAAAAAAAAAAAAAAAAAAAAAGAAAGATAAATAATAAGTAATAAAATAATTCGATACATGGTAAATTCGTGTGCGCATAACTAACTGCTTGCATAGTCAATAGGAGTTTGTCGCCTGTAAACTCAGAAACTGTAGAACTGGGCAAGTCCTTCGACCACAGCGTCACAATTACGGTATCGCGTGCGCAAACTTGGGCGTTGCACGCGAGAGCGGGGATCAAAACCTTGTTGGATGCTAAATTACAAGGTAAGGAGTAGGATGGTCTTTTTAGCTAAAACTTAGAAAAATCGCACCAGACAAAATCGCACAACCCTAATATCGCACCCAAATTTTTCCCCATTTCGCTAGTTGAAAACCTAGGAGAGAGAAACCCCATTTCGCCCAAATTCAATCGATCCAAACCAACAATTCTTCACACCCAATCTTAGAAAACTTAAACCCAAGCATGAAGATTCAAATTGATTGGAATTTCGTCGTATCGCCGCGAGAGGTGAGTTTAATTTCATTTCAAACAAATTTTTAAACTTATTTCGATAGTTTGTGATGTATTACTTAAAATAATGGTAGGGGGGTTTTAATTTTGGCAGTAGCAGTTTGGAGAAGCTAGAGTTGAGCAATATTGGTGAAGAAGTAAGCTAAAGGAGCGATTCCTACTGACTGAGTAAGAATTTTTGTTATTCACTCCATTTTAAGCAGTTCATGTTGATTATTGAGTGGAGGAGAAGAAGCACCCACCGATTTTATTGTAAGAATTAATGTGAATTGAAGGTGTGGACTTGGTTGTTGTTGGAGTTGGGAAAAATCTCACTTGTTAGTGGAAGTGATATGATTGGCGTTGACGTGAGGGCCTGCAGTGGCTGGAAATAGCCTGCGAAGACCTATCAGAGGTACAGTGCTAGAAATGGCCTGTAGCTTTGTTAACTGTAGTTAGAGGAACAATTACCTGAAACCGAATTCTTAGCGTCAAGATTCTTCTCGACTTACGTTAGATAAGAATTTCGCGTTCGTTCGATAAATTCTAATAACCTACGTGTATATGCTGTTATAGGAGTTAAATAAGAGTGGATTCGATTAAGCGGGCTCGATTCGGTTAAGTGGGCTTGAGGAGAACGGAGCTTGCTAAGGTAGGAACTTACATACCAATATGTAGCATGCTTATTTTCATGCATGATTTGATTGTTTTAAACTAGGAAAGATAGTTTGTGTATCAACCATGCATGTATATGTGATATTCATGTTTTGCATTGTATTTACTCGATATAAACTAAATATATGAATAGCTTTCGTGTAAAATGGTTTTTGTGAAATCTGGATAGTGGAGATTTATTTTCTTTTTTAAAAGAGCAAAACTGGTTTTGGGAAGGGTTCTCGTCTCTTGTCTCAGTAAGGAGACAGAGAGATAGATTTTGTAATGCGGGTAAGGATTACCCGGTTGTTTGTAACTATGTGTGAGGTTCTGGATTGTTCCACGGATGGTTCGTTGTTATTTACGATGATTCGCCGTTTGGGAATCATCGGTTGTCATTTACTATGACTAGCCCGTTTGGGAGTCATAGGTTGCATTACTCAATTGTTGGAAATCCAGGAACTCACACATACAGAACCAACAGTTTTAAAAGAAAAACTAAATATGTATCTATAGTATTTGGAAATTTTATAAATATATATATATATATATATATATATATATATATATATATATACGAGGGATTTAGAAAAGGAATTGTGAATTCTATAAAGAATGAACTGTTGTCGATTTCCTCGAGCGGCAGTTATTTCTAGGATTCCAACTGTGGTGTACACCTTTCGAGGTGGTGGGCCACATTTAAAGGGATGCATCACGGGATGTAGTCCAGGAATTCATTTTCTACTTTTCTAGATAACCATGTTTGTACGTGCCACGCTGTATGGTGCTTAGCTTGTGTGAGGTTACATGTTACCTCGATGAGGTTTAGACGCGAGGAGTGAGAGTTTAGTCCACTCCTGGATGTGTGTTAGGATCATGAGCAGTCTACAGTCGTCAAACGGTTAACCACCATAAGTTAGGTGACAGCCCGTATGGGGGTAAATGGGTCACAGGGGGGCCCCGAGCCCTAAAAGCTTTGGGGATTTTTGTGTACGAACACAACAACGACATTTCAGCTCCCCGCGGTAAAATCGGAAAACAACGGTGCATGGTTCACACCGGAAAAATCGAACCGAGATATGCCGCGGAAATTTGAAAAATTACGGTCGTACCTCACCATTCTAATAGGATGCAGCGACCACAATAGTTGTATGATGATTGTGAAAACTATATTTTGAATATTAACGAAGCATGTCGAAATGATTTATACTAATTAGTGATGTATTATATAGTCAGGATATTTGGATATTATTATGGAAACCCTGTATGTTTTAAATGTTTTCTATAAGTAGATTATTTATTGGTTATGTGTGTTTCTACTGGGCCTAGTTGTTTTGCTCATCCTACATTAACATATCAGCCAAACCAGTTGCGGAGGAGGCATTCCCTAACCCTAGTGATGATGGTTATGGGGATTTGGGCGGATTTTCTTATGCTTGACGAGGGACAGGGTCAAGTATTTTGTGGTATAGGGTGAAATTAGTTCCTTTTGTTGTTTATAGAGAGTATTAGCTCCGTTGGTTGTATAGGAGAGGGTATAGGGTGAAATTAGTTCCTTTGGTTGTATAGGAGAAGGTATAGCTCTTTTTTTTGTTGTATATATAGAGAGCCAGTTCATTTTGATGTAATACTCGATGTATTGGAGTAATAGTTACATTTAACATTTTGGATACATTGCTATTAAGTATGAAGTGGGTTTATATATATATGTGGTTGTTGGAAGGTGGAATTTTGTGAATTTCCAGGTTATGACAGGTTTTTTGTATACTAAACGTCGATTAAACAAAGGAAACTCCACCGAAATTTCGTTAGAATTGGGATGGTGTCGGCCTCGAGATTCACTCCTCGTCCTCGGGATGTGTGTTGGGTCTCGGGGCATGACAAAATATGGTATAAGAGCGTCCACTATTAGATCCGTCTGGGAGCTGTAGTGGGGGACTCGATCGCGACGCGTTTCAGAAGTTTTAGTCGGAACCCGATAAAACCCTAAGTAGTGTTTACGTTACATTAAGCGTTAATACTAGCTTAGCAATGTCGAGACGTCGCACGGGTAGTTGTCTTGTCACAGCGGAAAGCGGCGGACCGCGGTCGAGAAAATTTGACGAATCGGACACTATAAGGTCGGAGTGAATTTTCATTTCGAGGTGGAGGGCGCGACCTACCCTCTGCAGGAACGCACTGCGCTCATCTCCCGAATCTTAGCGCAACCCCGCACTGCTACATGAGCGCGACCTGCGCCTCTTGCATAATTTTGAAAACTCTCTCTCTCATTTATCAAACACTGAGTTGGCTCTTTGTATATGTGCAAAATAGTTACCATGGATCCGGAAAGTACTAGTGGTGATGATACTACGGATCGCGGTTGGGAGGACCGAATGGATAGGCTTCTACTATGATGAATGATAAGCACCCAAAAGTGTATTATGAAACCCCATTGAGACATATAAATTTGGTTAATTATGTGTTTAATAATCATGAAATAAATATGTTTTCATCATCATTGCGGTATTTGCGATAAACATGGAAATATTAGTTAAACTGCGATAAAGCACGAGGAACGGCGATATATGAATTCTTCCAACCCATACGTAAGCATCAAACTTCCAAAGCTCCTACCTCTCGAACCGGGGACTCAAATCGACAAGAGAGCTGCTTAGACAATCAGGGCGATGAATTCTACGCATAGGCGGGAAGTTGTAAAACTGCCCAAAATATCGGACCGCCACTGGACTGCATATGGACCCACTATGCGAGGCCACAAGATTGGATGAGTCATCAATCATGGAGCATGTCAAGACAAAAATAACAAATTATTGGTGCAAAGTTGACACCTTGCATGTAATAAATTAGATTAGGTGTTAATAGTGAAAAAAAGGCAAGGTGTCACTTTGTTTTAATGTGGTGGATAAAAATGAATTAATGTGGTTTGATGATTCACGTGGGAGGAAATGAGATTTCTCTCAAATGGAGAAGAAATTAGACAAGGGTGGGGGACACTCCATTTACTCCCTTGACTTATTTTCCTCACATGGCATTATTTTAGTTCCTTAGTGAAAAAAATCAGAAGTTAGTTTTTAGTTTTTGTAAGAAGCTTGTAATAGTTTTAATGGAGGAAACACTTGTTTTCTTCTAGAAAATAAATATATCGATGAGTTTGATTGTTTATCTTCTTCTTTCTCTCTCTCTCTTTTGTGTTTTTTTAGTTTATAAATCCTTGTCCCAAGGATCATGAGCTAACTTCCCTTTTGGGGAGTTAATCCAACTCATGTGAGGGTAAATCAATTTTGTTGGTTTGGTAGGTTGTTAGGAAGAACAACTAGCTCTACACCCTATCCCAAAATGATAGTTGGTGTAGTGTCTAGTTAGGAATCAAAGCAATGAGCTTAGAGATAAGTCATTATTTAGTTCCACTTGCTAGCATGTGTGAGCTCTTAAGTGAGCCATACATGCTAGGGATCAAATCTTTTCTTCCATTAGGGGCTTGTCTATGAGTCTAGGAAGGATCAAATAACCTTTTTCAAATCAACATCTAATGATAGTTTCACATGAGGAGGATTAACTCTCCACCTTTTCTTTCAAATCTCTATTTTGGTATTAAGTGCATGTTTTCAAACTTTAATGTTTTTCTTAATGTTTGTGTAGGAAGGAAATCCTAGCTTTAATATTATAACCTTACTCCTTAGTTCCCTTAATTGTAACATCCAATTTGTAGTTGTTCTAAACTTTAGGTTAATTCGAATCCTTATTCAAACTCTACGAAACGAAGATCGTGAGTAAGGAATCTTGAGTGCTTTTGCATCAATTTAGAGAGTTCAAACCTCTAAGTAGTGTTAAACAAGCAGATATCAATGAACCAAATGGCTCAAGCACAAAATGAGATGAGAGCTGAGATCGAAAGTTTGAGGGCTAGTCAGAACGAGCCCCAACCTCTTCTAGCATCCGCTGTTATTCCACCTGGCGTAACACCAGAGATAGTATTGCCAACCGTAGTGGGAGTTGAGGAGTTCAGGGCACCAGTGCAAAGCCAATCAGGTTTTCTGCTTGCAAATTTCATCAGGTTACGTCCACCTGAATTTGTGGGGTCTTCTGAGGTTAAAGTAGTCGAAGACTGGTTGTTAGACATGTCTAGTATCTTTGGACTCCATGATGTGTCTTGATGTGGAACGGGTTACTTTGGCTGCCTTCATGCTTAGAGGTGAAGCCAAACACTGGTGGATCAGTGTTAAGGATGTGGAGACGTTTCCGATGAGTTGGGCTAAATTTGAGGAACTCTTCCTTTTGAGGTATGTTACCGAGGTGGCGAGAGCTAAGAAGCGAATGTAATTCCTCAAATTGGAACAAGGAAACATGACCGTGGGACAGTACGAAGAGAAATTCACTGTTCTTTCACGATGCGGGAAGGAGTTGATTTCCACATAAAAAGCTAAGGCTAGGAAATTCATTGACGGGCTGAAACCGTATATGCAGAGCAAGATGTTGGTCCTTCAGATCGATTCTTATGCTAAGGCTGTGAGAAGGGCCCAAGGCATTGAAAGAGTTGATGATCAGTTATTGCTCCAGAGGCAAGAGGTTGGAAAGGTAAGACAGTCAACATTTCAGGGCAGGCAGGATATGGGAAAAAGGCAGATTTATCAAGGCGGTGGTTCGAAGTCGCAATGATGTATAGGCGGTCATCCAAAGAGCACAAATGATGGAGGGCACCAGCTATACATAGGGGTTTGAATATGGTTAGGCCAGCACAGAGTCTACCAGTTGCGAGACCGATGAGTGGATCACAGATGGCACCGAGGGGTACCGCCCTTCTCGAGACCAGATCACCAAGATTTAATTTGAGGCCTCGAGGGGTCGAAAGCTAGATTGCAATCTGTAATACCACAGAGTACACAGTCAGGGAGAGAGAGTGTGGTTTGTTATAGTTGCGGTGAAGCTGGGCATATCAGGCGGTTTTGTCCCAAGTACAATTAAGGGGTGGAACAGAGACCACATGGCAAGGTGTATTATCTAGTGCCAGAGGAAGAAGTTGTGGATCCTGCATCAGTCCAAGAAGAAGCCACGGTATATAATGCGATAGGGGCAGATATCAGCGCGACCGATCAAGTGGTTGAAGGTATGATATGTCTGTTTACACATAAGGTGCATGTCTTGTTTGATACGGGTGCTACTCATTCCTTCATTTCTAAAAATATGGTGGAGATTCTTGGTTTGGATGTAGTTTAATCGGGAGGAAGCTTATTTTATCTACTCCTCTAGGAAAGAAAACTATGTTCTTTGAAGTGTGTCACCATTGTGTGATAAAGATAGGTGATAGGGAGATGATAGTCGATCTAACGGTGATGGACCTAAAAGATTTCGATATCATAGTAGGGATGGATTTGTTAGGAAAGTATCATGCCCATGTAGATTGTTTTGCAAAAACGGTGACTTTTAGAGTACCAGGGCAACCTGAGGTTGTGTTTAAGGGGATTAGAAATACGGTATCTCGGGTTGTGAAGGCCAAGTCTGACTTCAAGTATGATAGATACGGATTGTTAGCTGGTCTTAGTCTCCAAGGGCCGAAGTTCGAATCTTCCGAGCTTGTTCCCGTGGTTCGTGAGTTTGTGGCAGTGTTCCCAGATGCATTACCGGGATTGCCTCCCTGGCGTGAGATAGATTTTGTAATAGATCTACTATCGGGAACGTCGCCTATTTCGATGATTTCTTATCGAATGGCTCCTCTCGAAATGAGAGAACTCAAGTCCCAATTAGATGAATTGAAAAGATTGGGGTTTATAAGGGAAAGCCAGTCACCTTGGGGAGCACCAGTGTTATTTGTGAAGAAGAAAGATGGGTCTTTTCGGCTATGTGTGGATTATCGGAAGCTGAATAATGTGACTATCAAGAACAAATATCCGTTGCCTAGGATCAATGACTTATTCGATTAGTTAAGGGGTGCCAAGTATTTCTCAAAGATAGATCTCAGAACAGGCTACCATCAGATGAGAATTCGAGAAGAAGATATAAAGAAGACAGCTTTCCGAACACGGCTAGGCCATTTTGAGTTTTTGGTGTTACCATTTGGATTGACCAATACTCCAGCTACATTTATAGATCTCATGCACCGAGTGATGTGGAAATACTTAGATCAATTTGTTATCGTATTCATAGATGACATATTGATTTATTCCAAGACTAGGGCAGAACACAAGGAACACTTGAGGATTGTCTTCCAAACACTAGTTGATCATCAGCTTTATGCCAAGTTTAGTAAATGTGAGTTCTGGTTGAATGAAATGAAGCTCTTAGGGCATGTTGTATCAGAGAATGGAATAAAAGTTGATCATTCAAAGATAGAGGCAGTGAATAATTGGCCGAGACCGATGTCAGCGATGGAAATCAGAAGCTTCTTGGGATTGGCAGGTTATTACCGTCGTTTTGTAGAAGGATTCTCTAGCATAGCGTCGTCCTTAACTAAATTGACCCAAAAGGATGTGAAGTTTGAATGGACGGAGACATATGAGAAAGCCTTCCTAGAGCTAAAAGCTCGATTGATAACCGCACCAATTTTGACTATCCGAGATCCTGAGAAGAGTTATGTGATTTATACTGATGTCTCTAACACCGGGTTAGGATGTGTCTTAATGCAAGAAGCCCAAGTGATAGCGTATTCGTCAAGACAATTGAATGCCCATGAGAAGAATTATCATACTCATGACTTGGAGTTAGCTGCGATTATTCATGCCTTAAAGATCTGGAGACATTATGTGTATGGTGAAAGATTTGAGATATTCTCTGATCACAAGAGTCTCAAGTACTTGTTTTCGCAGAAGGATTTGAATATGAGACAGAGGAGATGGGTTGAGTACATGGAGGACTATACATTCTCATTGCAATACCATCCGGGTAAAGCAAATATAGTTGCCGATGCATTAAGTAGGAAGCGAGAACATGTTTGTGCTCAGATGATGATGAAGGAGTGGCAATTGTTGGAGTCTGCTGCTTCTTATGGTTTTGAAATCACGGGAAATGGAAGTGGATACCCTCAGAAGTGTTGTTATTTAGCACAGATGACAGTGACGGCAGAAAACACCTTAGTCCAGGAGATTGTGAATGCCCAGAATACATCGAAGGATGGACCTAGGTACCGAGGATATGTGGAGAATGCCGAGGATGTCGATTGGGAAAAACACGGAGACGAAAGTATCAGATTCAGAGGAAGAATTTGGGTACCGTTTGATCACTCTCTGAAGAATGATATCTTGAGTGAAGCACATAGATCGAAGTATACAATTCATCAAGGCGGTACCAAAATGTACAGAGATCTGCGTCATCAGTTTTGGTGGCCGGGTATGAAGCGACACATTGCGGAATATGTTAAGAAGTGTGTCACATGCCAATAGGTGAAAGCTGAACACCATAGACCACCTGGTCTTCTTAAACCTCTGGAGATTCCTGAATGGAAGTGGGAGAATATAACCATGGATTTTGTATCCGGGTTACCGAACCAGTGAGGGAATGGATTCTATATGGGTTATTATAGATAGGCTGACCAAGTCTGCCCATTTCATACCTGTTAAGACTACTTACTCTGCTGAAAAGCTAAGTAGAATCTACATGTCAGAGATACTGAGGTTGCATGGGGCACCATTATCGATAATTTCAGATAGAGGTACTCAATTTACCAGTTCATTTTGGAGAAGTCTTCAAAGAGAATTGGGAACCAAACTGAAATTCAGCACCGCATTTCATCCTCAAACCGATGGGCAATCGGAAAGAGTCATTCAAATCATCGAAGATATGCTTTGGGCTTGCGTCCTTGATTTTGGGGGTAGTTGGAAGACTCATCTGGCGTTGGCTGAGTTTGCTTACAATAACAGTTATCAATCTAGTATTGGTATGGCACCGTTTGAAGCGTTGTATGGCAGACCTTGCAGAACACCTCTCTATTTGGTGAAACCGGAGATAGTATTATGTTGGGGCGAGAGATGGTTAGTGACACCACCAAGAATATTAGAGTGAGTGATCTGAAATCGGTTGCTCATAGCCCGTGAGTCGTCGAAAAGCTATCGCGGATAGGCGTGAGGCGCCCCTTGGAATTTTATGAAGGTGACAGGGTATTTTTGAAGGTATCTCCGAAGAAGGGAATTCAGAGGTTCGGGATGAAAGGGAAACTTGCACCTAGATATGTGGGACCGTTTCCAATTATTCAGAAGATCTCGGAGTTGCCGTATAGGCTGGAGTTACCGGAAAGGCTATCACGTGTCCATAACGTGTTCCATATTTCGATGCTACGCAAGTATGAGCCGGATCCCCTACATGTTGTCGATTTTGAATCGTTGGAGTTAGAAGAAGACATTACCTATCCGGAAGGGCCAGTTCAAATCCTAGATACCAGAGAGAAGAGATTGAGGTCAAAGGTCATTCCATTGGTAAAGGTCTTATGGAGAAATCACAATGTGGAGGAAGCAACATGGGAGAAGGAATTGGATATGCGGCAACAATATCCAGAATTGTTCGAGAACTAAGGTATGATTTAATTTCGAAGACGAAATTTTCTTTTAAGGAGGGTAGGATGTAAAGTCCTGAATTCTTAATAAAGGTAAATTAGTAAAAGACTCTCAAACCTTAGGGACGATTACATATGTGGCCAGTCAGATAGTCGTTAGCATGACGTAACGTAAATTAATTTAACACCGAACGAGAAAAACCAAGTTAGTTCAGGAAAACCACTTGGAAAATTTTAAGATTTCATAACACTGGTTACTTAGAATATACGAAGATCGAAAAAAATAAATAAATAAATAAATAAATTATAAATGATAAAATAATTCGATACATGGTAAAACCGTGTACGCATAACTAACTACTTGCATAGTCAATAGGAGTCTGTCGCCTGTAAACTCGGAAACTATAGAACTGGGCAAGTCCTTCGACCACAGCGCCGCAATTGCGGTATCGCGTGCGCAAACTTGGGCGTTGCACGCGAGAGCGGGGATCAAAACCTTGTTGGATGCTAAATTACAAGGTAAGGGGTAGGATGGTCTTTTTAGCTAAAACTTAGAAAAATCGCACCAGACAAAATCGCACAACCCTAATATCGCACCCAAAATTTTCCCCATTTCGCTAGTTGAAAACCTAGGAGAGAGAAACCCCATTTCGCCCAAATTCAATCGATCCAAACCAACAATTCTTCACACCCAATCTTAGAAAACTTAAACCCAAGCGTGAAGATTCAAATTGATTGGAATTTCGTCGTATCGCCGTGAGAGGTGAGTTTAATTTCATTTCAAACAAATTTTTAAACTTATTTCGATAGCTTGTGATGTATTACTGAAAATAATGGTAGGGGGGTTTTAATTTTGGCAGTAGTAGTTTGTAGAAGCTAGAGTTGAGCAATATTGGTGAAGAAGCAAGCTAAAGGAGCGATTCCTACTGACTGAGTAAGAATTTTTGTTATTCACTCCATTTTAAGCAGTTCATGTTGATTATTGAGTGGATGAGAAGAAGCACCCACCGATTTTATTGTTAGAATTAATGTGAATTGAAGGTGTGGACTTGGTTGTTGTTGGAGTTGGGAAAAATCTCACTTGTTAGTGGAAGTGATATGATTGGCATTTATGTGAGGGACTGCAGTGGTTGGAAATAGCCTGCGGAGACCTATCAGAGGTACAGTGCTAGAAATGGCCTGTAGCTTTGTTAACTGTAGTTAGAGGAACAATTACCTGAAACCGAATTCTTCGCGTCGAGATTCTTCTCGACTTACGTTAGATAAGAATTTCGCGTTCGTTCGATAAATTCTAATAACCTACGTGTATATGCTGTTATAGGAGTTAAATAAGAGTGGATTCGGTTAAGCGGGCTCGATTCGGTTAAGTGGGCTTGAGGAGAACGGAGCTTGCTAAGGTAGGAACTTACATACCAATATGTAGCATGCTTATTTTCATGCATGATTTGATTGTTTTAAATTAGGAAAGATAGTTTGCGTATCAACCATGCATGTATATGTGATATTCATGTTTTGCATTGTATTTACTCGATATAAACTAAATATATGAATAGCTTTCGTGTGAAATGGTTTTTGCGAAATCTGGGTAGCGGAGATTTATTTTCTTTGTTAAAAGAGCAAAACTGGTTTTGGGAAGGGTTCTCGTCTCTTGTCTCAGTAAGGAGACAGAGAGATGGATTTTGTATCGCGGTAAGGATTACCCGGTTGTTTGTAACTATGTGTGAGGTTCTGGATTGTTCCACGGATGGTTCGTTGTTATTTACGATGATTCGCCGTTTGGGAATCATCGGTTGTCATTTACTATGACTGGCCCGTTTGGGAGTCATAGGTTGCATTACTCGATTGTTGGAAATCCAGGAACTCACACATACAGAACAAACAGTTTTAAAAGAAAAACTAAATATGTATCTATAGTATTTGGAAATGACCGGTAATACGAGTATATATATATATATATATATATATATATATATATTACTATGCTTATCACGAGGGGATTTAGAAAAGGAATTGTGAATTCCTATAAAGAAGGAACTGTTGTCGCATTTTCGGAGACGGCAGTTCGCTCTAGGATTCCAACTGTGGTATACACCTTTCGAGGTGGTGGGCCACCTTTAAAGGGATGCATCACGGGATGTAGTCTGGGAATTCCTTTTCTACTTTTCTAGATAACCATGTTTTATGCGTGTGTCAATCTTGTATGGTACTTAGCTTGTGTGAGGTTACATGTTACCTCGATGAGGTTTTAGGCGAGGAGTGAGAGTTTAGTCCACTCGGATGTGTGTCGGGATCCCGAAAGATCTGCAGGTCGTCAAACGGTTGACCACCGTAAGTTAGGTGACGACCGTATGGGGGTCGTGGTGGTCGCCGCATGAGGGCCCACCGAGCCCTAAAAGCTTTGGGGATTTTGTGTGTACGAACACAACAACGGCATTTCAACTCCCTGCCGGTAAAATCAGGAGAACAACGGTGCATGGTTCACATTGGAAAATACTGAACCGAGATATGCCTGTGACTGGGGCTGAGTACCAGTCGTACCCTCACCATTCTAATAAGACGCAGCGGCCACAATAGTTGTATGATGATTGTGAAAACTATATTTTGAATATTAATGAAGCATGTCGAAATGATTTCTACTAGTTAGTGATGTATTATATAGTCACGATATTTGGATATTATTATGGAAACCCTACATGTTTTAAATGTTTTCTATAAGTAGACTATTTATTGGTTATGTGCGTTTCTACTGGGCATAGTTGTTTTGCTCATCCTACATTAACATTTCAGCCGAACCAGTTGCGGAGTAGGCATTCCCTAACCCTAGTGATGATGGTTATGGGTATTTGGGCAGATTTCCTTATGCTTGACGAGGGACAGGGTCAAGTATTTTGTGGTATAGGGTGAAATTAGTTCCTTTTGTTGTTTATAGAGAGTATTAGCTCCGTTGGTTGTATAGGAGAGGGTATAACTCTTTTTTTTTTTTGTTTATATAGAGAGCCAGTTCATTTTGATGTAATACTCGATGTATTGGAGTAATAGTTACATTTAACATTTTGGATACATTGTTATTAAGTATGAAGTGGGTTTATATATATATGTGGTTGTTGGAAGGTGGAATTTTGTGAATTTCTAGGTTATGACAGGTTTTTTGTATACGAAACGTCGATTAAACAAAGAAAACTCCGCCGAAATTTCGTTAGAATTGGGATGGTGTCGGCCTCGAGATTCACTCCTCATCCTCGGGATGTGTGTTGGGTCTCGGGGCATGACAGATAACGAGTCTAAACGTGAAGTAAATCTTCTGCTAACTTGGCACGATAACTTTGCAGCCAATCACTCAACGGAGTGGTTGACAACTCATTGAAGATATGAAGAAAAATAATATTGGTGTAGCCGATCATTTTGCACGTTAACTTTGTAGCCAATCACTCAACGGAGTGGTTGACAACTCATTGAAGATATGAAGAAAAATAATGTTGGTGTAGCCGATCATAGCCGAAAGGTTATAAGATGTCATCTCTCTCCTAGAAAAAAATTTCTGGACTCATCGAAGATATGAAGAAAAATAATATTGGTGTAGTCGATCATAGCCGAAAGGCTATAAGAGGTTGGCTCTCTCCTAGAAAAAAATTATTTGGACTCATCGAAGATATGAAGAAAAATAATGTTGGTGTGGCCGATCATAGCCGAAAGGCTATAAGAGGTCTGCTCTCTCCTAGAAGAAATTTTATGGACTCATCGAAGATATGAAGAAAAATAATGTTGGTGTAGCAGATCATAGCCGAAAGGCTATAAGAGGTCTTTGGCTCTCTGCTAGAAAAAATTATCTGGACTCATCGAAGATATGAAGAAAATTAATGTTGGTGTAGCAAATCATAGCCGAAAGGCTATAAGAGGTCGTCGGCTCTCTCCTAGAAAAAATTATCTGGACTCATCAAAGATATGAAGAAAATTAATGTTGGTGTAGTCGATCATAGCCGAAAGGCTATAAGAGGTCAGCTCTCTCCTAGAAAAAATTATCTGGACTCATCGAAGATATGAAGAAAAATAATGTTGGTGTAGCCGATCATAGCCGAAAGGCTATAAGAGGTCGGCTCTCTTCTAGAAAAAATTATCTTGACTCATCAAAGATATGCAAAACAATAATGTTGGTGTAGCCGATAATAGCCGAAAAGCTATAAGAGGTCGGCTCTCTCCTGGAAGAAATTATCTGGACATCCGGACCACTATAGCATGTAGGGATGACAGATCACAAATGGAGGGTCGACATGCAGTCTATTGCCAGGATGTCGATTTCAGTTACCACGCATTAGTAGTTCAACGTCTCTGGAGGGTCTCTTTGCACATAGTAGTTCCAACCTTTGAGCTCTCCAGTTGACTAAGGCATGCTCCACATAACATGTGAGTTGACGGGTAGCTTTGTATAAGGTGACTCAGTTACATAGGACCACGAAAAGAGTGATTGGATTCCAACCTTCCGTCTATATTCTCTAGATGTTCACCCTATATACGGAAGAACCGATCTCCATAGTTGACTCTCATCTTCATTGACAATTTGCAATATCTGATTTTGCCTACCTTAACAAAAAAAAATGTCAATCTAAAATTGGTTTTCACTTTGCCCGATCCAAATGGTTGACAAGAAGATTTTTGTCTTAATTGATTTGTCAATTTTGACACTCCAACCAATTTTACTTCGAAAAAGTTTATTCAACTTAATTGGTCGGCAAGCAAAAAGAATATTGATTAGATCTCATTTTTACTATGATCATCTTATATTGAGTAGATCAGAATCTAATATTGAGCATATCAATCATTTTGAGTATAGTAGCTTGATGATAGAGATGAAACTTCAGTAACTATGAGAAATTGACATATAACAAAAAGTGTTTGACCTCATAATGGAACTCGCACAATCGATAGTAGCCCAAACCTTAGAGCTCATCGACATGCTGATATGTCCATATGATGATGTCACTAACTTTCTATTTGTTGCCTCACTAAAGAAGGGATCAACATATAACAAGGAGTGGTTGACCTCATAATGGAACTCACAAAGTCGATAGTAGCCCAAACCTTAAGGCTCATCGACATGTTGATATGTCCATACGATGATGTCGATAATTTTCTATTTATTGCCTCACTGAGGAATGGATTGACATATAACAAGGAGTGGTTGACCTCATAATGGAACTCGCACAGTCGATAGTAGCCCAAACCTTAGGGCTCATCGACATGCTGATATATCCATATGAAAATGTCGATAACTTTCTATTTGTTGCCTCACTGAAGAATGGATCGACATATAACAAGGAGTGGTTGGCCTCGTAATAGAACTCACACAGTTGATAGTAGCCCATACCTTAGGGCTCATCGACATGCTGATCCGTCCATATGATGATGTCGATAGCCTTCTATTTGTTATCTCACTGAAGAATGGATTAGCATATATATAGAAGTGATTGACCTCGTCATGGCACAGTGGTCGTCTAAGCTTATGGCTTATCGACATGTTGACCAATCCAATATGATGATGTCGATATTCTTCTGTCTATAGCCTCATCAAATAATAGATCGGTATACAACAAGAAGTGATTGATCTCGTTATGGAACTCGCACAGTTGATAACATGCCAAGCCTATGGCTCATTGACATGCTGATCAGTCCAATATGATCATATCGATATTCTTCTATTTATAGCCTAAATAAATAATGGATTAGCCATACGACAAGAAGCGCTTTACCAACTGCTGATACTTACAATCATTCTGCTTCAAAGTCATATTGATTCACTACCCAAAAAAAAAAAAAATCTTGCAATAATGACTATCACTCTGTCATCAAATAAAAGACCTTCCATTCATACATGGGGCATCTTAAATATCTTTTACATTTATAATTCATTTGTTATTCATACATACATGCATACATTTAAATTAGCATTCATAACATTTCATTACATTCATACATTTTAATCATTAAATTATTATATTATCAGTACATTTTGGGGGCGGCGACACCCCAAATCTCATTACGTTATCATTACACTTTGGGGGCGGCAATATATATTCTAAATTTCATTACGTTATCATTACACTATAGGTGCGACTTTCAATATATAATCGTTACAATTTGGGGGCGTCACCTCAACTTTCATTATCATTACACTATGGGGGCGGCCACACCCCAAATTTCATTATGTTATCATTACACTATAGGGGAAGCGTCACTCCAACTTTCAATATATAATCGTTACAATTTGGGGGCGTCACCTTAACTTTCATTATCATTACACTATAGGGGCGGCGACACCCCAAATTTTATTATGTTATTATTATACTATGGGGGCGGTGACACCCTAAATCTCGTTACGTTATCATTACACTGGGGCAGCGACACCCCAAATTTTGTTACGTTATCATTACACTGGAGGCGGCGACACCCCACATTTTTTCATTATCATTACACTGGGGGGGGGGGGGGGGTGACACCCCAAATTTTGAACTTAATCAGTCAAATTGTTTACCACCCCAAATTTCGTCCCAAATTGATCAGTCAAGGGCAAGCAATTATCCTTTTGAACTTGACGATCTCTATCCTTTGCCAATCGAATTATTTGCCGCTCAATCACTATTGTCTAATACCCAATTTCCAAATATTTTGATAAACCAAGTAACTTGTTTGCCGACCAACTATATAGCAATTGAATAAACTGATCTATCCAAGCACTCCTTACCGATCTATGTTTTGCGGCCCATGCGACGTTCTTTTTTATTTTGCCGACCCTATTAGTGAAAGCAAACCTGATATATAATTAGCCCATTAGTAACCCACTAATATTTTACTGACCCTATTCATACAATAAAATAACAAGAAACCGCTCAGAGCTACAAAATAAAAGGGGTAGAATATCGTTGTATTGCCCTACATAGATTTTCGATCCCTTAATTCAAAAAAAAAAATGCCGTTGACACTTCATAATTCCTTCCAAAAAAAAATAGCATTTGCCAACCCTATTCAAATGAACAAGAAAATCTATTCTAGCATTTGAATTGCCGCTCGAAACTGTTGCCGATCCTTTTGCGTTGCCGATCCCATAAATGCCGCTCGCAAACTTTTTCCATCCACTGGAGTTGAGGTATCTCCATGATTGGTCATGGCAAAGAAGAGGGTACATGGAGAACAAGGCAAAGCATGTGAACCACTTAAACAACAAAGGTTCTTCTAGAGCCAAAAGGCTTTCTGGTAGTAGAGGAAGCAGAATAGACTTTTCATGAACTTGAAATGAAAATAGGTAAAATGCAAACGAACTTTTGAACATTGCTTATAGGAATCCCCTGTCGCTGGGTGTCCTAATCAGCTGAATCATTGAAGGCAGAGCAGATAGCACTGTTGCTGTAAGACTGAAGAACTTCAAAGATTGTGTAGTGAACAATCTCTTGTTGGAATCTTCATGTGTATTTCAAATACTTGTGTGTTGTTTAGTCCCACATTGGTGAACCACCACTAGGAAGTGAGGTATATGAGGTGAACCTCTAACATAAGGGCGTGCCCTTAGGGTACAAAGGCTTTTGTGTTAGGAGGGAGGACTCACCCAAAGCCACACACGCGCGCGCCCGCCCGCCCCGCACCGAGTCGTGTCGTGACGTGGGCTTGGGCTTGGGCTGTTTGTCTAGTGGGTAGTGGATTACCAATTGCCTAAACTTGGTTTTGCTTTTGCAACAAGTTTCGGCTAAGCTAGAGTTCTACTTCGATTTGGTTTTGTGAAACCGAATTAGAGAGGTGTCCTTCTCCATCTATGATTCGATCATACCTCTATATAAACACTGCTGTGTTCATAAGAGAGATCGATCACAGAACAGAGAGAGAGAGACGCAGAGGGAGAGAACTCGTGTATACAAGAAGTCGTCCTGCTGCTGCCTCGATATTGAGAGAGACAGAAGTCGTGCTGCTATCTCTATACACCAGCGAAACAGAAACAGAACTCGTGCATACTATCCCTTCATATCACCCTACACGAATCAGAGAAACAGATAAGTCTTTCATTGCTTTCTTTATTCTCTTCTTCCTGTCAGCCGCCAGAGAGAGTTATATTGCTGTTCTAGAGGGTAGTCTGTTCTAGTGCAAAGTCAGACTGCTGTTAACCATTGAATCCTGTGAGGAAGACGCCACTGTTGCCTTTCTGCACCATTGGAAGGGGCGAAATCTTTCCTTAAGGACAGCCTAATCCGCGCCTTGGTTATTACCTGTTATTCTGTCCTTGTCTTCTATTGTTTTCTTTTATCTGCATACAACAATCTTAAGGAAAGATCAAGATGTCTACACCTGTTGACACCACGCCGATCAAAGAAACTAATTGCGAGTCATGGAAGTAACTTCGTCTATGAGAGATCCCGCACCTCTACTTGAATGCTCATGAATTTACCTAATGTGTCCAAGATTGAATCCTTCAACGGTTCACACTTCAAGAGATGGAGAGAAAGGGTGTTCACAGCCCTAGATGTACTCAACTATGCAAAGTATCTCACTGATACAGCACCCGTGGAGGGTTCTAATGATTGAAAGAAAGAAATCAAGCCGCTTTGGCTCAATGGGAATAAGGTATGTCGTCATGCTATTTTGAGTACCTTGTCCAATGAGATTTTTGATATTTATTGTTCAAATAAGAATGCACATGATATATGGGAGAGTTTGAACAAGAAATACATAATAGAGGATGCTGGTACTCAGAAATATGCTATTGGGAATTTTCTAAAGTTCCATATGAGAGAGGATAGAGATGTAACGTCTCAAATCCATGATTTTCATGTGTTGATTAATGATTTGAAAACTGAGGGTATTAATTTACCCGAATCCTTTGTTCTTTGGATGTTTGATTGAGAAACTCCCCAAGTCTTGGAAACACTATAAAAATAGTATGAAGCATAAGCGTAAGCAGATGACTCTTGAGGATGTGATCATTCACATTCACATAGAGGAAAAGAACAAGACTCGGGATGAGGTGTTGTCTAAGGAATTTCATTCTAAAGCCAATATCGTTGAAGGTAATCCCAGCAAATCTAACAAAACCTCTAAGAAGCAGAAGTCCAACAAAAATAAGAATTTCAAGGTCAAAGGCACTTCTTTTAAAAGGAGTGGTACTGGCAATGGAAATTGTTATGTTTGTGGTAAACCTGGACATAGGGCTTTTCAGTGCAGACACAAGAAAGACACTGATGATCCTCCCAATGCTAATCTAGTTGAGGGAGATGATATTGTTGCTGCTGTCGTGTCACAAGTGTTCATAGCCACTGGGAAGAGGAACTGGGTACTAGATTCTGGTGCCACCCGCCACGTCTGTGGTGATGTTGAAGCCTTCTCAGACTACATACTAGTGAAAGATGAAAAGGTCTATATGGGTGACTCTAGGTCTGTTCCTGTTGAGGGAACAGGCAAGGTTCTTCTGAAGTTAACTTCAGGGAAAACCCTTTCACTTAGTAATGTTCTTCATGTTCCTGAGATTCGTCAGAATCTGATTTCTGTGTCCCTACTGGGAAAAGCTGGCGTCAAGGTGACTTTTGAGAGTGACAAGTTTGTTCTGACAAAGAATGAGGGTTTTGTTGGTAAAGGTTATTGTAATAACAGTGGTCTTTTCATGTTGAATGTACTTGACAACATTATTATTAATAAGAATGAATGAATACGCTTATTTGCTTGACTCTTTTAATATATGGCATGGTAGACTAGGACATGTGAATGTTCAGTATATGAAAAGGATGAAAGCATGTGGTTTATTGTCTAATATTTCTGATTTTTCTAATGATAAATGTGAAATATGTGCTGAGACTAAAGCCACGAAGAAACCCTGTAGAACTGTGTCTAGAGATAAAACTGAATTACTAACTCTTATTCATACGGATTTGGGTGAATTCAGAAGTACCATGTCTAGAGGGGGGAAGTTTTATTATATTACATTCATAGATGACTTCTCTAGGTACACCATGGTATATTTACTTAGACACAAGCATGAGGTGGGTGAGATGTTTCTCAAGTACAAAGTGAAGTTGAAAACCAATTTTAAGCTGTAAGATTAAGAGACTTGGTCCGATAGGGGTGGAGAATATGAGTCTAACCCCTTCCGGGACTTTTGTGACAAGAGTGGCATTATTCATGAGACTACTCCACCATACTCTCCTGAGTCTAATGGAGTAGCCGAAAGGAAAAACAGAACACTTAAAGAGATGATGAATGCTATGCTTGTAAGTTCTGGAGCTTCCCTGAACTTGTGGGGGGAAGCAATCCTATCTGCTTGCCATATACAGAATAGGATACCCAACAAGAAAACAGGGAATAAGACACCATATGAGTTATGGAAAGGTCATGTACCTAACGACATATTTAAAAATGTGGGGGGTCTTCTTGCTAAGGTTCTTGTGAGCGAACCTAAAAAGAGAAAATTGGGACCTAGAAGCTGTTGATTGTATGTTCATTGGTTATGCTCATAATAGTCTTTGCATATAGATTTTTAGTAGTAAAATCTGATAATAACCTTGTCGATGCTAACACTATTATAGAGAGTAAAAATGCTGATTTCTTTGAGAATTTGTTTCCTTTGAAAATTGGCATTGAGAGGTTGGTAGCTCCTAGTGAACAACAATCAACGAGATCCTGAAATTTCTGAACAAGAAATTCGGAAGAGTAAAAAGAGGCAGGAAATCCACCAATTTTGGTGATGACTTTTACACATTTCTTCTTGATGATGATCCTGTGGCATTATAATGAGGCAATCGGTTCTCGAGATGCTCCTTTCGGAAGGATGCTATACACTCATAACTAGATTCGATTATAGCTAATCACACATGGGAGATAGTTGATCTACCTCACGGGTGAAACCTATCGTTACAAGTGGATCTTCAAAAAAGAAATTGAAACTAGATGGTTCCATTGAGAAATACAAGGCTAGACTTGTAGTCAAGGGTTCTCCAGAAGAAAGGCATTGACTATTTTGATACTTATGCTCCTGTAACTAGGATTTCTTCTATAAGAGTTCTAATGGCTCTAGCTGCTATTCATAATTTATTTATTCATCAAATGGATGTAAAAACTGCATTTTTGAATGGTGATCTTGATGAAGAAATATATATGATGCGACTTTGAGGAGGCACGATAGTCTTAGGGGAATGAGCATAAAGTATGCAAATTAGTTAAGTCTTTATATGGGTTGAAACAAGCGCCAAAACAATGGCATTAAAAGTTTGACAGTGTCATGATGTCTAATGGATATCACATAAATGATGCTGATAAATGTATTTACTTCAAATCTTTTGATGTGAATTCATATGTGATTATCTGTCTATATGTGGATGACATGTTAATCATGAGTCCTAGCCTTGATGTTGTGAGAAACACCAAGATGTTTTTATCCTCCCAATTTGAAATGAAGGATTTGGGAGAAGCTGATGTGATTCTTGGAATCAAAATCATCGTAAAACGATGATGGCTATACGCTTTCACAAGAGCATTATGTTGAGAAGTTTTTGAAGAAGTTTAACTTTTATGATAGTAAGCCCGCGGTCGACACCTTATGAGGCAAATAGTGAACTTCGGAAAAATGCTCAACATGGTGTACTTCGATCTAGATATGCCCAAATTATTGGTAGTCTCATGTACTTGATGAATTGCACTAGACGACATTGCTTATGCAGTTAGCGGGCTAAGCGGATACACTCATTGTCCTAGTCGGGGAACATTGGAGTCGTTAGAGATTAGTCAAGTACTTGAGAGGAACAATGAATTACGCATAAGGTTTAGACAAACTCCACCGTGATAGAGGGTTATTGTGATGCAAATTTGGATATCCGATTCTCATGATATCAAGTCCACTAGTGGTTATATTTTCACCCTAGGTGGAGGTGCGATCGCTTGGAAATCTTCTAAGCAGACCTTGATAGCTCGTTCAACCATGGAGTCCGAGCTTATTGCTTTAGATAAAGCAAGTCTGCCGGGTCGAGTGGCTTAGAAACCTCTTGGCAGATCTTCCTATTGGTACAAAACCGCCTCCCAATTTGTACCTATGCATTGGATTTGTCAGCCGCAATAGCAAAGGCAAAAGAGCAAATTGTATAATGGGAAAAGGGCATATTAGATGCGAGACTACTGATCTATAAAGCATTTCTTTGGAATCTGGAGTTGTGGCTCTAGATTATGTGAAGTCGAGTTAAATTTGGCCGATCCTCGACAAAGCCCACTTAACAGGAGACAAGTGGTTGATCGTCGAGGGGATGGGACTTTTGCCTTAGATAGAGGCGACATCGACGGCAACCCCACCTATGTGTGATTGGAGATCCCATGAAGTAGGTTCAAAGGGAAAAACAAGTCACCCTCGCCGCCCGGTATGCTATTGTCTTTATTTGAGGCGCCCCACCCTATGACTAGATAGCATTATTGTATACTTTGTATAACTTGAATAGCAATGAGAAAAAGGATGAGTTATTTTACTCTTAATGGAATCCATAGTCCATTATTTTTTATGAGATAGTGTATTTTAAGCTGCTATGTACACTTGATGGATATCCACCTACGTGAATGTAGAACTGGGTCGGTTCTTATGAGTATTCGTGCAAATACTCTAGAGCATTCACATAACACAGGAAGCCATAAAGGGCCAAAAAAGCAACAACACTTGTAACAGGCATATAATGAAGGAGCAATGTGGGTGCATGTCCTCTATTTTACTACAAGGGAATGTTGGTTCAAAGATTTTTAATCCACCACTTTCGCGTATTATAAGACATGTTACCCATGATGGGTTCAAGCCGAAAAGCACCAAGATATCTTATGCATTGTTTTTCGATTCTCTCGGCATTTTGTTAACCCATTTCTTTTGTAATATCCTATTCCAAAATAGTGGGGGACTATAAGTATTTTGAAATAGTAGGGGATTGTTGGAATCTTCATGTGTATTTCAAATACTTGTGTGTTGTTTAGTCCTACATTGGTGAACCACCACTAGGAAGTGAGGTATATGAGGTGAACCTCTAACATAAGGGCGTGCCCTTAGGGTACAAAGGCTTTTGTGTTAGGAGGGAGGACTCACCCAAAGCCACACGCGCGCGCCCGCCCGCCCCGCACCGAGCCGTGTCGTGACGTGGGCTTGGGCTGTTTGTCTAGTGGGTAGTGGATTACCAATTGCCTGAACTCGTGTATACAAGAAGACGCCACTGTTGCCTTTCTGCACCATTGGAAGGGGCGAAATCTTTCCTTAAGGACAGCCTAATCCGCGCCTTGGTTATTACCTGTTATTCTGTCCTTGTCTTCTATTGTTTTCTTTTATCTGCATACAACATCTCTTCCACTTTATAATTATAGAACTAGTACACCATAAATTAGCCACATAATCCTCATATATCCCTCGCTCAAAAGGAGCAAGGCGAGACAAAACTTCATCGCGGAATTTACTGAATAGAGGTACGACCACCTTATAAGAATGAATGTTCCCAAAACTACCAACCCGAGTTTTGAGACCCTGAGAAATGGATTTTGATGTCTGAGGCACTTCCCAAAGAGATGGGCAAAAAATGCCGGTGCAAAATATAAACTCATCTGTTTATGGTTAAGTGCGAGACTGAAGAGGATGCAAGCTACCAAATCATTCTTAGAGAAAATTGCACCAACAGCTCCAACAGTAAGGCCCAAGCTGATGCAATTTACTGAAAATGGCCATGGTCAATTAGTACCAGACAAGGGTTCAGTAAAATCTAGCAAGCTGCCAAACTAAGTCTTCTTTATGACTACTACCACGACTAGCATAGTAGACAGTTAGGAAATAGATTGCAACTGGAAAGAAGATGAACATGTCCGAAGACAAAACTGTCCACCTCATAAGAAGTTTCCCAAGAGAGGACTTATGGCCCCTTGACGCGTAAAGGGCAACCGAGTCAGGATGGAAATAATGGAGCACGAGAGAATGAGCATAGCTCTGGTAAGCTGTGAGAGGTGGATAATCAAGACCCCAATAGCTAAGGTTATTGGATGTGGTGTTCTGATACCATTCCGTGACTGGGGTGTTTAGGGTGATCTCCATCCAATGTCTTTGTGCCTTGTAATATCCATACTTTGGTGCATCTCCAGCCCCAGAGTAAGTGTGCATAGACACCAACACTCTAACTAATATTGCAAACACACTAAACTGAAGCAACCTTTCCACTTTCTAGCTGCCACCACAAATCATCACCATTATCTTTTATCAATTTCTTCTTCCCTCTCTTTTTCTCCATCCTTGCCGATCCTTCTCTATCGAACTAAACCAAATTCAAAATTTGCCGATCCAATTGCCGTTCAAATATGATTTGCCGATTCTATTGCCGTTCAAAAATGATTTACCGATCCAATTGTCGTTCAAATATGATTTTCTGATCCTATTGTTGTTCAAATCTAATTTGCCGATCCAATTGTCGTTCAAATATGATTTGCCGATCCTGTCGTCATTCAAATATAATTTGCCGATCCAATTGTCGTTCAAATTATTTGCCGATCCTATTGTTGTTCAAATATGATTTACCGATCCAATTGCCGTCCAAAAATGATTTGCCCGATCCTTTAGTATATTGACATGCCCATATCAAATACACCCAACTAAAATCCCTAGCCAATACCCAATTCTGATTCTTTGCCCAGCCCTTTATATTTAAGACCAAATAGCTCATCTAAAAAAGCCCATGAACTCCTTTTTATGGTCTTTTAACTACAGCTTCAGACTTAACTGCCGACCATATATTTATTTTGTTCTATTTCTTTCCCAAAGTTTTATTTACTAAACTACCATCACTAGCCAATATTGAAACTGCCCAAAAAAAAACAACTACGACTACTGGCTGAATCTTTAATCCTTTATTCTTACCCACAATTTACCAAATTGTCATTACATTTTATCAAATAATTTTGATTTTTACATGCCAATTTAATATCTTCTGTTCATGATATTTGCCTATCCCTACTACTACTATTTTACCAATCAATTAACAGTTTAACCTAAAAAAAAAAAAACTTTTTTGCCACGCAGGCTTTGCCCATGTAACAAAGAGAGGGCGATGTTCCAACCCCCACAAATATGGCCCAATAAAAGCCTAATTCAATACAAACTCACACTCATAGTCTATGCTCAGAGCTTATCTATAATAAAGCCCATGCTCAGAGCTTATCTACAATAAAATCCACACTCAGAGCCCATGTTCAAAGCCTACATACCTACACGTAAAATCAATATCAATTGCGCACATGTTTTGCGAGTCAAACAACTTCCACAACTTCATCCACAACCTTCACAACTTCGTCCATATTCAAGATTCACTTCCATCAACTAGGGCTGGCAATGGGTCGGGTAAGAACCGATACCCGATCCGGTCCGAACCAATAAAAGTGGGTCTGGTACAGGTAGTTAGCATATTGGACCGGTTCTGGACTTGAAAATAAGAACCGGACTTTTATTGGATTGGATCTGGATTAAGTTTTGATCGAACCATTTTGGACCCGATCCGGTTGAAATGAGGTTAAAAACTTAAAATTATTCTTGCCGTATATTCCCATTTCCTTCTCAATTTTGCATTATTTTTTAACATAATAAAAAAGATTGTTTCTATCTAAAGAAAAATCTTCCCTTACAAATTTCAATTTCAAATCATCTATCACGCCCATTCAAACCACAAATCATGCAATTAAGATTTGAATTCCTAACTATCTAGTGCATATTCCAAAAAAATCAAAAGGGAATAATATCTTGCCAAGGTGAATTCTCTATAATCATCTATATATACTTCATTCTTTACTGCTACTATCACAATAAATTAGCATGCAATCCAACGTTTTTTTAATGTAAGCCTCTTAGATTTCATATATTTTAGATGCATTATTTTTAATTATTATTTTTGATCATATTGATAGATATACTAATTTATATTACTTTTGACTTGTTTGGTGCAGAGACTCAGAGAGTGAAGTTATGAGTAATCCTATTCCCATTGTTGAGAATGTCACCCCTGCTGAAGCTTCATCTCCACCATCTGGAGTGAAAAGGAAGCTAAGGTCAAAAGTGTGGCAGGATTTTGACAAGAAAAAATCATCGGAAGGTAAAGACATTGCTACTTGTAAGCATTGTAGGAAGGAGTTTACTGCATCTAATGAAAATGGTACTAGTCATCTAGCAAAACACTTGAAATCATGTCCTAGAATGAAAAACAAAGATGTGTTTCAGCCATTGATTTTTGCTAATAAGGATATCCATGATGGAACTCATGCTATTAAAACATTCAAGTTTGATCAAAGTCGAAGCCGACTTGATTTAGCACGAATGATAACAAAGCATGGGTATCCATTTTCAATGGTTGATCATGAATTTTTCCGTATTTTCATAAATAATCTTCAGCCACTGTTCAAACTTGTAACAAGAAACACAATCAAGAGTGATATTCTTACAATATATAGAGAAGAGAAGGAAAAGCTTTACAATTTTTTCGATTATTTTTCTGGTAGAGTCAGTTTTACTACTGATTTATGGACTTCAGAAACACAAGATGCATATCTTTGTTTGACTGCCCATTTCATAGATAACAATTGGAACTTGCAAAAAAAGATTTTAAGTTTTGTGTTTATGGAAACGTCTCACACATCTGATGAGATATCAAGGGTTGTCATGGCATGTTTGCTAGATTGGAATGTGGATAAAAAGGTTAACACTATTACTGTTGATAATGCATCTAATAATGATGCAATGTTAACCAAGATTAGAGCCATGCTTAATCGTGATCAGTTGTTAGTCCTTGGAGGAAAGTTTTTACATGTACGTTGTACCACTCACATTCTTAATCTTATTGTCAAAGATGGTTTATCTGTTATTGGGTCTGCACTCTCTAAGATTAGAGAGAGTTGCAAGTTTGTGAAGGGAACACCACAAAGAAAACTCAAATGGAAATCTGCAGTCGACCAAGTGAAGGTAGCAACAACAAAACAGATTTGCCTAGATGTTCCAACCAGGTGGAATTCGACCTATAAAATGCTTAAACGTGCATTGATGTATCAAGATGCATTCTGTCGATTGGAACAGCGGGAGTCCGACTTTTTAACGAACCCAAGCAAAGAAGATTGGGAAATGGCTAGGGTGATTTCTGGATGTTTGAAGGTGTTCTATGATTCGACAAAGACTCTTTCAGGTATATGGTTCAATAACTACTAATTCTTATTAACTAGACTATTTTTTTTTTCTTTTACATGTTTCTAGTTTTAGTTTTATCTCTTGGATGTTTCAAGTTAGTAATGAATTATTTGATATACAGGCACTGATTATCCCACCACAAATATGTATTTTGCTGAAGTATGTGAAATTCATGTGAACTTGCTTCAATGGCTAAATCATGAAGATGTATTGGTGATTCTGATGGCGGAGAAAATGTATGAAAAATTTAAGAAGTATTGGTCCGTTTTGTAGTTTGCTTTTAGTCATTGCATGGTTTTGGATCCTCGCTTCAAAATGATGTTTGTTCAGTTTTATTATAATCTTATATATGGAGTGATGATGAGGTTTATGTTAATCAAATCTGAGATACTTTGTTTGACTTATATAACGCAGTATGCTTGAGTCTAGCTCGAACTCAAGCACTAGTACTCAAGTTTTCCATGGCAGCTCTTCAAGTGAAGCAAAGACGGGGATTAGTAAGGACAAGCTCCAAAGGTTTGAAACATGGTGCCATAATAAGGAGGGTTATGATGGTGCACTACAAAAATCTGAGTTGGAGCAAAGATTTGGACGAACCCATATTTCCCCGCTAATAGTGAGTTCAAGATCTTGAATTGGTGGAAGGTTAATAGTCCAAAGTATCCTATTTTGTCTAAGCTAGCACGTGATGTTCTTACAATTCTGTTTCATCCATCCCATCTGAATCAGCCTTCAAAGACTAGTGGCGTGGTGTCTTTGAACGAAAGTACCGTTCTTGCTTGACTCGGATACATTGCAAGCTCTTATTTGTGCACAAGATTGGTTGAATTCGGGTACTGGAGGTATGTATCAATTGCAAAAGTTTAGTATGTCAAATTATATATGATATCAGTTTTCTCAAGTTGGTTTTTTACTTGATAGGTTCTTCCACTGTTCAAATAACACACATGGATGTTGACAACGAAACGGTGGCTTTGATGAACTAGGTTGGTGGGACTTGGACTAGAGTATGGTTTAGAAGTTGCTGATTATAGGAACAGCAAGTTTTTTTTTTTTTGTGAGCAGGAACAACAAGTTAATAAGGGATGTATGCAGTTCCCAATTATTTATTAGTTTTTTTTAATAAACAAGAGTGGGCGACTGGGCGTAGAGTGCAAGATTGTAAGCTTTTATATTGCCTTTTTATTGAGTAATGAAAATTTTCTTCTTTTATTTATGTGTTGCCTTTTTTATTTCTATGCATTGTTTATATATAATTATATTTAGACAAAGAAGGTATTCCACCTGATCAGACAGAGATTAATCTCTGCTGGAAAGCAACTAGAAGATGGACGTACTTTAGCTGGAAGAGTCAACTTTGCATTTGGTGTTGAGGTTAAGAGGTGGATTTGCAGAAAGACAAGATGATTTGCAGGAAGTGCTGCGCTAGACTGCACCTGAGGGCAGTAAATTGCAGGAAGAAGAAATGTGGTCATAGGCTCATAGCAATCAACTGAGGCTCAACTGCCTAAGAAGAAAATTAAGTGAGTTTTGGTCTCTTCTGCGGGGGGCATCTTTAGATTTTAGGCAGGTCATAAATTGCACTGAATGTCAGAGTGGTTTAGCTTCAGAGCTTGTACTGCTACTTTATTTCCTTCAGACTGTGGACGTTGTTAGAGTTTTGTAAGTTTGAAACTATATTAATTAAGTAAAACCAATTCAGTCTGTGGAGTGTGGACGTTGTTAGAGTTTTGTAAGTTTGAAACTATATTAATTAAGTTTGAAAGATGAAACACTGTCTTAACCAGGCCAACAAACATGCTCATTATCCAAAATACCAAATATGGAAATGACAAGAAATATTTTGACATTCAAACAACAGCCATATGCCCATATCCTCTTTCAACTAAAATGGACCTACAAAACCTTGAACAAAGGATAAAATGTAGAAGCAAGAGAGATTCCAATCATGGAGCAGCAGCAAGAAGCCAGGAACTACTATACGTCCAGCAACCTGATCAAGATCCCGCTGACCAGTAGATGTGATTACCCTTCCACGGTTCCACCCTTAGGATCAACATCAACAATTTTCACGTCATCAGCACCACTGGTCCACTGCTCTTGCAGAAATGTAGTGGACGACTTCCGTTCCTCCTGTTTTGTAAGTTGTAAGACCATGAAGTAGCCCAAGCTTAACCGGGTCAGTTCAGACTGGGAGTCTTGCATTGCATGTTTAAGTCTGCAATTCCTAAGGTTGTGCCTATGCTGTTATGTACTCTGTACTCAATGAAACAGTTATTCCATTTTGGTGGGAGAAAAGAAAAGATACCCCACCAAGCAAGTTTGCAAGCCCTGCAAGTACATGGGAGCAACAGATTCAATAAGTACCATATATATTAATTATGTCATTAGGTTGTGCACTATATAGAAGAGAAGGGACACACCTCTACAGTCTACACCACCGATGCAAAACAGGACCACTAAAAGCTCAACAAACCAATACGACATTAATTTGTAAAGCAGAAGCAAGAAACCGGAAGCAATGACTCCAATGAGGGCAAACAACACCATTTGTTCGGTTGATGTTGGGTTGATGTCCACCACACCGCTAGCACCTGTGTCTTCAGTATTCAAATAATCATCCGAAGCATCCTATAAGCAAACATTAATTTGCTCATAACTACTAGCTCGCTTAGATTTCCGTACTTTTACACTTGAGAAGAAACAATCATAATGCCTAGAAATACATATCACTTCCAGAACCATTGAAAGTATTACCTTTAGGAGTTGGTCTAGTTCAATGGATGCTTCTCTGGCACTCCATGCTGTGATGCTGAGTGCTGACCAATAAGATGCTCTTAAAATAGTACCGACCGCCATGATCCATAAAAACACTTCTGCAACATCAATTAATGGACGTCGTGGAGACTGGTAACATCTTAATATGTTATTGGTTCGGATCCAATTACAAAAGACCCGGTCCACCCGATCCAAATTAAAGTTATTGGTTCCAAACGGATCGGGTCCGGAATCAAGAAAACATTTCCAGTCCGGTTCTGGTTCTCAATTTCAAATTTTCATTTGGGTCTGGTACGGTTCTGGATCTACACTTGTTAAAAATGGAGCGGTTCTGGATTCTCAAATATCCGGACCGATCCAACCCATTGCCAGCCCTACCATCAACTTCATATCATGTGATAGTTCTCCCGCCAGTTCTCCAATTTCATCCCATGATTGGAATATTAGAGAACGAGGAAGTAACTATCACCAATCCTACCTATAAAATCCAACCTTCGTAATTTTCCAGAACTACGCAATCGAGACTTGATCCCAAGCAATATCTTTGGGTACGTGGGCAACTTCAAAACCGAAGTCCAGTCTCAACTCTCCCAACAACCATCTCCTTCACAATCTCCTCCGAAAAAGACCACTTCCGACCCAACTGGTGTGTTTAGGCAAATCTTGCTGAAACAATAACTTTGGGGGAAAATTGGTTGTCAAAATTCACCTATTTTAGCACCAGTGGGAAATTGGTTGCATGCTCTGTTGAATATCTCTTTGTAAGTGGTTTTGTTATGTATATGATTATTCATTCTTTTTTAGTTATGTGTAGGTTAAGCTTTCTAAGTAATTGAACAAGGGGATTTATTGAATTCATTAGATGCATTTTGAATCAACTAGTGTGTGTAGTGGTATGTGGTGTTGTAGTAGTTGGGTGGGTGTTGCAGTGGTTACTGTGCTACGCTGCTGCTGCTACTGCTTGTGTGTGTTGGCTGGTAGTGTGTGTATGTGAGTGTGTGCTGGCAGGTGGTGATGGTAGTGTGTTGAATGCGTGTGTGTGTGTGTTTGTGGTATTGCTCTGTGTGTGTGTGTGTGTGTGTGTGTGTGTGTTGGGTGAGTTGGTTGATTGTTTCGATTGAAGGTGGTGCGTGTGTGTGTGTTAGGTGTGTTGTGTGTAAGATGTTATGTGGTAGTACATTGGTCATTGGTCATTAGGTGGGTGTTTGTGTGCAGGTTGGTTTAGGTGTTGCGTGCTGGGTGTTGTTGTTGCTGCTGCATGCTGTGTGCTGCTGCTAAGTGCTGAGTGCTACTATTGCTGCTGCGTGCTAGGTTGTTGCTGTTGTGTGTTGGGGTGTTGGGTGCTGCATGTTGTTGCTATATCAAGATGATGTATCAATTGGTATTCCATCTTTGGTGTTGTTTCAGTTTGCTGGGGTGTTGGGTGTTGTTTCAGTTTGGTATTCCATCTTTGGAATAGTTGATAATCCTTGGTGATATATCAAGATGATGAGTTAATGAAATGGTGCTGCAAAAATGTTGTCGTATGTTAACTGTACCCAATTTTGTTGGTTTTAGTTAGCATTGAACATATCGTATTCTTTTAGTGGTGTGATGATGCTCGGGATAGATTTGAGTTTCTTTCTCCAATGGAGGTGCTTTTTAACCCACATACTTGGGAAGTTCACGTAGTTGGAATTCAATGTTATTTCTATTTTTATAATTCATTGAGTTTGAAAAACCAAAAAAAAATAATATTTCCAAAAAGTTTAAATATCATTTGCCACGGAAAAAAAACCATGTAAACAAACACTGACAAATCTCGTATTTTTCCACTAGAATTTTGTGCAAACAAACACTAACAAACATAAATTTTCCCACTAGAGATTTGCCAGTAAACAAACACAGCCTAATGGATTCAATTGCGCACGACTTATGGAGTGCAAGAGATTGAACATATTATTGATCAATCAATTTTATGATATGGGGTTGTTTTTAACTTTTATATAATTTGAACGGTTTATAATATTTTTTTTTTATTGTATTATATGAGTGAGTTCAATTTATTAAGATTGGCTATTTTTCCACGCACAAATTTGGACGTCAAATAAATACATTTGGTTCTTATTTTTTAAGAATTTTTTTTTTTTTTTTTTTTTAAAAGTAGCTTTTAAGAAAAATCTCAACCAAACATGTTTATTCAAAAACTGTTTTTAGAATAAATATTTTTTCAAAAAAATACTTTTTAAAAAAAACTGATTTTTTGAAAAAATGAGATCCAAACACCCACTTAAGCTCACGAATACTTCTTGTCATGTTTCTTTATTATTCTTCTTAGCTTCTTCATCATCGTCTTTTTTTTTTTTTTTTTCCTATTTGCTCATAATTGAATAATTGAATTATGGGTCGTTTTCACCTCAATAGTAAGTAACAGAAAATAATTAGCACATGTTCTGGGGATAATTAACATCTTTTATTCCACCCATGTTCAAAAGCTCTTATCCAATAAAAAGGCCATTTCAGTCCACACAATCAACAAATGTGGAAACTTGGTATTGAAGCTATTCTTACTAAACAAACATTATATTTATTATTACCCACAAACAAATTCAGGACAAAATGTATGCTGTTAGGCATCCTCTCGACAAAGCTAAAACAAAAGTAGAAATGAAACAATCAGTAAAAATATTCTTTCACTTTAACTACTTCAGTGCAAGCTTGCTTGTTGTCGTAAAGAAGAAGCAATAAAAATGCAAAAAAGTGAGAAATCACGGCGCTGAACGATGCTCATACGTACCCCAAAAATGAGTGAGGGCCTAAATTTTGGACCGAGAGAATGTGCTGACTTACCATGCCATCAAGTTTGTTGACCCCTCAGGCCATCAAAACATGACAATACTCCGTTCAATAAAGTGCCACGTGTTGATTACAGACTGGAGTTGTTGCTAACAGGGAAGCAGAATTGCTTGTCTCCAAAACCTCCAACAGAGTTAATTTGGGTCCCACCATACAGCTAACAACTTCAACCTTTCATTGGCAGATCAGATTTTGCCCATAAATTTATGAGAGAGAGAGTGAAATAGTTTTGTTTCTCAACAAAATCGATCACCAATAATTATTCAGAGTCGTCGTCATCATTGCTAAATTCCAATTTATATTGTTTTGGTCTCTCCTCTTTTTGCAAAATATCCCATAATCTTTTTTGTTTTTTGAGAATCCCACAAACTTGATCAAGCTTAAACGATTGTCCATTCTTTCTTGAGTGGTGATACACACATTGATCTGTTGCCATTAGCCCATTACCACGTAGTCTAAAACAAAACCGTAGGATCCATTTGAGATATGCACTTCAAGTAAGGGCCACCATCTTTTTTCAACCAGAAAAAACACATGCGATGTTATCATCGTCTCTTTGACTTAAGAAAAAACATAATATTAAGAAATCCTAAAATAAAAACTAAAGAAAATACAAAATGACCATAAAAATAAAACAGAAACAAAAGAGAAACAATTTATTCCTTCCCCAAAAAGTCTTTCTTTCCCCGTTAAACTCAATGGTCATGGATATGCGTTGGTGTGCACACAAGTCAGAACACACCCGTTCTTGCATTAATGAGTTCTTGTGATTTACGTGATTTCGTCATGTCATCTGTCATCTGTGAATTTCGCATGTTCATATAAAACTAACTTATATTTAGTTTCTCATTTTCTGTTAATTCTGATCATATGGTGACTGCTTTTGGTAAACCATACACACAGTCTCAGTGGGAAGCGAATCACGTCTTAAGCAGTTAAGCGCATATGTCATGTATCCTGAATCTTGGGTGGCACTTAATAAAAATTCAATTCGTATATAGTTGCATGGTTGCATTACGGTTACAAATGGCTCCCACATAAATTATGCACAGATCGAGTTGTAGAAAACTTTTTTTCTCGATAACCAGTTGTGATAAAAAGGCTAATATTAGTATATAACCATTTACCTCCTAATACCCAAAATGTGCCCTAACAAAGATACAATAATGTTGTAATAGCAGAAATATCTTTAGTGAGTAACTAGACACAAAATATCCAATTAACTATTAGCGAAAAAAAAAATATATCCAATTAACTGGACGCAAAAGTATCCAACGTATTTATGGTTGTGCTCCGGAAATATTCTGCCAAAAGGTTTAATCTCCATCTTAATCAATTAGTCAAAAGCCCAAACCAAAAACTAGTCTGTAACAAAGATGAACAAGTGCTACACTTTATGACTTATGACAGGAAACTATTAACAACAACATGATCAAGTCTTGTGATGTGTGGTTACAAACACTTGTCCATATGTATTCAGTCATTTTCCATCTTAATTTCCATGATCTTTCAAAGATTTTATTGCTATGTAGTGTGTAACTGTGACACTGTGTGCGCTTGGTTTCCATATCTAAAGATCTGAGAAGTGAGAATAATATCCAATATCTTTGTTTCGTTAATTCTTCACCACTCAAGCTCGTACCTTTTTGTTTGTCGTCTTGTTTCACTTTAGAACTCTATCTTTATCCTCTCTCTTGACTGTTTTTTTTTGGTGAAGCTCTCTTGACTGTTGGGTTTTGAGGTTGCATGTCTCTTAATTTCTTAATTATTTGCCGTTATATCAGCTTCAATCCTTCATCAGCTAGCTTGCACGTATATATGCGATCATTGCGATGAATGACTTTGTGTACTAAAAAATATAATCTATAGTAGCTTTTGCTCAAAGAATACACCTCACCTTGCTCGTGTATAAAGTTATTGTACGTGTACTTGGTACGTGTCTAGATATAATTACATACATACTGCCACGTTGAACTATACTTTCCAAAAATGATTTATGTTCGATTGTCCGGCACTGCGGCCATGGGTCTAAAATCTAAAGTGGTATCCAATATAGCCAAAGCTTCTTTACCGGTTAAGATTTCTAGACTCTAGTTCAAACACAAAATGTAATTTAAGTTTTAATTATCGGCTATAAGCCTATAATCGATATGGGGCAGGTGATCGAATTTTATTACACATCAATGTAGGCTTTTATTGGTTTTAGTTAGCATCCAAGTATCCAGCCAGTTAATTACAATCAGTCATTGATTTTTTGATTTTCAGTTAAAGGTTCAATGCCAATTTAAATGTTGGTCCTCAAATCTCAGTCAATACCAATACGTTGATGCTACAGAGCCAAATCATTCTTCCGATTTTGCTCTATTGCAATGTGTTTTGGTATATCGTGGCATATCATTTTGTACTACGAATGATAGAGCCAGCCCAAAAGCATTATATTAGAGGCTTTAGTTAATTTTTGAAGTAACCATTTTTTTATTTTTTATCTATTTTATCTATTTATTTTTTTTATCGATTTTTATTTATTTTTTAAAGTAACCACTAACCTTGAGCAGAAAATACACCAATTTTAGCTTATGGATTATTTACTATACGACAACTCTCTCATAGTCTCATGCTTGTTTCGAGTGGAATAGTTGCTAGCGTGCGCTTTGGGGTGAGGTTGGTTTCTTTAGGCTTTCCGTCATCAGCGTCTTGAATTTGAAGTACTCATGAAAGGAACTAAGGAAGGTGTGGATCACGTGAGGTGGGGTAATTTTGCATGTACTGCTTAACTTGTAATGTAATCCACGGAGTCTTTTTGTTACAAAACCCCATGCTTATTTTCCTCAAATCACAAGCTAAAAATGTATCACGCAATTGCATTTGCATTTGCAATTTTATGTCGGCCACTTGATAAAATGCTCCATGTGCATATATAATCTTTGCGAATCAATTTACTTTGAGTGATGATCTAATAGGCTTTTGTTCAATTTTGTTAATTATCTCAATATTTGAAACAAGAACAACTACTACCAAGTACCAAGAGACCGACTTTTCAATTTGTCTTTCTTTTTACTTTTTAGCACTGCAAATTAAAGTGGCTTTGAAAATAATGTACGTTTATCATATATGGTGTAAAAATTGATCAAGGTTAAAAACCAAGTGCTCCAAAAGCATATTATGTATTTTGCCATTATATTAAGTCGGATCAATGCAAACTTAAAAAAATTTGTTTTTTTTTTTTTTTTTTTTTGACAAACTTTAAGTTTTTGAGATTTAAGGACACATGTAGAACAATGAATAACCAGCCAAATCTGGCACTTAATTAGCTCTTAAAAATTATGCAACTAGAAATTAAATTTCTCTTTGCTTACACCTAACCCAAGCTGCCTACAGAAAGTAATACAAAATTAAAAATTATAATAAATCTTACTATATTAGAAAAATGTGGGGGTTGACGAAAGTGAAAATTCATGTCACGTTTCATGTCCGTCACAGGAGCATTTTCGTCATTTCTCAGTTTTTTGTTTTTATTTTTTTATAATTTTAGATCCCTATGTTTTATATAAACTACATAACAGTCCCTAATCTTTACAATAATTACATGATTGTCCCTATATTGTACGATAATTATATAAAAGTTCATATATTTTGTGCTCTAGACACTTTCTTTAGTGTGTTTTTTGTCTAGAGAAAGACCAATATTATTTTTTGATTCTATTCCAATTTTAGCAACACCTCACTTTTTGGGTATATTAACTGTTTTTAAAATTTCTTATCTCTCCTTTTTACCCTTTCATTTGTAACTGCCAATTTATTCTACAAATAAATAATACTAAAATCTAATGTGTCCAGGCTGTAGGTGTGTGTGTCAATCGGAGGCCACTCATCAGGCAAGGGTGCGTGTGTATAGCTCCAAGATGTACTGCAATCAAATAATACAATTGTGTTATAAAAAAAAAACCATTTGTCCTTTCACAATTTCACAATTTGAATTACATCAAACAAAGTTTTAAACATCTTTATTCAAAATTATCGAGATGATTTTAAATTGTTAAAAGTTGTATTGAAAATTAGTTGTAATCAACATACATTTTTTCCGTTTTTTGAAGTTGATGTTTTCCACATTGTTTTGGTCTCTCAGAAATTCATCTCACTTTTAATTGAATTTTTAGATTTCGAATGAATTTTAGTTATTTTGATTAACTCACTACTCTTTTGGTAACTGATTTAGTTTGTAGTTTTTTTTTTCGTTGGCAGTTGGCTTCTTTAGTTGGGACTAATAAAAGAGGTCAAAATTGTAAAAGTAAGTATGAAATTTGAGACAGATGTCAAATTTCAATTTTTATAGAGGAAAAACACAAAAAAAAAAGTTTGCTATTTCCTCTAAACTTAAAAAATTTGCGTATGTGTACCTATACCCAATTTTCTGTAGGTTTTTCTACCTAATTTAAATTACAAAAATGTCATATACTAAAAATTACAAAATTGTCTTTATGTGTTTTTCTTTTAGTGTGATATTGCCACTGAACTTTACACGTATTATGTATTCCATTTTTCTATCTCTCTTAATCTAAACAAATAACTACTAATATTTCGGTTTTTTTAGAAAATCGAAACGACAATCTTATTGTAATTAAATGAAAGTATACACTTCTATTTTGGGAAAAAAATTTATACATGAGGAAAAAATAGTAATTTCACTTTAATTGTAAATTAAACAAAAATTGTGGCTTATCCATGTTGGGATGTTCCATGTGCCCAGGGATGTGGCATGAAGTAATTGATAAAACGTGCCATGTTCTTCACCTATTCTTGAAGACGGATGTTCTGAAATGGACCAATTCTTTTGTCCTATTATTTGTACACATGTCATCATATGGGCTGTCTATCTAAAAATGCAGTTATCTAAAACTAGTTGAAGATCAGCTTTCATCAATCACTACTCATTTAGCTGGAGATCCATAACCCGTGTGTTAAATAATAATATTTAAAAAAAAAAAAAAAAAAAAAAAAAAGAAGAATTGAAGGGTTAATTAACAAAGTTGTCACTTGGAGCTTTTTTTGTTCTTATAACCGTCAAATTGATTTATCTTTTACTTATTTTAAATATTTATTTTTGTGATTTTTTTTTCCGCTAATCTTCATTTATTATCATGAATTTTGGAATTTATTTTTGGAGAAATTGTTTCTTAATAAGAGTCAGATTTACGGCCAACAAATGAAGTGGGATGGAAACGGGCCGTCTAATCACAGAGACTGAATTATATAAAGACAAGAAGAGATTTGAATTTGAATTATTAAGGGGTTTTGAGTGGAGCCCTACTTGATTTTATGTAAAGCAACTAACAACTCCATTGAATTTGCTTTTGTCACATTGAAATATTGAATTAGTCGACCTTGAGAATACACTTAGAGTTTTAGGGAAACACATGCATGTGAAATACAGTGTTGCTGCATCTATATTTACCGGCCGCCGGTTACGCTTTGATGTGCATTTTGGGCATGCCTCGGATTTTTTTTTAGGGGTGAGGGTCTTTCCGCTTTTTTATGTTTTATGTTTTATTTAATTATTTTTCTTAAGAAATCAATGTCTAGTACTCTAACAATAAAGTATTAACTTGTTTGTTAACTAATATTCTAGTATAGATATATATATATATATACAAGTATGCAAACTGTGCTCCGTATTGGTGTTTTTTCAAGTTTTTGAATTTTAGTTATAATCTAAAAAATAATATAAAAATATTATGAGGGGTTGAATAAGATTTTCTAAAATATTTTAAATAATACGAAGCTAATTCTAATTTCAATAAAGTGAGAGAGTTTTTTGTAAATTATTTTAAAAGAATGGAATTGATTAGAATAATTAAAAGGATGTGGTTCTAAAATCTTAAAATAGAAATATTAGAAATACACTGTTTGGTTGATAAGAGTGCCCTCCTAAAGACCCGACTATCATATCATACAAGTATGCGAACCGTGCTACGCATCGGTGTTTTTTCAAGTCTTTAAACCTGTCAGTCTAACATCTCTCGGATATTATGATTTTTTGAATTCTAGTTTTAATCTAAAAAATAATATAAAAAAATTAGGAGGGATTGAATATAATTTCAGTGACTTGAAGTAGGTTTTATAAATTATTTTAAATAATATGAACCTAATTCTAATTTTAAGTGAGGGAGCTATTTTGTAAATCGTTTAAAAAAGAAATAGCAAATTAAAATAATTAAGAGAGATAGTTCTAAAATCTTAAAATAGAGAGATTTTTAAGTGAGAGAGTTTTTGTAAATTGTTTAAAAAAGAAAGAACAAATTATAATAATTAAGAGAGATGATTCTAAAATCTTAAAATAGAGAGATTAGAAATACTATTGAGAAGTGTGCCTCCTAAAAATCCGGGATCCGGCTATTATATACTGTTGAGATATAGTAATTTGTTTTTCCTTAGAAAGTTAGGGGGATATAGCCAATACGTTGAAATGTTTAATTACTATTATCAGTAGTGGAGGAACTAAAATACTGAATTACCGGGGAGAATAGTTGTGAAACATCTAATGAAATGTAGTTTGATATTTCAGTAAGAACCTTGATTTGGAAATTGTTTGGTTACATTTCTATCTCCAAAAAATAAGAAAAAGATGGGAAGAAGCTAATATCAAAACCGTCTAGGACATATAAACCCGACCAAGAACGGAGCTAGGGATCCGTTACTGGGGGCAAGGTATTTGAAGGGGCAGTAATACACTATCCTGAATGTTTTTGTAGTGTAATTTCTTTATCCCCCTGTCTGGCTGTCTCCGTCCTTGAACCTGACCCTCTCAGATCGAGCTAGATGGGTACGCAAATCTGATGACATTTCGTATGACTTGCATCACACTTGGGATAATCACAAGGCAAAAGTGGAAATATATCATTTTCTACCATAATTAGATAAGTATTACCTAATCGGTTTTAGATTTCCAACGTTAATTAAAATATTAAATACGAAAAAAAATGTTTTCTTTGTCTTACCAAAAAGTAATAAATAAGCTTTTTTGGACATCAATAATTGATCGGGACGCACCATCAAAATTATGTGTAGAACCAACTACATAGTAAGACACTAATTTATCTATTCTTTAGCATTTTTCGTGTTTAGCACGACAGATTTGCAGTACACCAAAGAAGGTTAAATTTGCAATTAGTCGTACGAACAAAGAGGAAAAAAACAATTAATTTGTAACAGAAAACAAAGAGAAAAATCAGCATGCAAAACAAAGAGGAGTAACTGAAGAGCCTTTAGTGCCGACTCAACCTTTGACCTTGTATAGTTTTTTTTTAGAACTTGACCTTGTATGGACGTATAGTTAGTCCTTTGCGAAATATCCTTACCAGACTACCTGATTTTGTTACTCCCGTTTCTCATTTTTCGCTATCGACTTAAATTCCAAGGTTTCCAGAAACAAAATTAACCCTAATTAGATTCCTGATTTTGTTACTTCCGTTTCTCATTTTTTTCTTATTAACTTATATACCAAGTTTTACCCAAACCGATTAACCCTAATTAGATTCTTAATTAACCGCTTTACTTTTTTTAATTAATCTAGACGTAAAAAGAGTCCGTGTTCGTGTCCGTGTCCGATTCGGAGAAGGATTTCATTTTTCGAATAGTTCTGTTATGGTCAACCTTGAATGACCAAGTGGGTAAATTACATTGTTTTACCCTTTTCATTTTCTTTAACCAACTTGTCAACAAAGGGTAGAATTATAATTAGGCAGAGTATATTAACGGTAGGTCGGTTAAGTTACTAAAAACTATCTGGTTCTTATATAAAGACTCCTTGTTCACTTCGAAAATGAAGAGCAATTGGACGCGGAATCTGTAAGAGAGTTTTGTTGTTTTTTTCTTATCCATCGGAAACTTTCACGCGGTTATTAGTTTGTACACAATTGGTTTATATGGATAAAGGATTGAATAAAAGGGGAAGAGAATGTCTGAGAATTAAGGACACTTTTGTGAAGAAAAAGAGGAGAGTATTTCAGTTTCAATCTCATCAAACAGAAAATCAAGAACAAGAAGTAAACAAGTTGGATTTTTTTGATGGAATACCAGATGATCTTGTGGTGTCCATCTTTTGCAAGCTTAGTGCTACTGCAGATTGCCCATCTGATTTCTTCAACGCTCTTATTACGTAAGTTCTCTTATACATGATTTCTTCTTCCCCATCTCTTTCAACAACTTTTTGTTTGTAAAAGTAGTACACTTATTCAAAATGGTTTTTTTTTTTTACCTTGGGTTTCGTTTCCCCATCTGATTTTTCTTGTTGTTGTTGAGATTGATTTTAATTTTTTTTTCATGTTGAATGTTTGCAGGTGCAAGAGATTTTATGGATTAGGATTACATCCACTTGTTCTAATGAAAACATCCCCCAAAGCATTCACTGCAAAAGCTAAAAATTGGAGTGAATCTGCTCACAAATTTTTGAAACAATGTATGGATGCTGGGAACATTGAAGCAAGTTATACTTTAGGCATGGTTGGTTTTTCATCTCTTTATATATTAACAGGCATAATCGATCAATCATTTCTCACACTCACAAATCTTGTATTCATTGTGCAGATTCGATTCTACAGTTTAGAGAATAGAGGCAGTGGTGCTTCGTTAATGGCGAAAGCAGCAATTAGTTCACACGCAAGGGCGTTGTATTCCCTCGCGGTGATTCAGTTCAATGGTAGTGGCGGTACAAAGAATGATAAAGATTTAAGAGCCGGAGTAGCACTTTGTGCCAGAGCGGCTTTTCTAGGCCATATCGACGCTTTACGAGAACTGGGCCATTGTCTTCAAGACGGATACGGCGTTCGGCAGAACGTCGCGGAAGGACGGAGATATCTAGTCCAAGCTAACGCTCGAGAACTTAACTCCGTCCTTGGTAAAACATCACCATCTTCAAATTTAGGCCCATGGTCAACCTGGCATCCGAATCACCGGAACATACCAGGTTCTGGATGTCCGTTACTTAGTGATTACGGTTGTAACGTACCAGCACCAGAACCACATCCAGCAAGTCAGTTTTTAGGGGATTGGTTTGAGCTTAAAGGGGGTGTCCCTGGTGAGGGACTTAGATTGTGTTCACATGATGGGTGTGGCCGACCTGAAACGAGACGACATGAATTTCGGCGATGTTCGGTTTGTGGTGAGGTGAATTACTGTTCTAGAGCTTGTCAAGCTCTTGATTGGAAGATGCGTCACAAGTTTAATTGTACACCAGTGAATCAAGAAGGCGAGGTCCCCAACGTTGATGTTAACGGTATTGATAACGATAATGATGATGTGGATATGGCAGATGTTGAAGAGGAAGACGAGACTATTAATGACAGTTGACGGTACCGGAAAATTCTGGTTGTTTTTGTTGTAGTTGTAGTCTGTTGTACACGGTGCATGTTAGTTTGGAAGGGCTGGGAAACTCTTTGATCCCTGTTTTTGTATCCCCGTCCTAAATCGGGCGTTAGGCCCATTGTAATTCGGGCTCAGGCTAAATTCATGTTTTCTTTTTATTTTTATTTTTGTATCATATCAAATCAAATCGGCAAGTTGAAATTTTGAGAGGTAAAAAATTGGTATTTTGGATATATTTGTGGCATAGAGGGTGTTTTCTTTTTCCTTTCACGGAGGATGTTTTCGAGTGTGATTAAAAAAGACAGAGTCTTGCTGCTTGGGCAACCCCAGTTGGATTACATGAATAGATGAGTCTTTGATAGATAAGTGTAGCGTTGGCTGGAGGATACGTGGGCACTGTTTGTGGTCAAAGTCCTAGAATTGTTGCTACACAAATTGAGAACAAAAAACGTGGTTAAAAGCTAATATAGCTTTGCTTTGGGGTTAAGTTGCTAAAATATGGTTTAATTGATGTGATTTTGTTTGTTTATGTTTCGAAACGAAGTTATGATAGTCAGAAAGTAGGGTAAAGAAGAGGAATCCTATGATTTTTTAAATAAGGTTGTTCAAGTTGAGAGTTGAGACAGAATTATTACTGCCTTCTCTCTGTTGTCCAACCTTTATGGTGGTCAAAAAGTGTTAAGAATGTGAACAGGGAAGAAATTGACCAAAGAAAAGCAAAAGAACAGCAGAGCAAGTGGGAATGGTGGTGATAGTGGTGTTCTGTATCTGCTTTATGACATATGTATTGCCATGTCACGGATCGATGAACCATAGTGCAAGTCTGCAAGAAGCATCATAATGGAAAGGTAGAAGAAAAAGGATTATATAACTTATAAGACGTATCTGCCTCATTGCGTGCGTATTTGTGTTCTGAAAGATATTGGTTAGCCAATGGTTGCCTGTATAGTTAAAACCCTGCCAGTCAAATGATACTGTCTAATCTAGAAGGTAGATATTGTTTTACGCCCCGTCAGGCTTCAACCCGTCAAATGATAAATTAGCGGAGTAATAAGCTGTGTGCTAAACATTGTTTTACGCCGTTCAAGTTAGTGGACTTGATGCTATACTTCTTTTTACAGTGAAATTATGGCTGTGTATGAAATTAACTTCCTAAAGTTGGGATTTTCATTGGGATCTCCATGCTCACATACCGTCCTTCCATTTTCCGAAGTTGCACTCAGTTTAGACTTTAGATATATTCTTCGTCTAAACGACTAAACCCCACAATTTTAGATGGCTGTATTGGCGTTTATAGTGATAAGTTGGGAATCCTACAGAAAAAAGAGAGTTATTAGTAGTGAAAAAAAACAATGTTAAATAGCTGTAATGACTCCAAAAGTGCTCATGATTCATCAGATTATATTCTAAAAAGTTTGGACTTTAGTTTTCAAACATGCTCTACATATTTTCCTTAATCAATTATTGGAATCTTGATATTTATGTCTTTCTAAAATGAGAAGTAGAAAAATGGTAAAGATGACAAGAAAATCATGTCATTGATAAAGAAAAATGGTAAAGTATAGACAAGATCAGATATGCCATGGACAGGATGAGCTGAGATTCCATTCTTCCAACTCCTTTTTTTTTCTTGTACATACGAATATGTCGTCTTCTTTAAAGTACGTACTATGCAATATGCATACAACATTACAACAACCGTACTAGGCATCTTTATGTGTGGTTGGTTGATAGCTAATTTTTATGCTTAAAGAAGACTTCTGAATCTTTAAATGGAGGTAACGTCTTTATGGACCTCACGTTCAACGCCTCTTTTGTTCAACTTGCTAGGATTTTTCCATACTTTGTATAGTGCTGATGTGGTCCACATATGTCAACTTGGCCAAGCCCAATCTAATTCAATATCGAGTGATCGAGTCCTAGACTCCTAGTACAATGAAGCCCGCTCAACCAATACTGGACCCACTGTGCAGAAGCTTAGATATACAAGTTGTCTAATTTCCCTTGGCCAATTTCTCCATCATTACAGCAAATTCGATTTCATCACACCAAGTGGTCGTCATCCCTGAAAAGTCTTGATTCTTTTGGTATTGCGATGTTAGTTTTGCGCAAATGTGTAAGAACTCAATTTGTAACTAACAGTCAACAGTCGCTATAATATTTTTTTTTTACCTTTTTACACAAAGAAAGCAATTGATTTTGATTTACACCACGTTCCATGATTACTCTCGTACTGCAATTGCTGATTTGCTAATTGCTATGCTTGCCACACTAAAGCCATTCGTCGTTGGGACTGTAATGTTTGCAAGTGACTAAAAAATAACTTCTTAAAAAATTCCAATATAGATTTCGTCGCTGCTAATTAAACGAAACTAAAATTACAAATAAATAAAAGATAATTTAAGCACCCACTGCAGAATAATCATGTTGAAAATGAAAATGTTAAATTTTAAGAAAAATGCTGAACTTGTTGTAATTGGACTATTGGAGTAATTTATCTTTTGCAAAGAAGTGCCAAAAGCCCACAAGATTTAGGGCATCACTCCATCAGGAACAATTCTAGTGACAGAAACAAACATAATTGACCCACTACATTTTATCATGTCTTTTGTCTACATTATGCATTTATGCCTAACTCTTTATTATCTCTATTTCATAGTTATAATGGTAGTTCCATAATAGCCGTTCCTACTTAGGGCATCTCCAATGGGGAGTGTAAACCGTATAGAGTGGAAATTTTATACCCCAAATATAAAAAAACTCTCTCCAATGGGGGTGTTATACCGTAGGTAATAGTGTATTAGCTAATAGAGAGGGTGAAAAATTCTCCCTCTCGCTATTAGTTAATAAAAAGCCCGGGCGACACTCGAACTGACATCTGAGTGAAATAATTTTCGGACGTCACTTGGAGTAATGTCCCTTTTTAATTCTAAAAGTTTTTTTTTTAACTTTCGAAGCGCCACTCCAAGTGGCCCCCCGCTTTAAATTAAAGAGGGACGTCACTCCAAGTGACGTCTGAGTTTAAAATCTATTTTTTTTACACCCTTCCATTGGAGAGTATAGAGTGTGGATATTTATAAACTATACAATAATATACAATTAGAGGTGTAAAATCCTAATGGCACCTACGTGGAGGTGTAATTTTACACCCCCCATTGGAGATGCCCTTACTGCCCTTTATGACTTACTACTTATGAGCACCCAATGCATGACAAAGGTGTGACACATGCATTTTAAGCATTAATCGGTAACAAATCGCTCCAGGAGTTTATAGCGATTAATCCTAGTAACCAGAATTAATCGGGAATTCCCTTAGGTAAACCTTAACTTGTTTTAAGTTATAAATATTAGTAATTAGTTAATTACCACTGATTTTCCTTTGGTTAAGTTAGCAAATTATTGATTTTGATAAAGATATTAAAAAGAACAAAACTATAGGCTTTGCCCCCTAAAGTTTTGTATTTCAATTCACTCCAAATACTTTACCAAAAAAATTCACTCTAAATACTGGTCGACAGTTGTTATTAATCGGTTGCACAACAAGAGATATAAGTTGAACACTTATACTACTAAGTAGTGATATTTTGAGATGGGGAGTATAAGATGGTGTAGATGTTGGTTATTTTGGGACTACGACCTGAGGATTTGTTGGATAGGAAGTGGTTGCACTCTTCTTGGGATAAGAGTTGCCTACGTATCAAGTTTCTCGAGGTCAACTTGAATCAAGCCTTACGTAATTCATCTTTCTCTATTTATAGAGGTGTGCTTGAACCGTTATGGATTGCAGATCCACCTTGTATGATATCTTGGTGATTCGCCATTAATGTGCTGTTACAAAGTTAATGTTTTCTTGATTGTGGCGTTAATTGAGCTCCAAGATTGTGCTAATTGATATCTTTCCATGAATGACTGTAACTGTTACTGGTGACGACCTGGATGTTGGGTCGTTGGTACGATCTGATGTTGTGGGACGAGCTGAAGTAAGACGTCCTGCCATGTGGACACGTGCTCTGTAGTGTAGAACGGAGGGTACTTACACAACCCCTTTTATTTTTACTCGTTCATTGGACAGCTGTTGCGTGGAAGTAGAACTGTTAAAAAGTAAAGTTTGAAAGCACGTGTCTGACAGCTATTTTGTTTTGAGTTTAGGTTTCGGGGAATGTGCGGGAACTGTTGGGCTGGATTGGTGGGCCCGGAGTTACGGCGATTTGTGGGCGTGTAATGATTTAGGTTTTGGAAACACGAAACGTTTTGATTGTCTCGAGGTGTTTTGGGCAATTGAGGGGGGTTTTTGACTTGTAGAAGCTTTTGTTTGTTCACTTTTCAACCAAAGGGCAAAAAGAAAAATATCCAGAGCGAAAGAAAAGAAAAGAAAATAAGGAAAAATTTCTCATCCCTTGCCATCAGGTTCGTGTTTTCAACTTAAAAATTTGAGTTTTCCTTCTTTCTTTGATTGTGCAATGTCTATGACTAGTGATAGTGTAAGTGGTGAGGTTGAAGTTGGTAAATGAAGAGAGAGAACGGTAAGTGACGAAGAAGTTGAGGATAGGGTTCGTAGTGGTGATGAGGCTTCGTCGTCTTCTTCGTTAGAGACGGTGGATGAGAGGAAGCCTACGTCGGTGGATTGTTATGCCACTTTGAGGAAGGAGTTTGGTTAGGTGAAATATGATCTGTCTGTGTACGATATACGATTGGCTGGGGAGAAGAATTTGTATACTAACGACTACGTTCCTTGGGGTGGAGGAGTAGTTGTTTGTTATGGGCAGATGAAGACTGGGATAAGGTTGCCCTTTTCCCGTCTTACTATGGAGGTTTTGAACTTTTTGGGGAAAGCCCCTTGTCAACTTGTGGGGAACAGTTGGAGGATTCTCCATGTGTTGGATTTGTTGAATGAAAGGGGCTACCACATCTGTTTAAACGATGTGACGGAGCACTTTGTTGTGAGAAAGTCGGGTGCTGTGAACTTTAGTTTTCATGTTTATAAGGGGAAGTCTCCTGTTATTATGGGGGTGAGTAATGAGGAATGGGGGCGTAAGCTGTTGTTGGTTGTAGGTAGATATTGCCCGCCTGGTTTGGAGATTGATAAACGTGTTGTACAACCTCGTGGTAGGTCGTTGGTTGTAAGTCGTAATATGTGTGTTTTAAATTATATTATAATTTGGAAGTTCTGATTTATCTGGTTTGTTTTTTTTTGCAGAGGTTACAATCCGTAATCGTACGAAGAACAGTGTTATTGAAAGATTTGCTTGTTTGAGTTTGGAGGATAAGCAGGCTTTGTTAGGGGAGGTTGCACATTACTTTAAGAGGCGTGGAGGGAAGAAAATCAATCGTAAGAGGTTGGAGCAAAAAGCTAGGGCCCACAAGGTAGTGGTTGAACTTTCTGATTCTAGCTCGAAATCTGCCATGGAGAGGGAGAGTCAAAAGAAAGCACCTATTTTTGGAGTAAAAAGGAGTGGAGTCTTTGGTGACACCGCTCGGTGGAGCTAGGTGCGGTGGGGTCATTGAACACCATTCGGGCGGTGAGGGCGGTGGAGGGTGACGCCTTCAGGCGTCGCCCCGAAGTTGGGTGATGTAAATCGTTTGCTATCCCAACGTTCTGAGTTGGGTAATGCAAATCATTTGGCACCCCAACGTTCTGAGTTGGGGGGTGGAGGGCGCTCTGCGTCCAACCGCTTCTCCTCTGGTGATGCAGATCGTTCTGCATCCAACTGCTTTTCCTCTAGAGATGCGGGTGCTGGAAGTGCTAGTGGTGTTGCAGGTGGCAGTGCTAGTGGGGAGGGTGATGCTCCCACTTTGTTCCAGAAGCCTAATATGAAAAGGCGTTCTGAAGTGGTTGAGTCGGAAGGAGCTAAGAAAGCCCAAACTGAGTCTGAAGACCGACCTGGTTCTGTTGAAGGTTGTTCGTCTTCAGGTCGGGTTCCTCTGAAGAGGATGAACCTGATTGATTTGGTTGATGATGCTGGGTTGGCTGAGGCTCGTGGAAAGAAGAAAGTTGGTCAGGCTAAGCCTGCTACTGAGCAGGGCAAGGGGTCAGAAAGTACGGACCCAAGTAAGAAGAGTGACAGTGTTGTCCTTGATAGACTAGTTACATATGAAGGCCCCTACAGTTTGTTGTGAATGGTGACTGTAGCTTCAAGTCCCCTTTGGTTGGTGGGGCATTGTTGGAGAGTATTGTGCTTGCCGGGGATAGGCGCAAGCTGGATAATAAGGGCCTGGACGTGAACTTGGTGGAGATGGAACGGTTGTTGTGTTATGTGAGAATTCTTCCGTTCTGAGCTTGCTCCTTTTGGGTCTTGTTGATTTTGATCCATTCTAATTTCTATATTTGTTATCTTGTTTGCTAGGTTCTGGCAATGTATAGGAAGCTGAAGGATATGACGTCTATTTCCGACCGTTACAAGAAAGAGCTGGATGTCAGCAAGCAAACTTGTAGTAGACTGGTGGCTGAACATCAAGTGGAGATAACGGAGGTTGCAGGGCTGAGGGATCAAGTGCAACAGAGCCAGCTGGATGGTAAAGTGGCTCTGTTGCAACCCGCTCTAGATTCTGCAAAGCTGGAGGTTCAGCAATGGGTCGATGAGTGCAAGAGGCTGCGCTCTGTTGCTGAACGAGTTGAGACTGCATATAATGACTTGGTGGACACGGTGGAGAGTGGCAATGTGTACATGCTGTTGGATGATTATGTTGAGGCTTTAGATAAGTATGATCGCCTTAAGATATCTATTGAAAGTGGGGCTGCAACAGTGTCTGCTGCACTGTTGCAGATGCTGGTGTAGATGCTAGTAGACCATCTGATCTGCCATCTGACTAAGTCGTTGTGCCACCGGTTGCTCCAGCTATTCCTTCTGTTGTTTATGATTTGGATGTTTCTGAAGTTGTTGTTGATTAGGTTGCCGGTTTTGGTGTTGTAGGTGATCTGGACCCTTTGAATGTGGAGAATCTTCCTTATGTGAATTGACTCTGAACGTCTTTGTGTTTGATCTTGGGTTGGGAGGTCGTTGAACAATATTTAAACAGCTCTTGATACTGATACAATATTATTATTTTTTGATAGGGATACTGATGTCGTTTTCCCGAAATAACCTGGGGGCCTTGGTATCTAACCGATTTTGTAATATTTAAATTACTTACTTGCTGAAGTCGGTTTAAAGTATGCATGTGATTGCTTTTGTTTTTATTAGTTTGTTGTTTGACGACCTGTGCTTCGTAGATTAGTCATGATGGATATTAGTCCAGATGAAGTTGATTACGTTGACTTCTTTGACTTGGACTAGTGGGATTGCTTTAACCCACTTGGTGAAGTAATCTGTGGCAGCTAGGACGTATTTGAGCCCTGATTTCTTTTGCGGGATGAACGGTCCCATGATGTCTAGCCCCCACATGTGGAATGGCCATATGCTGGCTATGTTGATCAATTCCCTTGTTGGACTTAGGTGATTGTGGCCAAAAGTTTGACATTGGAGGCATTTAAGAACGTATCTTTTTGCCTCGATATGCATGCCTGGCCAATAATACTCTTGGGCGATTGCTTTGTGTGCCAGTGATCTTGCTCTTGCGTGGTTGCCACATTCACCTTTGTGGATTTCGTCGAAAATGAGTTGCCCCTCCCTTGGAGTTATGCACTTTAGGAGGGGTCCTCCTGCTGATTTGGGGAACAGTCTTCCTTTGATCACTGTGTATCTTGGGGTTCAGAGTTGTATTGCACGAGTATGTTTTGTTTCTGATGGGATCTCACCATGTAAGATGAACTTGAGAAATGGGCCCATCCAAGATTGATTGATCTCTTCTTTGGATGAGGGTTGGAAATCTGTGAGGCTGTTGATATTTTCTTTCTGGTAAGCAGGTCGTTCCAGAATGTCAATGTAGACTGTGGTCAGACATGCCTCTTGTGTTTTGGAGGCTAGAAAAGCCAAGCTGTCTGCATGTCTGTTGTCTTCTCGAGGAATATGGTCTAAGGAGAATGTTTTGAACGAGCTGATTATGTCATAAATAACCTGAGCATACTTTGCCAAGTTTGCTCCGTTCGTGACATATTCTTTGGTGATCTGCTTAACGATTAGCTGAGAATTGCTGTAAGCTTTAAGCTTTGAGACTTGTAGTTGCTGTGCCATTCGGAGGCCTGTGATCAATGCTTCGTATTCTGCTACGTTCTTGGACGTTGCGAAATCGATTTTGATTGATTTATGTAGCTGGGCTCCCTCTGGTGAAGTTAATACAACCCCCAGTCCACTACCACTGCTATTGCATGCGCCATCTACGTGGAGGTACCATGTGTCTGGGGTGGCTTATTGATGGAGTGAAGTGATTGGCTCGGGTTCCCAGTTGATGTCTTTGACGGGAAAATTGGCCAAGAAATCAGCAACGACCTGGCCTTTGCGAGACGTTCTGGGAACGAACTAGATGTGATGTTCTCCGAGTTCTTCAGCCCATTTGGCCATGCAGGCTGTTTTGTTGTTAGAACTCAATACCTGTTTGATGGGTACATCAGTGATGACCTTGATGCTGTGTGATTAGAAGTAAGGTCTGAACTTCCGAGTTGAGTAGAGTAAAGAAAGCATTGTTTTCTCCATCGGAGAGTAGTGCTTTTCTACATCTGCCAACGTCTTGCTGGTGAAGTAGACCGGCTTTTCGATTCCATCATGCTCGTGAAAGAGAACTGAGTTGATTGCGAAGTCGGTAGTTGCAAGGTACAGCCCTAGTGTTTCTCCTTCTTCTGGTTTGGACAGGACGGGTGGAGTTAATAAATAAGCTTTCAGGTCGGTGAAGGCTTTATGGCACTCGTCTGTCCAAATGAATGTTGCTCATTTTTGGAGTATTTGTAGGAATGGTCTGCATTTGTTAGATGCTCTTGAGATGAACTTGTTGAGGGCTGAAACCATGCCAGATAACTTGTGGATTTGTTGCTTTGTCGTTGGTTCTGGCATTTCAAGGAGAGCTCGTATTTGTTATGGGTTTGCTTCAATGCGTCTTTGTGAGACGAGGTAACCTAAGAATTTCCCTGAGGCTACTCCAAATACGCATTTGGCTGGGTTGAGCTTCATCTGGCTTTGGCGAAGTCGTTCAAAGGCCTCTTGTAGGTGGGAGATGTGATCACTTACCTTTTCGCTTTTAACCACCATGTCATCTATGTAGACCTCTATAATGTCTCCTAGCAAGTCTTTGAACATTTTGGTGACCAGTCTTTGGTAGGTCGCTCCTACGTTCTTCAAGCCGAAAGGTAGGACGTTGTAGCAGAACGTACCTTGCTCGGTTATGAAGGATGGCTTTTCTTGGTCTTCTTCTGCAAGTGGTATTTGATTGTATCCACTGTATGCGTCCATAAACGATTAGAGCCATGGCTGCAAGTTTGATCTACCAGTATGTCGATTCTTGGTAGGGGAAAGCTGTCTTTTGGGTAGTGCTTGTTGACGTTGGTGAAATCTATGCAGAGTCGTACTTGACCATTCTTTTTTGGAACGGTAACTATGTTGGCAAGCCAGGTCGGGTACTTGACTTCTCTAATGAATCCAATATTTTTGAGCTTTTCAATCTCTTCGTTGATGGCTTTTTGAAACTTGAGTGCTAGTTTCTTAGGTAATTGTTTGATAGGCTTGACGGTTGGATCTACATTTAACTTGTGGCAAGCGACCTGAGAGTCAATTCCTGGCATATCGATATACGACCAAGCAAAAACATCTTTATTGAGAGATAGAAATTTGACAAGCTGCTCCTTGAGCTTGGGGTCTAAGTTAGCCCCTACATAAACAAATTTTGGGTCATCAATTTTGCCCAAATTGACCTTTTCTCCTGGTTTTATTTGAGCTTGTTTTCCTTTGAGCTTTTCTGATGCCGTTGCTGAAGGGCTGGATGTTTGAGGATCCTGCCTTTTTGGGACGTCCTTAGTTTAGACGACCTGAGGCTTGGGTGAGATCTTAGTGTTGACCTAATTGCATCAGTGAGCTTCCAGTTGGTTGCTTTTGAGCTCCATGATGCCTCTGGGACCGGGATATCGTAGGACCTGGTGTAGGGTTGATGGAATTACTTGTATTTTGTGAATCCAACGACGTCCTAGAATGGCAGTGTAGGACGACCTGACATCGATCACACTGAAGCATGTTGAAGTTTTGACCATGTCCTCATTTTCGCCAATGGAGACTGGTAGGATTACATCTCCAATGGCATCTGTACGATCTCCGTTGAACCCATAGAGCGGTGCATTGGATTCTATCATCACCGAGTCTGGTAGGTGCATGTCCTTGTATGTTTGATAGAACAGTATGTTGCATGAGCTCCCTAGATCGATGAGGACTCTTTTGACTGTCTAACCATTAATTTTGACATGCACTACTAAGGCATCATTGTGAGGTAGGCACACCTTGTCTAGATCCTCTCCTATGAATGAAA